>NC_079158.1:57605763-58855763 GCF_947563725.1 Argiope bruennichi
CCAATTATTTCCGATTACTTACAATAGATGGCGTACCTATAACCACATCACAATTCTTGTGAATCGGAGAATTGCTATTTATTTTTTTAACTGGAAAGAATAATCTTTCAAAAATTATTCTATAAGCTTGCCAAATTTTTTATAATAAAAAAATGAGGTACAGAATTTCTAATATTAATAAATTTGCCTTTGCATTTTTAAGTTCAAAAGAAATAATACAAAATACAATAAATAGACTAGTTTATGAATTTTCATTGAATAATTTCAAATTAACTTAGATTTCGAAACTTAGAAAAAATTAAACTTAATTTCCATTAAAAAAAAATTAGTGACCACGAAATTTAAACTTTTAACTTGTCTTACATAGCTAAACACAGACTGCTGCAGAATGGAAATAATAGATACTGTAAAAGCTAAAATAGTAAACGAATAAAAGTTTCATTCATAAAAAATATACATAAAAATGTAAGCTTGACAGACTTTTTTGACATGATTGATTGGATATTATAGTCGAAAAAAAATTTAGAATCCTTTAAAAAAATTTATTAAAATTTTAGAAAGTTATTTTATGGTAAGGAAATTTATATACATAAATCGTTAACTTTGAAATTTTTTAAAATAATGTATGTTTATTCGTAGGAATATAAGTTATTGAAGGAAGAAAGTCAAAATTCTAATTTAATTTTAAATAAAAGGCCAATTAAAATCTTGTTCAAACCTTTCTTATGGAATACCTCTACTATTCAAGAAGTAACAGCGTGTCAAATTTGGAGCTCTGGGTCTAATAGTCTACAATGCACAGCCTTTTTAAGAATCTTTATCAAATATGCCGTAATTTCATAAAGTAAACATATTTGCTAGAGAACAAAATGGATGAATTGAATATCAAATGGTAAGAATGAAGGATAGCAAGCAGCTATCTTTTAGAAAGAGATGCTTTCGTTTCTTTCTTTCTATTGATTCTATTCATGCTTTCGTTCTATTGATGCAATTCTATAAATGATTCATGCTACCAACTATCCTTAATTGATTAAATATGTTCCATAATATATTTATGTGGCAATATAGCGTAGGATTAGATTTATGTTATGTTGTTATATATTTGTTATTTATGCGGTAATATATTTATATGAGATGAAAAGGCACAAAATATAGATACTTTAATCGAATCACTAATACGGAACGAAGGATGTTCTAATATGTATTAATATTTCATAATTAATAACTATTTCGTATTCAAATTTGATTGACATAATTTCTTCCATTCAAGATAAAAAAAAAATAAACGTCAGTTTGTACTGAATTTTTATCAAAACACAATTTTTTTCGTTACATTTTATCTTCTGAAATTTCTTTTTCATGCACATTATATTATTTAGTTTATGCCATTAATTGAATGTTGAATCGAAAAAACTGTACCACTCACAGCTGGCTTACTTCATCAAGGCAAATTATGAAAAGTTGATCAAGAATGTTATATCATTTTTAAATCGATTAATGATAAAAGAATATGGTTATAAACTTACTTAAAGACATAATAAAATGTATTAATGTAATATAATAAAGAATAATGTAATAAAGTAATAAAGAAATAATTGAAGCAAAATTTAAGGATGAAGCGTTTTCTTATATAAAGCTTCCGTTTTAATTAAAATAATGGAATTTTAAAAATCAACTAATGCCTTTAAAACTACCATTTGACGGGAACAATTTTTAAAAAATATAAATTATATATCGTATAATAATGCTGAGTAAATTATACCCCCCCCCCCAAATTCCAAATTAGTCAAAGGGAAAAAAATAAGCACAAAAACGGTAATCACTAAAATACCTTGTTCAAAAAAATTAGGACTTTTTTCATCCAGCCAATATACAAATAAATGCCATCTTAATTTTAAAACTGAAGTATAATAATGCATATGATTATGAATATGCATAATATAAAATTAAACAGTCTTTAATTAAATACATTTTATGTATTAAATTAAATACAATGAATATAAAACAAATTTTATTTTAAAATTTAAGTACAGTAGACTCCCGATTATCCGCTCCTGCTGCACTAAGTTTTTATTTTGCTTCCAAGCAAAGAGAAAAGGCTTCCAAAGCAAGAAGCAAACACAAATGACTGATTTCTTCAAAAAGGTGTAGTTTTACAGTTATGCTTTTGTAATTACATAATACATTACAGTATTAAAACAGTACATATGTATTAATTTTTCTGTGTATCCTTGACGCCTCTCGTAAGTACAAAGCACTTTTCTGTTTTCATTAACAAAATGCATTTTAGATTAGTTTTGAGTGATATACTAAAATATTAAGCTTTAGTTAAACATTTCCTGCTGTTTATTTTACGTTTCATTGTACATAAAACGATTTTTCAAAGTTGGAATGACTGTTTTCTCTTTTGCTATACCCGTTTTTAGCTTTTTTCGGATTATCCGCGCTTTTTGTTATCCGCGGCGGCCGCGCCACCCAATTCCGCGGATAATCGGGAGTGTACTGTATTTATATAAGAAAATTACTCTAATTTGAAAGTATTTACAAGAGGTGGATGAAATAAAAAAATTCCCATGCTTTTAGAATGAAATCGACTCTCTAGATGTCACTGTCGTGCTCTTACATAGTTAGGGCGTTACTCTATTCTGTGATGTTCTCACAATGGATGGAAAAATTAAATTTGAGCAACTCATTAAATATATATCAGTTATATACGAATTGGTACCATTCTAGATAAAAAATTTCATTTTTTTTAATAATCTAAATTTTGTATTTGGGGATATTTTAAATCTAATTTTTTAGAGCATTTTTAAAGTTCTAAAAGATTTGACTGGGTTTTGACATTTTTCAAATTCAATTTAAAGGCGAATAATTCATTTTTATATTTATATTTTAAAATAAATATTTCTAAATATTTAATATATTTTTAATAAGCTAAATATTTTTAAAACTTCATATTAAATACAAATTGAATTTTTATCACAACTTTAATTTTTTTTTTTACATTAAAACTAACTAAAACATTTTTAAGACATAATTTGGGAGCTGAGGGAGTTAAAATTATTTTGTTTAAAAAAATACATTGCTTTTTAAATTGGTAATATATAGATATGAAAGTTTAGATAACAAGAAAGTAATAATATCATAATAAAATAATTAATAAATACTAGATAAAAAGATAGAATATTGACAAAATGCTGCTGTTTGCCCACAAAAGTCTTTTTTCGTTTGCTACTGGAGATTTTCAATTTTTTTTTTGTATTGAATGTTACAGAAATTATTCAAAATAAAAGTTACGAAGCAGGAAAATGATTGATGAAATTTTATTTATTCCTAAAGAACAAGCTACAAAATGCTAAAATGTTTCATTTAAAAAAAAGAATACATTTTCATGAAATTAGCTACCTATAAATAAAAACAACCATAAATACTTCTCAACAGTAAATATTTGCTGATAAAATTTGCTTATTGGTAAATAAGAAACTTTCAAAATATTTTATTGCAAAACAACATCAACAGCAAAAAAAAAAAAAAAAAAAAAACTTTAAGCAGGTTATTTAAAAATAAATAGTATTTTCTGAAACTGCTGGTTTCCGCTTTTGAAAACAAAACAAAACAAAACAACAAGAACAACAACAACAACAAAAAAAACAACTTTCAAAATAATATCTCACATTTTCATATAATTTTTTTTTACAAATGTCTTTACTTTACAAAAGAGGAAATTTTATCAATTATTTAAAAGAACGTATCGGATTAATATTTACCAACACAAATAAATTTTTTTCAGTTAAATTTAATCTGCATCAGATGAAAAACATTAAAAATATTTTATTCCATAAAAGAACATATTTTCTTTAAGCTGTAACATCAAAATAAATAAAAAAATCAAAGTAAGCTGAAAAAAGCAACTATTTACCAAGAAAAATCTTTTTATATTTGTAAAATAAAATCGTTTGCAACTGATAGTTTACTGTTAAAAAACAGTTTTCACTCTCTTCAGAATATCCACACAAACGTTGCGCAGATTCAGCCCAATTTTTTAAACATTCCCATTCCACGGTAAACATCGATTTCATTTTCCGAGTTGCCGACGAGTAAAACCGATGTACATTCTCTCCGTTTTACAATGTTTGATCAGTTCTCGTTACATCTTCGATCGAAGGTTCGCATTGTTCGCGAAAATGTTTAAAATAAAAATCTTTTGGTGAAGCACATACAACAGGAGGAAGGGGGAAAGAATCTAAAGCATTCCGGCTAAAAGCATTTTCCTGTTTCCTAATATCAGAATGTTCCGGGACGGAAAATTTCGGCGCGTGTTCTAAAAATAAATCCAACTTCATCTTTCGGACTTTGCTGACGCTTGCGCAAATCCATCATAGAACAGCAATCTCATGAAGAATAGGCGGAAACTTTTCTTTTGTTTTATTAAAAATGCGCAGAATAAACTTCACCTGCTAGCTTGGAAATGTATGTGTATTATTGAATGAAATATTTTTAGCTTAGCTTGCATAAATTGTTTCTTGTTTCAAAGTTTATGTGAGGAAATCGGTGGCGAAGTACAGTTCTTTAGATTTTTCTTTTTGTTATTAATATTTGAAGAAAAAAGACCTTTTCTTCAGGAAATGTCATTTGCTTTTGACTATTACGAAAAAAAATTTAGAATGCATTTTTTTAAAGACGTGTTCTTCGAATTATATACGAAGATCGCTAAAATACGTGAATTTATTGAAAATAGAAACACTAATCTACTTTAACGTTATAAACAATTATAGTGACAAATTATCGAATAAAAAAGTCGTCTTTATCTTGAATATAGATTCTGTGACTTTTTATTTTGTAAAAGTACAAGATGAATAAAAGTATTAACGAAAAAGTAATTAAGGCATAAAACATATTAATATAAAAGTAATTAAGACGCAAACATATTAGAACATTATTAAACTTTATAAGCAAAAGCAACAAAAAAGTATATTTTTACAGTCGATTGGTTTAAAAGCCTATCGGTTTCAAAAATCATAATAATAGAAATCTTTTTTTTTTATGTTAATAGATCATAGTAATTAGGAAATAGAAATTTACAAAAAAGCACAAACAAGCAATATATACAATTTTTACCAAAAAGAAAATAATTGTCTCTATTTGGCATTTGACTTTCCAAACATTGGCTCTCTTTGGCATTTGACTCTATTTGGCCTCCCAAAAATTCTATGTAAAATGCAGAAGAAATCTCATTTTGCATTTAAAATAGGAATGAAATAAAAAAAAAACATAATTTGAAAGAAATATCATGTATCTTTAAGAAAAAAAAATTAAATAAATAGAGTCATGTTAAAATTCAAGCATGACTGCATACAAATACTTGTTTTGAAATTGTTTGAAGATGAAGAAAAGAAAAATAATTTAAACTAATTGGAATATTTTAAAAACAAATTTCAAAATTGCAATATTATATCGAATATGTTCTATGTGAGTAGTATACCAGACGCATAAAGATATTTTCCTAACTTTTTTCTATTTGAAATTCAATGTAATCACACTGGAGTAATTTATCCATTCTACAGATCAGAAGAATGAATAAAGTACGAAAATTCCTAATTATACTAGTTGCATATATATATTTAAACGCACACACACACACACACACACACACACACACACACACACACACACACACACACACACACACACACACACACACACACAAAGAACAAACTGTAAAATAAATTTCATTTTGAATTTTCAGTGAAGATCAATATGTTAAATATCAAATTAGCGATTAAGAAATGCAGGCTCAATTATACAAATGTTGAAAAGTTTTTTTCCAAATTCTTTTTGTATAATTCCATGAAAATGAGCAAGATAAGGAAATCTCTTAAAACTATATGCTAATATTGGGAGCTGTTTTCCCTACATTTTCCGAGTAAACAAGCAAGGCAATTCCGTGCAAATAATGTTCCATTCATATAAGCAAGATAAAATAATCTCTTATTGCGAGAGTATTTTTTTTCTCACTATTATGCCATAGTAAAAAAACTGGAGAATATGAAAATTTCCTTTTCCTTTTGACCAATTTTTTTCCAGAATATAATAGATCTCAATTTTAATTTAAAATATTATAAATAAACATGTAAACCTAAATATAATTCTAAAAATGATTTTTTGCATTCAAGGAAGTTTGAAATGGAAACATTCATTAAAATTGAGGGACCGAAATTTTTATTATTATAATATTTTTTATACGCTTCGCATGTAAGAATTTAAAAAAATAAATTAATATATATTCATATAAGATCAATTTTCATATAGGACGAATAAAGAATATAAATTTGAAAAGGAAAAATTATATAGAAAATAATCCTTAGGTTAACTTACCAATATTTATATTTTATTTGAAAAAAAAATGTCGAATAACTGACAAATTGCTGATTATTAATAAATGACATTTGAAATCTTTTTTATAACATATTTATATTCTTAATCTGTTCTAAATGCCTTTCTGTAATTGGTTTATGGAATTGACAACCAAGTTTGAAGCTATGGTGTTTAGTAATTAATATTTAACTTTCAAAAACAATAGTGAAGAAAAAATAAAATACTTGAATCCAACTTAGATTAGTAAAAATAAAAATCATATTTACTTTTCTGAAATTCATCTCAGAATCATATCTAAAGCTGAAGATATTTCAACCATCTTTAAGAAATATTTATGAGATATTTTTTCATGATAGAAAAAGAAACCAAATTACATCATTTTAGATTAGTATAATTAAGTTTTCTAAAAGAATGTCAATCAATTAAACATGTTTACCAAACATATTAAATTATAGAAATCCATCAGAATACAAATAATTTAAGGAATAAATTTTATCTATCTGAACCTAAGAACTGAAAAAAAAAAAATTTTTTTTGTATAAAAAAGCAGACGATAATTAATAGAAAAAATATTTAAACTAAAATTACTATAAATTCAAATAAATACGAAAAGGAAATAATAAAATTTAATAACTGAATGAATAATTTTAGAATCACAATATCGTTTTGGCAACCATTAACCATTCATCTTAAAACCAGATATATTTTGTACTTACATTTCTTTATATTCTTAGTAGAACATCGAGTTTCTTTTATTCGTTACCTTTTCTGCATAAATTATTCTGAAATTAAATACATCATGGGAGAATAAATAAATTATAAACGAAATTCTCCTAACAATGACAGATGATTTTAATATATCCATCTAAAGTTGCTGGAAGTTTAATAATCTTTTGGCATCATTTTATAAAAATAATCGTTTGGCATTGTTTTATTCTTGAAATGATTATTTATTTATTCAAAAACATGATACATGAGCACGGAACAGCTGTATAGCAAATAATAATTAAATTTTATGAATGAATCAGAAATCTGAAGTTTAGCACAGATTGAATATCATTTAAGTAATAACATCCTATCGAGAACAATATTTGAACATATTTCATGTTCGTTTGATCGTTTATCATTTGTTTATGTCACACAGAAGTGTTAAAGACAAAAAATTTATCAGACGAAAAAGTAGAATTTACGTGTTGTGGTTTCATACAAGATCAATTCTTTTTTAGCATACAGAAGTTTAAAAACTCTTCATACAAAGGAAAAAGAGTAAAGATGTTAAAAATGAAAAATAACATTAGTGGCATTTTGGTAAGTTATATTTTGAATAAGATCCTTTAAAAAAGTGTCATTTATATACAATCCCCTCTATATAATTTCATTGTCTGTAGTCATCTGGGATCATCTGCTTTGGCTACAGTTCAATCGATGATTATTTATGGTGTCAGTTATTTTTAATTTTTTTTTCTTTCCAACTTCATTTTCCATTAATCATTTTCACATATGAAATGAATTGCGAGAAGCAATAAACTTTTAATTGAGGCTTTATTATGTTAAAAATTAATTTTAACTGAATGTGATTAATTGCAATAATTAATTAATTAAAAATAGTTTGTTGAATCGAGATTCAGGAAAATGTGATCGTTATAATAAAATCTTAAAATAAAAACAGCCTTAAAAGACAGACGATCATTAAAATGACTAAAAAATTCCATTGAATTGATTCACTTTTCCATGCATGCGTTTGAGGATGAATAATGATAATGATATTCAGCATAAAATAATCGATATTTCTTTCATAAATCCTTCAGCTTTCCGGAAATAACAAAATATTGACTTTTTCCGCAACAAAGTAAAAGTTTCAAAAACCTTGTTCCAATATTTTTCTGTTACTTTAACCATGAATATCGAAGGAAAAATGGCAGAAATGTATCTATTTTCAACATTTATGAATGCTTTGACGTTATAATAATAACGTGGTAAGGGTACATTAACTAGTAGAACGAATAGTTATCATGTGTTGGATAGAAGATTCATTTATTATTACATTTGAAATCTTGCCAAAATCAATCATTTGGAGAAAACGATTATTTAGATTTTCGGTAAAAAGTAAAAAAAAGTTGTTCCAAAAGAAGTTCAGTAAAACTTTACACGGAATATAGGGTTGTGTAATAATTAATGGGTGGTATTTTTCTCCCTAGTTTCAAAAAACATGCAAAAATAACATGAATTAGCAGAATGTTTATAGAATATTTGAAAAAGAAATTATGTTCGACAGGATGGTGAATTTAATTTTATTGATTTTCGTGTGTTTTGAGGAAAATAAAATAGAACGCCAATTGGACAAAACCGAGAGCACATATCAACAACATTTACTTTTTTAGTTTTGGAATACGAATAATTCGAAGAGAAATTAATGCAATTGCTGAAAAATTCGAACTTTAAATTTTCAAGTATTTACATATTTGAGATCTTCCCTAAATTAGAAAAAAGAAAGAAAGAAAATAAAAAAAGGGAATTATATTTGTCTGTGGACGCAATAACTCAAAAACGTTTTAAGCTAGGCGGATGGAATTTGGTATATGTCTTTTTATTAAATTACAGATTTTTATTTAAATTTGAACGAATTACATTGGGAGGATGTCTGTATGTTCGGCTGTCCGAGTATAAGTAAACGCGATGACGACGGATTTACAGGCAGATAGATAAGATTTTGCACATTGATTTAAGGTCTTAAATGCAGATATATATCAAATTTGGAATCAATAACTTTGAAGGGATTGACAATCTGTTGTTCTGTATTTTGCATGCATTTAAGCGTGATAATTCAGAGCTGTAAACTGTAATAAGGGAAATAAAATTTGATCGCATTTTTGTTTGTATCTATAGAGTAGTTTTTTTATCAAATTTGAGCAAAATTTGTCAAAGGGTTGATGATCTGTCGGTCCGTACATTTTCGTGCATGTAAACACAGTATCTCAAAAAGGTAATGACTTAAAAATTAAATTTGACATGTGATATTAGGATTGCAACTGTAGTCGTATGTAAAATTTTAGTTTCAATCGTTCAGAGAAAAAGAGCTTTGAAAATACATATTCGATTTTCTGATATTTGTGTACTAACCGCAAATATCAGATTAATCTCCAAAGATAGTACGCCTTTTACACGACAAGGATCTATCTTTTACAATTTAAATTATTGTTAATATTTGCATGCAGTTAATATATAAGTATCGGTTTTTTTCAATACGTTACAAAGCACAAAACATACATGCTTGAAAATAAAAAGAAAATAAAATCTAACCACTCATGGCGTTCACGGTCTTGTCCAAGATCCACAGTTTTATGTGGAATGGGATGAGGGGAACACCTTTATTAAAGAGTATGCTAGAGAATTTGGGGGCGATCCATTCCGCTGGTTTAACTAATCGAGTTTTGAGAGCACCGAAGCGTTTGGAGAGATTTATGCTGTATGTGGAGAAAACGTCGTGCTTTCTCCATACATGATTTGCCGTGGATTTTCAGGGTAAAAATTGTGGAGTGATAGAATAATTTAACGAAATTCAGTGCATACATGGAACTTGTAGAATTGCTCAGAATGCTGGTCTTAAGTAACGTTATGGGAAGAAAAACATTGTGCCCTTGACATTTTTTAGGAGAAATATCACAAACAAACGGGAGAAATGCTAAGCTTAAGGCTTCATTTACAGTTTGCTAAGCCACTGGTCCTGAGCTTGAATTAACCTCGCTGAATGGTTAAACACATGCAGGGTGTTCATTATTAAACGACTTTATCTTAAAACTGTTTACAAACAGAACTTTTGTTCAGGAAGTTATGAAATTTTGTGTAGGATATAATGAAAGAATTAAACATGTTTGAGTAAATAAAAACAATAATTTAAAGTTTTGTCACTAGAATATATTTCTTAAATGAATTGCACAACTGGTTTTTTTTAAATTTAAATTTCACCACTTTTTCTTATCCACAGATACGTGAATAACTCATAGTAAATTACACAATTCTAAAACGAATTGAAAATGAAACACCTTCACGATTAAACGTTTGACAGCAATCCCTATCGAATGCACTCGAGCTCACTCTTAATGGAAGCGTTCAGAAAGGCAGTCACTTTAACAGTTAACTGGAAAAAAACACACACACACTCAAGCTGTGAAATATCTTTCGATGCAGATACTCGAGTTCCTTTATGAAATTTATCTTTCATTGCATGAGCCACTTTGAAGCATAAGATTCCTTAACGAGTCGTCCTTTTATAATTTCACTTGGTCTTAAAACTTGTTCAATATCTAACTTTTCGAACAAGAGATTTAAATGAAAGAAAAAGACACAGAAATGGAAAATTCTGTCCATGTCACACAGAAGCAGCTGTTATAAAATTTAGAAACTTTCGTGGAGGTTTTATTTTCAGCTCACTCACTATCACTAATCAGAATGTCCTTACTATTACTAGATGGAGCTTTGTTAGTTAAATTATTTTACCAAAGCGATAGCAGTTTTTCTATGAATTTTGAAAGGGGGGCTAAAAAGTCCATTAACTGTTAAAAATCTTCAATTAATGGTAGTCGAATTTGAAGAAATAGGTTCTTTAATATTCGCTCTGAAAAGGGGAAAAAAACCCTGTTTCTGCAGAAGTAAAAGAGAAGGTCTGGTTTCAGGTGGAAGAGGACAAAACTTCCAACATGCTAGCTAATACCAGCGTCAGTTGTATGGCAGTAAAATTGAATATGCCTCTTTCAACTGTTCACAAGATAGGGTGAAGTATCCTCTGTTATTATTCGTACATGCTTCGATCTCGAGATTCAACACCGGTTCTCATATCCGTTCCTTGCTCTCTTTGATGTTTATTCAGAATGACTTTGGAATATCCTCTGAAAAGAAGAAGCACGATTTTATTTGGATTGCTTATGGCAATTCAGATTGTTCGGTCAGTAATCTCAATTGCCGAATTTGAGAACTAGAAAATCCGCTTTCAGCCTTTCAGCTTCTATTGCAGTCCTCAAAAGTATTGGTGTAATATGGGTTTACAGCAACGTTTATTCTTGGCCCACATTTGTCCAATTATTTAAATATTTGAGACCTAGTAAAGGATAAATCACCGGCCTCGTCATTTGATCTGCAAGTGCCTTTCATGAACTATATTTATACAAATTGGAGCTCCTTAACACATTATCCTATGTTTTAAGGATGGTTTCAAAATTCACTTCACTGAAAAACGTATTGTCAACTGCCAGTTTCGTGTTTTGTGCCCCCTCCCCATCTCTTTACAATTCATGTAACTTTTAATTTTGGAGTTATTTGAAACATAAAAATCGTCGTTATCCAAGAACTTTACCTGATCATTAAAGACAGTATTTAGTGATATGTCTAGAGTATTTTCCAGAATAACTGCTGTCAATTGTGGAAAATGCTATTTGATGATTCCAGATGGTAACTAAGAATGATACCTATCCTGTTCAACAAGTTTTGTTGCAATAAAATACGTAAACTATCATAAATGTATGCAAAATGTACAATTTATTAAAAAACTTCTTTAGTGGAGAAATTTTTATTCACTCAAATACATTTCTGTATATTTATGTCCCGTACAAAATTTCGTTACCTTCTGTAAAATAGTTTCGTCTGTAGCAAATCAATTCGTTTAATTATGGACATATTTTACTTTGAATAACATATGTACAAATCTTTTATCGATTTGATAATTCGACCAGCAGCGAAATGCTTTGAATTGGTCAATTTATTTCAAAACCATTTTATGTATTCCATTATAATTTTTTTTAAAAAAATCAGTACAAAATGCATGAAGTGCCATATGAAGCTACCTTGAATAAAAGTAATACTTAAGTAACTAAATTTTAAATTCAAAATCCAAAAAAAAAAAAAAAAAAAAAAAATTGAGAATTGTTATCACAGGCCATATTGTTTAAAAAAAGTAGAAACTTTAGTTTCACTCTTAGCCGAACGAATCATTCAGAAACAACGAGAGAGCAGGTGGTTTCGCCAAAACCGAAAACATTCCGAGGCACTTCTTCCGTTTTGGAACATTTCTTCGCTCGATGAACAAAATGGCAATCGGAATCGGATCGAATCGCACTGCTTCTGTTCCATTCGGGCCATCATTTGGACAGCGACCTCGCTAATTGAATTATCCGGGGTATCTCCCAGAGCGAGCATTACTTACCCTGGAAAGGAAGGGTTCCAACAATTGGGACAGCTCAGTGTCTGGACGCCTTTTAAGCCCCGTAATGACATTGCGCCCTCATTGTGTCTTCCCGCGGGAGTGGATTTCAAAACGAGAACTCAATGGAAGGATTCGGGAAATGTTAAAGAGGCCGGGCTTCCAAGTTATCCATAAATGGGTAAATAAGAGCAGCAATAGTGGTGATTTGTTAGAGTATTCGTGCCATTGGAAGGGATTTGTTACCAATTTTGTGAAGATCTTTGTGATTTGGGTCAACAACTAGGGCTCCTAAAGCAAGCCGGTATTGTTTGAGAGCTGTGATTCGAGTGTGGTGGGGGATAGATGTTTTGAGGTAAAGTAAGGTTTGTAGTGATCATTATGTAGTATTATAAACTCAGTACAAATTTAAAAAACTTTTGGCTGTTTATCTTTATATTCTTGTGTTATGGTAGATTTGTAGAGAATCAATTCAGAATGAATTGCAATTAAAATATTGGTAGAATTCAGAATACGCTTTCTATCTCCTCGAATTCTGAATTTTGGAATTTTATTTCAAAACAAATATACTAAACTACAAGCATTAATTATATATGCCATATTATGACATAAGCTGAAATTTTGATATGGATAGCCTAGAAAACTGTGCTGCGAATTTTTGACATCCACCCTCAAAACTTCTACACGACTATTAGAATGGTATTTGAGCTTCCAGATTAAATGTGTGGCAGTATTGCGAAAATGGTTACTCTTTTGGCATAATTGAGCTTTGAATTTGGACACTAAACTGCTAATATGCCACCAGATCCCCACAGCCCATCTCTACTAACAATAAAGAAGGATATGTGTATATTGGTTGCTTTACAAGACAGATTGTTTGATTTACAACATGGTTGAACCGTGATGGCCCTTAAGACTCAACTGTAGTTCCAGCCTATGCTGTCATGGCGTCCTATCATTTGCATTTATCTGGTTGCCTCAGGATGGATCGGAGTATTCGACTGTGCGATCATATATTGATTATTTATTATTTTTGAACTGTAACAAGCTTCATTTTTGACTTCTAAATTAAAATTATTTGGCTACCTATGGGTAATTTACTTTTTTAAAGTTGCAATCTCTTGATATATATTTATCATAACCTCGTAACTAGAGTAAACGAAGAAAACTATAAGCTTAATATATACAATATTTTTTTTTTCAAAAAAGGAAATTACTCGTTTTCCATGGAATTCTATAAATTCCAGGAGATTGAAAACGTCGTTAACGTTTGAAAATTCAATAATAAGTAGATTGAGAGATAAAAATTGATACACATGCTTGAAATGACATGAGATTTTATCAAAACCAAGCATATACGGGATTTTATCGAAACCAAGGTCATAGATGGCTCTTCATATGACAACAAAAGCAATAATTAACATAACAATTGATTTTTAAGTATGTCGACCGTCATTTGCGAAAAGTACCTGTAGTCGTGGAACAATGTTGTGAGCAACATTGTATAACATATCTGTAGTGTGGTGAGAAATTGTCATCGGATGTTGTCTTTTAGCATCCCTAATGAGGTCGAACGATCGTGCTATGCTTCTGAGTTCAGGTAATCTCACAACCAACGTCCTTCAATGTAGTTTTTACGACAGTTCTAGGATTTTTGGCAGTCCAAATTCTGCAGGTGTGCTAGTTGACAGACCCTAGGTGTGTGAAATGGGCTTCGTCGGTCCATAACACATTAGACAAACAATCGTAATCTTTCCCTATTTTGGGGGCTCTTTTTATACTTCAATAAAATCCCATGTCATTTCAAGCCAGTGTACCAATTTTTTCATCTGTACCAACACTATTCCGTGAATTATTGAATTTTGAAATGTTAGCAGACTTTTGAATCACTCAGTACACGATTATTTTCTGTTTAAAAAATGAAATTACAATTTATATAAAACGAATGTCCCAGTTAAAATATTTCCATTTTGAAGTAAAATTTACAAGAAAATATATTATCCATATATGCATCATTTTTTAATTATTTTTTTGGGCGAAATGCCATATTAAATACTATTACTAATCTTTACAGCCTTCGCTTTATTTCAAGGTTTTAATTAAAAACACTAGACTAACCGTGGTGTTATTTTCGTACTGTGTATTAACAAGATCAAAACCTAACTAACATGAGACAAAATCAGTTTCCCCTACTGTGCATTCAGTCCTTCCATGCTTCTCAATGACATTAAATCACCGACGTCCTAAACAAAAGCAAAAAGCGTTACCCAAAATGAATGGAAACAGAAATTTCTGCAAACAACTCCAATTAATACTGCTTCGATTCTGGATCTCGTGCCCTAGTTTCTACCCTTCACCTGGCGCAGACGATGAGATATGACGAGAAATCCGTCTCGGTGTCTTTCCCGCCAACCAGCCCATTCCTCTTCCCTTCACTCTCCCCAGGGGAAAAGGTAGAGGGACAACCCTTAATTGAATGATACGAGGTGGCCGGTGTTTTAATTGGAAAGCAACCCCGTATGCATAATTAGTTGTCATCCTTCTGTTACAACAACTGCCTCGGCCACTTGCAAATGAAACCGTCTCGCATTTAAATGCTAAATTTGCGAAATGGACCAAACCCCGTGGCGTAGGGCTAAAACTTCGTTTTGGGGGATGCCGTTGCAAGAGGCCGCGTGTGTGTTTCTGATGGGGAAGAAAGTTTTCCTAGTTTAGAGAGAAAGCCTCGTGTCAGTTTAGGGCTCGTCTTGGAGACAATTTGATTCTTAGAAGTGAAATGGGAGTTGCTTTCGGTTTCATCGTGGATCAGCATCTGACTTAGACATTAGAATGCTGTCTTTTTTTTTGTCAAATTCAATTATATTTTTATTATTAAAAAGTTATTTTTTGTGATGAGAAATAAGGCAGAAATAAGAAATATAAGGCCAAAGCCATGAATAGAAAACCATTAACATTAAAATAAGTATATGCAGAAAGCCATGTAATGAAGTAATAAAAATAAAGCTATTATCATCTTTATTTTTATTTTTACTTATAATAAAGATGAATGTATATGTGTTAGCGCTCTACAGGCCAGACCGTTTGACCCGCAGCAATCAAAGTTTGGACTTAACCTATTTTGGAGTGGGAAGGGGCAATTTTTCAGAAATTTTAATTATAATTTTCATTAATTAAAAATTAGACGACATTTATGCATGCTTTCACAATAGCTTCCAAAAACACTATAGTACAAAAATGATTTGTATATGATCTTAAAGTTCAAGAAATTATATTTTTTTATGGTATCAAGACTTTAATCTATAAACCAAAGCTCTATTTTTAATGAATTATGAAAAGTATTCTAACTATATTTTTAAATAATTTATTTCGCACAAAATAAAAATATATTTTAACCTGCATATTACGGGTGAGTGGGAAAAATTAGCTTTTGACAACGCGCTACTATCAGATTAAGAAAAGCTCAAATTAAAAATAAGTTAACTATTACTGTAAATTAAAACTAAAAAAGTGAAATTAGGAACACTAGAAACAATACGCGTAGTAAAATGAAATAAACTATGGTATTTTTTAAAAAATAAATGCAAGAAAAAGTTTTTTTTATAATCTTCTACAATATCTATATTATTAATTCTATAAATCAGTTTTTTAAAGGTAAATATGATTTAATATATACAGGATATCCATTCTAATCAGGGCTCAACATCTAATGTGTAAACCTTTAGTAATAGATATAGCATCTGCTAACAAAATTATCTAAATGAAGTAAATATATGCATTTTATATAACTTGAATCAATAAACGCTTTAATGAATTACAAATTTAAACTTTTAGATAAATACTTAGTGCTGGGAATCATATTTAACAAAAAATTCATGGGAAACTATTATTTTAAATAAAAAAAGTTGCACTCCAATTTATCGACCGTCTCAAAGAGGATACGACATTCAGGGTTCTCAAAACTGAGTGGCCTAAAATAATGAAAATATTTGGGTTGTTTTAAAATTGTAATATTCGAAACTTCATTAGTTCGTTAGATTTGAACGTAGAAGATAGAAACGTTTATTTATTTATTTAAAAGTCGGAGTATCAAGAATATTTCACAGAATATTATTCCTTAGGACCAGAAGACAGTATAAAATTTATTCTTCATTTTTAAAAAAAATATATTTATAGACTGAAACAAAATAACAAAATAAAACATTTTTACTAATGTCATTTAAATCTTTTTGAATGTAAAACTTAAAACTAAATTTTGTAATAAATTAGGGAAATTTTTGTAGAATAATTTTTGAGAGATGAGATAAATTATGAAAATTATTCTGTAGCGCACATAAGACTTAAATGCTGAATGTCTATTTCCAATACTCATATTTGAAAAAAAAATTGTTTTCAGTAAAAAATGTTTTTATATTAATAGTAATTTAATCTTTTCCACTTTTAGGAAAAGTTGAAATTTTACAGGAGCAGACAAAAAAATTTGAGAGATACATATTACGTTATGGCTTAAGGCCTACATAATAGTATACATGAATTATATGACTATCAAAATTTGAATCTTAAAATATTTTGATGAAAAAATTATTAAAAGGCATATTGCATAAAATATTTAATTAATAATTAATACTGGCTAACCGGGTGATCGCCAAAGGCGGCTAGCTAGTAATAAGCCATTTTTTAAAGATAAACAAAACTCCATTTTTTTCTACAAGACCTAATATTTGCAACAAAAACCAGAATAGTGATCATATTTAAACTTTAGTTATGTAAACTTTTAAATATGGTCACTATAAAATAAATCGAAAATCATTGTTATTTTTATCTTGTATTATTTTAGAAACTCATATTGATCTGTATTAATATATAATTATTATAAAAAATTTTTCAAGAAACATTTCGATAATGAGAATTTCAAGAATGGTTTTAATTTCAGGGAAGAAGTTTTGTAGAAATAACATTTCGATAATGAGAAAAATGTTTCAAAAACAAAGTATTGAAAGAAGATATTTAATTATAATGATGGCTAAAGTTGTTTCAATATTGAATGTTATTAATCGTTATCTATAACTAAAGTGATCTAAACGTGATCTATAACTCTTTCCCTAAATTTCTATCAGTTTTAGTTGCTTCATTTCTTCCTAAATTTTACACAAATAACTTTAAAAGAATTTTTGTTTTTGTAAATTAATTTAATAGAGAAATTATAATTCAAAGTAGAAATTTATGAACTTATTTTTTTATCAGTCTTTTGTCGCAGTTACACAAAAACACCCTCAAATATGCATGCTTATCTAAATCAAATTTTTTCGAATTCAACGAGGTCGTTTTCTTAATTTGTGAGGAAATAAATTAATAAATAAAAATTTGAAAGAGGTAAAATTATTCGCCTTTTTCTTAAAATAGAATTCCTCTCTAAAGATGGATTTATTCGTATTCATTCATATCATACTAATATATACTTATAGTTTAAGCTTTTAAAAATATCAGTTTAAAGCCTTAGAACTTCTGAAATCTTTATAACAACACTTTTCTGTAATAACAACTTTAACGAGTTATTTCCAAGACGACCTGATTTATTAAACATCACTTCCTATGTCTTTTGGATACTCACCAAAGACAATTTTTTGAAAACTACTTTATTCCAGGGAAAACTTAAGCTTCAACGTTAAATTCCTGCTACCTACATTAAATGCACTCATTTCAGTCTCCAAAAACTTTCCTGCCTTCATTAAGCTTGCTACAAACGTGAACGCCTTGTTAAAAGCAAACCACCGATCCTCGCCCTCGGGTTATTGCATAGTTGCACAGATTCAAAATTCCCTGGGGGTTATTTTTCCCATTTTGGTGTTGACAAATTAAAAGTATCTTTTCTCTCTCTGCCGAGCCCTTCAGGGTGGCTCACGAGCTCGGTCATCATTTTTAAAACAACGAACCCTAACCTATCCAACTATGAATTCCTGCTTGAAAGAAGGAAACTTTTAAGCTGTGCCAAGCGTCGCCTGCCATGCGTCAAATCTTATTTACCATGCACCAATGGATTCCATTAATTATTTCCACCTTAAGAGGTTAAAGAGGAAGGGGGGGGGAGGAAGGACAAGCAGCATCCCTGCGTCACCCCCGCACACAGCCTGTTCGAGGGTGATTGTTCATTTCCATCCTTAAAAGCAATCCCCCCTCTTTAAGTATCTCCCAAGTTAAGGAATACATAATCACTGATTCTACCTTTTAATTTCAAACCCGGGCCCCCAATTATAGTTGGCGGAGGCAGCAATTTCACACCAACTTAAGTTACTAATTCTGGCGCCTTTTCCGTGGAGGATTTTGTACGGAAGTAGGAAATATCCCCTTCCCTTTTCCAAAGGTGGAAATAGAAGTCCAAACCACAATAGGCATACAAACGCACGCGCGCGCGGCAGCGCTAAAATCAAGGGATTTCCTCCAAATTAAGGATTAATAACAGTCGTGCCAGGAGTGGCGTGGGCGTGGAGTGGAGAATTGATTCTACAGTAGCATTTATGACGCTTGATCGAAATTTCAACTGAATCAGTTGTGGCGCGAGTTCTGCTGGGATTTAGAATAAACGAGGACTTCATCTATTGTGCTTGATGAATTTCTCTCAAGGATGTGTTTAAGATGCGCATATATTGTTATGAGATGCTGTTTTGATCGCGCTGTGGCCCTTTCGTATTAATTGGCTATTGTCAAGAAAGGGATTTGTTTGAAGAAATTTATTACAGTCATTTATCTGTGAGCATTTACATCCCAAACAAGCAGATTTGCTGTTTAGCGCGATTTATTAGTTTTCGATTGTTGTTAAGGTACTTGAGAATTACCATAAATCAATACATTGGAGAGAATAATTCATGGAAATTAATTTACTTGTATATTATGGTTGTTGAGTGGATATTGTAATGAACGTCATATACTTAGTACGCAATTTACTACTTGCTACATTATTTATAGGCAATTAAGAAGCTTAATGAAACATAATAATTATTTCAAGATGTTACAGTTTCTTTTTTTGCCATTCAAGAGTTATAATATATATTTAATTTTGCTTAGCAACAGAAAATATCAAGTCTTGGAAGTTTGGCTTTATTATTTTCAAATAATAGTCACGAACAATATTTTTTCGGGTTCTTATCTCTAAGGAACATGGCATAATGTGTAAAATATTTACCATGTTCAATGAGATAAATCGCCATTATGACTATAATATTATCATATTGTAAAAAATTTGACTGGATATTATGCCTAAAAAGATGGCTGTTAATTTGGATCTAGTCCAAAGGTTAAACTTGATTGGTAAACAAAAGATAGGAAAAAGGCATTGGGTGAAATCATATATATTATTGATAGGCCATTTTTATCATACCATGTAACTGGACTTTATTTTCTTTCTAAATATGGAATATGACAATGATTTATCCTTCACTGTTTAATTTGAAGGAGTTCTGAAATATTGTATAGTATATAATCATATATAACTCCCCTATGTATGATTATGCATAGATTTGGAAGATAAGCTTCAACCAGAATCAACAAAACAAGATAGATTCTTATATTCACAAGATTATTTACAATATAGCTATGACATCTTCACGGCATTCAGATTGTCGCAAATTTTGTCAAGATGTTTCATAATATTTTGTGCTAATAAAGGTAGCGAGGAAACCAAGTTGTCGATAAATGTTGTCTGATTGATCATTCGTCTATGAAGATTTATCATATAAAATGTCGAACAATTCGAGGTACTGTGATATGGAGAAGTTGACCATTTTGTGTGAATATTGTATCATGAATGCATAGATATTATTGATGTTCTGGGATAACAAAACACGTCAGTATATCATAATATTGTTGCCTAGCAACATAACAGATTTGAATGCCTGGAAAAATCACCTCTTCGTCAAAATAAAAAGTACCAATGATTTTTACTTTCTCCAATATGAAGTGAATAGAAAATGTTGTAATTGTCAAAAAATTCCGAACTCGAAATTTTGAAGCATTACCGCATTTTAGACATCTCTGAGTTCTATAAACATATTTTTGGAAAATGTCTGTCCATCTGCCTGTGTGGCAAAGGTAACTCAGAAACGCTTTGAGCTAGACAGATGAAGTTTGATTTACGGTCTTTCCACCAAACTTATTGATTTCTATGAAATTTCGAGGAAAATCTGTTCTGATGAAGTTTGTCTATCCAGCTGTTTGAATATAACTGCAAAAAAAGAATTAGATGGATAAAATTCGGTGCACAGACTTAACATGCATAGTGTAGACACTTTTCAAAATTTGAGCCAAATCCAATAAGGGGTTAACCGTCTGTCGGTTTGTAGTTTCAGAAACATAAAATCACGATAATTCGAAATCGCAGTGACTCAAACACATCGTTTGATATAAGATTTTGTGTTTGTAAATGTAGTTTTTTGTCAAATTTTGATTCAATCGGTTGGGAAAAAATACGACTAAACACAAATTTGATTTCCTCATGTTATTAACGTCATGTTAGGGATTAATCGCCAAAAAATTCACTAAGGTTCAGTAAGGTGTTAAATTCACGCCAAAAGTTAATATTTTATAACAATTGTACGCCAATACCATGCAAGTTGTTCTCTGGGATAATTATTAGAGTGATAGGGATTCATTCTTATTAGAGTGTTGGCGAAAAAGTTTTGGGGAGAACACTTCCACTGGCTTTTAAAGTTCTACTATCCCTTGAGTTATTTTAATCCGTGCTAAAGTTTGATAGTATAATTAACTACATTTCTTATGCATTTTAGTATACTTAGTACTTATACATCGCCATATAGTGACAAAATATCGTATTACTTTTTTATTTAGCATATGGCGCACGTACCATCTGAAGTGCATGCTGCTGAATTTTTTTAATCATTTGGACTAATAGAGTACGCTAATATTAGGAAAATTTAATTTGAACATTCTTTTATATCTTACAGAAGAATAGGTACGAGTAATACCTATAAAAGTAAAATATCTGAATTTTTCAGTCTATCATAAAAGTCGTTTCAGAAATAATTTTATAAAAAATCAAATTTCTGCGAAATTTTCAAGATTTTTTATTTTCAAATGCAATTAGTCGTCTTCAGCTTCCAGTTATTCAATGTCATATTAATAGTATAAATTTAATAATGCCAACTATCTTTGATGAGTTACATCTAAACACACAAAACAAAAGTACTATTTTTAGGAACAATAAATAAAAGACCAGTTAGAGTGTTTTATATTTATAGAATAAGTTTAATTAAAATGATACACTTTTGAGATGATAAGCTGTAGCTAATCAAAGTTGATTGAAATGACCAGATAAATTCTATTATTATGTTCAGCAAATACCTAGTTTTAAAGATAAATCTGATTTATAATTTGCTAAAAAATGTTCGAAGCCTTTGTTACATTTCCACTGCAAATCGCATCTTAAGTAAATTGCAAATTTTTAACGCTCTTATACTATATTATATTACATTATATTACTTTTGTACACTCTAGTGCAGTTATAATAAACTAAAATGTAATATATGGATATAATTACTGTTCATAACTTCACTTTTAAGGAATAATCTTTTATCAACATGATTTAAGCACAATTTTTCTGAAAACAATGATTAAAGCATGGATTTTTATTCATCGTTAAAATTACAGTGCAACGAAACTAAGCAATTATTTTTGAATTGCCGCGCTATCCTTCTGGAGGTGGCAACGAAACGAAATTAAAAACAATCATTCATCGTTGCTTTGGAAACCTATTTGCTATGTTTCAAATTAACCACGTAAAAAGAGCGAATACTCCCAACCCAAAAACAATTTGTAAAACGAAGGGAAGGACATATATTGATTCCGGTCCGTGAATATTTCAAAAAGATTTCAAGCATTAATGCAATCACCCATCTTCCACTCTCGGTTCATTAACCGACTGTTTTATTCAAAATTCATAACACAGCTCTTGGCATACATTACGGAAACAGTCCCAAAGACGACAGCATGATTAATTGCACCATTCTTCTAGTGGAAAACGGAAGAAAAATATCAGCCGTCACTCCATGTTTAACACTCCGCATATTCCAACAACATCCCGAAGTATGTTTCGATACTTTTCTATTTAATTTCCGTCTAGTTGCCAACTCCTTTTCTGCCTTGTTCTCTCCCATCCCCTGCCCCGACCACCCCTCCAACAACTCAACTCGATTTGCTTCTTTTACTTGATTGATTCCGAATGATTCTGGTAATTCTCTTTACGGGTTACTTACTGCTCAGTCCTTAGTTTTCCGATGAACGATTTCGATGAGATTTTGCTCTGTATCGGAGAAATTAAATTTTCTATCGATATAGACATTCGTCTGCTTTAATATTGCGCATTTCCGTGAATTCTATTTATTCTCTGTTCGGCAGACGCGGAATGAAATGAACGATAAATTATTTTGATTGTTCCGGTGGCGCTTGAGGAGTATAAAGAGATTAAATCTTGGAGATTTGAATTACGTTGTTCTACCTAAACGTATAAACTATTAACGTGAAGAATTGTTTTCCAATTATGTTTAACAAATCATTGTTACAAATAGTAAGACGTTTCCGATAATTACATAACTATTTATAGAATTTATTTTATTTACAGTTTTTTTCTATAACTGATTCGATTTATTATATTGACAAATTATTCTATGAGTTAATCTCTTTATTTTCTTCTAATCAATTCACATTATTTTATTTATAATTCATTGCATGCAGTTTATTTATTTATAACAATCTTCTCTGGCATTAGATGCTAACTATATGAATGACAAAAAGAGGTTGGGAAATATATATTTCATTTCCGTATTCATTTGATATTGCTCTTTTAGTTGCGGGAATTCTTTGCAATTGTATTCTTCATAATTAATAAATAACTATAAAACTTAGTGTTTGAATTTCTATTACGTAATACACAAACCGAAATTATGGTTTCGAACCAACGTACTTTATTTAGAATTTTCTAGGGGAAAAAAATCTGAAAAGTTTGTATTGCCGCAATTTCTTCAAGTATATGCTATAATAATAAAACCCTATAAGACGATCATAAAGTACTTTTAGTATTTACATAGCAGCTGCAGTTAAAATTAAAGTACGGAATGAAATTTAATTTAATATGCAAGCTGTCGAAGCTATTGGTAAATGAGTTCAGAAAAAAAAAAATAAGAAAAGTCGCCGAAAGGAGATCTTGGCATTGCCGAAATCGAAAAGTAGTCTTATGTTAGAAAGGAAAATGGATTACGAAAAAATTTATTAATGTTTGAGGTTTTAAAAAATGCGCACAACTGAATGAATGACATGCAATTCGAATTTTTTGAAAGTATTTTTCTTATTAAGTAATTTCAGCGTCGCCTGGACCAATGGCAACATTGCCATGGTATTGATTTTCTCTGTATGCAAGATTCTTGATTGCATTGGTGATATTTAACACTTTTTCTTTTTTTTTGCGGAATTTTTCACTTCAGACTTTCCAGAATCTGCATATAATTTTTAGTTTCATTCTACCGTTAGTTTTAGAAACAGATGTTTCCGTACAAAGAAATTATTTTGTGGTTACTTTTAAGTTTAATCAGAGAGAGTGGTTTCTATAAAGCTAGCTCTCCCGCATTCATTTAAAAAAAGTGTTATACCATCATCTTCGCATAAAATTTGTCCCTTGATCAAGACCATAGAGCTGATATCAGTATCTCAGCTCTATGGTCAAGACCGTGAATACCACGCGAGCTCGGATTTCTATTTACACATTCCTGCACATGAGAGTTGTTTGTTTCATATAATAGAAAAAAAAGCTGACATGTATAATTGCATGGCATTGGTGAACAATAATTACGAAATATTCATCATTGGCGTAAATCTGGCGTACAATCTTAGGCTACATTTTTTATGATGATTAATAGGTTAATAGACAGTGTCAGAAATTCGGAATTGCATTTTAGGCACCTTTTTCTAAAGAAAACTAAAATTTGATATAGAATTATAATTGTAATTCTCTGTTTCAAACAAACAAAATTTCATTTATTTAAGTCATTGTGCTTATGAGTTATCGCATTTCCATTCATGAGAAAGTACATACTGACAGACTTGTCACATTTTCATAAACTTAATTTGAAATTTTATACTTACATATCAGATGCTAATTCTGTGTATATCAAATTTTATCTATCTAGTTTATAGCGTTTTGCAGTTGTCCTGTTCACTTGTATTCTGGCAGTTGGACAGACAGACATCCATTGAATGGTATTTGATCAATATTTGATAGAAATCTTCTAAAATTATGTTAAGTCTATTTAATAAATTTCATCTGCTTAGCTTAAAGTGTTTCTGAATTACCATAATAACAGACATAATTCCAATAATCAGTTTTACGGGTTCAGGAAGTCTGAACCCCTAGTCCTTATTATTGGACCAGTTTTGACAATTAATTTTACAAATTATGTGTAATTGCGAACCAATCAGAATCTTTTGTACTTTTGTTTGTTTGTTTAAGTATAATTTTAAAAGGCACTTTTATTTGAGATGATGACACAATTCATTAAATTTGGTTGACATTACGAAATTATAGTGGGCGAAAAAAATGGTTGCTAAAGGCAGCTGATTGTTACGTATTATAATCTTTTTATTTTCATAAAACTCAAGATGAATTGTGATCTAAACACCTGTAAAAGTTTTATAAAGTTCGTCAAAGAACATGAAATTCCTCAAAATGACAGAAGTAGTTGTTGTAGTGATGATGTCCGGCTATGAAAAATGACAACTAAAGCAGAAATTCTTTGTAATCATTTTCTTCAGAATATTAATTTAATTATCAATCTTCCATGTTATTGTGTCCCCAGAAGCGCTTAATCGATCAAAGTTAACCGCTAAGAGAGAAGTTACTGTAGCTACTGGATTTGATAAAAGTCTACTGTTAAATAAATATTCCACAGCTATAAGAATAGAAACATGCCATTTCAATAATAAGTGAATTTGTTTGTCGTCATCAACTATTCTGCTGTCTATTTACTGTTTTTATAATTTAGGCAGAAGCATAGATTCCATGGTCAATATTGAAAACATAGATTCTATCTAAATATTTATTAAAAACATATTGAGAATTCCCATATAAAGCAGACTAAATACAGTAACATTAAGGATAAATAGAGTTCTCGGTAACTGTTTTCATAGATGAACTTGATTGATCGGACAACAACTATTCTGCTGTCTATTTACTGTTTTTATAATTTAGGCAGAAGCATAGATTCCATGGTCAATATTGAAAACATAGATTCCATGGAAATATTTATTAAAAACATATTGAGAATTCCCATATAAAGCAGACTAAATACAGTAACATTAAGGATAAATAGAGTTCTCGGTAACTGTTTTCATAGATGAACTTGATTGATCGGACATCAAACAATTACCTGGAAATGATGACTTAACGCTCAGCATCACCAGCGGAATATTTGCTACACAAGCTGAGATAATTTGCTTCGAATTCTGTGTATGTAACAATGATCAGCCGAGTTATGGACAATTGTCTCCCCAGTAGACCCTTAAGAGGTCCCAGAACTCATAACAATCATCCGTGAAAGCGAAAAGTTATCCTTTTCTCTACTCAGTTAACTTATAAATGCAACAATTTTTTTAAATACAATTATTAAAAGAAATTGTAATTTTAAGAAAAAATCTAATTAAAATCCATGCAAAATATTTTTTGTGAATATTTTGTCTGAAAATTGATGTATAAGTCATAGAAGAACCTGTTTTGAGCAAGTGAAGGAAATTTCATAGTAATAGGGTAAGTAGTTTTTGAAATATCCAGTTTGCAAGCTTCGTATTTTTGTTTT
Organism: Argiope bruennichi; assembly: GCF_947563725.1. Taxonomy (NCBI): domain Eukaryota; kingdom Metazoa; phylum Arthropoda; class Arachnida; order Araneae; family Araneidae; genus Argiope; species Argiope bruennichi. The sequence goes on from NC_079158.1 coordinate 57,632,182, forward strand.
GAGAAAAATGGTAAAAAAAGGCATTTAATTAAATTAGCTTAGTTTGTCCAATGTCATAATGTAAGTAATTACATTAACTAATTACTTTGGTGAGACTCCTATGTGAAAACAAAGAATTACGAAAGATATTAAAGTGCAATGAAATTATTTGACAGTATCAATAATTCTAGCGTAAAGTAAAGTATAAATGTTTTGACATTTTAACCAAAGGTATGAATTTTATCTTCAATAGCTCCTAAGAATTATTTCCTACAAGCGCCATACGAATTTCCTTGTAAAACAGTTTGAATTCCAATAGCATTAAGGATCAGTGGAGTTCTTGGTTTATTCATAGATAAATTTGATTGACTGGAACTTGATTCACAAATGAGCAGTTTTTCACAGAAACACAAATTTAAAGTTCATTCACAGCTGTAATATTTGCAAAATATTCTGTGAAAACTCCCATAGATTCAATAAAATTACATTAATTCCATTTCTGTATAGAAGAGCTTATTTGATCAAAGACTAACAAATGAGCAATTAGAGTGGCCAGTGTCTTTGGTAAAAATCCTCTGTCGAAAGAAAACATTCCATACGCTGTGAAAGTGCAGACACGTCTTTTCAGTAATAACCATATTTGTTTGTCATTAATCATTTTGTCATCATATGATTGTTCAGACATTCCCAGCTGTAATATTTGCAAAATATTCTGTGAAAACTCCCATAGATTCAATAAAATTACATTAATTCCATTTCTGTATAGAAGAGCTTATTTGATCAAAGACTAACAAATGAGCAATTAGAGTGGCCAGTGTCTTTGGTAAAAATCCTTTGTCGAAAGAAAACATTCCATAAGCTGTGAAAGTGCAGACACGTCTTTTCAGTAATAACCATATTTGTTTGTCATTAATCATTTTGTCATCATATGATTGTTCAGACATTCCCAGCTGTAATATTTGCAAAATATTCTGTGAAAACTCCCATAGATTCAATAAAATTACATTAATTCCATTTCTGTATAGAAGAGCTTATTTGATCAAAGACTAACAAATGAGCAATTAGAGTGGCCAGTGTCTTTGGTAAAAATCCTCTGTCGAAAGAAAACATTCCATACGCTGTGAAAGTGCAGACACGTCTTTTCAGTAATAACCATATTTGTTTGTCATTAATCATTTTGTCATCATATGATTGTTCAGACATTCCCAGCTGTAATATTTGCAAAATATTCTGTGAAAACTCCCATAGATTCAATAAAATTACATTAATTCCATTTCTGTATAGAAGAGCTTATTTGATCAAAGACTAACAAATGAGCAATTAGAGTGGCCAGTGTCTTTGGTAAAAATCCTCTGTCGAAAGAAAACATTCCATATGCTGTGAAAGTGCAGACACGTCTTTTCAGTAATAACCATATTTGTTTGTCATTAATCATTTTGTCATCATATGATTGTTCAGACATTCCCAGCTGTAATATTTGCAAAATATTCTGTGAAAACTCCCATAGATTCAATAAAATTACATTAATTCCATTTCTGTATAGAAGAGCTTATTTGATCAAAGACTAACAAATGAGCAATTAGAGTGGCCAGTGTCTTTGGTAAAAATCCTCTGTCGAAAGAAAACATTCCATACGCTGTGAAAGTGCACACACGTCTTTTCAGTAATAACCATATTGGTTTGTCATTAATCATTTTGTCATCATATGATTGTTCAGACATTCCCAGCTGTAATATTTGCCAAATATTCTGTGAAAACTCCCATAGATTCAATAAAATTACATTAATTCCATTTCTGTATAGAAGAGCTTATTTGATCAAAGACTAACAAATGAGCAATTAGAGTGGCCAGTGTCTTTGGTAAAAATCCTCTGTCGAAAGAAAACATTCCATATGCTGTGAAAGTGCAGACACGTCTTTTCAGTAATAACCATATTTGTTTGTCATTAATCATTTTGTCATCATATGATTGTTCAGACATTCCCAGCTGTAATATTTGCAAAATATTCTGTGAAAACTCCCATAGATTCAATAAAATTACATTAATTCCATTTCTGTATAGAAGAGCTTATTTGATCAAAGACTAACAAATGAGCAATTAGAGTGGCCAGTGTCTTTGGCAAAAATCCTCTGTCGAAAGAAAACATTCCATATGCTGTGAAAGTGCAGACACGTCTTTTCAGTAATAACCATATTTGTTTGTCATTAATCATTTTGTCATCATATGATTGTTCAGACATTCCCAGCTGTAATATTTGCAAAATATTCTGTGAAAACTCCCATAGATTCAATAAAATTACATTAATTCCATTTCTGTATAGAAGAGCTTATTTGATCAAAGACTAACAAATGAGCAATTAGAGTGGCCAGTGTCTTTGGTAAAAATCCTCTGTCGAAAGAAAACATTCCATACGCTGTGAAAGTGCAGACACGTCTTTTCAGTAATAACCATATTTGTTTGTCATTAATCATTTTGTCATCATATGATTGTTCAGACATTCCCAGCTGTAATATTTGCAAAATATTCTGTGAAAACTCCCATAGATTCAATAAAATTACATTAATTCCATTTCTGTATAGAAGAGCTTATTTGATCAAAGACTAACAAATGAGCAATTAGAGTGGCCAGTGTCTTTGGTAAAAATCCTCTGTCGAAAGAAAACATTCCATATGCTGTGAAAGTGCAGACACGTCTTTTCAGTAATAACCATATTTGTTTGTCATTAATCATTTTGTCATCATATGATTGTTCAGACATTCCCAGCTGTAATATTTGCAAAATATTCTGTGAAAACTCCCATAGATTCAATAAAATTACATTAATTCCATTTCTGTATAGAAGAGCTTATTTGATCAAAGACTAACAAATGAGCAATTAGAGTGGCCAGTGTCTTTGGTAAAAATCCTCTGTCGAAAGAAAACATTCCATACGCTGTGAAAGTGCAGACACGTCTTTTCAGTAATAACCATATTTGTTTGTCATTAATCATTTTGTCATCATATGATTGTTCAGACATTCCCAGCTGTAATATTTGCAAAATATTCTGTGAAAACTCCCATAGATTCAATAAAATTACATTAATTCCATTTCTGTATAGAAGAGCTTATTTGATCAAAGACTAACAAATGAGCAATTAGAGTGGCCAGTGTCTTTGGTAAAAATCCTCTGTCGAAAGAAAACATTCCATACGCTGTGAAAGTGCAGACACGTCTTTTCAGTAATAACCATATTTGTTTGTCATTAATCATTTTGTCATCATATGATTGTTCAGACATTCCCAGCTGTAATATTTGCAAAATATTCTGTGAAAACTCCCATAGATTCAATAAAATTACATTAATTCCATTTCTGTATAGAAGAGCTTATTTGATCAAAGACTAACAAATGAGCAATTAGAGTGGCCAGTGTCTTTGGTAAAAATCCTCTGTCCAAAGAAAACATTCCATACGCTGTGAAAGTGCAGACACGTCTTTTCAGTAATAACCATATTTGTTTGTCATTAATCATTTTGTCATCATATGATTGTTCAGACATTCCCAGCTGTAATATTTGCAAAATATTTTGTGAAAACTCCCATAGATTCAATAAAATTACATTAATTCCATTTCTGTATAGAAGAGCTTATTTGATCAAAGACTAACAAATGAGCAATTAGAGTGGCCAGTGTCTTTGGTAAGAACCCTCTGTCGAAAGAAAACATTCCATACTCTGTGAAAGTGCAGATACGCCTTTTCAGTAATAACCATATTTGTTTGTCATTAATCATTCTGTCATCATATGATTGTTCAGACATTTTATCTAGAAGCATAGATTTTATGTTTAACATCTCCAGCGGAATACTAGGTGCAAATGCTGTCATCATTCCTATAGAAATTAAATGAAATGCAAGATAAAAAGACGCTTCGAAAGAATTTTCTTTCATCCAATCGGGTTCTTTCATCATATCAAATATGATATATGAAATCGAGCAGAAGTTTCTCAATATAATGATAAATGCTATAGGCGAGAACAGATCTTCAAATCTTTCTGCGTCCTTAATAACACCAAGATAGACGTTTGACCGTATATTCTGCAGTAGTAAATAACAAACAGATGAGTACAGCATAGTAATGATTGAAGGAAATGGTATTTCTTGAAGGTAACGGAACATATCAATTACTTCAATATGTTTTTGATAAAATCTCAAAATAATTAAAAAGAATGGGTAAATAATTATTACACTTAAGCCAGCATTTATTGCGGAAGGTAAGAAGCGATTCTGTGATTTTGAAACTATAAAGGTGGTGTTAGCTAATTGATTCATAAAATTTCTTAAAGAATTTCTGCGCAAGTACATAAAATACCACAAAATATTTGTAAAGAGGGGTATAAGAGAATCAAGAAATACATAATAACTGAGTACTGGAGCACTCATGGTAACATACCAGCAATAGATCAGATTAAAAAAGAGAAAATTAGGGAAAAGGATTTCACATGTCTTTGCATATACATATCTGAAAAATGTTTGTCGATTACTGCTAAAAGTGGTTATTCCAGTAAATTTTAAAGCAACCCACAATACTCCAATTTGGTTCCTTAACATTTCATGCAGAGTATCTTCCATACTAAAAATAGTATTTTTCATTTTCACAGAAAACAGTCGAACCAGTCAACTTTTGCTCACAACTGTGATTTTAAATTCTTCCAAAAGCACTGCTAATGCTGACTCTTATTACATAACATCTCTCTTCAAAGTCTAAGTCCATAATTCTAAATATTCATAATAGTGTTAGATTATTGCTTAATGCCTCTTTAGGTATATTATTTATTGAAAATATCTTTTAGTTTCCTATCTCTATTTATCGATTGACTTTTCAATTTCATTGTTTGCGAGAAATCTAAAATAAGCTAAATAAATTAATGAAATTCACTGCTAAAATTTGAAATTGCATCAAAAAATAGGAAATCTGTCATCTAATATATTACTTTTCTTTGCAAAGCTTATATAAACTGTCGCTGTATAATTTCTTGCAAATTATTTTTTAAAGATAATAACTTTATAAGAAATGACAATACAATTTTCACATTTCTTTTAAATCTCAATTTTTTAAAGCCTTTTCAATTGCATTGAGTGACAGAACTGTGAAACAGAAACCATTTATACCGTGTTATAATTATTATTATTTTGCAACTTTCAAAGTGATACCTGGAACGTTTTATCGATTCTTCTCTGTATCGATTCTTCTGTAATAATATTAAGTGTTTATCAAAGCAAACACCTTTCATAATAATCGTTACCCATTCAGTATTTGGTACTTTTTAAAAAAAAAGGCTTTTTTATCATTATTTTCAAAATTAAATTGTTATCGATTCATGACGATATTTTACCTCGAAATGCAGCTTAATTTGGATGAAAAGGCTGTTAAGAAAGCAAACAAGTTTTCCTTTCACATCAAAACTATTTTTTAAAAAATCAGACAATAAATTACATGTATTATAATAAATTTTCTCAATTTTTTTTGCAATTTGTTACAAAATTGGATAAATAATGATTTTTCTCAATTATTTTTGAATTTTTTAAATAGATCTCAGTTTATTTTTCATTTATTATTTCAATTAATGGAGTGGAACAGAAAATGGTTGAAGTGTAGTTTAGTGTACCCTCCGAGTTTGTCGCCAACATGGCAACCAAACTAACGATCTTCTAGCAACCCTAATGCTGTTTTGTCTACTACTTTTTGCAATGGTTAAATTGTACATGAATTTCAACAATTTTATGAAAAATGTCAAATTAAATATGATAAAAAATATTTATAGAAGATTTTGATTTAGTTTTGCATTATAATTAAAAGTATTGTTACTACTAATAAGACACTGCAATTTTATTTTTAATGTGAAAACGAAAAGGAAATATTTATTCTTTTGCAATTTTTGACTGTCAATATGCGCTTTAAAAATTCGTCTGAATTCTTACTTTAAAAATCTTCTACAACGGAATTCCTTGTAGTTCTTTCTGTGCTCTGATGGTTCTCTTGATAATTTTTAATATCGGTAATTGTGCAAGAATGGATATCTTGTGAATGGGATGGCAGGAAGTATTTTGAACCTATAGAATGGATGAAAGGAATCAGTGGAATATATATATATATATATATATATATATATATATATATATATATATTACAAGTTGATGAAGTTAGGAGAAATTGTTTGTTTGAAGGTACTGTTTCTGTTATCCACACATTCCTTACGTTCAATGTGCTAGCGAAACTATTAAGCCCCGGCTACCGTTGCTAGAGAAGCCTAGGATGTTCTTTTTTTTTTAAGTTAAAAAAATTCTGCCCGGTGCCTTCTTCATATGCTGAAAGGTATAGTATGCTCTAAATTTTGCTCTTTACACAACAGAAAGGCGCAGCCGGTTTGAAAAACTTTATTTCGAAATTGTTAAGATAAGCAGCGAGAGTAATCCCAAGATTAAAGAAAAAAAATTTAAATAAAAATCTTAGATAGAGATTAAATAAGTCTCAGATTAAAATAAATATTCCAATACTTATTAGTAAAGATCATAATTTCAATGCAGGAAGTGGTAAACCGTCACTGTTTCGCAGAAGTGTTTGTTTATTTTGTCCGTCCTCTTTATTGGCGACTTGGCATCCTTGTCGCAGCAAGTACACACTAAACTACACATTTACCCAAAAAATTAATTATTGTTGCAAAAATTTTCATAGCAGCCAAACTCTTACATTTTATTTACAGAAAAAATTCGATTAATTTATAGAACTGATTGTGCATCAATGCACATATTACAAACGCAAAAAAAAGTCACGTGATCTAAAATGCGGGCAATCATCATCCTTTTTGCATAGTGACCATTAGATCTGGAGTAACTAACTAATAAAATTTCACAAAATTAAATTAAAGTAACAATTAATTAAGATAGTCATATAGGTATTCTTAAGTAATCTCAGGAAACCTTTGCATTGTATATGAATCGAAATAATAATTAGCGTCACAAATAAAATGTGTCATCTAATTAAGATGTTAAATAACTTCGTGTATTGAGGATTTAGGAATGGGTTTCAAAGAAAAAGTAATAATATTTTGAACTCTAAAATATTAAAAAAAAAAAAAAAAACCGAACTCATACGAAAAAACATCATTTGTAATCAAATAAAAAATTAACAAGAGGATTAATTAGTTTAAATAATACATATACGCAGTTTTCAATTAATCAACTTCTAGATACATTATCGTTATACATATATACTGAGTGGCCAATGTATTAGACAACCTTCTCAATTGAGGTTTTGTAGACAAGAATTAGTATCTATAAAGCAATGACATTAAATTAAAGAATAATAATAAGCAAAATATTATTAAAAAATTCAAATCTAAGCAAAACCATGGCAAATTGAATCCCACGAAATCACTATAGGACCATTATCAAACTATAAAACCAAAACATCAGTAAGACATAAAAGCAAAGCAAAGAACTTACCAATTGAATGCAAATATATTCTAAAAGACTTCATGAAAAAAATTTAATTTATTACTGCAGACAATTATATTAAATTAAATTGTACTTTCCAGCGCTTAAAGCTGAATACGCCTACCACGCTTGTTCAAGATGCCTCGTCATCATATGAAATAAAATGAACGATCTCAGCACCATCTATTGATTTGAAAAATAAAGAGCATAAACAAGAAATCATATCCATAGTTGTGAAAATATCAGAATATAGATCAGAAAATAGATAAATTCTTTCTCTCATTAAAACGTCTATATTGCTATAATTTTTTGGAAAATTATTAAAGGTTAAATTTTTAATGAGATTGTTCGTTTCTTCAATAGATCAAATTTTGTTATTGTCAATTTTTAAATTCTATTAAATTGTGAGAAAATCAGATTTTTGAAAACTTTAGAGTTTAAATTAGTATGGTAATTGGAGAGGTTCGATAATGATGACGGACCTTTTTTGTATTTTAAAGATTTTTATTGTTTCTCCGCTTTCGGAGTTGGGTTGAGCTTTGCCTTTCGGCGTGCTGCTACGTCGATGATGTTACAAAGACTGATGGTTTTTTACATATGCCGCTAGAGGGCGTTACAAGTGAGAGGCGGGGCAACATGCTTACGTAACAGTAATAACAATGTTTAATTCTATGCTGTTAAATTCATCTCATTTACCATAAATACCTATCAAGGATTTTCCATTAGAAAAGTTCAAATAGGTAGCTTTGTGTTGATTTTCGTTCGTTTTAGTTAAACAATTCTTTTGGATAACAATCAATAACAACTTCAGTATTATTTATGTTTAATAAAAGTAAATCATCAATATATTTCCAACCATTTATTAAATTGCGTTTAATTGTTTTTTTTGTCATATTAATATAGAAAAATATTCATTAAAGCACTTGAAAAAATTATTTCCATTGGAATTCCCTTCACTTGTTTATAAAAATTAATATCGTTTGAAACATAATTTTCTAAAATATTCAGTTTATACAATTAAAAAAAATTACTTTTTGTAGTAAAATCTCTATTTGAATATTTGTGATAAATAAAAATACAAACATCTCTTAATGTGTAAACACAAACATCTATGAGGTAGATTTGTGTACAAATTCATAATTATTAAGTTTATTAATAATGTTATCTTTCAGAAATTCTAGAACTTCTTTGTTACTATTAATTATAAAGTTGTCCACATTTTTAATTTTATTCAGGATATTTTTTAAATATTTAAAGAAATGTTTTTCCCTACAATAATTATAACTACCAGGGCTACAAGTTACGAATTTGTATTTTAAAGCTTTTTTTTATGGAATTTGACTGTTGGGAACAAATAAGCATAGTTTAAAGAACAAGTTTTTATCTTAGTCTTTTTTAGCGAAAGCTAGCATTCTCTTACCCAATTCCTTTTTACCAGTATTATTTAAAATGTATGTCTCATTATATTTATATTCGTTAATTAATAATTCTTTATAGTTTCTGTAGATTCTGTTTTTGTAGATTATGTAAAATTTACAAACTGAACAGAAATTATTTGATGCTCTATCTATCACAGTTATAATGAATTTCCTTTTTCCTCTTTTTTTTATTTCTGATTTTAACGATTTATTGAAATATATTCCTCATTCTTTGGATCTGCCACTATTAGAGTTAATTTTAGTCTTTATTTCCTTTAAAATCCTCACTTTCAGTTCTCCAAACCCCTTTGAAGGCCAATGGTATTTCCTATATATTTTGTAAATAAAAATATCCAAATCTTGTCTAATAGAAATTAATTTTTCTGTCAATCTAAATTTTGTTCCCTTTTCCATTAATTATTTTAAAGTATTTGAATCAACAATTTTTAAATTCCCTGTAATAATATGTCCTTTATCAGTATCCATAAAATGTTTATAATTTTCACTGTTACACTTGCAATCTGCTTTGTTAATCTTAATTAAATTTTTACTGTAGTAATTATAATTACAAATGCGTCTCCTTAAAGCTACTGAATAACTAAAAGCTATAGAAACAACTTCATTATCCTTTAAAGAAAACAATTCTTTACTGTTGTTTATAACTTTCGGTTTTCGAAACTAATATCCAAAAATCTCAAAACAATTCTCTATTAAATTATTTTTACTTTTGAATTGTAAATCATTTTTCACTAAATTGAGCCTGAATTAAATCAGATTTAGAATTTTAAATCTAGTAAAAATTTTATTCTCAAAATTTATTATTAATAAACCATTGAATTTTATTTTTTCTGAGACCAAAAAGATATTTTTTCAATTTTAAGAATGTTCTCACTATTATGATACAGTTAACAACTTATACTGCTTTTAGAAACTGCTTAATCTCCATTTTGAAGCAAATGAAAGCCTGGCGAAAAGATAGGTATTAAAGTTAAAAAATAGTGAAGAAATAATTCAAAATTAATATTAATTTTAATGCTTTCAAACTCTTAAAAATTAATAATAATAATTGAAAGAAATATTGTGCAAAAGTGGAACTGATATCACTGTAATAGTAAAATTTTGAATTTTAGCATGTATTTAAATGTTTCTTGTAAGATATTTTTGTTTTCTAAGGAACGAATAATGGGAAAAGTGTGGTTAATTTTTAATTAATTTAATATTTCATCAAACTTGCATTTTGAAAATTAGACTGTGATCTTTCCTTTTCCATGAAAAATAAATGTGCAAAGTTGTGTTGAAATCGGTCCTGTGGCGATGTACACAACACACACACATATTAAAAATGATCATATTTATTAATGAAAATTTTTCTTACTCAAAATAATAAGCATTTAATTATCATGAAAGATTATAAAGAAATTACTGAATTCAATATTAAACATTAAAACATTAAAAATTATTATTTTGCTTGACATGCAAATGATTATACAAGGTAACCAGTTAATGAAAAATTCAAGTAACAATACATTATAAAAAAGTAATTGCTTGTAGTTAAAATACTGATTTTAATAAAGTTTACTCATCCTTACTTATTTCTATTTATTTGCAAACTAGCTAATAAAATTTTTCAATCAATATGCCTGCAATCCTTTTTTAATTCAGCTGTTCTTATGAGCTATTTAGTTTCCCCATTTGGAAATCTTCACTGGACCATCCAATTTAGTTAAAAATTGTTACTTTAACTTAAAAGTAACAATTCATTTTACACTGAGGAACTTCTACGAAATGAAAATATTTTACACTGATAGAAGACGAAAATATATCTTCCCTATTAGATAAATTAATCTTCATTTTCAAATATTCCATTATAAAGTGAATTACTTGCTGCATTGTACGAAAACAAAGATTTTTATTTTTCAATACCAAAAAGAATATTAGTTGAACATGAAATTCTCAAATAAGATGTGTCATCTAATTAGGAGGCTAAAAATGTCATTCGTTAACTCTTTGAGGGAAGCGATTTAAAAGCAGAAAACACTTGTTCACACAGAATTTTTGTCCATAAAAATGGAAAAATCTCATTCGTTTCAGTTATTTAACAAAAAATAAAAAAAAAAACGCATAAAAACACCAATAACATTTCGATAAGTACTGTTTTTACAGAGAGGAGCATATAAAAACAAATAAAATGTTTTTTAATTATAAAACAAATTATTAACTCCTAATAAAATAACATATCGTTATGAACAAAAAATATTCTGTTATGAGAGAAAAAAATTCACTGCATCACACTATGCACCTCCCTTGATTACAGTAGCACACATAACTTAGAGATAAGTTTTAATTTGTATAAAGTTTTTCACTTATTTACATATTTATCGTTGATGCATAGCATTGTCATAATGAAAAATTGTTCATAAAAAATTAAACTGTATGACTAAGAATAACTTCAGCACTTCGATATCAGTTAAAATATGCATAAAAATATTAAGAAAAAGATGGGGCAATTTTTAACCCAGCTAGCTCCAAAGAGGATACGCGTTATAGCAGTAATTATTATTAATATTTAGTAAGAAACCTTTGGCGAAAAAAACACGAAATGAAAATTCGTGTAAAATTTAATAGCAGAAAGAAGACAAACATTTCTCTTCAAGAGAAGAAGAATTACTCTTCGTTATTTAACATTATATTGTTATAAATTTGCAATGCTGCTTCCCAGCATGGTCGGTTTCAATCACTGGAAAGACCGTTTTGCAATCTCTGTTGGATGTTGATCGGATACCGAATCAGTGTTCTCAGGTCTTGGCGACAAACTTGGCAATCATTTGGTGACTTTGGCGACAAAATAGATAATACAGGAAACTTACAGAATTTTTGCGATTGAGCCAATTGGAACCGAGGTATGCCTGATTGGTCCAGAATCCTTTCTGCCAACCTCCGGGAACTATAAAAGGTCGGTAGTCTCAAGCCGAAGTCAGTTGTAAAACGAGTAGTAATCGTGGACGGCGAATAGGTGTATCAGTCAAGCTAAGAGCAAGCGTTGTGTGGAGCTCAAGCGATTGCTGAATTGAGTTGTGTGCCGATTTCCTGGTGTTTATTGTAGAAGAAGCATCGGGTCTTGTGTGGAGTAGCAGTCGTTTAGTAGTGAGTCAGCAGTTCGATACAGCTAAAGCGAGGAAACAGTGGAGAATTGCAGTCATTTAGAGAGACTGTAGAGAGTAGCTACGTAGATTCCCTCCTCTTGCTGAATTCAGTCTGGCCGCTTTGTGTGCTGTGGTTGTTATTACTACCGATTACTACTTGTGGACTACTGTTTGCTGTAGTGTGCTGCTGTGTGTTGCTTGTGTACATCTTGGCTGTGCATTTATTGTCTGCGTATTCCTGTCCTTCGTGCTTAATGAAGTCGTCGTTCGTTACTAAAGGACTGTTTCTTCTTCGACCAACAAAGAGAAAAAGATCCCCGAATTTTGTAACAATATTATAAAATGTATCCCTACTCTTCTAATCCAAAACAAGGACTTATGCTGAACGATATAGGAGTGATATTTATTGCTTATTGTATTTCTTGGGAAATGAAATAATGTAAATTCCTTAACCAGGATGTATCATATAATTAGTGAGTGAAATATGTTCAATAGTTTAAATACATAAGTATTTGGTTAAATGTTACTACATAAGCAAAAACAGAAACTATTGCTTTGAGTAAGAATGCCCTGTCGAAAGAGAACATTTTGCCAGCAGTAAGAACGCAGACATCTCTGTTCAGTATAAGATGAATCACTTTCTCATTTAATAATCCATTCACAAACGAATCACTGGTCATTTGATCCCAAAGCACAGACTTGATGCTTAGCATTGCTATTGGTATATTTGCTGCGTATACAGTTAAAGTTCCAATAGAAGCAAATATAAATGACAAATATACTATAGTTTCTATAACAAAGACTGATTCCCATTTATCTTCATGCATTATATCCATGATTGTGTAAGAGACAGTACAAAAAGTTTTAAAAATAATTACAAAAATTACTGAGAAAAATAATTCCTCAAATGCTTCAATATTCCGAAAAATTTTGAAATAGAGATTTTTCAGTCTTTTGATATTTACTGAATAACTCAAATCAAGTTTTCTCAGTGCCATTCTTTTACAAGATAATAAGTTTTGTAGTATTAAATAACAAATTGAAGTATACAACAAAGTAAGTATTGAGGGAAATATTAATTCTTGTACATGACGAAAGAAAATAACCACTTTAACAGCATCCATAGGCACCGTAAATATTAAAAATACTGGCAAAATAAATGATAAGCACAGCCCTATATTCACTACAATAGTTGCTTGACGGTTTTGCAGTACTGACGCTTCAGAGGTGGTATTTTCCAATACATCCAATAATTTCTTCAGCAAATTTCTTCGCGAATACATCATTAGCCAAGTAATGCTTGACAAGAGAGGGATTAAAATATCAAGAAATGTAGAGTAATCCATTTCTTTAGAATTAAAGGCATCGTACGAAATGTAAATAATACTGCACAAGAGAAAACATGGGAAACAAAGCTTGCGTGCCATAGTAAATATATAATTGCTACTTTCGCTAGTGTTAGTGTTGAGTATTCCAGTAAATTCTAGAACAGTGCAAAGCTTTCCCAATTGATTTTGTACTATTTTATCGGGGACATCATTAATGTAGACAATAGTTGCATGCATTTCAATTGCTTTAATAACAAGAATATTGTCTGCACTGAGTTTTTTATCAGATCCAATATTGATTTATTTCTTCAAAAGTATAAGAATGACTTGTCAAATGTTATCTATCAAATACTGCCATATATCAGAAATTTTATTAAAATTTTTTCTTGAAGTTTTCAATGCCATTAATTATTTTAAAAAAATATAATCTAAATCATATACAATTATAATATATATTTCTTCTTGATACTAATATATTCTTTTTGATTTTTCATGTCTGGGCTTTACATAAAAGAACTGGAAACCTTCAACTTAGCTGATCATATTTTCTACAGTCCTTTGCTTTTACAGTTTTGCATTAACTATGAAGGCAAAGAATCTGAAGTCAATTGCAGCTTATTGTATGTTGCATTTATTGTTTTTTATATTCGAGGATGGATTTTCGTATAATGGCTTTTTGAAATACTTATTATATTAAAAAGAACGAATCAATAAAAAAAAAATCAATTTTCGCTTTTTTCCTTCCAAAGTATGATTGATTACTTATTTACGTGATAAGTAATTTCTGTTTGCTTACACAATTGTGGAGGTAAGGATCAATACCTCAAAATATTCATTGTTTAATTTAGACAAAAATCGAAAAAAAAATTGTAAGCACATATTTTTGAATTTTTTAAAGAATACCATTTTTGTAAATTGTGCCATTTTCAATCTGGAGAGATTATTTCGGATAAATGTGGATTTGGCAACACAAACCTAGATTTGTGTACGTACAACCTGTTTAGATTAGTGTGGTTTTGAGCTTATCTGACTGGAAATGAGGTGTTTTGTTTTAAATGTTATGGATATGTGTAATAAAAACACTCTGTACAAAATCAAATCTTTTATTTCTGAAAAATCAAGTTATTGCCTCAAAATGACACTTTTATTGTTTCGGATTCTAGTTCTTCAATCACTGATTTCTTCTTTATCATTTTCCCAATCAAACAATCACTGATTTCTTCCTTATCATTTCCTGCATTTTGTGACAAAAATGGTAATATTTCAACCAAAAGCCTTTTATACCTCTCTATTTCAAGCATAGATGTCCAATCTTTTCCAAGTTATTTCGTTAATAAATTTTTCATACCATTTTTTTCTTTTTTCCGGAGGGACAAGATGATCTAAACTTTTTTGGATAAAAAATTTGAGGTGTTTTTGTTTTGTTTTTTGTTTTTCAAGTAGACAAGAAACTAATTTTACTGTCCCCAAACTTAAATCGTTTTTTTAATTTCTTTGTGCCTCCACTTCGTGTTTGAGAGACAATTTTAGTAATGTAAATCTATTTATTGTTCCCGATTTGGATCAGGTTTTTGTAATAATCACATAGTTTTTTTATTTTATACTATCACCAATTTTTCTCACAAACCTTGACTTCATCGAATTTTTCAAAATTCTCTTTGTATTTTTCTTAGTGTAATAATAGGATACTTTTTTTATTTCTTTTCTAATCCTCTAAAATTCCCGATTTGCTAGAAGGAATGAATATATTCTTGTCGAGTAAATGTTTGAATTTGTTTAATTTCAGTAAGAGAGTGACCGAGGAGCCAAAACAACACAGTGCGAATGATGTAGCAGTTTTTATTTTGCTCTCCCCCTTCCATCACAAAAACAAACAAATAAAATAAAATCGGAGAGTCTCTACATCCATATAATCTTGAAGAATCGAATATTGTAGCAAGGGTGATCCCACTTCTATGGCTCCATGCCCAGACTGAGTTTACTCCCATGCTAAAAAAGAAAAAAAAATGGATGCTGAAATGACATATTCGCAAAGCTTAAGTTATATAAGGCAGTTTGGCGAATATAACAGATATCTCTATTAAAGGTATTTTGGCAAGGGCTGAACTTGTCAGTCAAAGCAGAATGACATAGACAGACAGACGGATATTTCCCAAAAATCTATTTTTCGAACTGAGGGAGTCTAAAACCTGGAGATTCACTAAAATGTAGAGTTCTAATTTTTTTAACAATTACAATACTTTTTCTCTACTTTGTATACGAGAAAGCTAAGCAGATAAAATTGAACACACAATTTAACTATACAAAATTTATCAAAATTCTTTTGAGTTATCCTTTTCAAACAAATAATCAGATGGAGCAGGCTGTTAATACTTATAGAGTATATGCTGTTATGAATCAGTTTCAAAATTAATTATTTTTTAACTTAGATATGCTGAGGTTTTGAAATAAACTTTCACAGTGGACGCCATTTTACAGGGGAAAATATTCTGTTTTGAGAAAAACCGTCTCTGCTAAACGGTAGATTTTCTCATTTAGTACATAAATCGGAAAAAAAATAAAATAATAATCACTCTTAAGCTTTTTTTGCCCATTTTTGTAAATCTTAACGAAAATAATAATCACTTGATAGGTTTTCTTTTACTAAAACTCATTACTAGATGGCGATTTTAATATGGTTAAATAAATAAAACTTTCGGAAAGTCAGTCAAAAAAACAAAACGTCATTTTTGCAAACACCAAAAAACTCAAATGTAATGAAAAATTACAAGAATAAACAGGAATCACAAAGAAAAACCATCTCCTTTTTTACGAAAGCACACTATATCCGCTTGTCCTTCTGCAATAACCTCAACCAAAACTTTTCAGAAGATCCAAGTGTTTCTTCAGATGTTCCTTTGAACTCTTTGTCTAAAAGCAAATTCCTCCACAGCTCTAGCGTTTTAAGACGGCTTTGCGGAAAATGAATAAATTTTAACAACCGCGTTTTAACAGTAGTCTGATCTTTCACGGCTGCCGAGTTGATCCTGGTTGTGACTGTGCATTAATCAGACAAGGTCATTAATCTTAGACCAAGCCCTGATGCTATGGACAGTGCTAATACAGCATTAATAACGGATAGTTGATGTTTGCGGGGTTGTAGTCATTACAAGGGAAAGGTATTGTTGTGCGCCTCTGAACGTAAAGCCCTACTGAAAGTTTTAACGATTCAAGCCTGTAACCTGTTCTATTTGGAAGTGGCTTAGACTGTTATTTTCACCGAAGTGATTTTGTTTGAGGATTTTGCGTTGCTCATCGAATTTAAATAAAGACAGTTTTGATGAATTGATTTTATTAAGGAAGAAATATTTAATAACTGAATATTTCTAATGAAAAGAAAATAAGGCCATTAGGCTTAAAGTATATATAAATTAGTGAGATTTAACAGATGAATATTTCAGCAGAAGGTATCAGAAGTTATGAATTATGCTTTTTTATTATTATGTTTATGAAATTTTTTTTTGGTATTATGAATTAATTGTTCATTTTTGATGTTTATTGAAATTGTGGTAATGGTAGTGTTTGTGGTAGAAATTGTGGTAGTGTGGTAATTGTATGTTTCTTAAAGAACCACGCAGTATAAAAATAATTAGTTGCCAAAGGCTCACACTTTAGTTCATAAAAACTAATGGGAGTGGTCTTCCCAAAACTTTCTCGCATATTCTCTAATAAAGATGTTATACCAGAGAATGATTTGTATAGTACAGAGTACAATAGTTAAGAAATATTAATTTGCAGCTTGAATATAGTAATTTTTCTGAATCTATCGAGAGATCCTTGGCGAATGTTTTGGCATGCAGTAAATAGTATCCGAAACCTGATTTTGTGTTTTAGGTCTGTCTCTACAAATCGATTAAAACAAAATTTTGACTCTAAACTACACTTGTAGTCTCAAAGTCTCATACCACATTTGATATATTTAAGTCACTGCGTTTTTGAGTTACTGTGTTTACGTGTTTCTGAAAGCACACATCGTCAGACGGTTAACTCCTGGTCAGATTTGGTGTAGGCGAAAGTCCACAATGTGGAAGGAGGGGGTTAACACCTTTATCAAAAAATATGTGAGAATGTTTTGGAGAAAACCCTCCCACTGGCTTGAAATTTTGAATAAATTTGTCTTTGAATGTTTTAAGTTGCTTTCTCATGTTATCGTAAACATGGGATGTATAATGTTTAACAATTGTTACAAAATTAAATTCGAAAATTCCAAATTGAAATTGAAAAATTTGATTTCATAAATGTACTTATCTAACTCCCAAGAAAAGTGTTAGAATTATAGTGAAAAACAAACTAACATACTTAAAGGATATTTGTTAATAAGAACAATAAATGTGCCGAAACGTGTCCGATTTTGAACCAAAATCATCAAAAGAAAATCGTTCTTCGTCTCTTCCTGCATGTATGAATATGACTCAAATAAAACGATATAAACAAATAATCGAGAAAATTCATCAAAGTGTTGACAATTTGTATATTATTATGTGTGACAGCGATGACTTAAATTTGTAACGAGCTACATAAACGACATTATGCACGTAACCTTACTGCCACTATTGTGAATTTGATTTGAATTATTTGTCGGCAAATGGGGAAAAAGGTCCAAATTTATATTCGATTATCTGTAGAATAATACAAAGATTATATAAAGTATCATTCATTTCTCAAAATTCGATAGATCATCGATTTTATAGAAGAGAAATCGCTAGTATAGAGTGTCGGAACTATTCATTGAAGCAATCGATATCCTCGAAATATCGAATTTCTCGAAACTGATGATAGTGTCTATAGTTTTGAGGGTATCGATATGTGGATATTATGGAACTCTCTGGTAATACTATCGTCAAGCGCATTTCTAGCTGATACTTTTGAAATTATTCATAGTTTTCTTTAGGCAAAATTAACGGCTATCCAATGGCGAGTTATATACTGTGAATGTAGAGTCTGCAACTTATGATACCACACTTCATTTATGTATTATTACTATATAATTTAATTGCTTTTTAAAATTAATTTTGAATTGTTTAATATTAGTGTAATAATTATTAGATTTCCGGTAAGTAAATTTTTGAAAAAGGAATTCTAATTTTTAGTACAATTTTAATCGATAGTTTTGAAATTATTATTAATTTTCGCTTCAGCAATAATTGGATGAATTGATGTTATTAAGTGAAGCAGAGCGTATTGTAACCATAAGTTTGTGTCTGTAATGCCATATTAATAACTGATGAATATTTATATAATTTCAATTTTACTTTTAATTTATGATGCAATATTAGTTTACAGTTTTCAAATTGTTGATAGTTTCTTTCATAACTCAATAAATCGATATATTAATGCTATCGATTTAAAGTAATATTTTTATAATTCATATATGTATTTTATGTATGCAAGAAACGCGTGCACGAAATATGCATGCATTGAACTAAATGCTCGTGTATGTAGCATACATTGTGCAATATTGCACGACTTTCGCAACATTGTATAATATTGTTAAATATTGAAATATATGATAAAACATAATATTACATAATATTGTGGAAAATATGCTTACATCACTGTGTAATATGCGAGTAAAAAATTGTCATTGCAATAATATCGGAAATCCATAGTATTGTTCCAGGGAAAACTATTGATAACACCGTTTGTTTCACAGTTATCGATAATTTCAAAACTATCGACTGGAAGAACACTTATCGTTAATTTAATTTTATTTAAAAGGAAAAAGAAGATTTAAAATATTTATTTTTAACGAATGACAATAGACAAAGACGCATATGTTGAATAACTGACTTAAGGACAGTTATGCGACGTATATCGAATCGGAATTCCATTCTTACCACACATGACGGAACTGTTCCGTAGTTATTGAATTCACGGCTATAAAACAATTCGATCTCGTAGATCTTGAAGAACAACAGATAAAGGTGATGAAACTTTACATGCACAACCATTTTGTACGATTTTCTTGTAAATTTGTTTAACACGAGGCGAACGCACATTAAAATGCATGTTTTTCTACAATAATGAATTCACCAATTACATATTCTAGCACAAAACGACTTTTCCCGAGGAGTCGACATCTTTCCACAACACACACACACACACACACACACACACACACACACACACACACACA
The DNA here is from genome assembly GCF_947563725.1 of Argiope bruennichi. Lineage (NCBI taxonomy): Eukaryota > Metazoa > Arthropoda > Arachnida > Araneae > Araneidae > Argiope > Argiope bruennichi. The sequence continues at coordinate 57,651,693 of NC_079158.1, forward strand.
CACACACACACACACACACACACACACACACACACACACACACACACACACACACACACACACACACACACACACAAACTGTACAGAAATTTATTGTTTGTGCCTCTAGATATCATATTCAACAGAAATAAATATTTCAAATCTGCTCCTTCTTTTTCGATAAATCTGCATTGTGAGTGTGGAACTGTTACTGATTATAATAGTTCTATTGACTGCTATCGATAACTGAATTACAAGATGTTTAAAGAACCCTAAAAATACGAGACGGAAATAGTACTGCTGGTTGCTTTCGTATCCATATGTCGAATCATGTCTAAAAACAGACTAAATAAAGAAACAAAACTAAGCGAAAACTACAATCCAAGAGTGTACATTTTTTTATTGGTTAATACACTACTTACTACATTTTTCACTTCCTTCAAATGCTTTCTTATTCTTTTAAGCTTATTAATTAGCTTAAAGATATCTCATTAAGTGCAAATTTCAAGCAGCAATTATGCCTCATGCAATTAATCAAAATTCCAACTTCGACAACAGTGTACCTCTGAAATGCAGCTAGAACTGTTTTCCCCTGCTCAAATTAATGAGACAAGTGCGTTAAAAATTGAGCCACTCATTAAACAGAACCGCTCTCATTCGGAACAAAACTAAGCCTTTTTTATCCATTCGTTCGTTCTTCCAAAATGGTCCATTCTTTTAAAATGTAGCAAAGGGAAATCAGAATTCCAGTATGTGTTTTGACATCCTTCCATCCCATGTGGTAGAGCGGATTTTGGGGGGAAAATGAATCTCGCAGGAATAAAAATATGTGAGAAATGACATTCATTTCAGTCGAGTTGAAAAATAAATTGTAATACCTTATGATAAAACTTGTGTAGAAGAATCTAATTTCCAATGATGAATGGCTGAATTTCTGTGCTGAACGAAAAGAGATCATTACATCTTTGAACTTTTGTTGTTTTCATTAGCTATCTTTGAAACTTTTATTAAACTATATTTGTTTGTAAAGATGGAATTTTAAAACTACTTTTCGCTCATTTTTTTTTATGTAGAAAAATTCCAAACTTTTACACAGTTGTGTGTTCCCATTGACAATACACTATATTGATATTTTCATAACCTAATTATTAGTTTATAAATTCATTCAATTTACTTTCGATTACTCACACGAAATGATACCTGATGATAAATTTAAGAAAAATATTAGTTTTAAGATTCCATAATACTTATAATAACGAATTATAAATTATAAAAGAAAATGGTTAATATAAGTAAAATCTATTTATAACATACTGATAATAGAGCAATTTTAAAAACTGTTTGTATGAAATCTATGACATACTTTTTTTGACCTTAACTTATTTTATGACTGTAAATATAATTTTTTAAAAATAGATGTGCTTCTTTTTTCTTGACGAATTAGGATTTTTAAAATCACGATTTTTAATTATTTGATGATTACAATACTCTCATTATCACTCTTATATGAAAATGTAGAAGGGAGTGCTATCTATAAAATATGGATTTTGATTTAAAAGACATCGTATGATTAAGTAAATAAGGCAAATGACTATTAGCATGCGCTGAAAATAATTATTAAAAGTTAGAAGAGAGGACAGCATTAATTTTAATAAAAATCAGATGATAAATTGAAATTCAACAATGAAAAATAGGATATTTTGTGAAACAACAAACAAAAATTTGTTGAATATGTTTAAAACCATTCTTTCAAACTGAAAGTAAACTTTTTTTTGAGCATATCATTCTTTAGTATCTTGTCAATTCTTGAAAATGAAGTTAAAAAAAGAGATAGAGAATTCCAGAGGTAGTTGCTCAAGAAAATCTATTCTCAATTGATTTCCTCTTATGGAGAACAGTTCCCCGAAAAACTTTGGGTCAAGAGATAAAACAATCAATGAGATTTCTCGCACTATTTCCATTTAGATTGAAGAGGAAATCGCTCAGAATCGATGAAGAAAGGAAGTAGGGAATTTATTGCCGGTCCTTGAAGTTGGATATGTATAAATAGAGAATTACTAACCCATGAATAAAATGTGAAGTTTTTTATTAGCATTAAAAAATATTCCATATAAAATATTTTGCCATCGTGAATATTTAAAGAGGCATCGTGGTGATATTTTTAGTTTGTTATTAGGAGCCAAAAAATTATCCTTAGCTAAACTTTTTCTTGTACATACTTACTATACTATGTTTTATATTTAGCTTCCCAGTGAAAGGAGGATTCGAATCTGTCCTATGAATGGTTAGGTAAAAAACTCTATATTAGCTCATATTGTTGACATCAATCTTGCGCCCAAATTACATTTATCTAGTTTATTATGTTTTTGGGTTATGAAGCAGACATTATACACAAAGCAGAGAGAATCAAGTTCTCATTTTTAAAAAAAATCTTTTATAAAAATCTATAAATTTGATGCAAAGGCATGTTTGGAATGTAAGATATAACAAATTTCATTCATGAAGTTTTGTTCTTTTTGAGTTGTCGCGTTGATACACAGAGAGGCAAAATTTCATATATATTTTTTTCTGACTCGGAGAGATCTAAAAATTAAGATATTCATCAAAATACAAGTGCTGTTTTTTTATAATTTTAAGACCATTTCTTTTTATACCTCATATAAGAAGTACAAATAATAAGATTTATGGAAATTCTAAAACATGGAGAGATTTTTCACATGTTTAGGAAATTGAGTCAGGTTAGGGAATGTGACAGTCACCAAATAAATATAATGTGCATACCGGATTATTGCAAAAGTCCCGAAGTTAGAAAGAGGAATAAACTTTTCTTCATCTGTTTTAATTTAATTTTTTCAAATGTTACTCCAAAAGTTAAGAAATAATTCAAGTTCCAAAATAAGTTTTTAATTAGTTCCTTACATAAAATTTAATTGCTGCAGAATAAAGTCAAAAAATTCTATCTAAAAAACAAAACTTTTGAAACAGTAGTACACCAGAAAACTTTTTACTTAAAAAAAAAAATGTCATGTAGTATTCTCCTGTTCTTGCAAAACTTTCCCTTCATTGAATAAAAAAATTTCAAAACAAGATGGAGACGTTAAAATGTTGTTGTATAACTTCATTTCACTGGATGATAAAAAAAAAAAATAAGAGGGATGAATTAATGCAGCATCTCGTGTATTAATGCACAAGCGACGCGGATGAGAGCATTTTAGCCAGCCCTTCCCTAACTTCGTCCCATTAAAGCTGCACGTGACCTCCATGCACAATGGGTTTTCTTTGGACTCATTGGCGGTGTGCCTTCTGGTCAAGAACTGTTTCTCCGAGCAAAAACCACAGGTTCTGTTGATTCTTGATTGCTGGGGGCTTAAGGCACGAGAAAGTGTTAGATGCTGGCCCATCAAATGCAACACTCAGAAGTAAAGTGGCATGGAATTGTTTTGGATGCACCTCTCATAATTTTTTTTTATTTTTTACTTTCTAGTAATGTAGTAAATACAAGATATAGAAATCGCCAAAAAATTCGAACTCGAGATTTTGACGATTCTCCACTTTTTAGACCTCCCTTCTTTAAAAAAACACCTTTTTGGAAAATGACAACTCAAAAACGCTTTGATCTAGACGGATGAAATTGGGTATACGGTCTTTATATCAAATTTCGAAGATTTCTATCAAATTTTGAGCAAACTTCGCTTATTAGAAACTCTAGCTTCCCGATTGTTAGAATAAAATTTAACACAATAACTACAAAACTAAGAGAAATTAATAGATAAAATTCGATACATATAATGAACATACCTTTCAAATTTTGTGCCAAATCCAACAAGGGATTGACCCTCTGTCGGTCTGTATTTCCAGAAACATGTAAAAGTGATAGGTCAAAGATGCAATGACTTAAATATATCAAATTTGGTACGAGATTTTGTGACTGCAATTGTAGTTTTGAGTCAAATTTTTATTTCAATCGGTTGGGAAAACGCATCTAAAACGCACATTCGATTTTCGGAGACTATTAATCAGGTGTTAGAGATGAATCGCCAAATAACGTCCCAAAGAATACACGATATATTCATTAAAATTGCTATTTTCACTCCAAAGGTTGATATTTCATTACTATTGCACGCCAATACCTTGCAAAGTGTTCTCTGAGATAACACCTTTATTAGAGAGTATGAGAGGAGGAGTTTTAAGGAGAACGCTCCTGCTGGTTATAGTAGAATATCTATTTTAAATTTATATTTGTTAGCATTCTTTTGCTTATGAAGTCATAACAAAATTTATGAGAAGCACTTTTATAATAAGATAAATTGCACTGTGAAATTCTTGAATTGAAGTTAAAATGGGATTACATTGTTCGGAACTGTGGTTTCTATTTTGGTATGATAAATGTGCATAATTTTTTTATATTGTCTGTAAACTGCGTCATGTGACTTACATGATGAGATTGAAAACACTCAAAAGCTCAGACCGTTACACCTATGAGTACAAATTAGGAAAACGAATTTGTTGTTATGTATATGATAACGGGAAGATACTTCTGTTGCAAATGAAAAAAGACACATGGTTGCACGTGAAAGTCAAAAGTAAAGAGCGAAACAAATTCTTAGCTGCGCATATTTGAGACGAATGATGAAAGTGTTTATCAAGGGTTGAAAAATAAGGAAGAAATTTGGAGCTTGAACAAAATTCGTGTAAGGAAATTTTAGATAGAGAACTTGCTCTAAATTAATCTTATTTTCTGGATCAAGGTATGAAAACTATAAAATTACTGATGTGCTATTTTGAACCGCAATAAATACCAAAAAAGTAAATGTCTGCTGCCACCTGGAATATCCAATACCAATGCGAGGATGTTTAAAGTTGATTTTTTAATTTTAGAATAATCTCAGAGAAATGGCTGAATTTTGGTAAAAATGAATTTTAAAGTATTCAAGTACAGAATTTAAATCCTGTCTCCTTTGTGAATCAAAGTGGAAGTCATTCAGAATTTCTTACTTGCTCCTAATTTCTCGTTTCTTCAATAAATCAGTGGAAATATTCTTCCCAAAACTTTCCTTCATACATTCTAATAAAGGAATTCCTTTCGTAGCATTGGCGTACGATAGTTACGAAATATTAATCTTTGGATTGAATTTAGCATTTTACTGAATCTATCGTGTCATCTTTGGAGATTTATTTGGCTATTAATCCTTGTTATTCGGTTAAAAGTGTCCGAAAATCAGATTTGTGTTTTAGAAGCGTTTTTCCCAACTTTCTGAAATCAAAAATTGAAACAAAACTATACTTGTAGTCACAAATTCACATAAAAAATATGACAAATTTAAATCATTGCGAAGTTGAGCTATCTTGTTTAAATTATATGTTTAAAATAGTACGGACTAACAAACTATCTGTCCAATGTTTGATTTGGCCCAAAATTTGATAGATGTCTAGATTATAGATGTAAATTCTATGTACTTAATTTTATCTATCCAGTTCTCGTTATTTTATAGTTATAGTGTTGAATTATTTTTGAACAGCCCAACAGAAAGACTTCCTCTGAGTAATTTTGCTCAAAATTTGATATAAATCTACAAATTTGCTACAAAGACCTATTCCAAATTTCATCCGCCCAAATGAAAACGTTTCTAAGTTATCTTTGTCACAGAGAGACAGAAAGATATTTTCCAAAGGACAGAAGGACATGTATTTTTCGAGTTCAGTGAGATCTGAAACGTGGGGATTAGCCAAAAAATCCGAATTCAAATTTTTTGACAATTACTATATTTTCGCTTTCGCTATACTACGTATACGAGAAAGTTGAAATTGATTTTTTTATAGTAATTTTAGCAGATTGAGGAACTGTCGTTATCCTGTTTCACTTTCAGTGGCTGATTTTTGTATTTTGTGGATCTAAAAGATGCACATTATGAAGTCCACGTTAAATTATTATGTGAGCTCAATTTTCAATTACTCTGCTGGCTCTATTAATTTAATTTCACCTTTCAAAGCATTTTTTTGACATTAATATGTTTTAATTTATTATGTTTGTTATTCTAATTTAATCTTTTTTATCGTAATTCTTTAAGAAGGGATTAGTTTTTTTATTGATTTGTTACCATTCCAAACTGATCTACTTCCATGTCTATATACAAAATTATTGAAATAGACATTCAGTGTTTTGTAAATATTCGAAAAACTATGATAACGGTATGAGACCTATAGGAGCCTGAAAAATTGTTCTTGTGAAGTGTTAATATTGTTCTAATGTTTTATAATATATAGAATTTTTATTTCCATAAACTTATTTATTCGGCAACTAGGAAATTAAATTGATCTGCTAGCGGTCTTTTCTCAGTCTGGCCGTTGTAAGCAACTGTCCAGTCGGAAATTAGCCACTACTAACTGCAAACGTTTGACGTTGATTTTCATGCATTGTGATTACCTCACATATATAGATGAATTCTAGTAAAAAAAAAGTTTCGAGAATGGAATTTATAGAATTCCAAACGAGTCTCATTTTTCTACAAATATGAACTTTATACGGAATTACTTTTTTATTTTTATTTCAAACTACTGTCTTTCTTTGATTTTTTTTTTTTTGTCGTGTGACTATTTTAAGCCAAGTTTTTTTGCACAGCAGCTTCTGAGGGTAAAGACTCCTGGGCACCCGAGGACAGAAGTCTCACTTCTAGCTCACATGAAGAAGAAACACAGACTCGCTTGCACAACCCCTTTTCACTGATGGGGGGGGGGGCTCATTCACGCTCCTCACAGATAGAACAACCATGACCCAACCCGGGACGTCTAGATCACGAAGAAGATGCGATACCCCTAGGCCAGGACGTCGGCATTATCTTTCATAGCAGTTGTAAAAGATAGTATGAAATGTAATTAATTACTTTCGTTGCAAACCAGTTAAAACGTACTTTTTTATTATAATTCGGAACAGAAGATCAATTATAATAAGAATATGGTGAAACTAGTTTTCGTAGATATTCACTTCACTTAAATTCTGAATATGGTTCTAAAAACCCAACGTAGGTGTCAATTAAATTTTTAATGGACCTAAGATATAATGGTGTACTTTTTTATTCAGGAACTTATGTTGCCTATGTTCAAAAAAATTAGATGATATTCCCATAAAAATCTCTGATAACTAGATAATCAATTAATTGATTACCAATTAGTTTATCAATATTGACTAACTATGAAATTTTATCTTTAGAGAATCCAAATGGAAAACTTACACCATTTTCTTCCACTTTCTCTTCAGTTACAAATTCGCTTCCCTTATCTTGCTGTTCTTTCAATGGATTCTGTTAGAATCTTGAGCGTTACATAATAAAGTTTTGTTTCTTTAGAAAAGGCTCTAACTCCACCTTGTTCTAAGAGTTCTTTTTTTTTTCTCTAATGATGTTTTGGGGTTTCTCCGCACGACTGGTGAGAATCTTTTGTAGCATTTCCGAAACCCAGAAGATAATTTGGAGACCAAAACTTCAGCGAGATACGAATGCCTTAATTACTAGATTCAATTTCACTTACTTTCCTGTTCTGAGAAGCTTGTAAAAGAGAAAATGGCGCCGAAAGACAGCAGAGTGTTTTCTCAACAGAAAGGAAAATAAACTCGCCTCTGAGAAAAATGATCAAGGAAATTAAGTTATCTTCTCTTCTGCCCACGTGTTTCTTACTCTTTATGCTGCTTAAATAAATATAAAAATTTATTTTGTGAAATAGCTGTTGGCAACGGGAGAAAAACTCAATGTTGCGAAGAAGATTTAATTGTATCAGAAAAAATATCACATTTAAATTACCAGATAAAATTTTTTATATGAATTGAATTTCATTACGTATAAAATTTATAGTCATCTGATACAATGTTATTATCAAGAGTTATTTAGTTAGAAAGTTGAAAAAGATTTAAAGAGATTCGAACCTTTAGTTTGAAACGTTGCATCTTGATTATATTTAGGTTTGAATCATGTGCCTTTATTAAATTTTATTTTTAATATTTTCTCTTAATTATATAGTTGCGCGAATGTGGATAAGAAAAATATATTTTTATCACCATAATGGCCATGAATATAAATTTAGTAAAGAAAATAATGAGGCATATTGTTTTCCAATACACTAAAAATGTATTTAAAATTTTATTAAAATTATGAAATAAAATTGATTAAACTGTAAAGTATATTTTCTGAATTTTAAACAGGCGAACAATGGTTTTTGTGCAATAATATGCTACAATATTATCGAGAGAAAATTTTACGGACAATTTTTAACCAATTATATAATTAAAATTTTGAAATAAAACCCTTTTAGTGAGCACCTTTTATTATAGAATAATTATGGACCAAATCTGTTAACTCTTTGCAAATAATGTACTGTATAGAATGTTTTCAAAGATTTTTCGACATATTCTATGATTATGACGTTGAGGATATCTTGATTGTTATGATTATTTTCAAACTTGCATTTGATAACAATTCCTTCCTTCCTTTTTTTCATAAGTGCGAATACTGATAAATAACTGAAACGCTGAAATAACTAAAATGCCAATTTTCGAATATTTCTAAACCTGACTACTAAATATTTGGGAAATTCGTACAACCAATGTTTGCTGGACAGCAGACATCTTCATTGTGGTCCGTCAATTTGACACCCTTCTTCTAGGAAATGACTGAATAACTTTCAAAAAAAGTCCGTGATGTTTCTTGTAAACATGCTAGACCACGAAGTTGCCATCTTTATTTTAGAAAGTAACATATTTACCTCCGCAACGATGAAAGAGGCTTTTGTAAGTATAAAAAAAATATTTTTCGTTGACTGCGAATTCCATATCATTGTACTGGAAAATGATCAATTCTTATAACGATATCCGGTGTTAGTTCAAACTAGATGTGACGTGAATTTGAAACTCTTATTCAAGGAAGATACTAACTAACCGTTGCAAAGATGTTAGGTATTTCTTATAAGTATGCTTGTCCACAAATATATTTTTTGTGAGCCATGAACTTGACATGCTTGTTCTTTGTAGTGATTTCTAATAGTTGCAAAGATATCGGTTGTCTCTTGTGAAAATATTAGACAGGAAAGATACCTCCGTTTGACTACGAATTTGACACTCTTGTTCGAAAAAACGCTAAACATGACAAAGCTGTAGTGTTATTGACTACGGATTTCACTCCTTTATTTTATAAAACGATCGCCGATTAACAATTGCGAAAGAGCCAGGTGACAAACAGGTGACTGCAGCAAATATTTCAATAACAAGGGAAATAAAAAAAAATATCTTTTTTGTAAAATGAAGCTCTCAGGTCTTCCAGTACTTTACAATCGAAATTCAATAAATGGAATTGCAAGTGATCGAGGCAAATCCAAACTTTATTTATAAATTCATGTAATAAAAATTCTTGGTATTTATATTTCCACATCGCTAAATATAAATTGAGACATGAATTTAAACCTTTGGTCAAAAGGATTTCTTAGATCTTATGGTTGTTTCTTTATTTACTAAATTTTTGTCTTAAATTATTATAACTACATACTTAAAATATATTTATTTTTATTTATATTATTGCAGTCTTGAGAAATTTAATTGATAAATAATTCACAAATGATGAAAAAAGAAATTCTGTTTTAATGTGTACTTTTTTATCAAAACGTATAATAATTACAAAATAGAGGCAGTTTACTTCGGTACAATTGGCGATCAACGTTCGTATTTTATACTAGCCGCTTTTGGCGACCAGCTGATTCGCCAGAAAGATTAGCAGCTGATTACCAGGAGTAATGCTCTCTAAAATTGTCAATTAAATATTTATGTCCTTGATTTCTTAATAGTCTTTTTCAGAAAAATGATTTCAAGCTTCAAATTTGATAGTTACTTAATTCTTATTATTATAGAAGCCAAACAATATTTTTTTTCTCATTGGGTTATATATCTCTCTAATTTGCTGTCAATTGTCGTAAGATTTGAGTTTGAAATAGAAGTGATAAAACTTCTATCAATACGAAAACGTTTTTGCAGAAACCAAACATATTTTTTAAAAATATGACTACAGAAAATCGAATCCTTCAACATTGAAATCTTATGTGAACCACAGAATATTTTTTAAATAGTTATCAAATTTTTATTTCAGATATTTATTTTATTATTTATAATTTATTTCTTATATTTATCAAATTTTGAACAAAATTCGTCTAACTTTGTCCGTCTGTCGGCATGTAGTTTCGCATGCTTGTAAAATTCCTAAAAGAATGATTTAAATCAATGCAACTCGATGTGCTGTTTTGCAATTATAACTGAAGAGTCATGAGTATTAATCGGTTGACAAAAAGTCCCAAAATACATATTATTACTAGAGATTCAATAATAAAAAAAGATAAATTCGTGCCAAAGATCAATATTTCATAACTATTGTGCGAGTTGTTCGTGACCTTACCCAAGGCTCATAATTTTATGCCCTGAGGAGAGGGATTATAATAGAGCATTTGGAAAAAAGTTTGAGAAGAGCATTCTCATTGGTTTATTTCAGTCTCACGTTTGTCATTCTTTGTCAATAAATTGCTATTATTAGGGTTTATATTACATTAAACATGTTTTCCGAAGATTTATTTGAATTCATAAACACACTTCTGTTTTCAATGATAAATTTTTAAAACTTTCTCATAGAACTAACACAAACACAAACACCATTCTATTTATCATAGAATCATTTTTCTCGGGGCCAGTTTAACTCGCCTTCGACCACAGAGAACGCAGCTACTTTTTCCAACAAATTAAAAGTAAGAATTCTTAATTCCTTAATTAGTGGCTATTAATCATAATTTATCATATCATCATTTCCCCAAACTCTTCAATCCACAGACGCCACAAACAACAACTCACGGATCCAGAACTCAATAAATTGCGTGTGATATATCCCACCCTTAGGAATTAATCCTTTAGAAAATAGGCCTAAAAAACAAGACCCGAGAAAGTCAATTAGCGCTGTTCGAAATGTTTGCCTCTGACGTCACTCCTTAAGCCTCCTCTATAGGATCCGATCCAGGATTAAGAGAGAAAAGTTCTTTTAAGAAGTGTTCTAAAGAGTTCCCGCCTCTAGTTCTGTAACGTATTTTTATCGCCGCGAATGAACTTCCCCAATCCCGAGCTGTGGCCCCCTAGAGACATTGTGTCAGAAAATATCTATGGCGACGCCTAGGAGATGCCCGTTAAAAGCATTAAAGTGGATAAGTGACTTGTTTTAAAACAAAAGAGAGATATTTACCAGATGGGGTAGGAAAGGGTTTTGAATTTTTCTGCTCAAATGAAAGGGGAAGGGAGTGTATAAGAGAACTGACTCGAGGCATGTTTTAAACTGGATTTTAATGAAGCGAATTGGGGTTATGTAGTCTTGAAAATGGTGGCTGTAAGCTTTTCTTTCATGAAATTAAACGAATGAGTCAAGTGTTTCTCTTTTTACAACAAGTTTTCTTGATTATATGTATCTCAGGCATTCTTGTGTGGTATCTGAAAATTCAACAACGCTAGCTATTCTAGGATTATAGGATTAGTAACGAAATTTCATGATTTTCAAAATTAACTCGGCAATGTATCTTAACTAGCGTATTTCAATGGATAGCATAAATGATAGAGAGTCGTTTACATTCAAGGCTTAGTTAATTCTGTTCTTAAATTATGTTTTGGAATTTCTATTAGTTTTCTTCAGAATATTAACTTTAGGTAATTACGTAATAAAATGGTAGAAATAGTATGGTAGAAGAAACTAACAAAATCATTATCATTTCTGCAAACAATAACAAATTGAATCATGTTTACTGTAAGGAATTTTATAAGCACAACCTTGAAATTTCATCAACTACTACAAACCAACGTTTAGATCTGCTGTAGACAAAGGTATTGGGAAACTTCACATTAGTACAAATACTTTTTATATATCAGTGTAAATTAAAATATTTCAAAACTTTACATACCATCTTTAACATTTTAAAAACGTTTCTATTAACCGAATTGAGGATGATTTTTATCTTAACCAAGTGCATACTGGACATTTTCTTAGTGCGGTATATTTTCTGTATATCAAAACCGGTTTTTTAAAAGAAAAGTTCTATTTGTCAATGTGGCACCGCAGAAGGCTCTATAAATCACGTAATCAAATTCTATGGCGGGAGCACAGACTCAGATGGCCAAGAAATTGGATATCTCTTGACGTCGAAGAACACTTAAAAATTCCAGTTATTAAATTTTCTCTTAAGGACATTTTGTCAAAGATCTTGTCTTTAGTCTTCTCCTAATGCAAAAATACCAATACGCTTTCTCTCAAGAGGGGTCCTTTGTTGTTTACAAGTGTCCAGTATCATCAAGTATCATTTGTTCCTTCGTGCTAGGTGGGATTGCTCTTCGGTGATCCCATCAAGTTTCCCGTATGGCCTCTGGCTAGGTCGTGTATTGCTTGTAATCATATCGTCTTTAAGATTACAAAAGGCAGCATATCAAAATTTAAACTTGCTTAAAATGCATCTTGCAAATGTCCTTTCATATTGCCGATGCATTCAAAATCGACTATTCCCTCTTGCTTTTGAGTTTTTTTTATCTACCATCCATTGATGATGTGACGGTTTATCGGCAAGTGGATTTCTAGAAGTATAATTTTAGATGCACAACATTTCATACTATTAGTGACGATATATATTATTGACAACTTCTGTTTTCTGTCGATCCCTACGGATATATAGAACAGAATACATGCACATGGAATCGGTATCTAAATTCAAAATCTGTCGTTGTTTTTATTTCCGTTTAATTTTTATAGCTCAGCGTAGTTTCAATTATATTACTTTCCCTATTTAAAGCAATACTAGGGTTATTTTGGGATGGACATCCTAATTTGTACCTGGCGCCATTTTCTCAAACTTTTAAATCGTACCAAAGTTGAGGAGAGGTGTATTTGGTCTCTACGAATTTAACGTGGAAATTTTGCGCTGGAATCCGATTTTGAATCTTGAAACTCCAATCCCATACCTGTTTGGACCTTATCACTAGCACCGAGCGAGAAAATGATATCCTAGTGGTACTCTTTAGAGGAATCGGATTTCGAATCAGGAGTCCTCCAAATCCAAAGTCGATACCTAATCACCACCCTTCACCCTCTTACGCTGTCCAGAGCTCAATGCGAAGCAAAATTTCGCTAAGTGAGTCAATTTATGCTTAGGTAATACACACCGATTGAAATATATCAGTCATATCAATTTTGTATTTTATTCCGAAATTTATAGATAGTAAAATGGCTCTATGTCACAGCACAATTTTTAAAAAATGTGCTAATTTCAGTCAGTATGTGAACATAGTAACTCAAATAACAAAACTATCTTGGTGTATGAAATGTTATAGATGGTCACTTCACCAAAACTGAAGATTCGTATAAGATTTTGAATAAAGTCATCTAGATAAGAATCTGTATTTTAAGCCATATGTTTGTCAACATGTTAACTCAAAACTTTAGTGAGTTAAATGGATTAAATTTGGCATTTGATATTGTCACTAAAATTATGAATTAATCAGATTTAGATTCAAACTGATTAAAGGATAAAACGTCTTGATTTGCTTGAATGCATTAAAAATCATTAAGTTAAAAGGATGTTTTAATGCCTTATATCACAATAGTAGATCTTTAACAATCTTTAATTTAAATGATAAAAAAAGGGAAAAACTCTAAATGCATGCTTTATCATCATCGCTAAATTACGAAAATAAAAATGAAACACGTTGTATAAAGTAAACACACTTGAAATTCGAGGCGGGAACCTACCCGCTGTTTCCTAATTTTTATTGATATATATCAAAATAATATATGAATATTATTCTGAACATAATTATCTACCCTTTTCGGAACTTCTGAATGTCATAAATGAGAGATAAGAATGTTGGTTCGGAATAATAGAAAAATTCTCTATCATTCATGAAAAAATTATAGTGAATTTGTCTTAAATATTTCTGAAGAAGAAACATGGACAAAAGTGTCTGTGTCTGTCCAGTGTCTAGGACAAGAACATCTTCTCCTTTGCATTAGTTAAACACTTTTATTCAAATTTGTAATTTGATTCTAGTTTATAAAGGTGGTATTTTTTTTATCTCATTTTTTGATAGACTGGAGATATGAAATTTCATACAGTTGTGCATTTTTGATGACAATACACTATTTTAATATTTACAGAGCTTAATTCATAAAATCATTATTTGAATTAATTTTTAGTTCTGTTCTCACATGATACGAACTAGTCATGTACTTAATCGGAAAAAAAATCATGAAAAAAAATCGTGCTTATTATTTTTAGAAAAAGTAAAAAACATAGTTTTACAAAACTGTTTTTAATTGAATTTATTTATATTATTGTTAATATCTGATATAATTTTTGGAATTGTTTTCAGTCTAAAGAATTTTATTATTCAAGAAGTTGCATACCAATTATTGAGTATTATAATACAAATAAAAAATCTTTTATGATAATTTATTCTCCAATCTTTTTAATCTTAAACAATTCCTTTGAATATACGATGCATATTACAGAAATCGAAATACTCCATTAATTAATACTTACTTCTTAGTATAAACTTTTCTTTTTTCTTAGCCCTTAACAGCAACGAATAGCTATAATTTATAGACTTTTTCTAAAAATATTCGTATATTTCACAAGATAAAGTCTCCTGGATAAAAGAGAAAACAAGCATTGAAAATATTTGAGAAGAAAATTTTACCATCAAACGTAACATTAAACTATCTAATGAAAAAAGTCAACTTTCCAAATTAAATTGCATATCTTGATAATTACTATCCTTTTTCATTTATTTTAAAAGCTTCACAGAAAAACTAAAAGCATTAAATTAATTTAGAAGCTTAAAGCTATCTTAAACCATTTATTTCCTTTTCTTTTCTTACTTATGGGTGTAAACTTTATCGAAGAAATATTGCTTCAAAGCTGATAGTTAAAAAGTGAGTTTCTTCGTAGATTATTTTAACCTATATAGTTAAAAGGAAAGTTTATTTTCTTAAAAAATTGAAATCCGCATCTATTATAGGTAAAATAAGTTTGTATAATGTTTAAAAATAGTATTAATTTTTTTAAATATATAAGTTTTATTCCTTTCTATATTTTTAAATAAAAGTTTTATAATTTATGTGAATTTACCTTCAGATGAATTGAAATTATGTATAGCTTTTGAATAAGACGGTGTGAAATATTATTAAGGATATAAAAGAGAGGAAATAGGAAGTTTCATTTTCTTTTTTGAAATTTCAAAAAACTTAGTAAATTCATTTTTTTTTAATTTTTACGCAGAAGCATTCGAGATCTTGGTAATATTTCGTTCAAAAAGCAATACTTAATGTCATGTATTATTTAATAAATTTATTAAAAATATATCAAGAAATAAATCGTTTGCCCTCAATTAATGTAGGTATCCATATAGTGAACCACATCAGTTACATTTTTAAAGCTTCGTTCATTTGCAGTAGCTACTCTCACTACTCCACTGTACAAAAAATCTTATGACGAATTTTGAATTTTCCCCAACAAAACTACCAACAACAACCTGTGTACCTATTGCAGGTTGGAAGCTCAGAGGTTGAGAAATCTTTTGCACTTCATTTTCTTGCTGGAATGACGCCTGACGTCACTTAGCTATGAAATATTCTGTGGAGTGACGACGAAGCTCACTTTTGCCTGAATCGGTAAGTTAACATTCTCAATTCTCAACTACGATTTTTGGACATCTAAGACCCTCACTCAATCCAGGAACAATCTTTGTATTCTGAAAATGTGACTGTATTGTGGGTTTTACGGCTTCCTTTATAATTGGACCGTATTTTATTTTCAAAGATAATTGCAAATGGAATCCACACCTGTTATTTCACAGGCTAGTGGCACATTGATATGCAAAAGTATTTTGTAGTCCTACAACTTCAACAATGTAGATTTTTTTGTATATCATTTTTAAATAGAGTGGCGGACCCCCTCATATTAATCATTGTGTAAAGTAATTGCTAAGACAGCATTTCACAGATATATGCGTGATCAGCTGTCATTTTTCAACAGCATGGCCTCTTCATTTGCCAGATATCATCCTCTGAGATTACCGGTTGTGGATTAGTTTTAGTTTAGTTATGTTAACGTCCCGTTTGAAGCAACACTAGGGCTATTTTGGGACGGACCTCGTCCTTTTGAACCGCGGTCAGATGACGAGGGCGACACCTGAGCTGGCACTCCCCCTCTCCGTACCACGCCACACAATCGGGAGGATGTTTGGTCATGACTGATTTAACGTGCACCAGACCCCCTTATACGACGGTTCGTTGATGGAATAGGGTCACGAACCTGAAACAATCCGGTTCCGAAGCCGTTACCTTACCACCAGGCCACCGCGGCCCTAACAGTTGTGGAGTTTCTTGAAGGGCAATATCTACTATTAATGACCATCATCTCTGCTTGATCTGAAGGGCAGTATTCCGCGCCAGATTCTCGATATTCCGGCAGAATTTACTCCGGTCAGTTGCTGAAAATAAGGTTCTGCGATTAGAATGCACAATTGAACATGAAGGAAGCAGCAGTGAGCAGTTTTAATACATTTTTTACTTTCCCGTATACTACGTATAAAAATAACGTATACCCGTATATAACGTCAAAAAATTCAAACTCGAGATTTTGATGAGTATTCAGTTTCAGCCCTCCCTGAATACGAATTTTCTACATTTTTGTAAAATGTTCGTCCGTCCGTCTGTCTATCTGCCATAACAAAGATAACTCAAGAAGACTTTGAGCTAGAAGAATGAAATTTGGTATACGGTAGTTACACCAAATTTGAAAATTTTTACCAAATTTTGCGTAAGATCTGTTTAGAGGAAGTTCACCAGTCCGACTATTTGAATATAAATTACTACGGTAAATATAAAAAGAAGAAAGCTAGACAGATAAAATTCAGTATACTGATTTCATATGTATAGTGTAGAAACCTATCAAAGTTTGAGCAAAATCCAAAGCGAGTTTGACCATCCATCGGTCTGTACTTTTGAGAACATGTAAACACGATAATTCAAAAACACAATTATTTATATATATCAAATTTGGTATGGGATTTTGTGACTTCAGAGTTTTTGATGATTTTTTTTATTTCAATCGTTTTGGAAAACGTGTCTAAAATGCAAATTCGATTTTTTTGATATTATTAAAGTCACGCCAAGAATTAATTGCCTAATAACTCGCCAGGATGACATGATAAATTCAGTAAAAAGCTAAATTCGCGCCAAAAATATTTCTTAACTATTGTACGCCAATGCAAGACTAGCATGATAAGTTTATAACAGAGTATATGAAAACGTTTTAGGAAGACCAATCCCGTTGGTTTTATATATTATTTAACATTTGTAAAACATTGAATGTCTTTATGCATATTATAAAGTTGTTACATATGGCACTTGCCCCGGGCAAGCTCGCTGTTTGAAGACAGACGATTTAAGCCTAAGGGTGAGCGCCTCTTGTTTTTATCGTAGAGCCAACTTGGGCCAAGAGTACGATTTGACTACTCATGCATCTTTCATTCGCTTGCGCAACCCCTTTTTACAGGAGGGTACAATCACACAGATAGAACACGGAAGAACAACCATGCCCAAACCGGGACTCGAACCCAAGACGCCCATATCACGGGGAAGACTCGCTACCCCTATGACAGGACGCCGGCATGCTAAAAGTGTTTATTTAATACAATAAACGCATAATTTGAACTATCTCTAGTTCAAATTTTGATTCCTTCGGAGATAACAGAACGCACTTTAAAGCCGTCTGAAGTAGGAAACTTATTTCTTCCAAACCTTGTATATCAACACATAATGTTATTTATATATATTGTTTGTTTTCAGTACTGCAATCGGAAGTTCAAATAAAACTAAACAGTTAAATATTTATAGATATAGATAACACAAATTGAAAAAAATGCACCAAAATTATTATAATTTAAATAAGAACTTTCATATATATTTCCTAAAAAAAAAAGGCTCTTATCAAAAATTCGCACCGATGTGATCCAAATTAAATATTTATTCTCCATTTCATTTAAGAAAATTTTCTTTTGCAGCCCTAAATCTTGAGCAAGTTTGAGTGGTGTAATTAACTCGGAAAGAAAAATGTCCTTCGAAATTAATTTAATTTTCAAAAGGAATTAATTTACCCAGATAACTGAGGCGTTCTTCATTTTTTTTAATGCACGGATATAATTGCAAGTCAACCTCCTTCACAAAAGATTACAAAACTCGGAGGAAATGTCACCACCTCTTTAACCTGGCAACATCGACGAAAAATTGCTTTGCATCTTGCACAAAGCACCTATTAAAGCGTTAATTAGTATAAGTCAACTCCACTGGAAGAACCCACACTCATACATCCATACACACTCGCACACACACATCCGGAAAAGAAGAACTAGCAATGAATCGACGAGTAAAGCCAAGTTAATGAACTGCCGAATTTTTCTCGCCATTTTTTTTTTCATTTTATTTTATTCTTTTGCTCTCTATCTCCGATATTTTGACGGGCTCTAAAATGAGTTTCTAATGACAGAGTTTTTATGGTACAATTTTATTATGACATGTAAGGGTTATCATTTTTTAACTCACATATCCATTGACGTTTTTTAGGAAATGAATATCTTTTCTAGGAATTCTGCGAAAAGGAAAAGGAATATTAGGAAGGAAATGGTGGGTCATTTAAACATTTCAGAAACTTCGTCTGTAACGAGATTAATTACAGATCTATGCAGATAGATGCGATTGTCGCATTTCAGTTGTGTAAAAGTGAATTCTTTTGATTTAATTTCTTGTATATTATTCAAGAATTGAAATTTTTTTTGATGAAGATTGTTTATACAAAATTCCTTTTCATTGTAACTTTTCAGAAATGAATACTCTCATTAAATTAGTTCTTGAAGAAAAAGTTTTTTATTATTTTCCAGAAAAAGTCTCCCGATAAAATTTAAAAACAAACAAACTTAATTAATTCATAAAGCTTTCAATAAGTAAATTGGAATTTTAATCCTTTTTATAATATAATTCAATTTTTAACATTCATTCGAGATTTTTCTTTCACATAATATCGGTTGTAACACTCATATTGCTTTCCGGCCCTTGCTCTTTTACAATTTTTTTATTCAAGATTCTTATGAAGATTATTACACTGCACTGGGTATTTGGATTAATTTTTTAATGCATTTATTTACTTTGTCACAAGTTATATATGTGTCACAATTTCTTTTCATTATTAGCATGGCATTCTATAATCTTTCAACTGCCTTGATATCAGATAAAATTTTGAATATGAAATCAAAATGTAAGTAAAACCAGCGACAGTGTTGTCTCCAAAAATTCCAACGGCACCATTAAAACAGTAACGTACAACAGTGACGGAATGTTAACCTTTGGATGACATTTAAGATTGATATTTTCACTAAAGCTATCGTGTAATCCTTTAGTGAGTTATTTCTTGATTAATCCCTGGTATGCAGTGAATAGTATCTGAATTTGTGTTTTTGGGAATGTTTTTACTAACCAATTGAAACAAAAATCTGATACAAAACTGCACTTGTAGTCACAAAATCCCGTACCAAATGTGTAGTATTTAAGCCATCGAGACTTTGAATTATTGCTTTTACATGTTTCTGAAACTACAGATCCACAGATGGTCAATCCACTTGTGGATTCGGCTTCAAATTCAAAAGATATCTACAATATAAATATTATATTAAATTGAGTTCATCTAATTCTCTTTGCTTTATGGTTATGACGCTAACTTATATTCAAACAGCCAGACGAACTGACATCCTTTGAATGGATTTTACTCAAAATTTAATAGAAGTTAATAAATGTGGTATGAAAAGACTATGAAACAAATTCCATCTATCGAATTCAAAGCGTTTCTGAATTAGTATCTTTATCGCAGACACATGGATATCTTTCAAAATTTATTCAGGAAAGCCAAAAATGTGGAGAGTCGTCAAAATCTCGAGTTCCTATTTTTTGATATTTATTATACTTACTCTATATACAAGAAAGTAATTTATAAATTTACTTATAATGCTTTCTAAAAATATCAAAACATTGTTTTGTTATCAAGAATATAAATTTGTTTAATTTATCCGAACACTTGTAAAATTACGATATGTGTATGAAAAAAAGATTATGAATTTTCCATCAAAAAAGTTAAATAAATGCGAGTAAAATATTTTTCGAAAAGAATTATTAGAAAATCACCCAGTTCAATATAAAAATTCAGTAATACTTAATGAACTATGAGCATTTCTAGCAGATAGTATTGCTAAAATTAATTAAAATCTATTCTAAACTTTTTCCAAATTGTACTAATTTTTTCTGCAGGTTTTAAAAAATAATTTTTAGTTTTGACTATATCGAATGAGAATTTTTTTTTCAAGATTGACTTCTGTGAATTCTGCAAATATTAATTTAATACTCTCAAAAGGGTTATTTGAGAATTCCTAGAACAGAGTCTGCAACGAGATTAATCATAAATCTATACTTTAAAGATAGATCGGATGGTCACGTTTCCAGTGAGTAATAACGAAGGATTAAAGATTAAATTAAATCCCTTTATTGGGAATCTTATGCAATGAATCCTCGGAACTGACAACAGAATGGAAATGGTATTGAAGACTGACATCATCCATATTTCAGTTGAAAATTTTAATTCATTCATCTATTGTCGAAGATCTCACTCATTGGTGAAATGTCTGAATTTATCATTTGTAGCAGAATACAGGATTTCGAATGTGTCGTCGGTAATGTATCTTGTCAGATTTTGGAAATGATCAAGTATATACAAAATTCTATTCCTTTAGTGTATATTTCACATTAAAGATTCTAAATTTAAAATTTTTAAAAGTAAGACTTAGTGTGAAAAATAAAAATATTTTCTTAAGAACTGTTTTGTATTGCACTGAATTCTGTAATCAAGTAATGTTGACTTCTGATGTGCTGGATCTCTGAATTTTTGTTTAATTACGTGTCTTAAGTGAAATATATCACTTTATCGTTTTCAGAATTTAATTATTAATGAATAATTGCTTAATAATTTTAAAAAATTAAATGGTGAAAAAAACCCCGATATTTTTGCCTATAATAGGAAAGAGCTGGAAACTACGTTATAAAAATTAAGCCACCATAAACATTAAAAAAATCCAAAATCCAAATAAAAGTTTAGGTAAGAATTAATCATAAATGTGATTTAAATTTCGATTAAATCTATTAGATTCGCTTTTAATCCTCTCTTCCACCTTATTACTCTCTTTAAATGTCCATAATTCAGACAATATATATATATATATATATATATATATATATATATATATATATATATATATATATATATTATTTACTTTGTGGTGTCTTAATAAAAGAGCGTTTTAAAATTATTTTTCTTATCACTTTGTGTCGTCCTTGGTTCCATAACTTTGTAAAAAATTACGAGTTTCGTTTCATTAGTTAGAGGAGATATTTAAACGAGCAAACACATTTTCCTAGATATGATTCAATATGTTTAAAAATTCCTGCTCAGTTTATGAAAGAATGCATTCTAGAAAACGGATCGAACAGCCCTGCATTTGTTTGTTTCAATGACAATTCAAGTGTTTTTGAAGAATAAGAGTTTTTTAATGAAATGAGCATTTGGATTATTCCTTTGAGGATAATTGGGGCATTAATGAGCATCTGAATTAAAAAATAATAATTATAAAATATAGCTGATTTCAAAGAAACAACTATTACAATATCATGTGATCTAATCTGTTTTCAGGATACAAAGCTTGATTCCATTTTAAATCCTTATTGTAAACGTTTCTATGTAATCTTAGTATATTTTATCAAATATAGATGGTTTTGGTTACTAGTAAGTAGATTTGAAGTTTATGCCCGTGAAACTAATCAGGACGAGCGTATATAAGATTGTTGGAAAAATCATAAATTTTTGTCTTAGAAAATCATTAAGTTTTTTTTATTGTTTTAAAGGTACTAAATATCTTAAAAGGTAGATTCCTTTTTTGATCAGAATTTTTTTAGTTTCTCAAAATGTTTTTGTGAATTTTGGTACAAGGATTAAATCATTGTTTCTATATTTTAGGTTAATTATTAAAATTTAGGAACCTAGGAAATGTGTGCTTTATTGTTTAGTCAAATTTATCAAGCTACTAGATATTTTGCCATTTTTAAAATGTTGAATTATAAAAAGTTTCAAAGAAATAAAGAATACTTAAGGGTTTTATCGTCTTTGTAAATTTTATTTTCTCGAAGCAAATAATCTTTAGTAATCCTTATAATTTTTTCAATTTCATAATATTCTAAATTATTATTCGAAGCAAAAGTTTTTTTTTAAAAATAAAATTATAAACTTTTGATTGCAAAAAGAAATTTCCTTAATAAACGATCATCAGTTAACATTTTTCTTTCTTTCAATATAATTTTCTTCATTCTGAAAAATAAAGCAGATTATAAATCAAGCAAATTGACAAAAGTACTCTTAAATTAGAAAATGATAGCAGTTTTTTAAAAAAAGTACAATCTTACTTTTTAAAAGAATTCATTAAAATAACTCATGTTCGACGGGTAAAACGTCTCAATTACAGCTGTTTTTTTTTCTTTTTTTCTTTTGAAAGAAAATATTATCTGTCTGCAACGAGATATTGTTTTTAAGAAGTAATAAAAAAGATGCTTAATGAGAATAGATCATTGAAGACATTCAACAAGAAACTGTTCTGCACCAAATGGCATAATAACATAATCGCTATCCTCATCAGTTTTCATGAAAGAGCAATTTCCATCAGAAAAAGAATTTATGAAAAACTTCCGAAGAAACATCAAAACAAATTTGTCATAAAAATTTGACATTTCCGTGCGGCAAATTCGTAAAAAAAAGTCTTTTACGGAACAATTTATAAAATTACCTCTCTTCTAATGAAATCTAAGACTTTCCTCCCCCTCCGAGCGAGTGGACATAGATGAATGAGCTCAGGCACTGTTTCGGTGTCTCTTGCGTTAACTGCGTCATCCTCCAAGTCGAATTTTGAAGTAACTTAAAAAAAATTATCGCATATTAAAATTCATAGAGTCAGTGCAATGTTTAAAAAAAACAAGAGATGATCCCTTTTTTTTTGCATTGCTGTATATCGGTAAGCGCGGCACATTAAATACGAATTCACTCCATTAGCTAGTGTCACTTCCAGGCTTGTTGAAAAAACGGTGTATCGGGTATTTGCATTTTAAAAGGGGTGGTTCCCAAATTGAGAGATAACAATATACGTTTCTTGTTTACGAAGTAAATTTAGCTATTTACAGGGATGAATTAATGTCTTAAATGTGTTTTCTTGGGAAGGCGTAGATTAAAAAAAGTAATCATTAGAAAGAATGATATTGTTATCCTGCTGTTGAAATGTCTCCAAAGATAATATTATATTACAATTAGATGTATCATGATCATATGTATATATTTTGTTTTCATGGACATGAAAACAAGACCATGGATATGGAAACATATCAATGGACATTTTATAGACATGGAAACATATCAATCATTGTTGATATGTTTCCACTTCAGTGCAGAAACTAGGTGATATGCAGATTTATTTGGTAATCTGTATATTAGTTGAGCCAATCCTTTACAGCTCCAATTTACCTCTATGGATATGTTAGTAATTGATATGTTAATGCTTTAGGGCAAAATCAAGTAATCTGCAGACTGACTAGATACTTTATAGGTTAATTATATCAACCTGTATAAGTGCTATTTTGCTTTATGTGTATGCAAGCATTATAGATATATTACCATTTTAATGAGAAAATTAAGCAACATACATATAACCAGGTAATCTGTAGAAATACTAAATAAATTCGTTGTAACCGAAAACTATTTGATTTTTCAAATGATTTAGATGTATTGCATATTATCCATGACGCCCCTCATTAAAATTAAAATATATACAAATAAATTTTTACAAGAATAACAGGGCTGTTCTTATGCGCTTAATTTAATTCTCAGATTAATAACTCAGTAAAATTAGATACAATTGGATGAAAATCAAATCAGCTAATTTATAATTCTGTAATGTAGTATATTATACAATCATAATCAGTAATATATAATCAGTAGTAGTAGTAATCACAATCAGTTCTGTATGTAGTATATAATGTTATACAATCATAATTAGTTTGTAAATAAGATATGTTGTCGGAATATATTAATATTCACTTTTCAATGTCTTTGTACAGTAATTATCAAATAATATGCGAAATATATCGATTTAAACTGTTAAAGATTCATTTTTATATAAGAGAAATCTACATTTGCACTTTAATGTTATTTAATATTTAATACGTTTTTACTGAGGAAAAGAGTGAAAGGTTCTCAGTTTTTAGAGCATTCCAAACCTTTATGGATACTCAGCATATTTAACATATAATTTACACATAAATAATATTTTATTTTAAAATTATCTTAAGAAATTAACTTTGAATATATTCACCAATAAAATCAATTTACTGTTAAAATCAGCTTCCCATCTCTATTCTGTTTCTAGCCTGTCAATATCTTTTTATAATGAATAAATTTATAAAATTTATATCTTATGATGATGAATGAAGTGTAAAGGAATTATGTATATTCGATTGATAGATTTTTTTATCTAAATAATATGAGTAATAAAGCTATAATTACTTAAGATCTCAAAATATCTGATGCAAAGTAAAACACTGAATCGTATTATGCAATATATCAAAACCTTTCGTAAAATAAACTCTATAAATCAGATGAATCATAGTTGTAATTTAGAAAAGATCTAGAATTACTCATTCTATTAATTTACTTTTTCTTACTTTTTATATGAATGTGCAAATATTTGATTGCCCTGTCAAAGTTTTGTATAGCTTGATTAAACCACCTCGGATTAAAGATGCGATTCAAATTTCCGAATTCAAGATGTTTTAAAAAATTCAATGCGCATTTTTCCGAGAGAAAAGAATAAGGAAATTCAGAAAATCAGAAACAAACAAACAAAAGATAGTTCTGAAAAAAAAAAAAGCGAAGAAACACAAATGATAAAGAAATTTCGTGACTGTTTTTGCATTCTGCTCCTACGAGTTAATTCGTATCTTGGATCATATTAATGTAACCATTTTTTACAGGGTGCGGCAGAAAAACTCGGAGAAAGTTATTACATCATAGAATAGAAGTTAATTAATTTCTTTTTAATTTTTTTTCGTTTCTTTTTGTCTATCATTTCAATTATAACATATTTTATAATGTATCTTTTAGTTTACGTACTGAGTTTTGGCTTTTTTTACTATGCCAAGCAAAAGATATGTTATTTTAGAGTAGGAAAACGAACGGTATGAAGTCGTTCGTTTGCTTAATGTGCCTCGGCAAATAGTGTCTGATGCAATTTATCGTTTAAAAGAGCTTGGCAGTGATGGTCAAAATGAAGGAAGTGAACGAAAATGTACGGTGAACACTTTCAGTACTCGTAAGGTTATCAAAAAGCGAGTTCAATGAAATTCGAGGGTTTCCATAAGAAAGATCGCTTGTGAACTGGGAATAAGGGACCTATTAGTGCAACGAATGGCAAAAACAGAGCTTGGACTAAAGCCTTACAAGTTCCAAAAAGTTCAGCTTTTCACTAAAGAAAACAAACTCGTGCGGCTCCAAAGACGCCGAAAACTTTTGAAATGGGACGTAAATCAGCGCTGAGAGAGATTACTTTTCACTAATGATAAGAAGCTCTTTAACGTCTAAAAGCTCACAACTCCTAGAACTCTAGGATCTAATCTGCAGACGCTCCAAGCACTTCAGCAATTGTTGAACATCGCAAAAAATCGGAAGTCAGTTATGGTCTGGGGCGGAATTTGCGCAAGCGGCAAAACATCTCTGGTGTTTATGGATGAAAGCATTAAAGCAAATCAAAAAGTGTGCCAACAGGGTACTCTAGAAGTTGGTGAATTTCCGTGGGCCAAAACGCACTTCGGCAATATAAAGTGGGAGTTTCAACAAGACTTCGCACCAGCTCACTAGCCCAAAAAGACAGAAGAGTGTTGCAAGGCGCATTTTCAGGACGTGATATCATCTGGAGAGCAGACACTATACTCGCCGAATCTGAATCCCATAATTACAGTGTATGGTCCATTTTAGAGTCTAAAGCTTGCACTAAAACATGCAAAACTTTGGACTCTCTGAAGCAAATGGCTTCGGCGGTAATGGATAGATTAAAGGTAGAAGACTTGCGGCCCATTGCTAAAACTTTCAATAAGCATATGCGCCTCTGCATCACCGCAAAAGGCAGCCACTTTGAAACAAATTAATTTTATTAATTAGTAAAAGTCTATTCTTATTATTATTTGTTATATTTTGTTAATTTATTTATTTTTAATCAAATTATATTTAAAATTGCTTATCCGGGTTTTTCTGCCATACTCTGTATATATTATGATGATTATATAGATTAAATGTTGGAGTTATATATAGATTAAATATTTCCCTTTAGAAAATAATTTTTTGCTTAGTATACATTACTTACTGAGAAGTAAAAATTAGGATAAATTGGGACAGTGAAGTGAAATTCAGTCTTTATATGAAATGTCTTTTCAATACGGAGAATAAGATCAAAGCTCTTTCTAATGTAAAGCAAGACGTCGAATAAATTTAACTAACTTTAATGTATAAAGAACAGCATTTAAAAAATAATTATATTCCACTGCACTTATTCAAAGCGGAGATTACTAAGAAGTATTATCATTTGGTTAGTTAATATATCCGATCTTTAGAAAAGCTTGTACCACTAATCTAGTTCTCTTGTATATGTCCGTAATAGTAACTTGTCTTGATAAAAGTGCCCAGTGCATTGTGATATCTAAATTCCATGTCAAAATGTTCTCTACAGTGAATTTGGTAATTAGAAATAACATAGTTAAAGCCAATTAGTTTCCATCATTTTATCTATTCAACGAAGCTATTCCAAGTTATGAAGCTATTTATTTATATTCCATGTCATATCTAAATTCCATGTCAAAATGTTCTCTACAGTGAATTTGGTAATTAGAAATAACATAGTTAAAGCCAATTAGTTTCCATCATTTTATCTATTCAACGAAGCTATTCCAAGTTATGAAGCTATTTATTTATGCTCAGTTTCTGATATTTGCGATCATGTAAAAGAAAGTTGTGGTATCACAGCCATGATGATATATGAATCAGAAATCATATATGCACCTTCTTCGGAAATCCAAGATTCCAGGAATCCAAGATTTAAGAGTACCATTTCCTGAAAACAAAACGTATGAATTTTTACACTTCCCATAACTTTAGAAAGCGCACACATACGCAAATTAACTTGGAGCCATCGATGCACGATGAGTACCACCAGACGAACGTCGGCCACCCCAATGTCACGAATCTCCTCCAGGAAGATAACGAGAAATAGGAAACCGTTCTCGACAGCGTTCGCGTGCCGATTTGCTCTACATTAAGAGCAGGGAAACATAAAGGGTGCCCCATAAAATGTGACAGGAGAGCAGCAACCTCTCACACACCTTGATGCATTCCTCCGAGGTCCTCGAGATATATTGGATTAGATTCGAGCGTGCCCTAGCCGATGCACGGGCTATGATGTATGACGCGCTTGCCTGAATCTGTATCGTTTAAATATTCCCACAACCGCTCGCAAGCAGTGGAACGGTGCATCTCTCGTGCAAGGAAGGTTGTTTGTCTATCGGTTTCAGTGGCGAATTGGAGTGTTTATATGGATTAATTTCCTGTGTTGGTAGTCTTCATTATCGCTGCCTTTGAGGATTCGAAACGTCTGAATGGCTCTGTCTTGGTAGACATATTTGTGTACCTGAAGTTTTGCGAATTTTAATGCTAGGTTTAGTGTTATTTGGGTTGTTGCAAATCTGGATGGAAAATGTTATAATATTTCAGTTTTTATTTCTTACTAACCGAATACTGCCACTCGTTTAAGCAAAGAATATTGTTATACCCTTAACGATTTACTTATGTTTTACAGTATACGAAGTATACAGTACTTTTTACTTTACTTTTTACTTATTTTTGTGTATACGGAGTATATACAAAGGAAGTAATATAATCGTGAAAATGATAAAATACATGTTATCTAATTAATTATTGGCTGCTAATTAATCATAATAGTTGATCGTAATGGAATAATTAGTTGATTTATTGGCTCAGTTTTGTAAATATATAAAAAAGATGTAACAAAATTGTGAACAAAATTTTAAAATGAATTTTGAAACATAGTTTTTTTTTTGGAAAAAAAAGTAATATTATATGATCAACAAGATAAAAAAATTAATTTGAGATGGAATTATTATTTGATAGAAAACGACGGGAAAGAAATTCTATTTACTATACTTTGGTATAAAATAGAGTGATTGAAGATTTTATATCTATATTAAAATAAATTTCCATTCTCTTCAATCACTGGCTTACGTTAGAGGCGAAAAAATCAACTGGAGTGATCTCTCCGAAACTTTCTCGCATACTCTCTAATTAACTTAACTAAACGTCCTGCCGGGAGCGTCTAGCCAGGAACCAGGAACCAGGCATACAATAGTTACGAAATATTAACTTTTGACGTATCTTTGGCCTTTTTACTGAATCTATCGTGTCATCCTTGGCGAGTTTTTTTGGCAATTAATCCCTGTCATCCATTAATAGTATCCAAGAGTTAAATTTTTGCTGTAGAGACGTTTTTCAGTACTACTCGAATCAAAAATTCGACTCAGAAATACACTTTTAATCACAAAATTCCCTACCAAATAAGATGTATTTAAGTCACTGCTTTTTTGAATTATAGCTTTCAAATGTTTCTGAAAGTACAAATCAACAGACAGTCAACTCGTTGTTGGATTTGACTCAAAATCTGATTGGTATCTAGCTTATAGAAATAAATTCTGTATATCGAATTTTATCTATCTAGTTCTCTTCATTTTATGGAAATAAATTCTGTATATCAAATTTTATCTATCTAGTTCTCTTCATTTTATGGAAATAAATTCTGTATATCGAATTTTATCTATCTAGTTCTCTTCATTTTATGGAAATAAATTCTGTATATCGAATTTTATCTATCTAGTTCTCTTCATTTTATGGAAATAAATTCTGTATATCGAATTTTATCTATCTAGTTCTCTTCATTTTATGGAAATAAATTCTGTATATCGAATTTTATCTATCTAGTTCTCTTCATTTTATGGAAATAAATTCTGTATATCAAATTTTATCTATCTAGTTCTCTTCATTTTATGGAAATAAATTCTGTATATCGAATTTTATCTATCTAGTTCTCTTCATTTTATGGAAATAAATTCTGTATATCGAATTTTATCTATCTAGTTCTCTTCATTTTATGGAAATAAATTCTGTATATCGAATTTTATCTATCTAGTTCTCTTCATTTTATGGAAATAAATTCTGTATATCGAATTTTATCTATCTAGTTCTCTTCATTTTATGGAAATAAATTCTGTATATCGAATTTTATCTATCTAGTTCTCTTCATTTTATGGAAATAAATTCTGTATATCGAATTTTATCTATCTAGTTCTCTTCATTTTATGGAAATAAATTCTGTATATCGAATTTTATCTATCTAGTTCTCTTCATTTTATGGAAATAAATTCTGTATATCGAATTTTATCTGTCTAGTTCTCTTCGTTTTATGGAAATAAATTCTGTATATTGAATTTTATCTGTCTAGTTCTCTTCGTTTTATGGAAATAAATTCTGTATATCGAATTTTATCTATCTAGTTCTCATCGTTTTATAGTTATCGCGTTAACTTCGGATAAACGAAATTCCTTTGAATAGATTTTACTCAAAATTTGACAGAAACCTACAAATTTGTTGTAAAGACCATATACCAAATTTCAACTGTCTGGCTCAAAGCGTTTTTCAGTTATTTTTGTCAAAGACAGACAGCGAAAGGATATTTTCCAAACTCAGGGATGTATAAAACTTGGGAGATTCGACAAAATCTTGAATTATTTTGCCGATTATTATACTTTTTCTATACTACATATATGAGAAAGTAAAAATCGTATTTTCACAAACAATATTTAATAAAATTTTGGCAATGTTAATTTTTACGCTCGAACGCTACAACTATATCATATGTGGGGGAAAAAGAACTGAAATTAAGGATACAGTCAAGAAACAATAATATTTTTATGGATTTATTTTTGTTCTGGTGTAAGCTTTATTTGTTATTCTAGCTCATGGAAACATTCTAATTGCAAGAATAGTTTTTTGAGTTCCTTTGGATGGTAAAAATGTCTTCTGGCAGTTTTTCTGCCATCTTAGAATTTATATAAAAATACGATTCCCATATAATTCGAATTTTAATCCCATTGGATGGTAATAAATATATTTTATTATATTTCACTGTTACTTTAACATCAACAGCACCAAAGAATTGTTATTGTAAATTGTACTTAAGCATTGTTTAGTGCTAAATATCAAATGACCAAACTGTATTTAAAACGGCGCCCTGGCATAGGGGCAGAGCGTCTTCCCCGTCCTGGGTTCGAGTCCCGGTTTGGGCATGGTTGTTCTTCCGTTGTTCTACCTGTGAGATGTGCGAATGTGCCCTCCTGTAAAAAGGGGTTGTGCAAGCGAATGAGTGATGCGTCAGTAGCAAAGTCGTACTCTTGGCCCAAGTTGGCGCTATTGAAAAAACAAGAGAGGCTCCTCCTCCGGCTTAAATTGCTGTCTTCGTAACAGCGGGCTTGTCCATGGCAATTGCCATAAGAAGCAACAACAATATATTTAAAATCGGTTATACCCTTATAGCTTAGTCGCTAAATATAGTTTGCTATTCCTAAACCTAAATATAGTTTGCTATTCAAAATTGTACAATGTTCTGTCATATATACTTTTTATGATGCAATAAGTAAATTTATAACAATGTATAATTCTTTCAACTTGAATAGATATATTTTAAATTTAAAGGTGGGTTCATATTTTTAGACATTGTTTTGAGAATTAAACTACAATTATAATTTTATTCATAAAATTCATAGTTTTTTATTTAAAAATACAAAGTAATTAACCTAGAAGCAATAAGAATTTGCTTGTAGTCTGATTAAAGTCTTGAATAATTCGATTCGACTTATGGGACTTGACAAGATTTTTTTATACGAATTCTACAAAAACTATAAATAATCAAAATGAAGAGAATTTTATTAAAAAAAAGTTTTATTATTCACAAGTTTTGAATTCCTTCCCATTTTTTAATAAATGTGTTTTAGCCTCATTTGATTCAACAATACATAACTTTACTTGCTGTGGATTTTTAAAAATCATTAAATTTTTAACCCGAAATATTATTTGGTTGAAAAACACGTTTAACTGATTGAACAGCTTTCTTAATTGTCAATAATCTGCTAAAATTAACCTGAACTAAGATGGCATATTTGATACACATTATCCTATTGAGAAACACATTACCCTACTTGATACGCATTACCCTATTGAAAATCTGCGTTCCACAATTCATCCTCGCAATCATCAGAGACATCAACTTGGCAAAGATTCACAAATTCAGCCTCTTATTCTTCCAGGAATACACTTCGTCACTCTACTTGTGGTAACACATGGTCCGTTTCTCATACTTATTCTTCTCCGAATTCTTTTTATCTTCTTCCTCTTCTTCTCTTTCCTGCAGTACAAGTTCTGGGACAGCAAATTCTTCGAGAGCAGCAGGCACTTGCCGTAATTGCTGGCCCTTTATTGATGAACCGAAACTTTGCCCTCTTCACTTCACTTACTACCTGAATGGAGTGGTTTTTCGTAAAAATGGGATTTTCTTTCTTCTTTGGGTTTCCGTTGTGGAAGTTATATAATTTTTGAGAAATTTTATGGCGGCACGGAGATGGAGGTGCGTTATTGGACGTCATCTTTCCCTGGGAGGACAGAGCGAAATTTGGAGGAGCCATTAGAGGAATTGATTACTTCGTTCGAAAGAAATGACTAATGGAATTGTTTTATGTCAGATGAATCTTTAATGAAGCGAATTTAGCTCGTGGAAAAAGTCGTGACGGGCCCATCTATGATGATGATAGGGGTGAGACACGGAACCTTAAAGAATATAATAATGAATGAAGAAAAAAAAATGTAATAATCCTTGAAGTTAACTGGACTATTTGATTTTAGGTAATTTTATTAAATGCACTTTCTGAGACGGCATATTGGAATTTCGTTTTTGATCTTATTTTTGAGGAAATCAATATATAATGAACTTAAGTTAATAAAAATGTACCTTGTCTTCCGTACCCGGGAGTCTTCTTGATAAAGGCTATATAAAGAAAAAGCGGAAGAACATATTAATAAAAATTAATTTTAATAATATTTACAGCTAATTGAATTGTTTTATATTACGATATTTTTTAGTGTAGTTTGTGGGATAATGTGTTAAATTTTGGTGAAATAATGCATTTGATCATTAGTGAGATCCCAAGTGTGACATCTTGGGATCTTAAAAAATCTCAAGTTGGTGATTTCGGTTCTTGTCGCATGTTATTTAATATTCTTTTATGTGACACTATACACATTATTGGAATCCTAGATTTCGATTTTTTTACTTTCTGTACGAAGTATACATGGAGGAAATGATAAAATCACTATAAAAAATGACCAATAGATTTTGTCTTATCTCCACATCTTTAATACCTGTAAAAATAATAAAAACAACATCAAAAACATTTTGAAATTATGCCTGCATGTCAGAGCTCACAACGTATTGAGATAGAGTGATACAATCTGTTATGTTGTTTTAATATAAACTTGATAAATATCTTTGAAACTATGAACGAAATCCATCGAAGGAAAATTTTCCTGTATGTATAAAAGTAGCACCTGACTACAACAGAATAAGAAACACCAAGAGATATGTCGATTAAATTCAGGAATATAACTGTGTATTAAATTTTGAACCTATATAAAAAAGACGCCTTTTAACGATATATTTACGTATAGATGAATGAGATAACTCAAACCAGCAGGAATGTTTTTTCCAATACTTTCTTGAGTATTCTCTAATAAAGGAGTTGACCCCTTTCCCCATTTCAAACTATGGATTTCACGCCAGCGAAGACCCTGTATGGCATTGGCAAAGAGAAGTTATGAAGTATAGATATTGGAGATCTGGCAAGCGGTTCATACACCAGGACTCAGGAATCGAATTTTTATGTTCATCACTTTTTTACCAACGAATTGAAAAAATTTGATGTAAATTTGCAATTACTGTCAGATCATATATAAAATTTCATTTATTTAAATCATTTCATTTTTCGAGCTATTCCGTTTACTTGCATGCGAAGACTTTGACTGACAGATTTAGATTTAGATTTGACAGATTTAGTTCAAAATTTGATATGAAATTACATTTTAGATAAATTTTATGATAAATCGATTAATTTTTTTGTATTTAATGAAGTTTGATCAATATAAATTTGGTACGAATAATAAAGTTCGATATCCATTTTCCGAAAAGCTTCATTCATCCTGTTAAAGAGGAAAAAATTTGTTGAGACTTTTCTTAAGGCAAGTTTTAGAGACATTGATCTTGATGTCAAAAGTAATATCGTGAATATTCTATCTAACTAAATGTACTTATTTCATAGTTCATACTATTGCTCGTTAACCCAAGAATGTGAACTTAAATTGTTAAGGAATTCCAAATGCTTAAAATTTTCCGCTAATAATAGAGATTTACTAAAGAATCGCTGAGTCTACATAGAATATTGGCTATTATCGTTTTTCCAGAAATTCTTGTAACAATCAACTGGTGTCGTTTATTATTGCCATTATCACTGAAATACAGCATAATCATTCAAATTGGCTTTCCATTTGTAATAAATTCCACATTATATGATTTCTATGTATTATATTATATTTTATAACGAATCTTCTCTGTTCCTTACGCCATTTTTTGATACATGGTGCACGCGAGGGTTAAATAAACTGCTATGCAAATATTCATTGTTAGAAGTGATCAATTATTCATCGACAAGAAAAACAAATTATCAAAAAACAACTCATCCTTAATGAAATAAATAACATCATAAAATGTATATAATGAATCAAACGTTGCTCTTCGAACTTTCGCCAGAATAACTACTGTTCCCGAACGATTGTTAAATATAATCGGCACATCAAGTCATTCATTATCTTAACCAGCAACATGCCCATTTTCCACTAAACCTGATGGATGCGGACCATAAAATTTGAAGAAAATTTATCGAAAGTCCCGTACCGCTCTGCTAATGACCTTTTCAACAGTACGCCAATAGAACTAAATAGCAATTAAAAAACACGAAATTCTCATCCTAATCTCGAAATTCGTTTAAAATCCATGTCGTCCCAGGGTAGATTTATAGATTTCTAGAGCCTTTTCCCTTCTTCTAATTAATGAAGTTTTGGAAGAGGTTTCCGGAAAACGAAAATCAATATTTTCTATTTGGTAGGTGCGCTCTCTCTCTCTCTGTGCCTGACTATCATCACCCGAAATAGGTTACATACGAAATAGTTGAATGTATTCGAATGCAGAGGAAGAATTGATGCGTTTATACAAAAGTGGTCAGAGCAAAAGCGGTACGCAGCAAAACTTTCATTCTAATTTATAATTGTACCAAGGATTGCTAGTCAGTTCTTTTACGAAGAACTATCTTTTGGTGTGGATAATAGTTTTATCTTTAAAATATTCATTTCAGATTTCATTTAATTAAGTGACATAATATACTTAAATAATAATTCCTCATGTTTCCATTTACGACATACGTACACAGAAAAAGATATTTTTTTAAAAAATTTTAACTTTAAAAATCCAGTTTTTTCACAGTAGATCATTAATATATATTTAAACTCATTTCAATGAGAAAAAAACCATATTACACTAATTATTAATTAATTAAATAATATTTAATGAACTAATAAGAATATTTTTTGAAACATGATATCTTGAATCCTAATTTGTAGAGACACACAATTCTAGTTGGAAATGATGCCTCATATTTGTCTTCATGTTGTCTGCCTCAATCAAGTTATAAAAATATATAGTTTCTTTTTTACCAATTTTTTTATTAACGATGAATAGAAAAAGCGAGATTTTTTCTGTCATTTTAACTTTTAAATAGCTATTAAAAATGTATTTCCATAAATATAACTTTGATTGAGGCACAAAACATCCGCTATTTCATACAGATTATTTTGATACATAAATAATTGTATTTGGTTAATTTTTTGTTGAGTTATGATTGTTTGAAGGAAGCAACATAGTGGGAAAATATCATTCTTCATAAAATGAGTTTTAAAAAATCCGTAATTAGAGTTTTTAATGAAAGCACCTAAAGAAAAATCATTATAACTCGAGAAATATTTCGAATATTAACAACATCTTGGTATCGTTTGAAAGCTAAAAGATCAGAGAGCATTATTAAGCAATAAAAAACTATTCGATATTTTGAACGATTTTCGAAGTTTCAAGTGTGTGCATATATCTTAAATAATAATTCTACATATTTCCACTTTAAAGCTTTGTTAAAACGAAACTTAAATAGGAATTTGTAAATAAGCTAATAAAAATGGGGAAAAAAGACTGAAACTTACCACTTCATTTAGCTTAAGATTGTAAAATCTAATTTAAAATTGTCATACTCTTCTTATTATTGTATTATGTACTCTTAGCATTTCTTCTTGGGAAGGTGTTTGTATCATTCTCCTTTATTATCATCTTCATCATTTGTAACATCTCCGTTACTTTGCTTATTAATATGCCTTACTAATAAGTCAAGATAAAAACGCAGAAGAAAAGCTAGGCTCTATTAACATAAGTAATGGTACTTCTTTATTCTGACTACTTAGCTAAAATTTAAAAAATGAATTGAAAATAATTCAATGCATCATATTTTTGGTTAAAATATCTTTAAATTCATACATTAGCTTTAACGCACTAAGGGAAATAATATTGTTATGAAGAATGAAATCTCCAAAATGTTCTATTTTTTCCAACAGATCTCATAATTTTGGCTACTACTGTAGATAAGATCGAAATTCAAATGCTTTTTCATTCTCTATACTTACCTATTCGGTTCGTCGTTTTGCTATTACCATGGTTCCGATTATGAAATTTGGACAAAAGTTAAAAGTTAGATTTTATCCATAAAATTCTGAATAATTAAAAAAATCATTAAAAATTCAATGACTGCTTCTTTAATTCAAGCTTCACGTATATATTCATATTGTAGATTAATTTTCTTATAAATGGTTAAATAATAATTATTCTTTCGTATTTTAAAAATGTCCCGAAATGTTATGGTATAATCTATAAAAGAGTTCCTCAAACGTAAAATTATGCACTATGAGAAAAACCGCTAATACTTTGTATGACATTGGCAAACTATAATTTAAAAAATATAGATTTTTGGTGTGATTCCAGCATTTTTATGAAATTTATTTTGCGAATATATATTGTGGGCAACTTATAACTGACTGACTGAAATAAAAAATTGTCATGGAACTAAAACTGCAATCATAAGATCTTATAACGAATTTCATTGATTTAAACGGTTATACTTATGTGCTATTGTGTTACCATGCATCCGAAATGACAGACGAATAGCTGGACAATCCGTGTCAGATTTAATTCAAAATTCTGTAAGAATATATATTTTAAATGCTAATCTTATGTATCAAATTTTATCTGTCTAATTATTTATGTTTTGTAATTATCGGGTTTATTTACAAACTTGCAGTTAGCCAGACAAGCTTCCTCCGAAGGGATTTTATTCCAAATTTGATAAAAAGGTGCACATTTCGTCTGAAGTCCATATACCAAATTCCATCCATCTAGTTCAATACATTTTTAAATTATCGTGTTCAGAGGTAGTTACACATTATTCAAAAATGTGTTTTTTGGATTTTGAGTGTTCTGAAACGTGAATAATGGTCAAAATTAAGAACTCTAATTTTTTAATGATTTCAATTTTTTTCTCGATACTTCGTGTATGAAAAAGTAAAAAGTGACTCAAAACGATATTCTGAAAACAATTATTTGAAATCAGTTTCTAAACATGTTAAATTAGTATAATGATTCTTTATTAAGCGTACGTAACACGAAAGAGTAGGACAAACATTCTTGTTAGGTTGCCGGTTTTTCAAAATCCCAAATTCATTGGAAAGAAATCGGGATGAAAAAAAAAGTATATAGATATTGTTGGCTAGTAAAATACAAAGACCAAGAGTTTCTTGGTAATGTTACACAATATTGAATCTTTCGTGTCCAAAATTGTAATGAATATTTTGTGGATTTGGAATTTATTATGATTTATCTACTTGGATTCAAAAAATATAATTCTGGTCTAAGATACATATATTAAAACAATCAATAATTATAAGATCTATAATTTTTATGATGAAACTATTTATCGAATTATATATCGATAATTTGTTTAATTATACAGAGTTCCTGCATACAAGAATAAACAAATCTATAATTTTTTTACAAATTTCAAATAATAAAATTATTTTTTTCTGTCTCGTTCCATTTTAGATTTATCGTGATTGCTGACAGACTGTTAAACATAATTTTAAAGACGGTATTTCGGATTCAAAGTTCCCCAAAATTTGGAAACTTGTAAAAATATCAAGGCCGAATTTTTAAATAATTACAATACTTTCTTTTTGTATACTTTATATAAAAGAAACTGAACACTTTCACTGGATTGATTTCAGCAGCAAATAAGCAGGTGATTGTTTATATTTTCAATCAAATGTTTTCTCTTAAAAGCATTTCCATTAATTGTTCGTAGTAATGATATAAATGGTATACTTAGAAAATGCGAAAAGTTTTAAAATTCGCTATGAAAATTTATTATGCTTGAAATAACTCAAATTAGTATCAAAATAAAAGTAAATTAGCATCTGTAATATTCAGGTGGAGCACAAATATGTGCTTTTAAAAATACTAAATATAAACGCTTTATTTCCCCATATTTGCATTATCATTCTTTCATTAGTAAATTACAATTATTAATTACAAGTTCGAACAAAGGAGCATACCCATTCATTGAACCAAGCAAAGAAGGAAACAAAACGGTGTTCATCTGAGTTGTCATAGGATACCATTAATAAATTCCCTGACAGAACGCTGAAGATATTTCCTTCCCGGAAAGCAATTTATTTACATTTTTAAGGCATCGTTAATTATATGGTAGAGTGACAAAAGACTTAAGTGCTCGGCGCGTGGAAAAAAATGTACCAATCGACTATTACCCATTACTGTGTGAAATAGAACGCATCAGTTCATGGGGTAAATTTCGTATAAGCGCCCCTAACGAGACCGCGGTGAAGTTTCAATAAATATCCGTCACTATCTTGGCAGCTGCGACCTACAATTACTTTTTAAAAGCCCGCGGAAGTGACAGCCAAACAAATGATGTTCCAATGAGCGACAAATTTGTTTAAGTTGGCAGGTGATTCTTGTTTTGGTTGCTTCCGGTGAATGTTTGTTTTATCAATAAAATATCGCCTCTTTTAACAGTTGCAGATTTCATGTATTATGCTGAATTGGTGATTGCGTCTTGCTATGGTTCACTATGCGAATTTTGTATGCAGTATACAAAGAGAATGTTAAAAATATATCAGTCTTTTAAGATAACATTATGCTACTTTGTTTGAGATAAGGTTAGTTTCAGAAACACGTTAAAAGTGTAAATTTGGTAAAGTTTATTTCATTTATCCGAATAATCTTTTCAAACTTTTAAACATTGCTGTCCATTTTTCAGAAACTTATTTTATAGTGACCCATTTCATTCTTGGTGCATGATTTTTTTAAAGACGAACAGTAAGCTTTCTTTCCGAAGGCGGTATTATGAATCAGAACGTATTATTTATCAAAGGGAAAACATTTCTCACTAAACATAATGAATGTTTACGCAAATGATAATGAACTGCTTTCTAAAAAAATGTCTGGAAACTGACTTGTACATTCATAACGAAACGGTTAGCGAAACCAATTTCTGATTAGAAGGGGGGGGGGACCTAAGTGCACGTCTGGTTTGCTTCTATAATATACTTTTCCATTTGTAGTCATATTTCTTTCATTTCAAGCCCACATCATATTTTTGAAATTTGTGGAAATATACACATATATTCAAGTATATATATATATATATATATATATTAAGGATGTGCCTTGGAATTTTGAATCATATTCATAGATGCGCACTCACTTGTCAGCAAACTTGCGCAACTTGTCAGCAAAAAGCGAAGGTAAGATGTCTATCTTAATGTCATTTAATAGCCCAAGATTTACACAATAGCAATAAGAAATTAATTATTGCAAAGTCTTGCGTGAGAATGTGAAGTTAGATAAGCGTTGAATTTTTTTTTGAAGGATTATCAAGGTTCTTTGGATTGGTGCTCTTAATTCTGAGTCATTGCTGATTGCTGGGATGACATTCATTTTGACATTTTTTCTATGAATAGTTTGGGAATATCTTGATTTTTGACGATTATTTATGCATAAAGTCAGTGGTGCACAAGAGTATCTGTCATGGAATCGAATATCAACCGTTCGATTTCGAAGATGAGACTATACCATGAGGATATTGCTGTCTCGCATCTTCGGCGAACATTATAACTTAACATGACGTTCTTATGTGGGAATAAAATGATCTATTCTTAATTCCTAATTTCATCGTAACTATCAGTACAAAACTTGTTCACCATAATGAAGCAATTATTCGTCTAGTTTGAATAATTTTTCGCATTAATCAGTAATGTGATAATAATAATTTCAGTCTTTCCCTCATCCTCCATCATCACAAATTTCTCACTTTTGAGATTGATGACTTGTATATTGAGATTGACGCTTTGTTCTGAGTAAAATTATTTGAATCATCTTGATCTTAAATTAGCATGTACAGCGCATTATTTAAGTATTAAAAAAGAAACAAAATTCAAAGTGCTAAAACATCGTGAAAAATAAGACTTTATGGAAAGGGCCTTCGAAAACATACCTAAATATAAAGTACCTATTACTTATGTAATTTAACATTTAATTCTGTATTCTTATGATAAACAGATATGACAGTCGGATAATAGATTTAATTTATTATTCGTCGAGTCTAGTTCAACCAATCAAATTATGTTAAAATTGTTTTTAAGGCTTCAGTGTTATGATTGTTTTGAATAATCGTGAATGGAAACAGAATGATAATTCTTAACATCGATATTTACTTCCAAAATCCATATTTTTAAAAGTATTTTTTTAAAGAAAACATTTATATGTCTTCACTATCTGGATATTTTTAAAATAATTATAACCCACCGATTGTTTAAGGGTATTTCCATAGCTAACATTTCATTAATAATTATTCGTAAAAAAAATTCCAACTTAAGAATATTATCTACATAACTGATAACAAGCAAAAAAACCTTAACCATAAATTTTATGATTCTAAAATTACAATTTTAATGCTCATTCAGAATTCCCATGTGGCAACTCAAAAAAGTCGTTAACTTCCAGCATATCTTGCCTCATTTATTTCAGATTCTAGGTTCACAATTTATCGCCTGATTCGTTTTTATATCAATGATTCCGGTAGTGAATTGGAGAAATCAAGGCCCATTCCGTCGTAGGAGCCAGAACATGCAGCAATTGGTCGAGTAACATGATTCCTGGGGTTGGCAGCTCCTATTTGTCGCCCCGGAGAAGTTAATGAAGGCAATGGAGGAGATGGAGAGTGTAATTGGGAAGAGTTGTTAGAGAAGACACCATCTGACACCGGTTAGGAGAAGTTAAATAATGATTCACTACTTCTTTCGATCATTTTATTTCTGGTTCTTTTCAATCAATTACAAGTTATCATCGCTTTAAAATCGTTTTGGGTCCTGAAATTATTTCACATACATTTTTTTCTCTGCCAATTAATTTGTACTTAAGTCTCAAATACTTAGCAGATTTTTTTAAAAAGTGATGTCTGGCTTTCGAAAATTGGGAATTTTTATTACCTGAATTTCAGACCTGTTATTGATAACAACAATTTTAAATTTTATAAGCTAAATTAATTCAGAAAGGTACCTTTATTTGAAATATTTATTCAAATTTTACAAATCAGATGCTTTGAATAAATTTCTTTCAGTTCAAGATAAATGAATACATAGTTGTCTTAGTTTATTTTGACTGTACACATAGGGTGGTGATTTTTTTATGTATTACTAGTCACCATTGGAGCCAGTTAGTTCCCCAGGAACAATGCTCTCTAAAATTTTTATTTATATATTTATATATATATTAGTCTCTGTAATTATTGAATAAAATTTTTTCTGATTCATCATAAAATTCTGGTTTACCTTAAAAATGATTTAAATGCGGTATTATATTTTTCATTCAGCAAATATACTTCTAAAACAGTTATGAAGTTTAAACTTTGTATAGACTTTCGATATTACAAATCATATTCCGTAAAATTATCTTAACAATCTAAACTTCAATCTCCTACGATCAAACCTGACCAAGTTATAAAGCTTTGAATATCGTTATTTTAGTTCAATTTCATTAATTTAGACAATCAGACTTGGG
This sequence comes from Argiope bruennichi, assembly GCF_947563725.1. Lineage (NCBI taxonomy): Eukaryota > Metazoa > Arthropoda > Arachnida > Araneae > Araneidae > Argiope > Argiope bruennichi. Next base: position 57,693,346 of record NC_079158.1, read on the forward strand.
AAAATACCAAACCCAGATTAGCGTATTTTCACGTTTTTATAAAATAGAGACATTCAAGTTTGTTCAATTAGTTTAATTGCAAAAGAGTGGGATTTTTTTTATTTATTTAAATAAGTGTCCGAAGAATATTTATTTAAATATGATTCAAAAAGCAGAAGCATATGTAAAAATTTAAAATTCGTAGCTCATAGAGCATTTATTAGCTCATGTTACATAAAATACAATTAATTATTAATTTTGTTTAGACCATTTTGTTAGCAAATGCATTTCTACTACTAAAGCTTTACAAATCAGCTGTTGGGCGCTGATTAGAGTGGATGTCCTGTAAATCTTAGAAACATGTTTGATTTAAATAAAACAGATTTATTGAATTAAAAATATAGATATTGTAAAAGATCAATAAAAATTTTATTTTACATTTATTTTTTAGAAAATATCATATTTCATATTTATTTCATTTCATGCAGACACGTGTCGTTTCTAGTGTTTCTAATTTCGCTTTTATGTCGTTGTTGTCGTTATTGTGGAATGAAAGGACTTCAGTCTGCCCTTGTGCTTTTAGACTCTCAATATTCTTTGTTCCAGTGGTTATCAGATCCAATTTGCTCATCCCTAGAAGGTTAATGAACTTAACTCTTTAAAGGGCCATTTTTTTCTAGTCATATTATGTTAAAATATTTTTAGGCTTAAAATTAGAATAAGAAAAGGGGTTCATTTAGCTTATTAGATAAATTTAATTTGATTAATTAATTAATTTGGTTCATTAATAATTAAGTATCAAATCAAGACACATCATTTTGTGTAAAATAAAGAACTAAAGCATCTAAGTTTCTGCCTTTCTAAAAAAAATTGTCAGAACTTATGCCAACCTACATAAATTCATACGAAGATTGATAAATTTGGTGGGAAGCATACTTCCCACGGCCCTAGAAAGTGTTAAGATGAAGAAGTTAATTGCAGCAGACGTGTTGAAGGTGGTGTCATATGTTCTTGGTTTGACGGATTGGATAATGATTCAATATTTATTTTTTTTATTTGTTCAGGTTTTACCGAAATTACAGATCCACCTGCAATTATTCCCCTTTTTAAAGTGCATCTTACAGATTTTTTTTAAAAAAATTTCTAAAAGCTAGATATGATTAGAGCTAGAAGTTTTAAAAATTAATGTCTTAGTCATGCTGTTTTATAATTCATTAAACAAAATTCATTCCAGAAATATTTAATTTATATCTGTTTTTGATGTCGGAGAAAAACGAAGTTAATCTGTCGTTTGATACTTTTATTAGAGTTTCATATGTACTGTAACTAAAAGGGAAACACAGGAGACAGATCTTGTATTTTCAAACCATAATAACATTACTAATTTGAAATATGAGCAATGTCTTTCTTTCTATAGTTGGCCCACGAAATGAAATTTAAAGTACACTGCAGTCGCATAGAAGGTAAATCCAAATAATTTCGACCACATAAGGTTCCGGATCTGTGACAAAATTCTACCATCAGATCAATAAAGATGCCAGGTCTCTGCAACTAATCATCTAAATTCGTTCATCATTGAAGTTGAAATTGATTTTTCTGAAGTTATCAAATCTTTTTTATCATGTCTGTGATATATTACAATTCAATAATTTTATAAATAATTGACAGGTGACGTAACAGAGAAAAAAGAGTTTTATCGGAGTTAAATTCAGTGAAACTTAGAAAATTAATTTTTTTTCTGTATAGTTTTCAAAGAAATTTAAAACAAATAAATTCTCCAACAACAAAAGAAATCCTTCCTGCTTTAAAGCGTTTCATAAATGAAATAATTATTTTTGAAAAAATAAGCAATTAAATAAATGAATCACGCAGTTGTTTGCTATTTAAGAAACTATCGAGCAATCTGAAAGGTGGAGAAAAAAAAAGAAAAGAAAGCTAAACAGCCAGATTCTTTTGTTCCAGTTTATTTCTCTAAAAATAAGAACTCGGAAATGCTTCTTTAAATCACAAGCGAAGGGGAAAGTCAACTTAACTCGAGTTTGTTGATCGAAATATCGAGTTCGTTGAAAACCAATTATGAACCGCGAGTAAAACCGCTTCTGCCGAAATCGGCGACTATAAAAACGACAGAAAAACTTTGTATCGGAAAAAAAGGGACCACATAACGAACAACACGGAAGGGGGTTTATATCAAGATTCAATTACTGAATGTCAGAAACAAATGCTTCCGAGAATATGATTCGGAATTCCTTCTCCTGAATTATTTGCGGCTATTTTCTTTGGGAGAAGTTGAAACCCAGATTGAAAACTTCTGTTCTTTCAGGTGGGAGCCTGCAGCGAATATTTGATACCCAAATGTGATTTTTCTAAGCATTTTTTTTAAAAAAAATAGTTTTTGCATTTTATATATCTTTGGCTTCAAAAAAAAAAAAAGAATGAAAAATTAAAGAGAATGCTTTGAAGGCTAAATTGTGAATGGAAAGATGGAAATAGATATTTTGCACAGAGGGAAAACATATAAACTGATTTCGTTCAGTATGCATATAAACATAAGTGATATCCTTTTTCATAAATTTTTTAAATAATTCCGTTAGGGTTGCAGCATAATGATGTACTAATCAATATTGGTCCACTAAGGGATTAAGATACGGAATGCTAAGAAATAAGAAAGTCTAGAAGAAGATTATAATTTGTCCTTCTATTGTGCTCTGAATCAGCATTATTCGACAATTGGTCGATCATTATTTACCTAGGCAAAAAAAAAATTGATTGCTGATGTCAGTCAGTCTGTTCGCTGATTTCCTTTAAAACGAAATTCAAATGCGGGTTAGCTTCCTCTGGTTGTCCTCTAGGATGTAAATCTGTTCCCCTTGCCCCTTATATAGTATGATAAGTGTGCCCTCTACCTTGGGTGTCTTCAAAAATGTTCCAAAATTGTTTTGAACAAAAGATCGTCTGGCACTACTTTAATACGTATTAAAGTAGACGTGATGGATATAATAAAACTAGGCTAGATGTAATTCTACTACCTGGATTAAAACTCCTGCATATTAGACACCGGTTGACTTTACTCTCTGTGCATATGCCGGAACAGGCCTCGATAATCTATAAAATTTGACTGATCTTTTGCAGTTAATCAATGACTATGTTTAGTTACTTTCATTCAATTTCATTTCTTTATTCTAATGTATTAGCATATACAAACATACATACATACAAAGCGTAAACAAAAGAAAATTTCTTCTTCAAAGCGTTAATAAAAAAAATTTCGCAGTAATCCTTATTTTATTATTCAATCGAGCTCTGAGTTTCGAGGGGAATTTATTTTGGCAAATAGAATTTTAATAGGTGAAGCATTGCGAATATAAAGCTTCAATTTCTTTATAACAAATTGTTTATAAATTTCCTAATATATATATATATATATATATATATATATATATATATATATATATATATATATACAGATGTAATAAAAGGTCATGGAATAGTAATACGCATATATACAAATAGCAGTAACATTGCGTTAAATGGGCGATACATAGGTAGGGTTTTCATTTGTATTCGTGATTCATGTGAAAAGGTTTCTGATGTGATGAACAGACAGTAGGGTACGAATGTGGTGGAGATTCCATAAAACCATGAACTCAAGTTGTCAATGGCACTGCGCAGACTGATCTTGATTCAATAAGGAGTCCTCTGATCCAACTGAACCGGTCATTGAGTGGAAAAGGTTGTGTTCCCTATCTATTTGTATTCATTCATGGACTTCATATTTCCAAACAAGGGTAGAATTTTCATGTATGACAATATGCGATGTTACTGGGCCTCAACGGTTTGCGATTGCCTTGAAGAACGTTCTGGACAATTCCAGTGAATGATTCGGCCACTTAGATCACCCGACATGAATTTCATCGAAATTTTATGGAACATAATCGAGAGGTCAATTCGTGCACAAAATCCTGAACCGACCTTTCACAATGATGGATATCTACAGAGGCAGCATGCCTCAATATTTCTACAGGGGAGTTCCAATGACTTGTTGAGTCCATGTCGAGTTGCTATACTTTGCCGGACAAAAGAAAGTTTGACACATTTCTAGGCGGAATTCCACGACATTTGTCACTTCAGTGCAAGTACATTTGATTTCTATTTGATGTTTATGGGTGAAAATTCTTTTTTCTCCCTTAACTTAAGATTTTTCTTTTATCTAAGTATATCTATTCTAAGAGGATTAATTGAAATTTTAATAATAATATACGTGACTTAAAATAAGTTCTAATACTGGACTACGTTTGCTAAGAATTTGTTATATTTTTTCTTGCCTGTTAAGTCAAGCAACCTCATAAATACTCCGGTGCTCATAACTATTATTTCCCTTCGCAAAAATCAGATACTCGCTAGTATTTTTACACTTTGAAGAGAACTCATAAATATTAACCCATCAGTGCATCGTGTAGCCATTTGGTTACATGTTTTTATTTCCATTTATAAATTTCACATAACTGTTCCAAAGGGTAATAATAAATGTTTGCAAATCCTCTTTTAAAACGATTTTCGTTAAAAATTGTAGAAAAGGCTGATATACTATAATAGCGGTACTAGAATTAGATTTAAACTAGAAATAGGAAAAATACCATGGCGACTATTGTATGAATAGTTCTGCCATTAAAAATACAATCAAAATAATCTTTTTATGCTTCGTAAATATATATTGATAAAAAGGGTCTTTTTTATTGCAGAATTATTATAATACTTATTTATATTGACTTATATAAATATATAAGTCATAAATATACTTATTTATTTGATTTATGTCACTGGGATATTGTTTGATTTGTAATAAAACCATTTGGCACATTAAACATTTTTTTTTTAAAAAATTGATAAAAGAAATTTTTAAACTCCTTTTTATAAACTTTTGTTTTCATTGAAGTAAAAACTATTAAGAAAATTTAATTTCACAAACCATGCACGTTTTTATCCGTAATAAAATATTTAATATTGATGTTAAAAATGATAACATATCAAATAATTAAATTATCAAAAAGATTTTGTCTGCTTTTAAGTTTAAAAGATAACTAATAAAAGTTAGGTTTTTATGTTAACATTAAACTAAGTAATCCTCAAACTGAAAAGTACGATCTCGTTTAATTGTAATTCTTATATGAATTAAATGATACACTAGATTTTGAAAAAAAAATTATTTAAAAGTTAATTGCCAATTATAACTATTCAAATAAAAATAAAAGTCTACAATTACAGTTTTAGAAGTTTATGCTATAAATAACATAGCAAAATTAAGTTATAAGCTTGTATTAATTCTCGGTCAAATGAAAATTCCTATACGACACAATTTAATTCCGGAATTAAAATCATAAAGATAAACAATGCAGCCCTACGAATTTCATAAGCTTCATTGCATTGATTAGAACAGAGAAGCTTTGCAAACCTTTGAGAATTATTTACCGAAAAATGGATTCATATGTTAAATTACACACAGCCGTACGCTTTTCCAATTTAATTACTCAACAGAAGACGATTTATAACCAAGAATAGGCGCATTCAATCTGCACTTTTCGCTAAATATTACAAACGAGCTTACACAAGCCCCTTTTCGGATCTGATCATAAATTTCCTACGTCAGATTACAAATATGATTGAATTAACGGACCACACATAACTCATCAGCAGCAGGAAATCTAACAACAAATGCTCAGAACAACGATCAGATAGCGCGCACAGGAGAGCGAACTCATCCGCTTCTGAGCTTTTGAGCAGTGATAATCGTCTGTTAAAGACCTGGCTGACATAGTCGATGATAGCGTATAAAGGATGCGGTCCTTTTTGGAAGAAGCTTTTGTAGCATCGCGTCCGGTTGACCGAATAGCAGAGCCATCCTATCATTGGAGGGGATATCGCGCTCCGTTGATTCGGACATCAATTCGGCCAGTTTCGGTTGGACTCGGATCCTCCTTTTGTTTCAACTTTTACTTGTTACGTTCTTCTTTTCTTGTAATGCCACAGGAAAACAAAAGAGGGGGACTATCTCAAAATTGAATCGTGATTTATTTTATATGAGAATGCAAATCTGCGAGTTAATATTTATTGCAATAAATTTAATTCTCAAACCTGAATCGTAGCTTATACTATGTTCTGACATAAATCTATGAGTTAATATTTATTGAAATAAATTTAATTCTCAAAATGAATCGTAGTTTTTACTATGTGAGAGAGAGAATCAAAGAATTTTTATTTATTGAAGCAAATTTCATTCTCAAAACTGAATCGTAATTCATATAATGTGAGAGAGTAAATTAAACAATTTTATTTATTTAAGAAAATTTAATTCTCAAAATGAATTGTAGTTTTTACTATGTGAGATAGTAAATCAAGGAGTTTTTATTTATTGAAGCAAATTTAATTCTCTAAATTGAATCGTAATTTATACAATGTGAGAAAGTAAATAAAAGAATTTTTATTTTTCGAAGCAAATTTAATTCTTAAAAATAAATTGTAAATTATGCTACCTAAGAAAGTGAATTAAAGAGTTTTTATTTATGGAAGCAAATTAAATTCCCTATGTATTTATGAGGTAGAATTAATCCATCGCACTATACTGTGAAGTTTTTAATGTGAGTTAAATTAAGGCAGTTTAGAAATTATATTTTTCTGTAATCTTTCAAATTCTTTAATGAAGAAATGAATAAAAGCATTCGAAAAAGGAAGACATCAACGAAATTAGAATAAGATAATTGGGCTTGAAAATAAGAAAGTCTTAATTAAGCATTTATTTTCCTGAATGGCATTTCGAAAAATATTGATTAAGTTTTAAATTAAAATATAGTAGACTCCTGATTATCTGTGGAATTGGATGTTATGGATGAACGAATTTTGTGGATAATCCGAAAAATGACAGAAATCAACATAAAAATATCTAGGAGTAATTTTTATTTACAATAGGGGCTTATACATTTATAAACGGTGAATTTTTCTATTTACAAGTTTGGTAATTAATTCTTTTTAAACAAATTTTTTTTTGCATTTTCTGTGTGTGTGTTAAAATTTATCTTTTTTTTTATAAGCGATTGAAGTTTTTTACACTATTTTGTGATTTACAGCTGTTTAGGATAGATACATATTAATGATGTATGTCTCTGAAAAGAGTAAGAAGCCTCAACATCAACATTGGATATACATTTTCTGTGTATAAACTAAATATATAAAAAGTCATTAAGTCAGCAGAAGTATTACAGTTAGTTAATATGTAGCATTTTACTATTTAAATAAATCATCTAAGTTTAAAGTATCTCACATTTTCTCCCTTTTAACCTTATATCTTTAAACGTGCAATTCTTGTATATATATAAATATATATAAATTTATTTATTTCATGTATCTCAGAAATTGCTCTAACGATTTGGGTCAAATTTTATATTTAGGTAAGATTTTGCTTTTACATTTATTTATATAGGCATCTTTCCTAAAAAAAACATGATTTTAGACGCACATTCAATTAAAAAAAATTAACTATTAGAATAAGAATATTCAATTTCCGTCACGAAGCGTGGCTTTAGCAGTATAGTGGTCAGAACAACATGAATGAAGCATGGGTTGTGGGTCTTCGGTTCGAGTCGGGCGTTTTGCTTTTTTTTTACCTTGTATTTATATTTAATATTTTTTCTTTTTATATGTGTAAGTGTATTTCCTGAAAAAACGCGATTTTACACGCACGCACACATAAAAAAAACAAAAAAAAAAAAAAAAAATCTGCTTTCATACTGTCAATGTCATATAGCGCCATCTCGGACCCGCTTACATAAGTAATGATAGATAAACTGCAAAATGAATGCCATCAAAAACATAACTTGTAAAAAAAACCAAGTCTCGCAACTCAGTTCTTCTATCGTAAAAAGTTGTGAGATCCCTGTAATACCAAGTCGGTCCATTTATTCAGTCCCTACTTAAGGGTCCTTCTGTCTCAAGTTATTACGTAATTAGCTAACTTAACAACAACTTATAGTGACCATATCAATATTAAAAATATTTTATGGTTTAAATAAATAGATTGACTTGGCCATCGCATGAAAACACAATGTATCTTTACATTAAATTAGATTACATTAACATATTATATTAAATTAGATTGTCTAGTGCGATTGCCAAGTCAATCTATTTATTTAAACCATAAAAGATTTTTAATATTGATATGGTCACTATAAGATGTTGTTAGGTTAGCTAATTACTTAATAACTTGAGACAGAAGGACCCTTAAGTAGGGACTGAATAAATTAACCGACTTGGTATTACATGGATCTCACAACTTTTTACGATAGAAGAACTGAGTTGCGAGACTTGGTTTTTTTTTACAAGTTATGTTTTTGATGGCATCTCATTTCTTTTTATAGATAATCATTTTTGTATGGATGGAGTACGTCAATATTTCGACTTAACATGACTTTTACTCCTATTTTTATAATTATGTTCTTTTCCAGGCCTGCAGTCATAGAAGCATCGTCTTCATATCTTTTTATGCATTCACGAGCTGTTTTTGTTAGGTATCTGGGGCAATCTATGCTATCTACAGCTGTAAGTTTTATTTCTGGATGCTGACGTATGCCAAGCCAGTGATCCCAGAGCTTGGTGACAAACTTGGCGACCATTTGGCGACTTGGCGACGAATTTGCCGACAAAATGGATAATGCTCGAAACTTCGAGAAATTTATCGATCCGTCCATTATTATACGCATATATTAGTTTTTCCTTGATTTATACACTAAACACTAATTGTATTCTAAATTTGAAACTTCTATGTCTGCTAGAAGTGCCTTAGAGATTTGATGATCGGTCAGTCAGTCAGTCAGTGACAAAATTCACAAACTTTGACTAGTTATAATTCTTAAACTACTGGTTCAAATTTAATGAAATTTGAAATATACAGTGTTTATATAATGCCTGCTCGGTTATTGAAAATTCAGGCTTCTAGTTTTATCCACAACGAAGTTATAGGGGTTCGAAAATGGCCTGAACTGCTTCGAGAAAAGGATGGTACGGCCGTGCCGCTTGTTTTTGCTCGACTTGGCGCGGGCACTGCCGTGCCCCCAGATACTATTATATAGCAGATTGTTTCGAATACCATGTTAAATTAAATTCATTCATGACTTTATTTTATTTAAATGACCAGTTCATATATAGGTAAGATTGAAAAATATTCATATGTAACCAGTATGTGATTCGTATCTAAATATTTTCTCCAAACAAACACAATTTTGTGGGGGAAAAAACTGCTGTGCGAAGCTCGGTCTTCTAGATACTATTTTTTGATTTTCATATATATTTGTTAAATAGTTATTTATCAAGAATATCAGTCAATGAATAATATGTTTAAGTCAGCATGGGAAATAATAAAAATTAATAATAATGGAGGAATGAAAAGATAAATTAATGTAAAATAAATGTAAACTTATTTGTTTGACATATACAAAAAAGTAAATTAAGACGATGCCATAGTCATAACTAAATAAGCATTATAGCTAAGATCCTTATTTCATGTTGTTTTCATTTTGCAAAATTCGTACTGAGTTACAAATTTTACATAGCGGATTATGTTTCAACCCATGATCTAAAACAATCCGTTATTTTCTATCTGTCAATCAGAAATACTTCAGAGGACTAACATATTTAATTAATTATAAATATTGCTGAATTTTTAAGAAAACATTATTTTTTCATTTTTTTCTTTTCGCAAGTTCTAATTTATTAAACAGGAACTGAATTATTCTGCTTGTTAGAAAAGATTCTAAAAAGTGAAAAAGAAGTTCTATTAATTGAATAAAAATAGGTTTAACGATTTCTTTTCTGCAAAATATATCTTTTGAAATTGTGACTACGGAATTATAGGACCTTTGCTGTTGGATATCATAACTTCATGTTAACCGAACTCTTTTCTTGTATGTGAACTGCAGAGTTTGTGGCACGAAATCTTTAAATAAGGAATATTGAATTGTTGCTACTGGAAAACAAGCCTAAATATAAAGTATATGAAACACAACAGCAATTGCACTCATGTAACTTGAAAATGGAACTTGTATCTATTACAACAATACGATCAAGAGCTAATATATGTGTTTGTTTTCTAGACAGGACACATATTTCCACTTATCACTGCTGCATTTGACATTTGTATAATTTAGAGGTCGACGGTGTAACCTTTGTAAGATTATATTGGAAATAATACTTCGTTAAAAATAAATTGAATATTTTTTATGTTTTTATTTTTTGGTGATATTTTCAGAAAATATTGTTGCACGGATGTAATTTATATTCCGTTTTAGATTTCAAGATATTGCTTTTTAAATGATATTAATTACATAAAAGAACAAATTTCTTTTAATAATCTTAAAATCAATTCCCGTTTTTAACAATACTTCTGTTCTTTTTCTCCTTCTTACAAATTTTAAACTAAAAGCAAAAGGTCATAGTGGTCTGGTAGTTAGGTCTCGGCTACGGAATCAGAAAAATGCAGGCTTGAAGCGAGATTCTAAGGAAGAACCGCCATGTAAGCGGGTCTGGTGTGCATTAAATCCTTCGGGGTCAAATGTCTTCCCTCTGGTGGGTTGTAGAAGTTTGGAGAGGGGCTGCCAGCTCAACTGACGGTTCTTCTTCTCTTCCTCAACTGACAGTTATTCAAAATTATAAGATCTGCCTCAAAATAACCCTAATGATACATTAAAAACGAGGTTTTAAATAAATTAACTCAAAATACAAACAAACTTTCATTGTTCAGCAAAATTAATAAAAATTTCATTTTTTTCACGCAAGAATTATATATAAGTGTTTTGCTTTTTAAATTTTTTAATCCTAACAATAAAATTAATAACGTCGTGTCATTTTAATTTTGTTATTTCTATTCGACAATTACTTGTAACTGAGGTACAACTGATTTATTACTATAATTTATTAGGAAAACATGTTAATAATATTTTTTATGTTTTTAAATTAAATCCTACTATGATACATTTTTCTAAATTTATTGAATTTTTTATTATCAGTTTTAATACAGATATGTGAAATTTTGAAGGAAAAAACAAACATTGAAAGCATTCTATTAAATTTTTGTTGCACCTTTGATTTAGTTACAACAATTTGCTCGAAGAATCTTTACCTATAGATAAATTTTAAAAAATAAGATCAAGGATGGAAAAACTATAATTAATTTTTACTTTAAACCTTTTTATGTGGCTATAATTTTTCAGCTTGTTTCAAATAGATATGCCCATCAATAACAATATCACATGAATGGATAAAAGGTGAATTGTAACAATTTAGTCAGAACTGGTGAGACTTCTCACGGCAGTGGAACGAAAATTCAAGATTAGGGTAGAACAAATTCTGTTTCGCCCCTAAACTACAATTTCGCTTTGCGAGTTAGATTAGTTTTTGTATTGGCTATTACAATAGTTGTGTTAAAAAAGTCATTCAGAGACAATAGAGCATTACTCTGCTTGCTTGCATCTTGCTTAATCTGAGACAATTTCTATGACAATTTGAGAATTACCTTGAAAATGGTTTCACTTTTCTGTCAAATCGAAGTTTGATTTCAGCTGGTCGAAAAATGACTCAAATTATATATTTTGTTTTAAAATTTTATTATTATTATTATATGAAGCACAAGCCTCTCAAGTACGCTTCTGAAAACAAAAATCTGAGAACTCCTGGAATTCGCAAATTTGGAACAAGTTTCACATTTTTAAATGGAGTGAGAGGAGTGGTTGTTTTATCCAAAGACTGGAATTCTTCTATTTAAAATGTTATTTTTGTTTATTTAAGCCCTGAAAGATTCTAGATGTTCCTTAAATATTCAAACTGGATTGTTCTCGAACATTCTATATGTATATAAAAGCTGAGTCCCGTCAGTGATGAATAAGTTCCGAGTCTCTTGCTGTTGTGTGTTGGTTCGTTCTAATAAATCTAATTGTTTGTTTAAACTAATAGCGTAGCTCTATACATGTTCGTGACAACATTTAGTACAATGTATTAAATATTTACCAAAGTAGCAAAATAACCTTTGTATTCTTTAAATAACAAACTTGTGCTGCAGATTATTATAATTGTTAGAGTTTATCATATTGATATAAAAATAGTTTATACTGTGATGGGAAATTATTTTTTTGTTTTTCTCTAAAATATTACATTTACTGCACCATGAATATTTGCTTAAAATTTAAATATTTAAATTAATAATATTAATAGCTTGAACGGCCAGCAAAAACCAAATACAGTGAAATTTGGAGAATTTAAAGACTCTACAGGCTGCTTCAACGAAAAAATGTCTTTTACAATCTATCATACAACCTGGTTTGAATACAGATTACAAATTCTTCAGTTGTTGAGGGTTATTATTTATGTAAGGTGTGAAATAATAATTTTAAGTCTTACATAATGTAACAATAAATTCTATAGGAATTTTAAAGTGACAGAGAAACAGGATCAATTAAGAATTATTTCTATAATTATTATTCTATAAATATAGTTTTATATTATTTATTCTCTCCTGTAATTATGCTTATATTATTATTTACTTACAATACTATTCTTTTTACTTACACTAATACTTTTTAAATTATATTCCTTTTCTCTACTATTAATTTAATAATGAATACCTTCGATTATATGGAGAACTGAGAGCAGCTTAAGAAATGGCTGTAATTGCATTTTATTATAGAATTAATGAGATAGTATAGAATTAATTATTTTAATTAGTATATTCAACTTTAACATCTTTAATCCGCTTATAAACCATGACTCGAGTTTGCTGTTCATAAGTTGTTAAGCTGAAAGACTCTTAAATTAGGATAATTAAGATATCATATTATCCATTCTATTGTAATACTAACTACTGTTATTACCCGCTATAATGATGCACAGAGATTAAGATTTCTCATGGAGGTTTAAATGAAGGAATTATATTTCCATGTAAGGAATAAATTTATGGAGAAAAATAAAGAACAGCTGCTTCGAGGGTGCGAAGGCCTGCGTTTTGAGAAATGTCTTATTTCCCACTTATTTGGACTTCCCTTCTAGCTTGCAGAGACAGCATGTTAATCGATTTCTAGAACATTATATGTCCTCCTTTCCCCAAAAAAACACCATTTTTGGAAATGTGTTTGTGCATTTGATGACTTAGAAACGCTATGGATTAAAGGGGTGTTATGAGATCTTTATGCCAAAATTTTGATTAAGTTGTCCTATGACTTTTTAGTTTAGTTTTAGTTTAAGACTTTCTATTAAGTTTTGGATAAAACGCGACAGCAGAAATACTTTTTGTGTGTCTGTATACATGTTGGCATGGTTACACGACAGCAGAAAAATAAGTACGAAGGAAAAATTTAGCATAGGATTTTATTTCTAAAATCAAAGATTTGTGCCAAATTGTGAATACAATCCAACAATGGATTGATGATCTATCTATCTGTGTGATCATTCAAAACACAAGAATATAGGTGGTAAATTTTAATGTATATTTTTTATAGAAATTGTATATATATATATATATATATATATATATATATATATATATATATATATATATATATATATATATATATATATATTCCTTCGTACTTATATATATATATATATATATATATTCCTTCGTACTTATATATATATATATATATATATATATATATATATATATATATATATATATATATATATATATATGCGTGTGTGTAATTTTAGAAATATTTAATTTAGTTTTCAGTAATTGATGAAAAATTAATGGTGACAATTTATACAATAATTTAAATTTACTTTTAATAATAAATGAATTAATAATTTTTTATTACTAGCAGAAACTATAACTAACTGTATAACTATATGGCAAGTGAACGAAGCTAGCTGCGAGAATTTACTAATCCAAAACGAATCACAAAGTGATTTTTTGGAGGCTGGTGAGATGAGACAGCAGGGACGGAAGTAGTATTTTATAATTAGTTTATAAAATTATATATCAATTTTATTAGTATTTTATAATTCATAAAATTTGGAATCTTCACAAACATTCTTTTGGAAAAATGTTAAAATAAAATTTTTAAATCCCCTTTCATTCAGTGTCCCGTAGGTAGTAAAGTCCAATCCAGGATCTGCATCAGGGTGATATTGTAATGATATATTTAAAGATAACTATGGAATTCGGTTTCGAAGTAGTCAATAACGTCAAAAATGAACTCATGTTTGAAGCCTGAAGGTTTAAATGTATTAAGGCAGTAAGATCAGAGTTGGGCATTTCTGATACCGATGGTAAAGGTAATTATAGAGTGATTTTAATACTCAATGTGGACCACAATGGTCTGTGGTCAAAATATTGGCTTCAATTCAGAGTATGATAAACTCGAAAACTAATTTCACTAAACATCCGCCGTATTTAATCAGCCTGATTTGATAGCACCTAATGTCTCTGCTTTGTGATAATCGATTCATAAATATGATGTTCTGGTAACAAATATAAAGTATTAATTAAGACAATAAATGACTTTCATAGCAACCTACACACTAAACATTGATTGCAAATTTATCTTTTATTTTTAAGAAGAGGAATTTTGGATTCTGAGAAATACGACTTCGAAACCATATTCCATTGAAAAACCAACATAAAAGCGAATTTGACGCAATTTAAATTTATACAGGTCACTCTCAGCTATAATATAAAAAATTTGAAGAGGAAATAGTAAATATAGATGCCATTCTATTCAAACACTGTAATTTAAAATAACGATTGCTATCCATAAATAACCTCCTGTTGCTTGGAAATAGATACAAATATAATCAAACTAAACTAAATCTTTAGGGTAGAAATTATTCAATAAAAAATTCAATGAAATATACAGGGGTGTTTGTGGGACCCCAAAAAATCCCCGGAAACTTTTACGGACTTACTACCGACATTTTGGAGTTTCGAGAAGGGGGGGGGGAGAAATGAAAAATTACGATTATGAAGTATTGAATGACCTAATTATAAAAGTTCAATGAATTACTTTTTTTGCAAAATTAAGACCTTTGAACCCAGGTCACGTGATCGCACATCTGGTCGAACGAAGTCTCTCCCTTTTTTTTCTGCCGCGCCTACTTGCCGAAAAGAATCCAGAAGAGAATGTCCGAGAACCGGGGGAATGAGTCATAACTCGCAATAAGGAAAGAACAAAAAAGAAGTTTTTCCCCCTTTTCACGCATTATCACTGCCTTTGGAGAAAGAAAGGAAAAGTTTTCACCACACACACTGACCTTGCGTTTTCTGCTTTCAAAGCAAACAAAATTACCCAGATCAAAATAAATAATTCATTATTATTCCTACTTCCTTTTGAACGACGATCCCCGGAATTTCCGGGTATCGAAGTTCAAAATCCCCGGAATTCCGGGGTTTCCCCGGAGCACAAACACCCCTGAATATATACAAGTATAAATGGATTAATAATTCTTATTTTCAATGTTTTCTCTTCCACAACGGCAATAATACCGAAGCAAAGGACCTTACATTTATAAAAGTGCCATTATTTGTCTATATTATATCTTGATTCAGATAGTCAATATGAGTATCGATATTGTTTCATCATGTATATTGATCAATCAATATGTTTAATTGATCATTATATATGATCATCACGTATGAAACCAATCAATATATTTCATCAAATTGATTGATGTTCATCAAATTGATTGATGTTCATCATGTAGATTGATGTTCATTAATCTACATGATGAAAGAAATTAATTTTATTTCACTTAGAAATTCAAACGTGCCATGATCAACTTACAGAATAGTTAAATTCCCATTTGGAACGAAATACAATGTCAGAGAATTAGTTAAGATGTTAATTTACCGAATCTTTAAAAAAAAAATGAGCTCTCAATTCTCTCCTACACGAAAGTAAAATAATCCCATTTCATCGCATTCATTCAGAACCGTAGAGCCGAAGAATAATTAGAAACCCAAACCACCAATGAAGAATATTCTGTTAGCAAACGACTCTAGAGATGGAGGAAAGGGGGACGACGCCCTCTTTGATAATTCGTAATCAACCCCTTCAGAGTCGGAACTCTCCAGAGAACTTTAGTGGGTTTCCTTTTTCCTGTTTCAGTTGCTGGTTCTCCCATTGTCTTCGCATGGAAGGGCCTGCTACCCAGAGATAGGATCCAGGAACTAATGAGATCTCTTTTCTTCTTTTTAAACCCCTTTTCTCCACACCTTCCAATTCCTGGTGCCTCCCCCCTCCCCCTGCCATACTTCGAAGGGCCTAATGATGCAGAAAGAAAACTTTTAACTCTTCATCCTTCAAAAGGGTATGAGGGTGGCGGCTGGAATGTTCCAAGAACAAAGTGGTGGTTTTCTTTACAATTGGAGGATGTGTGAAGATCAGGGCTATATAGATATATTTCTGATTCCTAAAGCCGAGGTTAAAAGGCCGTGAGTTTTTCTCTGAAATATATATGGCCTTTGGGTCCTCTACAAACACCATTATACGCCTATTATTTGGAACTATCGAAAGCGCTTTGCAGGTGATATTAGGAGAAGTGATTCGTTTTTTTATCTTCGGGATTGTTAGAAGTTTCGTGAACGGTTTTTGAACTTTGTAGGGGGAGGGGCGTAAATTGTTCCAAACAAGAGCTTTAAAAACTATCCTGTGCTAAAATTTTAGGGTAAAAAAGAAAATATCCTAAATATCTATAAAGATATATCAGTAGGTGAACATTTTTGTGAAAAGTGTACATGCAGAATTAAATTTAACAAATCATAATTTCTAGTCTTTTAACCCAAACTAATAATTTAAGATTTCAATTAAAGATTTAATCTATTAATTTAACGTGCACACTCTGTTTTTTCTTTAGTGGAAAATTATATATTACATTTTACTGAAATAAGTCTAATAATTCAATATAATTTTTAGCTGATGAATGAATAATATAATTCTGCAATTGATAATTGATTAATTGCTCACTCGGATATGATTA
Organism: Argiope bruennichi; assembly: GCF_947563725.1. Taxonomy (NCBI): domain Eukaryota; kingdom Metazoa; phylum Arthropoda; class Arachnida; order Araneae; family Araneidae; genus Argiope; species Argiope bruennichi. The sequence goes on from NC_079158.1 coordinate 57,710,335, forward strand.
GGATCTTTTATAATAATATGAGTAATCAAACTAAAAATTCTTTGACAGTGAAAATGTAAGTAAAATTGACATTTAATCACTGTTATTTCATATGCTGTTTTTATTAGTTTAGAAATGCTCCTCTTTATGATATTTAATACATTTTATATCTTTTCCGTGTTATTTTTACCTCCGTATGTTTTACGATTTTTATTTCATCTCTATATCGTTGATGAAATAGTTACTGATTACGTTTTAGTACATTAACAAAAGAGTGGTTGAAAAGTTTTAAATCTTCTTTATTATATCCTACTCTTTAGTCAAAAAAAATTCGTAATTCTGTATTTTAAAAAAAGGCACTAATAAAATATTGTTTTAAATTTCTTTATCAGATGATGCCTTAATCGCAGTATAAAGTTTTAATTAAAGTCAGCCACTTATGAATAGTTAGTTCTGAGTTTTTTTCCATTGACGACATATCACTACATAAAATTTCTAGCCTTTAAAAAGTGATATAAAAAACGAAAGAAATACTGATTACACACACACACATACATACATAATATTTTTAGCAATTTCTTGACCGAAGAGAGAGAAGGCATTTTCGAATTTTAAACTTCGCTTTTATTCCATCCCGGGAGGCATGAATTATGTGAAAGCAGAAGCGATGAGCACATCAACACAGAAAGACATAAAAACGAAATGAGGAAAAGCTAATGAAAGATTTATTTTCGTGATTATGTATTGTGAGATTCTGATAGGGATTTCTTTACACGTATCAAATTAGGTAAGGGAATTATAGGGATCTTTAAAAGAATGTGCTTGACTAGACAGTTTTTTTATATCCCTTCACTTAAAGTGTGGGAACTTCTCGACATTCAATAATTTTAGAACTTGTGTTGAATTAATTAAATAAAAAAAAAGGTGGAATCGGATCAGGAAATAAGAGAACATTTTAGAATGAATTTAACATGGGTTAAATTACGATAAAACTTTTGAAATTAATTAGAATTGCAATTAGATTTTAAAATATCATTTCATATATATATATATATATATATATATATATATATATATATATATATATATATATATATATATATATATATATATATATATATATATATATATATATATATATATATATATATATATATATATATATATATATATATATTGAGGTTATTGTATTCTCACAAAGCCAAAATACTGATTTTGGAAATTCCCTTCTAAAACTAAATAAATTCAAACGATCCTTCTTTAACAATATTTCGATTATATTCAAAACTATTTAACAAGAGATAATAATACACTACTAGATTTTTTCCCCCTTGTCGTTAACTTACTTTTTTTTAATACAGGGCTAATAATTGGTTACGTAGTCGGAGTGACAAAAATGCTGTGTTTTATTTGCTGTTAACTATTAATGTAACTATTATTTACTGTTAATGCTGTATTTTTTTATTTACAATGACTCTTAAAGAATGGCTTTTAAAAGAGAAATGAAAAACATATAATTGACTCCCGAAATATCTGAATACATACAAATATGTATATTCATACTTTTGTTATCATAGCATTGGCATGCAAATTGTTATTCGAACAAATTACTCAAAATAACGCATCATCCGATTGAGAAATATATATTTTTCAGCTTTAACTTTCCATAAATTACACGAAAAACAGTATTAAGTCGCACTTGTATGACGGGAAAACCCATTCATTACCACACTATTAATCACTGCCGGTCGAAAATAACATAGATTAGCATTCTCCAGCGCCAGAAAAGAACGGGCATCGAATCCCCTCTCCATCGGAATCCATAGCAAATAAAACCGGATGACAATTCATTTTGGGTAGTCCCCCCCCCTCTGTTGAGCCGAATCTATCCGGGCCCTTTCGACCGATTACCCCAACTCTGTTACGATATCGTCGCAATCAGGGAGAAACAACAACAGTCCATGATTAGATTTCTCGCGGCGGCCGGCATTTACCCCAAAGATTTATTCATCCGCGCGAGATCATCATAATCAGCCGGCAAATCCATTGGGCTGACAAAAACCATTCTTCCTTATCGCCCCCGGGAAGAAAAGATAGATTAAAAAAGAAAAGAAATGCATGTATAAAAGGAAGAAATAGGAATAAGTAGGGTGCCTGCGTCCACACAGTTCGAGGAGACGGAGATGACAAACGTCCGATTTGGCATCCATCTATGACCACGCTGTTCAAATCCGTCGTGATGTGCATACTTACATATTAATAGTTTATTTTAAATCTACAGCATTATGAGCTTAGATTCATTGTAGTTACTGCTGGTGTTAAGAATTCATTTAATAAAAATAATTTTAAACAAAAATATATCTTTAATAAAGTAGATTTTGTTTTATTTATATTTTATTTCTATCCTCATTTGTCATCATTTTATTATTCACTAGCCGCCTCTAGCGACCAGTGAGTGCGAAGCAATTAGTGGTCGCAAAAGTTTTCAATTAAATATTTTATATAACTTGTTCTGAATGGTCTCCGCAGCAAAATATGTTTAAGCTTTAAATTTGGCAGATAATCATACTATTTTAAAAGCCTCAAGAAAGTCTGCTTATTTTATTATGTATTTCTCTTATTGCATGTTACTTCCAACTAAAATTTCATCTTCACTCTGAAGTAGAAGCGATTAAACTTCAACCAATGCAAATATCTATTTACAGAAATTAAATATATATTTTTTAATTGTTAGTACAGAAGATACAGCCATTTGGCACTGAAATATTGTACCTACTAATTTTTTTTATAATTGATAATTTTATAATATTCAATAAAAATTTCGAAATTTGATATAAAATTTAAGTTACTGCGTTAAGAAAGAATTTAATTTACATAGCTAATAGTAGTGATGGCCTATATAAAAATTAAAAGTCATACTTTATTAGAACAACAAAATAAAACCTGATTATTTTCATTTACACCATTTTATTATTACATAGGTAAGCATAATGCTAACTGTTTAAAAATTAATTGTTGGATTAGAGTGGATATCTTTTCCGTAACCTGATTAGAGTGGATATCTTTTCCGTAAAACCCATGTTCCTTAAACACTACAGAAATGTTAAATTAATAATATAGATACTTTAACTGTACACCATAAACACTTATTTGCACTTGTTTATCTAGAAAATATCGAGTTTAATGTTTATTTTATTTCATACAGACACATGCTGAAAAGACATTTTTCCAGATTTATTAGGCAGTAAGATTTAGCTTAATCTTTTATTTGAGCTTTTGTAATGTAGACTAACATTTTTTCATTCGAGCATAATGCGCTGGTACAAGTTAATTATTATTTTTTATACGAAATAAATCATTGGAAAATAAATTAGAAATATTTTGAAATATTGATTGAAAATTGGAAACATTATACATCAAAATAATTGATATCACTGAAAAGATAATATTTTTAAATTTTAAGATGATGTAAAAATTAATTTTATGTTACAATATTTTCGAAATTTTTTGCGGAAACATGCTTAAATTTAGCCTAATTTTTAGTTAATTGAAATTCTTAAAAATCATTTTGATCAGTCATTATAATCCTTTAAAATATATATATGTGCCAGGTTTTGGTAGTTCCAGGTTCTAGTTGTAGAGCGTACATACACAAATTTATACATCTTTATTATAATTAACAGCCTTTGGCAACTAAATAACTCGCCCGTATTATTGCCTCGTTAGCATTTCAATTAAATATTTTATGCAAATTGGTCTCTTTAAAAGCTTGTTCAGGAAAATATTTCCGAGCTCCAAATTTTGATAGTCATACTATTATAGAAGCCTTAATCCGTTCTTTGCATTTTATTATTTTTCTCTGTAATTTTCTGCCAGCTCCTGTAAAATGTGAAATTGAAATTGAAATGGAAGTTAAAAAATTTCTTTAAATACAAACTATTTTTTATTAAAACCAAACATGGGTTTTGAAAAATCGACTCTCGAAAATCGTATTCAATTTTCTTGATTCATCTTAAAATTCTATTTTCAATTTTATATTCTAAAGGATTTAAATTTGATGACTAATATTTTATTTTATTTTAATGAATAAAATGTTTTTAATTTCTGAGTAGAATATACTTTTGAAAATATTTATAACCTGAGTTTTATGCAGTCCTTGAATTCTTTGATTCATATTTAGTAAAATAGCCTTGACAGTCTGACGTTTCAATAGTCTGCTAGTAAGTCTGCTCCATTTATAAAGCTTTGAATATCATTATTTTAAGATAATTAATGATTTCCTTATTTTAGGCGCATAAACCTTGAGGAACTCCAGATACTGATTGGCTATTGAGATAGAGTGGTTCAAATCCCGCGGTTTTCTAAGACAAATAATATTCAAATTTTCATAACTCACTCAATTTTAGTCACAGCAGAGTGCATCCTTCTTATTATTTAATATATTCAATTTTTATTAAATATGACTCATAGGACAAAAGATCTGTATAAAAATTTAAAACTTGTAATTCATCAGAGCATTTACTGGCTTAAATTGCATAAAATATGACTTCTTAATTCCTTTAGTCCTTCTTTTCAGATTTATATGTCTATTACTAAAAACTTAGCTAATTGTATATACTGAATATACAAAACACGCTTTTCTTAAGAAAAATATGCAGTTAAAGTTAAATTAATCTTTTAATTTTAGATTTTACTAAATCCATAACAACACTTTGATAAAAGCTCTTTTTTCCCACTCACACTACATATGTGTCGGGCAAGTTAAATTTCATTTTATGTGAAATAAAATTCACCCTTCCTACAAAATTAACCAAGAATTTAATTTTGGTGGAAAATATGGTTAAAATATATATATTTTTAATTCATTAAAAACAGAAACTTAATTCTTAAGTTAAAACACTGGCAACATTAAAAAGACAATTTTTTGGATTTTAAGATGACATAAAAGTGATTTTCGTGCTACCGTAGTTTCGGAAGTTGATGTAAGAGAAACGTGAAAATTTCTTTGAACTTTCCAATTAATTTAAATTCTAAATTTTTAAGTAATTAAATTTAATTTTCAAAAATATTCCTTGGTACACATTTCTACTCTCCAAAGTATATATATGCCAAGTTTGGTAGCTCTAATTCAAAGGGTCTGCCTGTAGAGTGCCAACATACACACACACACACACACACACACACACACACACACACACACACACACTAGAGTTACAATCAGCGCTATGGATAAATTTAATAAAAACTATTTTAAAAAAATATTCTCTTATTAAAGATTTAATACTATGATTTAATACTAAGATTTAATACTAGATTTAATACACACACGCACGCACACACACACACACACACACACACACACACACACACACACACACACACACACTAGAGCCATAGTTACAATCAGTGCTATGATAAATTTAATAAAAACTATTTTATAAAAATATACTCTTATTAAAGATTTAATACAATGTATTTACAATAATCAGGGAAACCAAAGAAACAATCTTCCAAATCAACAGTTCGTCCGATTTCGACAGTTCGTAGGAAAGCCCACGACCTCTCTATCTTGAATGATCGCCAATTTACTAACAACCTCTTCAGAAAAAATATCAAAAATACTATTTTACAGTACATTCTCTAAGAAGTAAAAGCCTTAAAAGAATTCTCTACACTCAGCTAATCTATCAATTTTGCCAATTTTTGTATCAAATGAAAGTTCTTGACTCCTTTTTATATCATCATTGATCACGTACTTTCCATCGCTCTTCATTTTCCAAAGAATAGGGAGGTAAAAATGTGAGGATTTGTAAATAAAACAATGAAAACCAATTAGCCAGAATGAATATCAGAAGAAGAAAATATTTAAAATTTGATTTAAAATTAAAATCTATGAAGAATGGTAGTGAAATTCGAATGTGCTAAGAGAATTTTATTAACTCCTCACGCATTTACAATCTTATTTTTAACTAGAGTTTTCTCTTAAAAGAATAACTTCTGCTTTTTAGAAGTTGACATGCTAAAAAATATGCTTTAAAATGTTTCCATTTTTTTCAATATGTGCTTTTATAATGCATATTTTTTACTATGCCTATTGTTAAATCTAGTAAACATTATTCATAAATTCAATAACAGATGGTGCTTTTTAAAAGATATGAAAATGTAATTTGAATTAATCGTTTAATCGATGATTAAGTTAAGAAAAGAAGGCAAGATCGATTACAAAGTACTCTATTTACATGCATAGAAGAAATAAAATTAAATAAAAGTGTAAATTAAAATGAGGTTAATTCATTTATTTTTAATTCAATAACCGACGCTTAAAAATTAAAAAATATATTCCATGATACATCTGTAAAAAATTTTTCTTTTTCCTTCAAGGAAGAAAGAATTTATCAAAAAATTACGACAAATCAAACAAGTGAGAACTTGAGAAAATTTCTCATTTGTGAGAGCGAATTTCAAATCTTCCTGCAAGTAAAATGCGAAATGGCTTAATTCTCAGTCACACTGTATTTATAAACTTCATAAATAATGTAAATTGATTATGAGTTAGCAAATGTATTTAAAATAACTCTGCGCAAGGAACGAACATTTAAGATACATTCTCTTATTGGTTTTTATTTTCTGTTGTTTCTAATGGCACTTGTCATAGACAAGCCTTTAAGAAGTCATTTGTGGTTTTAAGCCAAGGGTACGTCTCTTGTATTTTCAGTAGCGCCATCTAGGGCCAAGAGCACGACTTAGCTACACACACGTCACAACCCTTTTTACGGGGAGGAGTTTATTCATGCATTTCATTCACAGATCGTAATTTAGACCTGAACCAAAGAACGGTCACCCCTGAACCACCACCCCTAGTGGTATTACTGTCGACATTGAGGACTTTGTGTCCGTGACAGATTTAAACGTTTGCCAGTCAGCAAACACGCGGGGAGTCTTCGGGCAGCGGGGTTCGAACTCGCAACCCAGGTGAAGCGAGCCCAACGCCCTACCAACCAGACTATCCCGGCCTGCTTCTTATTTTATTCATATCCAAAGACATTATTCATAAAGAGAGGAAAATATTTGTGTTGAACCGAATATATTTTTATAAAAACACTTTTTACCCACTAGGTTATGGAGCTCCTTTACGATGATTCTTATTTCTGGTTTTTAGTTGAGGAGAGTTTTACCATTCAAAGAACTCAATGAATTTTTTCTTCCATTCGAGCCCTAGATCAACAGTTACTCTGCAAAAGAAATAGTTCGTGAGTTATTAGATTACTTTTCTGATATCAAAAACTTCTGAAATAGGTCAAGATGCCTAATCCTTTTAATAAATTATGTCTGTTTACAATGCTACACAACTTTTTTTAAAAACACAAAAATTTTATGAATATTCATTATTTTGATTCATGATATAGTAAGTCATTTTAGAATAATAAGCAATATTCTTGATTATAGTAATAATTGATATGATTACAAATATAATTGATAAATCAACAATAATTCTAAATCTTTATTAATCAGCAATAATTAGCAAATTAATAGTGGCTTAAGCTCTAATTTTATGGAGCTTATTCTCTATTTATAATTATTAATAAATTAGACTTAACCAAAATAATTATAGAATTCTTGATTAGTTTCAGTTTTTATATGATTTTTATAATATCGGTAGGTTAAATGCAATTACCCCAGTAAAAAGTGAAATGTGATATCAAAGAGTGAATATGAAATAATAAGTAATGAATAAACCTATAATGAAACAATTACACGCAGTTTTTTAATTGATTCTGAACTAATTTGTTAAATTTTTTGAGAATTAATAATTACGTTATGCTATTTATCGCAGTTTGAAATAATTATTATCTTGGTTTGCCAGTCAGTTTCAATGCAATTCTGACTTCAACCAATATTGTGATAAAATGTGTTATTTGTGATGGATAAATACTACAATAACAGGCTAGAACAAATTGAAATTCTTGTTAACTTGAGCTTCACAGATATGACTTCTTTATTTATAAATGGATTTCTGAATATTTTAGCGATAACACAAGAATGGATCAGAATACGTTTATCCTGCCTTCAGCAATATCGAAACAAAATGATCACTGAAATTCTGCTAGTTACATTAAAAGTACAACTTTTAGTATTGCCACGCATGTTTTATTGTTGAATTATTGATTGCATATAATAATTTGTTTCTGATTTAAATGGCTAAGATTTACGACGATTATGATTATAATCCCCCCCCTCAAAAAAAATCCCTTATATCAAATCATCGATAGATCCCTTATATCAAAACCCTTAAAAATGATGGTCTTTTGAAATGATGAATTTTTTATAGATTTTATTATTTTCTTTTGGAATTCTTTTATAGATTTTATTATTTTCTTTTGGAATTCTTTTATAGATTTTATTAATTTCTTTTTTATTTTATGACTGGAAATGCGAATTTAGTTCAATATATATACAGTGGCTCAAAAAATTGTGAGTACACTTTACTTTTACTCGACAAATCCGACTTTCAAAATAAATAACACATTATCGGGAAGTGCAAACATGTTTTTTATTTTTACTCATAACAAATGGTTTAATTTAGAGTAAAAATAAAGAAAAATCAACGGAAAACTTCTAAATTGAATAGTTTCAGACGCATTTTAAATGCACATATCCATATTTTTGCTTCAAAAAATTGCGATAACACCAATGAAATTCTTGTAATATCTCGCATAGAAAGAACGTGTCAGTATTTAGTTGCATGTCTTTTGGCTTTTGTAATGACCCCTAAACGTCGTGCTACCGATTCGACCCATTTCTGGCGGTATCTAAAGATATTTTATCCAATTTTACTTGCAACATTTATTTTAAATGGATTTTGTTTCTAATTTTGTGTTTTTGAACCACCTTTTCGAGTATGTCCCACGAATATTCAATGGCATTGATGTCGGGGTATTGTGGTGGTGTGTGTAACTTCTGTTTACAATGAAAAAGATTCCATATTTTGACGTTACGTGCATTCTATTTGGAATAGTTGTCCTGCTGGAAAATGGAATTTCCACCTAAACTCAAATTTTTAATACTTTTCTTTAGATTACGCCGACCATATGGTTCATCCACTTTGTTCCAGAAACTTTTCAACTCGTAGGCAGAAGTGTAAGCGCTGAAACTGTTCGAAATGCCATTAGACAAGCTGGATATAAAAGTCGCATTGTTAGAGAGAAACCGTTCATCAGCTAGCAAATTCAGAAAATGCATTTGCAGTTTGCAAAAACTCATCCATTGAAGACCAATAACCTTTGGAAGAAAGCTATATTTAATAACAAAAGAAAACTCAACATTTTTGCAGTGACAGCCATCGTACTGTATGGAGAAAGCCTTATACTGCTTTGGATCCAAAAAAATTACGTTCTACAGTTAAACAAGATGGTGACTCCGTCATGAGTTGAGGTTGCATGGCTTCATCCGGAGTAGGAAATTTAATTTTTATAGATGACATTATAAACGATATGGTTTACTTGGATATACTTCGCTGCAATCTAAAGGAAAGTGCTAAAAATTTGGGTTTAGATGGAAATTTCATTTTTCAGTAGGACAACGACCTACAACAGAATGCACATAACTTCAAAAAAAGGTGTCTTTTTCAGTGTAAACAGCAGTTACACATACAACCACAGTACTCCGACATCAATATCATTGAATGTCTGTAGGCCACACTCGAAGCAGTGGTCCCAAAACACAAAATTAGAAACAAAACCCATTTAAAACAAGTGGTGCAAGAGGAATGGGCTAAAATATCTTCAGATACCACCAAAAATGGGTCGAATCGGTACCATGACGTTTACAGGCCATTATAAAAACCAAAAGACGTGCAACTAAATACTGACATGTTCTTTCTATGAGAGATATTACAAGAATTTCATTGGTGTATTTTCAATTTTTCGAGTCAAAATTCTGCGTATGTTTACTTAAAATGCTTCTGAAGCTTTTCAATTTAGAAGTTTTTCGTTTATTTTTCTTCAATTTTTCTCTAAATTAAACCCTTTGTCATGTTTAAAAATAAAAACATGTTTGTCTCAATATAAATAACACAAAACGGTAATGTGTTATTTATATTGAAAGTCGGATTTATGAAGTAAAAGTAAGGTATACTCTCAATTTTTTGAGCCACTGTATATATATATATATATATTGTCGAATTTATTCATTGTTTAGATTTGTTTAAAAGCATTTATCTAGAGTTGATGTAATAATTTTCCAGAAGCCCTCGAAAATCACGACATTCGTAATATAATTTAATTCATATTTCATAATATTAAGTATATACATAATATACATATTTATAATAAGTATTTTAATTTGAAAATTAAATATGCATTTCAATGTTTCAGACGCATACGTTTATTAGATACAACATTCGACAAAAATCTTGAATTTAGATCACATGCAGATAATGTTTATTTAAGTTAATGTGCTTTACAAACCTGTCAATACGCAAAGCAATAAATAGCCTCTTTTCCTCCTTGAACAAAATACAGACCAAATTTGATCACATATCAATTATTATGAGGAAAAATCTGTTCTTTAAATCTCATTCACTCGCAGTTTTGAGTTTTTATTCACGTGAAAAGTGAACAGACAAACATGTAACTTATTTTGTGATTTACTTCATTTAATTTGGAGAAAAATCTACAAACAGGATGTTAAAATTATATGGCAAATTTCATTACCCCAGCTCAATGCCAGTTTGTGTTATCTGCACGTGGTGATTCTTCAAAATCTTGGCTCAAATTTCTTTTCTGTTACACTATTTCCTCTTTGAAGACTTCATATACAAAAAGTAAAAAGAATATTTAATGATAATATTAAGCAAACAAGTTTAAATGCTTTATATCATTCGATGAAACTACTGTAACACAAACGAATTCACACCTATTTGAATTAATTTATATATTTTCAAACTTTTAAGCAAGAAATAATTCCTGTTGAAAAAAAAACCTTGAATGCAATGACCAAAAATGGAGTTTTTGTCACTTTGCCGTTGCGTACTGTCAGTGTTCCGACAAAAGAAAGACCCATTGATTTCAAATAAATCGATCCGGCGGTATTTGCGGAATGTGGCAAGGATTCCACAAAACCGAGGTTCCGTGGAACAGTAGAAACTCTTTTTAAATGGAAACACGACGGAGGAGTCCTCCTCTGCTCACAGAAATTTTCAGAATTTTCGGGACTCCTTCCCTCCTTTTCCTTTTTTTTTCTTCTACATTTTCTTTTTACCTTGCTCCAGCCGAAGGGCAAGAGCGGAAGAAATAACGGCGAAATGTTTTGAAAACGATTGATTTAGGCTCAAGGAAACAGCGTTTTCCAATTTCTTGTACGCTTCTCTGCTGTTCCCTGGTGTCTTTGCTCAAATAAAAATTAAATTCGTACGAGAGAGCTAAGGAAAAAAAAAAATCTCTCTGTAATCGCTCTGTGTTTGGCAGGTTTTCCGTAGGCCTTGTTCTATAATTCAGTTCCTAATGCTTCTTGTTCTTTCGTGAGCAGAAAATTTAATTATAAAAGTTTGATATCTAGCAATGGCAACAATATAATTACATCTGATATAACGTAGGTACTATTTCTCAATGTCTACTATATTCCGACGTAATCATCAATGCTTTGTAAACACTTTTTTCCAGCTATGTGGAAATAAGAAGAACACCTGAGTTAGTACTAGTTCTGCGGATGTTTTAGTTGAAATGTTCTTTTGGTTTAGGAATATCTGGAGTTGTTGGATATAAATCTATGAATAGTTCTCCAATTTCTCGTACGCTTCTCTGCTGTTCTCTGGTGTTTTTGCTCAAATAAAAATTAAATTCTTATTAGGGAGTTAAGGAAAAAAAATCTCTCTCTGTAATTGATTTAAGTTTGGCAGATTTTCTGTAAATCTAGTTCTGTAAGTCAGTTCCAAATGCTATTTGTTCTTTTGAAGGCAAATAATAATAATAATTATTATTATTATAAAATTTAGATATTTAATAATGGCAGCAATATAATTATAAAAATTGGATATTTTACAATGATAACATAATTATAAAATTTGGATATTTAACAATGGCAACATAATTATAAAATTTCGATATTTAATAATGGCAACAATATAATTATAAAAATTGCATATTTAACAATGGGCAACATACTCATATTAATTGGATATTTAATAATGGCAACAATATAATTATAAAAATTGTATATTTAACAATGGCACCAATATAATTACAGCTGGTACAATGCAGGTACTAGCTTGTAATGCCTGATTGTCCCTCGATGTAATAATCCGTGTTTTGTACAATTTGTTTCCAGCGATGTGGAAATAAGTAGATCACCCGAATTAGTACTAGCTCTGATGATGTTTCAGATGAAGTGTTCTACTGATTTATAAATATCTGGAGCTGTTCGATACTAATCTAAGACATAATTTTTTTTTGTTCCCTGGAATTCCAAATTGCTCTTCTCAAATTGGCTATGATTTGATTCAGAGAAGAAGGAACCACTTTGTAGTATTTGCTAGCGAAATGCTTCAGAGATTCTTAAATGAAAAGAACGTTTAAATTAGAGTATCTACGGAAATTTTATTGTTTCATGTATTCCGTTGATTCCATATTATTGAAAACAAGTAGTGTGAAATGTTGAGACTACATCGAAGGGCTGAAAGAATTACAAGCTAGCATTTAGCAATTAAATGTAATTATATTGTTGCCATTATTATTTTTCCAATTCATGTAATAACAATGCCAGCTGTAATGTTCCCATCTCGGTTATCTCGTATAGTTAGGTAGTCTACAATCTTCTTTTCTCTACTTTCTTGTATATCGTCCTCTGAACATATAGTGGGTTGAGATGGTTGGTATACAGAGCGAGACGACGGACTTTGAAAAGTCGGTATAAATACCAAATATGCAAGAGTAGTACAAGATTTGTACAGTCGAGAAGGAAAAGATGGATATTAGTTATTTCTAGAAACGGCTGTGGAAAAGATTGAAATTAAAGGTAATGATTACAATAAAAACAATATTTTCGGGGAAAATATCGAATATTTTTTTACGCTTCATTCTTAATTTTTGCTCGGTTATCTCCATAAACGAGTTTAAATTTTGTTTCTAGTTTGTTCTTTGAAATGTTAGCTCATTTCATTTTCTTGATTACGAAGAATTCAAAGAGAAAGCAATATAATCTTTCGAATTTGAGATTTTGAGCAATCTTCACTTTTCAGACTTCCATGAGTTCGAAAAATGCATTTTAGGATTGCGTTTGTCTGTTGTTCTGTCTGTGAATACGATAACTCAAATACGCTTTCAGCTAGACTGATGAAATCTGGTTTATTTGGTATTTTTAAACTAAATTTTCAGATTCATATGAAATTTGAAACGAAATTCATCAAGTGGAACTATGAATACATAGTAATATGATAATTACCAAACGATAAGAATTAGATGGACAAAGTTTGGCTTACAAATTAAGCCTTTAAAGTATGGATCTATACCAAATCTATCAAGTGATTGATTGTCTATCCGTCTATAGTGTGCATACGTGTAAACACGATGAATTAAAAATGCAATGGTGTAAATGCATTTCTACAATCTTTTGAGTAGAATTTTCTATTTGTGTTAAATGTACAAAAGTTCTGTGTCAAATTTTAGATTCAATCGGTTGAACAAAAGATGTCCAAAATATTTTTGGTACTTGTGTATTAATCGCCTCCCAGCATAAAATCTTCATAAAAATGTCAAAATAATTAAAAAGTAATAATAATATGTAAAAGTTGAAAAAAATGAAAAAAGAAGAAAATTAACTGTACCCACGAAATGAACACTATGATAAACGTCACAGCTCAATTTCAACAGAATGTCACACGAAATATTTAAATAAAAAATGAAAATAAATCGAAATCTATGAAAATTCAATTTATCAATCGAAAATATTAAAATGGTATCGTGAAATATTTAGTATAGCTTTCGTTGTTTTTACGTCAAATAGAAGGCGCTGTATTTTTAAAAAAACGCTTTTTGACCTGTTACAAGAGTGACATCTATATAATAAGTATATATAAACTTGTGCGTATTCGAATACAGAGTTGTGACACAATTAACACAAACAATCGATGATAAAATTTCTGAGATTTAAAATTTTGAGCAAACGAACGTATGCATTTTTTATAGATATTTCTTATACCTCTATTGTATTTTACCTTATATTTTTTAGTTATGTTAATGTCTACTTTGAAAAAACAACAACCCTTAGAACTATTTTGTGATGGAACAAGAAATATATATTACCAAAGAAAATACAAAGAAAAAATTCGAATTTATTTCACACAGCGAAATTATTATTTTTAGATAACAAGCAAAATATGAAGAGATGAGATGAAGTCGAAATTTAAATGAAGCAAGCTTAACTAGTATCATATGATCTAGAGATGGTACACCATTTTCATATTGATGTAACAACAAATAACTTATTTCAGAAAAAGGGAAGTAACTAAATGCATAAATAAAGAAAATTCGTAAACATCTAATCCGATAACATCTCAGTATGATAACGTTTTAGGATTGATTCAAACATTTTTATTTTACTTTTAACACTCTCTTAATTTTTTAGCAGTGATTACCTGTTTACAAAAAGTATTTAGCATCACTACTCCCGCGTGTGTATAAAAGAAGTTAGTGAAACGATGAAAAGCATTGTTGTAAAACATATTTACAATTATTAAAAAAATTATTAGAATTGTAAAAAAAAAGTACGGAAATATATTGGCTCCATTGAAATATTTATTTTTCGAAACTCAGTTAAAATGCTTTTTGCAAAAATTTGCTCCAAGGTAAAGAGGAAAAATAGTAATAATAAATCAATTTAAAAAGTTCAACAATCTACCTCACAGAGCATTTCGAACGATTTTTGAATCATGTATATCAAATTGCACAATTTACAGAAAATATACTAAATTAGGAACAATAGCATGTTGCAGTCTTTCGCATTGTCATATTAAATTTTCTCGCATGCATTCTAATAAAACCTTTACTCCCCCCCCCCCCCGCATAGAATGTATTTTGGGTTTCTTTTTACCGACAAATTGAAACCAAAATTAGACATAAAACTACAAATGTAATCACAATATCAGATTTCAAATAATTAAATTTCAATTATTTGTGTCATTACATTTTTTGAATTAGGATGTTAACATGCTTGCGAAAGTATAGACCCCCAAACGATCAAACCATTGTCAGAATTGGTTCAAAAATTTATACGCATCTATAATTTCAATGTTAAACCTATATACTAAATATCATTTATCTATATTTTTACGTTTTGTAGTTATTGTTTGAACTTGTTTTCTGACAACTGGAGAGACACATTTTCTCTCAATTTCTTTCATTCAAAATCTGATAGAATCTATGAACTTAATACGAAGTCCATATTAATTTCATTTCATAGTTTCATATATCTTGTTCAACGTATTTTTGAATTGTTCATAGAAAGACATGATTTTTTTTTTGGCCCAGGAAGCTCCGAAACGTGCAGAATCTTCGAAATCTGGTGGACGAGTTTTGCAATAATTGCAATAATTCTCTTTGTGTATTTCGTAAATTTCGAGAAAATAGAAATGACAATGAAACACTGTTCCAGAAATATAACAACATCTTTAGAAGCGAAATTGTTCAACTATCTGTAATAATCTGTTATTGCATTTAAAGAGACAACAATAAAACAGCAAATAGAAAGTCAAATGGTCGCTTTCTGTTAAGAAATTCGTTCAAATATCTAAAACAATTTGATAATATTCTAAGGAAGAATAGGAATGAAATGACATTTCTAAAATAAAATTGTTCCGTCGTTTAATATAAAGTTTGAACAGATATTAAAAATTAAACATTTATTTTATTTAAAAAATCACCAGAATCGAATACCGAAATATATTCTCAACTTTTTAAATTCCAGAAAAGTCAAGAAACACGCAACGATAACATCCTCTCCACCGCATCGAGAACTTCCGCATCAAAATCCAAACTGAACTGACTTCAAGAGAGGCGAAGCACATTAAGCCACCAACTCATCCTCTTATCAAATTTTACCATTCGTTAAACTCATCCAGACAACTTTTAGTTCCACTCACTGAACCCTCAGATGTCAAATCCAGCTTTCTCAAATAAACCAAGAACTTTCCCGAAAACTCCGCTAGCCAGCCCGTACGCGATAAAGCAAGTCCCCTCTCTCTCACACAGCAGCGAAATTATCGTTTGGCACAACAAACTCAAAATTTAGAAGGGGGTTTGAAGAACGGCTGTTTCATTCGGCAGTGTGCAGGTTCTGCAACAGTGATATACGGCTCAAATCCATGTTTCCCAATTATCCCTGAAATATGTCATTACGGTGCCTCTAACTACAGCATTTGGAGGTGCAGAAGGGAATGTGTGAACTCGTGCCTCGTTAGCGACTAAAGAAGGGGGGGGGCAGCAATGAGAAGAAGGGGGGGTGATGAGAGAAATGATGTTATGAATGGAGAATAAACGAAGAACGTCTTGTAAAGTCTTGGTCTATTCCGGTGCTCCTTTCTGTGATTAATGGTGAATGTTTTGGGACGGTATTCAGGTGAGTAGGTTGGTGTTGTTGGTACAAGGGTGGGAGTAATTGTGATTCTTTGGAAATGTTTAGAGGAAAAAGCGCGTGTTCGGGCGTCGCTGCTGTTACTTAATGTATTCTCGGCTTGAATATAAAGGGGAGGGGGGAAAAAAGCTTAAGAGCAAACATTGTTTGTGAGAAATTCCTGGCATTAGCATATGCATTATTTTATCAAACTATTTTCATTTAATGATGTCAAGATTATTAAGAGGAGAAATCTTAAGGAATATTTTCTTAGAGTAATAATTGCGCTGGCTAAGATTAAAACAGTGAAGCTCAAAATGCAAAGGGAGGATTATGAAAAAAAAATACATTTCTTTTTTTCTTTCTTTTAACAAAATACTATTTTAAAAAATAAGCATATGTATGTGTGCAAAAATAAATAATAAATAAATAACATTTATATGAGCGTTCTAAAAATAAAAAGATTGTGCAAAATTGTTCAAAATTTTAACTCACCTGCAATTGAATTAAAAATCATTACACGCTTGAGATGAAAAGTGTTCAAGAATTTAGATTTGTTTTATAATACTTAATAACTTCGTAGATTCAAATCACTTTACTATAAATTTTTAATAATATTTATACAGTAGATGTCTATGATCAATATTTAAGGAAAAAAAGCCACGGTCAAGATTTTTGAGACACCCTGTATATATATATATATATATATATATATATATATATATATATATATATATATATATATATATGTGTGTGTGTGTGTGTGTGTGTGCGCGCGCGCGTGCGTGTGTGCTATAATTCCACTTGCAATCTGCATTGATTTCATCCCTACATGAGCAATTAATGAGTCGTTTTGAAAATTTAGTATTCTGCTTCCAAATTTAATACTGATTTATAATATTTATATATAATAAAAATTCCAATATTCCAATTTACTGAGAGAATTTTTATGGACGTTTTTTTAGTTTCTGTTTTGATCCACAGAATTTTGATAAATTTTATTTCTTAGGTTTATTTATTTATGAAAGTGCGTTTTAAGATATTAAATATTTAGTCGGTTGTATTATGATCTCCAAATTATATATTTTTTTTTTATTTGAGAATAATATACATTTCTCTGATGATCAGTAAAATGGTTAAGAAATTCACAATTAAAATTCATAAAAAAGGAAATATGAATTATCGGATATATGATTTTATTCTTAATGAAGAAAGATTTAAAAAAAATATGCATTAATGAACATTAAATGCATTAAATATTCTTTATTCTGTAGTTAATAAATATTTTTACTGAAATTGGGGAAATATTCTTCTGACATACTTTGGATTTTTTGAGATCTCTTTTTAAAAATCTACATTCTTCGAAAGTATCATGTTAGTCTAGGTAGAAAGAGAAATAATAAACCCTCCGATGTTACATCAAGTTGACAAGAGTAAATCCCCCCCCCCGGCTTTACGTCCTGCTACTAAATACATAAATTTTGTTTTAAAAAGCATAATGATGAAAACCAAGTATGAATTTTGGAACCTTTTCTTTCCTACAATTGGGCCCAAATTTTAATTCAAACTGGCAATTTGAGTCACAGAACGGGATGTCAAATGTATCTCTCTGAGTGGGTTTTGTACTAAAACAATTACTGCCTTTCTCTATGAAATATATGTCTTTTAAATTGCAGCACATCATGAAGCATTTTGGGATTAAATTATTTCATTTTTTTATATAATTTCTTACTATTTAATATTACTAAACGGAATCCATAAATACATTTAAAGAATAGATTCCAAAGAAACGCATTATAAAAAAAAAACTGAAATATTATGTCCTGAAAAGATACATTGAATAAAAATGGCAAGGTTTTCTTTTAATTTCGAAATTTTCTTTTATGAATAAGCCTTCAAAAATTGTTGAATTTCCGAGTTATTTAAAGATATTTCCAACAAAATAATCTTACATAAATAAATCGAAACAATAAGGATTTCAAAACGTGATTTTATAGAAAACTGCAAACAAAATTCTATTTCAAACAGAATAAAAATTACAAACTAATTTTCGAAACATATTATCTACTTCAAGACGCTATTTTCTTATTTTAATCAAGTCCTTTGATTCAAAAACATCTGGGCTACTTTTCCTCAAAAGAATCAATTTAGCAGGGAAATGTAGTGCATGCGATTCATGCATCAAATCCAAACAATCTTGTCAAAAGCATTGCCTTTTAAGCTCAATTTTCCACTTGTGTTTCTAGTTGAGAAAGCAATATTGGCAAGGGGATTTCTTGCTTCTCAGCTCAATAGAAGTATACATAGAAAAATAAAATTCCTCCAGTAAATCAATTATTCTTTGTATTGGGTTTTAGAGTCAACAAAGAAAATAGAAAGTTGGACAAAAGAGAAAATAATACCTCAAGGGATAACATCTTTAGAGCGTCTTTCGTATTTAAAAAATTGAAGGTAGTATCGGTAAAATGTAGAGTGTTAAAAAATATTGGTTTATCTTCGGAAAGAAATTACTGTCTCTAGAGTATGATGGTAAATAAGTGGAATATAATATGGAAGGGAATGATATAAAGAGCATTTATTATATTTTCCGAACAAAATGAAAATTGTTTTAAACATCTTAAAATGGATAATTTATGGGAAATATTCATATCATATTTTATTTTAATACATGATATTTTTAAAGTAAAAAAAAAATTAAACTTCCATTCTTATCAATAAGTAAATCTCCTACTTTTGAATACAATAACAAGTAATTCAATGAATGACAATACGAAAAGAAAATAAAAGTTTTAACAATTAATTGCTTTTCGACATAACTATTCTTCACTTTGAAATACTTATTCCAATCCTGGATCAATCCCGGTCTCACAGAAAGCCAACAGTCATACGGCTTCTTTGATATAAGTGCTTCAATCAGCCTCTTGACCACCGAGGAGTCTGTTCCTGGATACAAACAGATAAAAATCTGAAGGTGCTAAGTCAAAGCTATATGGTGGATGCTATAAAACTTCCCCACCGAATTATTTCAAATTTGCTGAAAAGGTCCAGAAAATTGAAGGATTTGGTTGGTAGTTTTCGAATCTTCCATAAAATACTCAAATTTTTATTTGTTAGGACACATGAAGAGATTCTTCGGCGGTGAGGAGCTTGACGACATTGGTTTTGAGAGATAGAGATTTTCAAATTAATCCAGCGTTGGGCTTAGTTCAATTATATTAACGTAACGTTTTAAAGCAACAGTAGGACTATAAGGAAATGAACCTCGTAACTTTGAGTCGTGATCAGATGACGAGGACGACACCTGAGCTGGCAACCCTCTCACCACACCACAACAGTGAGAGGACGTTAGGGTCCGACGGATTTAACCTTATCCAGGCCCCTTATAAGACGGTTCTTCGGTGAAATCAAGTCTCGAACCTGAAACCCTCCGGTTCCGAAGCCGGGACCTTACCACCAAACCACCGCGGCCCCGACCGGGGTTGGGACAGATGGCTCAGTATTAATAGCATTGACGCCGAAAAGTAATAAATTGGCATACTTTTATTTCTGTTTCATATAGTTATTCATTACATTTTACATTATTATTCTCAACATTATGTGCGTTACCTTTTAGTGCCTTTATCCTTTTTAAAAGCTTTATTCGATTAAATTATTGAAATTAATAATATTTGCCATTCTTCAAATGAAATGCAATAGACACCCGACTATTCAGTAGATAACAGACCAGGGGCCTGTCAACTCAACGAATGCACCGAATTATGAAATATCATTAAAAGCGTATTTTAATATGAAAATGTATTAATTTTTCACAAAACTTTATAAAATAAACCAAATTAATTATTACAAAATTACACTACAAACAAATATCATAAAACATTATTCAAAATTCTATTGTTTAAGTCGTCTTAAAAGCCACATAAAAATTATTCTTAGAAGTACCTTTCATACAACTTTCTATTTTCATTGTTATAAAATTGGATTGATACCCGGTTTTGTTGTATCAGATACAAGTTAATACTGATACTTAATGGTATCTGAGGCTTTTATACTTGATGTAATCAGTACTCGTTTATTTCCCGTCAGAATTAAACCACTGGTGGTATTGGTACTCACACTAGTGCCGAGATTAAGATTGATTTGATGCTGAAATAAATATTGAAACTTGAGTGAACCAAACACTTTTAACAGATCGTATTAAATTTGATAAACCCGGCAAACGATGCTTGATACTTTTGCGTTGCAGATACGAAGTATCATATTGAAATAGCGTTACAGAAAGGACAGACGATTTACTGCAGAAATCCTATTTTTCTTTGTATACTTCTAAAGAAAAACAAACTGTTTCACCAGAAAAATAAGTGGGAAATAGAACTGATCTTAAAAAGTAACGCGTTTGCTAGGATTGTTTATAATTTTATGAAAAAAAAGTTAGAAGAACTTGCAAAAGAATTTCTTGAAAAATATATACTTTTAAAGAAAAATGTGTTTACTTTTTTTAATCAAAAGAACTGTATAAAATTAAGAAAATTCAAGGGTTTAATTAAAAACATGTGTTCAAAACGCTATAAATAATTTTATAATCTTTTACATTGATCTAATGTTTTGTATTGTTTCTCTTTAGAGTTTAAACGCCTTCAGCATTTCGATTTATGCATAAAGGTTTATTTTATATAAAAACAGTTTAAAATGGTTAGAAAATTAAATATATTGTAAATTCCTTTCTACAATAGTTTTAAAATTAAAGAAATTAAATAAAACAGGAATTTTATTTTCTTGAACAAAAATGGTTTATAGTTCTTATTCAAGACAGAAAATCATTTTCAGAAATTTAAAAAAAATATTCTCTTTAAAAATTTGTATTCAAAGTCTTCGTTGTTTTTATATCAATTTTTATTTCCTGATATAATGTCTACTAAGAATAGTCTGACGTTTATATGAACTTGGGAAAAAAAACAGAATAAAAATTATTTTAAGTTGGATATTTTTATACAAAAATTTATTTGAGAGAAAAAAATAATTTATTCTTTACCTGTATAAAAACAAAATTTTTTGCAGTGTTTTTTTAAAACTGTTTTTCTAAATGCATTTCAGTGATTTTAATTCTTTCATATTTATATAGATGTTTTAATGTTATAAAAATTATTTGGAATGGCTTTTCCTTATGAATAAAAAACTTCTATACCTTTCGTTTACAAAAAATAAATAAATTATTGTCCTGAAAAATCGCAATTTTAATTTAATTTAAATCTTTTTTATTCTTATATATATATTTTTTAATTTTTCGTAACTACATCTGTTAAAAACTTCATTGTTTTAATATGTTTTAAAATAGCATAAAAAATTACTTACATAATCTTCACATCAGTAATTATAAACTGATGTGAAATTTAATAAGTTTAAAATTACTTTGAATAAAGATTATTTTCATAATCTATTTTTTTTTTAGGTTGATAAAAAAATTTTGATTTTTTTTTCAGGTTTGTCAAAGCGAGTTGCTTTGACAACTTGCCTTCGTTCTTGTAAATTTTCAGCTTTCGTTTGAGGAGATATACAGTGGCTCCCAAAAGTGTTCGTACACTAAAGAAATTTGCAGAAATTATGTTCTATACTTCTTAATAAAGCATTTTATTAATTGGGTTTTTTTAATTAGCATCTTTAAATAGTTCTTAATAAAAACTGAACAAATATTTTTATAAAAAATCAAGTAGTATTGTTCTAAAAAATAAATAAATAAAAAATGTCACAAAATTACAACACAAAAGTCTTCGTACATCCAAACATTATTTATTTAAATTCATCATAAAAATATCTTTTGCGGCTTATTTTTCTTCTAATTGAAAAATACACTAAAATCGTTTGATTTCAATATTTAATATCACAATTATTTATTCTATTTACTTTATTCTTAGATATGATGCGCATTGGTAAAGAAACGAGTTTAGACGTACAAAAAATTAATTATATTTCATTTTAAAGCTGGAAAATCAATTACAGGCATTGCAACTATAACTAATCTACCTCATTCAACGGTGCAAAGCATAATAAAACGTTACAGAGAGGGAAAAAGGATTGCAAACTAGCCTCGTACCTCAATAAGTCACAATCGTCACCCTCAAATTCTGTCAGCTAGAAGTCAAAGAAATATTGTGAGTAAATTTCTAAAAAATCCACGTCTGAGTGCAATAAAGTTTACTTCACAATATAATGAATCAAATAGAACTTCTATTTCCAGTGAAACTATTCGTAGAATTCTTCGGAATGCTGGTATATATGGCCGCTCTGCACGAAGAAAATTCTTTGTAAGTCAGAAGAACAGAATTGATAGGCTTAAATTTGCCAAATCTATGATAAACCAGCCAGAGAGCTATTGGAATCGTGTCTTATTTGCAGATGAAAGTAAGTTTAACATCTTTGGGTAGGATGGGAGAATCATTGTATGGAGAAAAAAAAATGAAGAACTTAATCCCAAGAATTTAGTTGGAACAGTAAAACATGGCGGTGGAGGTGTCATGGTTTGGGGGGTGTATGTCAGCGGCTGGAGTAGGCAATTTAGTATTCATTGATGGTATAATGGATCATAGAGTTTATATAAATATTATCAATAATGATTTAAAAATGTCAGCACAAAAATTGGGCATTTTAAACAACTTTGTGTATTACCAAGACAACGATCCTAAGCACACGGCCATGAATGTTCGTCTTTTTAGCCTCTATCATTGCCCTCAAACCCTTAAAACACCAGCTCAATCACCGGATTTAAACCCTATAGAACATATTTGAAAAGAATTAGAGGTGCGAATAAGAAGTCACGACATTAAATCGAAAATTCAACTGAAAGCAGTAATGATCGAAGAATGGAACAAGATCGGTGCAGAAGTAACCAACCGTTTAGTTAAATCTATGCCCAAACGTTTAAAAGCTGTTATAAAGAATAAAGGATATCCTACTAAATACTAAACATTTATAAAAATTTAGAAAATTTCATATTTAGTGATTTTTTTTAAAGTGTATGATCACTTTTGTGTCCTATTTTTGTGCAATTTTATTTATTATCATTTTTAAAAAAATAATTTGCATCGTAATTAAAATTTATTCTTCACTGCTTTATTACGAACTGTAAAAATATGCTATGAAAAAAATTTCATGTAAAAATAAGAATATATAATGGTAAATAATGAGGTTTTTAATTGATTCTTGTTGGTGTACGAACACTTTTGGGAGCCACTGTAGTTTATCTCAAACGAGATTAATCACTAATTGCAGATAGAATTTTTTTAATCAAGATAAAAACTTTTATTTAATTTTCTTTACATACAATCTTATTGAAACGACTATATTAATAAATCATATGAAGCATTTGGACTACGAATATAATATACAAAGATTATTTCCATATTTTTTTAACTTTTCAATTTTTAAATCAAACAATCCCATTCATCTCGTTTGTTACATTATAAATTATCTTTTGGCTTAAAACAGTTTCATTGGAACATTTTCAACAAAAGTATTAAAAAAGTTTTTCAAATATCTTTTGGCAGTTTCAAATATATGAACAAAAATCGTTTGGCTTAAAACAGCTTATTTTAGAATTTCTTCAAATTTGAAATATCGCTTGATATTAAAAATTTTCTTTCATTACAAAATAGTTTCTGGAAATAAATTATGTTAGAGATTTAAGTTTTCGAAGAAAAGTAAAACTGCTATTACTGAAAGCTACGAAAGCTAAACAATCAGTATACATAAAGATGAAATATGTATGATGATTTCAAATAAAAGCACATAAAAAGTAAAACTTTATTAGAAAAAGAATTCCAGATATGTTCCTAAAAAAGAGAAAAGAATTTATTCGAATACTTCTGAGGTAAGATCTTTAATTTTAAATGATTTCTCTAAAGAAGTGTAAAATTCTTTAATTCTCATCTCTAACTATAAATAAAGTATAAAGTAATAAAATTGATATAAAATTCTAAAAAAAAAAATAAAGTTTATAACTTTTTTTTATCAGAGATGTGATGAAACGCAGTGTTGAATAAATAAATTTATGTGAAATATATTTATCTGTTTAAAGAAATGGAAAAAATAAACTATAAATTTAGATGATGGATATATGAATTTAAGAGACAAAGATAAGAATATTTTATTTTTTATAATAAAAAATAAGAAAAACTGAGTTCTTGAATAATAAAAATTGAAAAAAAAAATTAGGGGAAAATTTAACATTGTTATCGGTCTCATCTATAATAAAAAACTAAACTAAGAAGAATCGACAAAATTGTTATATTTATTTCCTCATTTTATTAAGTTTCAAATAATTGTTTCCTATTTCATTTCTTATTTTATTTTCTTACTTTATTCCTCATTTGATCTAATTAATTTTTTTCTCGTTTTATTTCTTACTAGAAACAGCTGGTTCTCTGGGAGTATTGGTTTCATTTGATTCCAGATTAATCGTTTTTTTATAGCTTCTTGTTTATGATTCCGCCAGATTGTTTGACATTACAGGCGTGTTACTTTAATTGTCTTATGTAAGTTCTGTTTATTGTGTTTATCAACACTTCTAATAGCGACTGTCCCATAATATCATTGGACTGTTAAAAGCGTAAATATCCGGCTAATCTATGTTCTAAATTTCACGATATTGTAACATCACATTTTTTTGTCTTGTAAATTACAAAGATATTAAACAGAGACGTTCTTTAATTTTGAAAAAAAGGGAAGAAAATAATGTGATTATAGGTGTTTGATGAAACAATGAAAATGGTTTGAATTTCCGAGAAATAATGCAATATATTGTTGTAAATTAGGCAAAAATATTTTTTTTTAAAAATTGTTGAAATTTAATAAAAATTTACAAGACTATTAAACTGGTATCATTACAAGGTCATTTTGTAAAATTTTGCAATGTTGTAAATTTTATTTTGTGCAATTGTACTTTTGGATGTTATCACGGAAAAATACTAAAATACAGTTTAATTTTTCATTTATTAAAATTCTAATTAAAATTTCCAAAAATAAAACTTGCTTTAAGATGCAGGTCCAAGGTATACATGTGCCAAATATGGAGGCTGTAGATCAAATGGTCTGTCCTGTACAAGGCCAACATACGCATACATTCACTTTTATTATTAGCATAGATTATTTAAGAAACTATTTTATCTCCAATATTTAAAGTAGAAGCATAAATTTACCCCCAGGTCCACTAAGCACTAAACAAGTAGCTAAATACATAAGGACCTATTATTAAATTCTTGGGGAAAAGAAAATAAGAATTTAATAACAATACAATATCCTTTATTCGAATTTCTGCTAATTACTTTTTGAACTGAAAAGAGTGCTGAATAATGGTTTTCCTAAAATTTTTAATATGCTATCGATAATCGTGGAAGAGAAGAATGAAGAAGACTCTATTAATTTTATCATGGAAATTAAAATGCAAAAGATAGTTAATACATAAAGATATTAAGTTCAAAGGACATCAATTATATGTAAAAGTCTTATGCAGATAATGCTAGATGCTTCGTTCAAAAACTTTACAAACAGTCTATTTACTTAAGCTGTTTAGCAGAGCTTTAATAAATAATAATCAAGTAAAATAAAAAAAATCAAAATTATCCCAAACCATTGATCAAATTGATAATTATCCATGATAATTTATACATAATGGTGATCCAAACAGTTTCAATTACAGAATGAAACATGTAACTCACAACTTTTGTTCTCAGAAATGATTTGTCTTATTCCCGGAAAAGTTAATAAATTTCTAGAGTATCGATTTTTCTAACCACCTGCTTCTGTTCCATCCAAGACTCAAATTATGGACGTATCATTGAATTCCGAACACTTTCCATTCTGTGTTGCAGCCCCACTGATCGAATAAGTCACGTTTCAAACAAAAGGATTTATTTCCACCCAAAACTTTATCCCAGAATTTTGTGTGGTGGAACTTTTCCTTTCTCTCCCCGACAATACTCGCCGCGGCCAGGACCAACCGTGAAAGGCCATAGTTCATTCTATTCCAGCACGTATTTCGTGCATTTCTTACGGCAGGTGATGGTCGGGTGGGAGGGTTGAGAAAACAAGGGTGGGTTTGAGGTGGAAGTCCAGAAGATGTCGTACGTGTGAAAACGAAAGAATGAAGAAGAAGAAGAACATATGACCTGTTCTTTTATTTTTTTATTATTTTCGTTTTGCCATTTGGAAAAGAACTATTTTTTATATATGGATGGACGTTTTGCGTTATTTTCTTGAGGTATGGGATGGGTCGAGAAATGGGACAGTGGTGTCCAGTTGGGGATGGAGAAATAGGACATACGCGTATGTTTTTGTAAATGTTTTTTTTTTTCTTTTTTTGGTATTTTTGTTGGGCTGTAAGTGGCGGAGATGAAAGAAATTCTGAGGATGGTGTATGACAAACATAATCTATGGAATAAAGAGAGGCCACTGTAGAGGAAGGAAAAACAGGTTATAACGGAATTCTGAATGATTTATTGGAAGTGGTTGAATTTTGCATACAGTGGCGTATTTCAAATAGTTCGAGTGGAAACGTTTAAAATTCCATCTTTTAAACCTTGTTTTCTTAAAACTGCAGGTTCAAATGGAATCACAAGAATGGAAAGTTGGAGACATTCTGTTCCCTCAACTGCTCAAAGGTTAGCATTTTATATTGCATTACTGTTTTGAATTTTTCACTAATTTATAAATCAAGTTTCCACTAATTGTTTTTCAGTATAATATTTAGAGTCGGTTTCTTATTTTTGTTATACATAAATGCACACAAATCTTTTTAGTATAGTTTTTATTAATTAGCATACCATTTGTTATTAGGTTTAATTCATTCCAATGACAAATATCCTTTTTGACATTCGAAGACATTCCATACCATTTTTCGTGCTGTGAATTTCCGAAAAATCGATTTTTTATATATTATTTCGAACAAAAAAATGCTACATTATTTTTTACTAAACAAAAAAAAATGACAAAATTATAACTAAGCGTAAACATACCCTTGTAAATTTTTCTAACAAAAAAGAAAATCTGGAGGAATTAGTGCTATAAATATAGAAATTCCGCTTGTTTGCATTTTAATACATTTATCTTAAAACCATAAAAGAGAGTGGTGGGGGATTTAATTTTGTCCTTGCATCTGCTATGATAAAAATTCACAAATGGCGAAATCTGTATACATAAAATTAAACCTCTATTTTTAATTTCTTATCTTAGTTTCTTCTTTGAAAGTATATCTCCACACATCCATCTATATGATAAGAAAGCGCACCAAAGTTTAAAATAAGTGCATTTAATATTAAAAACAAGATAATTTTATTAAAATTAAGTCTTACATTGAATCATCTACGTGGAAAATTTTTCCATATCTCCGTATCTTGAAAATCAAAAATGAGAAAATACCAGGATGAAATATGTGTGTAACAACATTGAAAAAGATGTTAGTTTCATTTCAACATTAAAAAGCATTATTGTGAAATGCACTTACAATATTTATATCAATTTATACTAAATTGAATAAAGGTAATACAACAAAAATTTTGTCATCGTTGAAGGCATATTTTTTTTTCATATTTAATATGTGATAAATAATGTAATGCTATAGTGTAAAATCTTTGGAAGTTATCGTGGAAAAACCAAAATTTCGTTTAATATTAATTAATAGAGACTTCAATTAAAAATTCAAATAAAAATATTTTCCAAGCTCATATTCTCAACCTCTGTTAAAATAGTTGCTAATTTTGGTAGCTCTAGACCAAACTGTGTGGCCTTCTGAACACTAAAACTTACGCACGCAGATATATGTTTATCTTCATGATTATTCGGCAGTTTGTGGGAATGTTATGAGGAGACCATTATCGCTGATTTTCGTGTTGTAAAGTACGCAAATATTAAACAGAATCGTTCTTCTATTCCTTTCGACAATATAAAGAATTTCCCGCTATAAAACATTTGATGAAACAATGAAAACAGTCGGAGCTTTAAGGCAACAATGCAATCTATTGTTTAAAATTAGGCAAAAAATGGTTTATAAAAATTGACAAAATTTAGACACAAAAGTGATTGATTATTAATACTATTAATTATGATGCTACAATTATGACTATTGGCATAACTATTAATTTATTATTATCATTAAAAAGATGTGTTTTATTTTAAATTTTGAAAAGATATAAAATTCATATTCAATAATATTTGTGAACATTTTTTCGGAAAAATTCCAACATTCAGCTTAATTCTCAATTAATTAAAATTCCAATTAAAAATTTTTAAAAATTATTTGCCTCGATTTATATATTTTCATTTTTCAAAGTTTTTACTGAATTTATTATCTGTAGGCTGTAAAAATTATCAATTCTTTAATGAAATTTAAGTACAATAAAAGCATTCAATTATGATCAATCCAGTGTCGTTTCTATTTATTTATTTATTGCCTATTTCGTTCCGCACGAGAATCTGCATTACTCGGTTTCGCTTTCGATGCTCCTATATGCAATTCAGGTGTTTCATACAATAACAGTAGGTACTTAAGCCTACGAAATTCATGTGCAGTAACACATTTGAAAATTATTCAAGAAAAATACGAAAATTCAACTTAATTTTTAATTATTCAAAATTAATAAAAAAACTAATTACAATTTTTAAAAATTCACATCGAGTTACACATTTTTGTCCACTAAAGGTTTTACTTAATTTATCATTTGTAGGCTGTTAAAAATTATCAATTCCTTAATGAAACCAAAATACGATAAAAGCATCCAACTGTAACCAATCCAGTGTCGTCTCATTTTATTTATTTTTGTCTATCTCGTTTTCCGCACGAGAGTCTACGTAACTCGGTATCGCTTTCGATGTTCCTTCTATGCAATTCAGGTGGTTCATGCAATATCAATTGGTATTCAATCCGACGGAAAACACGCTGTAAATAATAAATATCCCACCGACGGTGAAGGAGATCAAAAATAACGGGCGAGAAAAAAAAGAAAGAAAGAAAAGAAAAGAAAAAGGCCCGATGAATGGACAAAAGAACAACGGAGGGAAAAAGAGCGGGAAAATGTAGTGGAAAAGGAATAGGTAGGTGAAAGCAGCATATATGCGCGTCCCTGGCAATGAAATATTTAACAAATATCGACGTACGCGATCTTACGTGTTATTAGGGGTTTTCGTCTGAACTATCCTATTGGCGGGGAAGGAAAAAAGAAAGAAAGAAAGAAAAATATATCCTAAAAGTAAAGGAAAAACTATCTCGTGGCGATGTGCGGACTTTTGTGAAAGGGAGGAGGAATAGAAAGATAGGAGAAATAAGTTTGTGGAAGGTTTGTAGGGGTAAAAAGGGATAGTTTTGTATTTTTGTTTTGCGATTTTTTGTTTTTTTGTTTTTATAGGAGTGATGAGTGGTTTTTGTTGGGCTGCACGTAGTTTGTCGTGATGTTAAGGGAAACTAGTTTGTAGAAATTTTATAAAAGTATTTGGTTGTTTTCGTTCTTAACTATTCGGAAGCGAAATTGAGATGAATGTGGGAACTGATAAGGCGTTTTACAACCTGTTGTTTACCATTTATTAAAAACAAACATTGGTGTGTTAGAAATGCTTATAGAATATTTTAGGAAAAAATTTATTGTTATTTTTAAAAAAGACGATTTATTCGGAAGTAAGCTCCTTTTAAAGTTTTCATTCATTCAAAACTTTTAACAGAATTTTAGATAGATATTTAAATAGGGTTTGAAAAACGTTTTCATTTTTTTTAATCTATAAAATGAAAAGAAAAGTCATACATTTTATTCATGAAAGAATAAATGTCATTATTCATTATATAAAACAAACTTTCTGCAAAAATTTAGCAGTTTTGCAGTTATAAAATGTTTATAGTTATTGTTTAAGATGATGTCATTTTATTTTTATAATCAAAAATAAGGAAATAAAATAATAAAATATTTTTATAATAAAGTCAAAAATCATTTAAGAATGTATTAAACCGTTCCCCAGTGTCTTGAATTTCTAACACTCAACATTTTGTAAATCAAGTTCAGTATGTAAATTCAGCAGTGACTGAATCTACTTTATCATACAAAATACATGCTTATAGCAAGTGTTATCTGCAGAATTTCTTTTCAAATAAATAATATTAACTTTTAGTCAGAGTTCATGATTTACTGAGTCGACATAATTAAATCTATCCATTGTTATGTTAGGTTAGGAAAGTGACTTATCACTTGATTTAACAAAACAGAAACAACACAGAAATTTTTTTTTCTGTGTTTTCAATATCTCCTGTGAATGACATAATACCCATTTTTCTGTGTAAAAAGGATGCAAATGGATAAATAGGAGATGATATTAAATGACTTTTATCTTAAATCTGAAAGTTTCTTTTACTGAATAACAACTTCTGATATTTGATTTCCAGTTAATTTACATCACAGAAAGTTAGAACTGAGTTCTGAGAAGCTTTTGATATATTCAATAAATTGTAGAAATATATTGAATGCACCTCAAACGTTTTCCCACGAGACTTTTGTCGGTACCGGCTCTTTATTAATTGGATGCCACCTGTTGAACTTTGAAATCGTATAGGCCCACAAAATTACTTATAATCTGCTCGTCACTTATTTTCCTTCTATTGATTCATTTTTGTCGATTTATACTCAGTCAATAACTTCAGCATGACTTGAAATGGTGGTTTAGCACAGCTTTTAAGAGATATAGCTTCGTATTTCGTCCATCAATGGCAGCATTTTAATCTTAAACCGCAAAGAAACATCTGAATACTCCCAGAAAAACTCGAAAGTTAACAGCTCAATTGATACTGGATTATGTGGAAGTAGAAACTATTGGATTAACTCTATGAATAATGAAAGACCCTAAACGTTCGAGAACAAAACTACGATGGGTGCCCAAGACGCCTGGATATCACTGCGAAATTCCTGCATATCACTTAAATTATATTTCATTAAGTATGATTGAATAGACATGGCATGTGCTTTGTTCGTTATAAAATGCTTACTCGAGTGGGTTTTCAGTACAGGGAGATTTTATAAGAATTTTTTCTGTCTCGACCCATCAATTAAGCAATATTCTCATTTGTATATCATCTTCTGAGGAACACGGCGGCTTGCGTTTATTACGATTTGTGAGGGGTTAGAGAATTTTTCTTATTTTTGATACAGAAATTTGAAGCTTCAAGTATTCTGAGGTACCTGAATTCAAATGTTCTTCGGAATGAAAAGGTTAAAGTCTATCAATTGTACAATTTTCGAATAATACTGGTTGAGAATATAATCAAAGTTCAGAAGTCATAACTTTAAGCTTCCTATCCATATTACTCAAACATACCATGCATTGATAAAGTAGAATACTGGAGGAGAAATGCAAGTTTGTTTTTTTATACATAAAATGAGAGTAAACGCTCAAGGATTTTATTATTATTTTTGTTTTTTGTTTTCGCTTAAAATTTATTGTTATGTTTTATTTCACTCATGTCGTGTTTGCTGTTATAATTTATTAATCAATTACATTATTTCGGCTATTTTTACTATCGATTTCCAGCTGAAGTGTAACCCCAAAGGCAAAGTTTTGTTCAATTCCCATTAGCAAACTGTAATTGCGGCATTTCCATATATTTTTATTATTCCATATATTTTTTTCCATTAGTGTCTGCATTAGAACAGAAGTAAAAAAAATGAAGTTTTTCTTTGAAAAACGATTATAAAAAAACAACTTTACATTAGATCAACAAGAACCGGAGTAAAAAATTAAAACAAAGCCCTAGTGGTTTTTTTTAAAAATACAAATATCCGTAAATACAAAATCCTTAGTTTACCAAGTAAATGTGTAAACTTGCCTTTTTTCTTAATTTCCTTTTCGTAAAATCATCTAAAGAAAACTGCAATGTTGTTTTTCTTAATACAAACAACCAGATGTAAACGAAAAAAGAAAAATTGAAAAAAAAAAGAAGAAACGATAAATAATGGTGCAATTTTAAGTAACAAAGCAAATTAAAAACGCATTAGGTCTGTAATGATTTCATTACTGGCATGGGTATCAGAAACAACATTAAATTCACTTCTATTTAAAAAAGTATTAAAAAGTGCAGCTCACATATTTCTTTGAACTTCTTTTTTAATCGCTTCCTGTTTTTTATTATTATTATTATTATTACTCTTTTTTGCTTATTCAACTTTAAGATGCATTAAAAATCTAATTAGTAGTTTTTAAGAGATTCTGTGTTATTATTATTGTGATATTTAATGTAACGCCAGCGGGTATGTTTGTAATTGCATCTCCCCAGGGTTCTCTATGAAGAATAGATTAAAAATAATAATTTGGGGGATATAATCAACAACTACGTTGGTGTTTCAATGTAGTGTTCCTTAAATCTACTCGATTATTCAATACAAAGGAAGATTGCATGTATATTTTTTTATTCATGGAAAAAACTAATGGGGAAACTGGAGTAGTCTGTTAAAGGTTGGTTTTCTGGTTATTATATGGAACGGTACGTAAAATTATTTCTTCTGTAGCGTATTTTTTTGCAAGATAGCGCTCATAAAATTTTACGTTCTTCAAGAGTTACATTGAATTTTATTGACGAAGACCCATTTCCGATAAAGCTTTTCTGAAGTTATTGCTTTGAGCAAAGGTACTTTATATTTACTGCATATTAAAATATGTGGAGT
Source organism: Argiope bruennichi (assembly GCF_947563725.1). NCBI lineage: Eukaryota > Metazoa > Arthropoda > Arachnida > Araneae > Araneidae > Argiope > Argiope bruennichi. The sequence continues at coordinate 57,743,595 of NC_079158.1, forward strand.
GTTTTTTAGTAACAAACACTTAGTGGTTGCTTCATGATAAACTGAAAAATACTGCAGAAAGACTAAAAATTTAAATTTGTTACATTTTCTATAAGACCGTTAAAGTTTACGACTGATTTCCCATGTTTACAGCTATGTGTAAGATTAAACACTCCTTATTTCCATGTTAAAAACAATCCGCATTATATAATGATTTAGCTAAACAATTTTCTATGTTGGTTACATAAATTTATGAAAAAAGATATAGAAATGCATACCTTATCTTTCATTATAGATTCTAAGATGTGGATTTAACTGTACTGATGATATCATTTATATCTACTTCTTATGTCAACACAACTAGATTTTTTTTCCATTTAAATAAAAAGAAAGATGAACATTATTTTCAAAATATTTAATAAATATTAATAGCAGTAAAAGAACATTATTAAATAAATACTAAAATCGTTGTGAAATATATGCGGTTACTGGTTTTCATAGTAATATTGCGTATTCTAAACGGACATCATCAAAGTTTATTATGATAATCGAATTCTTTCTATTGGAAGGGAAGCGATTTATCTACTTTTTCTTTTTTCTTATTGGGAGGAAGCGATTTATCTATATTTTTTTTAAAGTAGAATTATTATAATTTTATCTGCCGTAATTAATTCGCCTATCTCAATTACGGCCTTTCAGAATATAATAAATATGGCTTTATTCCTCAATTATATTGTTGCGAAATTTTCCGGGGTTCGTTTGGATAGTGGGAGTGGTATGGTGTGGAGGACGCTCAATCACCAGGCGGCAGTAGAAAATACAACAACGACGTTTATTTACACGAAGACACACAGGACAGCACAAAGACGACAACTATATACAGCACAGAAGACGATTATCTTCAGCCGAGACGTGCAGCATACAACAGTATACACAGCAGCTCTACTCCGTCGCTGCTCCGCTAGTCCCTGGAAGACGAGTTCTTCACCGTCGCTTCCGACTACTCTTCGACTTCACTGGTCCACCACTCAATTCACAACTACGATGACTCCACTGGTCCACGGCCACTCTTCTCTGTCGTTTCCGACTACTCAATTCACCACTGGTACACCACTGGGCACACTACTCTGCTCTGCTCTGCCGCTTCCGACTTCTTCTCAATTCACCGTCCCGCTTCACGACTGCCTGGCAGCTGCAGCTGCTTCCTTTTATAGGTCTCAGGAGGCGGGGCTAGACACCTCTCAACCAATCAGGAACGTTCGAGGCTTATCTCCGTTCCTACTCGACGGAACGGGAAAATTCTCGATGTTTCGGGTATAATCTATTTTGGCGCCAAGTTTGTCGCCAAGTCTCCAAATGGTCGCCAAGCTCTGGAACCTCCTATGGAACCAGCTATGCTGGTAAGCCGCATCACAGGTTCGTAATAATATTATAGAATATAATTTAACTTATACCGGTTTAGGTACATTCTTTTCTTCACCGTAGATTTTAATAATAGTAATTATTTACATTGTTAGGATTATGATGATCGAAAGAAATTGTGAAAGCAGACAACATTCGGAACTATTATCAAGAAGTTGGATTACATCTGAAACGCGAGAATATTCAATTTAGAAAATAATAGACAAACAATTTAATTTCTTTTTTATTCTGAAAATAGAAATTGGCGTCTTATATGCGAAGAAAAATTAAGTTGACTGTACAGATAGTACGTTGACTATAAAGTCAGATATATTATTACAGAAAACTGAATTACATAGAAATAATCTTTTACCATTTAAAGTAGTTAATTTATACTTAAGAAAAATATGTTTATGACCATTCCATCCTCGAATCTTACGAACAGATGGTTCTGTAAAGTATTTTTGTTCACTGTGTAGTGTAAACAACAGATTCAAGAGTTTCCTAGACGAATTCATAAACGAATGATTCAAATCAATCTTATTTTGCGATTTCAACTGTAGTTTCTTACTTTTTGCAGAATCAATCAACAAAAAAGCATCCAAAATACGTATTCGTACGATAAATTCAGTAAAAATGCTAGAATCATGCCAAATGTCTATATTTCGTTCATCAGTGCCGTATTAGGTATTTGCGGTTTTACATTATGGTCCTCAGTTTTATGCTGGAGAGGAGGAAAAAAGTTATTGGAAATTATGCGATAGAGTTTCATGGTGACAACTCTTACAGATTAAAAGATACTTCTTATAATATAATAATTCCCCTTGGAAAACCATAGCATTTGAATTTTTTAGATTATGCTTTTTTAATAGTTTTATCTAAAAATAAAAAATTCGAAATGACACTCTTTTATAAATGCAATTTTTTTATTGTTATGCCTTTCATTAAATGGTATATACAATAAAATTTTCTAATAGCATTTTTTAAAGTAGAAGTATTATAATTTAATCTGCCATACTTAATTCGCCTGTCTTAATCACGGCCTTTCAGAATATAATAAATATAGCTTTATTCATTAATTATATTATAGAATATAATAGAAGAATAAAGCCCACTCATCAACTATATTCTATTGTTACAAAATTTTTCTTCTCTACTATAAATACCGTTAATCAATTGTAATTACACAGCGCATTTAATCGCTATAGTTCAGCAGCTTTCTTGCTGTCTAATCCTCCAGTTTCTCTACGTGTCGGCGACTCCGACTCCTCTCACACACACGACTTCTCTGACGATCCACACCACTTCTTACGATACACACCATTTCTTTTTTCGGCAGCTTCAGATTGCTCGTCTTTTATAGTTCTGGGAGGTGGGGCTGGAATCTTCAGACCAATCAGGGCGTACCTGGCTGTATCTCAGGTCTTAGTGGATGGCTCGTGAAAGTTCTCGAACTTTCCAGTAATATCCATTTAGTCGCCAAACTCGCCAAATTTGTCGCCAAGTCGCCAAATGGTCTCCAAGCTCTCAGGTCATAGACGCACAGGACAGATCTTACAAAGGTCTTTCCCACGATGACAATATTCGTTCCGGGTAGCAAAACTACAGACTTGTAACACTATTATACATAACTTTCCTAAAAGTCATAAAAATTGTCGATTTCATTTTGACGTCCTTTTTCGACGATTTGGCACTTTAGCAGATCACCGTTATAGTTTCAATCCTAACTGCATTAGTACAATGGTCCCTTGTCACTGATTGAAATAAACCATATTCTGAATATTCTTTTTTAAAAATTAGATTCGTTTTCGTTCTTTCAAATATACAAAAAAAAAAAAAAAAGATAATGTTTAACGGAACATCTATACTTTATCAAAAAATATCAACATAAATATTTTTATAAACATATTTAATAGTGATGATGAAATGTTAACGATTTTTTCATAAACAGTTCTAGATATTCCGATATCTAACTAAACTTACAAACTATCTTTTTGACTAAAATTTATTTAACGTTCCTAAAATTGAAAACTTTATGTGCCTTTAATTTTCTTTCACACATTTTTTTAATTAAAAAAAATACCCCAAAATTCAAATAATTTCAACTAAGTGGATATAATGACTCGCGGAGAAGAAATAACGAGGGGGTCTTACATAATTTTCTTAATGATTCATTTCTCCTTCCCTCTGTATTAGGGGGGTGATTAGTACCGAGGTGATTAGGCGGCAAAGGTAATTAGAGCACCCTTGAGGGAGTGATTGGGGAAGTGTAAGGATTTGCCATGCATTTAATAAAGTGGTATTGACACTTTCTTAAGCAGTTTTTTAATGTACTTCTTTTATGTTCTGATTTAAATCTTAAATGAGGGGACGGAAAAAGAATTTTGTCTTTGGGTAATCGCTTTCTGCTTAGAGGTATGATCAGTTCTTGTTCGTATATAGTTCTGTTATCACCGCCGGGAGCTTAAAGGAAAAAGAAATAAAATTTGATTGTTCGTGATGTTGATTAGGATGTGTTTCAGTTAATTTGAGCAAATATTACTTCGAATTCTTTTTGTCATTTATGCAAACTTATTACCATTGTTTTTGAAATTGTTATTTTGTTATCTTATGAAACAGGAAAAAGACAAATAGAAAGTGCTATAATCATTTAAAAATTCAACTTCAAGATTTCGATAAATATCTACTGTTTCATGACCCTTAGTGCTTAATAGGGGATCGCATTACTGTTCGTTTCAGTACCCTAAAGTAACGCGTATTTGTCCACGAGTATGCGAATGTCGTATCGTTTCTGATTGTACTAATTTATCGTAATTCCAAATTGCGAATTGATTGTTTATATGGCTAATTCAAACGGAAAAACTTTCAGTGTTGGCACGAAAAATATTTAATATAATTTTAGTAAATATGATTAAGATTATCTACGGATATTCAAAACTTAATAAAAAATAAAAAAGTGTTTTAATCTAAAAAATTATTATTTTGTAAAAAAAAGTGAACTATCAATTTCCATTGAAATATTTTATTCATTGATCATAATTCAATGTCTAGACCCCTCAGAATAAATGAATAAAAACGCTCCAAAGCATTTTGTTGTAAATTAGTATCTTTTTCTGACGATATTACGAGTTACTGGTAGTTTTTACACCTCATTTTTATGCGTACAATCCGAGTTCATCTTATTGTTAAATGTAAACATCTCCCCCTTTCATCTTTCCTTTCACCTCTATTTTGATTGAATAAATGTATCCTGACGCATGCGCAAAAGCCAGATGGTTTTAAAATCCGAGAATGAACAGTACGTCTACTTGTGTGAGAATAAAATAACTTAAAAGCAAATAAGCCAGTTCACAATCCAGCGAGCACACGTTTGTGAGAGATGTACTAGAGGAGAATTTCGTTTTACATCCTTTTTAATCTTAGAGATTTACAAAAGAATGACTATAACTATTCTTGCAGCTTTTCGCCAAGGTTTGAAATTCGAGGCGTTAATAGAAATTTGCAAATCTGATATTTGTATTTCAGAGATATGTACCACCGTAGATTTAAGTTCTTGTTGTATCTCTTTATTGTTTTAAAACAATAAATTATTTAAAAAAATAATATAGCTACAGCTAACAGCTTCAATATTTATTTGACAGACAATAAAGGAAAGCTATTTAGAAGAAAATATCTACGGAAACTAATAAACGTTCTTATGAAAAGATGCGTTGAGAGAACAGCACCTTATTTTTTTATTTATTTATTTATTTTACAAAGATAGCTAAAACTAAAAGTGCTGAAAAGAAATGCAGAAGTTTCGATCAAGTGAACGAAGTGTCACCATATAAAAAATGCAGTTACATCCGTTTTCTCCAATTACAACTTAGTTTTAATAATTAATCTCTTAAAAATTTATATTTTATAATAATGCATCTTATTAAATGCGCTCATCCTTTCAAGTTAGTATAGAAAATGCTCACGAATGAAGTTTATGATGAGTTTATTACGAATATTGACTTAAATAAACTTTCCTCCAAAATTGTAAAACTTTATCAAATTTTGAACAATATTCGTCATTGAATTGATTGTCCGTTTATTTTTGTCTATTCAATGTTAATATGACGTCGTTAATTCACAAATGTACTAGAGAGTCACAAACTTAGTAACAGAAATTCGGTGTATCATCTTCACATGAAAATTAAAAGCCAGTATCAAATATTGTTAACAATGATTCATTAACAATATGGAAGATATATATATGATCAATTAATAATATGGAGCGATGTTGTTAACAATATGGAAGAAGTCCAATTAGGAGCAAGGTTGGCCCCTAGAATATCTACATTAAATTTTGGATGAAATGCGTCAAAATTTAATCTGTCTATGTCTATACATGAATTATCTATCTTCTGCTTGCCTAGATACTTCATAAATCAAAACGTAACCATTATGAAATTTTGTATATGGTTTTATTGATAGATAAATAACAATGATTCATACGTCTATTTTAGAGTAATTCATCGACTGGTTAACTGTAAGAGGTATTTGTGAACGCAATAAACCAAAATGTAACAAATCAGAAAAATAAAATCCGGAATACGGTGTTTTAAAACCAGAATTGATGATTCATATCAAATTTTGGATTAAATCGATCTGTAAAGTCAGCCATCTGACTCTCCGACCCACCACGATGGCACACGGATTTAAACCATAAAACTGAATGACTGGACCGTCGCAACAGCAACACTGGCGGGAACTGTGGTTGAGTCCTAATGGCCATCACCGGCCACGGTACAACCCTCCCCGAAGGAAGATCTTCATCGATGGAAGGAATCAGATCCCCCACCTATTTGTGTACCCTCCAGGGTGGCGAAATCCAGCCACCAGTCAGCACCTCATCCTCATTTTGAAGTGTTAATCGATCTGTAAATGCAATGTTCCAAAAAATAATTTTATTTCATGATATCTGTCTCTTTGTGAGCATGTGAAATGATAACTGAATGAAGGTATGAATACAATCAATAAAATTTGGTGTATGAATAAAAAAGCTCACTAAAACGAAACGTCTAATCAAATTTTGAGTAACATTTGCTAAATGTAAACTCAGAAATATAGCATTTACAAAAATAAATGAAAATCAATAAAATAAATAATTTAAGCAAAGCTATTGAGATGGACTAATTATATAGAAAAAAACATTCAAGATATAGACTTGTATTATATTATTCTTGCACTATATTTGCCAATAATCAATGAGTATGAATACTTACATGTGAATAGAAAACTGCATTAACCAAATTAGGCAAACTTTGAGATTTAGGTAAACTTCTTTGTTAGCGTGGCACTATTGCCACCAAGTTAAACTATTCGTGCAGTGGTTGAAGAAACCAAACTTAGTAACTAAATATTGGCAATGTGTTAACGCTTTTTTCGATATCACCACGGCGTCAGTTGTCATCAAGTTAAAGTTTTTACTGCAATTTTTGCCAAATATTGGCGTTAGTACCCAGTTTAGTTGCCAAATATTTGCCTTCCTGTTTGGTTAGTTAGTGCTGATGTCGTGCCAACGGAAATGCATCTTTTATTTTTGTGCAAGAAAATACAAGAAAGATAATTGTTTCAAATCGTGAAAGAAGTAATTTAACGATACGAGCAGCGTTTTCGGGATGGATGATTAATTCTAAATCTGCATCTGCAGGTGTTGCTCAACATTTAAAGGGTGAACAAAAAGGTATTCCAATAAACTTAATAATTATCAAATTTACTGCATACGAAAAAAATATATTTTATAACTAACATGCTTTCATTCTAGTCTTATTCAAATTTCAAGAATAATGTTATTTTATTTTATGAACAGTTTTGATAAAATAGTTTTGAAATTAAAGTATCCGTTTATGTTAAATGTTTGCATTCCTGTTAAAAACAGGAATTTGGATAAAAATTCGCATTTTTATCTATTAATTTACTTTTTTGCAGTTTCAAAAAATAGGTACGTTTCTGTTTTTAGTGAAATCTTTATTTTGACTCTATTAATATTAGAAACCAAGCTATAACAAACTATTGGCATATACGTTTGTACGTCACGCTTATTTATAAGCATTTAAAAACTTTAAATGCATTTTCCGAAAAATGAGTTTTTTCATAATTCTGCTGTACGAATATCGTCATATCTCAAAAAATAATCGAGATATCTTAATGAAATTTATAATAGTGATCGTTATGTTATGTAGAATGTAATAAACTATGAATTTGATGTTGAATGCTTTAGAAGTTGTTTTATGATTGTTTAATGGAAAAGTCTTTGAGGTTGGGGTCCTGGCATAAGGGTAGCGCGTCTTCTCTGTAAACTAGGCGCCCCGGGTTCCAGTCCCGTTTCGGGCGTGGTTGTTCTTCTTCTGTGCTCTATCTGTGAGGTGTGTGAATGCGCCCCCTGGTAAAAAGGGGTTTTGCAAGCGAAAGTGATACATGAAGTAGTTAAGTCTCACTCTTGGCCCCAGTTGGCGCTACTGAAAAAACAAGAGATGCTCATTCAGCTTAAATCGCAGGCAGATAACGGTTGGTGGGCTTGTAAATTGCAGTACGTAACAACAAATATTTTTGAAAAAAATTCCAAAATTTCAAAGATAATGTCATATTTTACATACAAAAATACTATTTATGAATCTAATTCTTAGATAGTAGTTAGTTACACTATAAGATATCTTACACATGCAATGTTACAAAAAAAAATGAAAAACTGCAACAATTATTTTTCTCTAGAAGGATCCTAACTTTTGTAAATAAATGCTAAGATTTACATCAAAATATTATTTTTCTTCAAAGGCCACGTATATGTAAATAATTCACTTTCATTCATTCAGTCATTTTATCTTTATATTAATAAAAAAGCATCATGTAACTATTAAAATGTTTTTTTATTGTTTTTTAACTCCCCTCCAAACCTACTCAGGTACCTCAAATTTTAAAATTTAATTGTATTTATAACCGATAAGATTTTGGAATAATATCTCAACATCAATATTTTATTATACAAAATTTTATCAGCCAATTATAATCAAATCTCTGCTTTTATCTCAAATAATCTCTTATAATTCTATCTTTTATTCAGTCACTAATATGAAATAATGATAAAAATGATAATAAATTATATGATGATACTAGATATTTTGAACGATAAACCATGCGACATGTTATTCTTTATAACCAATATGAAATTTAAAGCTCTTTTGTCTTTAAAACATATTCTTGCTTCTTTTGCCATAGAAAAATTGGTAATCTTATAAAATTTTATCTATTTTAGGATTTTATTACTATGCTGAATGCCCATTTCAATAATGAAGCATATATTCTTCCACATTTTAAACACATATTCAGTCCATCTTTTATATCGCGAGAGTTTTCCTCCGCGTCTGATAACATTACTCATGGACTCAAAATTTCCGAGTTGCGTTTTGATGGATATTTTTCGACACGACTCAGCGAAACCTAACAGAATTAAGTTCTCCGATGGCTGCGAGTAATTCAATCAAGTTTATTTCACTTATTAGATGGAATGTGCCAGACCGCCAAATAAATGATGTTGCCAGAATACAAACGTATTTTGATAAAATATCCCGGATAATCGTCTGCCTCTCGAGATCTCTGTGAACTTCAAATATTTCAAAGCTGTTTTGACAAATTTTTAGACATCAGATTTTAAACACAATGAGGTTTAATTCATGGATAGGTTTGAATTCCTTTATTTATCATATAAATATAAACGTTAATGATAATTCTTTTAAAATTTTTTACCCATTTTATTTTTATAAGAATTATGCATATTTATTTTTACTTTTATACTTGTAACAGACGATAATAGTAGCGAATTAAAAGATAATTTAAAAGAAAATCAGCAATATTTTAGAAAATGGCGATTTTGTGAAATGAATTAAAAACAGATAGATTTTAAAATCACTCTTTTTATTAGCTTTTATTTACTCTTTTTATAATTTAACTACACTCTTTTTATTATTATATTTTTTCAAATTCACTAACAAGTTACGCCATTAATATAGAATAAAAGTTTAATTTAATTAAACAATTAATTTATAATTAAATTCTAAAAAATATTATAGCAGAGTATTATCATATCAAGAAGACACTTATGTGAAAATTTGAATCCGTAACACATTAGGGAATGAGCAAAAAAATTGTTAATTCTGTAATTACAAACATGAAGGATGTCATGTTGAATATAAGTAGCGATAAATATCATCTATAATAAACTGTAAAATTTTTCTAAATTTGTTTCTTTTTATTTTTGAATACATATTAATCTTCCTGGTATTATTGGAATTAATTTATTAGAAAATCATATTTTCTTATCATAATGTTTATTTAGATTATTAAGACCTTTTAAGGCGATTATTAAGTTTACATTTTTTATTTAGATTATTAAAACGAGAATAACCGTTCATTTCAGAATTCCATCTATGGTCAATTAATAGTTTTAATAAAAATCTATGGTCAATTAATAATCAATTAATAAGAAGCTGGGACCAAATTTTATTTCTAATTACTAAGAAATAGTTACAGCTAATATAAGCAAAAGTACATGTCAAAAAATCACTTTTATCTTTGAAAATTATCCCACTCATGCAACATAGATTTTCAAATTATTATATCAACAATAGTTCGCAGTGTTTCAAATATATTAGTAGAATCCAATAAAGCGTCCGTCGAATGCAATCAGCGGTTGGCTCAAAAATTGCAATATATTGAATAATGAAACATTGTGAGTTCTCCAATAAAAAGAACTATAATATCATACCAAAAAAATTATATTACATTTCAGAAACTATTTATCCTCACTACGCCATTGCTGATAGTACTAATTGTAATATGGCCAGAATATCTAATAGATTTCATAAAAATCCAAGGACCATGCAGCCTAGTGGTAAGATCGAAGACAGAGGGTTCCAGGCTCGAAAATCGATTCCACTAAAGGTCCAATGTGTATGCGGGCCCTATATAATAAAAATCTGATAAATCTGTCACCGAGGGACGAACGTCTTCTTACTGGTAGTATAACGTGTGCATTTAAATAATGAATACCAGCCCAGGTGTCGTCCTTGTTATTTGGCAGGAGTAAAAAAAAATTACGAGGTCCATACCAAAATAACTCTAGTGTTGCTGTTTTTGGGTGCTGGGGTGCACTGGATAGGAAATTTAATATAACTAAAATAAGCAAGCCCAATGTGACCCACCCGAGTATTAAAACTTCTACACAAAAAAAGTTAACGGCATTTCTTTAATATATTCTTTTCCTGTTGCAAAAAAAAAAAAAAAAAAAAAAAAAAAAAAAAAATTGAATTTCTGTAGTTGTTTTCGATTTCAAATAAAAAGAAAAAATAAAATATTTCCAAACTTTAATTATATAAATGTTTTATGAAAACGTAAATTAAGAACAAACAAGTGTACACACACACACACACATATATATATATCTATATACTTATAATAAAGCTCAATGTGTGTGTGTGTTGGCGCTCTACAGGCCAGGTCATTTGACATACAGCTATCAAATTTGTTACATGTATACCTTAGAGGTCGGGATTGTGCACCTGGGGTCCCTTTTTTTGAAATTTTAATTAGAATTTTAATTATTAATTAAAAACTAACTTTCCCGCCAAAAAAATCTTCCATTTTCCACACCGCCAACTTTTCCGCCAAAAAAATCTTCCATTTTCCCCAGCGCCAAATAAGTAAGGCATCAGTTGTTTTTTTCTCCCAACAGTAATGAGGCTAGGGTTAAAATTTTTCGACGGATTATTTCAAACGATTCTGTTTATTTTCTTAATGTTTTATGCATTTAAAATTAAACATTGTTAATTAATCCATGTTTCAGATTCATTCTGAAGTACTTTTGAATTAAAATAACACAGAATAAAGGACATTAAAAATGTCTAATCTGCATAGCGTTACCCCAACTGGCGTAGAAAAATTCACGCATTTGCGTTAACGTAACTGGCGAAGAAAATCCACGCATGCGCATTGTTCTGATTGTTGGCATGACAACCAACGGACGATTTAAATTATTTTTAGGTTAGTTGCATGCTTTTGTAAGTAAAATGTATTTATGTTAGTTATATATTTTTTGTATATGCTTATAATTTTAAGTACATCGTTTTTTAAGTAGTTTTTTTTAAACCTGTTTTCGACCGATTATTTTAAACGATTCATTTTATTTTCTTAGTGTTTGATGCATTTAAAATTAAACATTGTTAATGAATCGATCTGTTCATGATGAATCTGAGAAATTTTTGTTGACAAATTCTTGAGATATTACATAAATTAAGAAAGATATTCTTTAGTGTCCATAAAGTTTAAACGCTCAGTGACTCTATTATCAGTAATCATATTATAAAAAAATGCTTTGTTTCAGTAAAAAATATTATTATATTAATTGCAGATTAATCATTTACACTTTAATTTAAAGCATAATTTCTACGAGGGGTAACAGAACATTAGAGAGATACATATCACGCTATAACTGAAGGCCTTTATAATATTATGAGTGAATTATATAACTATCAAAATTTGAAGTTTTAAAATATTTTGCTGAAGAATCTATTAAAGTTGGAATTGCGTAAAATTTTTAATGGTACGACCGGAGTTTAACCTCCTGCTTGCGCAATTTTTAAAAATCGCCAACAATGGCCTTGCGAAATGTTCAAAAGCAAAGGAGCAGATGTTCAATTATAGTGCATAAGAAAGATTGCCAGCTTTGGGTCGTTATCACAACTTGGCGAAGAAGGGGGTTAAACTCCGGTTCAACCTATTTAATTATTGAAATTTAAACGAACATTAAGAGTGGCGAACCGGCTGGTCGCCAAAGGCGGCTAGTATATATATATTAATGAAGATAAAAAAGATGTTGCTTCATTCTCGAACGAAAGCAAAAGCAAACCAAATGAACGTATTATCTATTTTAATAGGTCATTTAGGCACTTTCACTTACAGTTCTTCCTGCCAACTCTAGGTCGCCCTTGAAGCCATGCGGAACAGGAAAAATGCATTCTAAGTCCCATTTCCCCATGTTCGACATTGAATGACCCGATTCTGACGATGAGATGACCTTCGTCACCTACTTAGAATAAAATGGAACTACTTTTTCTCGCTTTTCTCATATCTTCCGCATGGATTTCTGGTGCACTGGTTTACTTTTACTTTCTGCTGAATTTAGGTTGATTATTAAAACTATTCTTTCGAAGTTTGGCATCTAAATCCAGATGCTCAAATATCAAAATGATTGAATGGCGATTCTAAGAAATTAATTTTTGTTTGGTTTAAAATTTCTAATAATATATTTTTTATAAATTGAATTATTTATGTCTGCTACTTAAATAAATAAATAATAATAATTAAAGGTGATAAAATCTACTAATATTTATTCCGATACCGAATTAATTTAAGCGGTTTTAATTTTTGAACCGCTTTGTACAAATCATTGTAAACTACATCTTGTTTGTTTGTTTCTTATGGCACTTGCCACTGACAAGTCCGCTGTTACGAAGACAGCGATTTAAGCCTGAGGGGGACGTCTCTTATTTTTTATAGCAGCGCCAACTAGGGCCAAGAGTACGACTTTGCCACTCACGCATCATTCATTCGCTTGCACAACCCCTTTTTACAGGAGGGCACATTCACACATCTCACAGATAGAACAACAGAAGAACAACCATGCCCAAACCGGGACTCGAACCCGGGACGTCCAGATCACGGGGAAGACGCGCTACCCCTATGCCAGGACGCCGGCAAACTACATCTAATGAATAGATGACGTAAATGAATAAATAAAGGAGATTAAAAATTTCCAAATGGCAATATTCTTTAACTGCATTTGTGTAAATCAAAATAAATTAAGACAAACCATTATAAATTAGGGACATTAATTTTTGAAAAAAATTATTAATCAATTAAAAATTATAATTGTTTATTTATAATTTTTTTATTAAATCTGTTTTTTACTTCATCAGATGTGGGATAAAGTAAGTATTGTGTTAATTAATTATTAAATTTTTAATTTCAAAAATGTTATTATGCGAGATATAACTTGTGGGGATTAATCTCTAAAAATTAAGAAAAAATGTTATGACTTAACTAATTAATAAAGGAAAAAATATTTTAAAAAAGAATGTATTTTTATTTAAACCACGTTTTCACGTGGTTATCGGATGGTTATATTTATACATTGACGAAATATAATTATTAAATCAGAGACTTCCAAAATGTGTGTCACAATGTAATGTGACTAGTGCATGGATTTTCGGTGAGTGGATTTTGAATGTATTTGCATTTTTCCATAGTTTCCAAAAATGTGATGTGGGTTTAAAATTTTCATGATTTTAGATTTTTTTTTTTTTTTTTTTGAAAAACTGGATTTGATAACAAATGTTTTTTTACCTCCCGAAAAGCTCCATCAAACTTTTTGAAAGAACTTGAGTTGTTCACTTCTCAATAAATAAATAAAATGTTTAAAAAAAATGAAAGATGAAGTGGATCGTTATATAATTGGTTTCCTAAAAGCCGATCATTATAATTAAAATGTTGGAACCCCTTCCTCCTTCCTGTATTAGACAGTACTTAGAAATATTTCTTCAGTTTTCACGATGGTCCTGTAAACTTATTCTCACCAGTTTCTAGAGGAGTGAAATTGAAACCAATATATTATGAGCCAATTACACTTGTTTTTTTTGAGAAATTGTACAAGAACATATCGAATGATGTGCATCTTTGTTTTAAGAGGGATTCAATACTGACAGGTGATTGCATTTCAATTTGTGGGGGTCTAAAAATAGTTTGTAAAATCACACTATAATGAGCAAAAAAGTAATTAATTAAAAACACCTACGTTTGAAATCGAATGCTTTTGAATGGAAGATCAACCCCGATACAGCGATCGAAACTTCGCAATACATGAAAATCTTCCACCATTTCTATAAATCAAATATGGGAGCGTGCCTTCTTGATTTCGTATGGTTAATGGATCAGTTACTAAGTGATGTTCCTTTCTTCAAATTGTGATAAATAGCGCCCTCTAACAAATCATTTCGAGAAGAGGTGAATTTGTTTTTATTACCACCTGGAATCATTCCAGGTTTTATGAAGGATGGCAGATTCCCTCTCCCTTAATGGAAAAAGGAGGAAATTAGGTCTAAATGAATTCCTTTTCAAGCTGTTGCTGTGTTTTCCAGCCTAATATGACAGGTAAGCGACAGTTTCATTGGTTCGAGTGGCCACGAAATGCTATTTCCGGTAATGGAAAAAATGGGGGAGGAGGATTCATAATTTAAAAATAGCTTCTTTTGTGAGAACTATGGATTTTTCATCGAAGTTTTTGGAATTGCTTCTCTGGAGAAGAGGCGTCAAGTTTCTGAATTGCTTCAAAGAAAATCAAGTTGTAATATAAAGCTAAGAGAAATTTTGGTTATTTTTGAAGATAGACGTTTCAGCACTTTAAAAGAAAATTATTTTCAGAATTTTAGACAGATTAATTATTTTTAGGAATCAAAAATTTTAATAAAGACCTCTTCCTGAAAAAAAATGATAGATGAATTATAAATAATAAATATTTATTTCGAATTTTAAATAAAAGATTCAATTCGCTTTGGTTTTCAAACACATGATGTGCTCTTTAGAAGTTTCAAGATTTTCCAAAATATAAAATCCAGACATATTGCTCACAAAATAACAGTCTCACGTATTAGAAAAAAACAAATTGGAGTTTTCTGTTTTTTATTTATTCGTATATTTTGGGAAAACGTCGAGTTTTGCTTTACAATAACATAAATATGAAGAATATTGTGTATATAACTTTAAACTCTCCTCTTTGATTAATTGGGTCCAAAATATGACATGAATCTACAATCTTGATTTCAAGAATACATAATAAATTTAATTTATCTGACTTATTATGCTTTTAAAATATTATATTTACGTTTACGTAAATAGATAAATCGACTGACAATCAATTCGTTCATGAATTTGGCCGAGAATTTGAAAAAGTTCTGCAATTTTAATAATGAAATTTTATGGTGAATTTAATTCATCTGGTACATTGCATTTCTATTAATTATATGTTCCTATTCTAGTGGCTGGCAAATAAGTTTTTCTTTAAAAAATATCGTTTGAAATTCGATCTAAGTTTATATTTTTAATGTTTGTACGCCAAACTTAATCATTTAATTCGTTGCCTTTTTTTTCTTTTTCTTTTTTGGAATATCAGAAAATAGGTGTGTCATACAAACAGAAACAATCATTGCAAACTGTTTAGCAATTGTCAATGGATCAACTGCCAGTCAAAAGATAATACAATGATATTTTGGAAGTAGTTACTTTTCTCAATTCTTTTCCTGTATGATATATAGCATTACCAATTTTTGAGTTATTTAGTTATTTAAATAAGCATTACCAATAAATTTACGTTTATATACGTAATTAAAATAATCAAATCAGTTGTCATTTCGATTCTTTCTGTGCAGATAGCGTCTTTTTGTCCACATTTATTTGTCAAATTTTGAACTTAGAAGTTAACAATATTCAACATTAGTTATTTAATCGCAATGACACATCAATAATTTCATCCGTTATTAAATATAGTATTATCAGTATAGTAGTATTCATCCGTTATTAGATTTCACCTCTTGCTCTATATCCCTGTAACTGGGACTATATAGCTTCTTTCTGATTTGAATGAGTGGAAGTGATTTTTATTACTTTTTTAAAGGAAAAGACATACAACAAGGACGAAGTCCAGTTAAGGAATGCATATTAGCATGCTGGCAGCATGGCCAGTTTAGTGCTGGCAAGATATTATTAGAGGGCATTTTATAACATAGCTCATTGATCGCTTTTTCACCATCAAAGCAATTATCATATCTTTTCTTCAACTTTACAGCAAATTGATTGTAGAATATTATGTTATAAAATGACCTCTAATAATATATTGCCAGTACTAAACTGGCCATGCTACCAGCCTGCTAATATACATTCCCTTAATAAATAGAGTCTAATGACTTCAAACCAACATATCTACCAAGACACTACACCACTGAATACAATATAGCTATTGCCAATCGTACTAAAAGGATCTCGATTCTAGGCGGAATTTCATTCCTTCTCGAATACGAGTAACCAAACACGAGGAACCAAAAACCCCGAGATGAACATTCCAGAGGCCAAAAGGGATCATTTCAACGCATTACTGGAGGAAGCGAAGATTTATGACCAGCATATGCACTCGGCGTCGGATTATGAGCAGATCATGGAAGGGTGGACTGCTGCAAAGGGTGGGGCGTAATCTCTGAAGTGCCGACGATTTCAAAAGGAAGAGGGCAGTGCACCCCCAGCACAAAGAGAGAATTGGACTCGGAAATATCCATTCATTTACGTCAATTCAGAAACTGCTTATTAAGAAGAATTGGTTTGTCCAATGGAAGTGGTTCTCTGACGGCTGTACAAGCTCTGTTTCCACTAGGATTTGAGATTATGCAAACACCTATGAAGTATAATTGGTTCTGGGTGTGTATTTTGGTGCCGTAGACAGACTTGTAAAAGATGGGGTCATTTTGAACGGTCTGTGGAACTAGAAATAATCGCCAAAGCTAATAAATGGTTTTTGAACAAACTAAGAGCTTCAGAAAGATGAATGAAATGAAAATAAAAAAGTTAATGGCTTTCTTTTATCTGCCTCTACTACTAATGAAAGAAAATGTGTGTTGTATATGTAACTATGTATAGAAAGTGTGTTGGTACGTAGCTATTGCAAGACATAGGCATACTTTAAAAGAAAAAAATGTGCACATCGAAGTGGGGTTTTTTTAAATTTATTTTATTTATATTTTTATTAGAAATTTTTATTTAAAATTAAATCATTTTTAAATATTAAGCGAAATTATGACATTTTAAAGACATTTCTCAAAGAGACACTGTTGCACAATACTTTTAAAAATTCGAAAGATTGCCTTTTGAATGTTACCGTGCATTTTGTCACTTACTTTAGTGTTTTTTCGTGCTTTAAATGTTACCATACCTTTTAAATGTTATCAGATTTGCATAATTTGACAATTATGCAAATCTTTAAACCAAGATTTCATTTTTGGTAGGAAATTTAAACCATTTTATCTGTTTCATCAAATAATTAACCGTTTGAGTTCTTTCCATTGTTGAAAAAAGCAAGGAAGATTCTGCTTTTTATTCGCGCTGTTCACATAAAGAGGCGAAAAGTGAAATTACATTACCACAAAAGAAAGCGATGAGTTTGATATAGATTGACCAGATACTTACATTTTCAATGGCAATATGATGCCTTGGTTCTTATGCAGAATAAACAGAACAGGTGTAAGGTTATTAAAATAACGTGTCTCTTACATTTACCACAATTTGATGTTTCAAACTACTTTGTTGAGATATTATGAATGTCAAATTATGTACAAGAGATAAAATTGAAATTAAATACTGCTAATATTCTCAGCGAACAGTCTTCCAAAGGCGTTTACTTGATTAATATTGCTGTGATTAATTAGAATCAATATCAGGTGAGATCATTAAGTGAGGGAGGAAAAATAAGCAATATTCACAGATATACTAATCTTTTATTTAGAACGTGAAAACTGCCTACATATAAGAAAAAATTAGAAAAAAAAAAACACCCATATTTAATAGTAGAAAGAGTATTGTTTTCAAATTTAGTATTCTTTATTTTACATTGTTTTATAATTATTATTTATTATTTACACGAATATTACCTTGTTTATGGCAGTTTTCTGTTTTAAGTTCATGAAACTTAAAAGGTCAAGAAATTTATTTAAGAAATAAAATTAAGTTCACAAGATGATTTTTTTAATTGAGAAATTTTACTATCAGCATTTTATATGGGAGATTGCTTTTTACTATTAGTTCTCTCACCCATTTTTTTTACGATTGCCGTATAAAAGATTAACATGAAAACATTATGCAAAAACAGTTTGCAATTGATTAAAATTTTATATAGGCACTACATACGAAGTGCATTTATTTAAAACCGAGCCAGTAATCAATAATTTATCCTCAAATTTTAATCTCGAATTAATAATCACACTAATTAAAATCTTTTAAGAATATTCGTTTATTTCGAACTTTTCAACACCAATCAGCATCTACAAACAGGGCATAAATGTCATGGAATGAGTTTAAGTAAAAATAATCCCGAAGCATTGATCTTTTGCATAAAATAAATATCTCCTCACTTCTATGAAGAAACCTTTTCTATTGTCAGCAAGTTATTACTGGAGTTCATTAATCTAATAATATAATGGCTTGGAAGACTGTGTTTCTGCTAACAATGCCATTCTGCTATCCATTATTTATAAATGAGTCTTCCATCTTGTTCAACTGTTAGGTTAGCTTCAGTTAACTGACGTCCGTTAGTTGGAAGTTAATAAACCATATAAGCATTATAATTTCTTCCAAAGAATTTATTTGAACCATGCAGTTGACCATTCCGGCATTCTATTATCTACAGAGATTTTATGGAAGGAATTTATTTGATACGAAATTGAGTGGAATTGTTGATTGTTGTTCATTTAGAAAAGATAACCTATATTTGGTTTAACCATTTAAAGGGCCATTTTTTTCTAGTCATATTATGTTAAAATATTTTAGGCTTGAAATTAGAATAAGAAAAGGGATTCATTTACCTTGTTAGATAAATTTAATTAGATTAATTAATTAATTTGGTTAATTAATAATTAAGTAACAAATCAAGACATATAATTTTGTCTGTGATAATGAACTGAAGCATCTAAATTTCTGACTTACTAGAAAAATTTGTCAGAACAACCTACATAATTTCATGCAAAGATTGATAAATTTGGGGGGAAACATACTTCCCATGGCCCTAGAAAGGGTTAACTGAGTTAAAGCGACTTTGAAATATTTCGTTGAAATTTCGGAATATTAATAGTATATTCTTGAACTGAATCCACATTATTTTAGCAAACTCATCATCGAGAGATAAAGTATGTCGTCTGTTGAGTCTAGTATTTCCAATCTCAATTTATACTGCTAGCATCTACATTTTATACTTTATTTCAATGATTCATTTTATAAAAAATCAGTTTAATGTTAAGTATTTTGGTTTAGTTTTAGAGGGAATTTTTGTATCTTGTTTTACTCTGTTATTTATTTTTATATATTTGCATTGCATTGTTTATCACTTTCTCGTATGCAAAGTATAATACCAAAAAGAAAGTGTTGCAATCGTCAGAAAAATTCCAACTTGAGATTTTGAAATCAACCCCGTTTCAGACCTTCCTGAGTTCGAAACACACATTTTCGGAAAATGTCCGTCTGTACGTCTCTCTCTGTGAGCACGATCATTCAAAAAAATCTTTGAGAAAGATGGATGTAATTTGGTATACAGTCTTTGCGACAAATTTGCGGATTTTCGTAAAATTTTCAGAGAATTTCATTCAGAGGTAATCTGTATGTTCGGTTTTCTAAACATCTATTAATATGATAATTATAAAATAGTTAGATAGATGAAATTTGGTATGAAGTTGTATTACCGTAAATTTCGACTTGTATCAAATTTGGAGTCAAATGCGTCCCAGAGTTACAAACATATAAACGCGCTAACTAAGAAGCGCAATGACATAAATATTTGAATTTTGAAACGTAGCTAGAATTGTAGTTCTATGTCAAATTTTGATTTCAATAGATAGAAAACTTCCAAAATTAGCATTTAGTTTCCTGTTGCTTGTGTATGAACCGCATTTCAGCTGTTAATCACAAAAGTTCATACGCTAAGCCTCTTCTATAATTATTGTTCTCCAATACGATTCAGTTAATAATACACATGCGCATTAATTAAAGAGTATACAAGAAAGTTTCTGGGATACCACTTTATTTTATTTTATTTTACTCCATTCTACATTTTAAATTGTTATTCTATTAAAATATTTTAAATTTAAATGTATGTCTTTACTTCTTACCTTCTTGAAAAATACAAGCGGTGGCAAATATATGTTCAGAATGCTGATTGTGATTCTGATTCGTTAATATCGATTGAATAATTAAGTTTATGAATGAAGATAATTTCATAAGATAAAAAAAAAATAGATTTCATTCAATTTAGGTTTGTTTACTGCTGACTATTGTTGCATGCAAGATTGTATCTTAATATATAAGACTTTGCAGATTAGTACTTGATGCTTGCATTAATTCTAAAGACAATAAAAATTCTTTAATTAAACATTTAATAAACTTGTGTATGATTTTTTTTACTCTTCATCCAGTCATAAGTTAAATAAATTAAATTAGCAATTTCAAAAGATATCTAATGAAAGGGTAGGCTGAAATAGAACAATATAAAAGCATGACGGCTATTGTGAAAAAACATTGTAACGGAAATGTGTGTTGAATTAATATTACCTTTTCAAATAGAATTAATTAATCGTACCATTTATAACATTCTAATTAAAATAACGCTGGTATAAAAGAGAGGCGTAGATGAAACTATTTGTGAAATTAAATCTTCAAACCGTTTTTTAAAATAATTCTTCTTACTGTCGTGGATTTTGAAATTCCCCAAACAAAAGATTCGGTGAATAAAAAATGATAACTATTGATTTTTTTTCATCGGAAAATGTAAAGAGGGCGAGGGGGGATGTTTTTTCGAAAAGGATTCATACATTCAAGAGCTTAAATAAGGAATTCATGAAACTATTTCATAATAATATTTTTTTTAAAATTTAATTTAATGTTGCATCGTTTTGAGAGTGTATACTTCCTTCTATTACTTTCCTTATGGTAACATTTTTTTTTTTTCATTTTAAGTTCAAACTACAGGCTTTTTAAAAATCATTTTAAATACGAAATTTATCCTTATTTTCAAAGCAGAGAATAATTTTCAATGCTAATTCTATATTTGTTAAACATTTTATTGGCAAATTGGCATAGATGAATGGTTAATAACTAAAATATAGCTTGTATTCTATCATCAATTTTTGTGATGTATTAAAATTGTGTTATATTTTGAATATTTCAGTAATGTGATATTTCGCTACCTTTTGAAATTCGCTATTATTTACAAAGATATTGATATATTTATATACAGTTTTTGTCCTAAAGAAAGGAACAAGCATTTCTTTCTCTAAGAATTGTAATTAACCTACATTTCCAGTTACTACGTTTCATTTAATAAGGTGGCCAATTGTATGAAAGCACTTTGGCTGCTACAGAAACTGATAATAATGAATTTTGAAAATTTTTATACCTCCCCACTAGAGTAAAAGTAACAACAGTAAAATATTTTCCTTACGTTTATTCATCAGCATACTAAGTTTCAGATTTCTACTTATAAATTTGATAGAGATATACTTATTCTTAAATTTAGAGGGACAGAATGAAAACATTAATTTCAGAAATGTAAGTCTATTCAGTACAAAGAATCTGACATATTTGTCTAGAAACACATCATCCAATCATTATGACTTCAAAGAGATTTCTAATCACACATATTGTTTGTCGTTTTGATTGGTCGATAGTTTCAATATTGACTTTATAAAGAAGGGAAGAAAAATTTGAGAAACTGAATATTTCAAATATTTCAGACAAGTAAAGGAATTCCAAAAAAGGAAACAAAATTATTTGCTAGCATTTGTGTACTTTCTAATAAAGTGCAAATTTCAGCAACATGGAAAATTTGGATATGCTGCATGTCAGCGTGATGGCATGTCATGTTGATAATAGTTCTTTTTTTTAATTTAAATTTCATGTGCTTTTTTAAATCAAATTTTATTTTTATTTTGAATGAAGAATATTGTTAGAAAATATCTTTAAATTATTTTTAAAAATTGTTTAAAAAATTAAACATTTATAAGCACGCAATACTATCATTGCGAAGGACAATTTTGACAATTTTAGGATGATGTAAAAATTATTGTCATGCTGCGATATTTTCTGAAGTTCTATCAGGACACGTCAATGATTTACTGTCATTTTTAATTAGTTAAAGTTATTAATATTTCAAAAAATCGCACCAAGGTGGGCATTCCTACTTTTCAAGTTATCAATGCGCTAACTTTGGGTCTAACTAAGTCAAGTGGTTTAAGTTAATGATTTAAAATCAGTCTAAATCATCTACAGAATACCAACACAGACGCAAGCACTTATACACGTTCATCTTTATTTCTAATAGAAATTTATATACACTGAAGTTTGTTCATTATATTTCACAGTAGAACACCTATTTGATTTAATGTAACGGGCATTTTTTAATCTTAAGTAAAATATTTTCTCCTTTAAAATGTCTGTTATATTCAAGACACAGAATCGGGAAACAATTAAGAAAACAGAAAATGAGCTGCATTACGTTTATATTGTAACTAAACTTCTTCAAACATTGCGTGGGCTGAATGGTTCAGTGGTAGAATGCTATAAACGGAAAGCGACAGTTCGCAAGTTTGTATCTGATTGCAGACAAGTTGCTTAAAATTTGTTTTGTTATTGATTTACTTTCTGTTATTTCCCGTTCATTCTGGAATGTTCTTATAATTTCTGTATCTTTCTAAATCAAGAAAATTCGAGTCATTTTATCTTGTGGATAAAAACAGATGTGAGATTTGGTTCCTTGAATTAAGTCTCGAGCTGAGATTAGCTAGTGTTACCTTTGACTAGTTAACACGCGGTTTATCTACGATCTCTATCAATCTATATAAAAGTTGAGGACACACAGAGCTACTGTTTCTTTTTTTTAATTCCACAGATAAATGAATACAGCATTTATTAGAATAGGAATATGAACTATTTTATTCTAAATTATTACTTTATTATATTAGGTATCAATAAGTTGACAGCTCGAAATATAAGTTTAACAAAAATGGTTCAACTAAATCATATTCAACTTCAATACTACAGCATGATTAAAAAAAAATCAGGTAAAAAATAAATGCGATCGTTGCGTAATACAGTTAATTAGCGTCGCCATTTGTTACATTTTAATTAAAAAGTTGCTCTTGTCTAAAAGATGCGACAGCTAAAAAAATCTTCTAGAAATTAATTTTTATAGCCAAATTTTAGATTAATTTTCAGTACAATTGTGAAATTTGTCACCAAGCGAAAGATTTTGTGCGAAAATATTAAATGTTCCCTTTTATGCATTAGTGAATACAATAGAAGAGAGAGAGATAAAGCATCTTTTCAAAGGATTACAGATGAGAAAAAAACGTAAATAATGAATTCATGGATCTACTTGGCTTTTTATTAATGTAAGCTGTGACTTCATTTTGTTTTGTTAAACCTGAAAAAGCTGGAAACGATTTTCTTTCATAGTTTCGTGGTAATTATTTTAACTTCTGACAGGAAACATTTATAAACACGTTTCGTAAATTTCACGTATTTTAGTAAAAATTGTTTTTTTCTTTAACTTTCTATTAATTAGAAATATAATCATATTAAGTACATTACAATAGGTCAGTCTAGAAATATGTTATTCCAAATAAATTGTAAATTATATTTTATTGTTTAAGAATATTCCTATATTTTGTATTATTAGAGAAAATAATTGATTTTATTATGGGTTATTTCAAATATGGTTCTCTTCTGTAATTTGAAATAAAGAATTACCATAAAAAACTTTCTCTGTTTACAGAGATTATTACAAATTAGAATGAAATTAATATTACGAAATTTTTTACTAATGCGAAAATAGTAGTTTTATATTAGATTGTTATCAAAAAGGCATCAAAAAATGAAAACGTTCAATGCATTCTTTGGTTCCAAGAACTCAAACTGGCCATAACTATCTGTTGATAATTTTGCAATTTACATAACAGATAATGTTTTTGCAAAGCAATTTGAAAATATTGATTCACTCAAAATTAGAATCAGAGATGCTATATCTAATTCAACAACCTAAATATTAGATAATACTTGGCGTTCAAAATAACACGTCTTTAATATCTCTGACAATTTAATGGAATCTTGGACATGAAGTTACAGCTAAAAGGTTTGACTGAATTTAAATATAACAATTATTCCCAATGAACTAGGTGGTAGCTAAAGACAACTAGCCATTAATAATGTAAAAAAATGTGAAGAAACTGAAATGAAAATAAAACTGAGGAAATGAAGTGAATGAAAATAAATAGAAAATATATTAACCGCAACATTAAACTTAAAATTAGGGCCAAATTCGAATGAATGAACTGAACAGAAGACTAAATAAGCCACCGTAAACAAGTCATATTATTATAAATTGCATTAGAATCATTAAAAGGCACCTTAAATTACACTAAAAGAAATCATTAGTGAGATTATTGTGATAAAATTGACGTGGAAAATTAGGTTCCAAACACTAGACAATTGAGAAATGCTATGTTGGGCTTAAAGTGAGGGACTAGATCCGACAGCTGAAATTCATAATTCCCGTTACATAATCTACATGGGCATTTAACAATATCACAGCTAAGTGAAACTTGAATTAATTCAACAACGGCATCGCGAACATCAAAAACACATTTTATGAAGTCCGTCGTCTCCAGACAATAAACCTTAAGCTCATTGGACATTCGCCAGAGACAGTAATAACTCTAACCATTCTGAATCCAGGACATTCCAGAATTATGGCCTGTGTCCTAGGGGTATTTATGAGCTGGGCCGAAATCGGAAGGACCGTCCGTCCTTCATAAATTCGACCGGTACCCTGCAACCCTACCGACGGCATCGGCATAAGCACGTAATCCTTTAGCAATCCCTCCAAGATTTTGACTTACGATTTGGTATTCCGATCCGCAATCCTCCGCCACATCCCTACTGAGAGAAGGAACGATGTTGATCTAGCCTTAAATCCGATCGCTGTATTTAATAAGGGAAAAGGAAGGAATCATTTATGTAGATCTGCCTCTGTGGTACACAGAGTTGCTCTGTTTGTTCAGGGAAAGAAAAACTATCATGGGGACGGTGGTGGTAGGAGGAATCATTTTTTTCGTCAATGCGGCATATTTCTGTGAAAGAAAATTTGAATACATTATCTATCGAAATATAATTCATACCAAAGTTTACTGAATTCATTAAGAAGCCTCGTACAGCTCGTATGGATCTCGAAATTTCATTTAATTGTATATGAATTAAACAAATAGAAAGTATTGAATCCATCAAAAAAAGTAATGATGATCGTAAAAAGTAATAATGTTTGTAAAGAATATCCATATTTTAAGCCTCTCGATGTCTGAAAAAGTGTGTTTTTGAAATTAGGTCCCCATCACTGAGCGTAATAACTCACAATTGGATAGCAGTAAGCGAAATCTGAAATGGAGTTTTGACTCAAACATTGTATGCCTGTATTACATTTTAGACAAAATGCACTGAGGAATATCCATCAATCCATCATTGATGATATTCCTCAATGTTTATAAATGAATACAATGACTTGAAAACAGACGAAATTTGTTACATAATTTCAGCGCCAGAATTTCAGTGAAAGTCTAAGCATAATTTATATGAATGTGAGGACGTTTACTCAGAATCCTGTTAGGCCAGGGAAATGAAATTTGGTATATGATCTTTACATTGAGATGATTTATTTTGTGCGTTGAGAAATATTAATCGATCCGTCAGGTGACTTGTGAATACAATAATTCAAAAACAGACGAAATTTGTTACATAATTTCAGATCCAGAATTTTATCTAAATTCATATGTATATGAAGACACTTACGCAGAACCCTCTCAAGCCAGATAAGTGAAATTTGGTATGTGATCTTCTTATCAAACTTCTTACCAAACTTGTATTTGGACGTAATTAATCAAAGATGGAAATTCGAACATACAAATTAGTCCTTTCAGCATTCAATGATACTAAATCAAAGTATGCGAAGATATGAACATACGTCTGAGTATCGAGGATGAAATACAGTGGTTGTTTTTATCTTTTGTCATATTATGCCATTAACCACAATCCATTTTTCAAATTCTTCGATTGCAGTAGTCGCAGGTAATTGTTGCAGATGTAGAAATCTTCTTTATTCTTGTACTAATTATTGTTCCATTCTGTCAAATCTTATTTTCTTTCTTTCTTTCTTTTTTTTTTTCATGTCAGTCTTTATTTCTCAATTCTTTCGCTGCAATAGTTGCATGTGCCCAAACCCAGCATTTGGTAAGGAACTGCACAACACTCACATACTTGTGAGGAAAAACTGAACGAAAAAGTGTTTAATGTGCGGAAATCAAGGCCGAAAATTCCGGAAAATCGTTCATCTTTCACATGTCACCCCTTAGGGAGGTAGAATCGTCGAAAAGGGGTAGTAGTCTCGGGATATTGAAACGAATAGTAGCGTTAGTAGTCCTAAACGAAATATTTCTAAGACAATATTACATCAAAATATTGCACTCTATTCGTTCTTACTAACTGCATTATACTCGTTCTTACTAGTATCTAGAACCTATAAAATATTACTTAATGTAAATCGTGTATTCGTATTAAATAAATAAATTCATTCAAACTACTTACAGCTCTGAAAAACAATGTAATATCACTTATTTATCCAATCAATGTCCGAATAATGAGTATCGATTAACTGGAATTAACCTAACAATCCATCAAGGCGGAAGACTCACTTATTAATGAGTTTGGTATTGGAGATGACGAAACAAGGTAATTTTTCATGCAGTTTTATTATAATATTAAAGTAATAGTTTGCTTTCCCCTAAATTTTCTACAAGATATCGAGGATACATCGCTTTTATACCAAAGATAAAATATTCAAGAAGATTAATTTATTTTATTTAGTCCACTTTGCGTGCATGATGTCTTATTTAAAGTTTAAATTGCAAGTTGCAGTTGCGAAATGAAATGTTTCAGGCTGAAAAACGCTTTGAAAAACATTCCAAAGAACTGAGAAGAACTTGAAAGTAGGGAGAATAATTTAAAATTCAGGTTTTGTATAAAGAAATAACTGTTGTTTTTTTTTTACTTTTACGCATACTGTCCTTATAAATTTAAACTTATTGATAAGTTGCTATTGGAAGCCAAGGGAAAAAATATAATTATAATTGCCTACGGTATGGAGCTGAGGATATTAGCGGAAATCACAGCTATGATTTGTGAAGTTTCAGATTAAAACTAAGGTGATATAAGTTAATTTTAAGAATAGTTCAATTTAAAATTTTTACTAATTCATGGTTCCCAATTAAATTACAATATGCATTTTTTACTGATTAATTGTTTTTAATTAAATTTAGATGTAAACTTTTAATTCAAGGAACTCCATAATTAATAATATAACAGCATTTTTGTTTCCCAAATAAAAACAATACATTTTGCAATAAAATGTTTTTTTGAAGGGCAAAGAAAATGAATGTGATTTAAATGGCTGTAACTTCCATCCTCTCTTTCCTGTTATAACTTAAGAAACTTTTTTGCCTTTCCGTAAAATTTATCTTTCAATGAAATAATATAGTGATGACACTTTTTTTATTTGTTTCCATTATATATTGAATTTTCTTAAGGTATATTGTACAATATATCAATGTACCTTTAAAATCTAGTATTAGTTATATCAGCGATTCCGTTTTTATATTACATTCACTTAGGAAGCATTACAAAGAACCATGGAAAAATTAATTTGTTACATGCATTTAGAATTTTAAATTTATATTTAATAAGATAATGTAATTTCAGTTATTCAGATTTGGTTCGAAAATGATAGAAAATCCGAAAACAAAACCTTTTTATGTAAAAAAAAAAAAAAAAAAAAAAAACGAGAGAAGACAACAAAATATCCAAGAAATGGCATTTTAATATAATGTTTATGAATATGCTTAATGAAAGCAACAATGTTTTTGTCCCCTTTAAATTGATAAATTGTAATCAAATTTATTTATCTCCTAAAGAATAATCTTTCATTTGCTAATTATTATATTATTCGATTATCTGATTTGGTTTAGTTCCAATTAGTCGGGGTAGTTAAAGATCGATTGTACGTTGTACATATTTAGCAAAAATATTTTGTGCTAGTCGCTGTGCCAAGACTTATAATTTCTAAATATTATCAAGTAATTATCGGAATTCAATCTCATAATAAAATTTCCTAACTTTAATTTATAATTATTTAAGAAAGAGCCAATTTTAATGAACATATTAATAATTTTAATTTCGTTACGTCAACCACATTGATGCACTGCCTCTTTGGAATTAAACTTGAACATTTACCATAATACATTCTGATTGGTTAGCAAACTGATGACATTCATCCATTTGTTAATTCTGGGGCGGAGATTCTACAAATGTTTTATTTTACAAAGTTTCTCGAAACTTTAGGACGGAAAGAGAAAATTTTGCTTTAATTCTTAATAGATAGAAACTAAATGTATATCAGTTACATCAATCAAACTAAACTATTCGTTCTCAAGAAACTCAACCAAACAACAATATGTAATTTACCAAGAAAGAAAAATCATGTGATAAGAATTCCATAAATAATAATACCAAGCAATATCAACAGTATAGCCGGAGACAACATTCCTTGAAGAAAATAAAAATAATCCTTCTCCAGCTAAATAACAACCGGATAAAGCGTTTTGATTAAGTTGAACCAACCTAATAATTGAACAAGGGAGAAGACTGATTCATTTATGAAGTCTGGCAGAATAGGTGATATCAGAAGTATGCGATGAGATTTCCAAGAAGTTATAATATTAGATTAATAAACAACAATAAAAGCTTGCATTCCGTTGAAGAGCTTTCTTCTCGAATGTGAGGAGATACGGCCTTTATATCAAAGACAGAAACTTCGGAAAGATTTCTTTGTTTTACGTCGCCTCCTTTTATGCGATTCCCGTCTTGTTTGAAGTTGTTCATTCAGAAATTAAACGTTCCGGAATAAATAAAGCTTTTTGAAAGATTTCTGGGTACTTGGATAAATGTGTAAAAATAGGAAACTTAGGAATATGTTTTTGGCATAAAGTGGTGGCTTTCGCTTGGTTTCCGGCTATCGTTTGTTTTATTTTATTTTATTTAGTTTGAATGCTTAAACCACCACATTTAGGGAAGAAAATTTAAATTGCCTTCTCTTGTAAAATAATAATAAATGTATTTAAATACTTTTATTATTACTTTATATGTATACTTTCCCATCTATCCATAAGATAATTAAATGATAAAATAATTTGTAATGTAATTGGGATATCTTTTTAAATATAAAAAATATCAGGGCAAAGATAGAGTAAAAAATGTTAATTCATAAAAAAAAACCCAAAAGAGCATAATATATTCTGGTAAACTCCATAAATCATTTTCACTTAAATTTTATGCTCGTCAAAATAACTATGAAGCCTAATACAACTCAAATACCAACACTAAAGGGATTAAACATTTGATTCAAAGTTGATACAACCTAAGAAGTAATTCTCTGCCAATGTCAATAATCTATATTGCAATTTATAATTTTTAATAATGTCATTATACACATAAATTATACCTGTTTAAAGTGCCATTACTTCTTATTCTCATTGTTGAATTTATTCTCAAAAATATCTGGTAACACTAGTAGTTACAAAATTATGTATAAAAATGTAGATTCTCAATGTTTTTTCCATAAAAAGATGCACATGCGCTGCATTCATTAAATTATTAGTTTTAATACCGGTCATTTTAAAACAATACAAGTACTTTTTGTGAGTCGTTTACATAGTTTTGATCTACGTTCAAACATCAAGAACAGTATTCTCATCTGCTCAATACCAGAGACAAACTATTAAGTAGGCAATACCCTAAAGCAACATAATTTTAGGAATCGCATTTCCCTCTAGATTCTTATGAGAATAATTCAATTTTGTGCATTCATTTAATTATAAAGGCCATTCAATGGAGCTTATTCATATTAAACTTAATCATTGCTTAAATTAGCTTTGATATATTATTCAAGTAGCATTTCTAGTTTATTATCAACATTTTGCAAATTTTATTATATTATTTTTTTACTCTAAAATGGCGTTATTTAATAATTGTTTAAAAAAATATCCTTTATTATTGAATATTATTATTCAGCTAAGAATATTTTTTCTTTACTATTTTGCTTAAAATTACTTTTAAATTTGAATTGAATGCTTTTTATATATGCGATACACAGAAATCATTATTTTCGAAAATGATCCATTATGCAAAATTGGCTATTTAAAACTACTTCCATAAAGATTATATTAACTTCCATAAAAATATATTTGGTTTCGAAAATTTGGAGGTGAAGAGAGACCCCCCCAAATTTGTTACGTCTAAGAGCCTCTATAAGACTTGATCCGGTATTTTCACAAGCCAGCAAATTTCTACGACAATAAGAGGGTAATTAAGGATTTATCATGTCCTGGGCCACATACCTTCGGAAAGGAGGGGAGGGTCTTCATAGCTTTGAGAATGCTAGTTGGTTCTATTTGCTTTGGTAGAAACAGAAATAATGTGGGATTGGTTACACCATTAACGATGACGAGACGTGCCTCCTACGGGAGAGTTTGTACTGGGGCCAGTGACTGCTCTTAGTATTCAACAAAAGTTTCCGCCAATGCTGCCATGGCGTTCCGGTCATTCAGATGTTTCCGTGTACATAAGGGAAATTCGGCATAGAGAAGAATACAGGTTAAATTTTGTTGAAGATAACTTTGGTCCCTATGTCAAGATAAGATAACTTTGGTCCCGAAACACGGACTTACTTTCCAGGCCACAACGATGTCGAATATGTCCATTAAAGCTTCATGAAAATAATATTAAGATATGGAGTTTTTTACAGTCATTAACCCTATACTAATAGAGTACAATCAAATAAATATTTATAAAAGACTATATGTAATATTTCCAGAATATGTAAAATATTCTGAAAATAAAATATATCCAGGTTATTCTGATGTAAAATGATGAATTTGAAATTAAATTTTGAGGAGTTATCTTTAACCAAAACCTTTTACCAAACCCGGGTAAACCAAAAGTGGGTTTTTTTAGAAAAAAAAAAAAAACCCGCTTTTAATAATTACAGCTATACTTATGTAAATTATTTTTGCCCCTAAACAAAAATTTCTTTAAATGTCAAATGTGAGAAAAAAAAACAACGCAAAATGCGGTTATGAAAAAGCATGTTGTTCAAAGTTTAAGTAAAAGATAATTACTAAGAAAAGAGTAAAAGGAATATCTAGTCTTTTAACATAAAATAAGATAAAAATATGTTAAACAAAACATTAATAAAAAGCGGAGACAGATACCTGAATTCATTATTCACGTTTTTGACGAGGCACTCGTCCACCCCCATCTATTGTATTTACCAATGCAGAAAAAAGGAACACTTAATATTTTCCCCCTCACGTCTTTTGTTTCGTAACACTTCAAAATTCACAATGGTAAGAAGCACCGCTCTAAAAAAAGGTTAGAAAAATTAATTTTAAGAATATTTTTACCTGCCGCTTTTTCTCTAGACGTATTTTAATTAAAAATCATATGACACGGTTAATTGACTCCATTACAGAACAGTCACATATGTTTGGGAGAAAAATTGTTTTGCTGCTTCTTTTAAAAATACATTTACACTTTTATTTGCACATGGTTTTATTTAAAATTGTTATTTCAATTGTAATTTGATTAAATTATGAAAAGATAATGAAATATAATTGTGAATAAAATATTTCAAAAACAGCTTAACTAATTATATTTTTAATTCTTTTATCCTAATGCAATTGAAGAATACTAATTGGTTGCATTATGATATCATGAGTTTTAAAATGAAAGTTATAAAAAAGATAATAAGAGAAACGATACTTATTATACAATTATGTAATTATAATGTATATAAAAAGATTATTTCGCAACAATCATTTATTTTATAAAAACTACTTAATTTTAGGTATTCAATAAACATATAATATTTTGGTGGGTTATTTTTCAAAGAAAATATTAAATGAAATTCTAAAATCTAAACTTAATTCGAAATAAAATGGGAAAAGAATGTTTTTGTTAAGAGAGAATATTATTTTTTGTCTCATATATTGTTTGTGAAATATTATTACGTCATATTAAATATTAAATCATTATAAAATCATCGAAGGAAATTTAATGGCCAGCCCGTTACACCGTAGCATTACAATGTTTTAGATTTGATTCGTCCATTTCTTATTATATAATATCGTTACAATTCTAGTGTGTAAATTTGCAGCAGCTAAAATAAAGAAAAAAAAATTAATAATTACTTTATTATAAATTAACGTGCATAATAAATTAAATTGTACGTGCTCCCTTCGGCCGCGGTATTTATAACATTAATTCAATAAAGCCAACCAACTTTTATGCCTTTTATCATATCGAATGAAATGCCAATTTTAAATTCAACTTGCTCAGTATTCATAGATTATTCCGATTGGCAGATCATACGCTCAAAGTGGCGAAATATATTGTCTGTCCGATTATTGAAGCTGAAGGCTATAACAGGGTTTTATAATGCACTATGTTTAAACAACGAAGGGCTAAGGGGGTCATATGATGATGTGGATTTATCTAAACTTTACAAACTTTTAAATTAAGTAAAAAAATAATATTTATATACTACTGAAAGAATCTGTCGTATCTCTGCCTCCATTGGGATTTTACAGTCAAGAATGTTTTATGAGATTTCTCTCGGAGTCTGGAATACCGTAAAGGGAGCAGGCGACTCATTGCAGTTTGATTTAGGTTCATAATCTTTCATACGATATAAAAATTGACGAAATCGGTTAAGTAATTATGGTTGGGGTACTATATAATGCCTTTTTCTCATATAGATTGCATGAAGGGGTGCTTTTTTATTTTAATTTTGTGGTTTCTTTCGAAAATAGGGAATAGTATAAGCGAAAAACAATCTATACTGATATCATACATCAGGTTTTATATGGAATAGAAACTGACGAAATAGAACCAGTGTTTGGGGCTGGGGGATAGTTCTTTTGTTATCCTAATTGCTTTAAATAATAAAAATTATCTTGCAAAAAAATATAATTAGCATCAATGAAAATATGTACACTTTTTTTAATTTTCAAATATTATTATTAAGGAAAACTGATAATTCTTCTTTAGATTTAATTAAATTCTTATTAACATCTTGTTAAAATTCTTTTCTTTTTGAGTTTATACTGTCTAAAGGGAATCTATGCCGAATTTGTTAATTGTAGGTCCAAGTATTTGTTTTGTCGAAGGATTTCCTTCACATATGTCGATTTTCACATGTCGTAGTTCACATTATATGGCAACTACAAACATTTTTTTTTTTAAATTGTAGCCAGTCACCGCGTTACCACAAAACTAAGCCGTATAAACAGGGATTATTGTGACTTGCTGATTAGACACATTAGCATGCTAAAATATACAGAACTGACACTTTAATTAAAAGAAGAGCAGTTTTGTATAGGAATCAGGGGAGATTGCAATATAGAGGAATTTCTAGATGGAAAGTATTGTATTATAGACTATTCAAAGAATCTGTTCCTGACTAATGATCTAAAATTTGTATAAATTAAACACAAGTAAAGTTTCATTGGACACAGTATTGAAACTTGATTTTATTATTAGCTGTTTGTGCAATAGTTATTCAAAACAAAATTTTTGAGCTATCTATATTATAAAAGGACTCAGAAGTATCATAAATGCATGGAACTAAATTCATTATTCATCAAAATTAATATCAAAGAAACAGCTATATGAAAATTAAGCAAAGAATATATATGTTCTATAAATAATATTACCACAATGCCTGATAATTCAACCGTAAAAATGATTCCTTTGAAAGGGATAATAATGCTTATCTGACCAATCAGCATCTGAATAACCAGGGCCGGTTAACTGAAGCAAACTTAACAATTGATCAAGACGGAAAACTCATTCATAAATAAAGTCTAGCAGAGTGGCAAAGCAGTTATGTTATTAGATTAATGAACTGGAGTAATAGCTTCCTTGCCGCCAAAGAATTTTCTTGGTGACAGTGAGGAGATACTGCTTTTATGCTGAAGATAGACGCTTCGGGAAGAATCATTTGTTTTACTTAGCTTCCTTTTATGTGATTTGTGCCGTGTTTGCAGCTGTTGATTGACAAATTAAACGGCCCGAAATGAACAAGGCTTTTTGAAAGATTTCAGGGGACTGGAAAGATTGTAGAAGTGCGATGATTTATTTGGAAATATGCTCTTAGAATAAACTGAATGTTATTTATCTGGTTTCTGATTGAAGCGCTTTGTGCGTGTGATATGTTTAATCCATCTCACTGATACAAAATGCTTTGAAATATATTCCTGTCTAAAAGTAAACTAAAAATAAAAATAAAGAACAATGGATTTTAGAAATATGATCCCTTTACAATTAAAAATGTTGAAAAATTAAATGGTAAGTTAATTTGTTTTCGAAATATGAATTTGTTTTAAGTAGGAACATCGTGATTCATTTTTGACAAGTCAAATTATAAAATTATACAAAAGATGTCATTATAAATTATATATGCTATACACCTTCTCTTAAATGTTATACGAAGGTGAGTCAAAAAGTAAAGGGACATTTGATAAAAGGTGCATAACATATTATTCTAATGATAGAAAACTGAAACAACCATTATTTTTCTACATAACCACTCAGGACTTCAACGCACTTTTCCCAACATTTCACAAGTTATTTTATTCCGATAGAAAAAAAAAGTTTTGGGGTTGTATCTGTAAACAATTTTGCACAGCATCAATGAATACTTCATCGGTTTCAAATTTTCTTCCCCTTAGAGTTTTCTTCAATAGTCCAAACATATGAAAATTGCTTGGAGCCAGGTCTGGACTTATAGTGGATGATCCAGCATCTCGAATCTCAATTACTTTGTTATTTCGGCTGTCCATTGGACAGAATGGGGATGAGCGTTAACTTGCTGCAGGATGACACCTTTTTGCACTTTGCCACGGCGTTTGGATCTGGTTACAGGTTCCAATTTAGTTCATAACGAATCATAATAGATTTCATTGTTTACAGTTTCTCTTCTTGAGGCGAAATGAATGGCTATTCCACTTTCTATGTCCCATGTGCAGATCGAGAATGAAGCTGCCATATTTAATGGTCTGATACACACCAACGACTAAAGCGGGAATAAGAATGACACGTTAGATAGAAGTGTTGCGGACTATACTAATTCAGCGCTGTATTCTAGCAGTGTTGCCAAACCCCGGAAAAAGAAATTGCAATGGTCCCTTTAATTTTGACTTTCCCTTGTATAAATATATCAATAAAACTATGAAGTTGGCCTGCTGCATCAGTAACACAAATAAGAAATCCATCATTATTTAAGCAGAAATTTTCATCCATATTACGAATAGATGTTCGAATAGTAATAATAGCTTATTTACACATTACACATACAGTTAAAATAATAATATATTAATATTGAATTTAAATATCATATTTCGAGAAAAGTCTAACATTTTGATATTTATTTACGAAATGTATATTTCGGTACCAGGATTACGATTTATGCATGGCAATCTCATTGATATCAAAGATTCTTCTGCTCCGGGCAGTGAAAGCTTGTAAAAACTGACCCCTGCTTCGTAAAACCAATGGTGTTAAAGTTATTATACTAGAGGCTGTAAAAGCTGCAGGAAGTGCTTGTACATGAATGCACATCAATTTTAAATGATACCTTTTGTTGAATTCCAGTGATGGCTTGAAGAACAGATTGTGAATGATAAATGGCTTAAATAGCCAAATGGCTTTCTAAAGAAGGGCAATGGAATTTTGAAAAATGAGTTATGCTTGGTAAACTCTTCTTTGTCAAACTCTCTCTACTAGAGACAGTGGAAGTTCGAAGATTTTTATTTTGAAAAACTATTATTAAACTTCCTCCTGCTGTAAAAATGTGAAAATTTAATAAAGATAGTTACGCGAATGATTATCTATCACATCGATTCTAAATACTGTTCTGCTGTAAGGCAATGAAAGGAATCTTGAAGAAGAGCTTATGTATTGTGAACTATTACCAAGCGTCCTTCTACAGGAAGTTAGCAGATGACAACAAATGGAAACTTGAAGAACTTATATATAGTAAACTATTACCAAACGCCCTTCTACTGGAAGTCAGCGGAAGACAGTGAATGGAAACTTCAAAAAGGGCTTTGGATTGGTAACTATTACCAAATCCCTTCTTCTGAATATCAGAGGAAGCTTGTAGTTCGAGTTTCTGCCTAAAATGTCTGTCTCTTATCTGATTTTGTTCAAAATTGCGATGTTCTTACACGTATTGCTTCAAAATGAATATAAATGCTAAAAAGTGATAGTGAAATATTATGACTAAAAATTGGTTTAAACATTCTGTAAAAAACATTTTCTTAACAGAAATTTTAATAAAGATAAACTAACTAAATTTTGCAGAAAATTGTAAAAAAAATTATACTAAAAAAAGACAAAAACTTTTTGAAATGTAACATGTAGAAAACAATACAATATGTGTTTGAGAAAAGTATACGTTTAGGTGCTAAAATAAACGATAATTATTACGAAATGGCAAACAAAAAGGAAATTTTGAATTCTAGAATAGAAAAAAAAAATGAGTAAGTCAAATAAAACGTTTTAACGAGAAAAAAAAGTTTTTTTTTATATCATGTATTTCTTAAAATATTAATATTTTAAGATTAATACATTCTTTTAGTCAAATAGTCAATGTAAAAAAAATGAACATTTGGAAAAATTTTATTTGATGTAGATATTAGTTTGTTTTCGAGAATCAAGGAAATGTAGCAATACATAAAAAAAAGATTTCCATTCTAAAAGAATACCATCAAACCATAGTGAATTCATTGAATAGAAAAGAATTCATGCAACATGTGTTCTATAAATAATATTCCTGGAATGGCTAACAGCAGGGCTGGAAATAGAATTCCTTGAAGAGCATCATAATACTAATCTACCCAATCAACGTCAGAATAACGAGGGTTTGTTAACTGAACTAACCTAACAACTGATCAAGGAAGAAAACCGATTCATTAATGATGTCTAGCAGAGGAGATGATAATAGCACTACTGGCTTCTATGTAGTTATTAGATTAATGAATAAAAGAAATAGTTGCTTGACGCTAGTGAAGAATTTTCATCGTGGCAAAATGCTTTTATTCCAAAATAGAGGATTCTCGAAGTTTCATTTGTTTCCCTTATCCTCCTTTTACTTGATTCGTGCCTTATTTGTGGCTGTCGATTGATAAATTAATCGAAGTGAAACAGACAAAACGTTTTGAAAAGTAACGAGGAGTTTGGAAAAATGGGATGGTGCAAAAGATAAATTTGGGGTTAGTACAAGATGGTCATGAGCCTTTCCCTGACTATAAAAAAAAGTAAAAATTACAAAAGAACCATTAACTTGTATGTAAATAACACTGAAGTACTTGACACTGAAATTACTCTTATTACTCATTGCCGAATGGCAAAAGTCAAATGCAAACAACTCGTCATACCAATATTTCCGAGTGCTTTATTGAACCTTTTTATAGCTGAACTTAATTTAATACTTCGCTTATTTGAATGCTTTTTATTATTGGAGCTGTAAAATATTATTAGAAATCCTCGGTGTATGATAAAAAGTCCATCAAGTTAGAAGAGAGGTTAGATAAAAGATGTTAGAAACAAACATCAAACAAAATTTTATCGTGCGTGAAAATAGGCGTAATGTTCGTTTCAGTATCCCAAAGTTACCACCTTCGGACGATTCTACTTCGCTAAAGGGTGAGACGTGCGTTATTTAAACTATTAGAGAGACAAATTTAAAGAATATCATTTATGAAATTCTTGGTCATTCTTTGACCTTGATATGCTCAAAAGCGCGAAGGTAACTGAAGTAAAACTGATGTCCCAAGCTACAAGTAATGCATAAACTATTTTCTCACAAAAATGGTTTATGCATTAATTAAAATTTTTTTAAAATGCTTTTGTAAGGATATAAGTTTTTATTTCCGTACATTTTTTTATTTCTTATTTTCAACTTTTTTTTTTATTTACTTTGATTTCAGTCTGGAACAATGTAATGAGGAAATTCAAATTCATCAAAAGAACAAGCCAGAAGTAATGCATAAACTATTTTCTCACAAAAATAGTTTATGCATTAATTAAATTTTTTTAAAAATGCTTTTGTAAGGATATAAGTTTTTATTTCCGTACATTTTTTTATTTTTTTATTTTCAACTTTTTTTTTATTTACTTTGATTTCAGTCTGGAACAATGTAATGAGGAAATTCAAATTCATCAAAAGAACAAGCCAGAAGTAATGCATAAACTATTTTCTCACAAAAATAGTTTATGCATTAATTAAAATTTTTTAAAAATGCTTTTGTAAGGATATAAGTTTTTATTTCCGTACATTTTTTTATTTCTTATTTTCAACTTTTTTTTATTTACTTTGATTTCAGTCTGGAACAATGTAAGGAGGAAATTCAAATTCATCAAAAGAACAAGCCAGAAGTAATGCATAAACTATTTTCTCACAAAAATAGTTTATGCATTAATTAAAATTTTTTTTAAATGCTTTTGTAAGGATATAAGTTTTTATTTCCGTACATTTTTTTTATTTTTTATTTTCAACTTTTTTTTTTATTTACTTTGATTTCAGTCTGGAACAATGTAAGGAGGAAATTCAAATTCATCAAAAGAACAAGCCAGAAGTAATGCATAAACTATTTTCTCACAAAAATAGTTTATGCATTAATTAAAATTTTTTTTAAATGCTTTTGTAAGGATATAAGTTTTTATTTCCGTACATTTTTTTTATTTTTTATTTTCAACTTTTTTTTATTTACTTTGATTTCAGTCTGGAACAATGTAATGAGGAAATTCAAATTCATCAAACGAACAAGCCAGAAGTAATGCATAAACTATTTTCTCACAAAAATAGTTTATGCATTAATTAAAATTTTTTAAAAATGCTTTTGTAAGGATATAAGTTTTTATTTCCGTACATTTTTTTATTTCTTATTTTCAACTTTTTTTTATTTACTTTGATTTCAGTCTGGAACAATGTAAGGAGGAAATTCAAATTCATCAAAAGAACAAGCCAGAAGTAATGCATAAACTATTTTCTCACAAAAATAGTTTATGCATTAATTAAAATTTTTTAAAAATGCTTTTGTAAGGATATAAGTTTTTATTTCCGTACATTTTTTTATTTCTTATTTTCAACTTTTTTTTATTTACTTTGATTTCAGTCTGGAACAATGTAAGGAGGAAATTCAAATTCATCAAAAGAACAAGCCAGAAGTAATGCATAAACTATTTTCTCACAAAAATAGTTTATGCATTAATTAAAATTTTTTTAAATGCTTTTTGTAAGGATATATAATTTATTTTTAAATATTTTGTAAGGATATAAGTTTTTATTTCCGTACATTTTTTTTATTTTTTATTTTCAACTTTTTTTTTATTTACTTTGATTTCAGTCTGGAGCAATGTAATGAGGAAATTCAAATTCATCAAACGAACAAACTCAGTAGCATATTTTTTCTAGTATTAAGATTTTAAAAACAAATTCTTTGAACATTACTTCTGAAATTGGATTTTCACTTCCGCTTTTATCTCATCGTGTATATTTTTTTTTTTAAATTTGCATCCCAATCATATTAGGTAAACTGATTCAATTAATTTCATGTCTAATAGTACGATATATTAACACGATAGATTTTTTTTAAATACATGCTATTTCTAATACATTTTTAAATACATAACATATTTTACCTTTTACTGCCTAAAAATTCAATAATCTGGACGCACAAGCAAGTCATCAAAGGATGTTAGTTGAAATAATAGTGTAAAATTCTTGCCATGAAATAACCGTGTTTTTAAATTTTTTAATTCAACGGATAGTCTAACTTATGCAGAAATAGTGATTTCATGTTCTATTTTTATTAAAATGGAGCCAACGAAAAGAAAATTTCGATGTGTTTCTCGTTTCCACAAATTCAACTTGAAAATTATTGTTAGTTTTGGGGTTACATAACAAGATGTTTACAACGCCAGTTGAAGATATTGGAATATTCAAAGTTAGGACAGCAAATGCTGAGTCTAAATTGGAATAGCAGAAATGTTGGTCGATAATACTTGGCGAGAATTGGAATATCACTTTGACATTTTTTGAATTATTACATTGAAATTCACTGACGTAAGTGGTTTTATTAAAATCTTTATAATATTTTAATATTATATTGAAGTAACTATATAACAAATTATAATAGTCTTTTTTTTACAATAATTTGTTTCTAATGAAGAGAAGATATTGCGATAACTTCGTATCTTATAATGATTTGTAGATATCAGTTTAGTTACTATCTGCCATGTATTGCATGAGGTGCCATAAAAATGTCAAATTGTGTGGCACATTCTTTTAATTCAAAATTTAAATGTTTGGATTGAAAATAAATGGGAAAAGGAATATTCAAATAAATACATTAAATGATTATGTGCAACTATTACTCTTTCGAGAATTTCGAATCTCAGTAATAGAGTTATACTTTTCATCAACTTTTCTAGGCAGAGTTTACTAACGTTAAATTAGCGTTTTATTTGGAAGCAACATTAGAGCTATTTTGGATTCAATCTTAGAATTTTGAGTCTAGGTCGAAGACAAACATGACACATGAGTTCTTCACAAGCACCTACTTAAAAAATTCTACTAAAGCTTAAAAAGTACGTTTTAGTTAAAAACAACCTTTTTTAAAATTGTCAAATATAAAAAAACTGAAATACAAGTTTGGTTTTTCATTGCTGTTTCTTAGATTAAGTGTAATAGGATACACTACTAGCTAAAAAAACCTTTGCCTTAATTAAGCAAAAGAAACAGTGAAATGAATGTTACATTTACAGAACAATCATTCAACCAGTATCGTTTACCAGAAGACATGCTTAAAATATTTTACCAAAACTTACGAAAAAAAAATCTGGGAAAATTGCTTTTTTTAAGATGTCATGCATAGAAAAATAATACAAAATGTGTCTATGAAAATTACGCAATTAGAAGTTAAGTTAAAATAAAATTAGAATGAAAGAGGAAAGAGAAAGAATCGGGACTTCTAAAAAAATTAATATAAATTCAACAAAAAATATTTGTAGAAACGAGAGACGGGTCCATGAATTCATTATTTATATTTTTGTTCCTAGTGCCTTTACGAAGGCAATCATTTTTTTTTTTTCGCTTTTTTATATTTACCGATGCAGAAAAGCGAACAATTACTGTATTTTTTTCCTATTCTTTTGTTTCCTACTTCAAAACTCACAATAGTAAGTAGGATTTGTTTAAAAAAGATTAGAAAAATTAACTTCGAGAATACTTTTACCTGTCGCATTTCTTTCTTTTCAGAGATATTTTAATTAAAACGTAACAAATTGCACGGTTCATTAACTTTACTACAAAACAGTCACATTTGTTAGAATTAATTTTTTTGAAGTGTCTTTTTAAAGAGACGTCACACTTTCCTTGTAGTTGATTCTGGTCGGTCCATTTATCAAAGCATTTTTAAGCCCTTAAATTTATTTTTAATCTGATTACCTTCTTGTTGGATTATGGGTAATAAGTAAGGATAAAATATTTCATAAAATATTTAAATAATTACATTGTTTAATTGTCCAACCTACTGAGTAATTACAATGCTTTGTTGCCTTTGAGGTTAACAGAAGCATAAAAATTATCTTCTCCCTCATGTTTT
This sequence comes from Argiope bruennichi, assembly GCF_947563725.1. Classification (NCBI taxonomy): domain Eukaryota; kingdom Metazoa; phylum Arthropoda; class Arachnida; order Araneae; family Araneidae; genus Argiope; species Argiope bruennichi. Next base: position 57,785,681 of record NC_079158.1, read on the forward strand.
AGGTGACAAATCTATTTCTTTTAAAAAACTCCTTTTTGGAATAATTTTTTTTTTTTTTTACTTTTTTTAAACTCAATAACAAAAAAAAAATCTAAATCAGCTAGATAAATTAAATTTATATAAAATTCAATTGATATGAAAAATATTATCTTTATGGAATTTTAAATAAAGTGTCAACCAGATTTTCTGTTTGCCCCATTTTATTCGTGTGAAGACGACAAATGACAGAAACTAGAAAATAAAATTTGACATAGAATTTATTACCCAAAATTATAGTTTTGAAAATGGTAGGACCAATATATCAACTTGATATGAGTTAATGTATCAAAAATATTTAAAAAGTTACTAGGGCAACTTTTATTAAGTGACTGTTTTATCAAAATTGCATATCTGTGTCAAATTTTGAAATGAATTCAAGGGACAAAGCAACTTATCTATTTTATTCGAATAAAATCAATCAATCCGAAGATGTATTTTAGTGTAAAGCAGAGAGGGTTATTTTTAATAAACAACAAAGTATTATTCTTTAGAAATTTATTAGAAAGTCAGATAAAGAGACTCTTTCAGCTTTTCTTAATGCATAAAAAAACTTAAATTTTAACATATTCAATATTTAAAATTATTTAAAAATCTTATTCATTAGAGCATTATTAAATAGTTAATTGCAATTATAAATAGATTTGGAAAATTCATTCAAGTAAAATGAAGTGTAATTAATTATACAACTTACACTGAAGTTACTTACGCGCATTTTCTTACTTAAAACACAGAATTCACGAAAAAAATAATAATTCAATTAATAAATACTTTAACAAACATTTCCTCCGCATATTAATTTTAAAATATTTAATTAAGTTGAAGTCAAAATATTTAATTTGAGTGTTCAACATCCTTTTGTAAAGGTTGAATCCATCATTTCGAAGAAGTTTTTGAGAACAGTAACAGATGACGCTGGCATTGTCCATCTATCAGTCTATAGTGAGCCAAGCAGAAACTTCTCAAATGGGTCGATGTAACAAAGGAATCCACTATCTATACTTTAATTAAACGGCTCATTACGATGCTAAAATATGCGCATATATTAATAAATAATAATTGACGTTTCCTAACAGCATTTCAGAGTAATTGGGAAATAATCGCGAGCTTTACATGAACGATGAGTTAATGATAAATGGTAATGAGAAGCAAAATTAATTGAAAAATATGAACAGATATTTATGCTAGCTAGAGGAACTTAATGCTCCGGATATAATAACTCGCGGTGAAATCCATTTGAATTTAAGAGTATCGCCTTGAAAGAAAAACAATTGTTTTGGAAAGAGGGTATACCGAGTCTTTGAAATTCAAATTTTGAAGAGGGTGGTGTGCGAATTATTGGTATATCTTTAGGATAATTTGATTCTGAAGCCCGCTTTCAAAGTTATTCAGGAATTAAGTTTGGGCTTTCTATTTTTAATCGAAAAATGCATATAAGGGATTGAGGTACAAAAAGGAGTGCATAAACTAGGAAATAATATGGAATCTGTGAAAAATGTACAGTTTAATTAACTAATTAAGTTTTTGATTAATTGCTTGTCTTGGATAATGGTTCTGACTACAGTAGAAATGAATATAATTAAAGTAGTTTCATTTGTAGAAATATTTCTTCTTTATTAAAACAAACTGATGTTTCAAATCACAAAATAATCTTTAAAAGAAAGCACGATGATAAAATATAATAATATCAATAAAAACAAACATAGTGTTTGCATTTGAATAAATATTATAATTTTTATATGAAACAAATTCTTTCTAGTCAAAGTCTGAAAAGTGCTACATCTCTTCAAATAAATATAATACCATGTTATTCATTTTTTAAAATTTGTTATATGCTTTTAAAAAGAATAGATGATTTTGAAATAAATTACTACTATAGCAAGTACACCCAATGTTGCAATCTCTTTTCTTCTTATCAAATCGTCAGTGGAGGCGTCGTTTCATTTAAAATTTTTAACAATTTTTCTTTAGTGAAGAAAAGAATGCAAAATGTATCTTTTTTAGTCAAATCGTTTTTCCTTTTAAAATAACAATGCCATATATATATATTATATCTTTTCTTCTGAAATTTTAATCATACATCATAAGAAAAAAGCCCAATTCCTTAACAAATTTCCCATTGTTGATATAAGACTTTTACCCGGAATAAAATGAAGAAGACTTTTTAAGAACAAATAAATATATATAATACTATATTCTTTTCCTAAATACCAAAGCGTGAATTACGTTAAGAATGTTAAACATAATGTAAAATAAGTCAATGAAAATAATCAATTATAATAACTACATCTTCTTTTGAGATGAAATGTCATTCGTAATTCTAACAACTCTTATATTTTCTTAAAAAGGCGTTTGCAGATTGAATCCTTGATAGTCTAAATTATTATATTACCATGATATTCGAAAAGAGGAAAGCATTAGTTAAACTATCGTCATTGTTAAATGACCTTTTAAATTTGCAAACTCCTTTCAAAATTATTTACTTGAATTAAGTTTGGGTGTTGCATTCTTAATCGATGTAAGTGGAACTGATTGAAGAACAAATATTAGTGTAATATAACGCAACATATTAACGGGAATTGAGATATACATGTTATTACATTAATTAAGTCCACTTGAATGTTTGATTTGTGTTGTAAAAGAATTTCTACTAGAATAGAATTAATCCATTTAGAAAAACTTCAGATGTCGACATCATGCGATCACCATTAACTATTGCAACTTCATCATTAGTTACCATATTGCAACTTCACCATTACTTACCATATTGCAACTTCACCATTACAGGACATATTCCAACTTCTCCAGTATTTACCATATTGTAACTTCACCATTACTTACCATAATGCAACTTTATCGTTATTACCATATTGCAAATTCATTATGAAACTTTTATCTAACAAATACTGAATAATACTCTACATAGATGAGTAATTTCAAAGTGTTATGAATGTAACCAGCTAATAAGAAGTTAAAATATGAATTTTCTAGAAACAAAAAAAATCAATAGGTTATTTGAAATTCATACAATTAAGTAACAATAAACGCAATTTATAAAACATCTAAATTTGTTGAAAATGCTAGCGAGAAAGTTTTATTTGAATGAAATTTTCTTTCCAAATAGCGACATCACAAAAAGAAATTAAATAATTTAGAGCAGATAAAGAATTAAAGTGGATGAAATATTTTAGATTAAACTATGAGAAAAGACTGCTTATTTTATTTGCATTGTATGTAAAACTGTTTAATACTTTCAGGTTCTTTCCTGCAGCCACTTTAAATAAAATAATGATATGAAAGTTTTAAAAAGAAAAAGATAAAAATTGCCATAACTCAGGGAGGGGCAATTTTTTTAAGAGAGTGGAAAAAAAGTCAATATGAATTACTTCAAAGCTGAATAAGGGACCAATAAACAGTATTAAAAGCATTTTTTTATTAATACGATACATTATGCTTTAACGGCAATTCCTAATGCATATTTAGCTATAAACACAGCTTCTTTCTATAGATATAACATTTCTAATGCCCATAATAATTCATATTATTTATTGTATCTATAACAATTGCCCAGATTACAAATGACAGTAACATTTTTGTAAACAATGATAAAAAAATCGATTGCGATAATAAAAAAAGCTTACAATTTTTCCGATGTTTTATAACACCCTTATATGATTTCTTTTAGTCACGCAGGCAACATTCAAGAACTAACCCTTTAACCCCAAGCACTCTCAGGTTCGCAAACATTTGATCCCGTTGATAGCCGCCTGTACAAGTGGATGTTTTAATCTTTTGAAGTTACTTCTTGTGTTTTCAATTCATTGGCATATATCTCTGTCTTAATTCCTCCTATGCGAGCAAAAATGAATTAATCCAAAGAAACATAAAAGTTTCTTAAAAGTACTATTGCATGCCTATTCGCCTTGCAGTTAAGTGAAATCACATATAATATATACCCAAACAAAATTTAAATCTTTTTATTTGAAAATTTCACTTCGTATCATAATTTAAAAGGAAATTACAAGCATTTGAACTCAAAACAACTGTTAGTACTTGTTATCAACTTCTCGAGATAAATCGCCAAAAAAATTGTCAATCGCCAAGTTGGCGACTGGCAATTCGGTGTTCTAACCTGATATAGTTTGAAAATCACCATGCATTTCTGGGGATGACACCATCTTGGAAAAAACTTTTCTTCTTGTGTGTAATGGAGACTGAAAATATTGGCATAATCTGAAAATCGCCAATATTGGCGCCTTATCACGGTGTTCTTAAAGTAACCATCTGAAAAATTGCTAAATAAACCCGAAATCGGAAACATTTGGATATCATATGTATAATGGAGTTTAGCCGATCTTCTCGTAATTTGAAATCACCAAGCAAACATAGGCCTTAAAAATAACAAGTGCCTAAATATTTTAATGTAACTTGTATTTTATAATCTGCTGTGGATCCAAACCTCTGACTCGCAAGGTATAATTCCGTTTACCACTGTTTAGTCGATTTCCTTGACAAACTGATAGATTAGAATATTTTTTTCTACAAAAAATGCAGCAAGATTAAAATTCCTTTTGTCTGGAATATCCATAAAATCCATGCATCAAGGTTTCGAGATCAAAGGAAGATGTAGCATCTTCTGTCGGTTGGCTGGGCCTTGAAACACCTGAGTAACATCTCTTACAAACCTGTGACTTAAATCTAGAATACTTATGGGAAATATGGGCTCATATTTATATTTAAATTTCAGGTAAAAAGCAAAAATACCTCTAATGTTCAATCCCAACCGCAGCGATCCAGTAATTGCTGAAGCACAAATTAGCAATCTCAATATATCAAATATCTTAATTGATTCTTAGGATAGTTCTGAATAAATGCACAATCAAATGTCAAAACAAATTAACTTTTGCTGGATCATGTTCCTCAGCCTGGAATATCCTGGTCCACTAGGTTACTTGAAAGAAGGGGGGCGGGAATCTTAGCTCATTGAACATTCTTGACAGAAATCAAGAATTGTTAGCAATTGCCAAACTTGATATTCGAGTTAATAATTTGGAACTGTTTGATATCTTATTAATTAATTTATAAAACTCATCATCGAATAAAAAAAAATATTAGATTCATCATTTCATAAAATTTCTCCTAAACATTCTAATTTCATACCAGCCTTCTCCATCAGACTACTAATGAAACTCATTTCATCCTTTCAAACGCTTCATTTAAACGCAGAGATATAAGCATGAACTCCAAAATCCCATCCTTGCCATTGCGGATGGACTTAAAGAGCAGATACGAGAGATTGGAGACATGGCTTCTCCATTAGGTTGCCTTTTACATGGAGCTGCAGGAAACGGCAAAAGGGAAAAACGCATCCTCTCCCCAGGGCTGAAGGAACTCGGCACATCCGCCCCTTTTGTCCGAGACTCCGAAAGGGATGGGGGAAGTCCGTCGTCGTCGAATGACGGCGTGGAATGTTGGATGGTTACTTTGTGGTTCAGTTGACAAGGTCACTTAACTGCTCTGACCTTTTTGGATGGCTTAGGAAATATCCGGATCATTTAGGTTAGGTATTGATGGTTTCACAGTAAGATTCTCGATGCATTTATTAGACAAAACTATAAATAGATACACATAGATAATTGTTGAAATTATGTTTAATACTTTTTTTTTCTTTTGGGATTTGGGCTACAACACTTTTTTTTTTTTTTTTTTTTTTTACTAAGGCTAGAAATTTTGCTCACTGTTGGCGATGACAACGGCTCAGTACAAGATATAAGTTTCGGAAATGCTTTAGATATCCATCACTACTTTGTTTAAAATGAAGGAGTAACAAGATCTAAAAGATACTCTGATTATTCAAACTGACTTTTAATATTACCCCTAGAACTTTCTTGTATACTCTCTAATAAAGGTGTTACCCTCCTCCCCTTTGCATAAAATTGAATAAGGCCCTTAATGGCATTGGCGAACAGTAGTTACACGATATACATTTTTGGAGTAATTCTAATGTTTTATTCAATCTATCATGTAAAATTTAGCACTTAATCTCTGACATGTGGTTCATAAATTAGAACTCAAAAAGCTGAATATTTTTTTCAGCCCAATTGAAATAAAAATTTGACATAGACCCTTACAGGAATTATCACGGGATCATATAATAGATTATTTAATTAAATCATTGCGTTTGTGAGTCATTGTCCTTACATACGTGCGAACGTACAGACCGACAGACGGCCAATCCCTTGTCAGAATTTGCACAAAATACATTACTGGTCTACATTTTAGATGATAATTACATTACATATACTACTACATTAACTGCATTATAGATGTACCATATTTTATCTTTCTAGCTCTGTGGGTTTTGCAGTTATCGTGTTCCCTTGAATCCAGACAGACAGATAGCCTTCTCCTGAATGGTTTTCATTTAAATTTTGATAGAAATCTACAAGTATGGCGTGGAAATAATATACTAAATTTTATTTGTCTTGAATAAAGTGTTTTTAACTTGCCATGATATAATTTTAAAACGATTATATTTCTCTACTCAAGGAATCTGGAACATGGAGATTCATCAAACTCTCGAGTTCGAATATTTTGGTGACTACAAAATTTGATTTTTGTATATTTCATATACGAGAAAATAAAAAAAAGTTATAATTGCCTTAGACGCAAGGATTAATTACCTGTGCTTTTATATGAATGCTTTATTAGTTTAAAATATACGGATTGTTCAGTTAATGAAGGCATCTGAATGTCTATCACTTAAAATGGTGTTTTTAATGACACTTCGTCTAAATTCAGTTAAAATCTTCAACTTATAATAAAGTTTCAACTTATGATAAAGAACATTTTACTTCCAGTATAAAACAGTCTTAGTTTCAATATACAAATGGGATCATCTTAATTTTATGGAGAATTCATACAGTGAACAATCGGTTGCTAAACGCCACATCGATTTGAGGAATTTTTAATTCTGCATAACAAGATGACAGAGTAAAAAAAAAAAAAAAAAAAAAAAAAAAAAAAAGTCTTCCTTTTAATTCCCTAGCCATGATTCACTACATCACTCCATGGAATGCCATAATTCACTTCATCAGTGCAAATCAATATAAAAGTAATATCTTTTATTATAACTGCAATCTCTAACAAAGGGAAAATGATTCAGGAACATTTTCTTCTAATTATAATTATTCCTTGCTATTATTCCTTTTATATTATCTTTCATAATTATTACTTATTATAAGTAATGCGTCTTGATAATATTATTATCACTACAAAAAATGAAGTATATTCGAGCTTCTATTATTATAATTCTTAGCAAATATTTTAAACAAAGTTATATACAATATTAAATTATTACATTTAATTTATGGCAACGATAATACTCACACATGCACACACAAAATAATGCATCGACTACTGGCACAACATATATAAGTATAAAAGCAGTAATTTAAGAAGTTGAAAGAATTGCTGTAATACACTATAAAATATTTTGGAAAGTTCATTAAAATTAGAAAAAAATATGTACAAAAATAAAACTGATATAAGTGAAAAGCTTATTTTTTTATTTAATATAGTTTTAAAATGTTTCGCTCTTTCATATGCTCTAAATTTGGTAATGATAAACAATGGTATTTCGGTTAATTTTCAAATGCTAATCTAATTGAAAATTCGAAATGAGAAATTAGCTTATCTAACTTTAGAACCTAATCTTTCTAGAGTCCATAATCTGCATTGTAAAGCGGCAGTACGTTACGATGTACGTTGTACGTTACATCGCGCCATAAACAAATTATATCCAATTTAAAGCATCCTCATGTTAAGAAAAAGAAAACATCCTAAATTATTAATGTTACCTTGACAAAAATGCTGCTTATAATTGTTTTTTATTTAATTTTCAGAACTCGGAATTCTCTGAAAACTTCCTGCAAAGAAAATGAAACTTTGAAATCTTCCCAGCTAACAAAATCTCATTTAGTTTTATGGCGCCATAAATTCCAAGAAATACTTCAACTAATACTTTTTAAAAACATCGCACATAACTCTACTGCAATTCAATGTTTATAAAAATAGGTTTTTCACAACTTAGTATGTTTATTTAACTTCTCTGTCGAAAATATCCTCCTGTAAAGTTAATCTTCAGTTAGCGTGATTAGGTACCATCTTAACTGATTCTAAATTTTACCGCGAAGTAGCTGTAATAAGGAATAGGAAAACACATTTCAGAGCGGTATTTACTTCACATTCAGTAGTGATTTTTTTTTGTGGTGTACATTTTGGTTTATGCGTATCGATATATTTTTAATATTTATTTTCATCAGAATGTTTTATGATTGGTAGATTACACGCGGATAGTGTTCAAAGTAGCAAATAATAATTTTCATCCATTTTGGAAAGAAATGTAGATGAAAATTATGAAATTATGAATGTTTCGTGCTGAATGTTGTCAGCACTATTTTTAAATGAGCGATGACACTTTTAAAAAGTAGAAAAGCAGTCTCGATAAAAAAAAAGTAAGATTAGAATGAACTTGTTAAATAATAGATTCCTTATTTTGAATACTGCTGTTTGTTACAAAAGTAGATAGTTTCCAAATCTTGTTTGAATTATAATAATTTCACAGTCATGTGATTATTTTTTTAGCGAAAGAATAATGTTTTCATAAATAATGATTAAAAATTATTAATTTTGGAGAGCTTTTTATCTTGGCTATCAAATACAAAAAACTTCTGAATTCGGTCTTGAAATCGAAATTATACATCATATATTCGTTTGCAGATAAATAATAAATAAGAATTCTGTCTAATTGTGATCTAATAGTTAATTTGCAATATGTATACTTCCAATGTCTTAATACAAGGGATTACAAGGAATGTACATCCTTAATGAGGCAAATATTTTTGTGACTACACTTTTTAATTTTTATATTTCATATTCCAGAAAATGAAATATGTTGAATTATTTTTAAGTAAATCTCTTTGTCAAGTGCCTTTTTATATGCACTTCAATTAATTTGGTTCTTATACAATAATTTATTCATAATAGAATAAAATTAATGTTAAAATATTTTTATTTATCCAAGTGAGGCAGACTATTAATTCTGAACTTTAGGAGTACGACAAAACTAACAGAGAGATTTCCTTTATTTAGAACTTGCACACCAAATTGGGGAGGGGAGGGGGGGTGCGAAAACTTATGTGTCCGGCAGAATAATATTCATAACCATTGTTGCTTCGGAAGTTAAAATAATTCTGGCAGAAATATATGCATTCATATTCTCTATTTAAAATTTCAAAAAAAAAAAAAAAAATCAGCAAATTCGGTTTTGCCAATAATAATCTTTTTAAAACAAACATTTATATTACATAGCTTGAATTTGCAAGGAAAATAATTTTATTTGCTGTTATACTTGTTTCATGTTGTGTCATTCGTATTTCTAAAAATTATGTATGCCATTACTTTTAAAAATAGTATCATATTTTTGGTCGTTTAGAACGCCACTCTGGTTCGCCTTTTGGGCGGTGACATATTTGACAGTTTCTTCTTTTTCTGGCATACGACCAAGAGAAGTCTGTAAATTTATTACTACTTATTTTAGCATAATCTGTGATATTTTCAAGAGGTTCCTTGCCTAAAATATTCGGAGAATTTAAATATGTTAAAAATCATAAGTGATGAAATATTAAGGAATTTTTACCATAGACTCAAGTACAATATGGCAGCTCAAGTTTGACGAATACTGTAATTTAACATTCTTGTGTAATTCATAGTTGCAACATAACTTAGAAATATTCTTTACAACTGTCTCACATTTTCTTGAAGCCATTTGTGTGAAATTGGTTCATCTCAGTCTAGATAAAAGGATGAATTACTGTTATGGTGTCGATGTTCCCAATTAATAATAATAATAATAAATCATTGAATGGATGATCAAAATATGTCTTGGAGCTAGGAAAATAATTAAAAAGTAAAACTAAATCCGAAATAATTAACTGGATTGAGACATTGATTTAAAAAAAACATTTCATCGTGGTTAATGACTCTGGATGTATTGAAATTCGAGAATGGAAACTGAAAATAAACAAAAAAGAGAAACAAATTCTTTAACTAATAAAAACGAAATCTTGCCTTAATCTCAAAATATATTCACATATAAAAATAAGTCTGACATCATCGTTGCATATCATTAATACGTATACGAGATACTTTTTTAAACAATAACAGAAGGCAAACGTCATTTTGAAATCGTGTTGTTAGTATATTTTAATGGATTATCATCACCTCAGTCATTAAGCTATAACACAAGTGCGCATATAGAGTCTTTTGTCATTTGCATAAATAAACCGTCGTACAATGATTTAATGTTAATGTTGTACATGATGTATTAATTTTAAGCTGAGTAATTAAGACTAGACAAAATATAAAATATAAGGAGAAGAAAGGAAATCAGGGTTATATTTTCAAAATTTGCACTTTTCAAACATTGCAAAAAATCTATAATACAAGTTCGATTATAGGTTGAATTGACGGATTGGAGGTATTTCAAGAGTTCCTTCAAGATAAACTCAAATGAGGGAAAATTTCTTTTGAATGTCATCCATGAAATTCACTTACCCATATATATTGCAACTAAAACAGATATTTACCAGATGTGATATCTAAGCCCTCCAAAGTCACTTTGAGCAAGCAGAAAACGACACAATTCCAATTCATCCTCAATTGTCGACTTATTTTCATAGTTAGATATGTAGGACTGAGTGGAAAGAAAGTTGCTATTACTACAAGGAAATTTAGTCATCACTAAAATATAGAAAAAAATTAACTTCACCCCAAGTCATTAATATTTGTCCCAGTAATTGACGGCAGTCCTTTTGTATTCACTGGAGATGACGAGATTCTTTTTAAAGAAATATTTGTACTGATACTGTGTGGAAGTTTGGAGAGAGAGTTGGGTGTTCAAATATAGTCCTAGCATCCATTTGCTTTTAAAATTACGAAATATTAGACAAAAATGTAACTTCGGTATGGAATGATTATCTAACCTGATAAAAGAAAACACTGTTGAAACATGTTATGCTTAGAGGAAAATTTATCAGCAAAAGATATTTAACAAATATTTGATATCAAAACATAATCATTAAAGTGTTTAAAGTTGATCCAAATACTGTAATCTAAGTAGACTTTTAATCTGATTTACAGTCTATCTTAATTTAAGCTTAAAAGTTTTCTGTCGTTTGATTAGCACAGTGACAATTTTTACAGCACTTCTTTCAACTCCTCCAGGTCTTAGGAATTTGTTTTAACTTTCAAATATTTGATTGGCATGTTTTTCTGTGTTATAACACTTAATAAAACCACATCTTTCAAATCTTTCTACTTCTTTTTTTAAATTGTAATAAATTCTAAATTCATAATTATACAAAAAAAACAAAAAAAAAAACTGGAATTTATTATTATAGTCAACCATACAGAAACGGTATTTCGATTAAAATTACTAGTTTAATTGATCCTTTAGTTTTAAAAAATATCAGAATGCTGTTTTGCTTTTGGCAAAATGTCCTTAAAATATTTAAGAACTTTAATAAAGTTCTTAAAGTTAATATAAATGGAGCTAGCATTCAATTATAAAATTTCTTCTTTCCGAAATTTGAAAGAAGTAAATTTAAAGAGAATAAAAACCTATTTGTTATAGGAAAAAAAAAAGAAGAAAGAAATAATGGAAATAATGTAATATTTTAAGCAATGAACTTTGTGGTTTTTAAACTGCTAAAGAAAAGTTTGTTTACTATAATCGTGATTTTAAATATGTAATTCTTTTCAGTAGTAAATTCAAATGAAAAATGATCCAATTTACATCATTGCATGAATAAGAAAAACTGTGTCATGAATAACGGAAAGAATTCTATAAAGACGAACACGAATGTTAAAAAGAAAGAAATCTAAATAAATGCCGAGGAAAAGAAAAAAAAACCTAGTATAAATTGTAAAAAAGAAAACGAGTGAAGCAAAATCAGCAGCATATGAAAAACCTTCACGAAGAAAATATAAAAATATAAGCGCTACAACAAATGCAGATTAATGATGAGTTTGCTGTAAACATAATTTGAATCAAGCAATTAATTTCCTAAGATTATGGTAATCAGAAATTCACATTAAAACATATTTCAAGAATAAGAAAACGATTCTATGCAGTCGAATACAAACGCCAAACGATAAAAAAAAATCCTGAATAAACAGAGTAAAAAGGAAAAATCCAGAGTAGAGCATAAACAAAGAAGCGAGCGAAGCAAAACCCGCAATCATATAAATAGCGTTCATGCGGACAATTTTAAAAGCATAAGCCCAAGAATAAATGCCCTAGAACAAGCAAAGGAACATGATCCGATTTCGCTGGATTCTTTCTGATAAACAACTCAAAGCTGAACGCATAAGTTTATTGCCAAAGCTGAATTCGGGAGTTATTTCTATGGCGCCTCTAAATCAAAATGCAGAATTTTCTTGCTTGCAGGGAAAAAATATTGAGCTCCAGCTTTGGCGCTCTAAATTTGATAAAATGGGAAAGAAATACAGATAAACTAATTTAGTTGAGTATTCTTATAAAGTTAGAGAGCTTCGCATTCGATTTTTTTTAAAAAAAACGTTTATTATTTTAAAGCGAATATTTGCTCAAATATTTTCCTACTTACAAAAGAATATATATGTATATATATAAATTAAGTTGTAAGATTGAAAATTTATTTATTGTGCCGTATTTCTAAACGAAAAATTATAAACAGATTATGTTGACGACGCATTAAGGTAATAATCTGGGGGCACGGCAGTGCCCCCGCCAAGTCGAGCAAAAACAAGCGGCACTGCCGTACTATCCTTTTCTCGAAGCAGTTCAGGCCATTTTCAACCCCCTATAACTTCGTTGTGGATAAAACTAGAAGCCTAAATTTTCAGTAACCAAGCAGGCATTATATAAACACGGTATATTTAAAATTTCATTAAATTTGAACCAGTAGTTTAAGAATTATAACTAGTCAAAGTTTGTGAATTTTGTCACTGACTGACTGATTGACTGACTGACTGACAGATCATCAAAACTCTAAGGCACTTCTAGCAGACATAGAAGCTTGAAATTTAGAATACAATTAGTGTTTAGTGTATAAATCAAGGAAAAACTAAAATATCCATGTAATAATGGACGGATCGATAAATTTTTCGAAGTTTCGAGCATTATCCATTTTGTCGGCAAATTCGTCGCCAAGTCGCCAAATAGTCGCCAAGTTTGTCCCCAAGCTCTCGTATCACTGGCTAGGCATCCGGCAGCATCCAATACAGATTACTGTAAAACGGTCTTTCATATGATGACACTATTCTCGCTGGGAAAAATTAATTAAATCTCAAAATTACAGGTTTCTAACAATATCTAATTTGAAATAATTCAATTTGAAGCTGTGGAAGCTGCAAACGCAATGGGTGACTTTCAGAAAATCAATCTGGTAGAAGAAAGCAAACTGATCTTCAAAGTATGATCGCAAAACTTAATGTCGATCAAAAAAGAGTCTTCGATATGATCACAAATAAAATGGACACAACCGATAATAACGCTGACGTTTTACGCTGTTTTGTGAGTGGAACTGGTGTCACTGGAAAGAACTTTTTAATAAAAACTCTGAAAATTTGGGTTAAGACTTATTTAAACAAAAAAAGTGGCAGTTAGTACTCCAACAGGAATAGCTGACTATACATAGAATAGATTGACTATACATAGAATATTGCAACTGTCAGTTGCCGGTAAGAGAACACAAGCAAATACCGAAGTACAAACAACTTTCTGATGAAGTGCTCCTTCTGAGATCAGATTTGAAAGAAGTAGTGTTGTTTATAATAGATGAAGTGTCTATGATATCCAATGTTTAACATATATTTACTTACGCTTATCTGAAATATTCGACACAAGAGACGATCAAAATGGGTAGTTTGGAAAAAAACATCTTGTAGTTTTCGGAAATCTCTTACAGCGTCCGCCGGTAAGAGAAAAGTCACCTTTTGAAAAACTATCAACTGCTGAAACTAACAAGTTATTAGGTTCCCTCAGTGTACCGAATCTGTGGACTGATATTCATATACGTTGAACTTACAATTAACATGCGACAGCTCAATGATTTTGACTCTGTTGAAATGCTAAATAGAATAAGATTAGGTGTGACTACACAAAAAGACTGCGACTTACTCTCGACTAGATTAATAACTCTTAAATCCAATTCAAATGAAAACAGATTAATTGAAATAATTGAACACCTCTCGAAACTTCCTGATGATATCGTTTGCTTATTATCTACAAAAAACGTGTGTCAACAATTAAATACTGCAATGCTTAAATCTCTTCTACATCCCAAAATAAAACTTACAGCTGTAGATAGCATAAATTTCCCCAGATACCTAACAAAAAGAGCTCGTGAATGCATAAAAAAATATGAAGACGATGCTTTTATAACTGCAGGCCTGGAAGAGAACATAATTATAAAAATAGGAGCAAAAGTCATGTTAAGGCGAAATATTGACGTGAGTCTTGGTTTAGATAATGATTCTATCGGTATAGTGCAAAGAGTAAAGGTTGATCAGGAAAATACAAAAAATAATTAAGAAAATATACATTGCATTTAATAAAGAACATGTTTACGAGCTTAGCCCGGTCAAAACTAAATTTGAAATTATTAATAGAGCTTATGTTCATCGCGAACCGTTTCCCATATGTATACTATACACAAAAGTCACGGTCTAAGTCTAAATAATGCACTGATGGATATTGGTTCTGCAGCGTTCACATCCGGTCAAGCTTACGTGGCACTTCCGAGAGTTACAAGTCTGGACGGCTTATATCTAATAAATGTCGACTTTGCAAGTATTAAAGCGCAGGAATCCTCAATTTGTGAATACAACAGACTAAGAAGCATTTACCGTCCAGATTTGTCAAAAATTGTAACATCAAAGCTTACGAGAAAAACCCATAGAGACAGAGACTGGGCTTTGAGAAAAACTGTGGCTGAATCTCAAGAAGTAGTACCGGAAAAGAAAAAGGGGAAGACTACATACAAAAATAAGAAAAGGACTATCTACAAAAAGAAATGAGATGCCATCAAAAACATAACTTGTAAAAAAAACCAAGTCTCGCAACTCAGTTCTTCTATCGTAAAAAGTAGTGAGATCCATGTAATACCAAGTCGGTCCATTTATTCAGTCCCTACTTAAGGGTCCTTCTGTCTTAAGTTATTACGTAATTAGCTAACCTAACAACATGGAAACAACTAACATCTTATGGTGACCATATCAATATTAAAAATCTTTTATAGTTTAAATAAATAGATTGACTTGGCCATCGCATGAAAACACAATGTATCTTTACATTAAATTAGATTACATTAACATATTATATTAAATTAGATTGTTTAGTGCGATTGCCAAGTCAATCTATTTATTTAAACTATAAAAGATTTTTAATATTGATATGGTCACCATAAGATGTTGTTAGGTTAGCTAATTACGTAATAACTTAAGACAGAAGGACCCTTAAGTAGGGACTGAATAAATGGACCGACTTGGTATTACATGGATCTCACTACTTTTTACGATAGAAGAACTGAGTTGCGAGACTTGGTTTTTTTTACAAGTTATGTTTTTGATGGCATTAATTTTAATAATGTTAATTGAAAAAACAGATTTAAAATTCATGAAAAATTAAATACATATACATATTTTAAATACATAATATTAAATTACATATTTAACGCATATATATATATATATATATATATATATATATATATATATATATATATATATATATATATATATATATATATATATATATATATATATATATATATATATATATATATATATATATATGCGTCTGTGTGTATTAAAATGAATAGATTAATATACATATATTAATACACTGCTATTTTCATTTAAATTTAATGTCTACTAGCAATAAAGATTTATATGTGTGTTTGTTTTTCTAGCCCAGAGCCTGTAATCTACAACTACCAAAATTGGCACAGATTACCTATGGAGGATGAGAATTTATACCTTTTGAGCGAATGTTTTACAATTTAAATGACAATTTTTATTAATTAAAATTAAACTGTATTTTCATCTTTTTTGCGATAACTTCTGAAAATATTATTGCAAAAATAGATTTATATTATTTGAAAACTTTTAAAATATATATATTTTCAATACTGCTAATTTGATAATTGTCCAAAATTTCCCTGAATCTCGTCAATTTAATAATTGTTTG
This sequence comes from Argiope bruennichi, assembly GCF_947563725.1. Classification (NCBI taxonomy): domain Eukaryota; kingdom Metazoa; phylum Arthropoda; class Arachnida; order Araneae; family Araneidae; genus Argiope; species Argiope bruennichi. The sequence continues at coordinate 57,802,011 of NC_079158.1, forward strand.
CCTTATTTCTAACAATATATTCCAATGTTGTCCTGAAATTCAAATCGTTTTCTTTCATTCATCCTACATTTAATCGCCTGATATTTTTCCATTGTTGAAAGCAAATGAAGAATTATACTATTTAATTTACAAGGCAAACAAAAAAGTGAAGTTACAATCACAAATTTAGAAGATAGATGAACCTTGTTTTTACGTTTTTAATAGCTTTAGACATCAACCATTAGAAAGGCTAATGTACGAAATAAATAAAGTAACGGCTTTACGTTTATTAATTTGGCAGAATCATGTTCATGAGGTAATGTATAATAACTACTTAATTAAATAATTTATTGCATTTTGATCTAATATAGGAAAATGTATCACTTTTTTATGTAGTTTCTTCAATAATTTTCTAAATACATTTTTAAAAAAAAAAATTGCATTTTGAAGGGGAGGTCCGGTAAAAAGATAGATAAGCTGAATCAGATTGGAAATGCCCAAACAAACGCAATGCATGAGCCCACAAATGGGGCTCAGGTAGTGTACGGGATCAAGAAAATCACGCATCTTGGTATCCCGGCCTTATTAGCAAACGAAAAAAGTTCGTGGCTCCAGCTAATGGATGGTCGAAAAAATGGCTTGGGGGAGGGTCAGAAAACGTCCGTAGGAAAGATGGATAAAAAGGAAGCAACCGCCCATTCGCCAATCAATCCCTAATAGAACGCCGCACAATCGCAGCAAAAACTTGCATTGATTGCCTGAGGCTCACGCGAACCAAGGATAAAATAACTTCTTTTTTGCCCTTTCATCTATTGTCTTATATTTTATCGTGTGTCATCAATATGCCATTGGATGCAAGGTATATTTTGTACCTTACCTTTAATGCAGGAACGTTAAAAGCATGAGAAAGAGTCATTGTGTGAATGACTGATAGGATATCGAAACAGGTTTGGCTAAAATAATATCACATTTCATTTTGTTAAAAAGTAGAAACATTTTGAAGTTGAAAATGAACTTTACTGTTTAAGGATTTTACTGATCCCACACACATCCTTTCTGCTCTAGTATCTTTTCTTCAGAATTAAATAAATGTATATATTGCAAAACAGTATATAATCCAAGTTTCAGGAATTTATTTATTTCAACTCCCATAGAGACAAAAACTAAAACAACATTGTTTTTTCGACTATGATGATGAAAATTTTTAAACTTAATTATTAAATTTTTTGTAGTTAATTTTCAGTTAATTATTCCTTCAACAGATATGGAATGTTTGTTCAGTTATAGAAGAACAACACTGCCATAATGAAATGATTTTGCATATATTTGTACTTTGTATTTCATTTTTTTTTCATAAATATCATGCAGTTAATTCAAAAAGAAGAATCAAATTTAAAATACTTATTCCTAGTAAAAGAAGACAACAAATACAGACGCATGTGAAGCTAGACAGTTAAGGATTTTACTTTTTTATTCAAATAATCCTAGCAAAAGCGTGCGAGAAAATGGCGGGAAAATTCGTTTTGTGTGCTGTATTATGCAAAAAACTAATACATTATTGAAACTCGGGTGTCATTCTCGTCGTCCGACCGTGCCTCAAAGTTATGAGGTCCGTCCCAAAATAGCCGTAGTGTTGCTTTAAAATGGAATGTTAATATAACTTAACTAAACTAACAATTGATAATTAGGGACTAGTTGCTTACAGATTCGCCGTTTGTCACATTGCAAATAGAACCCCAGTTCAATGTAAAAAATAAAATATTGAACATTTCTCTATCTAATGATCTACAGTATGTGTCTATATCTATTGTCATTCATTAGAAATATATATTTTAAATTTAGTTCTTTTTTATGAATAATCTTGTATATATAATTCAGACCTGCAACATTTGAATATCACTAGCTTAAAATCTATTAATATGAAGAGAAAGGCAAATTGTATTAAGAGTTTCCACACCGCAGCGATTTTATTAATTAGCACAAACACACATACATATTAATTAAAATTTATTCATTTTAAATAATCCAATTTATTAATGGATAAATATTTTCTTCCCAGAATTCACAAATTTATACATTATTAAAAACCTTGACTGTGTACATAAAAAATTTGCCTCTTAACTGCTATGAATACCAGCATATTCTTTCAAGTATTTATTTAAAGGCAACAACTCTATCCACATACTTTGAGGCAAAAACCACCTCCATTTTGATGCAAGAAAATAAACATAACAAATAAGTTTGTGTTCCTTGCGGTGTGGGAAAAGAAAGAAAAAGGAAAATTAAAGAAAAAAAATAAATAAAAATAGGAAAAGAAAGAAGAACTAGAAAAAAAGGGGCATAAGGAAAAACGGGAAAGAGCGAAAGTAGGAGCTGCTTGCTTGCTACCTTTGAGAGAAAAGGCTGGGTAAATTAGAACTTTTCTATTTTTTTTTTTCTGTTCTGTTTCGTTCTTTCTATCCTTTTCATTGTTGGAGAGAAGTTATTTCGCCTGGAAATGTACTTTTTCCTGCAAAGCTCTCGGCGTAGTAATTGATGATTTTTAGCGAAAAGATAATTGCTACGTCTTTTGTAACCGAAGAATACTAGAGCATCGTTTGACTCTGGTACTCAAAAGGTTAAAGATGCTTTTCAGAGTGGTACTGGTGCAAACTTCTATTACATTTCATTCTTCGGTTCATTTTACCTGAAATTGTATATCTATAAGAAGATTCGGGGAGTTTAATTTTTCTTGCAATTGCAGGGGAATAGGTTATAATAATATAAATTTGTGGAACAACGAAGAAGTATTTTAATAAAGCAGCACTTCGACATAGTTAATCCATATAAATTACTATTCAGTTGACATGAATAGTAACAAAGTATGATCAGTTTACAAAAAATCATCACGAGTGCACGTACCTGCCATCGATGATGATTGATATTGCCATTGGTAAACTCTCCAGAAAAGAGAGAATCAGCTTACTTATCTAAAACCTTCCTAAAATTTAAGATCCCTCCCAAACATAAAACAAGAAACAACAACAACAACTAAGCACATGAAGGTAAAAAATAATATTATAAATATTTTATAATTTTAATATTTAATGATCAACTCTAAATGAAATATAATCAGTAATGTGGAAATCACTGGGAACACTCGCTTATTAAAAAGAGAGTATTTATTCACATAAAATTACAGGGATTTTATTTACAATTCCCCGGACGAAGTTCACACAGAGATTACAATGGTAAGAAAGCACGTGTTTGAAAGTCCATTGGATATAAATCTGGCCAAAGCTTCTGCCAAGATTAATTTCAGGCATAGGTTCAATCGAAGTTATGGTTAAGGAAAGGTTGAAAGCACCTAGTAATTTAGTAGTACATTTCCCAGAGCTTCTTAACTACTTAGTGTCATTTTGGGACCAATATCTCTTTGGACTAAGTCTGGGGAACCAATCGACTTATTTTTTCCTCCTTTCTCAAAGGGAGGCACCTCAGATTTGAAGGTGAGAATCTTTAGACATAGTGGTTGCTTCTCGCCGCCTGGGTGGTACAGAAATGGTGTAGAGTCGATTACCTCCTTCCGATGACGGGAAGTGCTGCCCGCGATAAGGACTGTACCGTGGCTAGAAATGGCCCTTATAATTCAACCTTAGTTCCAGCCAACACTGTCACGGAGGTAAGGTCATTCAGATTTATTCGTGTACCTCAAGGCGGATCGGAGTGTTCAATATGTGATTATTTTTTCCTCCAATGATAGTCCATTCATCGAATACATTACATGGGTAATTTTGTGTTATGTTCCTTTTGTTAAAATTTTGATGTATACAATAAAGTTTTACTTAACCATTAAAATACTTGATTATATACTGCTCGAATAAATGTTCAAACATGTGCTGAGGATAAAAAAAATTGATGTTAATTTGAAAATTATGTAATTAAATTTTTTTGGAAGGTTTTTCCGGTATTCTCTACATCATTTCCAAAATTTTGAGATTTGAGAAGCAATATCTGGTTCAAAAACTTCAATTCTATAACTGTTTAGTAAGAATGGAGTAAATTTCATAATTTGTCATCAATATATATTGAATATTGATTATCAAGGTTAAATAATCTATATTAATTCACAATAATAATCCGTTATTTCTGAAATATATAGTTCTCTAAAATACATTTTTAGCAAAAGCAGTCTGCATTTCACTGATACCAATATTTTAGATTACAGAAAAATAAAATTCCGGAATTTCAAGATTTTGAATATAATCACCAGTATTACTGTCTCTGCTAATAATAAAGTAGAAAATGTGTGTTAGCTCTCTTTAGGTTAGAATATTTGTTATAAAACTATTAAATTGGCCCAAATATACATTAGCATGCAGGAATATATACTTAGGAGATTTAAAAAAAATGATTTTAGAAATGTAAAGCAAGAGAGATCTTTTTTTTCAAAATCAAGCGAAATAAATATTATTGTAATACTTCCGGAAATATAATTGCACAAAAATTATTTTTACACCATCTTAAAATTGAAATAGTTTTCTTTTTAATAAAATAAATTTATTTTTCGTGTTATATTTTCATGAATATTAAAAATTTCCCAAATATTATTTTTTGTATAATTTTCAACAGCAATTTTCATTGTTGAAATGAATTTAAAACCGTTTTCATTGTTCCAACAAATATTGAATCACGTGATTTTATAAGGTTATTGAAAACTAGACTATCTTTATTAACTGTCATTTGGCATGAGAAATACAAAAGAGAAATTCTATAATTGCAAATAATAGCATACAACTAGAAGATAGATATACACAAACAGATACGTTTTGATGATGCATTGCCGAGTAGGAATGTTCATGTACACAATAAACAGAATATGTGTAAAACTACTGATATAAAACGGCTTCAGTCACTTATATTTTAATTCTTAACAAAAAAATTTTGAGGAAATCAGGCACATCAAGTAATGCATAAGAGATTTAATAGAAATTAAAAACAATTAGTACTTCAGGCGAGATACTAGTCGCCAATGACGATTAAGAAATGTTTATTTCTCATTCCAATTAGTATTAAGTAATTTTTGGTTAATAGTATAAAATTTAAGTCAGTAATCAGAAATCCTTATTCTATATGCACAATCCCTACCGTCCATATTTATGAAAATCTTAAGCCAAATATTATGAACAACATTGCAATAGTCGAATATTAGCATCATAAAATATAAGAAATATATTTTTAAAATTTTGCATTTTTAAAATAAAAATTCATTCTCTTGTAATGATTCGGAAGATAAAATATTTATTTTTACACAAACTTCATCGAAATGAGTCATTTATACTTCTCCCAATTTAAATAATAAAAAAAATTTGCTCAGGATAGAAACGCTAAGAACATATTCTTTTTATTAAAAATTCTCTAGTTGAATTCTGAGCATAATATTCACAATTTCTAATATTTGAAAGCAAATATTTAAATGCAATTCCTTAAACTTTTAATAAGAAAAAAAATAAAAAAATATATAATAAAGTGCATAACAAATATCGAATACTTAATGCAATTATCCGCTTCTTTAATGGCTTAAAAATAAATCCTACATCATCATTTCCTTATGAATCGTAATCGATTGTAAGAAAAGAGAATTCATTTTTTTTACCCCCATCCCCCCAATGTAAATTCTTTTAGCCAAGAAGCAGAAATGAACTGAGTAATGGTATTAATAAAAGCGAAACGACATCAGTCCTAGAAAGTTATTAAGAAAAATGTCCGTTACTTTTATATTCTTGAAAAAAAAAATCCAATTTCTATTCGGAAAAAAAAAACGAAAGTAAATACTCCCGTTTTCTCTCAGGTTAATACTACCCAATTACAAATAAAACAGCAGAGAAGCGGACAAAAGCACCGGTCTCTTTCATTCACAGATAAAAGAAAAAAAAACCCCTCTATATCGAAGGGAGGAAAAAAAAAATAAACGTCTGTATCGAAAGACGAAATCAACGACATTATTTCTGCGCAGATTAGTCTTTAGAAAAGTAATCAATGGCAAGGCCCAGAGAATCGTAGTAAGTCCTATTGTTAGAGATTCGATGTCGGAAGACAATTTTTGTTCAACAGTATTTGCAACTATTGTATCTTGCTCAGTATGGAATAAATGAAAAATATAAAAGGAAGAAGGAAAATAGAAAAGAATGAAGAACAGTTTCTATCGGTGCAATGCACAAGACTTTACTTTTTTGTGTGTGAGTAAAAATTTAAGAGACCACTGATTTTAATTTGCTCCCCTCAGTCCCCCCCCCCTCTCTCCTGAATGCGCACGAACCGTGTTGATGAAAAGAAGTTGGGGTTTGAGATGACAGATTTAATTATGTGGTAAAATAGCGCGTAAAATGAGGCTTGATACTTATTATCTGAGTGAATTTGAAATTTTTATTTCGACGGTGTGGTGCTTTGACAAAATTGAAATGTATTTAATTGAAAAAGTAAAAAAAAAAAAAAAAAAAAAAAAAAAAAATGTAACTCTCTATTTTTCTACACCGTTTGATAAAACATGAGCAAGGTATGAAATTAAAAGCAAATGCAAATATAAAAACACCTTTATTTTGTTTTCAAACAGAAAGAAATTATATTAAATTTTGGATTACAGCTGTTATGTAACGGAATAAAAAAAATACATTTTTTAATGGAATATTCCATTTATTATTCAAAAAGGCTTATTTTTTTTAAATGGAACAAGCAAATAGACTGAAATATAAATTTAAAAATAATAATTCTGAAAAAAAATACGGAAATTTAAATCTTCTGTCGAAGCATCGTATTATATTGTCTAGTTTTATCATCCGAGTTTATTCATCCATTTTATCATTATTTTATTTTTTAAATTTATTCTTTATTATATAACAATGATAACAGGAATACAAAAAAAATCCCAGTAAATAATTGTATGCAAGTTTAAAATAAAAAAAATTTGCGCTACGTAACGCCGCATAGGAGTATAAATTCAGTAACAGCTAAACACTAAAAAGATCCAATAGATATTATTGAATTTTGTAAACATTGTTGTAAAATATTTTCTAAATCCAATAAAGTTGGCGTCAAAATAAAACAAGGTACCATCGAAAGATTCTCATCACTTTTAAAATGTTATAAAGATAGTCGTTGTACAGTAATATGCTTCGAATTTACGAAGGAAAAATTACAATATTTTCATTATTTTAAATTTAAAAAAAATATTATTAAATTTTCTAAAATCCATCACATAATGAGAATATACTGTAGATGAAATAATATTTGTTGAATGTGGTTGCTATAGGTCCATTGGTCTTCTTTAGGGAATCTTTTATTTATTTATTACTAGCCGCCTTTGGTGACCAGTCGGTTCGCAAATCTTAATGTTCGTTAAAATTTTAATAATTAAATATTTTATGCAATTCCTACTTTAATAGCTTCTTCATCAAATTATTTAAAAACTTCAAATTTTGATAGTCATATAATTCACTGATAATATTATAAAGGCCTTCAGTCATAAGGTAATATGTAACTCTCTCATTTTCTGTTAGCACCCGTAGAATTTAAGTATTAAATTAAAGTGGAAAGGATTAATCTGCAATTAATATTATAATATTTTTTACTGAAACAGAGCATTTTTTTATAATATGATTACAGAAAACAGAGTCACTGAGCGTTTAAACTTATGAGTACTAAAGAATACCATTCTTAATTTATGTAATATCTCAAGAATTTGTCAACAAAATTTTCTCAGATTTCTCATGAGCAGATCGATTAATTAACAATGTTTAATTTTAAATCATTAAGAAACATTAAAATCAAGAAAACATCAAACATTAAGAAAATAAACAGAATAGTTTGAAATAATCGGCCGAAAAATATTAAGCCTAGCCTCATTACCGTGGGGGAAAAAACAAGCCTTACTCATTTGGCGGTGGAGAAAATAAATATTTTTTTGGTGGAAAGTTCGTTTTTATTTAATAAATAAAATTCTAATTAAAAATTCAAAAAAGGACCTCAGGGGGACATTTCCGACCTCCAAAGTATACATGTACCAAATATTGTAGCTGTAGGTCAAACGGTCTGGCCTGTAGAGCGCCAACACACACTCACACATTGAGCTTTATATAAGTATAGATTACAAAAATTATCACATGTATTGCTTAACATGATATATAGAGAAAAACTAGCTATTAAACATTATCGTATTAAAAAACAATGATTTAAGATAGAACATGGTAGTTGTAAGTTCGAACTCATGTGTAAAGCAACATTCGATCGTATCACGTATTGAACTAAGCACTTTTTGCTTTCACGTGGTTTCCGACTATAGCAAGACTTCCAAGAAAGAAATTACTTTAAATGCTCTGTTTTATCAGACGGATGGCAGATTGTTATTTTTTTAAACAAAATAATTCTATTCATATATATTGTGAAGAATATCACATGCACAATACTTCTTTCCCTACTATTATTAAAGGAAAATGTGCCTGTGTTTGTGTATTTGTGTTCTAGGTCAAACGGACGGTTTATACAGACCAGTCCATTTGACTCAGAACAATAAAATTTAGTGCATATATACTTTGAAGGGCGTAAATGTGTACGTCGTAATAAGTTCATTTTTTTGTAATTTTAATTATTAAAAAAAAGTCAGAGAAAATTAGAGTTTTTTCCACGATAATCTATGGAACTATTATTCAATAATATCAATTTTCGTCGTACGATTTTTTCTATATATTTAAGAATTTTTAAAAAATATTTTAAGCCCATTTTGCAATAATAAATTTCATTGCTATAGTGAAAACTCAAATCGTTTGTATTGTTGCGACTCATATTTAACCTGTCTTTTTTCCTTGTTGAGTATCAAGATATCCAAAGTAAATAAATAAATAAAATTGCCCAATCCAAAGATGATTCAAAATTGGATTTATTTTTCCAAATTGGGTAGGTGTCAATATAAGATAAGCTTTTATCAAAATTATTGAAGTTTTGTTTTATTTACAACTAGCCGCCTTTGGCGTCCAGCCGGTTCGCAAATCTTAATGTTCGTTAAAATCTTAATAATTAAATATTTTATGCAATTCCTACTTTAATAGCTTCTTCATTAAAATATTTTAAAACTTGAAATTTTCATTTATTGTCATATAATTCACTCATAATATTATAAAGGCCTTCAGTCATAAAGTAATATGTATCTCTCTAATTTTCTGTTAGCTCCCGTAGAATTTATGCTTTAAATTAAAGTGAAAAGGATTAATCTGCAATTAATATCATAATATTTTTTACTGAAACAAAGTATTTTTTATAGTATGATTACTGAAAACAGAGTGACTGAGCGTTTAAACTTAATGGACACTAAAGAAAATCTTTCTTAATTTATGTAATATCTCAAGAATTTGTCAACAAATTTTTCTCAGATTCATCATGAGCAAATCGATTCATTAACAATGTTTAAATTTAAATGCATCAAACACAAAAAAAAAAATAAAATGAATCGTTTAAATAATCGGCTGAAAACAGGTTAAAAAACGATGTATTTAAAACTATACGTATATACAAAAAATATAAAACTAATATAAATACAATTTAATTACAAAGGCATACAACTAACCTAAAAATAATTTAAATCAAGTCCGCATCCGTTGATAATAGTTGTCAACAATCAGAATACAATGTGCATGCGTGAATTTTTAACACCAGTTACGATAACGCAAATGCGTGAATTTTTCTACGCCAGTTGGGGTAACGTTATGAGGATTAGAAATTTTTAATTTGCTTTATTCTGTTTTATTTTAATTCCAAAGTATTTCAGAGTGAATCTGACAGATCGATTAATTAACAATGTTTAATTTTGAATGAATCAATCATTAAGAAAATAAACAGAATCGTTTGAAATAATCGGCAGAAAAATGTTAAGCCTAGCCTCGTTAGTGTGAGGAAAGAAAAACAGAAGCCTTAAAAATTTGGCGGTGGGGAAAATGAAGACTTTTTTGGCGAGAAAGTTAATTTTTAATTAATAATTAAAATTCTAATTAAAAATTCAAAAAAAAAGAACTCCAGGTGCACATTCCCGACCTCCAAGGTATACATGTACCAAATTTGGTAGTTATAGGTCAAATGGTCAAACACACATACACACATTGAGCTTTATGTAAGTATAGATAGATTAAGGTTTTGGTTCAAAATCAAATAATTATGCAACATTTTTAATGTGCACCCAATTTTAAATACTACTGATCATTATTCTGATATAATTGGATGTTAAAAGAAACAGACAGAAAATTAGGATAATGCATAGGCAAAGTGAACAGAGTAGTCTAAGGCTTCTAAAACAGTCCATCAAAGATTGAAATTAAAAAAAAAAGAAATATTTTGGGGAGGAAGTTATTAAAATATAATTATTCAAGTTATTTAATTGAAATGTTTAACAATCATTAATCGTTATATGTTTTACAGTTGAATTTAACTTATTTATCTTTGAATGTAACGCGCAATAAATTCCGTAAGTAACATTGTGTAAGCATTAATGTGCATCAAGTAGGTACTCACATTATTAGAAGATAAATTTGCGAAATTTTGATATATTTTTTCTAATACCTGTGAAATATATAAAAATTAATATGTGCATAAAAATTTTAATAAATGGAAGAGCTAATAATAAGCTACTATTGCCATTACAAGACATAAAAACTTCATGAAACTTGATAGTACCTGGATAAATTAGTTCCTTGGTGAAAAGCCTATGCTTTTTATGAGTCGATTAACTTTGGTGTAGAAGTTGCTTTCCAGCTATTGTCTTTTTACTGCAGTAAAAATAAAGCAGTAATTTTCAGCAGCAACTTTCCAATAGAGGAAGCTTCCGAAAGATTTTAACAAGTTAATAGTTTAAAATAAAATAAGAACAAAGAAAGTTAAAAACAAAATTTAGAATTTTGGATGAATGTTCTTCTTTATGATGCTTTTAAAAGATTAATAAGTTTAACGAGCTTAATCCTACGGGATATTTTTCATTACATAATTGTATTTATTGCTCAGACATATATTAGCTTCGAGAATACACTATACGAAAAATATAAATAAAGATGAAAAATCAAAATGACATCCCCAATATTTATTTTGAAAACAAATTGCGATTCATAAAGAAATAATAATGTTAAATTTTTTTTAAGCTCTTATAAGCTGATCTTATTCGAATATTTGTCATGTTTTATTCCTATTATAAATTCGAAGAACTGTAATTGAATTTATAAATACAAAATGATGCAAGAGTCAGAGATATCGAATGTTTTATTTATCATTTAAATTGCAAGTTCAGAGGGTAAAGCCAAAATTGTTTTGTAAATTCTTTCCTCTTATTTCCTTCAATTTTTATTTCTAAAGAACACGGGATTTAAAAATTCATTTAAATTATTTAAAAAACATCTTACTTTGAAATTCTGCATTATTTTCAAGGAATGAAATTCTCATTTTAAATAGGAAACAAATTTCAAGATATTATTTAATAATGCAAAAAAAAAAATTGCACATTTAATGTTTTTTAAAAGGTATGGATTTTTGCTATTTTAGTTTCTAAAATTAAAAAATAATCACCCAGGAGGATACAATGATGATTCTCAAAGTATATAAAATTTAAATATTGCCTCCATCATTATATTAATAAGGATACTCTCTCCTGATAATTTATACATCATTTTCATCATTTCATATAAAGTATTTTCTTTAGAAAACCGCAACGATTTTACAAAATTAAATGGCAATTCTTGAAATGCTGGAGGAAAATAAAGTTTAATATTTAAAAAATAAAAAATATCGAAGAAAATTTCATAAACAGAAGATAAAAAGTCTAATTATATTATTCCACTACCAGTATTATATAAAAAAAGGAAATGGGGGGGGCAATTCCGTATACATATTGGGGAAAATGTTATTAAGATTAGACATGATGATTCCAAATTTAACTTACAAACTATTAATAGGGAAAATACGAAAACAAATTAAAATCACGTATGGATGTATGACCAGAAAAGTAATTTGGAAGAGCACAATGACACATAAAATACATATCTTTGAAATATTTAATCTTCAATTGGTATTTATCTCGGAACGCATAATAGACCTGCCATGTATTTTAAGCTCCTAATAACATGAACATCTACCTAGCATGAAGTAGATTAACTGAAGCTATTTTCAAATGGATGAGGGAAAAAAGTTTTTCCCCATCATACCGCAAGCCATCACTTAGCCGTTAACCCTATATTTAAAAAAAAGTGAATCGAAACTTCGGTACATGTTTGAAAAATTTATAATTTTTTTCAACACTTGAGCATTACATGAGCATGTCCAGCTTCACAATTGCTACACAGATTATTTTTAACCTTCCACAATCTTATCTTGTTCACAACGGAACAACATGGACTGGAGAACTCTAATAAAAATATTAATGATTTCGTCGATATTTGCAGTAATAAAAACAATTAAATTATCGTATTCCGCATTACACCATTCGTACACTGTTGCATATTATACAAAATTATTCAAAACTTGTGTTATTACCAAAATATTCCCTATAATTCATCCATCTGATGTTCCTATTTTACATTACTGATTCTTTTTGATTTTTAATCATCTAACTTTACTGACACTAAGCGATCAACGATATTCTTTATGACAATATAGTCTCGATAATTTTAGGGCATTCATAATATAGAATAGCATGTGTTATACAATAAATTATGTTGTGTTAGCAACAATATCGAACATAACGTATTATGCAAGACATTATATTGTGTTAATAGGGAAAAGTTTGCCCTATGTGCTTTGAATCACCCTGTTCACTTAATGGACTGAGGAAAAATAGTTTGTATAGTATCCTTAAAGATCTTTCAGACCAATTGCTTTATGCATTTAATGCATTGATACTCTTCCCCCCCCCCCCTCTAATATAACAACTGATATATATATATTTCCGTTTTTCATATATTATGGTTTGTGGCAGAATGCCCTCTAAATATTTAACAGGCTGGTCATAAATATTTAAAAGCATTTGCAGAAAAATCTAATGAATGGAACTATATCAAATTTTATATGTTCATTATGTGAATTTTATGGAAAGATGAATGACACACACAAACACACACATGAAAAGAAAACCCTAAGTGGAAGGCATGGAGTGACAAAACAAATTGCAGGAAAAAAAATTGTGGAAAATATGGAAACACAAATTGCAAAATAATAATAATAATAAATAAATTTTTAAAAAGTAACAATAACCATTGATAAGAGGAATCTTTGCACTATCGGAAAAGGGAAAAAACTTATCAATAATTACTGCGATAGAAGACAAATGATTATGAAAAATTTAATTAATTGTAGAATTATAAAAATGCTCATACAGTAATGAATGACATACAATCTTATTTGTTAAAAAACTTCAACAGGCTCAGTAAAAAACAACGAAACTTTATACCATTCAAAAACACGATTTTGCAACATTAAAATATGACCGTAGCGTAAACAATAACAGCATATGCCGTATATAACAGTATGCAAGTAGCAAATCACCATTAAACGACTACAAGAAAACAAACCGCTCAAGGAATACTCGTTAGAGATCAGAACTCCAAAGGGAGACTTTGTACAATTATTGATTGTAGTCTCCTTCTCTCGGTTCTACTCTGCTTTTCACAGTTTATTCTAGAACAAATTCTGGAACTCGGAACCAAATGGAATTATTGCCAACATTCTCGAATATGCAAAGTCCTTCCTTTTTGTCGCTAAATTCATTGCCAATTGTTGCTATGTTAGTTGCCAAAGCCATGAGTCATTGACTCGGAGTCCATTAAAATATTCCTCAAACTATCTTCCTTACTAAGAAGCTAACTGTGCAATGACGCATTGTTACAAACTCGTGATAGTATTAACGCCCCATTTTGAAGTTACGCGTATGATACTATAATAAATGTTGCTCTTTCTCTTAACATAAAAAAAAAACCCTGAGATAGTTTGTTTTTCAAATTTTCACTCCATACTAGTTAGAGGGCATGTTGCCTACCACGTATTTTTTTAAAGGTTTTCATTCATGTTAAAAGTTTCTCAGAATAGGGTTTGCGACATGCGCCCCACTATCACGAGGGTGAGACTTCTAGAATGCCACCGCGACGAGATCCTTCAAGAATCAAATGAATATAATACTTATAATGACTTTACAACTCGCTAACCATAGTTTTTGATAGCTCCGTTCTTCAGATATAATTCAAATTACAAATATAATGGGATATCAAAATGTTATTCTTTATTTTTTTTCTAAAATCTAAAGATAGCGTATTCAAAATTGAGATATCAAGGTAAAAATACTCTAGACACCAATTTTAGATATATGATATAAATATTAAAAAACAATACTATTATTTAAGCCAAGTATGATATAAAATAGCAGGATAATACTATTTTAATTATTTTTGCATCAGTTGACATTCGCTGTGCCATTGTTTTATATATCCATCTAAAAACAACCGAGCGGCCTAAATCCACCATTCCAGCCCTTTTGTGTATCTAAACCTCAATGAATATTAACACAAGTTCCCTTCCTGCCGAAGGATCATTAAAGTCCATCGCTTGTTACGGTGACCCTGGCACATGTCTAATGAATCCCCTTCCGAGTGACCCGCGGGGCCCGGGTGCCACTGACTTTAATTGCTCTTCAATTCCGAGCCCGCGGGCAGACCCGTGGTGATCTCGTAATAAAGTGGTCGTTCCTAGCAAAGGAGCTGCTGAATAATCAGGTTTGGGGTAAGGAGAACAAGCTGCCATTGATGGATTCTGGTTTGGCAGCGCCAGGAATGTGTTAATGAAGAGCTCGGTAGTAAACCGGAGGTTGCTGAAAAAGGCTTTCAAGAACTTATGGGAGGTGCTTTGATAGAATTCGATGGAGAATGCTAAAGACTAGAAGTGTTAAAATGTTTCTCATCCAGGTTGGTAAAACGATAATAGAATTACCAGTTTTTTTCTAAGATTTTATGAAAGAAAATAATTTTAAACGTATGATAAAAAATAATTAAACTAGCTTTATTTTATTTGTCATTTTAATCTCAAATACACTTTATAATTAATTATTATAAATATTATAGAATGTAAAATCAAGTGTTTCTTGAATTCACAATTAGATACCGATTTTCAAATGGAAACAGAATTTAATTCAGATTAGATTGTTAGATGATTATTTAATTCAGAAGATATTAAGATGTTGTAATATTAGTGTAATACGCATTACTCCTTCGAGGAGCATGCGACATATGTAGATTTGAAAAAAAAAAAAAAAAAAAGAATCTATGATGAGTCTTAAAAGAGCTATATTTTGGAATAAATTCATTTTATTACACAAATAGCATTGATATTTTTGGAATCGTACTTATCGAAATTTCATAGTTGCAACATTTTTGTTTTTAATCCTGCTTTCTACGCCTTTATTTAGATAAAGAACTCTTCCACGCATGGATATTTCTGTTAAGAGGAAATATAAGAAATCTAAAGAAAACTAAGTTAACTCATTATAAGAACCTGTAAGTAATAATATCGTGTCGAAATATTGAAACATCTTGTATATATATTCAGTTTCAACAGTCGAATAGACAGATACTCGCTTGCTGTTCAAAACAATAAATGGTAATTATATGCAAGTAAATGAAACGAATGAATGCATTAACCGCATATTTGAATATTTATCCATTATAACCAACCACGGTTTAGTAAATTTAGGCAACAACATGCAGCAAGGGTCAGAAATGAATCAATTGGAACCTCCATCCTATAAATATAGATTTCAGTAGCCCGATTCGGAATTAATTTAAATAATATCCTCCCGAATTGAGATATCGAAATTTATAAGTACATCTACTTGCACTTTACGCCTCTTTCCTACTTTAATTATACAGCTGTGCTATCCAATCAAAATCCCCAAGCATTCCTGAAACGCAATTATAGTTAAAGCATTCCGTAATATCAGCTAATTAAAGCTCACACGAAGAAGCTACTTGTAATCAAAATCACCTCTGTGTCAGAATTTTATCAAAGGTATCTTGAAGAGTAGCTAGAGATATTTAAAAGTTTGTACAAACATCAGCGTTCTTAAGTTTTCGAAATTTAATTAGGATTAAAGATAAGTGAAAAGATTTTTAAGAGATTTTAAAAGGTACATTTTTATTCATAAATTGAATATATTCTGTAATTGCAAATAGATTTTAAGCAGTTGCATTTCGAAAATTAATGATGATGATTGTACTTATCACACCAAATTAATTTCAAGATGTCCGTTGGGAGTTTTAGAAAAATGGTGAAATGATATTAAACTCACTGGATTTGAAGTGCAGTTATTTAGATTTCTGAATGAATTTATTTACTATCTTATCTCTCATAGCGTGACCGGCAGTCAAATCAATAAAATTTCATTCAAGATTAAACTTTTTTTAAACAATGTGAAGGGAACTTAATGTACAGGGTGATCAAGAAATAACAGGAGGTGTTCGGAGCCCTTTAGCGTGTTAT
This sequence comes from Argiope bruennichi, assembly GCF_947563725.1. Taxonomy (NCBI): domain Eukaryota; kingdom Metazoa; phylum Arthropoda; class Arachnida; order Araneae; family Araneidae; genus Argiope; species Argiope bruennichi. The sequence goes on from NC_079158.1 coordinate 57,818,514, forward strand.
GTACTGGACGAAATTTAACAAAATTCGGTCACCATACGCATTAAAGTATGCCGTTTTGATTTATCAAAAAAACGAAAAACAATAATACCAAAAAACGTAGATAGGGAAAATTCTGGTGCTGCATGCGCATAATGCGTGGGAAAAGAATACATAACTGGCAATGGAAGCAGTGAATACCAACACAGCAAATACCAATGAAAAACATTTACTATAGCAATTTACAAATTTGGACCAAGGTGACCACCAACTTGATGTTCCAGTAATTAATTACATGTGGTACACGAGGCTTTAGACGGTGGCTCGCAGCATATCGGCATTTATTCGTTTGACATGTAACATTATTTGATCTTTTAAAGTAAGAATGTCAGGAATATGTACTTTATACACAACGCCTTTCAAGTGAACCAGAACCGCCTCACAATCAGAAATTGCCAAGATTCAGATCAGTGTTATCAGTTAATGAGTGTTATCTTATACGGATAAAATTTCAGGGTCTTACGCAATATCTTCTGCATCGTCGAGAATGGGGTACCTGCTTCTCGTGATATTGAACGTGCACTGCTGGTACCCTGCTTATTAGCTATCGCCTGATCCATAATAGACAGTTGCAGATTCCTGCTTGATACCTTTAGGTCCTCGACCTGGTTTCAAACCAAGAATTCCTGCTGTTTCAAATCTTTCAACCATCCTTCGTAAATTAGTTATAGTCATCGGTCCTCTACGTAATTGTTTTAACCGCCGGTATTCACGAAGAGCAGCACTGGCATTTTCATCCCGCTGATAAAACAGCTTGACTAATAATGCGCGTACACGTAGTGATAAAACAACCGACGGGCGAATTCTTGCAGAATGACATAAATTCCCTTCCAAATATGATATAATACTAAAATGATATAAACCTACAAATTCGGTCTTAATTCTATATACCAAATTTTTGCCGTCAAAGCAATTTCGAGTTATCATATCAGACATGGATACAAAACGAGAAAATATTTTTAAAAAAATGTTTTTGGTTTTTTACTGAGTTATTGAAAGAAGCAATAAAAGGGACAACGATTTCATCGCACAGAGAAGGCACTTAACAACAGCCTTTTAGCATTTTTTGGTACTTCAATGTTTATTTACAAGTTTTAATCAAATATTTTGGCCTTTAACTTAAAGTAAATGTTTTTGGTTTCCAATTTAAGTTATTCAAACAGCCAAATCATTCAAATGTCAGTAAAAATTATTTCTTTTACGTGAGTAAAAATGTAACTACTTTTTAGAATCATTTTCCTATTTTAATTTTATATTATATTTCGCTTTAATAATATACTTTGGTAAAGATGCACCAGAAGTCTGGATAAAAATAACACAACTTTGCAAATTTTTGTCTTTTTCTGAAATTTTTGTATATTTTTTCAAATCATGTGTTTTCCATGATTTTTTCATATTTCAGATGTCAGATGCCATTGAGGCTAAATTGGAAATCCTCAGGAATCAAAATTATGATTCCCAATTGCTGTGTTTACTTTAGTAAATAGTGACGAATGTGTCTGTGAAAATGACGAATGGAAAAGCATTTGAAAGTTATAATATGACATCGGTCAGAAAATCATACAGAAGAAAAACCAAGTATTTCTATGTGAAAAAAACCCAAGATCCCAGATTTAATTAAGCAGAGATGAAGAAGATGAGATCATCTATGCTAATAAAAAATGTTAATTTTGGAAAAGTTTTTATGTAGATTTTTTTTCTTTCTTTTCCTTTCCCTTTTTTTTATGAAAAATTCTAATTTGGGGTTATGATTTTGGAAACTATCGAAACATAATGCATATTCAATTTACTGCTAAAAATAAATATTAAAAAAATTCGTATTACTTTCTTACGAATGCATCTGAGTCTTCTTATTTATATACTAAATTTTACATCAGATGTAATATTTACTTCCAATAAAATCCACTTTATTTACAATATGTCAATGGATAGTTCTTTTCTAATGTTCCATCCAATATCGTTTGACAAGGTACACACGAATAGCTGTATTTTGAATCAATACAGTATCAAAAATAAAATTTTAAGTGCTTTGATTTTCACGATCCCAAAAGAAAAAGGTTAAATGGTGTTTTCCACTGCAGAATGCATTAAAAACTTTCACATCTTTAACTTTGTAAATAGAAAAATGAAGATAATTTTTATTCTCATTTATTATTTGCTATGGGCAATCAGAAAAGAACATTTTGATTAAAGCTGTTTTGTAGACATCATTACCTGAGAATATGCTCGAAAATGCTCATTTAACCTGGTGGTAGCCATAAAAACGTGATGTGCACTCGTGGAATCCGTCTCAGTAGTTCCTGTTTGAAGAGACAGACAGAAATTCAACATATTCTTTCTAACTTTGAAGAACTTTATACTTTTGGTGCAAAGATCACATTCCAAATTTCATTTCCCAGCTCATTCGTTTCTGTAATACTGCTTTCACAGACAAACATAATACCCCCCCCCCCCTTCTTTTTCTTAATTCAAAGACATTTCAACCCTTTGGAGTTTTCAAAATCGAACGAATACATTTTTTGGCGCTGATATTTTTCTCGGTGCATATTTATTACATGAGAAATTAGAAATGTTTAGTATTTTGAAGATTTGGAAAAGTGAAAAATACACTATTTTAATGAGGAAATACATATATGAATTGAAATATGTATAATTTAAACAAGGACATATGAGTAAGAATACACTTCAAAATATTAAATTATATGTGTTAAAATGAAAAAAAAAATTAATATGAATGAAATATACCTAGATATATTAATATTGTGTATAAAGAAACAGCAATATCTGATAAAATAAAAAGAAATTACAAAATTTTATTTTTCAATGAATCATTTGAATAACATGTCAATTGATTACAATTATGCAAATAAGAATCATTTCAACACATACTAATTTGCAAATGGAACAATGGAATAAGAACATTTACTTTTGTAAAATATAATGCAATAGAATTTTAAAATGGTAATTTTCGAATAATAATGATCGAATTTAAAGTAGATTATTGTATAATTAATTAAGAATTGGTTCAGTTATATATATATTATTACATTTAAGTCATTTTTACTCTATAAAAGCTACAATGCATCAAATTACAGATGATTCTTTGTTGCATAACTGCATCCAATTAAGAATAAATCGTAAGAAAAATTCTTGGCTTCAGATGTAAATTTCGAAACTGACAATAAGAATTTTAGTTAATTTAAAAAAGAGATATTCGTTCTAGAAAAACGGTTTAAGTTGAGACAAAAAAAAAAAAAAAATTCTTTTTAAAATACATTACATGAAAACGATAAAGAAAAAAACAATTTTCCTTTTTTGTCTCTGCTTCGATTGTCCGTGAAATCAGAACAAAACTTCTCAAATGTTTTTCATTCTCTGTTTTTTTTAAATTTTTTAACCCAAATTGTATTCGTAAATTCTACTTGTCCACAATGGATAAAAAAAATCAGTAAACGAATGTTTGGCAGTAAATTTCGTTAAAATGCTCGAAAACATTATAAAAAAGATTGGTTAAAACAAGTAATTTTTTTTTCCTTCTTCATTCTCTTTCTAATTTTATTTATTTTATTCTCTAAATAATTTTTTGAAAGAAAAAAAAAACTGTGAAGAAAAAAAAAATTACAATTACGGAAAATTTAGGATTCAGAATATTAGTCAGATTTAGTGCTCGTGGAACCTAACAAGACAGTGCTAATATTAAGCACTTAATGGATGTTAATGAAGGAAAACTCCAAATGAAGGAAATGCGAATTAAAAAAGAATGAAAAAAAAGAATTCCGTCTTTAAAAAAAGATAAATAAAGTCAAGAGGATTTTGGAAGGCAACTAATTAAATCAATGTTTAAAGCAGGAAAATGTCTCTTCAAATAAGTAAGACACGTTTGGGAAGGGAGGAAAAAAATATTGAAAAACTATTGTTGACTGAAAAAAGGCGAATATTTGTCGGAAGGCTGGTTAGTAATGTGTTTTTTGTCCCCATTTTTTTATTTCATTTATTGAATCAAAACCTTGCACATTGACAGAGTTGATGTTCAGAGCATTCTTTAGGGATAGCTGGAAAGTTAATTTATTCAGAGGGTTTATTGATTGGAAATAAAATTCTTCGTTCCTGATATTTATATCTAATGGCCCTTTCCTTTATTTCAAATAAGTGGTACGTTTAAAGATCTTAGGGAATTCTCTAGATAAATTAGAGGAAGTGGTCTTTCTTAGGCTTTCCCCTACTCTTAGTCAGCATAGCGCTATTTTGTTCTTTGTATTACAGCGATTTTGATATGGTGATATTTTTGGCTAATTAGTGGTTAAGTGCTTGCTTGAGGATGCAATGTCTTTAGGCTGGCGAAATTTGGTTCTAGAAATAGGGAAAATTTTCTGAAATTTCTATCTCTCACTTCACCAGTCTGTTTCTCCAGGTTAGGCTCCCACGGTGGCTTGGTGGTAAGGACTTGACTTCAAAATCGGAGGGATTAAGGTTCGAGCCTTGCTTCCACCTATGAACCTTCGTGTAATCGGATCTGGCGCACGCGAAATCCATCGGGGTCTAACGTCTTTCCGCTGGCTTGGTGTGGAAGTTTCGAGAGGGGAGTACCAGTTTAGGTGTCATCCTCGTCATCTGATCGCGATTCAAAATCACAAGGTCCATCCCAAAATAGCTCTAGTGTTGCTTTAAAACGGGATATTAACGTAACTAAACTAAACTTTCCAAGTTAGGCAGTAAAGCTTACTGAGCTATTCAAAATGGGAGAGGCATGTGAACTGGTCAATATATGCGAATTGTACCATTATACAATGATAGTTCTTGTTCTATTGTGACTGATTTTTGAGTTATATAATTAATGAGCCCATTTCTTCTCCCATTTGAATTTGCAATTTTTAATTTCGATTAATTTTTTTTTTGATCCAAGAAATCTATTTTATATTTGTATCTTTTTCTAAAGGTGAAAGACTGTATAAGGTACAACAACATGCTTACCACGAACCTATCGCTAAGACAGAAGAAGGTGAATGTCTGGGAGCAAAGTCTGGGAGATCATAGCAAAACACATAAGTGAGAATTTTTTTACACCTTCACCCGACTTTAGTATGTATTTCAGCAATATTTCGCATGTTGTATTTCGTAATGTAATGAAAAAAAAACTGATTATACATTTTCGATCAATTAAAAAGGACATAAATTGATCAATTTTGTTTGGAAAACAACGCATCGGATTTCCTTTATTTAAGTTGTACACCGTTTGTTTTCACGTTCAAATGCGTTAAAAGATAAACGATGGCAAACTGTCAACCTTTTGTCGGATTGGGGATCATTTGAATCTGCATTCTGACACCAATCTGCATCTGAAATGCTAAAACTGTGTACTCATTTTATCCATCTAATTCATAAAATTTTTAGTTATTTTGTTCATACGCACGCGAAGAGATAGAAAGATTCCCTCAATTCATCCAATTCGTTCAACAGACTGATGTAAAGGTCACGTGCCAAATTTCATCCATCTAGTTCTATGCATTTTTAAGTTATTGTATTCAAAAATAAACATCATTTCGAAAGAGGTTAAAGGAACTAATAAAAAAAAATTATGATTTTTAAAATATAAATAGCGCATAAACTATAGTCTTTTTAAAAACATTTTTAGTTCACAACAAAAATGTAACAAAAAGAATATTTTCTTAGTTAAATATAAATCATTCATAAAACCAGAAGGAAAATGAGACAAAAAAAAATGGCTGGTCAATGGATCTGGACTGAATAATTAAAATTTTAAGTCTAAATTTTGTAGTACTTAATGGTGACCCTAGTTGCTCAGTTAGATTATTCAAAATATACACTGGAATAATTTTAGTTCTCTTTTCCCTCTGCGTTTTATAAATTAAAATGAATAAGCTCTATTTTTCTCGAAATACAAAAGCCATAAAATTGGTTTCGAATCTGATATCATTCATTCACATTTAAATATGAATCCTATACAGCTATTTTGATTTTCATCTTTCCAATTAGAAAAAAAACTTGCAAAATTGTAATTGACTGATGGAAAAAAAAAATTCTTATGAGAGAGAAACCAAAAAAAGAAGGAAAAAAAATCAGAAAATAATGGGGGGGGGGACCCTTCATGTTATAAAAATGAGTTTTAGGCAATTATCCTTCACTTAAGGGGAAAAAAAGGTAATAATCATTGCGTGACGTTGACAAAAGTGCAAAAAATATATTAAAAAAAACTGCCATCTGGGAGGGGGAAAAGAAATAAAAAAGAGGTGGATTGTAACTTTTGAGCATAACACACAATTCATTAAAAAAGTAAATATATAGGCTGCTTAGTATTCAAGATATTTTAAATTCATTAATTGAAAAGTACTTTGGACAGAATATGATATATAAAAATCCTTTTAACACTAACGTTCTTAATCGTATGTTTTTATTTAAAATAAAAATATGAATTGAATCAAAAAGATTAAAAAAAAGCATCGATAACTAATTTCGTACGAAAATGATTAATAACGATGTATTTTATAATAAATTATAATAACTATTTTTTATTAATACTATAAATTTGGTCCACAAAGTTGGAGGGTAAGAAAAATTTTTCTCATGCGCTTAGTTTTAAATATGGTAAAATCACTATGTTATGATCACGAAATGCGTAAGCAAAGACATATAAAAAGAAGAAAAAAAAAAGAAATTATTATATTGTTTCCTAGCTATTCAAAGAATAAAAAATTTATAATTTCAAATCAATGGAATTTTTAATTAACTTTTGTGCTTTGAAATATTGGCAGTATTCTTTCTCAAATTTTATATAATTAGTATGCGAAATTTGGTTGTATTCACCCAGTTGTTTCAGAAGAGATTTGTTACATACTTTAATATATAATGCATGTATATCTACAAAGATTCATATTTATTTGAAGACAAAAAATTCCAATGACGCGACTTTCCGTTTCAGTACTAGACTCTTGTACAATTCAGAGTTTTGACCACGTTTCTCGCAAAGGTGATTCTCCACAATTCTATTGGAATTTCGTGTTCGAGATTCTTGCGGAAATTTTTTTTAAAGTATATTGAATATAAGTAAATAATTTCTGTTTGAACTCTTTTTATTTTTACTTCCTCTTGCTACATTACATGCAATGTTATGCGTCGTCTGCTGTGTGCAGTTTTCATTTAAAGTATTATGAAACTTACTTATTTCAATATGTACTACCACCTTCTCACATTTGTCTAACACCTCGTCCTCATCTTTTAAAAACTATCCGTATTTATCAGTGCCAAATAGCGTGTCACACACGTTTTCCAGCTTCATCAGCTTCAATTGTGACTATAGATGGTTACATCCCCTCTTCCTTTGAAACTATATACGTATGATAATTATTTGAATATATTCAATTTGACTGACTAGCCAAACTCTTAACGGTGTTTTTATTTCTCATGAAATATCTGCTTTCAAAGATAACGTTGTGAAATTTATAATCAGAAGAAATATCTGCTTTTAAACATCATTTTAGGAAATATAAATCCAGAAGAAATATCTGTTTGTAGAAATTTACGTTTGATAAAGAAATTTGCTTATAGTTATAACGCTATCAAATTTATATCCAAAAGAAATTATTACAGATATAACACAATAGAATTAATATTTAGAATTGCTTGTTTATAAATATAACATTACCAAATTTATATTCGAAAGAAATATCTGTTTATAAACATAACGAAATGAATTGTGTGACCAGAAAGGACATATGGTTTAAGGAAGACTGGGGCTTTTGTTTAAATGTCAGATCATAGAAAGAATGAAAGGCTTATTAGAAGGGAAAACAAAGTTTTTCACAGCTTGCCAACAACAAAGCATTTGAATAACAGGATTTCTGTATAATTTAGTAAAACTTTTCTACGGCCATCTTAATCTATCCAAACATATAGCTTTCATATAACATGACAAAGCATAATAGATCACTTTATTTATAACAGCGAGTTTTCTCTTTACGGTGTTTTTACTTCAAAAAGCAGTATCAATATGCAACAGAAGTAATCGTGTTATTAGACAGTTGAATAAGGAAACTGTTGTGTCTAGATCTTTGTTATTCCACAATTATTTTAGTTATAAAATTTATGTTCTCTTTTATTTAATTAGACACCCCATCTTTTTTTTTTTTTTTTTTTTTTTTTGAAGGACGAAACGGTATAAAAATTTTCAATTATATTTTAATGCATTGAAGTTTAGAATTTTTGTACATTTCTGTGTTTTAAATGAATATGCAGTGTTTCAATGTTTCATGAAATTAATCCACAAGTTATCATTTGTATTCTAATTAACTCTTTATTCTACATGAAATGCACTGTATGGCTGTGGATTTCAGAAAAAAATAAATAAAATGATAATACAATATCTTTTCATTTATAATGAAGATTATTAAAGAATAATTATTTACAATAAAAGGAATTTATTTTCATTTATAATGACGAATTATATTTATAAAGAAAAATATTAAAGAATAATTGTTTATAATAAAGGGAATTCATTTTCATTTATGTATAATGAAGAATTATATTTATAATAAAGAATATTAAAAATCAATTTTTTATAATAAAGAGAATTCCTTTCCTTTTATAATAAAGAATAATTAATAAAATAAAATTTATATTTTTACAAAAACACACATTAACATGTTTAAATTATAATGAAAAATGTAACAAAATATAAATATAATAATGTAATGCACTGAATGAATAGTACTCTAAGGAAACAATCACAATGAATATCATAAAAAGGATATTTTTAGGAATTTTTAAAGATTAAGAATATATTTTTAATATGATTTTAAATCTCAATGTACTTGGTAAATTATTACAATGTTTCCAAGACATTTTAATTTTATTTTGCCCTAAAGTCTGATAAATTTATATTTTCTAATTTGTAATAAGCAAATAAAATTGTTTGCTTTTTTTTTCAAAAAAATATTTTCATTGTTTTGATACATTTGCACGCAGAATTAAATGAATGCTACAGTTCCAATATTTTCTCATTTGTTTAGCTACTTAAAATAGAAATCTGTAAAGTTTTATTCTAATTTAGTTTCGCCATTTCAAAGATTAAAAACGAATAAACAAATTCTTTTCCTTTTTATCCCGAAGCACAAAAGCAATTAAATTGATTACAAATCCAACTGTCATAACGATTCCTATCCAGCCATTTTCGCTCTCTTTCTACAAATTAGATAAAAACGAGCTGAAAGCTCGGTTGACTGCCGAAAAAAAGAACCAAGCGGGACAGGGGGGAAAAAAAGAAAGAAAGAAAAAGAAGACTCCATGGAATGAAAATGGGTATAAGACAATTACCACCCACTTAATAAAAAAATAGAGAAACGAAACAATCACTGCATTGCACTGATAAAAGTAAAAAGTGCCCAAAAAAGAAAAGGGAACACTGTCGGGAAAAAGAAAGAGAAGGAAAAAAAAATGAAAGGTTGTGTTGTCGGAAACAAAGCAAAATAGACTAAAAGCACTACAAACGGCTGGATTTATTCTGTGTATATGTGTGAATTCACGCCTTGGGCTCTGAATTTTTTTCCCCGTCCACGTCTTCATTTTTTTAAGAACTTTTGTTTTTGTTATTGTTTCTCCCCCGCACTCCGGGTCCATATTTCTTCTGGAGATCTAAATTCGAAACTTGCTCTCCCCCGCTCTTCATCTTCAGGCTTGTGGCATTCTCCGGATGGTGACCACAGGCAGGCCTTCCGGGGTTACCCGAATGTTGCAAAAAAAAGTGCCTCTTAATCGCTTAGGAAAGTCGCCGCCAAGAATGTCCGCCAAATTTACTACGTTGAATGTATATGAATGAACTTATTTTCGTTTTTGAATGGGCAAGAATAGATTTATCGCGTCCCAGATGCAAAAGCAAATTTCATCACAGCGTATCAACCACTGATTTTTGTAAATTAAACCATTGATGATCAAATGATTCATTTGGTGTTACTTACTGTAGCTGTGTCATTGGACTTAGAAATGTACGGTCTCTGTGTGTGATTGCACAGAATATTTTCACTGAATAGAACGCTATTCTTCATTTGTAGCCTTGAAGAGACTCAGAACCAAAATTACGAATAGGTTAAGCATCGATGTAATCATAAATAACCTAAATTGATTGGAATTTGTAATACATTGATCTTATTTTTAAAAAGTCGTGTTAATATTTTTGAATTTTGTTGTTTTTGATATTCAGTATGACTTCATTTCTTTTCTATTTTGTTTTTGAAGCCTGACATTTTATAAAAAATAAAAATAACTGTCATAATCCATTAAAAAAATAAATGGATATTATTTAAAGCAAAAAAGTTAGCAAATATTTTCTTATCAAAAATAGCAACAAAAAGCAAAAGATGTAACTGCATTGTATATCTATTTAATACTTTAAACTTAAGATATTAACTAATGACATTGTGTTTGCTCTTAGTTCTCTAAATATACTTTTTGTCAATATATAAAAACATTTCATATTTACATCTCGTGCTGCTATAACAATGAGTAAATAGCTATGATTCTAATCCACCAAATACGAACCTACATTGTGACATAAAATTAAATTTAACACCTCATAGATATATTAAATATATACAAAATGCCATAGGGGAATGGGTATTTCACTTGTAGCGGTAAGTATAGTTAAGAGGTTAAAAATCAAATGAACGGCACCCAACAATTATGAAATAAATTGACGGAAAACAAATAAAATATCTTTCTTTGCAAAAAAAAAAAAAAAAGTTTTTTGCTGTAAAGTTTGTAAGATTTTACCTACAAACTCTTATTTTGTCTTATTCTGATATATGACGTTGTTTAAAATTTTCTTGAAACTTCTTTCTGGTGATGATATTCTTGTTAGATAACTTTTAATCTTTGCAAAGTTTCTACTTTAAGTGAAAGTATTTTGGTCACTGAGTATCGGAGCACAGGAAAGCGATAAACGTGTGTTTGTGGCAACTCTTTCATTTTATGGCCGATGAAGAGGGGACAAGTGTCGCAGCTGTGTCGTCTTCGCTCCCTCGCATTAGAAAAGAATCAGTGTTTTCAGCTTCCCCTCAAAACCACTGGAACATCCATCCCCTCCTTTTTGCTTGCCTTACTTTTTGTCTCGGGATTCTTTCGCCGGCAGAAATTTATGTTCGAAAAGAAGATTTCATGCAATGCAAATATGATTAAGTTCCTGATATATAAGTTATTTATAATATTCTAGATGGATTTGTTATCTATTGCAACAAAATAAAAAGGTCTGAAGGCCTTAACTTTATACAAAGTATCGCTATATACAGAGGGATTATTTAAATCGAGTCCCAATTTCTTATTTCTAAATTGTTCAAAAAAAGAATATATTCCCAGTTGGATAAATGATTTAAATGACATTAGAAATTATATTTTATAGTGCATGCCTCAATATATAAATTGCTGAAAAAAAACTAATATGTCTAAATTTTTCTACAGTCAGGCCGCCATTCGATAAATTTGTTTCCACATGTTTTTACTCAGTATAACTATCAAGCGCATTTAGAAAGTTATTCTTGATAATTTAGCATTAAAATAAAGATAAGAGTTCCAATTCTGCGAGTAAAATTGACCGATTTATGAAGCTTTGAATGTCATTATTGTAGAACGATGAAGGAACACCTGCCATTTAATATATGGCGCTTCCTGGAACTTCCATTAAAAGAGGTCCAAGCCATAATAAAAAAAATAAGATAAAATATAGCCATAATAAAAAAAAAACATACAATAAAAATAAAATAAATAAATATAAAAATAAATGATTATTAGAATAAATAAATATAATAATAATTGTAATAAAAATATCGAAACATATCAACTCTGAGATAATCAAATGTAGATGATTTCTGATAAAGATAATGAAAGTAAACAGTTTATTCCTTCCATTATCTTTTATTCATGGCTATAAAATACTATTATTTTATGTTTCTAAATGAAAACAAAGAAAGCTAATTGCGCAAGAAAAGCAACATCTTTATTCAAACAAAACCTGATAAAAATTATTGAATTCAAATACATATCTTCTACAAGTTGTTCAAAAAGTTAATTTTAAATATCCAGTGGCAGGCTTTAATTCCAATATTTTTAATTATTAAAAATATCCATTTCTTTGCAAAATTTTTAATCATCTTACTTCGTCAACTTTTCAGCAATTAAATCATATCATAATCAGTAAATTGTTTTAATGGACATCAACCATTTTGAGTTTCGAATTATTGTGTTTTTAAATGTTTTGAAGTAAAACGGGAAAGTCAAGGAGCTGGCCTAAATGATCTTGTAGAAGACTTTAAACCATAGCCTTGAAAATGGCTAGAAGTGTAATATTACTAGTATATTTAATTAAATATTCAATTCTCAAGAGCATACAATAAAAATTCTTATGAATGAGACAAGTTGCTGCGGTTGAGCTACTGATGAAAATCAACAAATTTCTTTTTCAGTCATAACGCAAATGTGGTCTAGTGTCATCTGATATCTTCTTGAAAGGCAGCTAACCTTTACCTATTGAAACTAGGTCAAAATTTATATAATAACTTGATTGAAATCAGATCCCAAGGGGGCCCGCCTTTAGTTCGATAAGAAAAAACATAGTGCACACATACGCGATTCAAATACTTGGTGGAATATGAAGATGAACGGGAATAGGAACTACCTGTACATCCCATATCTTTGCATCTTACACTTAAAGTCTAATCCTTTTCATCGATCACAATTATGGTTATATTTGCATCAGGAAGATTTGTCAAAAGAAGTAAGAAAAAATAAAAATACTTCCTGTATAAGAAATAATCAAAACAAAATTCACGAGAAAATTGATCATAGAAAACTAATTGGCCACTGCATTCACTTTAATAAATACTTTTATTTAATTACTGTCGTTTCATGTTTATAAAGATGGAATTTTGAAAAAACATTTTCCCCTGACTGACATTCTTGAACTGTCAAATTCTGTACACTTGTGTGTTCTGGATGTTAATACACTATTTCCTTATTTAAGCTTAATTCTCTGTGAAGCCATGAATTTAATTGAATTTGGATTCCATAAAAAACTCCATTTTATAGCGATCTTATATATTCCAAAAAATTTATTATAAAATAAAGATTGAAGTAGAGAATAATTAAAACAAGAAAATTATATTGTTTAAATTCGTTAAAAATGGAAGTTAAAAAAAAATTTAATTAATAATTTACTTTTAGGTAAAAATATCTACAACTGCTAACACATAGACAGTGACTATAAAGACGAGTCTACATTCTTTCATTACAACCAACCAAAGTCCATTTTTTTTTAATTTAAAAAAAGTCAAACACACTGAAGTATTCATTATCCAAAATGCCATTTAATTCTATATACCGTAAATTCATAATACTTATACTTACAGAAAGAAGCAAAGCGTTTACATGCTTCGAAACCCACTCATACAGATTTAAAATTTTAATCAAAACCCATCTGAGTACGACGACTATTAAATCCACGGTCTAATACTCGTCTAAAATGAAATTTTCCAGTCCCTGTCCTTACATTACACAATCACTGTTTCGATAATAATGCATCAGCATAATTTGTAGGCTTTTCCGAACACACGGGAGGGCAGGTGGGGGAGACAAAGCGCCCCGAACTATTTTCTTACCTCCTCACCGAATAAAACGAAACAAAAAAGAAGCAGCAAAATAGAGACAGGGAAAGAGCAAATATATGTGCAGCGAGATAGGGTTCCATAGGAAAAGATACATAGATTCAATATTTAGAGGTTGAAAAGAAACTGCGTAACTGCCCGGGGTAATTTCAAACATCCGGTCTTCAGAGGTGCCAATACAGGTCCTTTTAGGGTTGCCTTTTCTACAGGGATCGGGCTCCTATAGGAAAGAGAGAAGCGCTCTTTTATTAGGCGGAATTAAATTGTCTTCCTACTATCCAGGAGGGTTCGCTTGATTTATATTGTAAAGAGTCGAAATACCGTGAAAAGTTTTCAGGCTGTGGTGGCTTCCATCATCTTTCTTTCCTGAAGTTATATGATTCAATATTTGTCTTTATATGAATCTTTGTAAGAAAAGAGTTAAATGCATTAAATTTAATTGGTTTTTAATCTTTTCTTTGCAGGCGATATCGGTGCTACACCAGAAAATCTTTTGGTGGTACTAATCCCACTTGGCCTTAAGTGCTTTTTGAATCAAGAAGTAAGAGAATCAAGGACACGGGAGAAAAATAGCAAAAATTCTTGAAATAAACGACTTGGAACATCTAGATAGAACATAAATTAGGTGTCCGATTAAGCACTACTAAAAGGAAAAGAAGATTGTCTAATGTATCTACAGTAGGCAGCTCAATCACAATGAGAAATCCATTGCTGATTTGTAGATCAATGTAAGAGCTTTTGAATAATGCTGATTAAGAGTATAATCGTAAGAGTAAATTTTCTTTATTCTATATATAAATGGGTATAAATATTGTTGCAGTATGCTGTCATAGAGTAACACATCTCAAATGGTGTTAATCTCATCAATTTTTAATTACCATATAGATGATATTGGAATCCAGTTACATTATGATATGTGTAATTGATACGATTATAGCCAATATGTATGTTCGATTTGTTTCAATTTAAATAATCTCTCAGATAGTTTGAAGGGATTTAAAGGTTAATTTTAAAATAATTTAAAACGATAAATGTACCAATAAAACCGCCATCTTAGGTATTAATTTTGGATTCTTCTTAGTTTTACTTTTCAGACAGAATGATTTTTACCATGTTTTGAAAGGTTCGATTTGTTTAAATCGAGGGACATGACAAATACCTTTTTAAAGGTTATTATTTAAATTTTTATCTTTATTAAATGCATATGATGTCATTCTTATTGATGCATTGAACAAAATATCAATATACGACTAAAATAAATTTTAAATGGCCCATAATTACAAACATCTCATTCACTTTGATTATTCCCAAATTATAAACTTCTATAATTGTGCGAACTGATAGACCGTCCACCTGCTGGCGTCAAGTTTGAAACAGATGTGAAATTCAGTAAATAAAATCATGCGCCAAGCTTAACCTATCAAACTTATCCTACTTTTAAGTTTTCACATGCATATAGAATAGAATATAATGAATTCTTGTCAATATATTTCTCCAAAAATTCATAATAATCAACAAAATTGATGCGAGGACCAAATACAAAATTTTATTCCTACTTTTATTTCTTTTTAGAGTTATTAATCTCAGACAAAATTGAGATTTTTTTTTTTTTTTTTTTTGAATTACAAAACCCTGAAACGTGTAGATTCATAAAAATATGGAAGTGAAATAATTCAACGAGTGCAATATTTGAATTTTCTGCATTTTGTAAAGACAAAAATAAATTTAAAAGAAAGTCCTCGTTATTGAGATTAAAATGAAGAACAATTCCATCTTTTTGTAGAAAGACAAACTTTAACTCTTAAGAATATGTGTAATACATAAGAGCAACACAAAAAGTATTTTATTGGTAGTTGTTTTTAATTATAAAATCTAGTAGAAGGTGAATAAAATTAAGTAAAAATTACAAGAATAAGGGGAGGATTAAATAATATAATATGAAAAAATAGGTCCCATTATTAAAATTATTAAATGTCGAAAATTGAAACAAATACTTGTTATATAAAATTTCCATCAATGACACATTTTGTAATTTTAAAGAATTCGAAATATTTCAAAATTCATCATTTTCCACTCTATAAAAATTTATTTTGGAGCTCAGCACAAGATTTCTTTCATTTGATTCTTCCATACATTTTACGACCCCAATTTCACTGACTCCCCCAAGACATCTGGATTCGATGTACCCCTCTTACGAGCCTGAAGGGTACACTGTAAAGGTGGATCGGGGCTTTAGAGCATACATGGCAGAAATAGAAAATGACAAAATGAAGCGGGGATTTTTACGAGGCATTTCAGACTTAGGTGACGAAGCTGACTTCCAGATTGGTTTTGGGTGCACTTCCTGAAAGATTTGGGGATGAAATATTCTTTGGATGGTATTAAAATCCAAGAAATATTTATTGCTTCAGATTACGAATACATTCAGATGAAAAGTGTAGATTATTTATAAGATGCAACATTATTCCAAACCAATTGTTCAACAATAAATAATAATCCAGAATTATTCAAAGCAACTGAACAGATTAGAAAAGGTTAAAACTTCTTTACAAACAACTACGAGCTTCTTTCAAAGACCAGCTATTCACCGAAAATATTGGTAAAATTTATTTAGTAACGTTAAACAATTTTGATGTACTGCAGCAAATAAAATAAAAGATACTTTTCTATTACACTTGCTCAATAAACACATAGCATAAATTTTGTAATTGTTTACACGAAGTGGTGAAATTAATTGGCGAAATCGTTTCTACTTTTGATCCCGGATGGTGGTTTTATTTTGCAGTATCTCTCAAAAATAGCGATATTGGGGATGGGAAACGGGCTTCAATTGATAAAATATATAAGGCCGAGACCTTTCAATTGCAATAAAAATTGGCAAAATGATTGAGACTGGCTGACTAAGTTATAGTTTCTTTCCTCATACAGAATATATAGTGAAATAGTGCCTATGAAATTTCTCTGAAAATTTAGAGTTTAGGATAGAAGAATATTGAAGATTTATCTAGAGGTCACGAGTTTCATCTTAAATCATCGAGCACTTAGCACTAAATATCACTAAGGCTATATGTATGTGTGTTTCAAATATCCTCTTAAACAACTAGGTTAATTCAACCAAATATTGCACTTGTTATAGAAGACTTAGGAAAAATATTCTCCGTTTTCTGAAATAGGAGAATTAATTAAATATTTGATTAATTATAGTGATTAATATTCTCAACTACTCAACCACTATTCTTTTTAATTATTCTTTTTTATGACACGATTTTTGACAATGTTGATATTGGCCTTAAAAAATAATAATTTAACCATATTTGAAGCCCAACTGAAGGGAATCGCTCAAAAGTACACAACTTTTCTTATACTTTAACATTTATGAACAAATTTTCGATTATTATGTAACAAACTTATAGAGAAATTTAGCTATAGGAGGGTTTTTTTTTTTTTAAAAAAAAGTCTGCTTAAATTAATATTCTAACTTTAAATAAAATCAGATGATCTTATAATATTTTATTTTTTTTAAAAAAGTGGTTTCATTAGAAAATTATACATGAAAGGATTTTAATCCCGAGCAGCGCCAGGTATATCAGCTAGTATTGAATAAAAATTGGTAAACTGAACTAGGCCGGGGGACTGGTTCTTAATTTGTTCTCCTAATTACTTTAAATATATAGATAAGAAGATAATTTGAACTTCAAGCATATGGAAATTTAAAATCTTGTTTTGCGTACGAATAATTCCCCAAGTGGCTTTTCGGCCGAATAGATAACTTCGGTGTGATGGTTTAGTTCACATTAAATACTGTGGAGCATGTTTGAGCCATTGATAAGCACTCTATAATCATCATATTAAAATTTTTGCAAACAATTACAGCCATTTACTAACGTGAAATACATTTTAAATAACATGATCTTAACCTCGAAAACTTGCTTCAATACACTCAACTAAAAATTATTGACAAATGAAATTTGTATTCAAGAAATTTTATATATGATAAAAATTATATAAACCACTTATTTTTAAGTGTGCGAGTTTATTTTTTTCTTGTTTCAAGAAAATTAAAGGTCAGCGTATAAATCAATTCAAAAATACAAATTAATTATTTCGAATATGGTAATATCCCTACTTATTTATCGATATATAATTTGATAACATAACTTTTTTTTAGGAAAATTCAACTAAAATAATGCATAATTACGGGCTAAAAATATTTACACATGTTCATAATTAGTCAATTGTAATAAATAATTTAATTTCAGTCGTGAAAAATTAAATAACACTTACATCTTACTTTGTTTATAAATAATAAAAAGAAATAAAATATGAGTAATATTTTCTATTTTAAATGTTAATTATATTTATAATTTTTTAAATTTAGTTCAGGTTTTTGCTATTATTTTATATTTCGTCATAAAATAGCATTCATTTATTATTTTTTCTCACCTGTATCTCTTTCTGATGTTAATATAAAGTAATCCATTTTTAAAAGTAAATAAAATAAGTAACGTCATCTTCAATACGTAAAATAAATTAAATATCTATCGAAAATTATCTTACAACACTTTCATAATTAATCTCCACGCAGTTTCTTTCACCGACCCATTTTTAATTGAAAAAAACATTGCTATTTTAAAGATTTTAAATATTAACTTGTCATAAATGAAAATTTTACACTAAATTAATCTCAAATTATGTGAAATCTCTTTTTTTCTTTTAATAGACTAAAACTAATTTAAAAATAAACAGTCCATATACCAAGTTTCATTAATTTTTTGATTTCATTAATTTGTTAAAAAAAATCTATAGTCTATTCTGCTAACAAATGAAATCCAAAAGACTGGACAACACATAGAAATTAATTCATTTAAAATATAGTATTTTAAAATTACTATTTTCGTATGTTCTTAAATAGGAAGACTGATAGACAGTCAACTCATCGAAGGATTTGGTCTAAAGTATGCTACAGACATACCACTTTGGAGAGAAGACTGTGCATTGAATTTAATTCATCTAGAATTATGAGTTTTTGAATTATCGTATCCACATGCACACATACCGACAGATAAAAGTATTTCCAATAATGAGATTTCACCCGAAATTTGAAAGATTTGTAACTTTGATGAACTTACCACATAGATCAACGCAGGTTATTCTATTTTTAAGTTATTGTGATATAGATAAACAGATATAATGTTAAAAATTATTTTTTTGAATTAAGAAAATATAAAATGTTAAGAACTATCAAAATTTTCTAGTCGAAATTTTTTTTAACGAACCAATATTTTCTTTTTACTAAACTTTATATATGAGTAATTACATTTTTTGTGGTAACACACTTTTTGAAGTTATATGAAGTCCATAAATTGATTATTTTGCTTTATTTCGTATATGATCGTTACTATATTTAGCAGCAAACACACATATACAACACAGCAAACATGAAAAATGTTTGTATGTGTATGTTGAAAAAATCCTCAGTCATATACAAATTTTATAAAACTTAAAAGAAAAGATAATTCTTGTACTACAAAATTTGACATTTAAATTAAATATATGATTATTCGCCACCTTTAGGACATCAAAGAATAATTTCCAACAGATCAATTCAATTAGTTCCAATTTTCCCAATCACCAAGAAATTACCATTCTTCTCCACAAAATGACAAAACCAACACAGACGACTTCCCCCCACAATTTATTCAATACTAAGCGCGGAATTAAAAATGACAAATTCCATGATGTTCTTCGATCAGTTCCACCAGAACATTTCCTTCATTCGAAGCTCAAATATGTACGTAAATCAGTCGATGCCACTTTGCTTTTGCTTTCTAATAGTGAAGAACTTTCAGCAGTTCCTCCACCAGCGGGAGATGTAGTAAAACAGCGTCCTCTTATTCAAACATCAAAACCCAGCAAACGATTTCCAATAAAGCCTCCCTTCCCTGAAAACCGGAAGAGAACAGGGCACAGCAGACGACGAAACATCTAGCGGACGGCTTACCTCAGCCTTACTTAATAAACCGTCTGCAGAGGGGGGACTGGGTAGTGAAAGTATTTTATGTGCCTTAGATTTCTGGTTCTCTGGATTTAAAATTAAGTTAGGATGGTTGTTTAACTGCTGGATGTTGTTCATTGCGGTTTCCAGATTTAAAAATGAAGCTAATATTTCGTTTCTTCCCCAAGACAGGTTCTTGACAAGTTGTCGAGAATTACAGAAAAATGTTTTATTTCGAGGGATTTAAAAAAGGTGATTTCAAAATTACGATTTGAAAAGAAAGGGAAGCGGTTAAATGTGTTTGAATTGTTTTTGTAATCAAATTGGTTTTTATTTATGAATTATGAATTTTGATGTTATATTTCTTCACGGGGCAGAAAATTTCAGCATTTTTTGCTGGTTGATTTTGGATATGTATAATCTGAATTTTACTCCTCTTCAGTTATTTAATTTTTTAATAGTTAAAAACCCTTTATTTTTGCCGAATAAATTAAACAGAAAGATAAAAAAAGCTTAATTCCCGCCTTTTAATAAAATAAGATTGTTTGCAAAATCAAAACGTAAGACAAATGCTGTCTTCTTTTGTATTATAGTATCCAAAGGCTGAATAATAACGAATTTATCTGTTCAAAAAATTTGGTCAAAATGCAAGTACACAATAATAGCCAATGTTGGATTTTCGACAAGGTTCTGGGCCACTAGACTGAGATATAACGTGAGTGGGCCGATTTTTTAAAAAAATATTTTCTTAGTTGGTAAAAAGGGCAAATTTAATGAATGATAAAATATTAGGATAATGTTAACACTTTATAACGCATATTAGTTCAGGTTTTTATATTTTATTACTTTTCACTTACTATTGGAACATGTTTGTGCATGAAACATCTGTTTCAATAATAATGTGTACAAACTTAAATATCAAGCATTCTGGAGCCATAATAAATATAAAAGAACAACACATGAATTTTCACAAATTGCATAAAATAAATAAAGACTATCTTGCAATTAATGATTAATATGTTAAAAATGTGACGAAATATGAAACTAAACTGACCAGTTTAAAATGGCGTTTGGAATAAAATATGTTTTATTTTCATCCCATGTCACCATCAGTGACTTAGCAAGTATGACCTGCGTCCTAGGTATGTTATTCTTTTCTCCCCCTTTCATCATATTTTTCTTTAAAAGCTAACATATGCGCACTATCATTTAGTCTCCAGGGCAGGTCATCCATACCCTGCAAATCCCTTGAACGCTACGCCTGCTCTAGTTGATTGAAAGAAGTGTCTCATAATGTTCACTGTCCTCTTCATCTTCAAAATTGCAAGTTTCATCCCATTAGTGCTGCTTTATTACAAGATGTTAATACAACTAAATTTATTAAACCTTCAAACAAAATACAAACTGGCGAAATCGAACCATTAATGGAGGTTAGGGGAATTAGTTTTGTACAAATAATTTAAATATATAGACGAGACTCACCGAAAATAAGAATTAAGATTCAGATATTGTTATTATATTGTTTATTGTTTCAAAAATTATTATTACATGTATAAATAACAATAGTAAATCCTAGGATTCAAAAAATTAAAAAAATACAAAAATTGGTATTTAGAATATTAATAAGTAAGAAGTCTCAAGATTTAATACTTTTAAAAGTTTTTTTTAAAGAGATAACTCTATATAATATCAACAATTTATTTCTGAACTCAATGTCGTTATGATTGCATGAGATGCAAGAAAAGAAATGATGGATACCCAAGGATTTAGATTTACATATCAGAATAAAAGTTTCCATCTTGTATAAAGATTTTGAAAGCACAGTAGCAGAACGGGAGATTCAAATAATTAAAAAAATATCCTAGGAAAATCCATAGTGAGGATCATAAACATTCGATAAATTTTCCTGGCTTGGCACGCAGCGGAACATAATCTATATCTGTTATGAAACCTTAACCCATTCATTATAATTTTACAGCTCATAAAATTCAGAAGGGCAGAAGAGTTTTATGGCTTTATTAAAATAATAAATACAACACAGACGTCTTTATTAGGCTAGAGAGACATAAAATAAAGGCTCAAGCCCATTTCTTATCCCTTTCATGGAAGCTTTCAAAACTGAATGGAAAAGATGAATTCAGGTTCACTTTCGAATCAATTATATGCTATTTTGCAAAATATATGCCTTGTCAGAATTATGCATAGTTAAATGAAGTAAATGACTTCACAAAATCACCTTATTCAGAATATGTAAAATTGGCCTCGTATTCCTGTTTTAATCATGAAAGCGGAATCTCTTTCAAAGATATCTGGCAGTCTAATGTATATTGAAGAACATGAGAAACTTTTATTATTTATTTGATATTTAAAACCAGTGGGACCACTCCCACTCCCTATATTTTCTGTCATATTCTTTCATAAATATGTCACCTTAATACACCTTATATGTTCATTGGCGTGCAATAGTTACAAAACATCAACTTTTAATGGGAATTTAGCATTTTGACTGAATCTTTCGAGTCATCCTTGGCGAGTTTTTTGGCGATTAATCTCTGGAATACGGTTAATAGTATCCAAAAATCGAATTTGTGTTTTAGATGCATTTTTCTCAACAGATTGAAACCTAAATGTGACACAAAACTACATTTGTAGTCACAAAATCCCATAACAACTTTGATAAACTTAATTCATTTCGTTTTTGAATTATCGCGTTTACATGTTTCTAAAAATGCAGACTGACAGACAGTCGAGTTCTTATTCGATTTTGCTCAAATTTAATAGCTGTACATACTATAGATGATGAGTACCGAATTTTATCTCTCTAGCTCTCTTCGTTTTGTGATTATCGTGTTAACTTATATTTGAACAGCCAGACAGACTCATTTCATCTGAATAGATTTTACTCAAAACTTGATAAAAATCTGCACATTTGGTGTACATACCGTATGCCAAATTTCAACTGTCTAGCTCAAACAGTTTTTGAATAATCTTTGTCACAGACAGACAGAGTGGAATTTTACAAAAAAATATGTTTTTCGAACTCAAGGAGTTCTAAAACGTGGAGTTTCTTCGACATCTCGAGTTCGAATTCTTTGACAATTACTATACTTTCTCTATAGTATGTTTATGAGAAAGTAAAAATGGGATAAAATGTATCTACATAAACGATTTCATAAAATATAAGTTTTTCAATATTTTTTAGCAATAAAGCATGTCATTTTTACAACAAATTTCAAAATAATTTATGCATTGCTTTATTTTAAGAACAAAAATCCTTCCATTCTTCGTCGCAAGCAGAGGGTGAAAAAGCATTGTAAACCACAAATAAAAAAAAGGAAATTCTACCTTAAAACATGGCAACATGGAAATATTTTCCGATGATCGCCTACCTTTATTTTACATTTATAATTTACCTTTAATTTTAACACGCATGAATATAAACGCTGTTAATAAAATCATAAAAAGCATTATTGTAAAATACATTTATAATATATTGAAAAATTCAATAAAATTAGAGAAAGTATTGAGTGGAAATAAAACTGATTTTGCTAAAAGACTTATATTTTCAAAATTGAATATTGCATAAAAACTGTTTTATTCCCCAAAAAAATTTGTTCCCAAGTTACTAAGAAGAATCTTTAAAATGGTAATTAATCTTTTATTAAAAATTTAAAAATTCACTTTTTAGTAATCACTTATTAAAAAGAAATAATAACTTTGGCTATTCTATGTCTAAATGTTAGTCCAGTAGAATTTTTTGAATCATTTTATCTCATGTATGTCATATTTCGCCAATTTACAGATAATATTTTAGCCTATACATCTTATGAAATTTTAAATTGAAATCAATCTTAGTATGTTTATTCGAATGCCAATTAATTCTAAGTCGCCAATATAGAAAGCAAGAAGCTATTAAAATAAACAATGCGAGTATAATGTCCAAATTACAGATTAACTAAACTCTGATGTTAGAGTATTTAAACATATAATCTATTAAATTTAAAATTTGTTGGGATTACATTTCTTTCCAAAATCCGTTTTTTAACCTTTTTTGACAGCTATTGCTATAGTTATTTTGAATTCTAAGGCAAGAGAAATTACTTTAACCTGTCTTACTATTATAATAAAGAATTATAATCTCAAGTAAGCACAAGATGGATGCAACTGTTAACTTAAAATGTCATCCTACCTCTTTGCTAACTAGCCACGTGAATGAAAATATACATTTAAAAATATGGATTCTGAAAAAAAATTGGCATAGCACAAATGAAAAGAAAAAAGTTTTAAAAGAAACAACAAATAATAGTGGTATTCTCCCTAATACTATTAATTCCTTTAAAAAAATCACTTACTTTCCTTCTACTTCTCAGGCATACAGAACTAGACTTCGATGTCATATGCAATTATGAAGAGTACCGTAAAATTAGAAGAAAAGGAGAGAAAAAGTTCTAATAATGCCTATAAAATGAAGATTTTATTACAAAATGACGAATCGTGAAATAAAAATAAGTAATTTCAAAAAGTTCCGGAGCAGACGATTATTAGTAAAATAATAAATTCAGAAATCCGTTATTTACTAGTGAAGAATAAAAACAAAATGATTTTGGAATTTGTTAAATTATTCCTAACGATTTTTTTAGAATTTATAAAATATTAATTCTTACATATTCTTAAAAATAATACGAAAATGCTTTTATGAATAAATTTATTTAAAAATACCTCTAAGTAATTTTATATCAAAATAGATTATTTTAATTTAATTTTATGCCAATAATCATAATTTAATTATTTTTAATATTCCTTTCTTTTAAAATTTCAGAAGTAGGAGTACAACTCAACAACATTAAAATCAAGTTGAAGGATTATTCCACTTAATTGTTTGGGTTACCGCAAATTACAGAACCATATTAAAATAAATTTTCGTCCAACTTTTATGGCGAAATTTGGATATACTCTATAATTTTCGATGCATTCGAATATTTGCCACTTTGTTGTATAATAAAGAAGATTTTTCTGTTTATTTGCGTTTGGATTTATGGGAAGATCTGAATTTTATAAAAGACTATTTTACAATGATTCTTCTGTTCATGTTAACATAGCTGTAACGAAAGGTAAATGTTTAAAAATACTGCACAGGTTTGAAAAATAATTGTCCCTATAAAAATATTTATAATTGAAAAAACATGTTTCATTACTTTTAAGATAAAACAAAATTCGATTCCTTTTAATAAACATAAATATGGCAAGATGAAAACTTATCAAGAAAAAAAAATCAACAGAAAAGTTAATCCATTATTTTAAAGAGTTTTTTTGGCATCATTTTGAAGCATTTAGCTATGTGTATAAGAAAAACAATTTTTGATCGCAAGCTATAAATAACAACATCAAAGGGAGAACTTCCTTTAAAAAAATGAAAATGGATTTATTTATTACTTTCATTAATCTTGTATTCAAGCAAATATCCCAAGTAAATCAAGATCCTCAATTTATCCAGAGTTAGAACTGCATGTTCAAAATTTATGAGTGAGAATTTTGTCATAATTATTGTTATAATCTCTAAATCATATCTTGTATTCTTCTTTTAAGAACTCTTAAATGTTTATAGTTTAATCACTAAAGAAAATTATTCTCTTGAAATAATCCCATACTAGAAAATTCCCATATAGTCATAAATTAAAATTTTCTTCTTTACAAACTTGTATCGGAAACGGTATATGGGAAACTGCAAAGGTTGAAACATAGAATATATTCGAAATATTTAATAATGAACTCCTATATTGATGATATCGCACATTTCTTCTTTTTCTTTTTCCTTAATTCATAGCTTTCCAAACTTGAAAATTATTTAGAACACAATTAATTTTTAATTTAAGCGAAGCCTATTTGAATATTTATATATATATATATATATATATTTGGAAGTTTTTGTATGCTAGTTTCTGTAATGTACACCAAATATTGAACTTGAGAACGCTTATAATTGTTGATTTTACTATATAATAAAGCTAAAATAATTTTTATTTTAATCAAAATTATTAAAAATAATTATCAAGATTAGCTGCAGCAACTTTTTCGTTCAATTCAGGCATTTATTTTGAAAGTTCTTTAATAACAAATGAATTACACACAAAAAAAAATGTAAAGTTGTTAGATTTATAGCGACATAAAAAGAAATGGCATTAACATTAACAAAACAGCATTAACACAACCTGAACAAAAATCACCCCGTTTTATTTTTCGAATCATTCTAAATTTAGATTTTTATAGCAGAGGATTACCATTCCCGAATGCCATTAACATCAAAAATTACTTAACTTATATTACCAGAATCATTCCGAAGAATTGTCACAAGCCATTGTGTCTCATGGTTCTGACGCGATTCAAACAGGAAGTCTGGAAGATTCTGAGCCAATCAGATTTCTGCCTTTGCTCGATGGCGTCATTAAAACGGGAAAGAGTGAACAAATAAAAGATGGTGTTCTCATTAACGACAACAAATGGATACCTATTCGTTTGGCAGCTGCATTTTCGTTCGTTTAGAATTCTGCTGAGCGCCTAACGTAATTGTGATGCGTTTTTGCTGATTTTTGCTCTTGCTTTTTCGTTTCGGGTGCTTAGCTCTGTAACTATGGAGTATCGGTAAATTAATACCAAAAGTAAATAATGTTTGTTTTGGCTTTATTTACTTAACTTATTGGAACGAGCGTTATTTAATTAATTCTCTGTGTCAGAAAGCTTTATTGATAAGGTGAATTGTGTCAACTCTGTAGCAGTTCTTAAAGGTTAAAAATAAGGAGCAAAAATCTTCCGTAATTTAATATGCTTACTTAGGAATTTGCAGAAATTGTCGAACTCGGAAAATTTTGAGCATTAGATAAAAGAAGTGGGAAGAAACTAATTGATAAATAAATAAGCATACTACAGAAACGAAATTGTTTTAAAAATGTATTCCCAATCCTGCGCTTTAAAACGTATTCATTTTATCACTTTGTCTTTTTTGTTTTGAGTTGTTTCTTGTTTTGTCTTTTTCAAAATAGAGAATTCTCTTTTTTAAAAGAATAATTTAAAAAGCAAGCGTATTGATTTCCTTGTAATATTAGTTTACAGTGTAATCTTAACTTTATCATCAAGGACAGGAATTTATTTAATTTATTATCAGGAGTTTTTTCAATTTCATGTGAAAATTCAGACCCATTTTGTTCATTTATTTAATTTTTATAAATAGTTCGACTGAAATATTTCATTACTTTCAGAGAGGTAAGAAATAAGTTGTTTAAAGCATTTTTTTATTATAGCTAGTAACTGTGGAATTAAAACATTCTTCAATTACCATAGTTTTCTACTTTTTAAAAATTCTATATAAAGATAGAATATTAATTTTTCTGAGATTCTCTTACTACTTTAGAAGAAAGCTTCATAGATTTCGGTTCAGGATATTAAATGGATGAAATGGGAATTTATAGTGAACATAATCACCAGAGGAACTTCGAGAATCTTCCAGAAAGTTTAAGATTATGTGTGCTGAAGATATTATACTTACGTTTTTAATTTCATTTTTTTTCTTTTTGCATTCAAAAATGAGCATTTAGCGTTTTGCAAATGTACTTTATGTCTTCAATTAAAACGTATGTTATTCACTTAAATATCACGAAATCATGTGACACTTTTTTTTTTAAATTTTCAATGTACTCTTGAATTATAAATTTCAAACGTCCACAGACAGACAGAGTGATAGGCAGGTTTTCTCTTAAATGAATTTCGCCTTACATTTGCTATAAACCTGAAATCTCGGTGAAAAGTTCACGAATCAAATTTCATACGTGTGTGGTATTTTATGTAATACTAGTCATCTGAAGCAATCAGCAGGTTCGCCGAGTATATCGATGATATTTAATTTCAAATAAATCGCTTAGATATAACTTTATATCCGCGATTCCGCCAAAATTTGCCTTATTTAAATTCCTTTACTTAAATTTTGTTTATTGTTAACGCGAACTTTTCTCTTGAAGACAGTCCCATGACATTGGAACGCTATTTTTAAAAAATTGAATTTCAAGTGTATTTATCTTCTCATTTCGCTATATTATAACTTCACTTTTTTTTTCTCTTGTACAGATATTAAGCAGAGTCTTTCTTTTTAATTTTCTATTGTAAGAAGAAAGTCACGCGATTAAACAACTGACGAAACAAAAACAAAAAAATGGCCAAACAAACTTATTTTTAAAAAAATTGCCGAAATTTAACTAAATTTCCTATGACTCTTAAATTATCATTAAAAAGCGAATTTTTTAAAATTTCGATCCGGTGTAAAATGCATTTCTGTGCATTTCGGATATTATGGAAGGAAAATATCCAAAATTCACCTTAATTTTAAACTACACAGACTATACCTAAGTAAAATTTCAAAAAATGATCTCAGATGCACATCCCGACTCACCAAGATATATATGTGTCGAGTACCTTAATGGTAGGTCAAATGGTCTGGCCTGTAGAGTGCGAAAGCACAGGACAAACAGGTACACACACATTCATCTTTATTATTAATAGATACTTTTACAGGTAGACATAATTTTAAATTTCTTTCTTATTTTTCTAAAATGAGGAGTATACAAGGTAATTTAAAAGAAGGAAACGTATCAAAACCTTGAAGGGTGAATTTTCCAACCATTTCAGAATTTTCATCTTCTAAACGTCTGCTACAAAAAAGAAGAAATACTTTTGAAAGATATTTTCAGATCAATTGTCGCTTTTTTGCACTATGACAAACATGGACACGGAAAAATGGGCAAAATATTTTTTTTTCTTTTTAAATGGAAGCAAAGATATTCAAAACAGGAAATCAAAATAAATTGCTCTTGTTGCTCACAAGGACCACAAATTCCTAACAATTATAGAAATTTATTGCTGGCTTTGTCAATGCAATCATCAGTAACAGTATTGTGCAAATGATAGCTTTCAATGTACTTTTAATATTTTGAGAATTGAAAACGAAATTATTTTTTTTTTAATCGTGCCTTATTTGGGAAAGGAACTAAAACAAACTGATTTGGAAAAATGGATTGCAATTGGGGTTTTCATTTGAAAAATAAATTTCCTTAATAATAATTTCTCATAAGAAATTATATGTTTCTGACATTCCAAACGTTGCCATTATTAAATTCCTTCTTGAAACAAAAATAGTAATCCGGATATCACATCATTTAATTATATTCCATCATTTCAGCTCTCAGGGATTCAACTGTCACAACTGTAAAGAAAGCCAGATTACATATGCGAGTGTACAAAATGTGTTAATTAAATTGTCATCTTTTTTTGTTGAATTTAAATCATCCTCTTTTTTTTAAATGAAGAATAATTTCGAGGAAATCTGTTCAGAATTCTATTTATTCGACTCAGAGTCACTTCCCAGAAAACTTTTTAAATCTGTTTTTGAAATTATAATTTGAGTTCATCAAAAATTGCTGATTATAGCTGTCAATAATTGATAATTGCTTATCAATAATTGCTAATTTTAAATTTATATGATTAGTATTATACGCAAGAGTACAGGATAATTATTTTAAATTAGATTATATATCCTACGCTGCGTAGAATGAAAATATTTTCATGATTTTATTGATAAAATATGAATTATTTAATTAATTGACATGGACATTTACTATAATCTTTTGTGTGCTTCTGCTATATCTATAAGTAAAATTTGAAGAACATTAAACAGGTTTCAATTAACAAATTTTGAACTGTTAAAATAAATGTCTTACATAAGAAATCAGAAATATATTTAATATAAACTTGCAATGAAATGTAAGTATGAAGAATTTAAAAAAATCTTTAAAAAATTATATTGATGAAAAATCTAATTTCTAAAATATTATATTATATATTGTTTTATTATAATATTATTTATCATTTGCAACTTTATTTTTTTAATAAAATGAGAATTCCAGAATCATTAAATAATTTTATATTTCATAAACAGTCACTGATTGCATCAGCGATTTTTGTAAAAAAATCCATTGAAATTTAATCAAATAGAAAGGTTTTACTTTTTAAAACTTTTATTTAAATTTATATTTTTTGGTATAAAAGGGGAGGTTTACAATAAATTTACATTCATATTTGAACGTGGCAAGATTGCGAAATTTTGTACACTAATGTTTTCTTGATGGTAATGCATTATTTTAAAATTTTCATAGTTCAGTATTCTTTTTATGTTTTAATTTTTTAATTATCAGTTAATCTGTTAATTTAATTAAATTTTGATTTCTTACCCGTGGCGCCATCTTGTAGGGAATTTGAGGACAACTCGCTTTAAAAATCCTTTAGCATGTATAATAATTAAGTATAAATCTGAGACCAAGAAATAGAAAATAATGGAAAGAAGAAACAATATCCCATTTTATCACAATAATAAAAGTATATTTTAAAAGCTTTTAGTTAACTTGCGATAAAATATTATTTAAAAAAATAAATTATTTTTTTTTGGGGGGATAGTTACGAAAAAAATAAATTTCAATTTATTTAACATCTGTAAGTATCAAGGACTAAATAATAACATTGTGGTCGTGAAAAAGAGACTTAATACATTACATATATTGTACATCTTTTGTAGTAGATTTAAAAAGGCTACAATTATTTTCTGCTACCGAAACTTTTCTTGAATTGCTAAGACACTAAAGTGGGATACATGAAAGCAAACGAAACCTTGTTTTTCGAAGTAATAAAACTTTATGCGAGGCCATTAAGTTTTCTGGAGACATTAGATTCTTTTCTCTCGTTTGGTTTGAATTTTGTAGTAGGCCTTAGTTAAAAAAATAATTTACTTTGAATAAACTCAAGAGAATATATACCTTTTCCAGGGCATGCACCATTTGATATTTTATTTAACTTGTGTAATGGCCAATTTTGTATATACTAAAGCAAACAATTTTGGGTGAACATTAAATTACTCGATTATTTAGAAAATAGCTTCCTTTATTTGTATGTAATATATTTTATTGTTTAAGACAAATTATCTAGATAAAATGTACCGTTTTCGACGCTTAAAGTTGATGATATAAATGTCTCATATTAAATTATATCAATATATAATATTGTGAGTCTAAATTATGTCCATTACCTTTATATTTGGCCCAAAATGTGTTTTTTAAAAAGTTGTGAAAATGTTATGCGAAATATGTAATACATTTCGCATCTTTCAATTAGTGGTTAGTTATAACATGTATCTTGCACAGAGGTTTTTCAAATTTTTAATTTGAATTTTCACTAAATATGATTCTTTTTAATAGGCCCTCTACATCACTGCAGGTAGTGCCCAACCGAAATGGGTAGTGAGAAATAAAGAACATGCATCTCGTTTTAGTTTGTTAATGGGAAGAAAAATATTTCGTAAAATTTGATTTATGATAAATTAATCGAATTTTTTACAAATGTTTTTATTTATTTATTTTGAATATGCATTAAGCTTTAAAAAATTACTTCATTTTTTTTTTCTAACGAAAATACTTTTCTTATTAATCAGCAAAATTAGGAAGTGGGCAAGTTGTAACATATCACGATTTTTGCTTGATTTATGTAGTTCGACTTTCTGTTTTAATATTAGCATGTACTCTCAAGGATTATCCCCCCCCTAAGGAGTTAGTTCACCATAAAACGAGTCTAACGAAATCTTATTTAATATATCTCCTAACTGATTTTGTAAATCTCCTAACTGATCCATCGGTAAAAAAAGCAATTGAAAAAAGAATATAACTAATATGAAAAGGAAGCAAGGATAAAAGGGAAAATGAAAGATTTTAGAAAAAATCTAACAGAGGGGGGGGGGAGAGAAGGTAGAAGAAGGTTTTTTTTAGAACGTAGTGATTCTGAAAAAAGGGAAATGGTTTTGCCCTAAATCATTTTCTTTCTCTAAATAAATCTGATAATTTACCCCTTTCTAAAGCAACGTTAGAGTTATTTTGGGACAGACCATATAATTTTGAACAGCTTTCAGATGATGAGGATAGAGCCTGAACTGGCATCCCATTTTCAATCTCCCGCTCCAGATAAAAGAAAATACGTTTATTCCTAATAGATTTGTTTAATACCAGATATCGGTGTTATCACACATCTCCAATGAAATTGGATCTCGAACCAGGGAATACTCCGACCCCTCAACCAAAATAGTTAAAAATAGACCACCGTGGTCAGTGATTCGCATTAAAGAAAAGAGTTCAGTACATAATTTGGAAACTTTGAGCACAAAATGTGTGAGATAGGAAACATCTATTATATGCTTGCGTCTACTATAATTCTGATATTGGCTGACATGTATGTTGATTTTTTAAAATAATGTTTTTGTCATTTTATTGTAGATCACTTAATAACAAATATTATACTTTCGTTATATTAAGAGAAAATAATTACCAAATGTATTGTGCATGTTAATTGATAAAATAATTGTAAAATGGAAATAATTTTAAATATTGCTGTTTTTACTGTCGCGGTAGAAAAGTTTTGAAAATTTATTGGTACTAAAATAAAAATAAAAACGGTTGTATCTGGTTTGATGTGTATAATGAATGAATAGAGAATTTATTTTTAAAAAAGCAGTTGTAATAAAGGAATTATAAATAGGCATTTTTCAAAAGTCTTAAAATTAATCCTGATGTCCCTTAGTCGAGCAATAGTGTTATGAATCTGTAATATTGCTTCCCTGCATTGTTCGTCTCATAATAAGGAAGAGTTTTGTTAATGTTTTAATGAAGGCTGAATGGAATGACAAAGATTTCTGGCTTTGGTGATCATTTGGCGACGGATTTGGCAATAAAAATAAAAGCTTTAGAATCTTAATAACTATTGCAATATGTCTATTAGAAATCGAGATCTGGTGATTTTTATAAAAGATTTGATCACATGGCCAAATTTTTCGACTGTTATGAGACTATTTAAACTGAGTCATTCAGCTAAATTGAATGAATTCTCTTTTTTTCTGTAAGTATTTATCGCAAAATGAACACTCCATTTATTTTACTCTCAGCATTGGTGTACTGTGTTGCTACTTAATTAGGAATTAATTTGTTGACGGTTAGTTCGGTGTTGAATTCTGAAAGTATTGTTTTAGAGAACACTTCTGCTATGTTTTGCTGTTTTCATGTTTCTTCGTAGAATAAAGTATGATTACCTTTTATTGTGTTTGTTGGATTTATTTTTATCATACCCATACGTATATCATATTCCCATTTCGTAAAGATAGCAGTAAGTGTCAAATATGAAAATCATATTCAGACGTTTATTGTTGATTGATTCATGTTATTCATATTCATATTTTTCTGTCTTAATAAAAAACAATGGGAATTTTTAAATAAATGTGCTCGATTTTAATAGTTCCATAGTCAGGAAAGAAAATACTCTGAACGAATAAAATACTCAAAAATGGCGGCTAATTTGGAATAAAAATATAGCTCTATAAAGAGGTAAATTCTATGAAAACATCGAAATATGAGCATTTTTGATAACTGGGTATAAATTAATGAAAATTCCGGTTTATCTTGAAGAATTTTAAAAAATTTGTAAAAGGCTGAAGCTTTCTTGATGAACGTGGATACACAAATAAGAGTAAAAATGTTTCTTTATGTGTATCCGAAATTTTTTTTATATATAATGCTTTTTATAGTATTACTGTATTCCGATTAAAAATAAAATTAGCACAATATGTGCCATCATATCAATAATCTGAAATAAACGTTAAAATTGTATGAGAAATTGAAAAATATGTATGAAATAATTGAAATAATTGAATAATTGAAAAATATGTATGAGAAAAAGTTTATAAATTGCTTATTTGTTTGTATTCTCATAAATCAGATTCATTTCAAAAATAAAAGCTTCAACTCTTTATCTATGCGAAGTACATTATGTCGAATCGAATTTTTAGAATTTTATTATATACTATATAATTTATTTTTATTTATATCAGCAATAATAACATTACAAGTCTACAAATACTGAAGTTTTTTTTTCTTTAAAAATGTCAAACATTCACAATACAGAGTGAATTTATTCAGTTACAGATATATCATCCCTCGAAAAACGACTTCTTCAGAAATATTTAGAAGAATTAATAGTAAAATGTCGGGGGTGAACAAATTATCCTAAAGTCGCCGATTTGCTAATAAATGTAACACTTTTTCTAAGAGCGTCAACTGAGAGGAAGTAAAAAACATTTTATTATGTAACAATTTTTTTTTCATCGCAACACATTTGTCGGCTTTTTTGTAATTTTGTAAGAAAGCTTATCTACAAAAATAAAATGACAAGCCCTCCCACACATATAATTCTTTATTTTTCTGTCTCCTTAAATCTGCTAAATATAAATGGCGTAAATAATTCGTTCATTATTTGTCAGCTTTTGTGTGGCTGGGAAGAAAACTAAATGAGAGTTCTTTGAGAGGATTATCGAATGCGTGACTGCAGAAAAGGCGGGAAAATAATCATAATAAAAAAGAACGGGAAAAGAATCCTTTTAAGAAAGATCGAAACCCCAAATTCTCTCCTTGCCGCGGACTTGGAACACTTTAAAAAAGACTAAAACTAAAAAGCCAAGACACGGAATTAAAAAAAATAGTAATAAAAGGAATAAAAGAACGAAAGGTTGAACTCTTCGAACAAAATCAGCTTTTACTACGGTATCAATAAAAGCACAGCTCTTCTTCTTCTTCTTTGGGGCTTCTTAACAGAGTTGAAAAGCCTTGCCACTTAAAACGAACGCAATGAAAGAAAAAAAACAATAAAATAAAATAAAAAAATGCACAAAAGAAGTAGAAGAGAATGAAAAAGAACCAAATTAATAACGGACCATTTTGCTCAAGCCCCTCTCTGATGACATTAAGCTGGGATGATGAGAAAGAAAAAAAAATTTCCCGCCAAAAAATACAAAAAAGAACAAAAAAAAATTCTGAAGAAAAGAATCGTTGGAAGGGTAGAGAAAAAAAAATGGAGACTTGAAGGAATTAAAAAAAGGTAGGGTGCGAAGCCTAATTAGAGCATCCACCAATTAATTCCACACAAAACAGCAGCAGCAGCAAAAACCACTGTTCCGTCCAGGAGTTGATTCCTGTTGGGAGCGATGGTAGACCATAAATTTAGATGACAGATCCCAATGTTAGGGATAAATTGTTCCACGTTTCGCTCTATACGTTTGCCAGCTGTTAGCGCCGGGCACCAGCTAATTAATATTGATCCGCTCACCATCTATCCGCAAAGAACCAACGGATTCAACAATCGTGCGATCCGTAGTTTTAATAATATCAGGTGCTTTTAATCGAGTTCGCTCTCTCCCTTTTGCAGTAGCGCTATTAAACGGAGGGCGGGAATAGATCGATAGTACTGCTGCAGCTTTTGGGACCCACGATTTTTAGATATTTTCAATAAATGCTGAAAGAATGCGAAAGCGAAATTAATTAACTAGAAGACAAGGCAGGCAGAGGGGGATGATATTTACCGTATCGCACAACAGGTGATACATATTTTCAGACGACACTTTGAGACTGAGTCGGTTGAAATTGTGAATCCACCGTTTAACCCAACCCAAGACTGGTTGTTTCTTTTCTCAATTGCTTTTCTCTAAGAAAAATGAATTGAGAAATGCTTTTATTACTGTGAGATAATAAAAAAACGGTGTTGGAGTGTCCCTGGTTAAAAGCATTCTGTTTTCTAATACCATTAAAATTTTGATACAAATTTTCAGACAAGTCTCAGAGAATCAATGTATTCATTATTTAATTGGCTAAAACTGAAAAAGCCTTCCGCTTTTTCTTAGAAAAAAGTCAATTAATTAATATTTATTTATTTAATAGAATCTTCTGAGGACTTCAAAATAATACAATCAGTTTTTTGACCATTTGAAAATTGAATGAAATGAACAGCTACGAATCAACCACTTGCCAAAGATCGAAGAAACTACTGTTGTTTTTTCAGGAGAAAAAAAAGGAATAAAGATACATTCTTCTTTAATTTAAAATGTTGGTAAGCAGGCTTTGCAGACTTTCGAAATAAACTATTTCTCATTTTGAACAGAATTTTAATACATAATTTCAGAATAATAATTAATTTCAGAATTTTAATACATAATTACTTAAGAATTGAGTAAGGTAAGTGGTGAATGAAGTCTTTCTTTTAGACAGAAATGAAGAATTACCACCCTTAACTGTAATAAAAATATAAAATATAAAAATGTTAAGTTCCAGTATATTGAATTAAAGATAACAATGTTTAAAGGTTTGCATACGGTTTGTAAATTGCAAAATTAATATTGAAACACTCTAAAGACTAGATTTATACCTACCAGATTTGATTAGTAGTTATTTCTTTGGTAGTTCTTAGTGAAGAATATTTTAAATAGACTTTGGTTTAAAAAAGAATTAATATTGTTCTTCAATAATTTGGGAGCATTTTTGTTACACAGAAGCCATTTTTAAACGGCTTTAAAATTTGAAAGTCAATCATCTCAAGAGATGCCAGTTTTATTTCCGCATAATGTTTTATTATTCCTTTTTAAAAAAAAAATATTAAGTATATTTTTTAATGATATGCTTCATTATTTTAATTACGTCACTTTTAATCACATGGTTGCAATGATGTTAAATAGATAATAATAATTTTTATATCTGTGAGCATCCTTTCTATATAATTAATAGTAAATAGCAAAAGTAAAAAATATACGAATCAAGTTTAAAACATTAACATGGTATGATGTTTCAGAACAGAGATTCTAACCTTTTAATTTTATTCAAGTAATTTTCGAAGAATATGTTTTTGCTTTGTTTCAACTGCTATTGTCAAAATCCTCCTAGCTCATATATAGGTTGAGTGTCATTTTCCTATGAAGAATTCTGCAATGCTTTGCAGTAATACAGAAAAATACTTCAAAGCTAGGAATAAAAACCTATCTAAAATAATTTGGATAACTAAAGGATCAGCATCCCCTCCTCCAAACACTGGACCCATTTGGACAATTTTTATTTCATTAGGAAGTTTAAGACCCCTGTATATGCTGTCACTGGTCGGCTCAGCTCCACCTTTCCTCAATATTGTATATAGAAAACTCAAAAACATCGTTTCATTGTATATTTCCTATGAAGAGAAACTACTGTTAAGTCTCCCATTCTCAACTACTGTACCGATTTCGCCAATCTTTATTTCATTTGAAAGCTTATGACACTATATTCAACATAAATAATAATCTTATCTTTTTTAAATATATTTTGAAATGAAACCTTAATACAATTTGTAGTTTCATGAAATGGGCCGATTTTGTATGGTTTTTATTTGACGCAAATTGCTCAACATTGAATCTTGTGCCAAAAATCTCCACTGTTACTACTTCTACAATTACAGCAATTTTATTGGCCACTTAGCCTGAATAGCTAACCAATTAAAATGTGTTATCCTTATTACACAAGTTTAAATTTTTAAAAATTTCATTTTATTATTTTATTTTTTATTTCATGAATATTGGCTGGCACAATTCAATTAATATTATTAATTACTTTGACTAACAGTTGGTCGACGAAGACAGCTAATCTTATTTATTAGTGCAACAGGAAATATATCTTATGGATAAACTTAACGTTGAAAGAAAGGATATGATTTTTATTCATATTTTTTTGTTTAAAGAAGGTTTGGTTTGGTTTTGTGTTGTTTTCTGGCGCAAGTGCCATGCTTGGCTATGCTGCGCTAATCAAATGGTAAAATTATAAAAAGGTTTATAAAACATTATTTTATTAAAAAACAAGATCAGGGGTATAAAGATAAAAACACATGAAAAATGATATGACAAGTATGATTAGGATCTTAAAATTAAAAACTATGATTCATAAGAATTCAGTGCAAAGAAAAAAATCATGAAATATTTTATAACATAAAAGGAGAAAAAAGATGTTAAATGCAAGTGAAAAAAACCAATAGCTTATAAAGAAGGGCAACTGGCAAACAATAAAAAAAACGAAATCTCAATTAAAAATTTTAACTGACTCTTTAGAAATCTGAATTGTTTATCGCAGTAAGAATCTACCTGTTCTTTTCTTTCTAAGTCCTCAGAAACAACAAACTACCTCTAATTCAGCTCTTCGTTTCCTCCCTCATCTGGGGCGGAGGATAGATAGGCGTTGGAACAAAACCACGAATCCACGAAACTTTTGTCTCCACGCGGCAAAATTCCTCAAGGGAGGAATTGAGAACGACTCCCTGGCGGTCCAGGAAGAAAACCAAAAGGAATAAATAGTTATTAGATTCCTGCGATCACAATTGAACTAGAACAAAGGAAAGAGTTGAGAAGAAGGAAGAAACAATCGAACAAACAAACAAAAAAGATGGAACGGAAACTTTGTTATCCAAACTTCTGATCGTGCCCAGGGAGGTAATATATCAATAAATTGTTTAACTGGCTCTCATATTAAATGAAGTGGCATTCAAAATGTTACAAATAATTAGTTTTTTTCTCTATAAATTCACAGGAAATCACTGTTGGGAGAGGAATTAAAATATATCTATAAGGATTGCCTAAATGGAAAGTGGACACTTGCGATTGCGTCAGAATAACTGCAGCTGTAGCAGCGTCACCGAACAGGGATATAAAGAGCGGTAAGAAGTGTGCACTGCATACGACGTTCAACAGCGAAAGCTGTTCATGGTAGAGAAAATGGATCAAAAATAAAGTCGTGCATCCAGACAGGAACAACGCGCGGAAAAACGGTTTCTGATTCTTCGACTGTCATGGTTCACTCTTGATTGATTTCCTGCCCCAAAGGAACACTATCAATTCAACACAATATTGCAATACTCTGATGAAACTACGGAAAGCAATCAAATGCAAACAACCAGGCCTTCTCACACAACAAGTGATCCTTCTAGAAAACAATGCCCTTCCATACGTCTCCCGTCAAACTCAGACAACCTTAAAGTGAAATATTCCGTTGGGAAGTGTTGGAACATCCGTTGTCCAACGGATGTTCCAACAGGAAGTTACAGGAGGCCACCCTGTAACTTCCAGATCTTTGGCCAGAAAAGAGAGCATTACATGGAACACGTTTCCATTCGGACGATGAAGTGAAGGAAGCTATGCAGGACTTCCTCAAGAATCAACCATAATCTTTCTACAGCGAAGGCATAGACTTCTTACAACGCGAGTTGCAAAGCCCATGGCGAGTTCTTTTGATTTCTAATAAAGGTATTCTTTTCATTCAACTTGCCCACTTTTTATTTGGACAATCCTTATATCTTAAATCATACCCACAGATTATTTAAAACAAGCTCTTGTAGAAATGTAAAGTATCAATTCTGTGGCAACTTAAGCATTTAAGACAGTCTAAATGGCTGCAGTTACATCAGCAAGAAGGAAGGAATTAAAATTGAATTCTATGGCCATTATCGACCATGATACAATTGTTTCCATACAAGGTATGCTTTAATATACTTAAATGGCTTTATAGCCTTAATGTACTTAGCTGGATAGCTAGAACCAACCACCATACCGGAAACTTTCCTCAATATATCTGAGATGTCCCTCTCTCTCCAATGTGGAATGAAATGAAGAATACGAAATGTAAAAATTTAGTTTAGTTATATTAACGTCCCGTTTTAAAGTAACTCTAAGGCTATTTTGGAACGGACCCTTTGTCCACTAAAGTATTAAATTACATGGATAAAGATTTATTTCCATCTTTTTCTATATAGTTGGTACCTAAAAAATTTAATGTATGAATAATTTTTATGTATGAAGGAATCAGTGACATTGTTGATCTACACAATCACTATGATCTCTATATCATTGTTAATATCACCATCGGTGGTAGGAGTGTATCATATGTACCCTTCCAAAAAACACACAAATCAATATATACACAAATCAATATATCACTTAATAAAGGTGCACACAAAAATATCTTCACTCCAACTGTCACATTTAATAGCAGAGAGATACTGATAACTGTGAAATAATATTCTGTTGGTATTGTTTCTCTTAAATGACCACCTTACGAATATTTCCATCACTGTATTGTTTTTTCAAAATGCTCTCATAAAGGAAAAACGCGCTGTTGGAGAAAATAAACTTTTTTGTAGCTTCCGTTTTACTATAATCCCTAATGCAGCTAATAAATCATTATTCGTCATGTAAAGCCATTGCGATATTTCCTGTTAACCATGCTGAAATTGACTTAGATTTATATCGAATATCATTGATACCACACTTAATTTTTATTTCTCACAAAAGAGTAAAGAGATGAAGATGATGTAATGAACGCAACAAGTTATAACAAATGTTTTATTCTGACTCATTTTTTTATATAATTTTTTGAATCTTTTAGACTATTAAGGGCAGTAAAATGATGTTTAACCTATTTCAGATCCAACATGGAAATCAATTGAAACTGTCACACCGTGCATGTCAAGTGGTTCACATAAAATATCCTTGGTAAATCGAAGTATCATTAGATATGCCTCTCTTATTTATAACACATCCCATTTTGACTTATTCTTTATAATATTCAATTTGTTTCTTTTTTTATGCTAAGTATACAAGAAGAAAATATTGTAATAGTCAAAATGCTTGAATTTGATATCTTGACGAGTTTCCACGTTTCAGACCTCCTTGAATTCAAAATTTGTCTGTCTGAAAAAAATGATAACTCATAAACCACCTGGGATAGGTAAATGAAATTTGATATATGATCTCTACTTCAATTTTATAGATTTCAATGAAATTTTGAACGAAATATATTCAAAGTAAACCTCTATCTGATTATCTGAGTATAAGTTTACATGATAGTTACAAGACGAAGACACCTGGAGGGACAATTGGTACAGTAATTGGTACACAAATTTAACATCTAAAGGGCAGGATGTATATTTCAAATTTTGAATCGAATCTGCCAAACTGTTTACCACCTGTCAGTCTGTATTCTCTCAAGCATGTAAATGGAATAACTCGAAAATACAGTGACTTCAACATATTAAATTTGGCATGTGATTTATAATTACGATTGTAATTCCTGCGCCTTGGTTTCAATCGGCAGAGAAAAATTCCTATAAAATACACATTTGGCTTTATGATACTTGTATATCAACCGCAGCCGCATCTCATTGATTATTCCTAAAAAATTAACCAAAGTCCGCATGCTAATAGACCCTTTTGTAACTATTAATAGACGGTAACATGCGATTAACAATGCAAAAGTCATTTGTTAGAGAATATATGAGATAGTTTCAGAGTGACCAGCTGGTTAAATATTGCTAATTATAAGTAATTAGAGACTTTTATTCGTGATTAGAAATACTTAAATATCACATTAAGTTAGGAGTGAAATTATGTAATTATTTCAGTAATTTTTATTATATAAATTTAAATCATTTTTTGTGATTAACTTCGACAAAATGCAAATGCGCCGTAATGCAATTTTTCTGAGTTTATTAGGGAAAAGTTTCAAAAGTACATATAATATTCAATGAAAAAACGTGCTTTCGGCTAATTATTGCGCTACTGGATTCCATTTCCTTCCTACGTCTAATTAGAGAAAATAGAATAAATTAAAATAAAAATGGGATTATTTTAATAGGTGACATAAATACAAAAATCATTAAAAAGGAAGTGTGCTACAGTGAACTTTATTTTATTCCATCATGTTTTTTCTACCAAAAAATATTGAGAAAACTAAGAAGAAAAAAAAGAAGAAAATATCTTTAAAAAAATAACGACGGCATTTCACATGACCCTTTACTGTTGCCACT
Source organism: Argiope bruennichi (assembly GCF_947563725.1). NCBI lineage: Eukaryota > Metazoa > Arthropoda > Arachnida > Araneae > Araneidae > Argiope > Argiope bruennichi. The sequence continues at coordinate 57,859,971 of NC_079158.1, forward strand.
TCCAGATTGCATAGGAGGGGAAAAAACAGAAGAAAGCGCTCAAGAACTCATCAGGGAAGACGATATGTTTCAACTCCATAAAGAAACTATCCAACTAATGCAAATGAACAAAGTGATTAGCGGAAAACAAAAAGCGGTACACTCCAAAGTATCTTCCGAAAGGGGGGAGGGGGTAGGATATAAAAAAACGAGAAAAGAATCCGACATGAATAGCAAATACACGTCATTTGCTCTTGTCGTTGAACATGCCCATTTATCAGAAACAGCAACGTTCATTTGCATCAAGCTATTATGCGCACACCTAAAATCACCACTTTTTATATCACCACGTTCTCCAAAGAGAGCTTTGTTTCATAATAAAATGTGGATACTATCTTTTCCTTCAGTGTCTCCTTTATTCCCATCTTCAGAGGGGAGTTTCTTTATTAGTCTTGTTATGTTTTCGGCACAGGCTATAAGGCGGCGAAATTATGATGCAAGTACCACACCTTTTTATGTGAAATTATTAAATTTATGGTAAAGATATGGGAGTTTTTCCCCCTTCGCCTGCTACTAACATATCATATAAGCTATAAATCCCATTTTTTTACTATGAAATAGCATTATCAGGAGGGGAGGGTTCTTTTTTGTCTATTAAAAGGAGAAATATTGGCTAATCGCTTAGAAATATTACATGAAGTATGTTGAGTGTTTTAGTAACGCATTAGTCCATTCAAAGGGAAATAAATTTTAATGTTTGATTCATTTTCTTATTCTTGTTGATTGTTAATCTTAAACATAAAGGAGCATTAATTAAAGAGTGAAAAGTGTTTGGTTCATTTATAATATACAGGGGCCGAATCCCATCTGAAAACTATTTGTTTTTCTATCTAGAAGTTTGTCTTTATTCTGTTGAAATTTTTTTCTAATTAAATGACTGACAAAAGTCGCTGTAATTGATTTGTTTTTCGAGTAACTATTAGAATTGATTTATTTACACAGTAACTATTATAACTGATTCATTTACACAGTAACTGTAATTGATTTATTTTCAAAGGCATGTAACTAAATTATGCAGCTAATCAAATTTAACTATTTCAACTGTAAAATATTCTCGGTTTGAATTGCTACCTGTAATTTAAGATGACCTAACCTAGCTACTTTTAAGGTCATTATTCAGAACACGATAAGAAATGCTGCTATCCATAAAAATGCTAAATTTCTAAGAAACATATAAAAAAAATCCAGAAAGGAATTCTAAAAATAATCTTAAAACCGAGCGATGTCTTTAAAAAAGAAAAAAAAAATACTAGCTAAATACTGGCTGGTTGCTTAGAAATAATACTTGAGTTATTTTAGTATTTTAGACGCATAAGCACTTTGTTCAATAGGCAGTATAAAAGAAATTTTTTTAAAATTCTTTTTAATTTTTATTTATTTTAAACTCTTTACCTTAAATTCTTTAATTTCAAGTCTTTCTTTTATTTTAAATTCTTTTAATGTTTCTTTCATTTTATTCTTCTTATTAATTATTATTCTTCAGAATAGAAGAAATAAAGAAATAATAAATGAAAATTATTTGACACATCTTGAATATACATGGTATATTACAAACTGTCTGAAAAATTATTCTTTTAGATATATTAATCTGGATATGTTTCCATCTGTCAGATATTTTTTATTATTAGAATTTGTTTTATCTGGCATTAAAAAAATTCATAGAGAAGTTTGGTAGCCTTTCACCAACAGTCTGAAGATTCCTTGAACTTCTGTTGGTCGTTTTTCTCTTATGCAAAAGCTGGATAGTTAATGGAGCATAACAGCCAATCACAACAATCCCTGTTTATACTGCTTTGTTCTGCGGTAAAGGGGTGGCTGGCTGTAATTAAAAAAAAAGAGCTGTTTTATTCTGTAACCTGAAAGAATCTTATACTACTATTATCTCATGCATAAATCTGACTGTCAGAAAGGTAATAAAAAACATCATATAAACATGAAAATATTTTTTTTCGAAAAATCCACTCCTGCTCGGATACCTTAATATGAATGGTACCATAATGCCCGAACATTATTTCTCGAGAATTTATCTGAAATTTCTTTCAAATGTATTGTTACTTCGACTCCATTTGGCAGTCACTTTGTTTTATTGAAATCTGTTTCAGTCCTTTGGATAAAGTAATTCGATTGTCTTCAATTCGGAGACACTGGACTAAAATAATATTATTGAAATGAATTGCAACTAATTCATTTGTAAGTAGTATAATTCGCTAAGAGCTACTCATTGTAATTCAGCATGACCATCCATTATTCCTTCTTACCTTAAAGAAAAGTTTTAAACCCATTAGCACTGAACTAAATAAAATTTATTATTGAAATGAATTGAACTAATTCATTTGTGATCAGTATATCACGGGACGAATTGCTGCTTGGAATTCAGAATGATCATCCATTATGTCTGTTATTTAAAAAAATAAATTGAAACCCATAAGAACATCATACCTTTAGCAAACATTTCGAAACGTGGAGAAATGAATATGCTCCCACCCAAAATGTAAACATAATCGATAAGGAACTGGCTTTGGACAAGAGTCTCCGGATAATAATTTGATCATAGTGATAATATATATTGATTGTGAATTGCAAATTGTGAGCAATCTATCACAAGCAGCAAATTTAATTAATGGATAGGTTGATTCGACAATCCATAATAGCTTCCAAAAATCAATAATTCGTAAACGAATGAAAATTGTAAAATTACATTTGCATTAGAAGAACAAAATGAAACCAGTCTTTTTTATTTAAGTAATCAGAATTTATCAAAAGCATAGATCGAAATTCATATCACCAAATGGTTCTGTAGTTATCGGAGCGAATAATTATATAGTATAAGACAATAGAGTAAATTCTTACTAATATTTAATAGTTAGTTGGGAAAGCACATTTTTAATTATCATTTCTGATGATATTAATCATAATTTCAGTGCCACGATGGGATATTGGAGAAAGAAATGGTGCTTAATGTTGGGATATCACTTAAATGTTTTTATTGAAGTTATATTAATTGCTGTAAAATTTTGAAAATCTTCCAAAAAGTTAAAAATGGTGATATATATCGGTAAAACAGGAAACTATGTCAAACTTAAAGATTTCGAAACAATAAAGCAATTGTGTCATGAATATTTGTTTGTATAGTGAAACACAAATTCCTTAAGCTTCCATTTTTGAAAGGCAAATGATTAAAAAAAATCATTAAGCTTCGGGATAAGTTCGTCATAATTATACTGTCAAGGAATGGAACTGTTTATAATTAGTCATTAGAAATGAGTAAAATATGTATAGATGCTTAAAATTATAGATTCATATACAGAGTGAGAGGAAAATCATTCACAAAAGCTATGATAACAAAATAGAACCAGCGAAAATAGTCTCCCCAATACTTTCTCGCATAATCTCTAATAAAGCTATTATCTCAGAAAACATGCACCCTTGCATGGCATTGGCGCTCAATAGTTACGAAATATTAACCTTTGTCTGAATTTAGCATCTTCATTGAATCTATCGTGTAATGCTTGGCGAGTTTTTTTGGCGAATAAACCTTGGCATGTGGTTAATAGTACCCCAAAATCGAATTTGTGTTTTAGACGCGTTCTATCCGATCTGTGGAAACAAAAATTTTACATACAAGTCACAAAATCTCATACCAGATTTGATATATTTAAATCATTGCGTCTTTGGATTATCGCGTTTATATGTTTCTGAAAGTACAAACCGACCTACAGTCAGTTCTTTGTTGGATTTGTCTCAAAATTTGACTGATATCTACACAATGGGTATTAAATCTGTGTACAGAATCTTACTTTATTTATCTAGTTCCCTTCCTTTTATAGTTATCGTATTAACTTATAGCAGGACGGGCGAACTTTTCTCTGAATAGATTTTACTCAAAATTTGATAGAAATCTGCAAATTTGGCCTAAATGTATGCTAAATTTCAACTTTCTAGCTCGAAGAGTTCTGGAGTTACTTTGTCATAACACAAACGGACATTTTCTCGAACTCGGGGAGTTCTAAAACGTGGAGATTTGTCAAAATCTCGAGTTCGAATTTTTCGATGATTCGATGATAATTTCTCTATAGTATAACCTACCAAATATTATAAAATACTTATTGACTGAGATTGAAAATGCTGTAAGTTCTTCAGAATTAATGGGTTCGATGATGTAATAAATTATCTTATAATGGCTGGTGAAATGCGAAGAAAATGAAAGAAAGTATTTGAAAATAAAATATAATAGCAGCAATCGTAATAAAATTCCATTTCCACCAGAAAACGATTTCTTTACATTGCCATTACTTAATTCCAAAATTCTCTAAAAATGCACAAAAATTATGAATATAAATATAAAAGATTTCCAAATCATATTATTATAAAGTGGAAGTATCCATATTTGTCTTATAGAGAAAAAAATTCTTCAAAATATTTTTTAAATAAAAATTTTTTTAAACTGATGATAATAAAATACTATAGCAGCAATCGTAATAATATTCCATTTTCACCAGAAAGCGATTTCTTAACATTGCCACAACTTAATTCCAAAATTCTCTAAAAATACGCACATATTTAAATATAAATATAAAAGATTTCCAAATCATATTATCCAAAAGTGAAAATATCCATATTTGCCTTCTAGAGGGGAAAAAAAATCCTTCAAAATATTTAAAATGGCGGCTATAGATAGAGAAGAAGAGGAAGAAAGCGTTCGAAAGCTGATGATGTCATCAAACCCATATCACTTATTGAATTTCAAGATGGCGAGCAGCGGAGGAAAAGCGTATTCTAGTGGATTATCAGTAGCCTTCTGGATTGCAAGATTAATGATCTTTGTTATTAGCTTTTCTTCCCTCTCTTCGATCATTCTCCTTCTTAATTCCATCTTCGGCGTTATTTTCTTCTTCTTCTTCTCCTTCTTTAGTATTATTTTTTTTCATTCTTCTTCTTTTTTTTACGTTATTTCTTTCGATCAAAATTATTTCTTCTTACAACTAGGTGTAGGAGGATGCCAAGTAGATTTTCCTTTTCTTTTGCCTTTATTATTATTTTTCAATTTATGTTTTGGTACCATTAGTTTTCTTTCATCTGATTAATGATTTGAAAGAAGAAAAAAACTAAATAGAATTATGTCGTAAAAAAAGAAGGGGGTAGGGTAGGGAATGAAACATTGGAAACTAAATAGTAGCATATATTCTGTTGTTTCAGTGGATGTAATAATTTGGGAAATTTAATGTTTCGTTTATTTCTGAAACAAATGAAATCGTTTTAGTAAGATATTAAAATTGATATGATATTAATACGCATCGATATTGGATATGCTCTCATAACTGCGCTTTGAATTATCATAATGAAAATGACCTGTCATAGATTGTCATCGCTATTCAATTAAACCGGTGAAGAATATTATTCAATGCTTTGGCTTTTTTCCTTTTAAAATTTAAATTATTCAAGCTTTTAAGATTTTATAATCTATACATAGCATAAAATGAAGCCTCCTGAAAGCGTCTGTATGTTTGAAAGAGAAAAATTCGAGAAATACTTAACTGATATTGGAGATATTTATACCAATTTGTAGGGCATTTATTGGGGAAAGTTTTTAGTACATTGAAGTCATATCAAAATGAAAAAAAGGAGTTTTATAATTGCGATTTTAATTATTTTCCTACTACGATTCGCGCATTTGTAAAACAGTAGTATCTGTACTTTGGATTTGTCCGCGCATTAATGAAAACCTCAAACTTCGCATGTGGAAATAGCAAGAGCTATGGTATGCATATGCGATATATTTCTTAGTTTACGTCTGATTTTAAACAGCGATTCAAAACTCATTATGGCTAAAAAGAAAAGGAAATCCAACCTTGGCCGGGGAGCATTAAATGCCAAAACGCTTTCTTTGTTGCGCGTTAATGAAAATGTAGAGGAAAGAAACGTTCAGTTGCGAATATCACAAAAGGAATGCCCACACTTAGGGAAGGAGGGTCTTCTGTTGAGCTATAAGTAACCGTTTCTCATTATAAGAGCATTTTATATTTTATTTTTCGAACTGGGTTAGAAATAATTTTTGAAATAAAGCTCGACATTGATTATTTTACTCATTGAGTACGGATTTGTAAGTTTATAGTGAATGCCGCACCATCTTTTATACTATTTCGTCATCAGGCCTGTAATAATTCCTCTAAACTATTAAATTGAATAGAACTATTACGTTATTTTAAATGGAACTCCAACATTGTCTGGACCCTTCAAAGTATTCAGAAAGAAAGTCAAGCACTGTTGAAAGTTGACAGTATCTTGTGAGTATTAGAAAAATAAAAAGGAAAACGAATTCTTGCTCTAACCTTTTATTGATGCCCGTGGACTCTACCTTAGAGTGAGCCAACTTATATATTCGGGTTTTTTTTCATGTATATTTTTTAAATTTTCTTTATATATATTATCTTTTCTTTTATTTTCATTTTAATTTTCTGTTTTTTAAATTTTAATTCCCTAGCTTCGGTAAATTTTATTTACTAATTATGCTTCAATGATATTGCTGCGGTAGAATATTATGTAGGCTCACCTGCTTGAGCCATTTAGACCTTCCCCACGTTTCCTTTTTATGCCTGCTTTTTTAGTTTTTTGTTCCAGTTTATTTGCTTTTGTTTTTGTATTCTTTGGTTATATTTAGGTTCTTTTGCATCTAGTGCACATGAATATGAAATACGTATATATATTTTTGAATGGCTAGTCCTTTCACAACTATTTAATTTTTTTTTATTTTAATTATCAGGGTATCCCAAAAGTTTATTTCTCATCGCGCTATGAATGATCGTGCCTGGCTCTGCTTGTGCAAATATTCAGGTTTATCTATTAGCCATCTATGTCATGAGTTACAGTCGTATCGGAGCTTTACTACACCCCAAGCCGGATCTACACCCCAAAAAAATTCTTTTGTCCATTTGATGGGGTCGAAACGGCGTAATTTTCTGCGCTATTCCTCAAAGTAAAACAATAAATTCTACGAAATACTGTCATCAAGTGGATCAATTGAAAATTGCCATAGAAAAAAAAAAGAGGCAGAATTAATGAACCGATGAGACTTGGTTTTTCATCAACGCAAGACCACATATTGCATAAGTCGTAAGAGAGAAGCTCTTCTTACAGTTTGATTGCTTTGTTTTACCGCATCCTGTATACTCACCAGATCTCGTTCCATCTGATTATTACTTTTTTCTGTACTTAAAAAATTCTCTTCTCGATAAGCGCTTTAAATCCATCAGCAAAATAAAAGCTCACCTCGAGGATTATTTCTTGTTCAAAAAGCAACAATTTTGGAAAGAAGGCATAATGAGGCTTCCTGAGAGATTTTAGAAGGTAATAGAGTAAAACATTTCTTATATAAGGAAATAAATAATATCTTAAACAGTAAATATTGTGTATTCATTTCATATTAGAAATAGAAAAGAAACTTAAGAGACACCCTAATATAAGCCTTTACTGGTATAACCCACTTTTGGCACGCACCTAATCATCATCAGAATACGCTATTAAAATCACAAATATATTTTCAGTAACAAACATTCAATCCACCCCTCCCAAAAAACAATGTTATCTATTAATTAATATTGTTCTGACTCGCTTAACATACCTTTGAATAACACTAAAATAGGAACAGCGAAGTGAATTTCCATATTCATTTCCTGAAAGAAACATTGCCATTTTAAATATTAACCTCACTTTCACGCGCGATATTTATTATTAAGTTTTGTTTTTCTCGCCAAACCTTCTGGAAACACTTGCCCGCGGGCAAGTAATTAGTAGCACAATTAATGCATTCCAACCACAGGCTTAGAGAAATAGGTTCGCTGGAATAAAATATTGCCGGCAAGAAAGAAAACCATTCTTCTCCAGATAGGGTGGGGAAAAAAAGTTTGCTTTTTAGAAGAGCTGAAATATTTAGTGCGAGCAATTAAACCAAACATCTGTTACAAATGCGTTATTCGCTCATGCGTACAGTGATACCGCTCTTCTGTTTTGTTTTAAAGATGGTGCTTTTAAAAGTTTCTCGGTTTTTGGTTTCTTTGTTTCTTTGCGGTTTTGGAACAAAATGATACTGGTTTTATAGAGTTATTCGTAAAATCTTGTCATCCATTGTTAATTATTTATATATTTGTTTGAATTTAGAAGAAAATATAAAAAGTCACTGTACGTAACAATGTATATTTATTTCATTTTTAAGTAGTTGTTAATCTCTTCTAATAATAAAGATGAATGTGTATGTGCGAGCACTCTATAGGTCAGACTATTTGACCTATAACTATCAAATGTGCCACAAATATGCTTTGAAAAGTGGGAATGTGCATCACAAGCGACTTTTTAAAAAATAATTTAATTAGGTAATATTAAAACTGAAGTCCATTTTTTAAAATTTTCCGTGTTAATTAACGAAAATATTATTTTACAAAAATAAAATTCACACTGTTTCAAAATTTTAAAGAATGTGTTTTTAATAATATTAATTTAATAGACATAATTTTTTTTCTAAATTTTAACAATTTTAAATGTTTTTTCTTTCCCAATTTTCAACAATAAATTTCATTGTTCCCCTGAAATTCAAAGTGTTCACTGTTTTGTCAAATATTTAATCGCACCACTTTTTTCATTGCTGAAAGATAAAGTAAAATGATTCGGTTTAATATTTGCATAATTTGCAAAATGAATAAAAAACTGATGTTACAATTCCACAAAATTTAGCAAATAGGTGAACCACACACTTACGTTTTTTTTTACAGCCCTACGATGTCATGGGATTGGTCTGTCCATTAAGAAAACCTATGTATACATTGAACAGAAAATATAAAAGACTAATAATATGGTTTTAATATCTGAACATTTGAATGAATCACAGGCAGTTATTAATTATTATTTTTTAAACGGTTTACCAGAAATTAAATATAATTAATATCATCGGTGAATAAGCTGATCGCCAAAGACGACGAAAAATGAGTAATTGATGAATAAAAACAATTAACAACTAATAACTTTTGAGTAATAGGCCTTAAATAAATCACAGAAATGTTTACACTGGATCATGTGTTATTAATGCTTCAAAGCCATTGTCTGGAAGATTTTTTGAAAGAAACCTGAAGAAATACATTGCACTGCAGTAACAAGCAACATTTCTGCGAACCAAAGTTAAATTCTTTGATGGAATCTTCTGGAACCCAAAGCGGAGTTCTTTAGAACAACCTGCTACCACCCAAAATAGGAAACGGTTTGGTGGAACTTTCTGACACTAAACTTCGAAACTTTTGTTGAAATCATCTAGTATCCAAGTTGAAATCTTCTTATACTTTTTGGAAGAACTCTCTTTTAAGGAATCTGGCATCCAAAGCGAAATCTTTTCGTGGATCTTTCTAGTACCAAAGCGAGAACACTTTCGTAGGACATCTTGGTAATCAAGGTAGCAGCACTTTGGAGGAAACCTCAAAAGGGGAATCGTTTAGCACTTTTTGGTGGAGCCAACCAGAAATTTAGTCACTCAGCCACTGAGACTGCGACCACATATGACGATCGTCATTGTTCAAATCATATAATTATATAGATTTGACTACAGGTTTTGGAATATTTATTATAGGTTCAGTAATGTAGTAATTGTCTTGTTGATCTATTTGCAGATATTCCCTTAGTTTTTGGAAAGAAACATCTGCCAAGTTTGCAATATTTCAATTCAAAACAAATACTTCATCAGCAATTTATGTATCGTAGGCAAATGTATTAAAATTATTAAAACTTTTATTAAAATTCGCAGAAAAATGTGTATAAGAAAATAAATTGTTTGTATTTTAAAGAAAGAAAGGCATAATACTTTAAGATAAAATTCACATATTATTTTTAAAACTAAATCAACCGTAGATTTTACATTCTGCTGAATTTCATAGCTTTTACTTAGAATCTGAATCATAAAAAATCAGCAAAATTAAATATTCAATCAAAAACTTCTCAACTAAAACAAGCAAAATTTACGAAACATTTTCGGAACGAATAACCTTCTGAAATTGAAAATGCTTAAAGTAGAAAAGAAGGAAAATAAGAAGATAAACAACATATAATTTATACACATTCCCTTTTGTATTAGGAATTTTTTTTAATTTTAAATATAAAAAATACTGTATAAATTAATTTCTATTAAATATAAGACCCTTGAAAACGCTTTACGTAGTAATTAGACAAAGATATGACATCAAATATTTTATTACATTCTAAAAATATACAACACTATGTTATTTGAAGCAAAATGCTAAGAAAAATATAATAATGATATTCTTCTGTGCATCCGGCATATTCTTAGCCAGTGAGATGTGTATAATATAATTTTTATACATAAAATTGCTAGAAGAGGATTTAATATAATTCTTTAGTTATTCTTTTTTTATGTATATGTTTCTTAGATGTTTAAAAGAAATTAATCGAAAAAAAAATATTTTTCCCTAGTTTTCATTGCAGTTCATTATGAGTACGAAAAGTCTTTTCTTGTTCTTATTCCAGAATGGCATAAAATATTGCTTGTTGAATCAATTTAAATATATCTTAAAGATGCCCATATTCCGAAGCTCTATTTGATGAAATCAATAAAATTTAGGCTCAGGAAAGACCCACCAAATTGGCATGCAGGTCTTTTTTTCCAATCTATAACCCTTTTAGAAAGATAAAATAAGAAGCACTCCCAGCCATAATCTAGATTCAATGAATTTATGAAAAATATTCAAATCCATCCCCAGCCAGAGTAAAAATCACTTTAAAGGAGATAGATTTCGGAACTGAAAACGAGGATAAAATTTGCCGCGGCAAAGCTCAATTTTATTCACATTCATTACACCTTACCGCCCACTTTTAGTAGATGGCTAGGAAAGCGGGCAATTTTTCATTTTTTAAAGAAAAATATCCCTCCTCTTTTTCTGGCAATTATGCAAAAACCGTGCGGTATGATTAAAAAAAGATACAAGTTCTTATGGGGCATGACAGGGAGAGCTGGAGGGCCATGATGTATTCCCACCAGCCTCCCACTGACAATGGCGCCAAAATAGGAAAGACATATTACTGCAAGATATTAGAGAAAGGGGAAATATATTGATATTAAGTATAATACATCATTTCCCTGCACTACATATCGGTATACGTAGTATCTTGACTTTTCCTTTGGATAATGGTTTGAGTTTTTATTTATCCCCTACTCTGTTTACCTTCCCTTACTTCCCTCCAGGGGTTTTTCGTGGGGGGGAGGGGGGTTGAAATCGCGTTTCACAATAGAATGCTTATTTCCCCGAAAATTCTTGCTATGTTGTTAAAGGAACGGCATTCGTATTAAATGAATTCATTGTACGTGAACGCTATGTTTGGAAATGACAGGTTTGACAATAAAGGGAGAATTCTTTTTACTATGTATATATATGCCTCTTTGTGGAAAGGTCGGTAAAAGTGATTTTAAAAAGGAGATCGGAATCTTTGATTAGATTTCTAGCTTAGCTTTCTTTTTTTTCTAAACTTCTGAACGAGGTATTGTAAATGCTGAGGCCTTTCCTTGTTGAAGGGGGTATCATAAGAATTTACCTCAAAGATATATGACGTTAAATAGCAGATGATTATTTTTAGATATTTTAAAAATAGTGTGCAACTTTTGCAATATTTACTCGTAACTGGAGGTGAGAGTCAAAATGACTCCGCGTTGTTCATTAGCTCTGATTATCACGTGGTAATTTGTCCTTGAATAAATTCTTCTCCTCATTACCTTCAAGTTGTTCTTTCAGCAGTATGTTGCCAAAAGTCTAAGTATGAACACTAGCGTATAACTGAGTTATTCTTTTCCAATGTTTTTGTTGTTATGTATGGAATCATTGACTCCATTTCTCTGAAACTGATTTTAATATGAATAATGCAAAAAGAATAAAGAAATATTTATAAAAAATATTTTAAAATATTGCATTATTCATTTTAGTTTGTTAAATAATAATAGTTATTAACATTAATATAATTTCGTGATATCTAAACGAAGAAAATACTCATTAAAAGATTGTTTATTTATCTTATAACATCTCCAACATTTAATACTATAACATTGAACTTTTTTATATTAATATTTTTAATATTTTCGATAAATACATGATTTCCAGAATATATTGTGTTTCCAAAATAAATTCCAATGCTGTTTACAAAAGACAAAAAAGAAAAATAACAACGGAGTCGTTTTGACTCCATGTCTCTGGTCGTATGAGGAAATTCATGTCTCGAGTAAAGGGTTAAACGTAATTAGGTGAAAAACGAGTTAATGTGTTCTTTTTGTTTTAATATATAAAAATATCATTTCTGCTATAGAAGATATGTGCATGTCAATCTGACTATAGTACTTTGACTATACAGTCATACTGACTATAGTATGAAGTTGGTGTGAACGTATACTGATAGAGTATACTATCAGTATACTGACTATAGTACCATGACTATACAGTCATACTGACTATAGTATGAAGTTGGTGTGAACGTATACTGATAGAGTATACTATCAGTATACTGACTATAGTACCATGACTATACAGTCATACTGATTATAGTATGAAGTTGGTGTGAACGTATACTGATAGAGTATACTATCAGAATACTGACTATAGTACCATGACTATACAGTCATACTGACTATAGTACCATGACTATACAGTCATACTGACTATATTACCATGACTATACAGTCATACTGACTATAGTACCATGACTATACAGTCATACTGACTATAGTACCATGACTATACAGTCATACTGACTATAGTATGAAGTTGGTGTTAACATATACTGATAGATTATACTATCAGTATACTGACGATACTATCGTCAGTATACTGATATTGTATACCGACGATATTTTGATATAAGTGGTCTTTACCCGTTACAGAAATCTCATTTTAAAACAAAATGATGTTTTAATTCGTTTTTCTTTTACTTTACACTAAAATAATTTTAGCAAAATATTGACAGTACTTTAAAATTCCGGGTTTTTAAAAAATTCCATTTTAGAATTTCTACTTTCAATCTGCATAGCTTTCTAAACATTGCAGTTGAATAAATAAATTTTTAAATGTACTTGATTTTTTTATATTATATACAAAAATAGCTTCTCATTATAATAATGTAACTAAATCTACAACGTAAATATAAACATTATCTTCGTTTTGAACTTTAAAAAATGCTATTGGCAATAGCTGTTTTGCTTTCACAATAGGACTTAAATAATTAAGGTCATTATCTCCATAATTTTTAAACATAATTCCTGGATTTTATTTCAAACAATAATAAACTCCCTCCCCTCCCCCATCCCCATTTATTTCGCAAAAATATGCATTTCAAACTAAATTACAGATTTCCAGTGTCATAGAGAACAGCTATGCAGCATTAAACAACATCTTGCCATTAGGATATCCTTTTCCAACAATTTCGAAATTACAGAAAAAATGAATTCGCCTATTGGCCCCGTAAATATTATTTTCAGTTTTTGGTCTTTTTATTTGAATCTATTCTGCTGAAGAAAAAAAAAACCAACTTTAAAAATATGATGACTCGGGAAAACCAAAATTTTTGAGATCTCAAACGACAATGCAAACAGGGAGCACAAATCCCTTTCAAGACGAAGAAGGAAGAAAGTGGAAAGTGAGTATAGAAAAATATTTTATATATATATATATTGTTATTTTCATTCCATAGACTTTTCCTAAACAAATAAATAAATAAAAAAGTCGGAGGACAGTGAAGAGGAGTACCTCCAAATCCCGACAACAGGGAAGAACCGGGTTCTGATCCTCGCCGGATCAACTTGACGAAACAGCAGGCAGAATTCTTCGGTAAATATGAAATCGATTTAGGAAGCCAGAAACAAAACAGTCACTCCGAGCTTTCCTGGGCTCAATTTATTCCTCTTTGTTCTAGAATGCGAAGGGAAGTTATACTTAAAAATCTGAAAGAATAACTTATGCAATATTTGACTATCTACTTTTTTACCTTGAAATATAAATTTGAATAATATTAGATGTTTAATATATATATATTAAAAAGGCGAACTTTAATGGCCAGATTTCAGAATATTTTTATTATTCGTGTTCTATTTCATTTCTTATTTATTGCAATTTTTTGGCAAAAGAATTATTTTTATTTTTATAAAATGCAAGCGATTTATTATAGTTATAAACTATTTATTCATTTGTTTAATTTTTCGAATTATTTGTTGTTTGAAAAATATTTTGATTTTTTTTCGTATTAAAAATAAGCTAAGGCAAACGATTTACACATTTATTTAAATGTGAGTTTTTTTATTCATTGCAAATGATTTATAAAAATGTAAGAATAGGCGGAAGAATTCGAGAAGAATGAAATTGATTTAAATAGTAAGCCTGAAACAAACCAGTGATTTCATTTTACTTAAATTTAATTCATTCTGCTTTGCTTTAAAATATGTTTGGATATAATATTCAATAAATCAAGCATGAATACTTTAGTAAAATTTTCTATTTGTTCATTTAAATAAAATCTAAACTTTCACTCATAACATAATTGATTTGTCTGATTTATTGGATTATTTATTATTCATTTATTGAATCGTCTTATGACATATTTAACTAACATATTATTAGGAATAGTTTTGTCTATTTTTATACTATTTAAACTATAATAAATGCTGTAATATCTTTTAAATTATCTAAATTATATCATTGCAAATGATATTTATTCCTTCAATGTAAATATATGATGTTATGGATGGACTTTTAATGATATATTGGAATATTATTGTTAAATACAATTTGAGATTTAATGCGTTCTAGACTATTGGGAAACGATTTACATTTATTATGTGTTCTCATAATTTAGGAAATAGAAATCCATTTCAAATTCCATTTTCTAAAATGCTTTTACAATAGTTTTCAACTAGAATTATTTTTATAAAATGAAATTATCCTTATCTTAAAAGCTAAATATTCAAGCGAATTGATTTCCAGAAGATATTTTTTCCTTTCAGCAAATGCTCAACTATATTTTTCAGAAATTACTATATTTATTAAACTAAAATTAATAACGCTACTATAGCTTGTAAATTTATTCATTTGCTTTTCTAAAGAATTCTATATATTTTTGAATACTTATGCAACTGCATTTTCTTTTGTTTTCACTGACATGCTTGTTAAGTCTTTAAATCTTATACCCGGCATTTACAATCATATTTGAAGCAATCATCACTTCGAATACGGTATTATTAGGACACACTTACTCCAGAAACTTAATAAGACTATTTTTTTTATTCTTAGAGCAGTGAAATTCAAATCCTACCTTGTAATTTTATGCCTTAAAATTTTAGGCAGAAATATCGAAATATGATAAAGTTTTCGGCTTGAATCGTTAGTCTTGGTTTGATTGCATCAGCTTTTACATTCTATTGTACGGTGTTTACATCAAAAAATTTATTGAGAAATGCATACCATCAAATTAATAAAAATGTAAGTGAAAATACTTTTTTGAAATTAACGTCCAAAGTGAGAGATTTTTTAAATCATAATTTTAACATCGTAAAATCATGCAAGTGAAAGAATTTTGACCAAACGATAAAATCAGTTTGAATCAGTTAAAAAGCATTATTACAAGTAAGTTTAAAATTAATTAAAAAGCTTTATTGAAATTAAGTACATATTTGTACAGAAATGAAATAGGTATGAATGAAAATCTATGTGTATGATTGTGTAAATCATATTACGTGAGGTGATATGCGCAGCAGTTATCGAGAGAAAACGTAATATATTCCAATGATTTTAATTCATATTATAATTAAAATTTTCAAAAATCACCTTGTTAATCTGCGTCTACTATCCAAGAAATAAATAGGGGGTCTAAAGGAGAATTGTTGAATTTTGTTTGTACGCTGTCTGTATCACACAACATACAGGAAATTGGCCATACTAAAAATATTATGATCTTGAAGTATTCAAATGCTGTAAATTCAATTACTGCTGTGTAATTTATCCGTATTCAGTTTATAAAGTTAATATTTAATAATATTTAAAAACAAGTTCTGAAATCCACAATACGGCTGTTGTTTCCCGATTTTATAATTAAGTTTTATATATGTTCAAGTGAAACAGGTATATTCCATTTCCTAGAAATATCAACTCCACTCAATGATTACATAAATCGTTTGAAAATCAACTAAAGTGTGTCCAAAAATTAATGCAAGATTTGAATTTGCCATCTTTCGTGCATTAAGGTGTTGGCAACCCTATTAAAAAAACCCTTTGACAGCTGATAATTTAGGATTAGTAAAAAAGGGGTGTTGCACGATAGAACAACGTGTTAACACAATATTTGAATTAAATAAGAAACAAAAATTTTTTCTTTAAATTTTTATATAATGAATCGTAAAGTGCACAGGATAGGGCTATGTATGGAATAATACATACTGCAAATGGCCTCTACGACTTTACTGGCACATACGCATTCTATTGTCGAAATTTTCCATAATCATTTTGGATAAATATGACTGAATAGTGTTGAATTTCCTCTTTCAATGCATGCGTTCTTGTGGACTTGATAGTATAGACTTTTAACTTCAAATAACCTCATACAAAGAAACCCAATGTTGTTAATCACACGATATTGGGGAAAATGCTCAAATTTTTGAATTGTGGCCGCAAGAATTTTATTATTTTTGAAATATTGTTCAACAATGAAAACAAGTTGTTCTATCGCCAAATGCTCCAGTTTTATTAAGCCTAAAATTTCAGCTGTCAACTGGGTTTTTTTAATAGAACTGCCAACACTTAACGGCATAAATGGTGGCAAATTCAAATCTTGCGTTAATTTTGGGATACCATGTAAAAACGAAAAAGTTCAAATACGCAGCGCCAATATAATCTCACAGTTCACCAAGCTTTATATTGGATTAAAGGTACAGAGAAAGTTACAGTTAAATGATATAACAGTTCTTTTCGTCATGTATCTATGACGTCACATCTGTGAGCTCCATAATTATCAACAAATTGAGATTTGCAATTAAAACTATTGCGGACAATCTTCTAACGAATGACGCAAACAGTTGTTATTTTTCCCATTAAAGTGCTATTTTAATTACACATTTAAGTAATATCACATATCAAAATTTTTAAAAAAGAAATTAAAACGTTTTAAATTACCGTTTAATTTCCAATTAAAAATTCTACCAAATAATGTAAACGCTAAGTTCATCCCAGGCTCATTAAAAAAGCGTAAACTCATTTAAAGAATCGTGCTTTCAACAAGAAATTACAATACATTCAAACACTTACTCATGATTTTTTTATTAAGAATTTTCAATTTTTTTCGAATGTTTTTTCTTACTTTTGTTCCAACGGTAACATTTTTTCACCATTATTTTTTTTTATGGAAAACAAATGTGCCGAATGAAGCAGGCTAAAAACAACTCAGCTTCAGCTGTCGGAACCAGGTTTCTTTTCACAGCAATTTGTTTACATTTTTTTTTCTTTCTGCATCTGCCACTATTTTTATAACTTTTTTTTTCTTTTTTACACTTACCACCATTTTCCCCTCGGATCTGCTTTGTTAATTAGACTGTGTTGCTTATTAAGGTGCAGTGGGCCGGAGACTACCGTTAAATGGTTGATTAAAATATTCTTTCATTCTTTATTTTAATTTTTTATTGTTGATGGAATATATTGCTCTCATTTCTCCTAATAATTAAATTCGTTTTTGTTGTAGGCACTAATAAAAATTTTTGCTGCATTTCGAGGAATGCGGTACAGATGGTGTTTACTAAAATTAATCGCATAAGAATTAATTTTAGGGCATTTGTTTATTTGTTGTTGCGGAACATTTTTCTACGTCAGTTGGAAAAAAAGTTACCACATTGTAAGCTCATTAATTTATAATGCTTACTAATTTTTTTGCTTATTTACATCCCACGAAAAGTTTAAAAAAATCTTTCATAATTATTGTGGTTTTATCAATATAATAATATATCTTAGAGAGATAGAGAGTCACAGAGTATGAGGGGAAAAACATTTAAGTTCTTTATTTAGCACAAAGAATTTTATTTAGCACATTTCTGATATACGTGATTGATATATGTGGGTTTAAATCACCTTTTTCTTTTTGTAAAAATATTTTTTGTATTTAAAGTTTGTAGGAAATTTCCAAAACTTCATTTAATATTTAATTCATTTTTCTATTTTTTTAAAAGATAATTTTTTAATTTTTAATTTTTCGCTTTGTGACGGTTAAAGTTTCGACTAAGAAATTTTTATGAACCTGCAAGTTTTAATTAACTCTCAGTTAAAAAAAAATTCTGGAAACATGCCAATCTTTGAACAAGATAATTCAAATGCTAAGAAGATAGTAAATAATACATGATAGTTTTACACTTTTTTCTAAAGTTGTACGAAAATTTTTGTAGTAAATTTCATATATATATATATGATAACTCAAAAACGACAAAAGAGTACTATTCACTGTGAATTTCTATATATGAGTGATAAATTACTTTTTTTGCAAGAAGTAGTGATTTTTTGCCTACTAACTCCTTTAAACTCGATTGTTTTAATTTCAAAAAGATTATCTGCAATTTTTGCACATAATAAATGATTCTACAATCCTTTTATATTTTAGAGATGAGATTTTTTTTAAAAATGTTACAGCATTCTCACTTAGTAGATGATAATAACAAAGAATGTCTTATCTTTGAAATTATAATTTCAATAGTCGGCAAAAATTAAAAGTTTGTAGAGAAAATGAGTATGTTGGAAAAAGATTTACTTTTTAACGAACTGATGATATATTGATAATATTTATCTGCTCCGGTAGGTACAGGGTTAGCAAGAAATAAGTTACCCACTTCATAGAGCTCTAAAATGCGATCTGTTGAACCAAATGATTAAACATTTGAACTACAAATTATTGACATGATGCGCTTTACATTTATTAAATAAAAAAATTAGTATAAACATTCACCGTTAGATGGCATTGTAATATACATAAAACCATTTAATATGGTTTATAATTCTTAAATAAAGTAAAATTAAAATTGCTTAATATGTCCTCTTTCATTTTCAAAAATATACTCTATTCGGGGAACCATATTTTCTATAGATGACCGGAGTGAGTCTGCCGGAATATTAAGAATATGGCGCCGGATGTTGGCCTTCAGATCTGGTAGAGATGATGGCCTTTGACGGTAGATATTGTCCTTCAAATAAACCCACAGCAAAAAGTCACAAAGGGGTGAGGTCCGCCGAGCGAGGAGGCCATGCATGCTATTAGGGCTGATAACTTGTGCTTCTGTGAAATGCTGCCTTAACAATCGCTTTATATGATGATCAGTATAAGGTGGTGCACCATCCTGCATGAAAATAATGTTTTCAAGGCATCCACGCTGTAAAGACTTGGGATTACAAAATCCTTCAGAATATCATGGTATCGTTGTCCTGTGACGGAACAGGTTTGGATTTTTGAAGTTATCTCTTCAAAAAAAAAAGGTCCAATGATAAAAGTAGTTGTAAAAGGTAGTTGTAAAACCACACCATACTGTCACTTTTTCAGGATGCAAGGATTGTTCCCTTGATGTCTTGAAGTAGGGTTTTCCTCTAGCCAAATTTGACAGTTGTAGCTGTTAACTTGACCATTGAAGCAAAAGTGGGCCTCATCACTCCCCAGAATGTTCCATGGCCAAGTTATGTCACCCACCATTCGAGCAAGGAACTGAAGTGCAAAAGTTTTACGGACCTCTAAGTATGGATAAAAATGCAAAATCTGCAGTACTATTTTTCGCACAGTTGAATACGGCATGTCTAGAACATGGGAAACAACTGGCAAACTAGCACTATTATGCGGCAACAACTGGTCAATGAGCGTGGTCGCAGCATTTTCGATTTTTTTTTTCGTCCTCTACCTCAAAAAATGCCAAATTGCTCAACTTTTTTCAAATTTCTGTATCACATTAAGTAGGGAACCTGTTGACATTGAACCTCTTCGTATCCTGCTTCATACGACGAAATTCCTTTAGATGCAACGCAGTTTTGTTGGTTCTGGTAAAACAATTTCACCAGTAGCGCTTTTTCTTGCAACGCAGGCATGAAAAACAGAGAAAAAACTAATGTTCGTGCAGAATAGCCTTCTTTTTATTCAAAGAAAAATGGTAATAAACATGCACTGTAAAGAAAATTATATTTCATTTCAAATTTATATTTCATTCATTTTATTTATATTTATTTCAATATATGCAAATAAATAACATTTGTGTTACAGCGCCATCCAATGGTGAATTTTTGTACTAAATTTTATCTTATTTTGACCAATAGAACGCATTTTAGAGCCCTCTGAAGTGGGTAATTTATTTCTTGTTAACCCTGTAGATTCTATTATTTCAGCGAATGCCTTTTCATTCTGTTTTTTATTTTATTTTTGTCTTAATAAAATAATGTCTAATTTTTAATGTGACATCCATTAATCTCAATAACTTTTTTAATATTTTTTAGTAATTATAAAATAGCGAACGAAAATTTCAAAGCATACCATCGTTTGAATTTTTTTTTATTTATAGGTTTTTTTGAGTGTTTACGCATATAAGTGATATTATAATTTGCTGTGCTTCCAAAAGTAATTATTTTTCCCTTGTCAAATACATGTGTTTCATAAAATTTCGGGGGAACTAAAGCTTTTTCTTATTGTTAACTGGATTTTTATAGTCAATTTACTTATAATATATTTATAAAAAATTAAAGTTTTGTTCAAACACACGATAACATGGTAAAGTTTTAGAATTAATTCGTCTATTTATATTAATTTTTAATTCTTTTTCTTAAGAGGGCATGAAGTTTAAAACAAGCCAAAAATGAACGAAAACATAAACTTTTATTTTTATAACTTTATCGCCAAAATATATGTTTATACTCAACTAAAATACCTTTATAAAATGCATTGTTCCATAAAATAAATATACGAAGGGCCTAGAAAAAATATTTTAATTAATTTTTTCTAAATGATATTCTAATTAGATTTAAATACCTTTAAAATGTGTCAGAAATGTGTTTTAGTACAGAAAAATTTAAAGATCTTGAAAAAATTCAGTAAATTGCATAAAAATATTACTAAAAAAATCTGCATTTCATTAGAATTGCAAAATCAGACACAGTTTTGTTCCATATAAACATATATGGGTAATAAAGAAAAGATAATGGAAAAAAGTTAAAAATTAAGTTGTTAGAGATATTTTGCAATTTTTAAAATTGAAATGTTTTATATTCCAAGTATGAATTAATTGTTCACAGATAGAGAGTTGTAATTCCAAATACTGTGTCTATCAGACAGGGAGGTTTGGAACGTGGGGGTTCATCAAAATCTCGAGTTCGAATTTTTTGCCGATTGCAATGGTTTTTTCACCTTGTAATATTTTATGTACGATAAAGTAAAAATAGATAATTTTGTTGTAAAATATACTTAAAAATATATTAAAAAGTATTGAGAAAAATTTATACAGAATCAGTATTGGTATCTCCTTGATATATATATCAGTGTAAAAGTGTATTTGTGCAAGAACATGCTGCTAAGTTATTGACAAAAAATGCTGAAATTTTAATTAATTTTACAATAAAAATTTAATATAGTTTTGAAACACTTTTTCTTAAAGAGTATTTCATACCCAAGAATGAACATCGTGCGAAATAAAGGTAGCTCTAAGTCCAATGATTTATCCTAAAGAACGTTTCGAACAGTTATGGTATAACCGGTTAGCGATAATAACTGACAGTTTCTATTCTATCAGCCTTATAACATTAAAATAATAACCCATTTACTGCAAGAACTAATTCAAATAATTACATTCATACTTATACTTGCTTTAATTTTTGTAACTTTGTTGTTCATTTTTAAAATACATACGCGTTCGATCTCTCTGTGGGCAGAGAATATATATAACTTATAAATGCCATCAAGTTAAAATATAGGGTGTTCATTAATTATTGTCGGGGTTTCCGTACCTCATAACTTTCGAATAAAAAATATTACGCAAAAACCGATTACGTATTCGTAAATTACAACTCAAAGAATTTTATTAATGATATTAAAGTGTAAAGCTTGCACAATTTACACTTTGTAGGCATTCAGCTGAAGGCGATTATGTATTCGTAAATTCGCTGAACAAATTTTGACTTTTGATAATCGTGCGGGTTCTCCGAGCCCCATATTCTACAGTTATGTTTATTCACTTTTTCTGACACATGAAAAGTGGATTCGTCACTGAAGAACCATTTCCGAAGGTAATTTTCATCATCCTCAATTCGAGTCAAAATTTGTTCAGCGAATTTACGAATACATAATCGCCTTCAGCTGAATGCCTATAAAGTGCAAATTATGCAAGCTTTACACTTTAATATCATTAATAAAATTCTTTGAGTTGTAATTTACGAACACGTAATCGGTTTTTGGGTAATATTTTTTTATTCGAAAATTATGAGGTACGGAAACTTCGACAATAATTAATGAACACCCTATATAATACTAAATTAATACACGCTTCTTTCGATTGGTCTATGCGGTTCTATGCTAAACGTTGTGTAAAGTACAATATAAACATGCTACCTGAGATTTAACATCAAGAAAAGTAATACCAGTGACCTAAACTTCAGAAAACAAATCAGAAAAGGGAATCGCATACTTTGCCCACTTAATTAAACTAATCCAAACAAATTCAAAACTTAAAAAGTCATTACGGAAAAAATTAAAAATCTAGCGTGTCAACTAAAATTCTATTATCTTTTGAACAACAGCAAAAAATAATAATAATAACCATATTATTATGCCAAGCTAAAAATTAATGACTTGCATTTCAGAAATTTTAAGGGCGAAAAAAAAAAGGGAACTATTTAAAACACAAACGTGTTCACTGACCATGTGTCACTCTTTATTAAATAAACACAAAGAATAAAACTCTAATTTAACTGTCGCTTTCCGGATACATCATCATTAATTTATCGAAAGCGATCTCCATTAATTTATTAAGATACACGACCGCAAAATTTCAGTTTCAGAATGTGAAGAGTTAAGAGCATTAACATAAGGAACTGTTTAAACAATGTCTATGTCAGGGCTCTGGAACAATGAATTTACATTGCAAATATTGACTGAGTGAAATGTGCTCATTTATCTCTTTAAATGTACGGTTTTATTCGAAAATAGTTCAAAATATTTAACGGTGACTTTATCAACATCGATTATAGGATCGAGTTTAAGGGAACATTTCGATATTCTAGTTTTAAATTATTATTTCTCAGTTTTGCATGTTTTCATTTTGAAAGTATTCTATTGTTTGTTTTAAAAAATTGATATCTCATTTTTGGTAGTATATAATGTAATGCATTTTCTGGCATTGAGATTGAATTCGTCAGAGATATACTTTAGAAAACAGGAGTTTTAGTTTAGTTATATTAACGTCCCGTTTGAAGCAACACTAGGGCTATTTTGGGACGGACCTCGGAATTTTGAACCACGGTCAGATGATGAGGATGACACCTGAACAATAATGCAAGGGTTAAGCTCTTCAAGCTATGGTATCATGTCACTAGATTGCATACTGCTTTCTTTTGTTTTGATTATGTATTTTTCTTCAAATTTGGTTTGAAATATTATTTATAATATTGATATAATCACAGAATGAAAGTATTGAATTTAGTCATGTCAATTAACTTTGTAGAACAGCATTTTTTTTTCACTAAAACGATGCCATGTTATTTTAACCATGCTCTGTTATTTTTTAACATATTATCTTAAATTATACTTGAGCAATAACAGAACATTCTGATGATTGGCTCCATTTCTAAATTTCGAAATTAATGGGCAATGGAAATTTGTGAGACTGTTCAAGTTGTTGAGGTTAAGGGGAAAGTCGATTGTCTAACATTGATGACGTATCTATAGGACATAAGTATCGAAAAGAATTTATTTTTCCTTAAATCGATATGATGGCCGTGTCTGGAGAACTCTGTCAAGGTTTTTCATTCTAAAGAATGTGCATAGAATCACATTTTTCGATTTTTCTGCTCTGGTTTTCCCTATAGACTAGGAAAATGAAGCAATGTTCTTCAATTTTATATCGAAAGTAGAGGTTCATGAGGGGGGCGGCTGACCATTTATGATGTATCTAAAGCTCATAAGCTTTCGTATGAAATAAAGAGTTTCGAAATCGGCTTAGTAGTCGAAGATGGGGACTGGTTCATTGTTTTAAATTTAAAAATAGTAGCGTTTACAACAAAAATGAAGGCCGCGGTTGCTTTTTGATAAAGTCTCGGCTTCTGAATCGAAGTGTTTTAAGTTCGAGACCCGATTCTACCAAAGAACAGTCGTATATGCGAATCTTTTGCACATTAAACATCTTCCAGCTGATGTGATGCGGAAGTTAGGAGGGGGAGTGCCAGCTCAGGTTTCGTCCTCACCATCAGATTGCGGTTCAAAATTGCGAGGTCCGTCCTAAAATAGCCCTTGCATTACTTTAAAATGGGACGTTATTGTAACTGAACTTACAACAACAATTTTTAATTTCCTTATCTCACTCTTTTTTTTTTTTTTAGGGTATCTTCATTTTGAGTTATTTTTCTTTTTTATTATCTATAAGTCC
This sequence comes from Argiope bruennichi, assembly GCF_947563725.1. Taxonomy (NCBI): domain Eukaryota; kingdom Metazoa; phylum Arthropoda; class Arachnida; order Araneae; family Araneidae; genus Argiope; species Argiope bruennichi. The sequence continues at coordinate 57,884,662 of NC_079158.1, forward strand.
CCAGACATATCATGACCACGAAAAGAAAACGTGTAAAACGATATTTTTTTGTTTTGTTAGTTTTTTTTATATTTTATCTTATATTTTAACATTAATCATGTCATGAGTAAGGCTATTCCTGGTATTTCTAGTTGAGGAAAATAAAAGAAAAGCATCAGTTTACTATCTATTTTGTACCAAAATTTATTTATTTTATTTCATAAATCATATACCTATGCAATGCATGGCAATTTATTCAATCAAAGTATTATAAATCAAGGCATTCTTACATAATCCTATGGCTGAAAAGAGTCGCCGGCAACTTCCTTTTCAGGCAAAAAATCCACAGTATAATCAAATTTATAAGTGAAAATAGAGACCTATTCTTGCCTCCATAGCTCTCAACATCAAGTCACACACTAAAAAAAGACTAAGGGAAAAAACAAGCACCGTGGTCTCCTGTCACACATTTCAATCAAACAGATATTCTCTTCATTTCCGTTTCTCAAATTATTTTCCATCTGTTTTTTTTAAACTGCATCCTGATCTACTATATCATAAAAAATAAGTGAACACAGATTATATGTATATTTTTATACATTTTATCTCTCAGCATTATATTTCTAAGTTTATTACTACAAATTATATTTCTAAGTTGAAAAATTATGTAAACGGTCTCATCTCAATATAATTTCTTATACAATTGTAAATTATGTAAAAAGTTATTTTTGTTTCGTTTTCCTACTGTAAATATTTTGTTAATTAAATAAAATTCCCATAACATGCCCACGAAACCGTTCAGTGACCAGAATGGTCACGGATACCTGGGTATGAGACGGCGTTCTGTTCTGTATAAAACGCTACCCAGAATTACCCGGAATCGAAATATTTCATGATACAATATTTTTTAATAAAAAATACTAAGTTAGTACAAGTACTTATAATATTCATAATCATTTTACTATGCTGCACCACTTTATTACCTACCTTAGATATTGTGAAGGAAAGGCAATCCTAACAAGAAAGAAAAACCGTTTGAATCTGAAGAGCGTATCAGTTTTTATTTTTCAGTTATTAGCATTAATAACAAAATTAAACCAATAAAAATTCCCAAATGATATGAAACAAAAATTTTAAAAATTTGATTAAAGTAGATCGGAATTTTAATATTACTATATTTCAAAATCATCTTCATTAATTTTTTAAAGACTAATAACAACTGAAGAAAATATTGCACAAAAAGTATTTAACATCATTGAAAAAGCAAAATTTTGAAATTAACGATGACATTAAAATATATTTTATAAAATAATTTGCTCCGAAATTACTGTAGAAAAACAACAAAATTGTGTTTAATATCTAATTAAATGAGTATTTAATTAAATTTTCCATTTTGAATGTTGACAGTATGACAGTATTTTCTTGTAAATACTGTAAACAACATCTTCTTTCTAAAGAATGAGTATATAAAATTCGGTTGAAATAAGCCTAATCTTTTTGGGGTACATATTTATTTACCTATTAGCAAACAAAGCTCCAGAGATTTATATTTATATTAAGATAAGAGGAAATGCCTTAATGACAAAAAGAACGACCACAAAATAACGACTCATTTACTCCATTTATTTAGAAGGTGTATTTATTCTTGCTGAACATAGTCGATCAAATTTATCTTGAAATTAAATGTACTGGTGCAAAATTGGAAACTGTTTATATTTCTTTCCTAAAGCACTTGCTAAATCTTTGAAGTTAATACAAAAATAAAAATATAAATGTTCTATTTACTAATACTTTCCTTTTTCAATGGATGTAAAGATATACAATCTTACATTACATTTACTTTATTTGTTCTCATAAAATACAAAGCACATATCTAAAAATGAGAGGGAATGATGATAAAACACTGACCAATCATGAATCGAATGGGGAAAAATCCGCTGTTTCTCTTTTTGTGGTGTGGTAGTTTTCTTCAATACTGGAACTGAAGCAGCCAATTCACAATGTTTCAATGTAATTTATACCATTTTATTACTCTTTCTGTAAATTATACGGCCAAATATGATATTTCCTTTATTTGCCTACATAAAATACATAAGGGACATATCTAAAAATGGCAAGGAATGATAATAAAACATTCGCCAAATCATCTTGATCTATACATAAAGTGGTAGTGAACACTACATTTATGATAATACCGAAGATAAGATATGTGGAAGGAAAATCTGTTATGTGTGCTACAATATTCGTTCACCAATACTTTTCACTATGATGGGCACAAAATTTCTATTACCAAATCTTATAAGAAACGAAATATAACAACATATATTCTGCTTTGATAAGATTGTATTCATGCAATATGAGAAATGTAGATATTTATTGGTTTATTTAATAGCCAGTTTCATTTCAGAAACGAATATCCTGATAATATATCAAAGCAGTTACAACCAAATTCATGCATTGTTGCGTTTTATACTACTTTATGCCTGTATCGAAAAAAAAAAATCTCTTAGCGTTCCCCTTTATTTTATTTACCACAAACCTGCATAAATCAAACGAAGTGTATATTCCTGAATGTCAAGGAAGTGCCATAAAACATCCATCCATCTATTGTATTCATCCTGATATAAGTGATGGTAAAATCTTGTAGAACACATCCGCCGACTGTAACCTCCAGGATAAACGCATTCGATGTTAAAATCCCTGTTGTTATGAGTGCCGCAATATTTCTTCTCCAATACCTTGCCCTCTGGTGGTGGCACAACCTCCCTTGTCCAACCTTACAGCAGGGAACAAAACTTCGCCCACCACCAACCAAAAGATCGAAATAAGTCCATAAAGCGACTGCCTTCCGCCATATTTCAGCGGGCCAGTTAAATATCTAACGTCACATACGGGTTTACGATGAGATGTTAGGAAAGGGGAAGGTTAGGATCGTAAAACGTTTACGCCCCTCTGGGGTAGGAAGTTGAGAAAAGGAGGGTGAGTGTGAAGTGACTTCCTGGGCGGAAGTAGTGAACAGTCGGAGCTCCTAATTCTCCATTATCCAGCATTCCTGAATTATGACCGAGGAAAAGTGTCTTCATAATCGAGCTGCAGGAGGGAGGTTATTATGTCCGGGACACGTTAAACGGTGCTTGATTGAATGGAAAGGTGTTTTAATTTTTTTAATGAAAGAAAAAAAGTAGGTTGGATGTTGGAGTCTCTATGAAGTATGGAACAATGGTGAACAAAATCAATAGGTGAAGATTTGGTCTCTTGCCTATTTGTTGAATTTTATCCAACATATACAAGAATTTTACTTTTCAATATTTTAGCTGAATACCTTGTTTTTAATCATCATGGATTGAATTTTTAAAAATGTATCATCTTTAAATATCCGAATTCTGCTAAGAGAACCTCCTTGTCCAAACATTTTTAATTCTTCATCCGAATCTGGACTTTTCCATTTCATGGAGATTTTTATGAATTTTAAACTTTTACACACTGTTCAGCAATGCAATTTATTCTCTTTAATCTGAAACTTTTTCTCTGTATGTGATATGTCTTCAAGAGTTTACTTTTAGAATGTAATTCTTACTATATTTTTAGTGCGATACAGCTATATCTAGTACCATATAAATTGGCTTTTGATCTTCTTGATTATAATGTAGCTGACACGTGTTGAAAATTACCTTTTTATTTGTTTAATTTGCATTAATAGTTGATTTATTTTTTCATTTGAGCTTTAGTCAATATAATGGCAACATGTTGATAAAAGCTATTTTTTTTCCATTCACGCGTAATGCTCACGCGCAGGTTAAATTTTATTTTTATTTTTTACGAAATAAATTGTTGAAAAAAATTAAATTATTTTTTTAAAAAATTCATTAAAAATATAAATTTAATTTGTTGCTTAAAACATTAGTATCATTAAAAAGATAATTTTTTGATCTTCAATATTATGTAAAAATCCGGTTTGTGCTCTAGTATTTTCGGAAGTTATAGTAAAAAAAAACACCAAAATTTCGATTAATTTTTAATTAATTAAAATTCTAATTAAAAATTCGAAAAAATCGCTCACAGGTGCATATTCCCGGCATGCAAGGTATTCGCATGCCGAATTTTGTAGCTGTAGATCGAACGGTCTGGTCTGTAGAACGTCAACAGACACACACACACATTGAGCTTTATTATAAGTATAGATTGCTAATCTACAAAGATCATACCTGAAAAGCACTTTTCAGTCCTCTCAATAGTATAAGAATACCTATACAAGAATGCTTGATCGTCGTATAGTTTTCAAGTTCATCAAACTGATGCATACGGCTGGCCTTTCGTGGAAAAGCGTTCGAAATTCTTCCATTCACTAAGAAAGAAATGTACGGCTTATTCACATCTTTGGATTCAGTAATAAAAATTAACATTTTTTTCCTTTTACTATTTCAAAACTTCATGAAAAACATTGCGTCAACTAAAAATAAACATATTACTTTCAACGTCCAACGAATTTGTTTTTTATAACGGCATATCAAAGTATACCTACAAATTAAAATCCCTTATAGAACGACTATGTAAGAAATATTTAATATATTGGAGATTCCGTGTAATTTCAGGAGAAATTGGGAAATTTAGAAGGTGACAGAGACATCAATATAAGCTATTCTCGGACTCATGTTTTTTATCTCATTGAATCATCGCCGGAAGTAAAAATAGACAAAAAGTTGCAACTAACGGATCAATGCAGGAGATATGGCAAACTAAGGCATATTTTGAAGCAATACCTGTTATTTAAAAATTCACACGTGCTATAATTTATGAATATTTTTAGCAATAGTCGATATGTCAAGAGAACTAATAAGAGCAAATCTTTCTTACTTCGTTCTATTTTAAATTAAAAAAATCATCGCCATGTGCTAGATCAATATTACTAATGAATTTTCTCTAGCATTATGAAATCTAACATTGAAATAATCTTTTGTCATTTGAAACTTAATTATAAAAAACGAACGAATATAAAAAATTTATTTGTATATATTATATGACCCATCAAAGGTTTGGTATCTTTAAATCCACAGAAAACTAAAAGTTTCCATTAATAATTCGTTTTTCTTATCAAAATAATAATAGCTCTTCTCTGCCTAAAAACACACTCTTTCCCTTCCAGTTCATTACTGGCTCCTATTCAATTTAACTGAATAACACTGACGCTTATCGGGCTCATCAATGTCCACACAGGCTGACTTCAAAAGATTCTGAAAGATCCCACCTCAGTTGCCCCTAATGTAGCGCCGAGGACCGGACGCAGCTCCGAATGTTAATTTGGCAGAACCCCACACGCTGATGCACACAGATGGAAGTTTCCGCAGTTTATTAATTAAGATGGCAGCAGTGCCATTCCCTTCTTCTGATCCCCTCCCTCCATTCTGAGGTGCATTAAGGAAAAGGGACGGTTCGAGGGAAATATTTCACGAAGCCGTAAAGAGATGACCTTAATTGGCTGATGCAACATAGAATCGAATTCGTGCTGCTGGCTTGATTTGGTGCAGCACGAAGGACTTGCAGAAGATAGATCCTGCCTGGACTTGAGAAACTTCGGTGTTGGTGTCTCAGAAATTTACTGGACTTTTGAATGAGTGTCGTGACATGGTATCTTGATGAATAAAGTGAGATGTGTTAAAGGGAATATCGTGTTGTGGAATTTATGAATAAAAAGGGAATTATCAGACACTATGAATGAATTTATTCTCAACTTTTTTATAAAGACCAAGCTTTATGAATGAATTTGTTCAAGCTTTTTTGATAAGGATCAAGCTTTATGAATGAATTTAACTGTCTGATAAAGATCAAACTTTATGAATGAATTTGTTCACAACTTTTTTGATAAGGATCAAGCTTTATGAATGAATTTAACTGTCTGATAGAGATAAAACTTTATGAATGAATTTAACTTTTTGATAAAGATCAAACTTTATGAATGAATTTATACTCAAGTTCTTGATAAAAATCAAACTTAATGAATGAATTTATTCTCAGCTTTTTGATAGAGATCCAGCTTTATGAATGAACTTACTCTCAACTTTTTGATAAAGATAAAGATTTAGGAATGAATTAATTCTGTACTTTTTGATAAAGATCAAGCTTTATGAATGAATTTATTCTCAGCTTTTTGATAGAGATCAAGCTTTATGAATGAACTTATTCTCAACTTTTTGATAAAGATTTACGAATGAATTAATTCTCTACTTTTTGATAGCTTTATGAATGAATTTATTCTCAACTTTTTGTTAAAGATCCAGCTTTATGAATTTATTCTCAGCTTTTTGATAAAGATCAAGCTTTATGAATAAATTTATTCTTGATAAAATGGAATATTTAAGGATTTTTGCGTAGGAAAATCAAACATTCAAATTTCCTTAGAATAAAGGAATTATTATGCTGAATTTTGCGCACTTGTTGCAACATGATGGCAGTGTCTTGCTTTTCTACTCACACGAAAATATTTATACATGTTAAAATTTCAACAGTAATTTAGATTACACTTATGGCGGTGTATGATTATAGAATAACTATTGTATTTTTCAATTTATTGTTATTTTATAATTCGTTGTTTTGATGGGAGCAATTGAATTTTTCATATTTCATTTTGATAAAAATATTAGAGCATACGTTTGACATTTCCTCTTCTTTTTTTAAATGCTGTTTAAGTTATCCAAATAAAATGAAATTCCGTAACTTGAACTTGAATATAATTTTATGATTTAAAAAATAGCCTTGAAAATTCTAAAAGTCTTTATATTTAAGCTATATAAAATAAAACTATAGGTACATCAGCTTTAATAATACATAATAAATAAAAATAGAATTGGAAATAGTAATATTTTAAACAGAAGATGAATAATTTATTTTATTTTCAACGTCATATTCTCCGAAAAAATCCTTCGAAGGTTTTTTCGCATCCTCTGCTGACACAGCAATAATTTATTTATTTTAAGCAATTCTTCTTTAAAAAAAACTTGGAAGTAATATTTATTTCTAGTGTATTTATATAAATTAAAATGCAAATATGTTTTTAGATACATTTTCTGAAAAAAATAATATTTGATAATGATTGTCGACAGAAACGTGATAATTCCAAATCAATAAAAAAAGTTTAATGAAATTTGGTCTATATGTATCAGAGACGTTTGAGGATGTAACAGACATCAGATTTTAAACTAGTTTTGTTTATTCATGCTTGATAGTCTGTATCAATTCAAAACATACAGAAATTTTCACACAAAAAAAAATGATGCCATAATCGATTGTTAAAAAAATACTTATTTACTGAAATAATTTTTATCTTGCCTGTTACATTCAACATAAAGTGAAAAATATTTATATCACACGAAAATTAAATATGTCTACTTTTTATTCATACTGTTCTTCTTAACACTGAAAATATTACGAAAATTTCATGAACAAAGCAATTAAAAAAATAAATGTGTTGCATGCATTTGTTCTTATAACTGCGACCATTCGAGGCCATTTCAGTAACTTGGTTCTATAAAGAATTTTTAAATATCATTTTTTTTTAAAATTGTCACTGGACCAGGTCTAATATTTTAAAAAGAAAAATAAGCCAAAGTTATACCTAGGAAAATTCTTTTCCCTTTACAGAACATTGGCTTTCTCCATTTGGAAAAAAATATTTAACATCCTATTTAAGATCATATGTCCTAAGAATATTTTAATAAATATGGCCTTTAGGACACTATATAAAGATATAAAATTCGTAATTCAGAACATTGAATAATTCAAACTGCATAAAATAGTAAACTTCACTTCATTCAGAATATTCTTCCTATTATATATATATATGTCTAATAAACTGTTTCAAAATTAGGTGTTGGGACTTGATTAGAGTGGAAATCATGTAAATATATGTACAAATCAGATTTAAAAACAGCATAATTATTGTATTTTGAATATAGATATTTTAAAAGCTCAAAGTAATCTTTTCCCTATAGTTTTTCTTTCTAAAAAAATATCATGTTTCATTTTTATATCATTTCTCAAAGAAATTTGCTGAAAATTATGCTTTATCCATTTAATTTGCAATATGAGTCAGCTTAATTCTTTTAATTTAACAGTATGGCAAAATGTTGACAAAAGCTAAATGATCGCATTTAACGTAACGTATTAATGCACGATACATTCCATTTTTATTTTACGTGAAATAGATTGTTGAGATTCACATTTAAAATATTTAAAAAAAATTATTAAAAGTAGAAACTTAATTGATATGCATGATGTGCATACGTTACCGCGGAAAACGTCAAAATTTCGACGTAAATTTTAAAACGGTAAAACTTCAAAATTTTTAATTACTTAAAATTGTTATAATTTTTTTAAAGAAAACATTAAAAGGTGCACATTTCCAATCTCCAAAGTGTATATAGTATGGTATATAGTAAGTGTATATAGTGTATATAGTATGGTATATAGTAAGTGTATATAGTGTATATAGTATGGTATATAGTAAGTGTATATAGTGTATATAGTATGGTATATAGTGTATATAGTATGGTATATAGTAAGTGTATATAGTGTATATAGTATGGTATATAGTAAGTGTATATAGTGTATATAGTATGGTATATAGTGTATATAGTATGGTATATAGTGTATATAGTATGGTATATAGTGTATATAGTATGGTATATAGTAAGTGTATATAGTGTATATAGTATGGTATATAGTAAGTGTATATAGTGTATATAGTATGGTCTAACATGTAGAGTGCCAACATATACACACACCAGCTCACACAAATACACATTTATTTTTATAATAAGTCAATATGGGTGTATACAATAAATTTGGATAAAATTTATTTTTGAAAATATTTATTTGTAGTGAGGATTTAGGCCATAGTAAGGTCATTTATTATTAAAGTAAACTTCCGATATTACGATTATTAAGGATACAGTTTTAGACTTCTTATCTTGATTTCTTTGTTAAGAGAAGAACATCATTGCGATATACATAGAAGAACGAATCAAAGTATATTTTGCAATGCAAAAGATATGCAAAATATCTTTTTTCTTTTGCGTATCTAAAAAAAAAAAATATCTTTCTAAAATATATTAGCGTTACTTGTTTATGATTTAAGATTTACGCTACAATCAAGATTGTCAATTATTATTACAGTGGAGTTTAAGATAATACAATGGTTAAGGATAAAATTTAGTTCCCGACTTTGACAAAAAGAATCTAAATTCATCATATTTTGCTAAATAGAATAAGAATTTATTTTATGCAAGATTATAAGTTATTAAACAAGTTTTATGCATCAGTTAAGGTTGTCTGTTATTTTTACAGTGGAATTTGCGCCGGCGTCTTGGCATAGGGATAGCGCGTTTTCCCCGTGATCTGGCGTCCTGAGTTCGAGTCCCGGTTCGGGCATGGTTGTTTTATCTGTGAGGTGTGTAAATGTGCCCCTCTCTAAAAAGGGGCTGTGCCAGCGAATGTGACGAATGAGTAACTAAGACGTACTCTTGGCCAGGGATTGCGCTGTTGAAACAAGAGACGCTCTCGTTGACTTCATCAGCGGGCTTATCTATGACAAGTGCCATAAGAAACAACACTGTGCAATTTTTGCTGTTACAGTAGTCTACCACAAGATTAAAAATTTAATGCTTCCGATGTAAAGAATATCAGAATGTAAATATGGAGTTAACTCAAATAAGAATTGTTTTTGTGCCATATTGCTATTCGTCAAGACAAATTTTGCTATCCAAATTGCCAATTAATACTGCGGGGAACTTTTGCAATATATCAAAAGCCAAGAATATTTTTTTTGTCAAATATCAAAGGAAAGCAAAAGACATCGATTCAATAAAATAAAAACAAACCGTCCTCCTTTTCAATATTATTATTAGTCAAGATGTTTAATACAATCGAATTGGACATTTTTATATTGCAAAAGTCAAGAATAAAGTTTTACATATGATATTTTTCATCCTGATTTCCATAAGAAAGAAAGAAAAAAAAATTAAAAGAAATCAATTTAATTAGTTAGAATTAGAAATCATATCAAACAAGATTATTGTTAGTCAAATTATTTTGTAATTAATGTTGTCCATTATTATTGCTGTGAATCTTCCAATATTACAATAAATAAAAATTATTTTTTTTCATTCTTTCTCATTTACATATCTAAAACTAAATGAAAAAATAAGGCATGTAGACTTAGAAAGACAGGTATCATGGCTCTTTGTTTAAGATTATAATTAATCAATTTTTATTATATTATCAAAATCATTTATTTTTATTGCATTGGACTTACTAATTTTGTAATAGTCAAAGATAAAGCGTATGTTTCCCATTTTCCCAAGAATCAAAAGTTAACTATTTATTTAAGTCGAATAAGAATACAAGAATTGTTAATACACAGAATTTGTGCTGTAATTAAGATTGTCAGTTATTATTGCAACGAATTTATAATATTCAAAATAAATATTCGTGCCTATATTTTTTGCCATTTATTCTCAATGAAATCGAAAGGTGTCGATTCATAACGTGAAATAATACTTCACTCTTTTCAAGATTATTATTAGAAAAGATATATTCTTTAATGAAAACCACTTACTATTTTAGTAGATCTTTTTATTATCCATAGTTAAGAATGAAAATCTGTATTTGCAACTGTTTATCTTAATTTCTTTTGAGGGATAGTAAAAACTAAAGACAAAAAAAGTTATTTTTAACAGAGAAATTGATTTGCTGACTTTCAGAATAAAAGACAAAAATAAAAATGTTATTATCATATAATGAATTCTCATTTCAATGAACTATAAAAATAATCATACATAGCGAAAAAATATTTAAAATAAAAGATTTTGAAAATTTAAGAATGAGGCAAAGACAAAGAAACTCAGTAATCATAAATGATGGCATCGTTTGCTGAAAGCAAAAATACTTTGCTCCTCTTTTTACTAAAATTTTCACTTTTCAATCATCTAAAACATTTCAAAATTTCAAACTGTATCTTGAAAAACACGCTTTATCACGAAAATGAAGTATCTTGCTACTAAAAAGTCAACTTCCATTAGATTCAACGATTATTTATGTCCAAAAAAACTTTGTATCATTTCCAATACACACATTTGAAGAAGATTAAAAAGCTAGCCAAGAGATATATTCTTCCATCTTTTCGAAGTTATCATTTTTTTCCCGCCTTTTCCAAAGTTGATTTTTCTTCCAAGTCATGATGCTTATTTTTCTTTCGAAAAAAGCAAATGAGTTTAGAGAGCTATACTAAAAGCTTTTTCCATTATTATTTCTGCAGTTATTCTTGTATTTTTTCGCAAGGAACTAAAAAAAAAATTCTAGATGGACATTTAAAGTTCTGAAGAAAAGGAATTCCATAATGGAAGTTCTTGTTATGAAAAGAATGTGAGAACTTTAAATCAACATTTCTACGGTTTACTTTACCGGAAAATAAATGTTTACGGATATTTATATTATTATTAATTCTTTTCCTTTTTTGATAAATTTTTTCGAAAAAGCCATTTCGTACTGAGTAAGAAAGCTTTCAAAATTTGATCGGAAAAGTGTCATTCACAAAAAATAAAAAAATGAATTCAATTTTCTGTTTCGTTTACCATATTCTCATTTCATTTTTTTTTATCTCCTCGGTTTTTACAGATGGATCATTTATGAAAAGAATTTCCATTAAAGTTAGGCTTCCTGTGGATAGGTTTTGAATTAAGATGAGCGACTGTGGAGGAAATTGAAACTTCACTTAACGTTTCTCGCTTGTAAATAATTATTGGTTTGAAACCTGAGGAAAATTAAATGTCTGGGACTTTTCTCATTTTTAAAACGGGATGTAAAAGTTTTTTGATGTTGAAAAAAAGAGACATTCGAGAAAAGATTTGCATGAGAAAACATGACGTCTTATTCTAATATTTTTTTTTCTGTTCCTAAAGAGGATTAAAATCTGATTCGTGTTGAATTAAAAACGCAATGAAAAAATTGTAGAAATATCTTCAAGTTATTTTTAAACAATACAAAATATTTTCAGGGAAAAATATAGCCAGAATTATGTTAAATCAGTTTAAAAAATAGGAAATATTTCTGGAAATTCCGTTTGTTCAAAACGGAATTTCCAGAAACGTTTATTTCCGGAAACGTTTAGGGTCTTTTGCGGTTAGTTGATTTTTGACACTGTGGTCCCAACAGTAAAATATTTTCAGCTTCCGAACTTCAAACTCATACTATTTTTTTTTAACACTACTTCGTACTGTTCTTGTTTTATGTATTTCTCTAAATTCCTTTCCGTATTTTTATGCGTATAATTATACCATAGTGACGAGTAGTAGAATTTAAAAATAAATTCACTTTTAATTTTTTCTCCATTCCTTTGTCATGAACCTTAATTTAAGTCCAAGAAAATTTCAAGAGTTTGTTAAAAACGTGCCTTAATATAAAACCTACTTAACATGATAAAATAACTCGTTTGTTCATAATATTTCATTATAATACAATAAACAATTATGTAAATTTGAAATAAGGAGATATATTGACTTTGCTAAGTTACAAGGAGATGTTAATGTTAAGAAATTTCGATATAAGATCCATGATTTCGCATAATATTGTCTAAAGGTTCGACGCGTTTTTCAAAATCTTAAGAGTTATGGATTGAATAGAGTATTACAAAGCAATATAAAACAAAGTTTCTTTAACCAAATGTTATATGGCACAATTCGATTTAAATCGTCCAATCAGATGATAAAACTACTGACTGATTTTCTCATAAAAGACTTTTAAAACCAGACCTAGCTGCATAAAACAACGAATTGGTGAAATAAAACTATAGAAGTTGTATTAGTTAGCTGTCGAGAAAGAAAACGTGCCGCAATTCTTAACTATTTGTTTGGATTACTTTACAATGATCCCAATATTGATTAAATATTCTGTATAAGCATAAACGGCATGATTTTTTTATTTTTCAGCTAACTTAAAATTTTCATTGAAATTAAATAATTAGAATCAGTATTTAATTAAAATGTATGTATGATTATTTGAAATTCGCTTTCATTTTATATCTTTTTGCAACAATTTTTTTTTAATATTTTCTTTCTTGCCTATTAAAATAATGTAAAATCATTTTAAAAGTAATTTAAATACGCCTCACTTCTCTACAAAAGATTAGTGTATAGTTTTTGAAACTCGTATAAATAATTGTTTTCAAGAAATAAATTGCTAAATCAAAAACAAAAATGTTGGAAGGGGGGGAGGGAAATCGATAAATTCACTTCCTTAACTATTTCTCTTTTTTTAATTCATTTTCTCACAACTTCAATACCCATGCTCCACTTCCGGGTTTTAAAAATAAAATCATCAATAAATAGATATCCTTTGGAATTAGAAATCATTAATATTCCATTGACTTAGATATTCGCCAGTTTGAAGTAACTTTTATCTATATTCATTAAAATCATTTTGCCCCTAATTCTTTATTGAAATCCAGCATGGGGGAAAGCGTAACAGATAAGAACTTACCCTTTAAGTGAATTCGTTTTCGATATTTTATGAAAGTGTTCTAGAATTATCGAAAACTTTCTGAGTTGAATTGCTTTTAATCGCTTAATGAAAGTGCGAATATGAGAGCAAACCTTTAATTTCCAGTTGCATTTCTAAAGTGATTAGATTAAACTTTAAAAAGGTTTTGGAAGTTTTTAAGTTATTTCTCGAACTGTTATTTTTATTGATTTTAAAAGCGATAAATTTTTATTTGGAGAATTAAAAATAAAGCAAAGTCTTATTTTTAAGAAATTATATTTTTTCTTATTCAAAAATTAAAGTTAAAGAGCATGAAGTATTTTTTTTTATTTCTCTGAATCATAATCTGATATAATTAATTCTTAGAATTTTTTCATATATCATTCAACGTGTTCGCATTGCATTTCTAATTTAATTGGATTTATACTCTTAAAATGACTGGGAATGCTTAACTAAATTCTAAAACTAAGTTTTGTTCGAATCTTATTGAGTTTAAATGTTAGAATATATTGTTACGAATCTGTGAGGCGGCTTCTCAGCATAGCTGGTTCCATAGGAGGACCCAGAGCTTGGCGACGAATTTGGCGACTTTGGCGCCAAAATAGATTATACCCGAAACATCGAGAATTTTCCCGATTCGTCGAGTAGGAACGGAGATACGCCTCGAACGTTCTTGATTGGTTGAGAGGCGTCTAACCCCGCCTCCTGAGACCTATAAAAGGAAGCAGCCGCAGCTGCCGGGCAGTTGTGAACCGGGACGATGAATTGAGAAGAAGTCTGAAGCAGTAGAGCAGAGTAGTGTGAATCAGTGGTGAGTCGATAGTGGAACCAGTGGTGAATTGAGTCGCGAACCAGTGGCGTCGAAGAGTAGTCGGAAGCGACGGAGAAGAGTTCGTCTTTCAGGGACTAGCGGAGCAGCGACGGAGTAGAGCTGCTGTGTAGACTGTTGTATGCTGCACGTCTCGGCTGAAGATAATCGTCTTCTGTGCTGTATATAGCTGTCGTCTTTGTGCTGTCCTGTGTGTCTTCGTGTAAATAAACGTCGTTGTTTCATCTTCTATTGCCGCCTGCTGTTTGTGCGTTCTTTTCACCATACAACTCCGACTATCCAAACGAACCCCGGAAATTTTCGTAACAATATTATTGTAGAGTTAAAAAATAAAGCGAGCAATTAATATTAAGAAATTGATATTTTTTCTCATCTGAATTAAAAATTAAATATCGGAACGTATTTCAGTAAACAAAATTCCACCCGGGTGTCACCTCGAAATGAGGATGAAATGCAAGGTGGTTGGATCTCGCCACTCTGGAGGTACACGAAAAGGTGGGGGTCTGTCCTCTCCCATCGATGACGGGACGTACTTCCTTAGGGAAGGGTTGTACCGTGGCCGGTGATGACCCTTATTACTCAATCACGTTTCCTGACAGTGTTGCTGTTGCTTGGTCCGGTCATTAATTATCATTTATCCATGTGCCTTCGGGTGGGTCGGAGAGTCAGTGATATAACTTTAGTAAACAAAATAAAGTAAATAAAGAAACTTTTTAATGTCATATTTTAATATAAATAAAATAATTTTCAAATCATTTAATATTTTATATATTTAAAAAACACTGATTTTGCAGAGATATATTTACATTAAATTTATCACAAGAGTCAAAAATTAATTATCAGTAATCATTTGATTACAACTAATACAACAAAGATAACAGCAAATGTAAAACAATTATAAAATTCGGAGCAATCGAAAACTTTGGGTAAAATTTATTTCCAGACGTGTGAAGGTAGTAGAATACAAGAAATAGTTGTGTAGATGATTTTAATCAACCTATCTATAATTTTATGAATATTTTGAGCATTTCGTTAGTAAATTCCACATATTTCTTTGTTTTTTACTTTTTCGTATATGAAATACAGAGGAAGTATTGTAGCCGTCAAAATTCAAATTCGAGATTTTGACGAATCACAACACTTTAGACCTCTTAGAGACCGAAAAACACATTTTTTGGCATTATGTCTGTCAGTTAGTCTGTTTATCTATGAACATGATAACTCAAAAAACGTTTGCGAGTTAATTAGCTAAAATTTTAATATAAATAAAATAATTTTCAAATCATTCAAATCATCTAAAATTTGGTATATGGAATTATTTATATACTTTGAGGCAATATTTTATTATTATTTTATATTTAAGCCAATATAATTATTTCTAATCAATTAAGTTGACAATGCATGTAATGATATTCTAGCTGAAGGAATGACAAATTAAAGAACATCCTTTAATAGCCGACTTAAAATATATTACTTTTAAAAAAAATATGGTCAGAAAAGGCAAAATATACAATAATTTTGCCTTAGTTTGGGAATCAGTTAGGTGACTTTAAATTATTCTAATTAATTACCTATATGAATTCAATTGTGAATCAACTGAGAAAAATTTTAATTCATTTTATATGAGTTCTCTACTGAAATTAGCTATGACATTAAAGTTTTAGTTAAAATTATTTATATTAATTCATTTCATATTCTGATAAAATTACATTTCATACTAACTAGTTTGTTTTAAGTAAATTCTGAAAATCCGAATTGGAGGTGTTCCAATACTTAAATTTTTTTTTAAAGAATTGATGATATATTCTTCATAAAGTATGAAATTAAGATAAAAATTATTTTTAAAGGGCAAGAAGCCACAAAACGAAGTATCTTAAGCAAAATTGAGACGAACAAGAAATTTTTAATTAATCTTAAAAAAAAAACATAAATACTATTGTTCACAAAAAACGTATTATATTTTATTGCTCGAGTTGATATAATTGCATCTTGTTATTCTATATATTTGTACCTGAAAGTGAAAATCGATATGGAAAAAAAAGAAGAGAAAGAACAAGAAAAGAGTAGAAGAATCTAGGGAAGAAGAAAAGAATTAGGCTTAAAAAATAAAGTAATACTCTTCACAAAAACGTTATATATTTTGATGCTCACATCAAAATTATAATCTCTGGGTAACATATACATTTTTGTATATCTATTTGAAAAATAAAACTAGGGAAAAATATTTTCGAATTAGGCTTAAAAAACGGAAATACAATTATTTCCCTAAAACGAAATACATTTTGATGCTTCAGTCGATATAATTATTTGTAGTCAATTTACACAGTTTTATACATTTAAGAATAAATTGATTCTATACTATTAAAGCGTTAAGATAAAAAAAAAGCATTTTAAAACCATGTTAGAAATACCTTTTCATAAGATAGAGAGCTCTGAGCGGATTAACAATTCTTCTTATAGAATTACTTCTTGAAAAAATCGCATTCAAAAACCACAATTACAAATTACATTTAAAAATATTCTTAATCAACAATATAATTTTTTTATAGAAATAAATTTCTCTCCGTGAAAAGGAATCCTTTTTCTAACACTTCATGTTTTAAAAAGCAAACGATTCCTTTCTATCGCATTCTGTTCTAAAACCAAACGATTTTTCACTCTCAGCGAATAATGGAATTTCTTTAAAATATATAATTGAAGCAATGTAAAAATAGAAACTCCGACGTTAAGGTTTGAAACAGTCGAGGAGAAATAAAAAAAAATCCAATTATTGCTTTCTACGTGTTTCTAGTTTGAAGTATCAATTTAAAAAAAGACATTCAATTACATTTTAATGACACAGGGGCTTTAATCACTGGAATCTTCCCAAGTTCAAATAAAAGTATCCCTATCTACGTTCCTTGTGAATAAGAAATAAATTTCGAACAAAAATTAAGCGCCAGCAACCGATATAGATAAGATGCAAAGAAATACACCCCCACTTGTCGCCAGTTTGATTCCCAAAGGCCCCCCTATTCACTGTCGTATATCAGAAAAACAAATCATTTCCAATTCCTTTTCTTTAATTCAATTTCAAAGGCGCTCTTTCTCAGATTTCGGTTATGAGAAAAAGTGGTGTATGATGCTCCAGAATCTGTTAAGTTTACCATATTTTAAACAAATGGGGAAGCTACGCGGAAAATGCATTAGCATAAATCGTATCTTTTTGAGTAGTTTTTGTTCTTGAATATTTTGTGTTTGGAGTAAAAGAAATACGTTGCGTTTTGTTTGGTTTAATTAAAAACAATTTCGGCAAATTGCGACTTTATATTCACAACATGTAAGACTGTTGTTCTTGAAAACTAGATTTAGAATAATCTTGTCGAGGATTTTAGTAAATAAGAATCAAAACTGAAATCAACCTTTTTCAGTATCTCATATAAACTGTTTAGCATTAAAACAAAATGTACTTATATTTTTGTTTGCAAGTTTTTGCTTAATAATTTGAAGATTTATAGTTTCCCCAAACGATAAATTATTTTAATCTAAAAAAAAAAAAAACCTTGTTTCAGATATTCAGAATTTGAAAATACTATTTTTAGAATTTTGTGCGCTAATCTGTGATACAGTGAATTAAATATGCTAGAGGAATTAAAATAATGTTAGATGAGTATAAATATATATAAAAATATAGGTGAAATTGGCCAAAACAACAAATCGGATTAAAGATTTAATCACAGCTGACCAACATACAGGCGAAGTAAAAAAGGTACATTCGATTCCTTTATTTATACGTCAAAACTAACTAGGAATCATATCATATTGGAATTACTTTTAAATTAGAATACATCACATTTGAATTATTTTTTAAATAAACTGATGAATCGCGCGTCATCACAAACATACGATATGCGGAAGCCATTTAAGTTTTAAATGTGCATTAATTGACGTTGAGAAAAGGCATCACCAGTTTTTCCTCATACAAAATAGGTAACTATTTTCAGATTTAAATCAAGAAGATGCAGTGATGTATATTACTCGGCAATGAATATTCTTCACAAAAAAGAAAAAAAAATTCTTTGTCAAAAAAAATGCTTTCTTATATATGTAATACTCAAACAGAAAGTATTATAATCTTCAAAAAAAATCGTATAATACGGGCATTTGGAGAGAGAAGACGTGATTTAATAAAGTTTCTTAGCATTTATAATTTAATATTATCAATATGGTGAGTAAACAGCTAGTTGCAGAATGGAACCTATTCAACTAATTTAAATATTTCAACCAACAATTAAAAAGCAAAAGAAAAAAAACTGGTCCAAGAATTTTAAATAATTTGCAAGAACAAAAACTGGGTTTTTATAAGTTAATATATTTTTTTTTATTCACAAAGAAACTTTTCTTAACAGTCATAAATTAGATACTATAATTAATCTTTTTTTAATTTGAAAAATTACTTCCAATTTTTCACTTGTATTATTATAATTACTAGCCAAAAGTTATATATAAATGACTTCGAAACTAAAATTGCAGGTAAATTAAATTTGTTTTTAAATTAAAATGGTTTCCTGATTTAATTCTTTCAGATGTTTTGAATAACGTTGCAGCAAAATTGAAATAAAAAAAAAAATATTTTTATTGATACCTTTCAACACTAAAACAGACAAAATATTTCGTTTGTTAGTACTTTAGTACTGTAAGGGGAAGCAAATTTTACAAAACAAAGAAATTTAACCGTTTAATCAATTAGGGCAAAGATTCGAGATAAAAAGTTTAAATACGCCATTGAACTAAGTTTGCCCAAACACATTTTTTATTTTTGAAAATTGATTTCAATTTCAAGATAGATATTTCTAGAATAATTTGAGCAAAATATCTGGTAATTTCTCATTTTACACTGGAAGGCTTTAAAATTTCAAAGTTTGGTTTCGTCGTTCAATTTTATGAGATTTCATCAAAACATTGTAAATTTATTCGTTCACTCTCGTAATTCTTGACTTATAAATAAAAAATTCGTTGAAATTTGTAAACATTAAATTTTTTCTCAAAAAATAATCTATTTAACCAACTAACAAATAACAATTTTTGAACACAAAAAAACATTTTAGTTCTTTGAGCTTCAATAAAATGAAATTACATAAAAGATAATAATAAATCTTTTTCACATTTATAAGTAAACTAAAAGGTGTCATTGAAAATAAATTTACGAAGAAAAACTCTAAAAATTTTCAATAAACATAATTTATGAATTATTTCTTTTTGTTTTAAAAAAGATAAAACTATTGACAGATGAAATGATGAAATTACATTAAATACAAATTTTTAAAGCTTAATTGTTCATTAATCATTACTTCACCTAAATTAACACTATTTTAAATACAAATTCATTGCTAGTAACACAACAATATCAACTAAGTTAGAAAACTTTGTTCTAAATTATGACTCAAAACAAAACCATGTTTAGCAATCGGCGTTCCGTTTTAAGTACTGGTTTTGATCTTACAACTGAAAACTCAAATGTTTATTAATCATTATTTGAAATAAGAATCCCACTAGTTAATAAATAATTTGTTACTTAATAGCTCTGCATTGAAGACATCGATAGCACTTTAGAAATAGATATGCCTTTGAAAATTAGATATGCTGCAAACAGATATTTCACAAGGTCACGGAAGAAGAAAGTCAATTCAATAGTCATAGATCTCCCTTAAGCACTCTCGCATACTCTCTAATAAATATATTCGTTATATAATATTAATTATTCATTATATATTATTAATTATAGTTATTAGTTGCATGCAACTGGTAAACAATAGTTTCGTAAGTGCCTAATAGCGTGTGACTTTCGAGAGCAATCACTCATATTTGGTTAATATAGTACCAGGAAATCGCATATATTTGCTTTAGGAAGTAAATAAAGATTCGGGGGTTTCAAAGATATTAATGAAGAGATAAATAAAAAATGATTGCCAAAATCTAAGAATAAAAAAAATGATGATACAATCATTTGACATAAAAATAATATGTTAATCTTATGGATATGGGAGATAAGTTATCATGTACTAATTCGAAAATGGATTTCTGTTTTCCTTTGTTTTGTAAAACTGAAATTTTCTTTTGACATACTTTTTTTTTCATGTAAAAAGTGCCTCAAAAATAATGATCTTTTATTACATTTTAATTCTCAAGTTTCGAATAAATAAAAATTTTAACAAGCGACATTCTTAGTTTATTACAGCTTTTATGAATGCAATTTAAAGTACATTTATTTAATTGTCAATTATTTAATATTTGCTAGAAAAGGAGAAAGATTCAACAAAGAGTCGGTAGAAATGATTCAACTTACTTAATAAAAAAAAATGAAGATAAAATACTAGAAAGCTTAACAAATTCATTTCAATTCTGAATTTTGAAAAAAAGAATTAAGAAAAAAGTGGGAACATCATTTTTCTTATAACACTAATACGAGAATGTAGGGGTCGGTCAAAGAATTAGTCCCACAAAATAAGAAAATCAAAAGTATCACACTTTTCAATAACTTATTTTGTAACCGAAAGTCCCATGCAAAATCTACTTTTTGAAATAATCCACTGTTTTCAAACACTTGTCGAAGCGTGTCACGTTTTTCAACGTTTTCTTCAAATCAATCTTGTCCAACGTCATTCGCGTGAGCAGCGATCTCAGAACTTGTTGCAATTGATGGTCCTCTCGCCTGTTCGAGAATGGATGTACAGCGTCATCAATATCTGTATGTCCGCTCTCAAAAGTGTTTTACCACTTCGCGATTGTTGGAGATGTCTTGCATTTTCACCATTCCCCTCGTGCAACTGTTGATAAATTTTAGTGTAGTTACTCCTTTTTGCTCGTAAAAAACAAATTCATATTCGTATTTTTAAATTAGGTAACACTTGCAGCTGACAAGGATTGTTAATGATTCATTATGAGATAAACTAAAATTACCTCGTGAAAGCCGTTACGTCATACGTTACGGATAAATGTATGAAATGATTCCACCAAATTTCATAAAAACAACCCTTCACTGACAATTTTTATAAAAGAGTACATGTAACTTGATTTGATTTTCTCCTGCACAAAAGACACCTGTAAAATCCATTAAGAGTAAAAAGACCTTCGAAATATTCACAGGAAATCTGTCTCTTAGGCTATCTGAATACAAGCGAACTCAATAACTATAAAACCTAAAAGCTAATTTAATAAAATTTGGGCCCAGATTCAACATCAAAATTGTAGATAAATATGGAATTCGAAAACAAATCGATCAAAGGGTTAGCAGTCTGTCGGTTTGTATTTTCACAAGTATGTAAAAACTCATCAACGCGATGACTTAGTATGTACTTTTGTGACTACAAATCGTAATTTTGTGTCAAATAATGGTTTCAATCGATCTAAAAAAATGGCACCTAAAATTTGTAATAGATGGTCATATGTCATGTTGCATATTCAAATCAAGCAGATATCGGTCCCAGAATAGTAACATTATCGGTTACATCATTTTGTAACCGGAAGTACGTTGTATTTCCGGATAAATTGTGATTGGATGTTTGTGCTTTTAAATAGAAAGCAGGGAAACCGACTTGCTGTAGGCTGTAGCTGTATACTCTGCAAGATGCAGACATTTGTTTGTTCATGAAAGAATTTGTTTTTAATCTTATGGCTGGTTTTTATACTCTGCTATTCTTGTTGTGACTAACTAAACATGTTAACGCTATCCAAACAACCTATCACTAAAAAAAGTCGCCAAAAATCCCGCGCTCATAAGCTACAGCTATTACTCACCAATGTCATGATGTTAAAAATGTACAAATACATTTTTTAGAGAATATGCAAGAGAATTTTGAGAAGACCATTTACACTGATATAAATTTGTATTTGGAATTATAAGATAGCGCACGAAACTCTTGCTATTATGCAAATTTTAAATCATTAATAATGTCACATAATGCTATTTTAGCATATATTTTTGTCTCATAATAGATACATTTGTTATGCAAAAATCTTTCATCACAAAAAGAAGGGAAAAAATCTAATGAATTGTAAATACTCTTTTTTCACGTTTCTGAATATGAAAGTACATTAACAGATGGAGAAAACAATATGCGAAAGTTTCAAAACTAACTTCAGGAAATTTTAATGACACAAATCCATCCGTGGTGCATCCATCAGAGCTTCTGAATTTCAGAATCTCTTTACAATTATTTCAAAAATGTATCATTTATTTTTCAGTTATATTTATCAACATTTTTTAAGATTTCTTTGGTGTTCTTTACTCAGTGTTATAGCTGAAATTAAATCATTAAAATCTCTTGTTATTCCAAATGCAATCGGAGAGGATGATGTTTCTCGCGATATTTTAGTATAATTAAAATGTAACTTCACTTGAAGAAACTATTTGTAAATATGGAGAAACTACATTTCTATATATCTATAGAGACTTCAGATATATATCTTATATCACCTCATCATAGATAAATTTATAGTTTGACAAGCATCCAATTTTTTCAGTCTTTTTTTTCCGTCTACCAGAAATTATTCCTTTTTACTTTATTCATATATATTTTTTATTAATTTCCTTTAAAAATAAGACCAAAGAAAAAATACTTATTAGTTGCTTTTCTTTCTTTTTTTTTGTTTACCATATATTCTGACAAACATAATAGTTATTCAAAGAAGACAATATAGTCTTAGACTAATCCTCTTGCGTTAACTGAGATTTCAGAGAATAATTTTAAACCTTCCATATTTAATAAAATAAAAAACAGAAACGTTGGTTTGGTAAAAGTTAAAAGGTACTTTTAAACATTAAATAGAGTGGTTATAGAGTTTTTACTTGATTATATAAAGTAAACACAAAAAATGGTTGAATATAATACTTTAAAAGTTTTTTTATGGAGATATCATGAGCTTTATTTTTTTTTACCCAATGGATAACACAACTAATGCGGAAATAATAATTTCACATAGTATTGTTATGAAAATGGCATCAACGAAGGAAAAAATTCAATGTGTTCTTTGGTTCCCTGAATTCCAATCGACCACTACCGTTCAATACCAATTTTATGGTCATATAAAGAACAGGGATGCTACCTGAATATATTGATATACTGATACATTCAAAGTCAGGATTAGAAATGTGACAACCGAAGTGTTGGGCAATACTTGATGAAAACCACCACTTTGGAATACCACCTTGACATTCTTCGAACTTCCAAGGGTGCTCAAAATGAAATTTATTAACATGAATATCATAATTAATAAGAATTAACAGGAATTCTATTGAAAACTTTATAATGTATTCTGGTGATGATAAGGTGTGTGCCATAAGTGGCGTTATACCGGTAAAAGCTCATAAATAAAATTTAAAAAACAGAATTTAAATAGCTATCAAAGGACTAGCAATTCAAATTTTTTTTTCTTCATAATCTTGTGTACTAGAAGCTAAAAACAGCCAAAGGGGGAAAAAAAAAGAGTAGGCATAAAAAGAGAGTAGGCATGGAGAGGAGGTCTAAATAGCCTAAGTAGAAGAGTCTACATAATATTCCAACCGCATAATTGAAATATAATTTATAAATAATAAAATTTACCGAAGATAAACAATTTAAATTTAGAAAGCAGAAAAATAAATGAAAAATAAAAAAATAATAAAAAAGCAAAGAGAAAAATATAATTAAACAAAAAAAAGCAAAATAAAAGATAAAAATAAACAAATGAAAAAATAAACAACTAGAAAATAAATATATATAATGGCTCAGTCTAAGGTAGAGTCCATGAATCAGGAAGAAAGGGCCATATAGAGTTCTTTTTGAATTTTTCCCTTGTACTCACTAGATATTGTCCACTTTTAACAGTGCTTGACAAACCAGAATAAATTATTGTTCAATTTGGAAAATTCTTTTTTCATTATGATATATGAATAATAATAATTTACAATATATAGGAGCAACCACATACTAAATTATGATAATTTTTAAAATATTTTTCTGTATTTAGTTAAAGATTTTGTAAACACCTTGGATTTTGCAGAGCAACTCATGACTGAGTTCCATGCCGATACATCCCTGACTCTACAAAACCTATTTATTCCAGAATAATAAATAACCCCCTAAAACTATCACAAGTTCGTAGTAGCACACCCAATCCGGTAAGTCAACATTCCTAAATACACTACCATCAAAAGACTGACTCACACCACAAGGCAGCAGAGACGCAGAAATCAAATTAAACGACTCGAGACTGTCCAATTCAGTTCTGGCGCTCACCTGACAACAGGAGAACGGTATATCTACTGCAGGAGCATTCAAATCCGACTCCCGTAGTCACTGAATTAAGTGCACCTATTACGAATGCTACGAGACTAATAGATTAACTTATAAATAAGGAAGAACCTCGGATGGGGAGAACTAGGAAATATATCAGGTAGCGGACGACCTTTTTTAATCCGAATAAGATAGTTTGTTGGGTAATTGAAAGTGGGGAATCTGCGCCATGTTGATGGATAAGCTAATCTTTACAATTCCCCTTGTAGGAGGGTCTTTCTTTTTTACTCGGTGTCGTGTTAAAAGTGATGGATGAGATATAGGGTCTTTGTGTCCATTGTTAACTGGGTTGACTTTTAGATGTACTTGTTTTTTGAGCAGGCTGTTAAATTGACGTGATATGTTCTAATATGTGATGGAATGGCATGGGTTAAATGAAAAGTTTAAGACATCCATATTGTACTTTAATATTTCATCTGCAGTAAATGATATAGTTATATTTTTGGGGCTTCTTTATATCCTAATCAACTGCTTAATCATGGATTAGTGTGTACTTTTTTTGCATAAAAACCGAGTCCACTTATACAAAAGATGTATAAATAATATTTACACGCAATTTTTATGAACAAGTCGAAATACCTACCTAATCTAGCGAACTCCTATATCTGTTTATCTATATATGTAAGGTATAGTATAAGTGGGTAATCAAATATCGTTGAATATCGAAATGTGGTCCACCGTGAGAAGGCCAATTGATTATGTCTCCTAATTTATGCACAAAATTTGCAAACAAGTGCAAATACATTTAGGACGAAACGAAAATTCTATTCAAGTATAATCTTTAATATAATAGAAGATCAAATTTCTATGAATAATTGGAGCTTTAAACGAGAATAAAGGACTAATTGGCATTCATTTTATATAGAGTTAAGCACTGCAAAAATTTAAAATAAAAATTCATCATTATTTGTAAATTAGGAACAATTAAGCAAGATTTTTTAATATAAACACTGGATAAAAATAAAAATTAAACATTTTGATAAAAAATATTTTTACAATTTGTAGTAAAAATTCTAAATAATTTCAAGACCCAATTGGTTCGATTTGATAAAATTCGGCTATTAAAACACTTTCAATATAACTTATTGCATTTAATGCAGCAGTCTTTCTCACAGAATCTTTTTAAAAGACATTTTTTGAAAAATAAATCGATGATAACTACGTCCTTCAACAAGCATCTACTATAAGATGAGTTTGATAAGAGAAGAGACGAACCTCACTTTCACTATATAATGCCTATAAGTATCTATATATATCACTATGCTATATACTATGGAGGAAAATGTATTTATTTCAAGGATTGTGTGAGTTTTATTATTTGTAAATCCATATGCTTATCTGAGAAGTTTTAAGATGCAAATGAGGTTGATGATTTATAAGTAGACAATTAGAATTTTATCCCAAGAAATATGAAGACAAGATAAAAACACGTAATACGCGTTCACTGAGAGCAAAATCGTTATCTCGTTATGGGAAGAAATATCGAATAAGATATTTTTTAGTGAGATAAAGGTGCATTTTTTCTCTTTTTTATCACGTACCAGAGAAGGAAGATATCGTTTCTCTGACTGTACTATTAATCAACATTATTCAAAAACAGAAGTCAACAGTGGCATTTAATTAGTCCTGTAACTGGACTGAGCACTTTAGATTTTCTGGATTAACTTAGAAGCAAAGTACAAATTTGGGCCAGTTTCTTCTGTAAGCTCATGAGCTAGTCCCATGTAATTTTGGGCAAAGTCAGACATTAACATCAGATGATATCTAAGTACTCCAAATTACCACCGACAAAAAAAGGATATGAATTTCTCTTTCATCATGAGATTTTGATATGATAAACCGAATGAGATCAGAAGATTCATCACCATCACGACTTCAAGTATGTACACATGGCGTTTCCATTTATCTTATCCCATTCAAAACTCATAGGGTTTGGTATGTCTGAATGTGCTTAAAGTGTATTGTATATGGATTTTTGGTCCATCATCTGATGATATCATCAGAGACTTTATCATCAGATGATATGTAAATACTCCAAATTCCCTCCGACAAAAGAAGATATGATATTTCTCTTTTATCATGAGATCTTGAATAACAGGAAGGTATGCTAAACCAATTGAGATCAGGGCCATCATTATGATGATGCCTTCAAGTATACACACGACTTTTCCATATATCCTATCCCATTCAAACCTGATAATATTTGGCATGTCTGTATGTGCTCAAAGACAATTGTGTCTCATTTGAATCACTCAGTTTTTTTTTATATATATTGGCATATCAGAGGCAATAACTGGAAAATAGTTCTTTCCGGCATCATTTATATATAATTTTTCTACTTTGAATATCATACCTACAGTTTCTATACATATTATTTGTCAGAATTTTAAGAATATCATAATACATAAATGTCACATCCCACCTGACAGCTCTATTCCTGACAAACTGGAACAGATGACATCCTCTTCGATGATCGAGGACAGAAAAGAGTAATCGAATCTTAACCGTGAGGTCTGCAGACGATAATCTCCGCCCCTTCATCAACAATAATAGCTAAACAAAACGCCATAACTCACTACCACCCACAAGAAAGATAAAGAAAACGAAAATCACCATGCGAACCATGGAGGAAAAAGAAAAACGAAAAAACCACTTTGGAGCAATTGGAAGTTGAAGGGTTTTTCTTGAAAAGAAAATAAAAGAAAGGGCTGAAAGATTCCTAGAGGGGTTGCTCCCTTCTCGACCACCCTTGAGTGATGCCGGAACGAAGACAGATAGTTTCTGTCGTCTGCGAAAAGGAAGATACAAGATGGGGGTCTGCTTATGACAGATTTGCTTTCTTCAATATGTTCCGCAGGCGTCAAGACGATGGAATGAAGGGACAAAAAAAAGTGGTAAAAAAACCCAATAAAAACTGAAGCACAGCTAAAAATGATAATAAGAGGTGATGATAGCCTTCAGTTCTAGATGCTTTGTTATTTTTCGTACGGCTGATTTTTCAAGTTGAATAAATGGTGGACTTTCTTTGTATTAACTTAAGTGAAGCAGGAAGATTGATTTGATGGTGGATTTCGAGAAAAGCATAAGATACTTTGAAACATCCAGAAAAAAAGATACTCTCAGATACTGGATTTTATTTTGAAGCAGTTTCATTGTATATAGGGAAAATGGATCAAAATAACAATGGGAAAATATAAAAATTGTGGAAGCATACAAGTAAAAATAAAAGCACTTTCTGAGACATTTGTATATTTATAGAAACAAATGGAAGTCCTATGATATACTGAAAACAACTGATTGTAACAGAACATTTTCTACGAGACAGTCAAAAATTTTTTTGCAAAATTGATATTACTATGAAATTCTGTATTACTCTGAAATACAGAAAACACCAATATTTATATGATTTATTGCGGTTAATACTAGAACTTTCTTCATAGTATTAAATCTGTCCAAATATGTGATGTTTTTCCCCAAAGAATTGAAATCATTGATTAAACCACATTGCTTACAGTTGCTGTCGTTATCTTCAAAGTAAATTTGCTATCATTTTCCTATTTCCATCTTTTGTAGTTTGTTTAAAATGCCACGTTCTACAATTTGTATGTGCAGATAATGGAAGGCAAAATTATAAGTTAAACGCTAATTAATTTTTTACTTTCGCATATATATATATACAAATATAGCCTTCCGAAACTGTTAATCAACCAAGATTTTGTATAATCTGCATGTTTCAGATTGAAAACACATGTTTGATATTATATGCATTTGTTAATACGACCAATTAGTTTGGAGGATGAAATTTGATATGCGATCTTGACTTCAAATCTATACATTTCTGTCAAATTTTGAACAAAATTCGTTCAAAAGAAATCTGCCTGTCCATTTGTTCGAATAAAACTTAACGTGGTAACTATAAAACGAAA
This sequence comes from Argiope bruennichi, assembly GCF_947563725.1. Taxonomy (NCBI): domain Eukaryota; kingdom Metazoa; phylum Arthropoda; class Arachnida; order Araneae; family Araneidae; genus Argiope; species Argiope bruennichi. Next base: position 57,913,236 of record NC_079158.1, read on the forward strand.
TGAACTAAATGAATAAAGTTTGGCGCACAAGTTCAATATTTATAGGATAGATTCGTAGAAAATTTGGAACTAAATGGCAAAGAATTTCCCATTTGTCAATTTATACTTTAACAAGCGTGTAAGCCCAATGGCTTAAATATATGAAGTTTTGTATGAGATATTTTGACCGCAACTGTAGTTCTATGCCAAATTTTGGTTTTAATCAGTCGGTAAAAACGTATTCAAAATACACATCGTGTTTCCTGGATTTTGTTGTATGAGCCGCATCCCAGTAATGAATCGCCAATTATCGCTAGTAGGTTCTTTTATAATTATTGTTCATGAATGACATATGATTAATAATACACATATGCATTTCAGATTATATGAGAAAGTTTCCTCGAAACCACTCCAGCTGGATTAATGGAAAAAAAAAATTATCCCTTTTGATAAAGAAGAGAAAAAAAAAGAATTGAGAATTATGAACAAATATAAATTTTACACTATGTAAGAGAGTCAGTTTTGAACATTATAAAATGTTTTTCTATAGGAAATATATAACTGAACGAAATTTCAAAATTTTAGTAAATCAGGAAAAGAAAGAAAAAAAAGCAGTTTTAAAAATTGTGTATGAACTTGGAATGCACTACAAACATGAAGCAAATCAAGTAAGCTAAAGGCATATAAAAGCATAGCAACATCATAACAATTTAATGTCAAATTGATGTAATAACTTTATGTGTCCATCATATCCCTTTACATCTTAGCATCACATCTCCACTTACAGATCTCATGTGATTCCTACCGGGTTTGGTGTAAATTTAGCTATCCAGAAATAATCAATGAACTTTTTTTAAATCTCTAAATCTGAATTCCATTGAAAGCTGAATTTGAGTTCCATCCAAAAATTTAAAAACTAGTATTCAAGGCCGTGTAAAATAATAACGAGTATTTTATATTATTTTTCTCAAAAACTGATGAGAAATTTTCTCAAAAAAAATACATAAGGAAAATAACATATTTGTTATTTGCTTATATTGTTTTATTAGAATTGTATTATTATTAGTATATTATTTTCTCAGAAAATGCTGGGAAAATACGAAAATAACGGAGGAGTATTTGTTATTTTCGTATATCATTTTCTTATAATTGTATTATCGTTAATATATAATTTTTTTGAGGAAAGTACATAACATGTATATCTGTTATTTTCGTGGAGTGTTTTCTTAGAATCATTAATGTATTATTTTCTCGGAAAAATAGATAAAATGGGTACTTATTATTATTTTTTTTGATTTATTAGAATTGTATTAATATTATCAACGTATTATTTTCCCAGAAAATGCATAAGATGAGTATATATTAATTATTTTGTATTATCGTTAGTATATCATTTTCTCAGAAAAATGCATAACATATATCTGTTATTTTCGTGTAGTATTTTCTTAGAATCATTAATGTATTATTTTCACAGAAAAATTCATAAGATACATTTTTTTATCTTTGTTTATTTATTGTTTTCGTAGAATTGTATTAATATTATTAGTGTATTATTTTCCCACAAAATTCATAACATGAATATTTATTATTTTCTTGTATTGTTTTCTTAGAATTGTATTATTATTAGTGTATTGTTTTTTTAAAAAATATATAAGTTGAAACTTAATTTAAAAAAATGCTTTTTTAACAGGTTTTATCTGGGGAAGAGGGTAATAAATAGGACAGATTTCATATAACAAGCGATACCAAATCCCCTAAAGAGCTCCAGACTTCCATTTCAGACTAATCGAGTGAGTAAAAGTAGCAACTATTGAGGAAAGTGCTTTCATCAAAAAACAAGCTCAAAATGGCGTGCATTAATTGATATCATATCGGATGCAAACTGTTAACCCTGTATCTTAAGCAGCCTCCTAATCTTCCATTGTAGCACTTACCCTCATCATTTAGAAATGAAGATTTTTTATTTCAATTTTTCCCTCCTTACAATGGAATAAGTGATTCATTGAAGCTACAGTCGAAGTAGATAAGAGATATTACCAGGACGTTGTTTAGGGGCGGGATTTTTTTTCCCTATCAAAGTCATTATTCCCTTTTCAAACAAAAGATTAAATTAGCCGAAAAGAGAAGAAAGAATGAGGGCTTGTGTGAAGTAAAATAACCATTTTCTGATAAGCATTGAAACTAATGATTTTTCTATTTTCAAAGCAACGTCTTTGTGGATGTAAGATGGGGTTGAGTAGGGAAAAAAACGATGAATGAAAGTTTTAACTGTTTTTATCTGATTATGTTGTATGTTGGGGTGAATTTCGGGTAGAAGTGTAAAATTAAGTGATAAGATTATTAGACTTTGATTAAAATATAAAGAAAGCAGAGTCGTAATGGTTTCGTCCGTATTATGAACTGGTTTATCCGTGTTTAGTAGGCAATGTGGGATTTCGCATTCTTTTATTAAATTATTATTTGGCAGTTCATTCATTTTTCAATGATAACTTAGTAAAAGGAATTCGGAGAATTCCTGAGAACTGTATGCTCAAGAAAAAAGAAATATACTGATTTATTTATTTTTGGATTATCCCCTTGATTTACGAATTTATTGAATCTATTAACTAAATAATCATTGTTGTCTCAGTTCATATAAAAACTTTAAAGAAACCAGAAATGCTTTCGGATTTCCAAAAGAGTTTTGTACCTTTAATAAACTGTCATTGTGTTGTAAAAATAAATTTAAATACAACGAAACTTGGCTATTTCAAACGTTTTCATTATTAATCTTAATCTTAAACTTAATCGTAATCTTAATCATAATCTTAAGTTAAAATATTGTCTATGCATTATTATTACCAACTGCGTATTGCAGTGATAATTTGTGGTTGCTTATTGCATTAACAAAGCAATGTCGACCAATATACTGTTAAAATATTGTCAAAATATAAATATAATATTAAATGTCAAAATTGAAAATTGTAAATAATTTTTGATGCTGAATTTTTTTTTTCTTTGTTGGTTAAATGAAAATAAGCAATTAAAATTATAGCATTTTTTAAAATAAGCTCTAGATATATATTATGTGAATTGCACTTTTTAATTTAGAATTTTTCTGCATAATAGTTGTATTCAAGACACTGTAAGCTGCTTATTTATTGGATTTTCTTATTTATTAATAATATTATTCTTGAAATTGTAATGTTTTAAAATTATAATTTTTATTATCACTTTATTTGCTTTAAAGCAGTTGATGCTTATTTATTTATTAATATACAGAATCTTCACAATATTCTTGGCTCAAAAATTAATTTTTGAAATGATGGAAATCAAAAATATTTAAATTAAGTAAATAATTACATTTTGTTTGTATAAATAGATGGGATTCTGATAAAGTTATGCCGTCGTAGAGTACTAAAAGTTAAGACCACCTTAAACAATTTATTTTTCTATAATTAAAATTGCTTTTCTATAATTAAAAATGAACGATGAGGCATACTGACTAACTTGGCCAAAAATAACCAAATTTCCAATTGTATACCTCGCTTCGTTTTAGTCTTAGAGGAATAGAACTTTTTGGATTAAAAAAATCAGAAAGTCAAGAATATTTTATTAACTATGGCTAATAAAACAGAAAGGAGATTGTGTTAAAATTTTGATTTTGTAATTTTTTCAGCATTGTATTTATTGAATCAATTTAAATATGAGGGCTGTTTTTTTTTTCAAACTCAAATGGATTACAATAAAAACACTTGACACACTTAGGGAACATAATGCTATCAAAAGTTATGTACAAATATTGCTATGTTTCGATATAATCACCACAAAGAGTTAATCATTTTCTTATTCTGTGAACAGTTTTCCAATCCCACTTCGAGGAAAGTTGCTACTAGCCATGTGAGATGACCCTTGACTTTCCTTTGAAATTTCTTAGTACCTCGGGATTTTTTTGTTTCTTTACCAGTTCTTCAGTTCAAGGTAGTGATGCAACTTACTCGGCTCCAAGCCGTGTTGTTAGTAACAGGGAAAGGCTACAATGTTAATAGAAATATCTGGCGATAATGTTTTTTCTTAGTAGCGGCTAGTTCCTTGTTTCCAGCATGATGTCTGAGGCCAATATTTGGCTACTATGTTTAAATGCGATCTCTTTATTTTAAAGTTTAAAAAAATGAACGAGCATATTGTCACTCTTCCGGACGGACAGATAGACAGGTGTTATCAAATTTATCATATATATACTTTGAAAGGAAAAAACGTACTCGTCGCACCAATTCTTTTGAAATTAGAATCAAATAAATAATCGTAATTTCCTTCCTTTTTTGAAAGCTAGGGACGAAGAATTCTGTTTAATATCTGCAGATCACCAGATGAATAAGAAAGTACAGTACCGGGTAATTTAGATAAAATATAACATTTTTTTCAACAACACTTTGATATCAAGAAGCTTGAATACATTAGGAAGGTCCATTTACACTAAGTAGAACACGTGTAAGGCTATTAAAATAATTTGGCTCTCAATGCGTATCTCATCAAATTAAGCAATTAATATTTCCAGTGAACCAAAAGGTAGCGAAATACAGTCAGTTTACAATATTTGGCGACAATTGAGAGTTTAAAAGCAATTGGCATCATTATCTTGACAGGCAACTACTGTTAGCCTGCTAACATAAAAATTGCCTATTCAAATAATTAAGTTATTTTTTATTTCCTTCCGGCAAGCTGGAAGGCAAAGATAAATTATTTGCCATCAATGTTAATGCTTTCAAGACTAACGTTTCACAAAGATCTGCGAAAAAGGATTGCTAAATTCGAAGAGACCGGTTCATTTGACGTAAAACGGGGTAGAGGAAGAAAACTAGTTTCGGCTGCGGCAGTGGAAGATGCGGCTACAGCATTACAAGAACAGACTAACAGTGATACTGAAATCAGCAGTGTACGGGGAGTTGGTAGATGTATATGCCGATAAGTACGGTGCCTAAAGTCCAGCAGAGCATCTTCCACTGTTATCCGTACAAGATAACTCATGCGCAGCAGTTGCTACCTGCTGATCTGGAAGCATATGAATCTTTTTGCACTACGATTTCTTGCCCGGATGGAAGTGGATAACGGATGACCATGGAACATTCTGTGATCTGAGGAAGCCCACTTCCATTTGGATGGTTCTGTAGATACAAAATTGCAGGATATGGGTGACCGAAAATCCACTCCAGCTACAGCCATTACCTCTTCAGTCAGATAAGGTTACAGTGTGGTGTGGAATAACGGCAGCGTTTATCGTCAGTCCGTTCTTCATCGAGGAGATTACACCTGCTGGTCCCGTTACTGGCAAGCGGCTTGAAGAACTTTTGCGTAACCATTTCATTCTGGCATTTCAACAGCGTCAGTGTGTGTATCGTACAAGATTCCTGCAAAATGTCGCTCCTCAGCGCATTGCTACTCCTGTGAAGCAGCTCCTGAGTACTCATTTCGGAGATGATACGATCATAAGCCGCCATTTTCCAACAACGTGGCTTCCACACTCCCCCAATTTAAGCCCGTGGGATTTCTGGATTTGGGGGTACCTGAAGAATGTTGCTTACAGCGGGTGGATTGAGACAGGCTCGAAGGCAGGCATCATGCACCACATCCATTGTATCAGTACAGATATCCACCGATATGTTGTGGAGCATGCCGTTTTGCGCTTCCAATTAGTAGCGGAACAAGGCGGACGGCATATCGAACAACTTATGCCTTAACCACTCATCAGTAAGGTTTTTTGCTTTTTTTGTCATTATCACTGTTGTCTCTATAAACATGTATTCTTGTCTTATCGTTAATAACTTTTTAGTAAACCCCTGAACACTATTGTTGTTTCCTTTTAGCTAACCATATGCCTGAATTTAACGAATGCAATTTTGGTCTTTCTCCTGAAAGTACCTTCTATCGCCACATTTTAGAACTATTTTTTCCTTCGCCAAACAAAATTGCCTCACAATTGCTTTGCTAGAATATCAAATCATTCTGACCAGTATTTTTAAAATTAACGATTTTTGAAATCGTAATATATATATATATATATATATATATATATATATATATATATACCAATTCAAACTAAAACCGGAAAAGGAAAGAAACTTCATAGTATTTAGAGAGCACAACTGCAGCTACTTCTAAAACACAGATGAATTGATACAAAAGTATAAAAATCAAGTTAATAGGAAAATCAAATAAACCAAATAAAATTAAACCAAATATAAAAAATAATCCGGCCTGAAGACTTTTTCAAGGGTCACCCTCAGGCAGGGATTCAAAGAAAGGGATATTTTCTGTGAGGAAATGCAGACAAAGGTCTAAAAATGATTCCTCGTGACCCGAAAATCCCCTGAAATTAGGCCCAAGAGATATATCATTTTAACAGAAAGGAAAATACAAAACTACAAATTAGAAGAAAATAACCACTACAAAGTAAAAATGCAATAGCAAAAATAACAATCTAAACAAAAATATCATAAAATAGCACTAACGGGAAAACGAAAAAGGCAAGAACTTACCATTAGCATTCAAGGAAATTTTAAGCTATCGATTGTGATTCCCTCTTTTTAAAAAACATTAACGGTAAATTAGGTAAGAAATTGTAGGCCCCCAGCGCCATCTATTGAGGGATCTAATATGCAAGGAAGGTTCTATTTTTATTTAAGCCAAAGGTTTAATCCCAAACCATACCTTGTTTAATTAAAAAATTGACATTATAGTAATTTCTAGGAAATTCATTTTTAATTAAATTTTTAATGAGGTTGTCTGATGCTTCAATGCAGGAATTTTTATTATTGCAAACCCTTTTGATCCTGTTAACTCGTGAGAAAATTAGATTTTTGAAAATTTTAGTGTTTAGATTGGAATGGTAGTTACATAGTTTTGTTATTTTAAAGTTGAATTCATCCCTTTTATCGTATATACCTATTGTTTTATCATTAGCAATTTCGATTTTTAAATCCAGAAAGGTAGCCTCAAGTTGATTTTTATTTGTATCTTTTAGAATTAAATCTTTTGGATAGCAATTAGTAGCAATATTAGTATTGTCGAAGTTAATCAAAAGTAGGTCATCAATATATCTCCACCCGTTTATTAAATTGTATTTAATTATTTTTTTCTCATAGTAATGTAGGAAAATATTAGCTAAAGCACTTAACAAAGCTGTTCCCATTGGAATGCCCTTGACTTGTTTATAAAAATTAATACCATTAAAAACGTAATTTTCAGTAATATTAAAATTACATAACTCAAGCCAGTTATTTTTAGGAATGATATTTTCATTTAAATATTCGTCATATATAAAAGTGCAGACCTTTATTAATTTTTCATGAGGTAGATTAGTGTATAAATTTTCGAAATCAAAAGTATTAAGTTTATTAATGTTGTTATCTTTAAGAAAATCCAGTACTTCTTTGTTACTAGAAATAATAAAGTTGTCTTCAGTTTTTATTTTGTCCAGGATAATTTTTAAGTATTTAAAGAAATGTTTGCCCGTATAATAATTATAACTGCCAGTGCTACAGGTCACAAATCTGAATTTTAATGTATTTTTATGAAATTTAACTGTTGGGAATAAATAAGTATAGTTAAGAGAGCAAGTCTTAGTTTTGGTTTTTTTTGCGAAAGCTAGCATTCTTTTATCTAATTCCTTTTTCCCGGTGTTCTTTAACATAAAAGTTGCATTAGAGTTATATTCATTAATTAAAAGTTCTTTATAATAATATTTACAAATTAAACAGACATTATTTGCTGATTTATCTATTACTGTAATAACAATTTTTTTTTTAAATTTTTTATTTCGTTTTTCAATGTTTTACTAAAATAAATCCCACGTTCTTTAGATCTGTCAAAATCAGTATTCATTTTTAGTTTAATTTCCTTTAAAATTCTCACTTTCCATTCCCCGAAACCTTCCGCAGGCCAATGGTATTTTCTAGATAATTTAGCAATAAAAACATCCAAATCATTACCAATAGAAATCAAAAATTTTTTATGGTTTATTTTTTCTCTTAATCTAAATTTTGTACCTCTTCCCATCAAATCTCTTAGAGTTCGTTTTCCCGTTAGTGCTATTTTATGATATTTTTGTTTATATTGTTATTTTTGTTATTGTATTTTTACTTTGTAGTGGTTATTTTCTTCTAATTTGTTGTTTTGTATTTTCCTTTCTGTTAAAATGGTATATTTCTTGGACCTAATTTCAGGGGATTTTCGGGTCACGAGGAATCATTATTAGACCTTTGTCTGGATTTCTTCACAAAAAAAAATCCCTTTCTTTGAATCCCTGCCTGAGGGTGACCCTTGAAAAAGACTTCAGGCCGGATTCTTCTTTATTTGTTTTAATTTTATTTGGTTTATTTGATTTTCCTATTAACTTTATTTTTATACTTTTGTATATATATATATATATATATATGTATGTATAATTATATAATAATATATATATTATAATTATGATTTTTTATTCAATTATTTTTAACAACCGTTCTAGAAAACTGATGACTTATCATTTTTCGAATGGATAAAATAACTAATACTTACAATAATCCTTTAAAGATACCTAAGATTCCCTTTAATTAGTCTACATGTGTCAAAGAAATTCTTACTAAAATTTCATAGTGATATCACTGAAGGAAAAATTTTCGGTCTCTTTTGCTCTTGTATGGCGAGATTGATTAACGAATCACCTATCAGTTTTTCTCTGTACATAATATGCATAATTTTGGCGAAAAGATGAAGCTTGGAATAAGCTTCATTTTATTTTTCCACTGGGGGGCAATGTTCATAAATGGGGACGAAATTGGAACGCGATAGTTTGCACCAAAATACAAGAGAAAAGTGAGATAAGTTTTTCTCTAGGTGACTTCTCTGGGTGAGAGTGACTTCTTTAACCATGTCGATTTGGGAAAGGGAATCTTAGATACCTACTTAAGGAATGCGTAAGTTTTAAGGATTTCTATTCTTCCGCCTTGAGATTGAGAAATGCACTAACCATCATTTTTTAAAGCGCGCTTTAGAAAAAATATAATAAATGTTAGATTTGGAAGAAGAAAATAAGAGAAAGTTCTAAAATAAAAAAAACATAGACTATTTTAAGATTAAAACAATATATTACTTAAAATTTAAACTAAGAAATATTATTACACAGACACACACACACATACTCGTAAACGGAGGTTGGTTTGGGGTTCTAAGTACCATACTTGATGGAGATATGCTGACTCGAGGATTATAAGATCATAAATATTCTTCCAATAATAATTTACCTCAAACAGGAGCTTCAAATATTACGAGGGAGGTCTTACTAGCTTCGTATAATAATTTATTGGAAATAAATATTTTAAATCAATAATCATAACACAAGATATTCATACTAATGAAATAATATAAATCAAACCACAGATGCACGAAAACCAGTTTATTTCCTTTTTCTCCAATTCAGAATAACAAAAGGTTGATAATTTATTTCCTCCGGGATCAACCTCTGGAAGGATATTATCAACGAAGAACACTAATTCAGGCTCTCCGTTACAAGCTGTAAGAATCGTGTTTGTGCAAAGGATTATCGTTTAAATATGGAATTAACGCAGAGGTGCCTTGTAGGGGATTGTTTTGCGCAATAAGCCGATGTCAAACACCATCCGATTTACTCCAAGGCGATTAAACTGCTTTTCAAAACATGCCTTCTTAATCTGATGGGATTTATTGACTTTTGCAGTGACTGTAAAGCGTGGCGAAAAGGGCTGGGTTTTGTTCGTAACCGTGGAGAGGGCTTTTGGATGGGATAACTATGCACTTGCTGAGGGAGCATGTTCTATTAAATTTCAAAAGTTAAGTGTTATTTGATTTTTCAAAGTTAAGTCTTCGAAGGTAAGTATTGGATGGTTGCGATTTAAATTTGGTTTTCAGATTCTGTAATAAGGATATCTACGAACGGTTTATAGGCGATTTGAAGAATTCAGCTTTTGCATTTTATAATCCTTGATACTAAAAATAACTACAGGTGAGAACCTATGAGTAGTAGAATTTCAATAGGTGGTGCTACATGCGTTTATAAACATTCTAAGCCTTCAATGCCATGTGCACTTAGATACAAAATTGCCGCATAAATAAGCAGCTTCTCGCTTTCCTGTAGGTAATGTTGTGAGGTTGAACGACTACCACTCTAGTAACAAGTCAGTTCAGCGTCCCTCAAATATTCTCTAACTTCTGGAACGAATATATGCTGTAAAAGAAATTGGGATTCCGTATGAAGGACATTACTGAAGCGAATATATGTTATAAGACAGATTAGGATCACATATAGAAAGTGCTTCTGGGACGAATATATGCTGTAAGCGAAATTGTGATCACATATTGAGTTATAAGAAAGGCCTTTGAAACGAATGCATGCAATATGAGGTTGGAATGGTACATAATCGTCCTTTTCTGGGTTGGATGTATGATATAAGAAAGGTTGGAATAACGCACAAGGTTATAAGAGCGATCTTTGAAATAAATACATACAAAAAGTTGGAATCAAATATAGGTATTTTCTTTTGGGGCGAATATATGCTGTAAGAGAATCACACATTGTGGAACTCTTCTGAGATTATATATATCACTGTAAAATTGGTTAGGATCATACATAGAGGCTTTCTGGAACGAATATATGCTGTAGGAGAGATAATGATCACATAAAAGAGAAAACTTTGAGAAAAAGTCCTCTCAAGTAAAAGAGAGAACATTGGAACGAATGCCAGTAGTAAGAAAAGTTGGGATCACTCATAGTTCGATCAACTTGTCTCATTGCATATATTTATGAAAGAATCTGTGCAATGAATGAAGCTAGAAGGACAATTAGGAGAGTTTTCTGTATCGAATATATGCTATCACATCTGTTCTAGAATACATTTTATAGAATTCATAGAGTCAAATGGCCACAGATAAAATTGCCCATTTAAGAGCATTATAATAAATAATCGGTGTTTCTTACATTCGGAATATATTTGGCTGACATTATTTGAGAAATAATTTAAATAACATTAAATTAAAATACAGATTAAAATAATATTTTGCATATAATATATGCAAAAAATAAGAAATTCTCTTGTTAGTATTTACTTTTTTTTTAACTTTTTGAATCTAATATTCACAAACAGAAAAATCTAATTTCCTACCTCTTTATACTATCAAGTGAGAACACGATGTTGTTTTGATTTGAGGTTTTTAAAGACACAAAATGCACGGACAGAGAATTGGCAATTTATCGCTTTTGAAAATCCATTTTTCGCTTTTAGGGTTATTAGGGAATGATAAAGGAGGTTGTCACGTTTGGTAACTTATCATCAACAAAAAGTTGCAACTAAGCGCGAATGTCCACTATGTACTCGACTCTCTTGTCTGGCCAATAGAGGGCAGGTCGCAAGAAGTTATCTCCAGAAGAAGCACAGAGAATAAAATGAGAATGAACGTGAAACAACGAGGCGTGGTATCGAACGTTATATATCTATATCTATTCAATTTTTCCAGCTGGTAAAAAATGTTTTAGAGCTCAAAAAATTTTGAAATGGAAGGAAAAAAAAAAAAAAAAAAACGCCTTTCTAAAATTGAAAGACTCCGCAATACAATAGTCACGTGATCATTCCAAACCAGTTTAACCGGATTTTCGCAATTTTTTCTGGTCTCGAGAAAGCGTTTTGGAACTTGACTTATTTTGAAATGGGAAAAAACAACAACAATATATATATATATATATATATATATATCGTTTTCTCTAAATATCGACGCTTGCTTTATCTGATAGTCGCTTGATTGTTTCAAACCAATTTAAACTGGTTAATGGCTTAAATTAATTAACACAAACAATGACAAAAATAATAATATTCTCACAGAATTTGAAATTTGCGATAGCAGATTTCAATTTTATTCATTTATTTTTAATTTTCCTCTTACCCTGTTTTTAACATATCTTAATTTTTGAAAATGAAAATAAAAGTAGTTTTAAATGAGCACATGAGCCAGCCACCAACTCCAAGCTCGAATTTTTATGTTTCAAAGCTAATGAAAGCGGAAGCGACGATTTAAAAGATATTTTTTTCCACCTGAAAAGAAGCGAGACGTATCACTCAATTTGATATCACTCGAAACTGCGAAAAAGCAAAACAATAGCCTAATGTTCCGCTACCAGTAAATTTTGAAAAGAAAAGTGAGAAAGTCAGAACGCTTCATTTCCGATTTAGTGAGCCTTGAAGCAGATTGAATCAAAAGGTTTCAAGAACCATTCCCTTCTTTTCCGAGTGATATATCACTAAAGAGATCATAAAAAAAACCTCTGCAAAAAGAAGAATGTATGGGTTATAGTCTTATCAATATTGTCAATCTTCGTAAGTCCAACAGTAAGTGAAGGAAGGACGGTTATAATAATAATGGTAAAAAAATAAAGGAAAAAGAGAACGTTCTCGCCAAATGTTTTTGGCAGATTTCCAGGTAAATTATCCGGAGTTTTCCGTCTGCTAATGGGATCCGGGAGGAATACAAGTTTTGTCTGAAAATTTTAGAATAAATGGTGTTCATTCACTGAAACGGGCATTAATGGCTTGTAGGTATTACCTTTTTTTCAAATTTTTTTTCAATCTTTTGTCTTTACAAAAAATTCCGAATAAGATAATTATAGACTCTGATGTTCCTTAGGATAGTAAAGAATAAAGAGTGTCGTATTTCTCGTACGAAAAGTTAGTTTCCTTTTTGAAAAAAATTTCGGCATGAATTAAAAAGAAAAAAGAATATTATATTTTTGCCAAACGCAATTTATTACATTTTTTTAATACTTTTTAAAGCATTAAGTCAAAGGGGAAAAAATTCTATATAGTTCTATAAAATTTAAAGGAGGATTCATTTTGTTCGTATTGTACTAGGTATTCAAAAATTCGTATTCAAACCTTTATGCTAATTTATGCTAATTTAAATACACAAGTTTCATTTTTAAAACAATATGGCATTTGAGGCACAAATTTAGGTTTTCTACAGGAAGACGTTTATCAAAAATTAAAAGAATGTAATAAAATACCCCTATTAAATTGCACAAAACAAATTCTGAAGGTAACTTCTTTAAAAACTTAATTAACTCTTTCAATACTGAAAGGCTTCAAACATCCGTTCAATGAAACTATGATAGATGCTTAAGACGTCAAGATATCACTTTGAAATTCTTTTCTTTTTTTCGGTAAATGTGATTGGTTGAATGTCCGTGGCGCGTACTTTGTTCAGTAGAGACGCTCGTCCAGATGGGGTTGGGAAACATTGAGTTTTTCTAAGAACTTTCAAAGAATGTCTTAACATATATTTGCATAATAGCACTTGACTAAATAGCAACCCTTTAAAAGCATGGGCTGTCGTTGCAGCTTTTAAGGGGGATAGGAGATTTTCCTTAATTTTCCAGTATTAGCGTTCCAATATTCTGCCAGTGCAATATCTATGATATCAGAAAGAAGAAAGTTAATACCCATTGATCTCTATAATTGTTGCCGACATGTCATTAGCGGCAAATTTATGGCCAAGCGATTAGCTGCTTCAAGTATATTGATAACATTTGGGCTCTGCACACGTATCACCTACGGTGAAAAAATGTCGGATAAGTCGTTGGAGACCCTTTTATTTCTTCCAAATTTTTTCCAGATGTCGAAGGAAATCGCAACAAAACCAGAAATGTGTGTACAGAATCGATACTGCCTAGGTATTTAAGGGTGCTAATTATTTCTTTGAAATCCTGTTTTGTTGTTGTTGTTTGTTATGGCACTTGCCATGGACAAGCCCGCTGTTAGAAGACAGCCGATTTAAGCCTGAGGGGGAGCGCCTCTTGTTTCAATAGTAGCGCCATCTAGGGCCAAGAGAACGACTTAGCTACACACACGTCACAGCCCTTTTTACGGGACGCCCTTCATTCACTCATCAACAGATCGCAATTTACACCTGAATCAGAGAACGATCACCCCTGATCCAGTACCCCCAATGGTATTACTCTCGACATTCAGGACTTTGTCACCACGACAGGTTTATACGCGCGCAAGCCATCAAGCACGCGGGGAATCTTCAACCGGCGGGGTTTGAGCCTGCAACTAAAGGGATGCGAATCCAACGCTCTACCGACCAGGCTACCCCGGCCTTTTGAAATCTTGTGTCTTTAAATGCTTGTTGGACACAAATCTCATGTGAACATCAACACCAGTGCACCAGTTTGTTGTCGATACTGTTTTCTATTTCTCATTATTATATCTGTGAAACGGCGCTTCATTTATGAAATTCGTCTTTATATGTTGTTCTACTATTATAAATTTCTATTTCCTTAAATATGTATAGTACAGATAACTTGATGTATAATTTTCTTTTAATTGATCCATAGATAAAAAAACCCCAACAACCTTGAAGTGAACTACCCTTTGCATTTTAAGTCCTTTATTCTATGTTTGTTTGTGTGTGTGTGTGTGTGCGTGTGCGTGCGTGTGTGTGTGTGTGTGTGTGCGTGCGTGCGTGCGTGCGTGTATGTGTGTGTGTGTGTGTGTGTGTGTGTGTGTGTGTGTGTGCATGTGCTCCTTAAATTTAGCAAACGACATTTTGGAATACTGTAAAGGAAAAATTCTCCAAAATTGTACGTTTTCAATAAATATATAAAGAAAATTTTCAAATATACGAAAAAAAATAGTTATGAAAACGAAGGTTTTTTTTTCTCTACTATAATTGGCATTTCAAAATTTAAAAAAAAATAATTATATCTTCAAACAGTGCTATATTTTATCGAAATGATAACTTTATAGGTTTTACTTTACAATATGAAATTTTCTTCGAAATATTCAACGTAATTCTATAAATATATATAAAAAAAACATTAAACGTTAATAATCGCATATTTAACAAGAAGAAAATTTCTTGTATAAAATATGTTTTTTTCTAAAATAATTTTTTTCCCTTTTACTTGAAAACATATTTTTTTCTAAAAACTTTAAATAAACAATTGTTCATTAAATTAATGAATTGTTATAAACAATTTTTTATACAAGCTTTCAATATTTTATTTTTCACTTTCTTTTAAGAATTCACAAAAAACAAATAAGACAATTTAATCAGTATTTAATCAGTATTTACTGATTTTTCTGGACTGCATGCTGCTCAGGTTCTTCATGAGTTTCAACAAAGCAGCACTTCTTCAGAATGAATACATTTATTTAATCTGTAATTGAGTTAGGCTAATGAAATAAGCAAACGTAAAAATATTGCGAATGAAGTAAAATAAACAAGCGAAGAATATTAATGAAGTAAATAAATTCACAGAAAAACACTGATGCAGTAAATAAGCGGAATGAACATTAACGAAATAAATCAGAAAAGGGAATGTTAATAAACTCATTTGGCAGAAAGAATATTGATGAAGTAAATAAAAACAGAGCAAGATAAAGAGTTGAGAAATAACTGAATATTAAAATAAATAGTTTTAGGAATGAAAAAATTTCGCTGCAAATCTAAAAGCAAAATCTAAAATATGGTGCCATTAGATAATATCGAGGTTATTTTTAGTAATTATTAGCTCTTGAAAAGTATCACACGAAGTTTCATTCAGGTATATTTATTACACTAGGTTTGACATTTATTAGGATAAATTACCGTGATATCTGAAAGATGGAAGAGAAAGGGATCAAACATTCTTTAAAAAATAGAAAATGGACCAGGAAGCTTATGTTTGATTGACAGGAGAGATTCTGAATCCTCTTTTAGGGCAGGTTATAGGAAGTTTAGTAATTTTTAAATTGTTATATGACTATAGGTGATGCAAAAACTCCAGTGCGCTCTATTGGGATCATTCCAGTACTCAAGAAATGATTGATTACAATCAGCAATTGACGATAAGATATTGAGCTTGCATAAAACTGCTAAAACTATGGGCCTTTCAAATGCTAATGACTTTTATAACTGAGAAAATTTTCTGCAAGAGAATGCCACGATGTTCACTTTGGATCAAATAAAGGGTGTTCCAAATTTAACGCAAGAATAGAATTCGCCACCATTCATGCAGTAAAGTGTTGGCAACCATATTAAAGTGTCATTTGGCAGCTGATAGTTTATGGTCAGCAAAAACGGAGCGTTGCACAATAGAATAAAGTGTGAATAAAAAACACAGCTTTTTTCCTTTAAATTGTTATAGTTTTATTGAATCGTAAAGTGTGCAGGATAGGGTTATGTATGGAGTAACACATATCAAATGATCTCCACGGCTTTGCTGGCACAAACGCACTCTTTTGTCGAAATTTTCCATGACCATTTTGCAACATGGCTGAAATTCTTTGGTGCAACGTTGAATTTCCTTCTTCAATGCGCGTGTGCTTGTGGGCTTGTTGACATTGATCTTAGATTTCAAATAACTCCATAAAAAAATCCAATGATATTAAATAACACTATCTAGTCGACCGATCCTCAAATTTTCGAATTATGTCTGCAGACTTTCATTATTTTTGAAATATTGTTTAACAATGAAAACACGTTGTACTATCGTGCAACGCTCCATCTTTATTAACTCTAAACTATCAGCTGTCAAATACTTTTTTTTTAATAGGCTGGCAATATTTTACTGTAGGAATGATGGCAGATTCAAATCTTGCGTTAAATTTTTGGACACCCTTCAATTGTTGCCAGACATTTCTGAACCTATTGCTATAGAATTCAGATGGGTTTTTGTATTGTTTATAACAATACGTGAAATGTAAATGCAAGAGTTAGTTTAGTTTTTAGTTTAGTTATATTAACGTCCCGTTTTAAAGCTAGGGCTATTTTGGGACGGACCTCGTAATTTTGAACCGCGGTCAGATGACGAGGACGACACCTGAGCTTGCACCCCCCTCTCCACGCCACACCACACCACACCAGCGGGAGGAAGTAAATGCAAGAGAGTGCCACAGTTTCTCACTCTGGATCAAAAAGAGGTTGCTGGATAATTTCTGAAGCTATTCCAATGGAATTTGTGTACACTGTGCAAAGGAATTTGTACAGTGTTGTATAATAAGGAATGAATACCATTATTAGATAAACATTGTATGATATAGACCGTCACATAAAGCAACCACACACACATTTCAATACCAAGATCACAAAAATTGGCGAATTTAAGTATTTTGAAGCTCTGGGCAGGGCTGTTTATATTTTTTACAAGTTTATTGATCTGTCAAGTAATAAAATAAAATATTTTAATAAACTTGAGTCTTGCCTTTCTCATGATTGGATCCTTAGACAGCTGCCTAGTCTGCTTTGTCAGAAATTCCTCACTGATTACATACCGAATTTCTTTTATCTAACTCATTACATTTGAGTTATTGCATTTACATACATGTGAAGACACAGACCGTGAGTACCTTGAAATATTTGATTATTTCTTTTACAAAGAAAATTATGTAATTTTTTTTAAATGTGTTTTTTTAACTAACATTTTTTGACGTAGCGTTTTTTTTTTTTTTTTTTTTTTCTTTTCTTACTTTTCCTTTTTTTTAAATCACCACTTTTTCATGAATACAAAACTGCAGACCAACAGATCGTCAACCCCTTGACAAATTTGCTCCTAATTTAATGACGATTTACACACTCAATCTGCACACAAGATTTTAATCTTCAAGATTTCCACTTTTTCTAATTATCAATATTCCTTGTATTCAGACAGCCGAAGTCACAGATTTCTTGTGAATGGATTTCATTCAAAATTTTATAGATCTTTACCAATTTAGTTCAAAGATCACATATCAAATTTCTTCCTTCAAAATCAAAATGTTTTCGAGTACACAAAGAAGTAGTAATAATTCCAAAAGTATATTTTTTGGATTCAGAAAGATCTAATTGATCAGAATCTCAATTCCAAATTTTTTCACAATTACATTACTTTACTTTTATTCATAAGGAATTAATGAATAATAATGACTTTAAATACATTAAATATTGATAGGGGATAAACTAAGATGTTTCTTGAAATATTATAGTGACATGATAATATTTGTATAAGGTGAAAAAATAGTTTAAATCTTTAATCGGTAAATGATGAAAATTATATTAAAATTTATTCGAATATCCATTTTAAAAAATGAGGTATGTATAATTTGCACGTTCTTAGAAATGAATTAATTAATACTCAGAAATTATGCTAATTAATTTATTTTAATTATAATGCAAGATCTGTGAGTAAACGCAGATGTCTGCATTATAGCAATATCTATGCAAAGAATTGTTGTAATTTTCCCATAACATCCATTGAAACTACGATGGTTTTGAGAAACCTGTGTTAAAACAAGGTTAATAAAGATGAAATCTTGTCGTAATAATAATGAATCTCACAAGAGTTAGATGAAGAAGTTTCTAGAAGTTATATAAGCAATGGATTTTCCACTTACTTTTAACAAGCCGTATTTGGAGATCAATGGCTTCGCCGATATAAATGGTTGTTAAAACTTTCAATCATTTTTTTATGTAGCTTGTCTTAAAGGATTTTTTATTTTTAAATTGCAAATATTTATAGACATGCAAGATTTTCTATTTTCAAAGTCTAACAACATCCTATTCATTTGTGATATGCATCATTTTATTTTCTGTCGCCTCATCACAATTTTAATTTGATACGCAAATGATTGATTTTAATTAATGTAAATTACTTTCAAAAAGTAAACACAATCATTAAAATATGATAGTAATAATATTAATTCAGCACTGAAAGTTTGAATATGCTTCAGAATATATCTCATAGAATTTATTCAATAACTTTTTTTCTGATTAAACAAATAATTCAGTTTACTAGATTAAAAACAACCAATTTTATATCCGATTATCTAATAAAAATGTGTAACGGTGTTTAATAGTCGGCTAACTTATATAAAATTTGTTATTCTTGCTTATTTTTGATTTTAAACTTTAATTGTAATTTAATTTCAAAATTTCACGGATTTTTTTACAAGTATGCCCTAAACAAAAATCTACTCCATATTTTAAAATGAGCTGCATATTCATAATTTTATTAACGACAATTGAAGGTAATATCTGGATTAAATATTTATATCAATAATGAAAACGAGTCGTGTTTCAATACAACATAAGTTTATGTTGTTGTGAAATGTAATCAAAAGGTATTTAAAAATGAATTGAAGATAAACAAAAATTGTATGTTACTAAATTAATATCATTTGCAAGGATGATGTTTGATTATAAAATGATGCAAAAAAATTTTTTTTTCATGTTATAATTTTAGAAGTTATGGTGAAAAAATATCCAAATTTTGTTTGGTTATAACTAATTAAGATAAAAAAAAACTCTGTTAAGTCTACATTTCTACTGTCCACGGTATAAGTGTGCCAAATTTGTCAGCACTTGTTTTGTAGAGCGCCAACTCCCACACAAGCTCTCAAACACTCTCAGATACATAAACTAGAAGGCTTGTATACACGCGCATGTACGCATACACATATTCCTTTATTATCAGCTGCGACTTATTTTTTTTTTTCTTTCTCGGATTTATAACGTAAAATCGAACACTACTTTATTGATTCTCAAAGTAATATCGGATGGAAAAGAAGTAAATAAAAATAGAACAATTTTTCGAAAAAGTAAGCTTTCCTTCTTGGACTGTTATTTGTATCTATTTCACATATGTGAATTAGATACAAATATATTCATTTGCAATTTTTGTTTCTCTTGATGCCTATTAACAGTCGCATGAGTTAGTACATCAATTATAGAACACATTGTAGATGTAAATAGCTACAAGGAATAATAATTGCAAAAAGATGAGTGATTGTTTAATTTTATTCTAAGCAAAAACTGGTTAGGTTCCAATGATTTCCAATGATTGCACTTTGCTAAGGAGTGGTATCAGAAAGATGAGCGTTTATTACTTTTTTTCTCCTAATTCCTAATATCTGTTCACCATATTGCTAAATGTAAAAAGCTCCTCCTTTCAACTCTCCTTTTACCTGCCTTTTTGACGAAAGGCAAGTGAAAAAGAGCGGATGATTTCTGAATCTGGGGATAAACAGTAAAACAATAATAAAAATTTATATTTTTTCATTCAGTCAATCAGAATTAATTTATTTATCCTTCCAATAATCAGAACTAGATTAATTATCATTCATTTAATCAGAATAAAATCAAACAGTCTGGCAGTAGATATTAAATAAACATAAAATCTATTTAAAATCAGCTTTAATCAAGTAAGAAAAATAATTAAAATAAGTTAATTATTAATTTAGTATTCAATGAATTATAATTAATTTAATTATCATATTAATCAGAATTGACTCAATTGTCATTTAGTTATTCAAAATCGGATCAAACATTCTGCAAGTTAAGGTTAAATAGACACATGAGCTATTTAAAATCAACTTTAATGTAATAAAAAATAATTAAAATAAGTTAAATCATTCATTTATTATTCAAGGAATTAGAATAATTTAATTATCATTTAGTTTATCAGAACCAGATCAAATTTCGTGCAGTTTAGGAATTGAACATAATTTCGCTTATCTTCATCAAGCGTCCTCTGCAAATCTTATTTTCGGATTAATATGATCACCTTCTTCATTAAACATTCAGTGATTGACTGTGACCATAAATGGCTGCCTATTCAGCTGAACAGCGACTGCGTCTGTCGCATTTCTGCTGGCTGAAACAGGCCCCCGGGTTATGCAGGCAGGATGGGAGCATGATGTACAGCAGGCGGCATCTGTGTTATCAGTCTCAATGGATTGTGCTCAGTTGGATGCGTATTAATAAGATTCCGGGTTATTGGATGCAGCGGCTCACTTGGTGGCGGATACAAAGGCAACAGAGGAGCAGGAAATATGGTTACATCATAACACCTCGCATCAGTAAGGACTGCTCTAAGGGAGGGATCTATGCAAATTAGTAGAACAAAACAATGTGGTATAATATCGCAGGAAGGTTTTCATTGAATTTTAGAAATTATTGACAGTTGAAACTAAGTGCTTAGTACCAGTTATTTATAGTAGTTATTAATATTGATATTTATCCAGTTTCATTATGAAACAAAATCATACTGTACATGAATGGACTTCGCAAAATTCTGACATTCATAGAGCAGATCACACCGAAAAATTCTAATTCAGCAGAATAAAGTGGTATGTATGTCGACACATGAACCGTGACACATGAGGAATAAGAACGATATAGGAATGACAAAATTGAAGTTGATGTCCAGAAAAAAATCTCTTCAATACAATCAAGAACTGTTTTCATGTAATTACGAGTTTTCGAACACTCTTCGCTCACGATGAAGCAAAACATACATACCCATATGCAAAAACCAAATGCCCCTCTCTGCTACAATCGGACCAGTAAACAATTTCAAGAAGTGTTTTACAGAAAATCGACACTAGACAAACATCACTCCTAATCTAAATTATAAGTGGCTTTTGAAAGCAGATTTAAAATTTGTTTTTAGATAATTTTCAAAGATTTCACAAGATCAATTTTTTGCAATAAGAATAAAAAAAAAAAAAATGAACTGATCTTGGCATTGAAATTAATATTGTTTCGAATATGTAATATTACTTTCCTACTCAACAAGTCAACTGATAAGGAAGATAGTTTTACAGATACAATTATGATAATATACGTAACAATATTGCTCGAAACATGAAATAAGGTCAGAATTTATAAAACTCATTCTAAATTATGATATTAGACTCACACTTTACCCTATTAATGTCCTAAAGGCCTCGTTTCCCTCTATCATTTTAGACTGTATCTTGGTCGACTTCAAAGTTTTCATTTATTCGCTACTATTATATAAAAATACGTGTTACTTCGCCTTTGGAAATTAGTAGGAACTTTCTAAAGAGTCCGCATCTAAAACTTTCAGTTAAAGTACCCAAAGAAAATTTCTACAAAATAAAACCTTTTCCTTTTTTTTTAACTTACAACCAACATCTTTTTTCACGGAGTGCAGTTTCGCATATAACAGAGAGCCAGAGATCTGCCCTATCTTTACAAAACTCTAAATTACACAAGCTTTTTATCATCTCAGGTAAAAACTTTAAACATTACGCTTCTCCAACTGATACAGTCCCGGAAACATTTCTCCAGAAAGAAACAGAATTCTTCAACAAAAAGATACAATTCCGGCAAAACGAAAAAGAAAGCGAAAAAAATTTTTTTTTGAGACCTCCGGGCATTTTGTACCTTTCTGTTTGGAAAGAACATTTCGAGTTGACACCGAGAAAACAGAACTAAGTCAAGCACATGGGCAATTTTCGAATAGTTTGATTCCTTTCGCAAATACGATTCAGTTTTCTCTCTCATCAATGAGGTGCTCGAAACTAGATTCGATTTGATATAGCAAGAACATGAATATAACTTTTAAGGAAAATATGGTTATTTAAATTAAGGCACATATAAGGAAGAAAAACGTTTATCTCTTTAAGTACTGCATGGGTATGAAACAAAGAACATATCAATTAAAAGCCAAACAATTGGAAGTGGTATGTTTCTTTTCTATGATTAAAAATTATATATAAAACAATAACATTCTACTTATCGGTGCTCAAAAACTGATTCCAACAATTTCGAGAAAATTTGTTTGGTTTTGTTGTTGATAAATATAAGCTGTGCAACATTTGGATTTTTAAAATATGTTTTCCTTTCTAAAAATTTTAAAGCTTTAAAATTTAAAAATTTTTTTTAAAAAGAAACTTTAAAAAAAAATTCTTCTTTTCCTTCATCTTCCAATATTTTTTTTAAAGAATCCTCAGAATGAACTTAGCAAAATTAGAGATCCGATTTCGCATATCAAAATTAATTTTGGAGAGAAAATATTTTCTCAAAACGTTAAGTGGTTTTTTTAAAAAAAATATCCATTTTTTTCACTATTTTTGTAAAAAGTTGAAATCAAAATTTTTAAAATTCCGTCCATAATTCTATGAAGTAAATATTTTTGAATTTTCAGAATCATTTCAAGCATCTTGACTCTTAGCAAACATGATTTCTGCAAAACAAATTGAGAAAAACGGCTTTATAGCTTAAAATAATCGAAATAAAAAATAAAATAATCAATTTACATCAAACCATCTACTTTTCTCAACAATATCCAAATATGTAAAAGTGATAAATTGATATCCATAAAGTGATATCAATAAATATATTAGTAAATTAAGCTTAAAGTAGGTAGGTATAGATAAAAAAATTTTAAAAATTATTTTTTATTATTTTTTATAGTCAATATACTTAAAAAAACATTTTTTAAGTATATTGACTTTTATCCGCTCTATCAAATGCTTAAAATATAATATCCAGAAATAACAGTAATATATTTAAATAAAATATGTTGAAAAAAAAACTATCTTGGAAATAAGAAAGGCCTTTTGTAAAAGAATTGAATAAAAATAGGTTTAAAAACATATGTACAAACTTTTTAAAATAACTTCTTTATGGGAAACAAAATTATATCTTAAAAAACAGTTATAAATATTGTTTTTTTGAAAGTGAAATGTTTTAATAGTCATCCATAATATCATTAATTTCTATTTCATTTACAAATTTCATAGTTCAATTCCAAAAAAATTGTGATTTTTTTTTTTGAAAATTTGTTTTACTTGCCCTATTATTTATTTTACTACTATCCCATTAACTCAAAACTGTTCCAAATCTAATAGAATTCCATTAAGAACAATAAATTATGATTAACTCTAGAAAAAGCTAATTTTTTTTCCAAAAAAATTTCTGAACTTGATGGATAGAAATTAACAGAGAAAGATCAGTGAAGCAATAAAAATTGTAAACAAATAATGAGTAAACAGTAGTGTTTTGGTTCACATCAGATCAGAAAATTTGGTGAGTTGCGAATAAAATAATAAAGCAAAACAGTCGAAGGACGCCTTGTCCTTGATAATGCGTCTGGAAAAAGCAACTTCGCATCTAGCAAAATATTCGCCATATCCTTTTGAAATTTTCAGAGAATTTAGTCCAGACATATTTCTGAAGTCAACATTTTAAAAATTCAACATCTAATTCTGGGCACTAAGTCCTCTGAAGAAATATATCGTCTAGGGATATCGAAATAAAAAATAGATTATATTTCTATTCAATATTCAAATATTAGACAGACAGACATGTTAGATATAGACAAAGAAATGATATAAAATTTTCAATTTTCCATATAATGAAATATTACTACAATTTTAAAATCTTTTGATGGCCTATTCTATAATTCAGGAAGTGCAGAAAATATTGAGAAATTATTATATCAAATTTCATAAAAAAAATAGGTTATATTTCTATTAAATATTCAAATGTTAGACAGAGACAGACATGTTAGACATAGACAAAGAAATGATATAAAATTTTCAGGTTTTCATATTATGAAATATTAATAATACAATTTTAAAATCTTTTGATGGTCTATTCTATAATTCGGAAAGTGTAGCACGTATTGAGAAATTACTATACCAAATTTCAGAAAAAAAATATGCACTGTTTTTTTTTATTTATGATTCGTAAAATGATTTTATGAAAAATTTAGAATTTTAGAAAACAACAATTAAATATGTAAGTATTATTTTCAAGTGTAAAATATGCAAATAAAAAAAATCATCATAATTTTCAATGAATAAGCGCTGTAAACTAAATTGAAATATTTTCATAAAGAAAACTGTTCTTAGATTAAAAATATTGAATAAAAGCACTCTACATTTTTATCGAAAATTGACTTTCAAACATAGACTCTCATCTTAAAACAATTTCAGAACTTCTGAACCTTCTTATATCGAGGTAAAGTGAGCATATGTCATTCAATAAATTGTATTTTATTTGTTATACTCTGGTTTCAGTTTTAAATAAGCTGTGTAAGTATAAATGTAGGTTAAAAATAAGACAAACATGTGCGAAAAAAGGAAATTTGAATAAATAGGAGCTGAATTAGCCCTTGCATGAAATTAATAACAAAAGAATTTCAGCCCCACATATTCTGTACTTCCATTTGAGTCTATAATTATCTTTTGAAATAAATATTTTTTATAACTATTACTCAAATTATTTTTCTAATTATTATTATATATTTTTATTGATTTTTTTTTATTTAACTTGGTATATGACGGGTGCAATAATCACATACAAGTCTTAAATTTCAACAATTTCTAAACTTTTTATATACAATTTAGGGATTTACTCACTAAGCTAATAAATAAGAAAAAATTAGGTTTCTATAATTCTCAGTGTATTTTATTTCCAATTTGATAATTATCGCATTAATATAACTTTGAGGGACAAAAGCAAATCTGTTTATTATTTAGTAATAACTAGTATTAAATATGTGGAATTTGTCTAAGGATTAATTTATGCATAAAAAGTAGTTTTTCGATTGAAGATCATAATTACATTTTAGTAAGTACAGATACATAATACGCTTTTAAACTAGGATTTCTGCAAATTAACAAAGCAATATTAATCATGAAAAAATGTTACACAATTTAAAGTACCGATCTAGTAAATATAAATATTAAATAAATATACGAATTAATTGATTTCCATATTGTTCTTAGAAGTAACATACATGCAATTTAAACTTATTTAGAATCTTTATCAGTTTGCTTTTAATGTCAGTTTTCAAATTAAAAAAAATATTAATTTTTATAAAATTAGCATCGTCCTCCAATGTCTCTGGTATTCTCAAATATATACCCTTTTTAGGAATAGGAAGGCTACCACTTCTCAATGGTTCTTATAAAGCAACTTCGAGAAGAATTTTATTCTCAAATTTTGACATTCGAAGACATAAAAAAAACCTACTCAGATATCCTAGTCTCAAATTCTTTGAGCAATCCTTATAAAGATATATTCTAGTCCCTTATAAAGATTTAATACGTCCATTGCCATTAAATCCTGTTTGCTGCCTGTAACTTGGATCTTCCATCTGATTAGATGATCTCTTCTTTGCTATTTCTTAATCATATTAGAGGCTGATTCACCTAATTTGGCAATTATGTGAATTAATTAGATGTTAGATTGAATCACGGATAAGTCAGGCGGCCTCCAATGTGTTAAATGGAAAAAGAAAAGAAATCCCTAATGGTTTGCAATGAAAGAGCTTTCATTTATTATTGTATCTAATGCAGATATATTGATTTCTCATCTGATATAAATACTATAATGTCATTATTAATATATTATTACGAATATGTTATATTGCTTCCCAGCGCAGTAAGTTTCCTGATAAGGAAGATAGTTTTACAGACAGCTATGATAAATGCTGAATAGATGTCAGTGACCTCCCTCGGAATTGTCGACCATTTGGCAACTTGACGATGAATTTGGTGACTTTGACCTCAAAATCGAAAATTCCAGAGACTATAAAAATATTGCCGATATCTCCATTAGGACTGAAATTATGTCATACATTCTAGAAGCTTCTATACCTTGTTTTGAACTATAAAAATTAGCCACATAAAGTGACAGAATGGAAGAGTTAGTATTGAGTCATTTAAAGTAATAGACTAGTCGAGAGATGAATTCTCTTGTTATTTGTTATTGGGCGTACTGGAATTTTTTTTTCTTTCTAACCCGCCGGCTTGTGAAAATTTTTTATAGTTATATATTAATAATTTATTTTATTAATTTATATCATTATTATGATACTAACAGAATTTGCAGTACATTCCACGACACATGATTTTAGCGAAATCAAAATCACAATAACATAAAATATAATTATAAAGACAAATTTTCAGAAGAAAAAAAATATTAATTTTACATGTTTATTTTTTTCTGAGAACGACCCTGCTTAGTAAGTACAGATAATAAAACCTGAAAAAAATAACTGAAAATGAAGCAGCTATGAAATAAAAAAGAAAAGAAAAAGAAAAAATAAAGCTAGAAATGTTGCTACAAATGATGCTATTGGAATTGAATGAAAATTCTTTTCAGAGTTCTTGAATTCCAAACTTAGCAAGTTCGTTGTTAATTAATTAAAGATACATCTTTACTAAATGATTAAAAATTTTGAAAAATTGAAAGAAAAACTGTTTAGAATACCCAGCGCATTTTGTCTATTATATAAAAGTAATTGAGATATAAACATAAACTTCAGCAGCCTTTGTTTAAGCTCTTCCAAGAATTAAAAGATAATTTCTTTAATTCCGTACAATTCCTTGGCTTAAACAGTCAATTCTATTCTTCCTTTCATTCATGTTTATTCTATACAGAAAGTATAGTTGATTGCCAAGTGACAGATTTAGACATTTCGCGGCCCTTCGCAATATATATTATAAGGTTTCTATCGTTTATCATGCGAAATATGTTGTCATTTACAAAGTTTTGAGACTAAGAAAAAGATTTCATTGTGGGAGGAAAATTTATTTCTCTTTCATTTATAGCATTCCATTTATTTGCTTTATGTGATTGTGCAATAAGGATGATTTGTTATTAATACTATGTATAACAACCCAACTCTTATGTACTCTTAACTATGTACTCTTTGTTTTACTATGTATTGAGTCGCTGAAGTTTGAGAATACCTAATGAATCTGCAGACTACTTGCAAAGTTAAAGAGGGGAATTTTATACAAAAAATAATTTAGGGAATTTTATATTGATACATAATTACAAATCATGAAAATTATAAGTCTTACATTTCAACAATTTCTAAACTTTTTATATAAAATTTAGGAATTTTCTAACCAAACTAATAAATAAATAAATAAAAAATTTTTTTTATAATTCTCAATGTGTTTCATTTTTAATCTGATGAATATAGTTTTAACTTTGAGGGACGAAAGGAAATATTTTTATTATTTAGTAATAACTAGTATTAATATGTGAAATTTGTCTAAGAATTAATTTATGCATACAAGGCAATTTTTCAATTAATGATCTTAGTTAACCTTAGTAAGTTTTAGTACATAATGTGCGTACAGACTAAGATTAATGCAAATTAACATAGCAACATTAAGGATTAAAAAAAAAAAAGGTTACTCACTTTAAAATACCTGTCTAGTGAATTTAAATATTGCCTAGATAATATGCAAATTGATTTATCCCCGTATTGTTCTTAGAAATAACATATATATCATTTAAAGTTTTTAGAATCTTTATCTGTTTACTTTTAATACTAGTTTTCATATTTTAAAAAATAATTAATTAAAATAAATCATGTGCAAATTTCTCTAGTTTCTCAAATACAGGGTGGTTATAATTAAACTTCCCCTATAAACGCAAACGGGTGAACGGATTGCAACGAAATATAGCATATAGACTATACACAAGATGCACTCACGGAATTTCGAGAAAAAAAAGTTAGTTCCAAAATGTCCACCAGATGGCGCTTTTTCCAGAAAAACATTAAATTTAACATAATAATTAACCAAAATGGAATATATAGAAAAAATATTAACATTTAAGAATACCAGTACGCTGTTTGAGGGGGAAAAATCAGTTCATTTTGCTGAAATAAGAACAGATTAGGACGAAATTGCACAAGAGGAGAAGTTGTTAATCATGTCCAGGATGATGTAGGGAAAGGTGCTCTATGTGACCACCCTCATTCACCTGCAAAATTTCAAGTCGGTGAGCAGTGTGTTCAACAACAAATCGTGACTGATCAGTTGTGATGTTTCGAACATGAAGCGTTATGGAATTTTTTAAAGCATTCAACGTTACAACAAGATGCCATCATCATTACAGCTAGAAACACCGACATAAAACATGACAACGACTTCAAACGTTTCTTACCCTAACCTGTTTTCATAAAGCTTTCTCTTAGCAAATATGCAAATCTCGACAATTTTTCCTAGATCTGACAGCTTTTCTCGGTTTTACATTTTATTACTCGTAATTTTTGTTCTGGATTATTGATAGTGTTTCTGTATTCCGTTTTGGTCGTTTATTGTTTTAAAATTAATGTTTTTCCGGGAAAAGCGCCCTCTGGTGAACATTTTGGAGCTCAAAATTTTGTTTAGAAATTCCGTGAGCACATCTCGTATTTAGTCAATGTAACAAATATCGTGGCAATCCGTTCACCCGTTTGCGTTGTATGATGCTGTTTATAGGGGAAATTTAGTTATAACCTTGTATATGTATAGTTATAACCTTGTATATAATTAGTTATAACCTTGTATATAATTATTTATAACCTTGTATATAATTTAGAAAAGGAGAACTACTCATTTAAATGATTCTTATAACGTAATTTCGAGAAGAATTTTATTCTCAAGTTTTGATACTCGAGGGCATAAAAAAACCCTACAGAGATATCCAAGTCCCAAATTCTGAGAGCAATCCTTGAATATCCCTTATAAAGATTTAATGAGTCTTCTGCTATTAAATCCTGTTTGTCGCCTGTAATTTTAATCTTCTATTTGATTATATGATCCCATTTTTACTATTCATTAAAGAAACAAAGGACGATTCATCTCATTTGATAATTGATATGAATTAATTAGATAGCAGATGTGAATCACAGGAGAGTCATGTCATCGCCAGTGTATTAAAATTGAAAATATATTTCCACCGATACAAATACAAGACCTATTTATACAAATTAAGTATATTAATATCTCATTTGGAGGCATGAAGAGTGTCGTAATGATGCGGATCTATGTAATATGTATGTTTAGTTTAGTTTAATTATATTAACGTCCGGTTGTAAAGAAACACTAGGGCTATTTTGGGACGGATCTCGTAACTTTGAACCGCGGTCAGATAGCGAGGACGACACCTGAGCTGGCATTTCTCTCTCCACACCACACCACACCACACCACACCAGCGGGAGGACGTTTGGCATAACGGATTTAAGGTGCAACAGACCCTTTACACGACGGTTCTTCGGTGGACCCGGGTCTCGAACCTGAAACCCTACGGCTCACAAGCCGAGACCTTACTACCAGGCCACCGCGGCCCAGCGTGTTATGTATGAAATGTAGTGCCATTAAGCCTTTTCCAAATATACCTACCTCACCAGCCGAAAAATGTTTGGACTGCATTATTACATTTAATTCTAGATCACTTACACTGCATATATCCATAATATGCATATCTTTATATGTAACTGTATATACTCACATATACTGTTTATACCCATAATATGCATATCTTTGTACATTACTCTATATACCCGCATACACTGTACAGGCCCATAATATGTTTGCCTTTGTACTTAACTGTATATTCCCTCATACACTACATATTATTGTTTGAATCAAATTTTCAATTTTATACCCTCTTGTATCAAATCTGAAACCTTAAAAAATAAACCTCCAATAGAATCCCTTTTCTCAGAAACAACCAGTTGCTGAAAGAACAAAACTCAAATATACTACTTAAGTTCTACAAATTAAATTTATAAAATTTTTAGAAAAAAAAGTGACTTAAGCCACTTATCAGTAAATTCTTTCAGCCTTTTTCCAACGAAAACATTCTGAAAAGTAAACAAAGTGGCGAAAAAGGCTCAAAGAAAAATAAAAATCAGACAAAAAAAGTAAGAGAAGGAAGGTAAAGGAAGAGAATATCTTGGTAGCAACTGCGCCAGATAAAAAGCCAGCAGTAATGAAGTTTTTGCTTGTTACGAGTGGAAATTTCTTGGGGCATTTTGTGAGCAGGGATAACTGGATCCGGGTGGAAAATTACCCGATGCTTGTGCACGGGTATGGAATGACCATAACATTCTAGTTTGAAATGACCAGCGCCGATTGGTCAGTCGGATAAAAAGGTATTGGTAATGATTATGTGATTGGGTGTTCGGGGGGAGGTGGTCAACGGTTTATCCGCCATTTGCTCCGAAGAGATGGTCATTCGGCTTCCGGTGGTCATCAGCGGGCTTAAGGGCTTGTCATAGGGGTAGCCGTAGTGAGTGTCCGAAAGCCGGATTTTGTTTCGTTGATGCCCAGGGATGAGGAAAAAAGTGTTGGAAAATTTGTTCGGGATGTTCGGATGAGGTAAAATGAGTTTGTCTTGATGTTCGTTGGAGGAACGAAGGGCCATCTAAGCACTAAAAACATATCGGATGAAAGAAGTTGATGAGTGAAATTGTAATGATATTTCTGAAAGTTCGGGTGCAAAGCCCATCCAAACGCTATTTATGATCATTCTTTTTTATGTTTTGCTAGGAATAAAAAGAAAAACACTAAAATCATTTTGAATTGAATTCTTTAATGATAATTCAAACAAATTCGGGAGCTCAAACGGACATTTAATGAAGAACATAAAAACTTCATATATATATTTTTTATTATGCTAATTTTAAGAAGACATCGGAATTGGAATACGAGTGAAACTATTATTATGGGGAACTAATTTCCATAGGAGTAATTCTTTTCAACTATCATTACAACGAGCCTTTTGTGATATAAGACTCTGGAACTTTCATCATTTTTTTATTTTTTCATATTTTACTTATTGTTAAAATGTATTAAACCAGCGGAACTGGGCTCCCTAAAACTTTCTGGCATACATTCGAATAGAGATGTTATCCCAGAGAACTCCTTGCATAGCATTGGCGTACAATTGTTACGAAATATTAGCCTTTAACATGGATTTGGCATTTTTATTGAATCTATCGTGTCATCCTTGGCTAGATATTTGGCAATTGATCATTGGCATGAAGTTAATAGTATCCGAAAATCGAATTTGTGTTTTAGATCCGTTTTTCCCCAACCGACTGAAACAAAAATTTGACACAAAACTGCACTCGTAGTCAATACATTCCAGACCAAATTTGCTCTAATTAAGTCATTACGTTTTTCAGTTATTGCAGTTGCATATTTCTCAAAGTATAAACCGACAGACAGTCAATCCTTGTTGGATATGAATCAAACTTTGACAGGTGTATATACTATAGATGTTAAATCTGTGTACTGAACTTTGTGCATATAGCTCTCTTCGCTATGTAGTTATAGTTTATAGTGAAAGAAATCTGCAAATTTGATGCAAAGATCGTATACCAAATTTCAAAAGTCTAGCTCAAAACGTTTTTTAGTTGTCGTTGTCAAACAGACAGACTGACGGAGAGCATTTATCCAAATTGTGATTTTCTAAGGCAGGGAAGTCTGAGACGTGGAGAATCTTCAGAATTTCTAGTTCCAATTTTTTGAAGATTACTATATTTGCTCTATACTACCTATACGAGAAAGTAAAAATACAACGGAATTCTAAATACTGCTATATTTTTTACACTTTACTGCTATTTTAGACTTCAAAAACAAATATAAATGGCAAATTCTCGGATACGAAGTATAGAAAGAAAAAGTTCTGAAAAGAGCTGGAAAAAATTGAACTCAAGATTTTGAAGAATATCCACTTTTCAGAAATTTTTGAACTGAAAAACATACTTTTGAACTTAAATCTATAAGCGAGTTTGTCTATGAACAAGCTAATTCACAAAACGCTTTAGGATGGATGAGCAAAATTTAATGTATAGGATTTGATTTGCATGAAATTTTTAGTTTTTTAAACCATTGCCTGTTAGAGAAATCATTACGTCAGGTAATGAATGCATAGTAAAATTTTAAATGACAATTAAAATCATGCGATCTCTCTGTACTAACTTATAAATAATCATTTCTAAAATTTCCCTGATGCTTTTATTTCTTTTACTCAACTAAATTGTGAAGCAAATTTATCGAAAAAATCCCACTCATTTCATTTCATATATTTTTTTTAAAAAAATCATTAAGAATTAAAAAAAATCGAAATTTATTGAATAATCACACTTTAAATAAAATCTTAACAATAACTATAAGAGGAAGACACGAGGTGGAAAATTGAATTCGACTGTTAGAACATAAGTTAACCCTTTCTAGGGCCGTGGGAAGTATGCTTCCCACCAAATTTATCAATTTGTTTTAGAAAGACAGAAACTTAGATGCTTCAGTTCTTTATCTTACAGAAAATGATGTATCTTGATTTGTTACTTAATTATAAATTACCCAAATTAATTAATTAATTAAATTAAATTTATCTAACAAGTTAAATGAATCCCTTTTCTTATTCTAATTTCAAGCCTAAAAGTATTTTTACATAATATGACTAGAAAAAAATGGCCCTTTAAAGGGTTAATATTATAACTATAAAATGGAGAGAGTAAGATTAATAAAATTCGATACACATATTAAGGAACTATAATGTAGGAACCTATCAAATTTGGACCAAATCCAACAAAACATTGACCGTCTATCGGTCTGTACTTTCAGAAACACGTAAGATGAACGAATGCAATGCATGAATGAAGTCCTCCCCGTAAAAACGGTTGCGACGTGTGTGCAGCTAAGTCGTACTCTTGGCCCTAGATGGCGCTACTGAAAAAACAAGAGACGCACCCTTGGCTTAAAATCACTGACTTCTAAAGTCAGTGGACTTGTCTATGACAAGTGCCATGAGAAACAACAATAACTGAAACACGTAAACGCGATAACTCAAGAAAGCAATGTCTTAAATATATAAAATTTGGTACGTGATTTTTAATGTTCGCTTTTGGTATAGTTCTGAGTCAAATGTTTGTTTCAATCGGTTAGGAAATATGCATCTAAATCACAAATTCGGTTTTCGTATACTATTAACCGCATGCCAGGTCGCCCTAAAAGATCGCATGATTGATTCAGTAAAAATGCTAAATTAGCGACAAAGGTCAATATCTCGCAATTATTGTACGTCAATACTATGCAAGGCATTTTCTAGTATAACACCTTTAATACATAGCATGCGAGAAACTTTTAGAGAGACCGTTACTACCATTTTTCAAAATAATTGTATACAACAAATAAGGCCAATTCTAATTTAGAAAAAAAAAAATCCTTTTTTACCCCTACATAATGCAATAGAAATAAGCATCAGTTGTTTTCTTTATCGGTTGTCTGTTTACCAATGGTTAAGTAGGACATCAATCATTCAGACAACGGACTTTTTAACTCTTGGAATTTGACGGTGCCTCTAGTCAATCGTGAACAAACTTTTTCTTACCAGCCCACTACTAGGGGAATACAGTCATGTTCCTTCTGCTAAATTAAGTCATGAATGCCTCATAGTCATTGCCCCCACTCTTCGAATGTTGACATCACATTTTAATTACGAGAATATTTTTTCTGGAAATTGACAAAGATTAATTGCTTCCTTTGCTTGTGATGTGGACATAAAAAAATCATTGATATATGTCTGTTTATTAGTTTTTATTTATATTACTGGGAGGAAAAACTTCGTGATTGCTGTGCATTTTTTGATCAGGCTTAACAAAAAATAATCAAGCTAGAGGGGGAAAATCTGATTTTTGCTTCAGCATGGAAATGTTTTTTGAATGTAGTGTTAAAGAAGGCTAATATTAAAAGAGGTATATATTCATCTGGTTGATGATATGATTGTGGGTTTTTTTGATAGATAGTTTTAGCAATACTTTTATTTCGTCAGTGTGCTCAAAGTACCAAACATATATTATTTCCTTCTTGTTTCGATCTTTTATTAGCGAGAAAATTGTATCAATTAGGTATTCAGTTTCGTTTTTATTCCAATTTAAAAACTGAACAGCAAAATTTATATATTCAGACATATTCTATCGTATTATTTCCAAAAAGGCAGGAACACATCGCAAGTATACAAGAAGTTATGTGTCATAAATGGAAATGAAGCCTTGAAAGAAAGGAAATGTCTGATTCGGTTTTACAAATTTTGTCCTGGTGATTTTTCACTGAAAAATGTGCAACGAGGTGGTCTTCCAATTACAGTTGCTGAAAGTCATATCAAGGTCACTATCGATTTAGATAATCATTGCATAGCACTTGAGATGGCAGATAAGCACAATTTATCGCATATGTGCACTTAATAACTTTTTTTTTAAAAAAAGCTTGCTACATTTAAAAACTTGATTTATGGGTCCCATATAAAATTTAGGAATTTCATTTGAAATAATGAATTAACATCACCAAATAGCTTTTAAAATACCAATAAACTGTTAAATTTCTGAAACAACTAATAAGTGCCAAAAAGCGGGCTTAGCTCACTTTTTATCGGGATTATCCAAGAAGTGGGTAATGTTAATCGAAAACGACAGTAAATGAAGCAGGACGAAAAAAAATAATCCAAGTAACATCAAAAGCTAAGATTCACACATACACACACACACACACACACACACACACAAAAAAAAAAAAAAAAAAAAAAAAACCTGTCATTTAATTAGGATTACGAAGGAATACTTCGCTTTAAATTTTTATTAAAAAAAAAGAAGAAAAAACACGTTTTATCGAAATTCTGTAATCAAAAACTCATAAAACTGAACAATACAGTTCAAAAACAGTGCCAGAATGAACAAATCGTAATCGTTGTTTACCAACAGAATAATGCAAACCCACAAAAATCTTTAGTCACTAGCCGAAGATAATTTTTGTAATACTGGGATATGTAAATAAAAAAAAACTGACCCATGTAATCCTGACCTTGCACCTTCAGACTGCCATTTTTTCGTTTCGTACAAAACTTCTTAAAAAGTAAAATTTTAAATGACTCTAATGATATAAAATCTCATTTCATTTGGAATATATGTTACATATTTTTTGGTACATATATACTTGGTTTTTTGGTACATATATACTTAAGATGTCGGGAACGTGCACCTTGAATCGATCTGTAATCAATTTAATAAGAATTTTAATTAATAAAAAATTAACTGAACTTGAAGTTTTTTTGCAATAACCTCATTAAATACCATTACACAAAAATAACATAAAAACTAATTTTTAGTTTAATTTTTTTTTAAAAATTGTATCAATTTAGTTGCTGTATATATTTTTGGTGAATTTTGCAACATATTAATGCCGATTACATTAATTGAGTAAATATTTAATGGTATAAGTTTCTTCCATTTTTAAAGAAGTAAATAATGTGTTACTTATTCTTTTCATAATTTACATGACGCATTAATAACCATAAAATGAAATAACCACAAAAGACAAAGGGAAAATTGCAGTATAATAATCCAGACACTTAAGTTTAATGGTACTAGGATGTCGTGGAACATGAATCCATTAGGAAGATATATTTGCACAATAAATATAGCTGGTATGAAGCTATGAAAATAATTGCGCTGAAATATTGTTCACGATTTAATAGTTGAAAATATTGTATTGAGCCATAAACATGAGTTTATGCACAAAATCTTTAACTGAAATTAATAATAATAAATATTACCAGCGAAGCAGGCAGCTAGTAATATAATGAAATCAATCCTCTCTGCTAATAATATACATGAGGGAATGTGTGTGTCTGTGTCCGTGTGTGTGTGTGTGTGTGTGTGTGTGTGTGTGTGTGCGTGTATTGATACTTCGTAGACCATGGCGTTTGATCTACAGCTACGAAATTTAGAACATCTTAGAGGGTGAAAATATGCACATCGGAGCGATTTTTTTAGATTATAAATAAAATTCTTATTAATTGAAAATAGGCGAAAATTTTGAGTTTTTCTGTGTTAAATTCCGGAAATATTGTAACACAATGATCAATTTTAAGACATTATTAAAACTTTAAAAAAAATCACCTTTTTAATGATATTAATTTAATAATCTTGTGGATGCTCACTAAATTTTATAATTTTTTTACAATATTTTTTTTAAATTTTTACTTCAATATTGTTGCTGCTAATTTTAATATTTTTGCCTTAGTTAATTTTGCTGTTGTTGTTGAAATCCCTTTCTACTTTTAAAAAAAGTTGTTCTGAAATTCAAATCATTTTCAATGTTTCGTCAAATATTTAATGCCCCGATTTTTTTTTTTTTTTTTTCATTGTCGAAAGCTAAAAAAAGAAAGATTCTGTTTAATATCTGTATAGTTTACAAGATGAATACAAAAGTTAAATTAAAAATACTGTGAAATTTAGAAGACAGATAAACAGAACACTTACTATTATAATAGCCCTATGATGTCATGGGACTAGGCTCCATTACAAAAGTTTATTACAAAATAAACGTGACTTAATCCACAAAATTAAAACAACACAGCTCTAATGTCTAGCAAGATTTGAATTAAATAAAAAACTCAATCTCTTATCTTTAAATTGTTATAATTTTATTGAATCGTTAAGTACATAGGATAGGATTTTGTGTGAAGGACATATAGGACAAATGGCTTCCATGGCTTTGCTGGCATATACATACTCTTTTGTCTGAATTTTCATGACAATTTTGCATAAATGTGGCTTACTTTCGTTGATGTAGCTTTGGATTTCCACCTTCAATGCACGTGTGCTTGTGCGTTTGTTGGAATAGACTTTTTATTTCCAATAAACCCATAAAAAGAAATCCAATGGTGTTAAATCACACGATCTAGGAGGCCAATTATCAAAATTTTGAACTGTGGCAGCCGGACATTCATTATTTTTGAAATATTGTTCATTAATGAAAATACTTTGCTCTATCGTGTAACATTCTATTTTTACTAACCCTAAACTATCAGCTGTCAAATTGTTTCTTTAATATGGTTTAATATGTTTTTTTTAAATAGAGTTACCAACACTTTTCTGCATGAATAGTGGCAAATTCAAATCTTGCGTTAACATCGAGACTCCCTTTATAAGCTAGTTAGAAGTATATATTAGAAAACCCTATTTCCACGGAATTTATATTATCCCTATCAGTATAAGGTTAATAATACTGCTATGATATTTTCCATTTAATATAGATTTTCCTTATTAACCCTAAACTATCAGCTGCCAAATGGTTTTTTATAGAGTTGCCAACTCTTTACTGCACGAATGGTGGTAAATTCAAATCTTGTGTTAATTTTGGGACACATTTACAAACAATATTTCTGACGGAACAGCTGATCACCGGAGGTAATTGTTATTTAATGCAAAAGAATATAATCTAGAGCATGAATATAAAAAATATAAAAAAATAAAGAAAGTTAAAAAATAAAATGCTTATAATGATAAACAATTATATGAAATATAAATAGTTTTTTTTTCCTTTGTCAAATACTTATTAATTTTATATACGAATATTTTAATTTGTATTTTTTTAAATATAGGCCAAAACAGAAAACAAATACCTGTCCAAAAATTGCCCTGGAAATCTCCGGAACGAGGAGATAGCCACGGATCTCCAACAAATGAAGATGTCCGCCGTCCGTTTCATCGCGATGACAAACGACGGCCTTCGGTGTCAAAGGAGTCATTTAAGGCACAGAGTCAAGGGTACGCCGGAACAAAATATGAATCTGTGCTGGCCCTTTTTTGTGACCGGCTCCATTTGTCGTTCCCCTCTTTCTCTCTCTACGTGAAGTAATATTCTTCCTCTAATATTTCTGGAAGAAAACGCATCTATCTGTGAGACCCCATTCCTTCTTCTGGTTATGAAAGAAAAAAGTCGTGAGTGTTTCTTTTGAAGGCAGAAACGTGGTTGAATTCTGCTGGAGTCTCTGACTGAATGTCGGTTTTACGTGATTAATGACGTCATCAAGAAAAGGAGGTATACCCAAGAATGATGGAAGACTTGATGGACAGTTTTTATTTTCTTTTTTCTACGCTTTTGGGTTTTGGAGGGATTGTATTGTGACAATGGTACAAATTTCGATTGAGATTAGGATTTCTTTTCTGTGTGGATTTAGCAGGTTTTTATTTTTAGCTTTGGCAAATTATGATAAAAAAGAATGAAATTCTTATGTTCCTCATGTTTTTTTAAGTTAATCAGTTTTATGATTATTTTAACTTAATTTTTTTAAAAGATGGATGACTTCATTATGAAAGAAATTATTAGATTATTTGAATGAATGTAGAGTTCTTTTTGTGATTAATGTTGTCATTAGTGATGGAGGTATAACTATGAGCAATAAAAGAGTTTTTTTTTTTTAACTTTTTGTTTCTTGGTTATAATAAGGGCTAATGATATAGATTTCGATTTCATTCTTTTTGATAGATGTTCTTTCATTTGAGGTACTATTATTACATTTTAACCAAGAAGGCTATTATATTATAACCAAAAAGCAATAACTAAGCTTGGTTATTGCTTCTTGGTTATAATGAGGGCTAATGATACAGATGTCGATTTGATTTTATTTGATAGACGTTCTTTCATGTGAGATAGATTATTATAAGCAAGCTTGGGTATTGCTTCTTGGTTATATTGAGCTCTAATGACACAGATTCCGATTTGATTCTTTTTATAGATGTTCTTTCATTTGAGATAGATTATTATGACGATGCTTGGTTTTTGCTTCTTTATTATAGTGAGGGCTTATGATACAGAATCTGATTTGATTCTTTTTGATAGACCCCCTTTCAGTTGAGATAGACTAGTATAACCAAGTTTGGTTATTGCTGTTTGGCTTTAATGAACGCTCATGTTATATATTTCAATTTAATTCTTTTTGATAGACGTTCTTCATCTGAGGTACACTATTACAAACAAATTTACTTATTGCTTTTGGGTTATAATGAAGGCTAATGATATAAATTTCTATTTGATTCTTTTTGATGGATGTTCTTGCATTTTCGATTTGATTCAGTTTGGTAGACCTTCTTCTTTCGATTTGAGATAGACTATGGCAAAATTTTGTCCTACAATCACTGAAAAACGCGTTGTAAATCAAATCCTTGTGTTTTCTTGCATCTTTCATATTATATTAACCTATCAGCCGCTTTTGGTGTAGCCAGCTATTTCGCTGGGAATATTTATTAAGTTTACTCTAGTATCTCATTTAAATTTCGAAAGCGTATCTTAATGCTCATGATTCCCTCAAGAAAATGTTTTTAATATCGAATTGTGACAGACGTCAAATTCGTGTTATTCTAATATCCTTATATCTGTTCTGCTCATCGTATGCATGAACTGTCTTAATATAATCAAGTCCCATAACATCAAATGGTTATTAAAAAATATAGCTCTCAGGATAATTTGTCTTCTAAATTTCAAGGTATTGTAACTCCATTTTCATATTTCTCATGTAAATTACAGAAACACTAAACAGTGCCCTTCTTTCTTAGCTAATAATAATGAAAGAAAATCGTGTGGTTACGCATTTAAAAGAACATTGAAAATGAGTAAATTTCAACAATAGCATCTATTGTTATAAATTTTCAAAATTCAAGAACACTTTGCATGATAATTATATTAGTATGATTAAAAAAGACTGTAAGTTTTAAAATTTAAATGATATAAAAGTCAGAAAATTGTGAAATGTTATTTTCCTGAGTTATTCCAAAATATCCTACTTAATTTTTAATTAAACAAATTATAAGTAAAATTTCAAAACATATCACCTCGAGATGTGCATTCCCACCCTCCAAGATATATTTGTTCCGAATTTGGTAGCTCTAGGTCAAATAATATGTTTTTTAAAGCTTTAACACATACACACACACATACATTCTCTTTTATTATTAGTAATATACGTAAACTTATGCCCAATTTAAATTGAGTTTTTTAAAAGCAACATAGGTTAATCATGAAATTCATTCAATTCTTTAGACGATTGTTGTGGTTTCTTCAATATGGTTAATGGAGTCTTCATGAAAGATAGCATATATGTGAATGGTACAAAACTCATTAGATGCTTTTTTTTGGTATATATATTGGTTTTATAAAGAAGTTACGAAAAGAAAACGGTAGAAATTTAAATCGATATAGGGTTCGGTCAATTTTACGGAATTGACAGGTTTCTTGTTGTTGTTTCTTATGGCTTGCCTATTACGAAGACAGGGATTTTAGGCCGGTGGGGGAGTGTCTCTTGTTTTTTTATAGTAGCGCCATCTAGGGCCAAGAGAACGACATAGCTACACACACATCACAACCATTTTACGGGGCGGACTTCATTCACTCATCCACAGATCGTAATTTAGACCTGAATCAGAGAACGATCACCCCTGTTCCAGTACACCCAGTGGTGTTACTCTCGACATGGAGGACTTTGTGACCACGACAGATTTATACGCGCGTCGGCCAACAAGCACGCGGGGAATCTTCGGCCGGCGGGGTTCGAACTCGCAACCTAAAGGGCGCGAATACAACGCTCTACCAACCAGGCCCATAACAGGTTTCTTTCTTTCTTTAATAGAATTCATTTCTCTTCAGATAAAAACATTTGGAAAAATAATATTAATTGCTTTTTAAAATTATTTTTAGATGTCTACTGGCCGATAAAAGACAAGATGGGGTACATGATACACTCAATGTGTACGAGTAAATTTCGAGAATGTTCCAGAGGCTCCACAAACTGATTACTGGGCATCGGAATCTTTTAGACCTAATGTATAGAGATCACTCAGCCATGATGCATTCTGCAACAAATTCCTAAATATAACGACCCCCAGCTTGGGTAATAACAAATCCTTTTACAAGAATACAAATAAATATCCACTTTGTATTGCAGCTAAGCGTACCCAATACGTATCCTAGGAATTCATATCAAGCTTGAACAATATGAACTTTTAGAGTGGGAATTGAGTGGAATAGAATGTAGATATTGCAACTTGAAAAAAGTGCATGTAGTAACGTAAAATTGTGCTTACAATATTTAAAAAAATATGGGAAAGGCATTCAGATTCAAGTGAGCCATGCAACAAATATTAAATATCTATATATTTAAGTGAGATATTTCTATTGTAAATGTATTGTAATAATACAGATAAATTTCAGTTAAAAAAATCAGTTCTTATTCATGTGAAGGACGCAGCAAGTGTGCGTTACAATTAATTGTGTGCGTAAGTGTGCGTTATAAATGGTAAAAGATAAGTAATTGTTGCTACAGCATAGCATAAGCCAATGTGCACTTAGGTGTTAGAAAGCATACTTAGTTCATGTGACTACACATGGGTTTATTCTTTAATGTAGTGGTGCATCATAGGGTCCGTTTTAGAAGAAGCCTTGGATATACAATATTGGTAAAATTTGTGTGATTATGACTTTTTTGAAGTAAAATACAATGAAGGAACAACAAAAAAAAATCATGCACCAAGCACCATTTATTCTTGCTAAAATCAATGACAACAACTGGAGGAACAAAAAATCATATTATGTTCCGAGTGCCATATATTTTCATTGCACTACCGCTTTAAAATTATTAACAAAATTAATAAAACGAAACGAAATTAAACGAATATTATAAACTAATTTCCAGCTAATACAAACAGATTATGTAATCGAAAACATAGGGCATGTCCGTTCGTATAAAAACTAAGGTCTATTATCTGAAGCAATAATCCAAATGCATTTTGGCGAATGATTCTTCAGCAAAAGAAAAGAAAAGAAAAGAAATTAAAGACTGATTTCTTCTTCACAACTCAACAAAAAACCTGACTGAAAAAATAACAACTCAAAACAACAATCCCCATCTGGAAGTAAAGTCTCGAATTGTCCAAATCCCACTCCGCTGCTCGCACCACTTTCCTTAGTTATCGCCGAAGACATATATCGCTTGGCTAAAATGGTGGAAGGCCTATAAGAAAAGGGTGTTAAGAGACGAACAGAAATCGATTCCTTCTCTTTTCTCTCATATACCTACCCCCTATTTTCAAAATTTATCCCCCTCCTCGCTCTCCCGACTTATCCCCTCTTCTGTCGCTGTCTTCGATTGGACTCAACTTGATTTATAGCTGCAGACTTTTTCGCAGGCCGTGACGACTCCTGGTGACTCTGTGCAGTATTGTGAGGGACAATCCCTCCCCTGACTTTTTGCCTCCCTCCACCCCCTCCAATTTTACGCCTCCCCCTTTCCTCCAGCCTCCAGAAACTGGGGAATGTGATTAGGGAACCTTGTAACTGAGATATGGGGGGGAGAGGAAGGATAAGGCAGGGAAGAAGGTTCAGGAAGTAGATTCCCGAGTTTTGTTCTTTGTTTTTATTGGTGGATTTTTTCCCCTCCCCCTCTTCTTTTTCGTTCCTCTCGTTTGGTCTAGTTTTGTTCCAGTTTGCAATCTATCCATCCGAGTTAGAATAGGGTCCCGGATTCTCCGTCGATGTTCGGAGCGAGTGCGTCTTTTTTTCTTTTCTGGACACAGTGTTTTGCTTTTGGTATAAGATTGAAACTAATGCATGGCTTCGATATTTAAAGCGGAATATTACTGAGCAATTTTTGAGAATATAATTTTATCCTTGTATGCGAAAAGAAACCGTTGAAATAATCAAAGAAGCACTTTAAAGATCTGAAGAATTTAAGATTTTTCCAAGATTTAGATTCCTTTGAATCCGACAATACATTTTTTTGGAAAATGTACCACCAGCTTGTTTATGAGCATAATTTAAAAACTTAAATTGCTATATGATTGAAATTTCTTAAACTGTTATACCAAAACTGTTAATCTACCTCAAACAAAGGATGAAATTCAATGAAATGAAATCTTTCGGTATGTCAATTAATGTGCAGACAAACACGATCAGTATTAGTACAAAATGCTCTATGGTATCGCTACGATATCTGCATATTTTGAAGCATTCAGAATAGCGTATAAAAGCATAAAGATATCACAATATCGTAAGCAAATAAATATAACACTCAACAACATTTTAGAAGTATGAAATTTGGCATAAGGTTTTAGCATCTTACTTATATATTAATGTGAAATTCTGAACTTAATTTGCCAACAATTATCTGCCCGCTGATTTTATTGCCTATAATTGAAAATTTTCGCTTAAAAACTCATAAAGGTGTATAAACAAAATGTATCATTTTATTCTGACATATGTGCTGTGTTGTGACTTATGGCACTTTACAAGCCCGCTGACAGTTATCTGTCAGCGATTTAAGCCGAATGAACATCGCTTGTTTCAACAGTAGCGCCAACTAGGGCTAAGAGTACGACTTAGCTACGTCATGCGTCGCATTCGCTTGCACAATCCCTTTTTACTGGGGGGGGGGGACATTCACACACCTCACAGAAACAACACAGAAGAAGAACAACCATGCCTGAACCGGGACGCCCAGATCATATAGGAAGACGCGCTACCTCTATGCCAGGGGGCCAGCATTTTGACGTATAATTTTCTGTACACGTTTTTGAACATAACACAGATGTTCCCCAAATGTCAGAGAGTCTTCTAAATGGCATTTTCTTTTACGATGTACTTCTTTTATTATTAACTTATGACCTTCGGAAACCAGGTAATTAGCCGGAAATATTATTTATGTCTAATTTCAGCTAAATTTCTTGTGTATACCTTGATG
The DNA here is from genome assembly GCF_947563725.1 of Argiope bruennichi. Lineage (NCBI taxonomy): Eukaryota > Metazoa > Arthropoda > Arachnida > Araneae > Araneidae > Argiope > Argiope bruennichi. The sequence goes on from NC_079158.1 coordinate 57,957,343, forward strand.
ACTCATAGTTCTCAAAACAAAGTATTTGTAAACTCTAAACAGTGTTTCGCATTAAGGCTGCATTATTTAAAATAACCTCTTCTGTTTATTGTGTACACAAATCATCTTCAGAGAATGAAATCCCACGGCATCATAATATTATTAAAAAAATAGCTGCCAGGAAATATATCTTAAATTTGAACGTTGTCTTTCATAGCAATGTAATTTCCTTTTCTAATTCCTCATGAAGAGATAATAAACATTAATTCATCCCTTAGAGTACAACAGCAAAAGAAACTAAATAAGAAACATCAAAATGATAATAGAGATATTGCCAAACGATAAAGAACAAAATTTAAAAAAAAAATGAAATTACGATCGCAAATTTCAAGTTATCATGAGAGAGCATTATTATGTTTTAAGTCATTATTTGTCTTAATTAATTTAAGTCATTAACCAGTTTAAACCATATATATATATATATATATATATATATATATATATGTAATATTATTTGTTGTGAAGCATGATGCAGTTTGAAGACAATGAAGATACTTTTAATTTCGTGACGTCGTTTTATTTCATTTTGAAGAAGCAAGCATATGTACAAGCGACGAGCACACAGAAAAGAATGTGGGAAGAGCCCTTGGACATTTTATCCCTGGTCTTATATAACCTATGATTTTGATAGGGAAAATACTTCTTTACAGTGCTAATGTATTATGAGATTTTGATAGGGATTTTCATTACAGGCGCGGAGAAGGTAGGGGAAACACAGGGAGATTTTAAAAAAGAATTTGCATGATCAGCGGTATTTTATCTCTTCACGCGCGGTGTGGGAAAGTTAGATTTTAGCTGATTCAACAATTTAACAAAGCTTCTCTTGAATTAATTAAGTAGAGACTGTGGAATTGGATCACGAAATAAGAGAATATTTTTAGAATGAAGTTACTATGGGCTAATTTAAGATAAAATCTTGAAAATTAATTAAATTGAAATTAGAGTTAAAATATCATTACACACACACACACACACACACACACACACACACACACACATATATATATATATATATATATATATATATATATATATAATGATAATTTTTTTAAATTTAATTTTTCTAGTTGGCAAACAAATTTTTAGAGCTCGACCGATTTTGCGATGAAATAACAGCTTGATGTCATAGTTCTACGTCAACCTTTTAAAAACGCATCTGCTATCAAAAAAGCATATGTAATAATAAAGAAATACTGGTAAAAGCAGGTCAACCTTTTAAAAAACGCATCTACTTTCAAAGAAGCACACATAATAATAACGCAATACTGGTGAAAGCAAGTAAAAAAATATATGCGATTACAAGATGATGATGAAAATAGCCATTGATGCTTTATTCATTGCCTACACGATTTTGAAATTCAAAACCCCCTAACCAAAACAACATCATGCTCTCACATGATAAAAAAAACAAAATAAAAAAAAAAACTGAAATCTACTGTCGCAAATTCCAAGTTATCATGTGAGAACATTATTTTTTAAGTTACGTGATATCAGTTATGTTCTCACATGACTCATATTTAGCAATCGCCAATCTTTAGAGAAACGATGGTTTTTGTACAGCACCAAAACTTTTTATTTCAGCTATCTTTATCATTTTCTAATAACCTTAAAAGCGAAAAATAGATGCCTCAAAAGCGATAAACTGCCAATTTTCTATCCGTGCATTTTGTGGCTTCAAAAACCTCAAACCAAAACAACATCATGTCTCACATGATAATAATGAAAACAAAAACAATGAAAACAGTATGAATTTCAACACAATTATGAAAATCATTATATTATATAATCATTATAAACTTATTATAGAAAATATATTTGAAAAAACTATCAAAATTCAGAAATTATTACATGTTAGCAAAGTTGATAGCAATAGAACGGCAATAATTTGCATTTTGAAAGTGTGTATAACTGTTGTGCGACAGCATTTTCAACATTTAATTAATTAACCCTCTTTCTTATTCTTGAAACATCAGTAATTGCAGTGAAATTTTTTATTTATAATTATTATAACACACGATAATCATAAAAGCTACTAGACAAATCCAATATTTATGATTGACAAAATAAATATTTGAAATGAGTTTTCAAAAAACTAATTTCAAGAATTTTACTGTATGATAATGATGCCCATTTCATTCAAACATACTTTGAATAGCATTACATATGCTGATGAAAATAAACAAACATTTGCCTTTGTGTATATAGCTTGAGATATCACATGCATTAAATAAAAGTTATTTCCATTCTGAAGAAAGAATTTTAAGCTCATATTGCTGACGTCGCCATTTCCACAAAGTAATCTAAACTGCAAAATCACAAAACTGCAGTTTTTGCAATTTCTCAATAAATTTTTCGAATTTATGATGATATTTGAAGCTTCAATACTTCATTATCGTCTGAAAAAGAATGCATATTTTTCTGAATGAAGTGGTATAGAAAGTCTAGTTTTTATCAAAACTGAAATCTCTTCTGTTATGAATCGCTATATTTCAGAACGCACTTTATATAAAAAACAGAATATAATTTGCTGTTGTTTCTTTCGCACGTAACCAAAAAGTGCATTTGTGGTTATAGGTCCGGAAAAGTATGTAAATTTATTTAAGTAAGTTTCTTGAAATTTATATAATAATAATGGCACAAAAGATATATTTGCAAATCATAAAAAACCAATAGAATCAATTCGCATAATGTCACTATCACAATATAGCGTTCATCTAATATTTAACTGCAAGTGACTTCATCAAATCCTATGCAACGATGTCACATCCCTTTACTTTTTATTATATGCGTACTGGATTTCAAAATTTAATTGCCGTGGAGCGTTTTATGTGTTTTGAGAGAACATCAATCAATTTTCTTTAAATATTTTTACATTTCAAAATAAATAACTTTAACTTCATTAAAAATTAATTATTTTTTTATTTTTAAACCACCAAAAATTTTAATTAAATATGTTCATTTATAAATATTTCTTTTAGTTCCATAGGTATAATAAATTACACTAATAGAAAAGTATTTTGCAAAAACAAATTCTTTAAAAGTGTGAATAAACTTGCCAAAAAAAGACGCAAATTTAAATTTATCCAAGCGATATTGGTAAAATAAAGATATTTCTATTTTTTGCAACGTTCAAGCATTTGCAAAATTATACGTTTTTAGTCTTCCCTCTTTTATTTTATAAATAAAATTTACTTCCCTTTCTCCTAATATCTGAATATTCCTATCAGTTTGAAATTTTCTGCTCCTTTCGATAACTTACCCCTTACTTAAACTTAAATGGTATATTCTGTAGCGTATCATATGTGAGTTATTGAATGCATTCAATGGGAAGTATGTATTGCTTTTATTTGTAGATAACTTACAAATTATGAGGGCGGGGTTTGCTGTTTCAAGTGCCCCCTAACGGGCTTTTCAAGCTGGATTTTTTTTATATATAGAAACTCAATAATTAGAAATACGTATACTGACACACAGGAGAATGGAAAGATTTTATGGATTAAATGGGGTAGCCAGATTTTCCTGAAGCTTTCAAAGAAGAGGGCATCCATTAAAATGCTATCGTAGATTGAGAGTTGATTATGAGAAAATTTTTCTATTACCATCACTTACTTTCTAGGCATTTGAATAAAATGAGCCAGGAAACAGGTTTCATGCTTCTATTGTAAACGAGAGGTGGCAGACGGATTTTGAGAAAAATTCAAGTCTCTCGAGAAACAATGTCCAATCCTCTTGTGATGAAACTAAAGGCAGGAAGGTGTTTTCTGATGTAAACTATTTTAATGCCAGGATTGCACTTCCATCTATGCGGGGTTTTTTTATCTGTTCGTTTTATTGTTGCATCTCCACCTTTGCGTTCACTGGCACCATTGCGTTTTATTTAAAGATATGCATACACCTATGAGTTTTTTGTTACATAGGTGCTTTATTGTCAAGATATGCAGTTTTTGTTATCAGTGCGGTTTAAGATATGTACCCTCATCCTTACTTTTTTTTTACATCTATTAATTTTATTTTCAGGATATGTGCCTTCACTTTTGCCTTTTGTTTTAACATAATGTATCTTCACCTATGCGTGTTTTATCACCAGTGTGTTTTAAGACGTGTATCCTCATCCTTCCTTTTTTTTACATCTATTCATTTTATTTTCAGGATATGTATCTTAACTTTTGCATTTTTTTTACTCCAGTGTATTTTGTTTTAAAATAATGTATCTTGACATATGCATGTTTTGTCACCGGTGTGTTTTAAGATATGTATCCTCATCTTTCCTTTTTTTTTTACATCTATTCATTTTTTTTCAGGATATGTATCTTCACTTTTGCCTTTTGTTTTAAGATAATGCATCTTCACGTATGCGTGTTTTGTCACCAGTGTGTTTTAAGACGTGTATTCTCATCTATGCGTTTTATTGTCTGAATAAGCATCTTCACCTTTGCGTTTTTTGACACCAATGCGTTTTATTTTAATGTGTGTATCTTCACCTAAGTATGCTTTTTAATGCACTGATACAGAAAAGGTTAAATCATCATGATTTAAAATGACGATAGCCATTTTGAGACAGTTCTAGAGTTTTTTTTAAAAAAATAAGACGTTAATATAGATTTTTTTTATCATTAATACAAAAGGGAACTCTAATTTTATTTTGAATTCCCTTAAAACTATTTGCAATTAAAATAAAGAAAAACAAATAAAAACTTTCAGATTAATGCGCATACACTCTACAAAAAAAAAAAAAAAAAAAAAAAAAAACATCACCAAACAAAATCTAATAGCCAATAATAATACAATAATAACCTTCATAAGAAAGAATAAGTAGGTTTAAAAATGCATTTATATACATGGAATTTCATAGACAAAAAATAAAGGATAAAAAACTTAAGAAAAAAATATAAAGAGTAGTCCCATTAATTTGCAAGACATAAACTCTCTATTCGAGAGCTCTAATGTTTATTTATCCATATCGATTAATTAATGAAACTTGAAGAGCAAAGTGAGATTCAAAATTTATTAACGAAAATAAAAGCCGAAATAAACTGGTTTTTTCTTTCAAAGTGTTATAAAAAAATTATAAAATGTGCATGAATGAAATAAATAAATTTTTGCAAAATAAATAAAATGTTTTTCATAAATGACACCATTTGACAACAAGATAAGAATTCTTTTGGAAATACTGAGATATTAAAAAGAATTATTATTTTTAATTGAAAAGTTAAGTAAGCCAAAATCATTACATTTTGCACACATTTTAAAACATAGTAACTTTATTTATATTTCAAGCAGGTATTCGAAAGTGCATACGAAACATTAAACAATTTTTGCCATATTTGTCTTTGTTTCCGAATTCACCTAAGTAAAGCAAAAAAAAAAAAAAAAAAAAATATTATTCTGCATTAATATTTCCATTGCTGTTTTAAAAATTCATGTAACACAAAATCATCGTATCTTGCATAAATTTTAAAATACTATAGCTTTATTCCTAATACAAAGGATGATTCATGAATGGATGCCAAATACAAAAGATGTTTGGATTTGTTAGTATTTATTTCAGAATGAAAACGGAGCGAAATTATTATTTTTCAACTGAACCTCCTCAAACAGGTATACCAACCAGTTTCACATATCAACAAATGAAAACTTTTAGATTAATATACATAGAGAAACAATAAAGACCGAACACATAAAATCACCAACAAAACAAAACCGAACAGGAACAATAACAACCTTCACAGAAAACAATGAGTTGGCATAAAAGTCCAAGGATATGCAAATACATTCCGAATTACACACACGAAAATGAAGGGTGCATTATTTAAGAAAAGGTATATCGCGTCCTCGCATCCTTTTGCGAGCATAGATCCTGGATGCGCGAACTCAAATGAGCTCTAAAATATTTACTCACAGAGAATAGGTAATCAGGCTTGGGGAGCAGAGAGAGTGACTCAAAAGATGAAAACAAAAATAAATCCCGGAATAAACAAAGAAGAACTTAAATAAAAATCGATACTTTTCATTTTGGAGTTGGAAGTGGAAGAGGATGGGACAATTTCTCCTTCTGACGAGGGATGGAAAAGAGATGGAAAAAAGATGGAAAATGTGGATGCCGCGTCTTTCATCTTCAACACGAAAACAGATGTCTGGAATTTGTTTAGTTTAAGCAAATAAAAACCGATTGAGTAAGATTCGGATGCAGCTGAAACGGTGGAGAGAGAATAAATTTATTAAAATTAAAATATTGACGTCTGCGTCTTCGTTTCCTTCAGTTTTCCTTCGTGTAATATGTCTGACGTTTTCACAGAGAGAAGTTGATCTGAATGGTTTAGTAATACGATTTTAGACAGTTCTCTTTTGTTTATGATTTATTCGTTTATGATATCGAGCTGTTATTTGTCACCAGTCTTATTCTACAGCTATTTTTTATTCTGTTTCTCAGAATTTTAATCAATATTTCAGAGCATCCAAAATTTTGAAATTTATTTTATAAATATTTATAAAAGCATATACACACAGGAAAGAAATTATAAAGTGGTTTGAGATATATGACTTATCTAAATTTAAATAAAAGTTATTATGACTCTGAATTGAATATTGTGTGTGAATTATCCTCCAGAACAAAAAGAACGAATTCAATCAAATTTTACAAACCTATTGTATAAGACATAACAAATACTATTAATTTTCAAAAATAATAGTATTAATAATATTTAAATTAATTAGAAGTGAACAAAAAATTTCTTTCATTAAACTTCGAACTATTCTATCATTATTTATAAAAATTTCTGTTTTATTTTAATATAACATATGATAACTTTTTTTTAAATCTTAAAATAGGATTTAATCATACTTCAAAGGAAGTTTAATTCTGCCATTCAAACGAAATAAACCCTTTCGTATACCTCAGCATTCATGAATATTTGCAAGGCTTGATATAAAAAATATTAATAATTTATGGAGAAAATTATAAGCCAATTTTTAAAAATCTTTTGATTTAATCGATATTCTAATCTTAGTTAAAAGCAGACGATAAAGATTTTAAACGAAAAAGAATTTTGTATTTTATGACATTTTATACAAAAGCAGTTTATAAATGAGAAATGAATTTCATAAAAATAATTAAATAGTAGAAGAATCATGAAAGTATAAGTAATAGTCAATTAAGAAATGAACCATAAAATTACTTTAATCTTAAGCAACGTCGGTTATATCAACTAGCATAATATAAAATATAATTAAAACTACTGTTTTTTAAAAAATGGTAAATGAGTTATAAAGTTTTAAAATGGCATAAGTTGATCATTGTTCTTCATTATATTTCTCGTATGCATCACCGTAAAGATTTTTTCTTTGATTTATTTTGACCGCATGTTAAAACATATGGTCAAAAATAGTTCAGTCAATGTTTCACGAAATTAAATTTTCTTAACTGTTATCATTTAAGCCCTCTAAAATTATCTTTTCCCCAACGTTGGTTAATTATTTTTCCTTTTTTATTTTTTATGCTTTATGTTTTTTTATTATTTTTAAATATATTCAAATAAATGGATTTGAATATTTTTTTAAAAAAATCAGCAGAATTATGAAAATTATGCAGCCTGAAAGAGTTTTCTGAAGATCAGCCTGAAAGAGAAAGAAAACTTTTGAAAATATTATAGTAAAGAGCCAAGTTGAATTAAACAATTAAAATCTTATGTGGGTGAAGATATGCATGTTCTCAACTTTAAAAGTCTTTATTTCCTTTAATCTCATAAATTTATTCTTTTCCCGAAATAATTGTTGCATTGAAAAAATATAATACACGATTGAATCTGATAAAATTTTAATGCTTTTCAATAATATTTGCCGAATTTCCTCAAACAATATATAGTTCTGGCATATATCACAGGAGACTTTTTAAGCCCTTACTGTAGAAGAAATATGACCACAAATGCCTATTACGTTTGCATGTTGTTATTTCCGCGACATTAAAGAAGATTGTTTAAATATAGATGGAGTAAAATAAATATCTATTTTACACCATCTCATTTTTTGGCAACGCATTCAAATTTTTTGGCCCTTTGAATTTTCAATAGAATTTAGGAGAGATTTTGATTTCGTCAATTTTGTTCAATGAAATGCGTTTTCAATAATTTCAAAAAGTTTTTTTATATCGTTTCAGAAAAGTAGTGAAGCTATTTCTTTTTACATTTGTTTTCTTTAACTTAATTGAGAAAATATTTTATTTGAAATAAATTTATTCAAAAATAGGAAATTGTGAAAATTACTTTCAATGGTTTTATTACACAGATAACAATGTGTTTTTCTTATCTTCAAAGTCCCGAAATCTATCACATTTTCAATTAAAAAACCCAAACAAAGTGGTTATATTAACTTCCGTCATTTTATATGGATAATGTTATCAATTATTTTTAAACTTTTATTTAAATACATAAGTATCTTTGGACTATTTTTGCTTGTAAATGTTGATTGATTTTAAAGAAGAGCGAGATCTTAGAAACGTGTAAAGAGGCTATTACAAATTTCTGTGATATTCCATTTAAATCATGAAAAATGGTTAAAACATTTAGTAAAGAATTACATGAAAAGTATCCTCTTAAACATAAAAAGGAAAGCAACTACTCAACACAATTTATTTAATCTATTTTGTAAATTTATAATTGAGATAAATATAACCCGTAACTGGAAACATGAATTTCCTTTCGCTGTCAGAGACATGCAGTCAAAAAGACTCCATTATTATTATTGTTTTTTCTTTTGTCCTTTATAAATAGCATTGGAATTTATTTTGGAAACACAATACATTCTGAAAATTATGTAATTACCAAAAATATTAAAAACATTAATATTAAAAATGCTAAATGCTATAATAATATTAAAAGTTGGAAAGATATTATAAGAAAAACTTAAACAGTCTTTTGATGTGTACGTACTTCGTTTATATATTACTTAACGACACTAATGTTAATAACTGTTAGAGAATTTAACGAAAAAAAATGAAGAATACAATATGGTATGCAGTGAAAAATATGTAGAAATCATTTGGTGCGTCATATATTTTTTCAATCACAGTCTAAGAGATGTGGAGTCAATGACGCCATAAATAGCAACGAAAACTTTGAAAAAGAGTAACTCGATTATATGAACGTATTCAAACTTGGACTTGTGCCAAGTACAACTTGAAGATTATTGTATTCGAGGATAAAGAAAAATCATGTGATAATCAGAGCCAATGAACAACATGGAGTCATTTTGACTCCCACCTCCAGTTTCAGGATAACCTAAGTTTTCTGTTATGAGAAAATAGTACCTTATGAGTTATTTTTAAAAATAAACCTGTGCAACATAGACCGATAAACCACAGGTGTGTTTCTTGAAAGACAAAAAAACTGGCACAGAAGTTTCGGAATTAGTTGCACTTTTTGTTAATAGGTGGCATCGTACACTATCAAGGCAGTTCGAGGGAAAAAGCTGCTAATTGTCATTCAAGTAAAAATTAGTCACATCACGATAGATCCCAAATGCTGTTCGCCTTTCTAAAGCAGATAGATGATGTATATGAAAATGCAATTTTCTGCCATTCTTTCTATGTGTCAAAGGAAATACATGCAGAACCTGAAACATCAATTTCAAGTTCATCCATCATTACACGATTGCTCAAGAAAATAGTATCTTTCAATATACTCACAAGAAGTATTCTCTAAGGGCAAACTTGGGTGGAATATGGAAAGCAATTCATGCGGGTTCTAGAAACTCTGAAATAGCTCATATCCTTATCTCGAAACATTTTTCAAGAAAAACAAATCCTGCTAAGTTGTTTCGATCCCGTCTATAGTGTATATGAATAACATAGTCAACATTTGACGTTTTCAAATGATGAAATATTGCACCAAAACTGCAAAGTTGTTTTCAGTAGTGATCATTTTTTGGGAAAAAAAATCTTCAAATACCATTTAAAAAAATTGTCATCAACAATTTCACAGATCGCCACCTATAGGCACTTTCTTAAATTAAATTTCGATGATTTTTAATGTTTTTAAACTAAGCATTCTTCTGATTTCATTCTTCTTCTTTTTTCGTTATTGGATTATTTAATTTGGAAAAGACGAAATCCATTGGAGGACATCCTATATATGATTCTGCATTTGAAAGTGTAAATCTAAATTAAATTTTAAGCCAAACATTACTGTTGATTTTTAATCAGCTTGTAATCTCTATAAGGGCTATAACTTAGAAATACAATGAGGTGGTGAAAAAAGATTGATATGTAACTTGTAAACTAAAATCGTGTATCAGTTTTAAATTATGGACAATGTTGTCGTCTGTCATCTCTTTATGATTTTGAAAGTGAAGACTGACTCAAATAACAAGACCAGGTTAACACTCAATAAATTTATTTATCGCATTTAAAACTTAACAATAGTGTATTCCTTCTAGCTACACCTAAACGAGTGCGAAAATGTTTTCTGGTTGCAAGCGGAAAGTTATAAGATGTGAAAAAACGTCATGAGTTTTTAATACCCAGATGGATGACAGAGCGTTCTGATTCGTCACACTCACCTACGACGCTACTTGCAGTTAACAAGTTCTAAAGTATTTCCGGCATTCACTACAACATAAAGAATTTTGATGAAGATGTCTCAAATATAAGTTTGATTACCTTTGTTTGACGATGAAGCTAAAAAAAAAAATTTTTTTTTTTGGGGGGGGGGGATATAAAGAGAAAGTGGAGAACACTCTTTCGGGTTTAATAATATTAGTTCCATAACTTCATGCATGATTAAACTTTTTCTTTTTTATTTTACTACTCTCATAAAAAACATTTTTTTTCTCAAAAACAACGGAATGTTTTTCCACGGTAATGTCCCAAATGTGGAGATCAAACCTGTCTTTAAATAAATCTTATCACCCTCTTTACAGGTAGGGGGCGATCGTCCCTCTCGTCCGATTGAGGGGTGTCAAGGGGATAAGAAAGGGGATTCCAGAAGGATTTGGTTAAAGGGTAGGGAGGGGGAGGTTATCTCCATCTTTTGATGTCGGCTGGTTTGTTTTCTTTTGGGGAGGGGATGGCAGACGAGATTTATTTTCAATCTGATAAAACGGTGCCGAAGTTTAGTGGCGCATGTGAGATATCATGTTGTGAAAATGCTAGGAATATTCGATGGGTAGCGGTATCTTGGAGGGTGCTGGAATTGGCATCAGTACTACGGGGATTGCTTCCGAAAGTGGGTTTGGAGGAGGCCAGTAAGAGAGGAACTGGCCACTTGGCATTTATATCGGAGTAAAAGAGCAGGTTTTAAATCAAATAAAAAGTATAACTTTTAAGATGTCTTTCATAACTTTTGAGTAATGAATTCGTTCGTTTACATTTTATTTCCTAAAAATATGGGACAAGTTTTAAGAACTGGTCAGGCATAATATATTTTTTTAAATAGTGCACTTTTGAAATTTTAATTCGAGCTTTAATTAATTATAAATTAAGCAAGATTTTGACGATTCTACGCGATACTTTTTTGAAAATATGATTCAGAAATGGAGATTCGATTCATTTAAATGAAATTTTGTTTAAATAAATTTCAACATATTATTCTGAAGCTGGATTTTATACACTATGCTTCGAAACGCAACACAAATGTCAGAAAATAATACAGAATCGTATAAATTATTTTTCCCCTCTACGATGCATTTGTTATTATTAAATAGCCGAATTTGCCGCCCGTTTGCAAAGTATATTTGTCGTTTAAGACTTCAATTAAATTTCTTGTGAATGACTTATTTTTCATAATTTAATCAACGAAGTATTATAAGCATCAAATTATTACAGGCATTAAAGTCATGATATTAAACCTGCTCATACGTTTTCTGTTTAAAAGTGTCTGAACATTCCTAAGGAAATCGAGTTCCTTAACATTATATATCGATTATAAACGTAACTGTCAATGTAATTCTTCTTCTAATTGCTTGTTGTCTTTTATGGCAATGTAATTTCCCCTTATCATTTTGCATGTAAACAGTGTAGATAATAAGCAATATTTCTCTTTCTTAGTATTCAACAATAGGAAAACTCATGCATTAAAATACTTGATGATGAATTAAAAACAGTTTTAATACCACAGTGCGAACAATAAAAGTATCGTTCAAAAATTATGTATCAAAATGTTTTTCTTTAACTATTATCAACTTCAGAGAGAATTTCATAATAAACAAATCAGCATAGTTTGAAAGAGAATTTTTTTTAAATTTTAATATTATATATATTTACTCATTGTACCAGATAGTCGCCTAAAGCGGCTACTTATCGAATAATTAAAGCATCTTGGCCTATCCAAGCACCCGTTGTCAGACAGACAATCTGTCGAGTACCTGTCCAGCTTCATCCTTGACTTAACAATATAGCATTTCCATATACATTTCGAAAGCTTAGAGTTACTTAATCCTTTAGACTGACGTATATGGAACCCTCTAACAGCGCTTTAGAGACCTGACAATATTCAGGAGAATGCCGCTACAATTATTGATTGGTGATGTCATCTTGCATATTGCCATATATGCCAATCTTACTCGAGCATCTGCCTTATGTTGTAGATGGAAGAGACTATGCTATTCAAATAATCAGAAATGTATTTTCCAATATCACAGTCGTGAGTAAATGAAGGATAGAGATTGGATTTTCAGTAACATTAGATGAATTTGGCTAATGATTTTATTGTATATAAATTAAAATATGCCTCATAGGAAAGTTATTTTTTAAAATCGTTATCTGAAGTTATACCATCAAACAAGAACAATACATGCAATATGTGTTATTTTATAAAAGAACTTATAATTTTAATTTGTTTGATTATGCAATCCTGTATATTATTAGCATACATTTTCGCCAATTAATATATAATCCACAGAGTTGAATATGTAGTATAAGTAATCCTGTATATTATGTCCGCAGTCATTAACCCTTTTTTCGCAACTAATATAAAATCTACAGTGATGAGTTTAGTTTTAGTTTAGTTTACTTTAGTTATATTAACGTCCCGTTGTAAAGCAACACTAGGGCTATTTTGGGACGGACCTCGTCATTTTAAACCACGTTCAGATGACGAGAACGACACCTGAGCTGGCACCCCCCCCTCTCCAGACCACACCACACCAGCGGGATGACGTTTGGCATGAAGGATTTAACGTGCACTAGACACGTTACACGACAGTTCTTCGGTGGAATCGGGTCTCGAACCTGAAATCCTACGGCTCACAAGCCGAGACCTTATCTACAGTGATGAATAAGTAATACTGTATATTATTTCTGTTGCGAGCAACCCTTTTCTTCAACTAATATACAGTCTACAATGATGAATAAGACAACAGCACTTAGGACTTTTAAGAATTTTCGATAATACAATAACCAGTTAAAGTATGTTGTTTTTTTGTTTAAAATGACACTACGAAAAAAGACTTAGAGTGTTTAAAAGTCATCTTGAAAAAAAAACCATCGTTCGTTTAAATTAAAAGAAAAATTTAAAAAGTCATAATTTTATTGTGATGATTCGACACAAGCTATAAACGAGTCTGAAAATATATGTGCTTGTCGTCAGGGCGTGTTTTCTCAATACTATATATTCCAACAACTAACAATTTAATGCATTCGAACAACGGAACAGTTGCTTACGTGAGTTAAGCCTGGCAGCGATTCAATCTATATTGTTTATTTCTTGTATTTTACCTATACAAAAGTAACTTACACAAATCACTTTCTTCACATAGCTTTTTTATGAATCATGGATATTAGCATTATTTTTGCTTCAATTAATAAATGATTCAAATCAAAACTCAAAACTCTAGATTGCATCCAGACATTAAATTATATGTATAAAAATGAATATTTGTCTGAATGTTTTTAATAAAACATCTATGGTTTTTATATGATCTTGATTAAATACGACATATCTGCTTTTAAAAACAACAAAAGGAAAATTACTTTTAAATTTTCAAACTCCAAGATATATATATATATATATATATATATATATATAAATTCTGAAATTGGATGTTCATTTCATTCCATATTCACTTTCATTTCAAAGCATGTACACCTTTAAATTAGCTCCAGCAATAATTTGTAGTAAATTGAAGCTATTTTTATCAATATTTTTGTTTTATCAAAAAGCAAAAGTGAAATTTTAAATAAATACAACATAACAACGAAGTGAACACATACTCCAGCCGAACAAACTAGTCTATAAAGACGGCTAATATTTTCAAAAAGAGGTACTTCTAATGTAAATACGTCCGCACAATGAAATTGTCATTTTTTTATCTTTCATTATTTAATTTTAGAACGTAAGAAAAGATTAAACCATTTGTATTTTGTAGGGATGAGGACAAAAATTGGAGAATAACTGGTCTCATATAATTATACCTGCCTACTCTTATCCACCCTAAGGCACACGGAAAAAAACTGAATTACCAGACCCACACAATAGCAATACTGCAATACGGTGGTTGAGTCCTAAATGCCACCACCGGCCACGGTATAACCCTTCCCGTGGGAAGTACGCTCCGTCATCGAAGGGAAGTAGCCAACCCCCACCTTTTCTGCATCCATCTGAGTATTGAGAATCAACCACCATACCGGAAGCTTCTCATCTTCATTTCTGAGGTGCTCCTCATTGGGATGTTGGTTGGTTGGTTTGTAGGGTTTAATGGTGCAAAGGCCATGCTTGGCCGTGCTGCGCCACACATATGGTTAACCCTTTGAGAGACTGGCCACATATAAAGATGATAATAAAATTTTAACTAATTGAGTGTAAATTTTGGAAAAATATTTCTTTCATTAAAAATTCATACAAGCTTACACTTTTGATGATAACATTTGTTAACAAATTTCCTCATTCATTTGACTATCGTCAGTTCGGGGATGTACAGATAACCAAATAATACAGTTCTTGACGGATTTTCTGCAAATCTAAACGCAAATATCTAATTTTATTTATAAAAACATGGTCAGTTTTAGCCATATAACTCTTTTGGGTTTAGAGTTATTGTTACCATTTTTACATGGCAAGAAATATACAGACAATTTAGTGCAGAGTTTTATAAAAATCTAAAATTCAGTCCAGCAACTTGCCATATCCTTGTGTACATGAATATACAGACTTTCCTTAGATGCACTGCGCCCAAAATCTGAGATATATCCAGAATTTTGAATACCAAATCTCATCTATCTAACGAGCTAAATGTTTGAGTAAATGCTTTCAGAAATTAGAACTTTCATAAAAAATGGTTAATAGAATCAAGCATAACTATATTTAAAAAAAGTTCTTTTAGTGTTATTATATTTATAAAAATCTAAAAGCTATTTCAAAATAAATGTCTTTAATGCTTAATTTGATGCATATATTGAAAGGGTATTATGAATCATTACTAAACTAAAACTCTCGAATGCATAATCAAAATTTTATATACATTACTGATGTTTCAATTTTCAAACGAATTTTATTTGTGAGTCATACATGTGTGTTAAATCATTTGAGAACGATATGCCATTTGATGTTTCCGATGGCACTGGCATTTCGCAGCAACAATCTGTGATAGTCAAACGTGATTGATGCATCTAACCCTTAATCATCACATCGCCTTTATGCTATCGGCAAGTCAAAAAGCTATCGAATGTAGAATTTTATTTTAATGCTGACAGAAGCAAAATTAACTATTACTATTACAGGCAATAGATTCTGTTCGGAAAAGAATAGTTACAAACTACTTTATTTTGATTAAATAACATATATCTCTATATGTAATGATATTTTTAAATCTAATTCAAATCTTAATTAATTTTCTAATTTTTATCTTAATTTAGCCCATATTAATTTCATTCTAAAATGGTCTCTCATTTCTTGATCCAATTCCCTCTTTTTTAACACTTTCAGGGGCCGTGGGAAGTGTGCTTCCCTCCAAATTTATCAGTTTTTTAATGAAATTATGTAGACTGGCCCAAGTTCTGACACATTTTGCGATTAGACAAAAACTTAGACGTTTCAGTTCCTTATCTCACATACAATGGTACAATACAAGTATCTTGATTTGTTTCTTAATTACTAATTAACCATATTAATTAGTTAATCGAATAAAATTTATTAATAAGCTAAATGAACCACTTTTTTAAAGCTAATCTTAATCTTAAAACTATTTTAATATATCATGACTAGCAAAAAATGGCCTTTTAAAGGGTTATTTAATTCAACGTACGCTCTCTAAAACTGCTACTTCATCATGTTCTCACGCTCCGAATGAAGGGATAAAAAACCTTAACGTTTATCACTTTTTTTAAAAAAGATACTTATGATTTCCTTTCCGAAATCTACATGTATCAAAGAAATCTGAAAATGCAAAAACACTGTCAGTTAACATTTTAATGAGTTTTACCTAAAATTCAATGCATTGAAATCTGATGATCAGCTAAATTCAGCTTTCAATTCCATATAGTAATTGTTATTTTGGACCATCGTTTTCAGAAACAGAACTTTAATTATTCTAAAATAATTTTTTTTCTATATGAGAATTAAGTTTTGAATAGTCATCAAAATCTAAGAATCTAATATTTTGAAACGCTATTATGAATATTTTTGTTACCTCTCTAATCTTTCAACAATGATAATAAACTAAACGTCTTATCATTTATTTTAATTCTAAAAAACACCGTTTAAAATAACTTACATTTAACCATAATATACCATGCCCAAATCAATAAAAATCACTGCATAGCTTACTGCTTAATAAATTAATTTAATATTTCATCCAATTCGTAACCTGCATATCTATCCCATTGGGAGATTAGATAAAAATTTTTAAAAAAATAAACCCGTCTGCATTGCACTCCTTTCGGCATACATCCTAGGAAGCTAAATCGGGAATAGCACTAAATTAAGGAGTCAATTAAATTGAAAGATATCCCTGGAATGTGAAGGCGCGGAATTCTAAATGAAGTATTAAACATTCAAAGTTACTGAGATACTTGGCTAATGTGATTATAAAAGGTAAATTTTTCATCATTTCTGGAAGTGCAACGAGGCAGTGCTATGCTCTGAAAATCGAATTCAACCTCGTTCTCTCATCGCTAATACATTAAATTGATGATGTTTTCTTCTAACTGTTAATAAAATAGTTATGGAGTAATACTTATTTAATTATTCAATCGAACTCTGATTTTTGGTAGAGATGTGTTTTGATTTGTAGAATTTTAGTCGGTGAATGCTTTGTGAATATGACGCATCAATTTCTTTAAACTTAATCGTTTATAAATATTTACTTTACAAGAAATTGCGAAGCGCTTGTTACATAAAACAATTGTAACACTGGAAATCAATATAAAATTGAACAATGCGTTCTTTTCAGAAAAAAATACTCAACACGATTCATAATAATGTAATTTATTATTTATAATGAATGTTTATCTGCAAGGAAATTGTCTAAAGTCACGAATTGAATCATTTCGTTTGAATATACTTAAAAATGCGTCGTTTTCTTTTTAGCATGTCTTCAAATCAAGTTTGTAGAAATAACTGTCATAAAATGATGATTTCTAAAAATTGGTTAGCTTTTTTACTTGATTCCATTTATCACTTTAACGTTGGAAACAAAATATCGCTTTAACGTTATAAATTAACATTATCACTAAAATCAAATTATGACTTTAACGTTATCAATTAACGTAATCACTAATATCAAATTATCACTTTAACGTTGGAGGAAACAAAAGGTTATATGAAGGTGAAAGCATTTTTCAGTCGTGATCAGATGATGATGGCGATGTCTGAGCTGGTACTAACTTTTCTCATTATATTAGTGGTAGGGACATTTGAAATATGATAAATTTAATATGTTCTTGCTCCTCATATATAACATCCTTGCTGCAATTTAATCTTGATCTATGAGGCAGTGGTGACCTCGTGGCATCTTAAGTATACTAAGCATATCTTGAGACATTTATATAACTAAACTAAATTAGTTTTAAATCAATAAATTTCGAATCCCATCGTTAACAAATCCACCATTTAAACATCCATTATAAATCCATTATTTAAAAAGAATTAATGGGATGGAAACTTTAAGAATTTTTTCTGAAACATTTTATACAGTTTAATAGAATTTTCATTTTTTTTTTTTTTTTTACTAAGATTCAATTTAGAGTTTTAGTGTTGTATAATTAATTGATAATAATTAAAAACG
Organism: Argiope bruennichi; assembly: GCF_947563725.1. Taxonomy (NCBI): domain Eukaryota; kingdom Metazoa; phylum Arthropoda; class Arachnida; order Araneae; family Araneidae; genus Argiope; species Argiope bruennichi. The sequence continues at coordinate 57,975,592 of NC_079158.1, forward strand.
ATGAATAATTTCAAAAAAATATTTTTAAAAAATGTACCAAAATTCTACACCTTGCATAGCGCGTATACTTTTGAGATAAACTGCCTTGTTGTAGAATTGTTTAGGTTGCTAATACCTAGTAAATACATACGTTTGATACATTTTCATAGAATTTTCATTTTTTTCACTAAGCCTAAATTTAATGTTTTAGTATTATATAAACAATTGATGATAATTAATAACAACGAATAACTCCATGATAATATTAAAAAAAATGTACCAAAATTCTTCCCCTTCCACAGTTTTTACACTCTTGAGATAAACTGCTTTGTTGTAGAATTGTTGAGGTAGATATTTTGTTAATACTTAGTAAATACATACGTTTGATACATTTTAATAGAATTTTCATTTTTTTCACTAAGCCTAAATTTAATGTTTTAGTAATATATAATCAAATGATGATAATTAATAACAACGAATAATTCCAAAATAATATTAAAAAAATGTACAAAAATTCTTCGCCTTCCACAGTTCTTACACTTTTGAGATAAATATCTTTGTTGTAGAATTGTTGAGGTAGATATTTTGTTAATACTTAGTAAATAATATGTTTGGACATTTTAGAAGAATTTAATTTTTTTCACTAAGCCTAAATTTTATGTTTTAGTGTTTTATAATTAATTGATGATAATTAATAACGACAAATAGTTTAAAAATAACAATCAAAAGAATGTACGAAACTTCTCCGTCTTGCACAGTGCTTACACTCTCAGATAAACTACTTTGTTGTTAATATCCCCAGACCTTTCCCTTAATAAACAATCAATGATAAATGAGGGTTAATTTTTGGTTTCTTGATAATTTACGACCTCAAAAACTCGAAGAAAATTACTCGACCGAAAATTTCCTCCGAGCAATTTATTTGGAAGCAAATGTTATTTTGTAACTCTTGCAAAACTTTTCTAATTACTACACTTCGCTCAGTATTCTACAGCTTACTAACTACCAAACAAGCTTTCATCAAGATGTAAATAAGCCAAACAGGACTAATACCATTTTTTCCATGGCCTCTTATCTTTTCAGAGTTAAATCCAAATTATTGCCGTGAGTCTCCGAAATTAAATTACCCAATGAGACAATGGATCGAAATGGGCGATTTTTGATTCCGTCCGACTTGATTTCGTAGACCGCGGGTTATTTGGGTAGCGTTGAATATTCGTTAAATTTCGTTTGTTTCCGACTCTCTTCGTTTGCATTTACTCCGAATTCCCATTTCCCACGGGAATATCAATGTGTGGGGGAAAACGGGGATTTTTCTCTCTGAATGTGACGACTTTTCCCCGGGCGATTCTCGAATTGGCTTTGAGTGACATACAGTAAAAAAAACATCGTGACATTCGTAATGAAATGGAATTGGAATGGCTGAAAGAGAAAGCGGAAAATATTTTATTCCTTTGATGAAAAAAGCGAAATTACTTAGCTGCTGAAAAGAATCGATAATTTTGTTTTTAATAAAAGTTTCGCAATGATATCATTTATTTTTTTTATATTACAAACAAATATTAGTGTAAACAAATATAGTGTTTAGTTATGCATTTTATGTGCCTCTGATTTGTACATTTTTTAACATATTCAGATAGGTTAGTAAAGGAAAGAAAGCGAAGTAACTCATAATCAGATACAAAAATATTAACTTTAGAATAACCTTATTTTACGAGAAATCTGGAATCTACATATATAGAACTAACATACTAACATGCGTGACACAGAAATTGCTCTTATTACTTATTGTCAAATGACGTATACAAATAGCGTACAAATATTGCAGACTGTTTCACTGAACGTTTGACAGCTGCATTTAATTCAATGGTTCGCTTAGTTAATTAATGGAGATAAAAAAGGTATTATTTAAAATGCCAGGAAGAGAGCTCGCCGAATCCTCCATTCAGTCAAAGAAAAAAAAGATATAAAAGAAATCTAGATAATATAAATAAGACCCAAAAACGAAATTTAAACGAAAATGAAAAAAATATTAAGACATTTACCATCACGTGACACACTTATAGTTCACACCTGCTATCTAATCGTATAGAACAGTTTATTTAATAAGATCCCTTCTTTGCTATATCTTAAAATATGGATCATTTCATTAGATAGATAATCTAAATATTAGGCGTGAATTGTGGAAAATGAACATATTAACCGTCATCAGCTAAGTAATCACTCTCACTTGTCTGTGGAAACTGATATTTATATCTTCCAAAGTTATAATCTCGCAAAAATAATTGTTGCGCCATCTTTAAACTCAAAAATTATATTTTGATTATGTCTATTGCGTATTCCTATTATTTCCTTATATATTCCTTTTTTCGTTATCAATAAATTTTTGAAAATTTAATTCGAGTAAATCAATTTGTAATTATCTCTAATAAATCAGTCTGTAAATATGTTTTAATGTTATGATGAAATTCATTCATCAAAACATTCAATTGCATGCTACATCCCTCCGATGGTGTAGTGTGGAAGTTTGGAGAGGGAGTGCCAGCTCAGGTGTCGTACTTGTCATCTGACAGCGGTTCAGTGGTTCAAAATTACAAGGTCCATCCCGAAATAGCCCCAGTGTTGCTTTAAAACTGAACGTTAATATAACTAAAATAAAATTAAAAAAACAATTGCGTGCTTTTACCAGCTCTAAAATTAAAATAAAGAAGAATTATTTCTTCGCACATTGACTCATCCCAAGTAGGAGTTTCATTTTCGCTTTTATTTTGAAGCATATATACTATTTGACGTGCACGTGCAATAAATTCTACTAGATTGATTCCATTGAATTCATGTTTTTTAATCTTACGAAATAGAAAGGTGATTTTTAAGGCAATATATATTAATCGCTTAATATCTTGAAAAGTCAATAAAATGGGTGAACAAGTTGGTCGCCGAAAGCTACTAGAATTAATTATTTATTTGCATAATACATGTGCCAGTCTGTTAGCAAATGTAAGCAATTTACTCGCACATTTTCTGTACCATGTGAAAAGAAAAAAAAATCCTAATGACTTAGTACTACTCCTTAAGGATATTTAAAATGGTTATGTAAATACTTATATATCATTTGTACCATACCATGAAATATGAATTTTAGTCAACAAATTGAGAGACACATGTACCACTAAGCTTGTAAACAGATGTAAGAAACCAGCTGGTACATCATCTGTACCGTGCCACAGAATGACATCTTAATGACTTTATTAATGAATATACCCATCAGTCCACAAAGAGATGTAAACAGTCTATTTGTGTAAAAACTGTACTATATTCCTATGTAAAATGAGAGAAGTTTTATAACTTAGTATAAGGGCACAACGGTTAGTAAAACAGCCAGAGGTGTAAGCTAGCCAGAAGCATATGTAAAATAAAAACCTACTTTCACATAATTTGTATTATCCCTATCAATATAAAGTGCATCTATAATATTACTACAACATTTTCAATATATTAGCCGCCTATGGCGACCAGTTCGTTCGCCCAATTTATCGACTAATGATAATGTAATAATTAATTTATTTTTTGATATGACTTTAAAACATCAATTCAATCAGCCTACTGTAAATTAAAAAAGTATATATATTACAAAATAAAAGAGGAAGTGAAAATCCCACTTCTGAGTTAATGACTGGTAAAAACATGCGATGGAATGTTTTGATGGAGAGTTGGAATTCCTCCATAGCATTTAAAAACTTTTTTTTTCAGGTAATATATCAAATTGAATGAAAAATATTATGTCTATTAAAGAGAAAATTATGCAGAAATGAAATTGATATCATTAAAAAGATACTTTTCTGAGTCTTAAGATAATACAAAGATTTATTTTATAAGATAATTGTTTTAGAAAATATGGATATCATTTTCCATAGAGAAGTCATAACGATATGGCTAGACTTAAAATTAATGTACGGTCGCCAAAATTGAAGAGATTTGTCACCACATTTTTTTGTAGTCTCTAATAGCCGTTCGTTATTATTTTTGGTATCCATCCAGAATAGAAGTTTTTAGGCGAGATTTTGGACGATTGGCACGATTTTGATGTGCTTGTTGAGAAACAGTTAATTAAACTGAAACCTTATCACGATTTCTCATCTCGAGATGGAAGCCTATTTCTGCGCTCTTGATTAAACTTTTTGTCTGAAGTCTATTTCTTTATTTCATTTATAGCTTCTTTCCTCTGAATGTATGTACTTTTTTATGATATGGCGAAACATCTCCAGGATATTTCTAATAATATTTACCAGCTCCATTTATTAGCTGAGCTAACCGGCGGATTTAATGAACCTCTAAAAATATTCAATTTATGAAGTAGTATAAAATTCGCATGATGGTTTGTTGATATTTGAATATTGTCATTTTAGACTAAGTAATAAGTGCGATATCTATAGCACGTACATTAACGTTCTACATATACAGATTGTAAATAACTTATCTAACAAAATCTTAGAATTATTGTACATATCTTGCGCTAATAGGAATGGATACTTAATTATTTAGTGGCCTCAATCCGCTCATTTTATCCATAAGGAAGAAATTAACAAAAACAATAATTTTTATAATTATTTGGCAATTAAATTCAGCATAATTCAATGGCTAAAATGAATGAATCTCGTTTTACAAACAAAACACTCGAATGACCAGCCAGACAACTAGCATCTTTTCACATCCACTTCACGAGAAACATCCATTAATAACATAACCTCGATTATTACCTCTTTTCTCATCTTCTTCGCTTTACTTAAAGTTCCCAGTGAATTTTGTTACGCCATGGATTAACGAGCGAAAGTGGATTATAAAATGTTGCTAGGATGTCAGATCCTTCCAGCAGTAAATTGCTTGAAGTCAAAAGACTTCGTTCTAATCCGGCAGTTACCGACTGTCTTCTCTTAGTTTGATTAACTAATATTCATCAAGGCGCCCCAATATTCCGCGCTTTATTGCATTACTCGGAAATCCCAATAAATGCGCAGTTTACGGAAGGCCTATTTGCATGATTTAAATTCCCACCAGAGAGTTGGAAAGTTTTGATATACTTATCGAACCGAGTTTTCTCTTAATTACTTTTGCCAATCATCCATTATCTCCGCAGAATGCAATGATCAAAGCGATGGATTGAACTTTGGCAAGAACTAATCAAAGTGGCACCGCAAAGACGATGCTGATTCTAGAGCGAGAGAAGGGAGTAGATATTTCGGTTCTGAATACCGATTTATGGTTTATCAATTGGAATGGGTTTTAGACATAATGATATTCGGCTAAAAATTAAATTTTGTAGATCTTGGTATTTGGTTTCTATGCAAGATAATTTAAACACACTTTGCAAGATTTCATAATTTCTGTCTAGCGATATGGATCAAATTTTGCATTCAGATAAAGGTATGTTTTTTTAAGTTTATCTATATAACTGCCTTTTCTGAAAAGAAAACGCGATTTTATATGCAAAATTTTTTTTATAACTAACAATTAGAATAAGTATATTCATCTTCCACTTAGAAGTATGTTGAGTGCAATATAGTGGAACAACATGAATGACGTGAGTGTTGCGATTCGCGGTACCAGTCCCTTTTTTGCTTTATTTTTTTACTTATGTATTTATATTTAATATTTTTGCTTTTTAAGTTTATCTATATAGGTGTATTTCCCAAAAAATGGCAAATTTACACAAAAAATTTTTTAATAACTAACTATTATTAATAATAATATTAGTACTAATGCCGGCGTCCTTGCATAGGGATAGCGCATCTCTCCGTGATCTGAGCGTCCCGGCTTCGAATCCCGGTTCGGGCATGATCGTTCTTCATCCGCGTTCTATCTGTGAGGTGTGTGAATGTGCCTCCTCCCCTGTAAAAAGGGGTTGTGCAAGCGAATGTGTGAGTTTCATCTTTATATGAGCTAGAAGTCGGACTTCTGTCCTCGGGTGCTCAGGGGTCTTTACCCTCAGAAGCTACTGCACCCCCTTTCCGTGGTAACGCGGACACGACATCATCATCAATATTAGTACTACTAACTAACTAATACTAACTATTTTTCTATTTGCTCTCATGCTTACAATGTCGTAGCGCCATCTCGGACCCGATTTCACATGGTAAAACTGATTGTAAATTCAAAAATATAAGTAATGATAGATAAACTGTAAAATGAATACTGCGACATGGCAGATTATTTCGAATAACATGTTTAAACTAAGTGCATTCATGATTTGCTTTATTTAAATAACTAGTTCATATATAGGTAAGATTGAAAAATTTTCATATGTAATGGGCATGCGATTTGTGTCAAATATTTTCTCCAAAAAATACGATTTAAGAAAAACACTTACCTAGCGAAGCTTGGTCTTCAAGATATTATTAACTAAACCTATAAATCCACAAGAAATTTACGCAGAATCAATGTTCCCTTTTCTCTTACATAATTTTTTGTTTGTTTGTTTCTTATGGCACTTGCCACTGACAAGCCCGATGTTACGAAGACAGCGATTTAAGCCTGAGGGGGACGTCTCTTATTTTTTATAGCAGCGCCAACTAGGGCCAAGAGTACGACTTTGCTACTCACGCATCACTCATTCGCTTGCACAACCCCTTTTTACAGGAGGGCACATTCACACATCTCACAGATAGAACAACAGAAGAACAACCATGCCCAAACCGGGACTCCAACCCGGGACGCTCAGATCACGGGGAAGACGCGCTACCCCTATGCCAGGACGCCGGCACATAATTTTTGATTTATTGAATTAGAAAAATCAAATTCTCATCCAAACGTATTTATGTTACCTGTAATGTTTAAAGACCGAGCACGGTACCTAATTAATTGAATATATCTAGGCAAAATAGGAAATTACATATTTATTTGAATATATACTTTGCGTAAAAAATGTTTGTAATACCTAGGCATTTTATAGGATGAGAAAGGTTATTTAGAGAAATTAAGAAAAAAATATCACTATATAATTTTTATTTAAAAGATGTCTTTCTACAAAATACAACTTATTTATAAAAAGAATATCATCAAAAATATTTTAATTAAGACGTGTAGTGAAAATTGAAAATAATATAAATAGAAATTACATTTTTTTATTAAGTAAAATATAAATCAACTTCCTCCATCAAGAAATGAATTAGTATTATTTTGCATTGCTTTTAAATTTGCATCCTATAAAAATTAAAATGGTCATAAAAAGTTATGTATTTTATACTTAGGTTAAAAATACTTAGGCATTTAATAAACTTTCTGGATTTCAAACCCTGTAATACATATACACTGTATTGATGTGATTGTGCTTACATATTACGGTACATATTTTAAACGCCTTTGGCAATTTACTGATTTACCGGAATTATTTATTATGCAAAATTTCAATTAAATCTTTTGTACGTCACTTGCTCCTAATCCGTTTTTCCGCAATATATTTTTTAACAAAATTTTAATACTCATATAGCTAGTATATTTTAGGAATCTTATACTATTCTGTTTATAGTATTATGCGACTTCTTAAGTTCTTGCCATTTTTTTTATAAAATTTGATTTTAATTTGAAAAAAGAAAATAATTGAGATTACCCACCCAGTAACATGCTTCTAAATCGATAACGTTCGTAAAAACGTATGAAAATAGAAAGAAGAAGAATTCATTCTTAAAGTTTTGCGTGTATGGTGCCAACACGAACAAAAATATACTTGTATGCCAAATATACACATTTTTAGCCAAATCTAATAAATGATTGACTCTCTGCCTTGCATGTAAGTAAATGCAATATCTCATTTATGCAAATCAATAAAATCCGGCATATTATCATCTGTAATTTTGTGTCATATTGATGATATGAATTAACAAGCAAATAATGCGTCTAAATTCATACTTTCACGGCAGAATCACTAAAAATGCTAGTTAGTTAGTTAGCTATATTAACGCCCCGTTTAAAGCAACACTAGGGCTACTTTGGGACGGACCTCGGAATTTTGAACCTTGGGCAGATGACGAGAACGACACCTGAGCTGGCACCCCCTCTCCACACCACACCAAGTGGACGTTTGGCCCTGACGGTTTTATCGTGAAACAGACCTTCTTACACGTCGGTTCTTCTGTGGAATGGTGTCTTGAACCTGAAACCCGACGGCTCACAAGCCGAGATCTTACCACCAGGCCATCACGGCCATACTAAGCATACTAGATTCATGCTAAAAATCTATATTTCATAACTATCGCTCACTAATGGCATGCAATGTATTTGCCGCCTTAGCTAAGATCTCTAATTTTATACACAGATAGGGGACAACATATTTATTGGAGAATATGCTAGAAAGGTTCAAGAAGACTACTCTCGCTGGTTATGATTAATTTCCCACTGAAAAAAAAATTCTTCATTTTTCTCCTTCCAAGTCTTCCTTCGAAGTCATTTCATGCACCCTCATTGGAGAATTTTCTTAAAGATTAATGAGATTCCTTTTCCTTTGTTATTACATACGCATCATTAAGCATGTTTATGATCCCAACATACAGGTGCAAAAAATCTGTCTCCACAAAACAGCATTATCTTCATGTCCCCTCAAAATCTTAATACCATTCCCTAGATCTCCATCCGCATCTAACGTACATATGCATAATTTATGATTACCCCATACAGTGCTACCCAGCACTTTTCAATTCGGTGTTGCATCTTTAAAGTTTTGCGAAAGCTTTCCAAAAGCCCACAGTCGTCGCAGCTTCGATACTTCCCGTCCCAGATTTGTTCCATTCTTTTTTTTTTTTCATTTTTTATTTCTCTTTACAGTACAACTGAAGAAACGTATAATCAATTCAGAGAAAGAACCTACTATGTTACGCTAACGAACTGACGCCGGGTATTCCAGAAGTTTCCAAATCACATTTTTGTCTTTCATTTCTTTTCGCCATGTTCCCTACCGCCCACCCGTTCAACGGAGAAGAATCCCTTTTTCTCTATTTTATTTTTTTTCTTTCTTTTTTTACTTTTTTCCCTCCATGATTCCTCCTTAGAGCGTGCTTCTCTTTTCTAATGCAACAGATGAGAGACTTTCAGAGTCAACACAGATTCAACGACATGTTGGAAAAAGGGAAAATTCAATTTGGATAAGGGGGAAAAGGAAGGAAAATGTGGAAAAATTATCCGTGGGAAAAGCGATATAAAATACTAAGAAAGAGAGAGAGAGAGAGAGTTAGATAGGGAGAGAGAGGAGGCCATCACTGTTTGGCGAGAGGAATTTTCGGGAAATTCAAATCAAATGTTTTGTGGAGGAAGCTTTTGTGGATTGCTTTAAGAGTCTTTTCCTGACTGTTGTTAGAGAGAAGAAGGATCCAGGAAAAGAACTTTGTGGTGCAAGTGAGCTCTTACGAATGGAGAGGGGGGGAGGAAACCCCTGAATGACCATCTGAAAAGAAGCAGACGGATGTTGCATTATAAATGGAGCACTATGTGAAAGCTCCGCAGAGATCTGAACTCATGCAACTGAATAAGATTTAATAGTCTGTCTGCATTTATGAAAAATGTATTTTGTTGGGATGTGTAAATGTGATGTCGATTTCAAAAGCGTTTTGGAAAAGGAACAGCAAATAATTTCGTAAAAATAATTTTCAAAAACACACTTTTATATTACTGAATGAAAATATAGAACTTTTTATTTTTATTTATTTACATATAGATAGATTTTTTATTTAATTATTTTCTGATTTTTAATCTTAAATTTATAATTCATTGTTACGTACGCTGTTAATTTTAAAATCACTTTTATTCTGAAATTCTTTAACTGATAAAGCCTTCCATAAGGAATAAATATTTAATTAAATTAATCAATTAATGAATAAATAAGATCTCAAAATATTAACATTATGAGCCGTCTTTGGAAACATGCAAATATACGGAATTTTAAAAATATAATGCTCAAGGAAGTGAATGAAATTATGATTTTTTTTGACAAACAATTCTTGACAACGGTTATAAGAGTTAGACTAAGATTGTTGAGAAAATTTATTTTATTGCATCAAATATGCTCATGTTTTTCTCAAACAATTTCACTTAATTTCTATTTTTTCTTGTATAAAAAGAAAGAAAGTCGATTAAAAATTCTTTCTTTTCATACAAGAAACAATAGAAATTAAGTAAAATTGTTTGAGAAAAACATGAGCATATTTGATGCAATAAAATAAATTTTCTCAACAATCTTAGTCTAATTTTTAAGACCGTTGTCAAGATTTGTTTGTCAAAAAAAATCATAATTTTGAGACATACGTGTGGAGAAAATTCGCCTAGTTATAAAAATCAGAATTTATTAACATCATTAAAAATGCATAACTTTAGAATATTTTCCATCAAAATATTCAAAAATTTGGATGTAAAGGAAAATTGGACAATTCTTGACAGCAAGCATCGTTTCTAACTGTTATTTTTTTTCCAAAAATATTCTAAAAATTTAAATCCAGAAAACATTAACCTCTTCGTCGTCCGTAAAGCATCTAGAGAGGTTCAAGTTAAACTTCTACAGGACGGTCGTAAAGACTTCAAGCGTTCTTCCATATTCTAAACTTTTAAACATTTAAAACGCTCTGTAAATAGTTACCTGCTTGAGTTTTTATTTTTATTTGTTCTTATAAAGGAAAAACAGAAATTTTCGTGGACAGGACAGGACGGCGAAGGGGTTAATAACTATTGTAAATATACATAATAAATAAAATATTAAAATTTCCTTTTTAAAAGTGTTTTTAAACTGTTTATATGAAATTATCAATAAAATTACTTCCAATGTTCGAGATCTATCATTACCCCTTGAATATTCCGTTCCTCATGCATTGACGATGAATATGTTCCTCATCGCATAACATCGCACAAAAGACTCATCACAAGACTCTTTCACTACCAAAAAATCAAACATTCCACTTCCTACGAGCAATAGACAATAAGTATTCACTTAAGAAATATTTCAAACCAACCTTCAAGTCATAAACCTCTCTATCCCATGCTTTACGGATATTAAAACGCCCTCATTTTTTAATCAACCGCCAGCGCTCTGTTTATACCATCTTCCCCGAAAGCTGTCCTGCCATAAAACTGCGCCAGACCATGCAACGCCAGTAAATAATTTCTGCCCGGATGGTTTTATTAATAAGAGGCTCCTTACAATCACTTTTATTTACTTAATAATAGGAACGTTCAGAGCTAGCAACGGAATTCACTTCAGTCGCCCGTTATAATTAATTTGCATATTCTAACGCATCCCCACTTTCCAGCCCCCCCCATCACGTTTTCGAATTTCCGCCGAGAGTTCATATCAGTTCTTGGGATCTCTTTCCCCGCCTGATCAGAACATGGGGAAATTGTACAAGGAATGAAGCCTGGTTCCCAAACATACCACTAAATTGTCGATGGGGTATGTGTGGGTTGTATTGGAATCTTGTGGTGTGTTTCATTGAATTCTGGTTGTGGGTAATCCATGTGTCTGAATATGGGATCAATCAATTGAATTTTTATTTAATGTCATTTAATATGGGATAATGATGATGCAGAAAAATTCACTAGAAGTTAATCTGATTTATTAAGAAATTTTCATTCGATTGATCAGATCATGGCTAGATTGGATACGTAATATGCCATTGAAATGCCGAAAGTATAAATGTCAATTGTATTGGAATTTTGCGCCATATTTTATTAGACCATGCTGTCTGTAAATTTTGTATCTGATTCCTTAAGAATTAATTGAAATTTTACTTAATATCATTTAATATAGGATGATAATGATGCAGAAAAAAATCGCTAGGAGTTAATCTGATTTCTTAAGAATTTTTTTTCGACTGATCAGATCATAGTTAAATTGGTTTTGGAACATACCACTGAAATGTCGATTGTAAAAATGTGAATTGTATTGGGATTTTGTGCCATATTTTGTTGGGTTATGTTGTTTATAACTCTTGTGTCTGATTAATTAAGAATTAATTGAAATTTTACTTAATATCATTTAATATAGAATGATAATAATGCAGAAAAAAAATCGCTAGAAATTAATCTGATTTCTTAAGAATTTTTTTTCGACTGATCAGATCATAGTTAGATTGGTTATGAAACATACCACTGAAATGTCGATTGTAAAAATGTGCGTTGTATCGGAATTTTGTGCCATATTTTGTAAGGTTACGTTGTTTATAACTCTTGTGTCTGATTCCTTAAGAATTAATTCAAATTTTACTTCATATCATTTAATACAAAATGATAATGATGGAGAAAACAGTCGACGAGAATTAATATAAATTCTTAAGAATTTTTTTATACTGATCAAATCATGGTTAGATTGGTTATATATCATACCATTGAAATGTCGATTATCTAGGATGATGATGATACAAAAAAAATAAGATTAAAAAAAAAAGGAATGAATATATATAATTTGCAAATTCTGTTTCTCGACTGATCAAATCATGGAAAAAATTTTGCAAGAAATAAAACTGATTCTGAAACGTACCATTGAAATATGGATTGTAAAATTGTGTGTTGTATTGGAATTTTGTACCATATTTTGTTGGGTGATGCTTTTTGTTAGTTTTGTGTTTAATTCCTTAAGAGTCAAAATGAAATTTTACCTATTATCTTTTAATATAGGATGATGACGATACCAAAAAAAAAAAATCGCAACGAATTGACATGACTGCTTGCGAATTCTTTTGCTCGACTGACCAGATCATGTGTACAATTATGTAAAGAATGAAAATGGTTCTGAAACATACCATTGAAATGTCGGTTTTATATATATGAATTGTGTTTGAATTTTGTGGCATGTTTTGTTGGGTTATGCTGTTTGTAACTTTTGTGTCTAATTCCATAAGAATCAAAATGAAATTTTTCCTACTATCATTTAATATAGGATGATGATGATGATGCAAAAAAATCGGTATGAATTGATCTGACTTTTTGAAAATTCTTTCTCTCAAAAGATCAGATCATGGGTAAATTTTGCAAGGAAGGAAGCTGGTACTTAAACATATCATTAAAATATCACTTGTGTAAATGTGAATTGGAATTTTAAACATGTTTTGCTGGGCCACACTGTTTATAACTTTGGTGTTCAATTCCCTAAGAGTTAATCAATTGAAATTTTATTTAACATAATTTAACTTAAGTTGATGATGAGAAGAAACACATGGACTCCCTCGAATGGGTCAGATTATGTGTTAAATTATTTAAGGAATCAAGCTGGTTCTGATTCATAACCCTAAAATACCAATAATGTAAACAAGGATTGTATTGGATTTCTTGCTATGATTTTCTGAGTCATTAAAATGAGTCAACTTCGTGCTGAAACAGTTATTTTTCCGAAATGCCGATAATGTGATGATGGATAGGATTGTAATCGAATTTTGAACTATGATTTGCTGACGCAGTATTTTTGTAATATTTATGTCCAATTTTTAAAAGATTAACAAAAATTATATTAAGATCATTTAAAACAGTAGGATAATGTCGATAAAAATTTCAACAATAGAAACAAATTTAGCAACAGATAACATATAGATGACCTTTTGCGTTTTTGATGGATGTTATTGTATAATGGTTTGAGAAAATAGCTCCAATGGAAGCATTTGAATCATTTGTAATAAATATGTGCAATGCCTTTTCTTAATAATCATTATGTTAAGAATTGATGAAAAGGTGAAAAGTAATTGAAGTTTATATACGAAGTTAATATACTAAATACATAAGAGAATATCTTGGTTATTATTTCTAACAAAATTAACATTAGTGACTTTATTTAAGAAGACAATGGACTTTGAAATAAACATAAATGGACAGAAACATGAAATTTTATTTTTATCGTTTCCTCACCAAAATATATGTTTACATTCCACTGAAATAGTGTTATAAGATATATTGTTCAATAAAATGAATATTTCAAAGACCTAGAGAAAAAAACAATTTTAATTATTTTCTTCAAAATGATATTGTAATTAGCTTCAAATATTATTGCAATGTTACAGGTGTCTTAATCTTTGAAGAAATTAAATAGAATTGATAATAAAGATTTCGGTTAAACAGTAAAAGAGATTTTTTTTTATTTTGAAGCTGTTTTTTTTTATAGTTAAAAACCAATTATACTTACGAAAAACATAAAATTCGTGTGAAAATTCAGTAAGTGAGCGTAGGAATATTTCTAAAAAATTAGCATTAAATAGGAATTACAAAATCATACACAGTTCTATTTCAAATAAATTTATAATGGGTAGTAAGGAAAAAATAACAAAAAAATAATTAAAAATTGAATCGTTTAAAATATTTTGAAATCTTAAAAAAATTGCATGTTTTAATTTTTTTTAAAAAAATAATATTCCGTTTTAAAAGATTTTTTAAAGAAATTTGATGCATTAATATTTTAATACATGCACATAAAAATTCCATAACTCTAAGCGAATAATTCGCAAAAATGCCTAATAGAGTACGCAATCCACCCTTAAAAAGAATAGTTAAACATGTTTAACTATTTATATAACAAATAAAATTATATAACAAACAATAATAGTTACACATGTTCTGTCATAATTTTTTTTTTTGCAAAAATTTTTTAATTTAATTTTGTCATGTGAAATGTAAGAAATAATGAAGCCGGCGTCCTGTCATAGGGGTAGCGTATCTTCCCCGTGATCTGGGCTTCCCGGGTTCGAGTCCCGATTTGGGCATGGTTTTTCTTCAGTTGTTCCATCTGTGGATGTGCCCCCCCTGTAAAAAGGGGTTCTGCAAGGAAATTAGTGATGCGTGAGTAGCGAAGTCGTACTGTTGCCGCTACTATAAAAACAAGAGACGCTCGTCCACCGGCTTAAATCGCTGTCTTCGTAACAGCAGGCTTGTCCATGGCAAGTGCCATAAGAAACCACTACAAGAGATAATGAAGTTCGATAGTCAAGGTACTATCTTGCTATTCCAATTCCAGAGAAATTAATATTCTTGATCCAGTCATCACTTTATCGCAATAAAGGGTCAAAATTGCCGAAGAATTACTATACTATGGAAAAGACAGAATTGAAATTAAGAATTATTCTTAATTCAGCATAAAAATAATTTTACACAACGTTTTTAAGAATTCCGTATAATAATTTGCTATATAACATCCTAAATAAGGCCATCATTAGAAAATAATTATTCTAAATTTTCTAAAATTTCTAAAATCAAATAATATATTTTCTCTACAAAAAAAGGTACTTTAATGCCAGATTTCCAGACACAAAATCGTTGATCTGTTTCATTATGACACAATTTATATCTTGGATACTCACACCACGTCTTCCATTACCAATCTCCCCACGATTCAACATACAGAAAACAAAAGGACTTACACCAATACGATTCAAAACGACTTACACCACTCCAATTCCATCATCATCGAAATTTACAGCGCACTTTCTGTCATCACCCCCTTCTGATCACTGCCCTACCTCCTGGATATAATATTGCCATATCATCACTGAAAGACAAAGAAAGCTGTCTTACAAATAGCTCCAGGGTCAGTTCTCGGAACGTAGCACACACAAGCACGCATAATGCCTTTTCATAACAATCATTACTGTGGCGCTTCACTGGAAAGATATTTATTTAATGCTTCCAGGGCAGTTTGTTCTGATTTATGCTCCCTCACTTGGCGTAATTGGCGACGTCAATCACATCTGCATGGCCGTTCATAAGGCCGCAATGTTCTGCAATTATTTTGCATCCAGGATGTTCATCGAGGGTGTTAAGTGGCGGCCTAAATCGTTGTCGTTTGCTAGCTCTGTTGGAGGGTTCGAGGAGCTAATGGAGTGATTTATATGCAAGGTGGCGAGGTTATGCAGAATTTAGTGGTAGGAAATTTTGAGGCACTTTGTTGTGGCCTCGGAGGTTATTGTACCCGGTCTTGGACAGTAAGTTCTCCAGATTCTTGTTCAAGGTGATGAGCATCGGCAATGGCTAATTTTACCTGAAGATTTTTAAAGAAATTTACGCTGACGGATTTCGGAAGGTTTCCATTATGCAAATGAATAAATGCTAGAAATATTAACCGCTGAGTAATTCATACCTACATTACAATATATACCAAAAATATGACGATTCACTTACTTCTTTTCTCTTCAAATTATACTAGAAGTGCTGATATTTCTTAGAACAAAATATAATAGTCAAAATTTTGATATACAAATAAGTTATCAATAAGGCTCATTTGTAGTATTCTGCTAAAGGTATAAAAAAGCCACACATATTTTATTCTTTTTACTTGAAATTATTCTAGAAGTGGTTCTTGTGGGAAAAATTCGATGACCTAAATTTTGATTAAATTTGTTTTATCAATAAGGCATATCTGTTTTATTCTTGTGAAAGCGTTCAAAAGTCATACATATTTGATATTTTTCTTGAAATTACTCTAGAAGTGGTGAGTGTTTCTTTAAAAAAAATATAAGGATCTAAATTTTGATATATAAATGTATGATCATTAAGGTTCATCTGTTCTTCTCTGGTGAAGATATATAAAAATCGTACTTTTTACGTCATATGGTTTGAATGGTTTTCTACAGTATACATGAAAAAACTTACGGGGAGAATTAGTTATGCTACTATATTTAAAATGTTATTTTATATGTTTATAAATGTTATTTTATATGCTACTATATTTAAAATGTTATTTTATATGTTTATAAATGTTATTTTATATGCTACTATATTTAAAATGTTATTTTATATGCTACTATATTTAAAATGTTATTTTATATAAATTATATTTTATATAATTTATTTCTATATACTTAACCCTTATCGTGGCAAGATTGCTTTTTTGAAGAAAAGCAAAAAAATGCATATAGATAGCTTCTTTACGCTATAAAAAACATTAAAAAAAATCGTGTAATAAAAATCGTTTAATAAAACTAAGTTAAAAATTATTTTATAGGGGTAGTATATTTTTATAAAGTTGTATGTATGGTATACTATACAAAATGAACATAAGGGTTAATATATACCAAAATTACTCACGAATTATTAGTGGGGTACCAAATAATTACTCACGAATAATAAGGGTTAATATATACCAAAATTATCACCAAAATTACTTACGAATCCATTTTATTGTTTATTCTTCAATATGTACTATAAGTATCGATTTATTTTGTAAAAAGTTATGATGGTGGTAATTCTGAAAAGCAGGGCTCCCTTAACAATTCATGTGAAAAATAATTTGAAAAGAAATATTAATGCTTTAAAACTAATCAAACATTTCTGATAAATTAGTAAATTAACCTTCGATCAATAAATGGCAAAATAATAGTTCCAAAAAATAAATTATAAGATATATTGTTCTATATATCTTCTTAAATAACCTGTAGATTAAATTTTAAAATATTTAATTTTTAAAAATAGTCTTGTGTATTTTTAAATCAGCATGAGATAAATGTATTTTCGGAAAAATTTTATTTTGGAGAACCTTTATTTTACCATCTTTATCAAAAAAATACAAAACTCTGTAACTTTATAACTAAGACTTAAAGCAGTCTCTCTTTTAATTTCTAAAGAAAAAAAAATATATCAATTACATGGATAAGATATAATCCGTTTTCTCTATATAAAAATAATGCTTAACAAATTTTCAACTGACAGTTATAATAATAAATATGAAGAAATAAAAATGGCATCCTTCATGAAAGGATCATAAAAAAATGGCTTTGAATAAATTAAGCTGAGTTAGCACTAAAAAAAATCTCATTAGCTGTCAAAAGCACTAATTGTCACTCGAAGCATATTAAAAATTGTTGATAGAAAAATATGAACAATAGAGAATCTTTAACTAAGCACTTAATTTGTTTTCTGCTTTCTTAATAACTTTCTATGTGCACTTTATTTTCTTTTTTCTGGGTATTAGCCATTTTATTTTTATAATTCATATAATGACTATAGTTTTCCCAGTCATCATTTTTCTTTTATGATTTTCTTTGGCTTTTATATTTATCAAGAAAGGCAAAAGTCCTTTATTATCTTAATTATCTTTATCCAAGACTAAACTAGACGAGTCTGGCATGAAACTACCAGCGCCAAAAATTACAGGTTTTGCAGGAAAGAGTATTTTCTAGGATGCTAGTTATCTATTTCTTTTTCTTGTTCGTAATTCAAGAACTAAAATTAAGCATTCAATTGAATAAATTTCTCCTTTCTACAATTTTAAATCTTAGATCATCTTATCTTATCTTATAAAAAATCAAACGTTTTATATAATTATTGCAAAGTGTGTGTAATTATAAAAAAAAAGCATATAAGACTTACAACTTAATGACTAAATATTTTAGATCCCTCTCTTTAAATTTTGAACTGAAGAAAAGAAAATATTAATTATAAAATAAGATTTATTCGTTTTTATATCGGAACTGGACAATAGGTTCTATCAGAATGGAATCCTAGTGAAATATCATCAAAGTTCTCGTAAATACCATGAACATAACTTAAAATCAATGAAGTAGGGTATCATACAAATTACTAATTGTAATTGGCGGGAGTAATCTCTCCGAAACTTTTATGTTTACTCCAAAATAAAGTTCTCATCCTTTATTCCTCGCATAAAACGGTGCCCTTTGGTAAGACCGAAAATACCTTACACGACATTTTTTGACATTTGCAATATTTTATATTTATTTTTATACGTATACGAAAAAAAAAACAATGCGAAAAGTATACTTTTTAAAAATATTTTTATAGCTCTATAATCGTCAAAAACTTTGAACGACGACCCCCGGAGGGCACCTCGAAAAGAGCATGAGATGCTTCCAGTATGGTGGTTGGATCTCGTCACTCTGGAGGGTACACAAAAAGGTGGGGGATCTGGCACCTCCCATTGATGACGCAACATACTTCCTTCGGGAAGGGTTGTACCGTGGCCGGTGATGGCCCTTAGGAAGCAACTACACTTCCTGCCAGTGTTGCTGTTGCGGGGTCCGGTCATTCAGTTTTTCTTTATCCGTGTGCCTTCGGGCGAGTTGGAGAGTCAGTGATATGACATATGACTTTGGCAACATGCCGTTCTAAAATATATTCTACTAAACGGGAGCAATTCCTTACCAGAATTAATCCTTTTATGAGTATTCTTAAGTAAGTAAAATTTTAAACATTATTTCAGGGCACTGCTAATAATAATTCAAAGACAATAGAGTCAAACCATTAAGTAAAAACGTACTATATATATATATATATATATATATATATATATATATATATATATATATATATATATATATATATATATATATATATATATAAAAGAAAACTAACCGATTTCTTTCTTTTTCTGAGAGCTTAGAAAAAAGAAACATTGACTCTCTTTTGATGTTTTGCGATTGTTAAGAAATGAAAAAACAACGACATGAATACCAGAAACCAGTATATGAAATGCCATTTTGAAGAACCAAAGGAAAAATTTTCTTTTCAGTTAAATTCTTATGGAAAGTGTGGAGAGAGGAGTGCCAGCTCAGGTGTCGTCCTCGTCATCTGATCGCGGTTCAAAATTACGAGGTCCGTCCCAAAATAGCCCTAGTGTTTCTTTACAACGGGACGTTAATATAATGAAACTAAACTCTTATGGAAAATAAAAATTGGATTCTCTGTGACTAGGGACATTGGTTCATTCTTTGGAATCAAACCCATCATTACTTTATGTCAATCAATTAACTAAAACCAACAACATTAAACAATTGATTAATTAATATAGCTAGCTGTTATTAACAATTGGTTAATAAGCTATATATTAGACAATTGATTAGCTAAACTATTAATGAATTGAAAATGGATTATCTCTTTCAAAGAACTAGATATAATATATACTTAGACATAAAAATTTTAACTTGAAATTATTGCACAAAAATAACCAATCTAAAAACTGCATAAACCACCACTTAATACAAGTCATTCATAGAAACCATGCCTCGCCATTGTCTGAGTTAGGTTTTCTATTCAAATCCCTTCACGGACACTGAATGCTGCATTCGATCATCCCCCCCTAGCTGCGGGAATCCCAGATGGAGATGACACTCACCACGAGACCGTGTGAACACGGTGATTTAATAAATGAGCGACGGAGGAGCGACTATCTGTTTCAGAGAAATATAGTTATTATTGCGTACAAGAGTCAAACATTGCGAGGCAGCAGCAATTCCAGCTTCCAAAGCATTGCTTTGAGTCAACACGACGCATTAGATCAGCACATTAAATTCGGACCGCTCGCATTGTGGGGTGTTAGCTGGATCTGGAGGAATGGACATTCTTTAGGTCGGAAAAAATGATAATGGTGAATAAGGTTTTTGCTTAACAAATTTTGGGCGTATTTAAAAGATTTTTTTAAATTATAGTTGATTTTATTTTGTGTAAATATTGAATGCTACTTGTTTTCTTGAATGATAGATTTAATTTAGTAAACATTAATCTACTTGGAATACCTTGATATCTAATGGATTCAAAATAATCTTTGACTCATTGAAAATCGATGTTTCAAATCGAGCCGATAAACAGATTTTTTGAAGGTTCAGGTGAATTCAAAATGAGAGGCAATTGCACTTTTTCATTCAAGCATCTAATAAATAAATGAATTTCAAAGACATTTTTACACTTTATGGGAAATTTATAATATCTTATACTGTCAATGCATCCTAAACACCTGAGATAAGAGGATGAGAATATTCCGGTCTTGTGGTTGGTTCTCGCTTTCCTGGTAGATATAGAAATGGTGGAGGTTGGCTAGCTCCTATCAATGATGGGAAGTATTTCCGGTGGAAGGGTTGTACCGTCGCCGTTGATGGCCCTTAGGATTCAACTTCAGTTCCCGTCTAATGCTGTCATGGCAGTCAGGTCATTCAAATTTTATCAGTGTGCTTTTAGGCGGGTGGGAGTAATCAATTTGTGATTATGTTACCAATGTTTTCAGATTAATAAGTACAAAATAAAATTCATTCTAAAATATTCTCTTATTTCGTGATCAAATTCCACTTTCGGTTTAATTAATTCCTCTGTAAAACTAATACGCCATCAGTACTACGTATCAAATGAAAGTGATATCTTCGGTTACCCTTGAAAAGGTGTCAAAGGTCACCACGTGTATTGAATTGGCGCCTGGCCAGAAATCCTATGTTATATAAGACTAGTGATCATTTGTTCACCCCTTTTTGACTTCTGCTTTTGTGCCGCACAGTGCCTTCTTGTATATAATCATGCTTGCCACTCGGAAGAGGATAAAACGAAATTTAAAATATAACATGTCTCTTCAACGCCTTGTCAAACCTGCACTCTTCTACTCAATCAAAATATATTATATATTATTTAGCCGACAGGACTCGAAATCATTACACACACACATATATATATATATATATATATATATATATATATATATATATATATATATATATATATATATATATTATATATATATATATATATATATATATATATATATATATATATATATATATATATATATATATATATATATATATATATATATATATATATATATATATATATATATATATATATATAATTGCTAATCAATGTATAGTTAATCAATCAATCAAGTGTAACATAATTCCATCCTACGCCCATAACATTGAGTTATCTTAACCTGATGGCTGAGCACAAGATGGAAGAAAAGAAGGGGTGGAGGAAGAAAGAATGACGTGACGAATAATTTACGGGATATCCAAGGAGAATCCAATCAAAGTTACATGCTGGACTGTTGTATTAATATTATAGCAAAATACTACTTAAATGAATGGAATAGAAATATTTAGAAACAAACTTGGATAATGGATAGATCTTAGAGAGTAACGTTGATATTTACATACTCTCTCTCTCTCTCTCTACATCGCAGCCTCTCTACATTTTTGAAGTCATTAGCCAGCTAAACGAATGCTTAGTTAAAAAATACTTTACATTTCATGAGGAAGCATATTTCAAACTATCTCCTTCATTCATTATGAAGGGATGTATTTCATCAAAGTTGGTTGACATTACAAAATTAATTCATTTAATATAATGGAACAAACAGCTGGACTAAAAGCTGGATGGCTAAATAATCTGTACAAGAAAATGAAAATTTTATACAATTTACGCTCCAGGCTTACTGTTTTATATCAGCACACTAGACAAATAATGATTACTTTGTAAATGACGTGAACAAACGAAACACTAAAAACAATGGTTACAACAATCGCCATTTTTTCTCTCATGTTAATTAAACTACAAATAAAGCTGATAATAGAAAAGGTAAAGAATCTTGAAACGAGAAAAAATATCATTATCGCAGACAGGTAAAGCGATAGAACCTTTTCCTTTCTTACAAAATAACCGTTCCTTTCAAGTTTCCAGATCCACCCTATGCATTCTTTACCATTCTTCCAGATCTTCGAAGAACCCAGAGGCAAAAACTCTAGCAACTGCAGCTATTATCTTATCCGTTACACTATTTTTTTACCCCTTTTATTATATTTTATTTTAGAGGAAGGGGGGGGGGTATTCACAGCAGGAAAGAGGGGGAGGTGAAAGAGTTACTCTTTTTTCGCCAACTTTTCTCGCTTCTTCTTGGCATCGGAAGACCCTCCGGCTTGGTTTGGAACTATGAGCCTTTATCATGGTGGGAAGTTTTATGTACAGTGTGTGGAGATTGCGTTGAAGGCATTTGTTTTAAATAGAGTGGAGTTACCAAAGGCTTTCTTTTATTTATATTTTTTTGGTCTTCTTGTCGATATTCTTGGTGTTTTATGCACTATTTCCTGAAGGAAGAATTTGGAAGAGTGACAAAAATTAGTCGCTTAAAGGAATTCTGTGAAAGAGGAACGGCTATTATTTGTGATAATTCTGTTGTTGTGGCAACTACGACAGTAGCAATCAGTGAATCTAGTGAATCCTTAAGACTCTGCTGAATAGGATTGGGTAAAAAATTAAATTTTTTAGTGTGAAGTGTTTAGATTTTTTTTAATGATTGTGCTTGTTTAATAAAAAATTATTTTTGCTTTCAATGATGGAGTTTATTGCGTTGATTGGTTTCGTCACAAAATAACTGTTTTTATTAGCACGTGTTTTATCATGTTTATTCTGCCGTTTGTTTCTTCATGAATGACTTTTATCAATATAGAGTCAAGAATTGTTATTTAAAGAGCTTTAAGGGTTAATTTGTAAATAATAAAACTAATTTTCTTACAAAATGCATTTTTTAATGAATTAAAAGTTTTATTTTAGAAAGTGTGAGAAACTGAAAGAAATATTATAAATATCATAAAAATTTTAATTTTTAAGTGAATATTCGGGTATTTAATTTTAGATTACAATTTATGCAGTTTAATTAACTTGTAGTATGAGTTTCTCAGTCTAGATTTAAAATTTTCTTTTGATGACAATTTTTAGATGAAAAAAAATTGTATTTTACGATTTAGAAGGCTACTTATGAATGCCCGCTTATCGAAAATTTTAAAATTTGGTACTTCATACAATCCAAACATTGATAAATTTCACAAATCATTATTATAAGCATTATTTTCTATGATACATTTTATATACTCACAACTAGATGGCACCACTAGTTTGGAATCAAAATTTTAATGCAAATGATTCAATTTATTGAAAGTTGCATTCTGAAAGATAAACTGTTGTATTGTCGATGAAAACGAACAATGGAGGAAAATTTCAGAACCCTAATATATCAATAAGCGAGTTTAAAATCAATAATCATATTCCATCTTTAGAATTGTAAAATAATTCGAGTTAAAGAAAAGCTATAATCTGTATTATAGAACTAGGGGGAATTCCGCGATATTATGAAGTTTTCTAATTTTTAACAAATTAAAATATATTTTGGAAAAGAATATTTTTCATTATTGCTTTTAAATTAATTAAATAAAAATCGTAAATATTTAATTTAGAAAGATTTTTTATTTGTCATTGCAAAAGTCCCAAGATATAATTTTCCTATTAGGATTGAAATAAAGAGATTCGTGAATACTACAGGACGTTTTACATTATAATATTTGGGCTAGTTATAATAAAATAAATTATCTGTTGGAGTCACTTCATATTCACATGGCATGGCATCAGATGCGATCTGTGAGTTTCAATTTGGAGTCAGTTGCATCTTATTCAGAAATAAAGAGCAGATCTTCCAGATATTATCCCGTATACTCTCTAATAAATGCATTTACCTATTATTGACCGCACACCACTGGCCTACACTCCTTACGAAAGAGCTTAAAGCGTCTGATCTTTGGCAATTAATTGCTAGAATATTAATGCACCTGAACATTGAATATTTGATTTGGACGTATTATCTCCGACTATTGGAAAATAAATTAGATACAGAACTGCAATAAAAGACACGTGATGATATACTAAATATCATATACTTATAATATTGTATTTTTCTGTTACCCTGTTTCCATGCTTGTGAAAGTAAACACTTCGAAGAAATTTCAAAATATTCTTCATTTTAAATAATAAATCAGAGTATTAAATTTTATCCATATAGCTCTCTTCGTTTTGTACTATCGTTTAATTTTACATTTGGATTACCGGACTGGCAGAATTCCATTGAATAAATTTCATTCCAAATTTGACACAAATTTTCACATTTCGTGTAATGACCATACTCTAAATTTCAACCTTACAGCTCAAGTTTAGTTTAGTTATAATAACGTCCCGTTGTAGAACAACACTAGGGCTCTTTTGGGACGGACCTGGTAATTTTGAACCGTAGTTAGATGATGAGGACGACACCTGAGCTGGCACCCCCCTCTCAACGCCACACCAAACCAGCGGGAGGACGTTTGGCATGCCGGATTTAACATACAACAGACCCCTCTTACACGCCAGTTTTTCGATGGAATCAGGTCTCGAACCTGAAACCCTCCGGCTCACAAGCCGAGACCTTACCACCAGGCCACCGCGGCTATCTCTTATAGCTCAAAGCGCTTATATATTGTGTTCACAAACAGATAGGCATGAATTCAAGACGGTGTTTTTCAATTTATGGAGATCTGAAATTTGGAGATGCACAAAATTTATGGAATGTTTGTGGATTGCAATACCTTTTCTTTGTATACAAAAAATTAAAAAGGAAGTGGCGCGAGGTTTAAGCATTTGGTAATATGAGCACCTAATATTTAAACCTCACAAAGAAATCAGGATTGACAATGGAATCGAATATATAATAGCACATTAATTAACTATTTAATCGTCAAAAGATTTATGTGACATTAATACAAGCAATTCACATGACGTCAAAATCACGTGACAGCAGACTTTGGTAGAGTCAGATTTGGACGCTTGAAATTGTGCTTTTCTAAGGGATTATTTTATATTAAACTTTAATTTAAATTTAAAATTTAAAAATAATTAAACTAAAAATAAAATATTAAATTTAAATTATATGCAACTTAAAATTTTTCGAGCAATAGCTCTCAAAATTATTATGACTGAAAACTGATTTATACACCATTTTAATATTGTTTTTTAATAATACCAATTTAATTTCCGCACAAAATTATCCTGAATTTTAGCAATTTTTAATTAATTAGTATTTTTTTTGTATAATTTTCAACAATACAATTCATTGTTAAGATAAAATTCAAACCGTTCTCATTGTTTCTTAGTTATTTTATCGCAGTCTTTTTGTTTTTGAAAGCTAAGCAGAAAATGAAGTTACAGTATTAAATTACATGAAGTATATAAAATAAAACCGAAGTTGCAGTGTTGCGAAATCCAGAAAAGAGTTGAACTGGATAGTCATATTTTTAATAGCACTATGAGTCCATGAGAAATTCATAAAGATAGCTCATATGTATAATTCTGAACAGGTATTAAAATATTTAAAAAACACACACATTTTTATTGTCTCTACTAATTTGATATTTAGTAAGTAGATCGAGTTATGAACATCAGGTTACATGTAATATAGTTTATCGAAAATAAACACAACCGATATTCTTAGTGAACGAACTTATCACCAAATGTGGCCAGATAAGCAATGGGACTACTAACAGAAGCAACTAAAATTAAGTTTCACTACTTCTAATCATCTGAATAGAAACATTCCTTGTCTAATACAATTTCTGTAGATAGCAGAAAGTGAATAAGATATGAAAGAAAAAGAAGCCTTAATTTCCTTTAAAAATTTCCAACTAGCAAGAAAGAACTAGGAAACAAAGTTTTTAAAAAAGATAGATATGGTAAAACACATCAAGTACTAGATGATTAGCATGCATTTAAACATCAATATACTAATGAAGATGAAATGATTAAGTTAAATAAATATTTGATTAAAGTTTCAGTTAAAATTCATTATGAATTCTTTCGTATGATTGCAAAATATTTCTATATTCCGAAACCCTTGAGATAGTTAAATTATTATAAAAGTATATAAATTACGACTAATGCATTTTTTTAAAAAAAATGTAAATGTATACGAAATAGAATTTTCTCTATTTGCTTTGTCAGTAAAGCATTCCTAATTGTGTGAGATTTTTAAGAGAAGGGTGGGCTTGATCGTATTATTAGGCTTATAAAAGTAACAAAAGAAATAAAATCTTATAAGTAAGGATATCAACACGTGCGCATCTAAAATGTTTAAATTCATTAAAGCAATGAAATCTAATTTATATATAAAATTGTAAATGGAAATATTTCTTAAATCAAAGTACTGTGACAAAATGCAAATATTGTCAATTAAAAATAAGCAAGATGCATTCAATGCATTTTTTACTCAAAAGTTGATTGGAAAATTTATGACATTTGATTTAAATAAAAAAAGCAGTCATTTCACTTTTAAATGATGTTCACAAATTGCTTTAAAGGATGTTCACAAATTCCAAGAGGCTTTTGTCGAACATTGTGATTAAATATTCAAACAATTAATTATCTATAAATTGAGATTAAATAATTTATAGGACAATTCGTTAATACGATTATCTTATGAATAATATATATTTATGTATTGTTTTGCTTTTATGTTTGTGACTATGGAATTGAATTGAATGCAGTTTTGAATTTATATAAAGAAATGGTCCATTATAGTAGTAGTCCAGTTGAAATGCACTTTGGCATGGACAAAATATATAACAACAATTTCATTGGTTTAAGTTGTCAAAGTAGTTATCCAAAATATGTTATAGTGAAACTATGTAATGGGGTGAGGGGTGAGGTTGGAATTAAAATATCATTTATCCCTTTTGAAATAAAAATCCATTAATCTGAGTGAAAAATTGTAAATTTTAGAATCTTAGGTATTAATGAGACCTCTAAAAGGACTTCCTGAACTTTAAGACAGCTTAATGAGATCAGGCAAAATTTTTAATGAATGAAAATTTGACAAAAAATTATATTTTATTTAATTTCAGAGAAATTCCAGAATTTCGTTCAAGTATGCCCCAAAGAAGGTAATTATGTTTCATAATCTACTTATCAAGCAATAACAGCAACAACTTTGAAAAATTTTAAATTTTGAAAAATTTGACTTTATAGAAAAACAAACTGCATCCCTAAAAATCTTATCAATACATTATTATTAATTACATACTACAGACAAAAAAAAATTGTTTTTTAAAAGTGTTGTTCTACAATTTCAAATAATGTAATAATGGGCGATCTTCATAATAAAAAAAAACGAATAAAAACTCATGAAAATTAAATTTTGAAAAGAAATCTGTCTTATTTTATGGCGACTAAATTTTAAAAAAATGTTTAAAAATTTTGCTAGCAGATATAACGGTTATCAGCAAATGAATTCAAAGTTTGATAATTAAAAAAAATGTTAGTTCAAAATTTTATTTTTGAATATTGACCAACCAATATGATACCTTTTGGAACCGTAGAATAATATTTTGAAAATGGGAATTATGATTGATGGAAAAATGATCTAGGCATTTTTTGAACTGAACGATTTTTCTTAACAAAGTCAGATTTTAAAAAATCTATATTTTAATATTATATTTTCTATATAATGTATTCTATCTATATTATATCTCCTATATAATACGTATTATAACACTTATATATAATACGTATATATAACTGG
Organism: Argiope bruennichi; assembly: GCF_947563725.1. NCBI lineage: Eukaryota > Metazoa > Arthropoda > Arachnida > Araneae > Araneidae > Argiope > Argiope bruennichi. The sequence continues at coordinate 58,003,658 of NC_079158.1, forward strand.
AATTTCAAAATTTTTTAATATCAATTTTAAACACGATTAAATTGCTGGAAAAAATGAAAATGATTTGAATCTCAGGTCTATTGTTAGGTCTATATAATCTATTGTTAGAAACCAAGAAAAAAATTAAAGCCATAATTCGAAAAAAATTGCATGGATATAAAATTGATATAAAGGATAAAATAATTTTTTGAATTTTAAAATGACGTAATAATCATTTTTTCTTGTAATAGTTTTAAAAGTTATGGTGAGAAAACTTCAAAATGACACATAATTTTAATTAAAATTATGTTTCAGATTTCAAAAAAAAATTGTTCATTGGTGCGCATTTCCACTCTTGAAATTAATTATGTATCAAATTTGATAGCGGTTGGTTCAACGGTCTGGTTCAAACGGCGCTAATATAGAACCACGCATTTATCTTAATTATCAGTAGACATTATTAGTTGATAATATAAATCACATATCGAAATCGGCCGGTGGAATTAATATTCTCATTTTAATTAAAAAACTTTTCAGACGATAACAGGAAATTATATTAAAATATTTTATACAAAAGTATCTGGTATATTAAAATTATTGGGTATGGGAGAAATTTAATCTATGTCGGTTCCGTTATATCATTTAGTTGGTCTAACAAATCTTTAACATTTCCCAGTTTCAGCTCTTCAATATGTATTATTATATGGATTTTAAATACTAAACTAGAAGCTCTATGAATAGATGTCTAGAGTTAAAATTTGAAGACTTAATTAAAGAGTAGAATATTTTCTGTCTAGGGAATTTATTATGTAATAGTTCAACCCACATATTATTGCATTAATGAATTCAAGAAGAAGTATAAAAAATGTGCATACATGATTTTTCATACATATAATGTTAAAATAAGAAAGAAAAAATAGTTATGTCTCCCGGTAAAATTTATTCGCAAGAAACAAGTCTTAATAAATTTATTTTATTTTATTCAATTTATTAGACATGTTTTATATTCAAATTTTTTCTTACTCAGCTTGGTTAAAAATATAAAAAGTAAATTTTCTCGAAATGTTTATTTCATTTTTCTTCTTATAAGTTATTTTATTCTTTCTTCTTTTACATTATTTATTTATTCTATTATAAACATGTATTAATAAAAAAGTGTATAGGATCTGAGATCTTTTACAAATTTATAAATGAACATGAGACTCTATTATTGAAATTACCATTACATTAACTGAATTCATGAATGACGGGGTTATTTTAGATTTCACGATGAAAACTTAATATTTTTCTCTTTCTAAATTCATTTTTTTTTATTTACCATACACTTTATCTTTTATTAGTATTAAGTTCTTATTTCTTTTTTTTAATTATATAATCTATTAATTTTGTTAACAGTTTTCTATAAATGTGTTTAATGTAGGAATTATCTAAGAAATGAGGCTTTCTACTAGAGTTTAAGGGGATGAAAATTAAGAAATTCTCTATGTTTCAACTTCAAAATACGGAAACAAATACATTCGATGACAGCATTATAACTTTTTATGAGTAAAACTCCATTTAAATATTATACTTAAATTAATAATGAAAGTGATCATAAGTTTATGCATGCTTATAAAAGTTTTTCTGCAAACGGTATTTCATTCTCAGGTAAATCTTTTTTTTTTTTAATTCTTTATGTGTTTTACTTTCAGAGACACAATTTTGAAATTTATAATAAGAGTTCCTTTTATACGGAAAATCAAATCTGTGAAAACTTTTCAATTGCAAAAAGGGAATTATGGCTATGGATGAAACCAAAAATAAATATGGAAAATTCACTTAGCAGGAGCAAAATTATTTTCTGAGCATGAAATAATGTAATGTAATAATAAAGTGATGGCTTTGTTCAGAGAGTATCTTTAAAAAAATAGTAATAAAGTAGTAAAAAATGAAAATTAAAATATATCGGAGAACTTAGATATCTTTAATAAGATTTCGTAATAATTTTTTTGGAAAATTTTTCAGTTTAATTTGTAGCTATATATGTTTAATATGAATGTGTGTGTGTGTGTGTGTGTGTGTGTGTGTGTGTGTGTGTGTGTGTGTGTTTGAATAGTTCTAAGCCAATTTTAAAAATTTTTGTAGTAAAATTTTAATTAAAACTAGCTAATATCCAGCAATAATAGCTGTTATTAGTTCTATCTGTTGAATTGATTTGTTATTATTAATGAGATGGATTATCAATCAATTATTACAGCTTCTTTGTAATCAATGAAATATTGGTAAACTTATTTATTTATATTTTAAACTATTACCTACTTCACATTATAATAGTTTTACATGAAATTTCAATGGCTATTCATTTATTTTTAAAATACCACTTTTGTCTATTTTTAGAGCTTTGGGAACAAGATCGGGAAATCATGATGTTCCAAAATGCCTTGATGGATCAAAAAAAAAAATCAATGTATACCAAAATTTCTGAGTGTGATTTTCAGTGGATCAATGGCTCAAATACATTTTTTTTTCTTTCTTCATCTTTTCACAGTTCAAAATCTACGGCACCTGTTACAAAAATATCCCTTGAGTGACTTTAACAACATGGCATGCCTGCACCTGAAATCGTGAAGATGAATCTGAAACATGTGACATTAAATCGAAAAATTCTAGAAGTTTAGCTTTTGATTTAATTACGTTTTTTTTATACTGATATCTCTTGACTAAGTTAATCCATAGATAAGGTTTACCAGGAATTCTTTTGGTTTCACACGTAAGAGAAATAATATTTTATTTCTGTATATTCTCTTATTTGTTTGATATAAATAATCTGTTTCTGCATGTTTATTCAATGATCTATTTTTTTAATTTTTCGACCTTTTTTTATTTACTTAAAAATCTTACATGATATTTCTTTTCAAATTATTCATTTTTTTTCTAATTTTGAATTTTATTCATTAAGTAATCTTAAATCTAAGAATCAACATACATCTAACTTCTTTTCCAAATCTCTCAATTGCTTTTACTCCTATTGAATTATAATTATGTACATACTGAAAATAATTCTTTATAATGTTAATCTATAAAGTAATTATTTAAATTTCCATTATGAAAACAGAAACAAATCAATGACTGTTCAATTCTGGTTACTTTGAAAAACTTCAACAGGTACATTTTGTTTACTAAGGCATTTACAAACTCTAATTACAAATGTTAAGGCATTTAAGGCATTTGTAAACCCTTCATTATGGACGTGTATCGATCAAGACAATTTGCAAATGACGTGTTAATCCTAAAAATTCAATAAGGATACAAAGAGAAGAGGAGTAGAATCTCTATTACTCTGATAGATTTATCTAAAATATTTATATGTTAATTGTTTTCGAAATACTGTATTCCATTTCTTTTGTCGGCATAAAAAGATTTAATATTTTTTTCCAATATTATTCCAATTACCAATTACTAAAAATTACCAAATTGATCCTTTAGTAACTTATAAGACCAGGTAATATTTCAAAGCCTCAAATGATTCTTTTTTTTATTTTGGGTCAATTCTTAACTTATTCTAAAAGTTTGCAACTCTATGAGACACTTACATAAATCGGCATGGGTAATTCAAATATTTTTTTTTCTTTTGTCTTCTAAAGAAATAATTATTTTGTTTAAATGGGTTGAACTATTTTTTTAAAAAATATTTTCTCCCTTTTTCTACTAGCACATCGTTTAAATTATACTTATTCGTTAAGTTCGTCCACGAATAATTAAGATATTATGCTAATATCTCGGAACATCGGAACATTTCGTTGTGGATTTTTTACGAGAAATCCTTCTCTTAGCTTACCTGAAACGCGTACCACTTTTTGATAAATTTTGGTAATACAAATAATTTCTTAATCTCAGTTAAAAAAAAAAAAAGATTTCTTTTATTTTATCTTAAATACATTTATTAAATACTTTACATAACATTTTTCTTTTTCTGCATCATATTTCATTTAACTATTATTATTTATCTAATTACTCTATCAATGTTCTCACAATCCAATAATTTTCTTTGCTAATAACTTAAATAATTCGTCAAAATATTCAGCCATAAATTCGTTTTCTCGAAATCTTTCTCTAACTTATCCAAAAGATTTCAAACTCTTTAACAGATTTTGATTGATCAAATATATTTTAACCATTCTAAAAAAAGAAAAATTCTATTTGATTGCATTTGACTATTTTTAAAGTTTCAATTTTAATTTATTATGTTTTTTCTCAATTATATTTTACTTGCTATTATTATTACCGAGTTAATCTGCCAATAACTAATTTTTCGAATTTCTATCAAAACTTCAACTCGAAACTTCCCCCAAATGACGTCTTTGATAACAATTCATTTATTTCACGAATTATCCAGGTATGAATTTTTTTAATAAAAATCCTCCTCTTAAATTATCTAAAAAACTAATATCTCTTTCACGAACATAAATTTTACTTCCATAATTTGAATAAAATTTTCTCTTCAAGAATAAATTATTCTATTTGACTATTCTTAAAAGCTGAATTTTTCTAGAAATATTTTACATTGTGAATAATATTAAACTTATTATTAGTCATCAAGTTAATCCACTAATGACTATTTAGTCATCAAGTATATCCACAATGATAATCCTCTAAGGTTACAATTTTAATTTATTATTTTTTTTTCTGAATTATACTTTAATTTCTATTATTATTATAAGCTACCAATATCTAATTTCCCGAATTTCTGCCAGTAACTCGAAACTTACACCAAAATATGTCTTTGATAATAATTAATAATACTTCACAAATTATCCAGGGATGCATAACTTGAATAGAAATCTTTTCTCAAATGATCTAAAAAGTTCACCTGCTTTTCGTAAACATACATGTCTTTACTTCCATTATTGGAAAAAAAAATTATCGCCAAGGAAAAACTATTCTACTTGACTAATCTTAAAAGCTGAATTTATCTAAAAACACTTATCGTTCTGAATCATAATACAATTATTATTGATCATCAGGTTAAACCACCAATGTCTAATTTGTTCTGGAAAGTTCTGGGAAATGCCAATGTTAGATTTCTTTACTAACATTCTATCTTTAAACTTTTCCCAAAGATCATCTACTTAACAGAGTGACATGTCTTGACCTAGGTAATCCAGTGGAAGGACTTATCCATCGGCTCATCAAGTAATAAGAGAAGAAAGTCTAGATAATCACTGCCGCTTGATGCCGCTGTTAGCGCGGCGACTGGTGGAAAAAAAGGAAAACCCCTTGCCAGAGTTCTGATCCCCTAAAACAGCCTAGTAGCCGGTCGCACGGCGCACGAGAAGGTCGAGCGCTAGCACGCTCAAGTGGTGTGGTAATATACCGATCGTGTAGTATTCGAGTTCCGTCAAATGGCAACATTCATTCCGTGAATATAATCCCAAACGATATTTATTTCTTCTGTGTTTTTCGTGTCAGTTTGTGAAGGATTTTTGCATGTGCGCGGATTGTACAAATGGATAGAGACAAGTTGATCTTGCAAATTCTCTTGGAGGATTTTTAATCGGTTTCGGTTGCTTTTCGCATCGGAATTTCTTTTTTGTTTGTTTTAAACCATCGGAATGGCTGATCCGCAAACCGTCATCGAAGGAACTCTGAAATACAGAGACAACAAGAAGGTAATTCTGCTTATTCACGAATTCATTCGTTTTTATTTTTCTCTTAAAAATCTCTTTATCGTGTTAACTTATTTTACAAACTAACACATTTAAATATCGCTAAGCAATTTTCAGCTTGGTACTTACAAAGAGGGTCTTTTGTACAAGATTTTTCTATGTAATAAAAAGAGAAAAAAATCTTTTTTAGTTTTTTTTTTTTTTTTTTTTTTTTCATTTTGTTGAGAATTATTTTTAACTATCATTTAGTTTTCAAGAAATTAAATTTTAAATATGATTTAGGAGTTTTCTTCGCAATAATTAGAAAGTGTTATAGTTTTCATTGGGAATAATTTTTTTAAAAAAATTCCTTTGGTTCTTTTGATTTTTTTACAATAATTTTGTACAGGATTTTCCCATTTAATAAATAAAAAGAGAAAATGATAATTTTTTTTACTGTTTTTAATTTTTTGAGGATTATTACTTTATAAAATACAATTTTGTTTTGAAAGAAATGAAATTTTAAGCATTAGTTGAGAGTTTTCTTCGCAATACTTAAAAAATTTTATACTTTTCATTGAGAATAATTTTTCTAAAAATCCCTTTATTTCTTCTGATGTTTTTACTCTAATTTTACTTTACTTTTGATAATTTTTAAATTCTGTTTAGGATATTCTAGCGCGATAGTTTAATATTTTTATGACGAATGAAAAATGGTTTCCCTTTGAATCGTTTTATAGTTGATAACAAATTCTTTTCAAAAACAAATCAATTATTGTAATAAGTTTTGCGCAGAATTTTTTTTTTATGTAAATAGGATTGGCATTGAATTTTTAAAAATGTTTTCTTCAAACATTTATTATTCCAGAAAAGAGGCGTTTTTGATCTAATTTGATTGAATTTATGAAAAATATTTATTTGGTTAAATAAGTTTAAGGAAAAAAGAATATTGTTATTACCCAAATTTTTCATAAATGAATAAAAAAAAATCTTTATAAAAAAGTGTTTTAAGGGCAATCTTTTAATAAATTAAATTATAAAAAAAGTTTTCGCTCTTTATAATATTATTCATATTGATTATTACGGAAAATAATTTAAACATACGTTTTAAATGCGAGCTGCTTCTCTAATATTTTAATTATTAAATATTTAAAAAAATAAAATTAAATGTTTAAATAATATTTAAAAAAATTTCTAATATTTTATAAATTACAGTTTTTTTTAGCTGGTTAATATTACTAGTTTACAATATTAACAGAATAAATTCTAGCATTTTTGAAACTATATTTTACATAAAAATAAGAAATTGAAATGTTAAATGCTTGTACTTTTATTATTTTGGTACAAACTATAATTTTTTTTTCAGTGGAAACCACGATGGTGCGTTATCAGAAAGTTATCACCTGTAGCAGGTCTGTGTGAATTTTTTAATCTTTCTTTTTTATTTAATTGTTTTAATTATATGTCGATTTTTATTATCCTTTATATGTATTTGACTTACTACGGTACATATTGATTTTCTTTGTTGATTATAAAAGTTAAATTGTAGTTTTTTTTAATATATTACTTAACCGAAAGTCTAAAAAAGATGAATGTAGTTAAACCTAGATTTATTTCTTACTATATTGCTTTTCAAACTGAAATTTACTTATAAGAATAAGAATAATTAAATGATTACTATTCTAAAACAGATAGTTTAGAAGAAGTAATTCCAAATATATTTTTAAAAAGTTATTCCTCCATATGATGGAACAAAAAATGCTTAGTAAATATTTCGCTAATATAATGTATTAATTAGTTTTCATGGGTCTTTCAGAATTTTACACAAAATTTTAATTGTTGTCTTTAGGAATTAAAAAAATTCCATATGTTTTAAATTATATTTTGAACTTAAGACAAATAATTTTCAAATGATCACGCGATATTTTGTAGTAAAAATTTCAATACGTCTTTAATTTATTGTTATAATTTGATATATTTAGATCTTTTAAGAATTTTCTTATAGAAATATAATGAAGCTAAAACTCTTCAGTTGTGAGTTGACAGTTATTTTTATTAATTCAAAAAAAAGGAATTTTATTAAAATTATTATTAAAGAGTTTAATAATAATTCACCAATTATAATTAGAGAGTTTAATTAATTCACTAGTTATTATTAAATTTTTATATAAAAAGTGCAATTAAAAGCAAACTAATATAAGATAAAAAAGAAAAGTCGTAGAAATTCTTATATAATTATGGACATATTCGTTGAAATGAAAATTTTCAACGATTTCATTCAGTATATTGCCTAACACCGATTATTCATTACAGAAAGATTGAAAAAAGTTTATTTTTATTAGTTCATTTGCCTTATTATATTTAAAATTCTTAAGGATATTATGAAAAAGAATACTTTTAATTAAAGGATTGTTACAAAAAGTGTAAAAAAATTATAAAATTTAAGTAATTACAGCGTTGAACATGGCTCCGAAATTCAATATTTTCGATGTTCTGTACGTACATATATCCAGCTTTGAAATTGACGTATTGATACATTTCATTAAATCTATTAACGGAAATATTTCAAATTTAGTTTCCGACTTAACAACAAAAATAAAAATTAAAGAAATTTTACATTTTTGTGTTGTTCTGAATATATGCATTAATTAAAATTTCCCGGTGCTTTTGTTCTTATGCATTGTATTTTAATTAATTCACATAAAATATAAACCATTAAAACCAAAAATTTTGATCCTTTCTTTTACGCAAAAGACTTTTTTTTTCTATTTACGGAAAAGATGTATTTGTAAGTTATAAAAATAATCAATAATTTTAAGTTCAAAATGTTCTTTAAAAAATATATTTTTACTTTTTTATGAATTACTTAAAATTTTTTGAAAGCAATATTAAATAAATAACTTTTATAGTAGTAGAGGTTCACAGTGTAACAGGCTTAATTTCTTATTTAATAAAAATATAATTCAAAAAATTGATTTTGAATGGAATAAAGCGATATTCACTCTGCAAAAATAATAACATTTTATATAATTTAAAAACTGAAGTTTCCATCTCTATCTTATTAGTGGAAACATTTATTAAAAATGTCATGATTGTAAAAAAAAAAAAAATTACATGAAATTGAAAGCTTTAGTAATTTCTGATAAAAAGTAATCACCTTATTCACTATTTTAAAAAATTTTTATAGAACATAAAGAAATTTATAAAAACAATTTTCATTTCTTATCTCATATTTAAATTGTAATGTGTTTTCTGTAAGGTTTAAAAATTTTTAGAATTTACTTTTTGTTGAAAATGAGATACACTAATTCTTCCATGAGTTAATAATTTTTCAGGTGTGAATTTCTGAAATATTTTAAAATATTCTTATTTGGAATGAAAGTATCGTATTTTAATGCATGCATTATATATCTGTTTTTATGTATATTTATTTAAAGCAAATTTCTTTATGAAGAATTTCTTAATAATTCCTGGTATTTTTCTACTGCCGTGCTGGGGTTTTATTTGTGATTATTTGAGTTTTAGCTTCCTTTTAGATAACCGCATGTTTGTTAGTGAGTGGTGTTGTGTTTGAAAATTCATTTGATTTGAAATTTATATATAAATTTATATATATGAAATGCAATTATAACTGTAATTTTTCTATACAGCTATGAATTCTTTTTTCGTAATAATCATATAGAATGTTCAGGTTAAGAATTTCATTCTAATTTATTATTCATTTCTATTACGTTTTCACGTGCAATACCTGCAGACAAAATGTCTACATTATGACGGTCACCATAGAAACGTGAATCATAATGTTTCAAATAGAGGATACCGAAGAAGTGAATGAAAATACACAGTTTGCTTATTTTACTCTCACATTGAGATCTAAGAATGAACTATCTTAATACATGTTAAACAACTGCTTACTTGCATTCCGCGGATATTATCCAAAACAATTATTTAATATTGGTTTTCCTACGTATTAGGATAATTTGATACTAAGATAAACAGTATATTCCATGACAATTCGATTTCCTTTGTAAATAGAGCATTTGTCTGCTTTTATTTAAATAATAACAATTAAATCTAGCTAAAATCCCTTATTTATTTTATGCCGTTTTTATAATCAATGTAATACCGAATATATTTTATATAATTTAATTTAAATAATTTTAACGCAATCAATTTTTTACAAAATAAAAAAGCATAATGGATTTTTAAAATTTTTGCGAATATTATTACTGAACAATATAATATTTTATTTAAAAGGAACAAAATACTAAATGTACTAGTTTTATTCTTTCTAAAAGCACTTTTAATATCAATTATATATTGGAACGGAAACTAAATGTTTAAAATTTTTAATTTACCCGAACTGTATGTGTGAAGTGAAGTTTAAGATTATCAACTAGTTAACTTTATTATTAAGATTTGTTTTATTTCATCCTAATAACTTGTTTTATTTACCTTACTAATGTTTTAGAATTCGACAAATGGTTTGATATTTTTGTAACAATATTGATATTTTTGTAACAATATTGATATTTTGTAACATCATCGAACGTTAATATAACGAACATAACGAAGTTATGGGTACAAAATGATTTCGAAATTGTTCTGCACGGAAAAATGAATTGAATTTATTTTAAACCCTAACAATTTGAATGTATTCTGTTCGCGCGTTGAACTTTGATTGCAGATGCTATGGTGATGGTCAAACTCAGTTAAATTTTATATTTTTAGTTAAAATGCAGAATTTTCATGTAACTTGTATCATTAATATTTTGGTTTACATTTCGATTTGCAGACTGATTAACTGTTTAAATTTAATTGTTAAAGTATATTTAATATAAACTGTTAGAATATATTTTAATAATTTTTAGCGATGTTTATTATAATTTAATCATTTAGATATTAAGGATAAGTGTTACAATTTTCATAAATGTTTTACTTTATGGTTTCTATTTTATCACATTATGAAGTGTACAAAAAACATAACATGCACGCATATCATAACATGGACGCATTTTCAAATTTTTTTTAAATAAAAAAAAGGAATATTAAGAATTACACAAACTCACAGTTTATTTATTGTTTCTGTTTATATTTAGTCTCCTTATTGGATTATTATCGAGATTAAGGGTTAATACATTAAAGATGCGATTCCAAAAAAGAACTAATAAGGGTGTGAATATTTCGAATAATTTGTTGAGTCTTGATAGTGTGATTCTGATAACTTGAATTTTTAGCTGAAAGGATAACGGATTCGAGATACGGTTCCACTGAAGGTTCTGTTTTAATATGAAATTTCGATGACATTTGCTGAATTTTATTTGATCCAGCCATGAACCACATTTCGTTTCGCAAGCATAAATTCGAGATTTCTAGAATATAATATTGATTCATCGTCTTCTTTGCCTTCCGAGACCGTTCCAAACTTCTGCAATGATTTTTATGTAATCTTTGACCTTTTAGGAGATAGCTGGTGAGTTTTAGTCATTTTTCGTCAAGTGTGGTTTGGATTTTCGTTAGAAGTGGTTCTGTAGTTTGAATTTTGGACGTTGATCAATCCAGCATTCTAATTTGTTGGAAAGGAATTCATAGATTTCGTATCAAATAGTATCTGTTGAATTAATTATAGTATCTGTAGAAGTATTTTGGATATATCTCAATTTGGCAAAGGAAAATCTAGAGTTTTAGACTTTACAGATATCCATCAAAGTCATTGAATGATTGATTTTAATTTGATGGAATGATCAAATTTTCTCTAATATTTTAAGCTTTGGAGAATAATAATTATCATCATTATCATTTGGAGAATAATCATTCATTATCAACATAGCATTTTTAGAATTCTAGCCCTTTCTTAACGTAAAAAAGCCGATTATTTCAAATTATAATACAGTGTTATATATTGGCGATCACTGCATATATATTTCAAATTATATATACAGTGATATATATTGGGGAAGGTAAAGATTTAGACAATATTTGCTCAATAAAATAAACTTAACAGATGTATATTTATTATTATTTATAAGATGCAAAACCCAAAATTTAAAAGAAAATATTTATTAAGGCAGTGTAATTTATAATACAACGAAACTTGATCCTTTTGAACATTTTTAATGCGAATTCTTCGATAATTAAAAAATTTTTTTCCTATACCTTAAATTAATAATTACCATGACGTTAAACTATCAGCTGTTATTTGAAATTATTCTGGATATTTCGAAGTCATTATGAAAACAATATCATTTTTGAATTGGTTTTAGCAAAATACTCCCATATTTTGTATGATTAATGATTATGAATATATAATTTTTAAGACCCTCAATTTCCTCAAAAACATTGCAGCGGTACTGTTTATCCAGTAAATAAAACAATAAAAAACTTACCACTCTTTAAAAAAACTCATTGCATATTTAGAATTAAATTATACTGCTTATTCTCAATTTTGAATTCACAATCATTGTATAAAAATGTATAATATACATGTAATGATATCTCTTAATCTAATTTAAATTTTAAATAATTGCCAAAATTCTATATTAAATTACCCCATGTTAATTTTATTCTAAGATTGTCTCTTATTTCCTAATCCAATTCTCACTTTTTTATTTAATTAATTTTATACACGCTCAACAAAACTGCAAGTCTCAGGGTTCTCTCACGCTCCAAGTGAAGGGATAAAAATCTTTAATGCTTACAACATTCCTTTAAAAATACCTAAAAATTCCCTTGCCTACATCCTAAGTGTCAAGGAAATCCCTATCAAAATCTCATAGTAAAATCACTGAAAGGAAAATTTCGGTTTCTTCTGCTCTTGTGTCATGATATAGATAGACGTATTTTTTACCACTTATTCTTTGTACGTATATTATGCCTCCCGTTGTGAAATAAATAGAGGTTTAAAAATTTCAAAAGTTTCATCTATTCGATCACGCAACTGCTGAAACATGTTTACATACATTTATTGAAATTAATTTCCATTTATTAAAATTATTATATTTAAAAAAATTTTAAAGATTGTTATTATAATTATTATATTTATTTTAATTACCTAAAGTACATACTGTTTATCTATTCACTGTATATCGTTTTCTGAAATTGCTAAACATTAAAATAAATCTTTACTGAAATTTTCCGTTATTATTAAAAGTTATCATTATATTTTGCTCTTTTTATCATTATCTGTTGCTCTATTTTATCGTTATCTCTATCATTATCATTATCTTTCGCTGGTCTTTCATTATACCTTGTTCATTTTATCATTATCATTATCGCTTGTTCTATTTAATTATTATTTCTATCATTATCACATCTTTTGCTCATTTTATCATTATCTCTTGCTCTATTTTGTTATTATCTCTATCATTAGCATTATCTTTTGCTGGTCTTTCATTATACCTTGTTCATTTTATCATTATCATTATCGCTTGTTCTATTTAATTATTATTTCTATCATTATCACATCTTTTGCTCATTTTATCATTATCTCTTGCTCTATTTTGTTATTATCTCTATAATTATTATTATCTCTTGCTCCATTTTATCATTACTCTATCATCATCATTATCTCTTGTTCTATTTTATCATTAAATCTATCCTTATCATTATATCTTGCGTCATTTTACCATTATCATTAAATCTTGCTCTATTTTATCATTATCTCGTGCTCTATTTTATCATTATCTATATCATTATCATTATCTCTTGCTTATCATTATCTCTTGTTACACCAAGTATTTCTCAGTTAGAATTTTTCTGCGTGGATCAATCAATTTCAAACTTTTGTACTTTATGCCATGCAGAATTCATATACAACTTTTCTCAAATAATATATCGGAGCATATAATAAATTCGTTCGATTGAAAGCAATGAACATCTTTTATCTGAGATAAATTCCGACGTTCTGAGACAACCCACTGAACCTCGGAGGTCCTGTTTTAAAGGGCAAAGTTTCTGCCGCACGGGTTCCCTAATTAGTCATCGATTTATTCACCGGAAACGCACTGGCGACTCATTCGAACGGCGGATTATTGATAGATTCCCACTGGACAGGGCCAACACTTATCGCATTTCCGATCCTCTTACTGGAAGAATTAAATCGGTTTGGAAATGCAGAACAGAGGAAATTCTGAGGCACTTCGGTCTCCAAGAGCTCATTCTTTTAGTCAAATAAATATTGTAATTTTTATTATGACAAAGTTGCAAATGTTTCGCGTAATTTGATATTGTGTACGTTGCTTTTTAACGACCCTATTTTTGACTTGCCGTAAGAACTATGTTTTTTTAATTGCATCCTGAAAAATGTCATGATTTATTAAATAATGTTTTAATTAGTATTCATTACTACATATGTTGGCCGTTCTGTTTGGACCGACATAGAGGAATTTTGGAAGATATCAAGTGGAACAAAAATTGCATTGAATCATGATATCGTAAACCCCGTTGAAGGATTAAAATCGCGAAAACTCATGTAGATTCGAAGACCAGATAGCATTGTCTACATACATAATGCACACTTGTGCGATAATTAATCTTCATGCTAGTGTATGACGAAATTTCAATCTTCATTTATTGTCAACGTGTGAGTTGGAGTCTTCAGCGATTATCCCCTGGATCTGTATTTGCTGCCTGTATGGAGCGAAGTCCCTTGTTTCTTGACAATATGCCCCCTCCTCCCGTAAAGGCTGCAAAGGGGGCTTGCCGCAGTGCAGCAAGGCATGTGGTTTTATACATGCTCCTGCCCCTGCACATTTTTCCCGCGATGTGCATAATCACTCAGATGACGTATACCTAAAGAGGTGAACTGGAAGCTATTGCTTGGCCTTCACGTTCGTCGGATTGAATTCCATATGACTTTTTCCTAGGAAGTCATCCTAAATTATTCGTTTATGCGATTATGATGGTCAAAAAGAGTATCTTATAATGTAGATTGTCGCCATAGTAAAAGATAACCTGGTATTATTGTGAACGTACAGAAATCATTTTTACATCGTTGTAGACAGTGCAATGACGGCAGCGGCCAATTCTCTAACAACTCTCGAAATATTTAATGAAAAATTATTTTGTAGTGATTATTCTACTTTTTGTCGTTAAAGCACTGACATCATGCATTTTTCGAGATTTTTCACCCTCTTAACGTAGCCTACGATAGCATTTCCCATTGCAAGTATTGTTCCCTTTGGTGTCTACTGAGATTGTCTGTCTTTTAATAGAACACCCTTTATACTGGAAACATCTATAAAAGACATCTGTATCAAAATTTATATTAAAAGTTAATGAACGAAACATCAAATTTATACAATAAAAGAAATTTTACATCTTAGCAACGTCTGCCTACTCTTTCTGTCACAACTAAATGAACGTTATTCCAAATATAACTACACATTATAATGACTCTGTTTTGGGATTTCTGTCTTTTATATATTTTTTAAATATATGCAATGGACTTTAAAATTAAATTGCCGCACCGGATTTGACCTGAATGCTTGAAAAGTTAAATTTCATCCGTGAATTATTCATCGCCAATATTTCTGTTTCTAAAATCACTATAAGTATATTTGTTCCTGTACATTTTTAATTTCTTATAAAAAATACAGATTATAAACTTAGATATTCAAATGTAATTTCATCGTTTTTACCGTTTTCGATTAAAAATAAAGGTTTAATGTAGTGTTGTTTTATGCTTTTCATAGGTTTTTATTATTGTAAATTATGTGATCACGAAGTACAAGGTGAAAAATAATTCAAAACGCCTTACAGAGCAGATCTGTGGGCTTAGAGTTACTCATTATGGGATTATTTCTTACATGGATTTGTAGGTGCTTATTAAAAAAGGGGTTTTCAAATTCTTAACTATATACGAACTAATTAATCCAAATATTTATTTTTTCCTCAATGATTTCGAAGAACATTACTGCACGAAACCATTTTTTACAGTACTTTAAGATTTTAAAAATAAGTTTTTTTTTCATTAATATCAACTTTATTTCCATACATTTTTTCTCTAATTTTAATATAGCTTAAGAATTATTTTGAACTATAATTTTCATCACTGAAATAAATAATTTTTATATACATCCGCATTGTGATATTTAATGCATTACTTGGTGCGCGTGTCATTTTGCTATAAAATAATTTTTTAATCAAAATTAAAACCAGCGGGGAGGTCTCCCCCAAATGTTTGTATACACTGTAATAAATTTGTCGATCCAGAGAATGCCTTACATGGCATTGGCAATAATTACGAAATATTGGCAAGAAATCAGCATTTTTATCATGTCTTCCTAGGCGAGTTATTTGGCGATTGTTTTAATAGATCCGAAAATCGAATTTGTATTTTAGACATATTTTTACCAATCGATTGAATCCAAGAATTTGACATAAAACTGCCCTTGTGGTCATAAAATCCCATGCCAAATTTGTATGTTTAATTCACGGCGTTTTTGAATTATCGTGTTTACGTGTTTCTTAAATTAAAGACGACATATAGTAAACCAGTAATTGGTTTTAAATCAAATTTTGACAGGTGTTTACACTATAGATGCTAAATTTTAATTACCTAGATCTGTTCATTTTGCAATTATCGCGTTAATTTATGTTCGAACAGGCGGGCAGGCGGACTTCGTCTGAACAGATTTTGCTTCAAATTTGATAAAATTAACAAATTTGATATAAAAACGGTACATCAAATTTCATTCATCTAGATCAAAGCATTTCTGAGTTATCTTTGTCACAACCAGACAGACGGATTCTTTCCAAAAATTTGTTTTAGAACTCAGAAAGGTCTAAAAGATTACTCAAAATTTTGAGTTCGAATTTTATGAGGATAACTAGAATTTCTCTGAACTACGTATACCATAAAGTAATAAATGAATCAAACCTAAAACATTATTATATTTCTATATTCAATCAACATATTTTATTCAATTATATTTTTCTATTTTTTTATATCGCCTACTTTTTAACAAACTAATATAATGGAAAAAAAAACACCTTGAGAAATAGGATAATACTGTCTTACAAACTTTTGGAAAAGTTTGTTAGTACTAAATGCGATCATACTTAGAATACTAATACTAATATGCGCTTAAAATAAGCGAGCATTTAAGAGTCCAATAAGATCTTTTTGGAGAAATACAGATAGCGAAAGTTAAGCAGTTTTATTCGTGTTTCACTTTATTTAAACATTTCCCTTTGATGGCTCTACTAATTAAGACCAAATCTCATGAGACTTCTCTGCTAGTTAAACATCACTTTTCCTTCCAGTTTTCTAAGTACGTTTGCTTTTACAGTAGCGGACTATTAAAACTATTTCTGATGTTGCAAAATGTCTCAACCAAACGATATTTTGCGCTCCATACTCAACCAGAATTGCCGCTTCTTAAAGATTTGTTTAACTAAGATGGCATCTATTTTATCTAATAGTGTATGTTTTAATTTAATTTTCACTGATTCTATTCCCAGAAATGTTCTGATAATATAATGTGTTTACGTTTGATTGCCATTTACTTTTTATCGATATGTAGAAGTTTTAGTTGATAAAGACATGTGTCTTAATAAAACGAAATGTCGAGGCATTATGTTTGGTAATAAAGTTTCAATAAATGCTTTAAATACAGTTCATATTTCATTGAAATACAATAGTGTAGGTTTTATATTAATAAAAGCTTTGAAAAGATTTTATTCTTTTATCTCACGTACTTTAATTATTTTATAAATATAATCAATAAAAACAGTATCAATTAATGATGAATATATCTAATATTTAATGCTTTTTAAAATTAATTTAAAAATTATAAAAAATAGTCTAATGATAAAAAATGTTCTGTATTTTTTTGTTTAATTTTTCTTACTGCCGAAACAACAAATTTTAAAGTTGATAAAGTTGATGCTGTTTTAATTATTTCAAACTCTTTCTTCATTTATTTTAATTACTGGAAACATTATCTTTTTTTTTTTTTCTTTTTTCTGGAATAAAATATTTTGTTAATTCTATCAAATAAATACTTTTAATGAATATCAATAAGAATCTTGCAGAATTGCTACAAAAGTAAGTTTTCCTGTATCAAAACAGTTCGAGCAAGGTAACAGCATTGCAAGCGACATTTTCGACTTCGGACTTTGCAGCAATCTTTTAATCTATGATTACGTCATTTCTTGCGTCTCTTTAGTTTAATTATTTTTAAAGAGCATTAATTAATTTAATTTTACACAATTTGATTTTAATTATTCAAGATTATTGCCCCAAAAGAAAACAATTATATGAAATCAATTTTTATTTTCTCATGACAAAAGATTTGTCTTTGTAAATTTCCGCCAAACCGGTTATAAATATTTTAAAGGAATTGGAAATTATTTGATGTGAATCCGTTTTATTTTGAATTGCTTCAATTTAATAACAATGATAAGATTTTATTTCATTTAAATAATAAATATTTATAAATGGTTTTTCTGTAATTGTATTTCAAAATTTTCAATAAATAAATATATAGTTTGTAACAATATTTTGACATTTTTTTTTATATCTTGTAACAATTTTTTATCTTGTGCCACATGATTTTATATATTCAGAAAAGTGATGATTTTTTTACGGGAGAAAATTCTATATTCTCTTTAATTATTATAAAATATTATTCAGAACGACATTCTAACAAAATCCTTGTCAGAGAATGCCTCTTTTTGCTTACATTTAAAATTACTGTGAAAATCTAAAAGTTTCTTGAAGAATGTTTTTTGTTGCTAACAAATAATTCGCAGACTATTTTAAGGAAATCCATTTTATCAAAAAATTTTCCTATTGCATTCTAAGATGTTCTAAAATTCTGCAAAATTGTTAACATTCCTATGTCTTTTTCGACGAATCTAATATATGTATTTACTGATTTGTTTTTTTAATTCCTAAAATAAAATTTAATCATTTATGACCGGCATTATTGAAAACATTGAATGTAATTTGTGGACACACGACATGAATTTAAGCTATTTCAAAGAGGTTAAACATTTAAAAAAAATGTATGATATCTAATATGCTAGAAGGAAAAAATTCGTGAATGAATGCTATTTTTCAAATACGAAATAAACATAATGACCAAAATAAACTAACAGTCACACATATAAAGACACGATAACCATAAAAACAAAAATGTAATAAATGCAAAACCCCTCCCCCATAAATACAAATGCAAATGCCATCTAGCATATAAATCCCATTGGATTATACATTTCATTATTTCCAATCCTTTTTTTTCTCGTTCAAGACAAACAATAGTACTAAGCTCCCAATGTGTGGGCGCATTTGATGCGTGTATTATCTGAGCACGTTTCGATTGTATTTAGATATTTATTAGTTAAGCATTAATTATTGCGTTTTTTTTTCAATATCGTAACTTATAATTTGAATTTAAATAAGCTTAAGATATTTCAGGACTTTAAAATTTCTAATGCATTGTTAGAGCATTTTATTTAATTGGTGTTTTCTCTCTGAATAGAATATGTAGATTTTATTTTTAATAAAATCAATGCACAATACAATGCATTCTTATCTTCATTGTTCACGTTTCAGAAGATCATTTCTAATTTTAACCAATGAAAGGAAAACATCGTTCATTTTTAAGCCTGGCCAAACTCAGACATTTCAACTTTATATTTCACATCTTTAAAAACGTAAGAAAGGCCGTTTGCAAAATTTAAGAATAGCTCAGTCATAGAGAAACTAGTCATATATGCTATAGTAAATGGAAATTAAAAAGCAAAAAAAGCCGGGACTGCGTACAAAGCTCTGAGTAAATAATGTAAAAGAGTTGGATAGACTAGATAGGACATTACACACCGTCAAAGAAATTTCCAAACTGTTGCTAGATTTTCACTTACAGTGACGCCCACTCTGTAAACGCGCATGCGTGATAAAACTTAACCATCTCTTGAAGTATTGCGAAAAATTTATATTTCTTAAATTAATGCGACTGATCATTAGAGTATTAAAATATTATTGCATTAATAGGATTTTCAATAGGATTAGGACTGAATTATAAGTTGAATTATTAGGATTAAACAAAAAGATCCATAGTTTGCCTCGAAAAATAATAATCTGCTCTTTTATGTGTATGTGTCCCTTAAAATTTTTAGAAAGACCTTTGAAACATATTGCCCTAATATGATATTAGTTCTGATACATGTTGAAATCATCCGTGACAGTTTTGGGCTTCATTTAACGCTAACCAAAATCCCGTTCTAACCCCTCAATAAAATAGCAATTTGCAGAATTTCTGATGCCGGAATTGAATATATCTTTTAGAATGGAATACTGCTCTTTCCAATTTCAAAATATTTGTGTTTGTGGACTTAAAATTGCCATGAAATATTTATATTCTTTTCCTTTTTTCTATATGTGTGTATGCGCACGTGTGTGTGAATGTGTGTATGTATGCGCGTGTGTTCGTGCGTGTGCGTGCGTGTGTTGATACTGGCTAGGCCGTTAGTTACTAAATTTGGCACATATATATATCTTGAAGAGTGAGAATGTGCATCCTCTAAGAATGAGAAATTTTTTTTTGAAATTAGAAATAGAATTCCGATTAATTAAAAATTAATTTAAATTTTGGCATTTTTCCACGTTAACTTCTGAAATTAGTATTGCACAAACATAAATATTACATCGTCTACATTTAAAAAAATTTTTTTTTGATGATATCAATTTATTAGTCTCACAAATTTCTCCTGAATTTTAGTAGTTTTTTAAAAATATTTTTTTTTTGACTAATTTCCAAAAATATATTACAATGTTATTCTGAAATTCAAAACGTTTACTTTGTTTCGTCGTATATTTAATCGCATGATTTTCTTCCATTTTTGAAAAGTAAAGAAAAGGATTTTGTTTTATATTTGTGTAATATGTGGTACAAATAAAAACTTGAAGTTACAATGCCACAAAATTTAGCATAGATTTAAGCGTTTAATAGAGCTAGGATATTGTTAGACCGGTCTTAAATTTAAATGTTCATGCATCCAATCAACAGAACATATGTAATATTATTTAAAAAAGCATGGTTTTAAGAACAATTTGATATAATCTCGAACATGATGGAGATTTCAGTGAAATTAAATATAATCATTATCCGTGGTCAATCAGCTAGTCGACAAAGGCGACTAGCTAATTAATAAAAACGTATTTCTTTTTTGCTCATTAATGAAGTGTTTTAAAGAATATATGACATGAGAAATACGAGAGGATTGTGAAGCCAACATAAAAGAAAAAAAATATATAAAAACTTACAATTGAAACTGAATAAATAATGATAAAAATCTATAAATAAAAATAAAATGTTAATCTCAAAAACAAAAACAAAAAGGCTTAAAATTAACACAGGAGAAATTTTATACTTTTTAATTTAAAACTCCAAAATGCATTGAAAAAGGGATAAAAAAGACAATGCGATTGAAACTGATGTGGAAAACTGAACCTAAACCACTGCAATGTTTAGAACTACTGCACTAACCACAAAGCTTTCTAAAAGTAAATAATCCAGCATTCATTGTTCACATTACTCCTAGGCCTAACTCTTCCATCGTGAAAAGCAAATACAGTTCTATTCTAGCCCTAACCCTAACAAACATTGTCAGCTCGCTACATCTAATTAGGCATCGATTCCCTTTCATGTCGATCGCTCACCGCATTAACCTAACAAATGAACGGCACCAAATCAATCGGCCCTCCTTTTTTTTCCCGTGGACCCCCTACACCCCCTTCCTATTGTTCCACCGCTGCGAGTATTCAGTGGAATACAATGGGGCGTTCGCTCCGATCTCATTTTATCAGAACGTTCTTTCCTTTTTTTTTTTTCTCTCTCTCTCTTGCCGAAGAATTTTCAGGTAGAAGGAATAGAGAGGGTTTTGTGGTGGAGGGGAAAATTTTGACTTAATGGAAAAAGGGTGGCCTTTTTTTTATTTTATTTTAATTTTTATTCTTTTTTTTCTGTTGTCATTGTCAAACTGAGTGATTTCTAGATATATGTGAGGATTGTGGCGCATGGTGTAAGGTATTAATTGAATGAATGAGCTGGGGGGGGATGACATTGAGATCGTTTTGTTATGTGCTTCAAAGATTTGTACGGTGCTTTTGACGATCGAAAATTATAAAACGCGTCTTATCTTGAAATTTTTGGAATATCTTTGAACTGATTGGAATTTTTAAATAATTTTTAAAATTTCAATATCAGATATCCATGCACTGGATGAAACAATTTAAAAAATGCTTTGAAAATTAAAGCTTTTCGATGTATAGAGAAATATCGGCTTGCAAAGATACATATGTTTACAATATCATATCTATCAAATTCAGTGTGTAAGTTTTGATATCCACTTTCGAATATTTTATTTATTTCTTACTTATTGTTCTTATTTTTTTACTCAAATATATTTAAAATAAATATTTTAACATTATTTTACAATTGAATTAAATTAACAAACTACTAAAACACTAAAGAGCAAAACGGAGATATGATGCGATGAAATTGAAATATTAATTCACATCTTTGTGTAAGAAAAAATTAAAATAGGTTTTAAATTATAGTTGTATTATTTTTCTCATATGATTAAAAAGAATTTTTTCCACTAGAGGCTGTCCAATAATTTTCAAATAAATTCACATTTGCAATGTGAGTCAAGGAGTTTTTACTTATAACTCACAAATTATAAAAAAATATACGTCATGTTTTATTACATATAAGATTTTAATAAAATGCAAAACATTAAAATTTAGATTAAAAAATTAAAGAAATATTCGAATAAGTTCTTAAAAAAGGCGAATTAACATATGCTCATTAATTTTATTATTTCACTTATAATAAGGAACTAAAGATTATTACTAATAACAGAATCTGTTCATAAAATGTTTATTAAATGTCTTTTTATATCTGTTACTTGCACAAGGTAATAATAACTAATAGATACACATTTAAAAAGAATAAATCTTATACAATGAGCCGCTGTAGACAATTAAAAAGAAATATCTTATTTATACTTATATGACCATATTCTCTAAGTGACTTTAGTATTATAATCTATCAAATACGAAAATAAAACATTTCAAATGATATTGCATAAAAATAGGAAAAAATGTATACATGTTTTTAAAGAAAAATATTTTATTTCCTTAAAAAGGGTTTCACTGAAATTAGATACTAATCATTAAAAAATAAATCTAAAGTGAAATAAGGTTACTAAATTTTAAAAAGACCAATTTTTCAAAATTTTTTAATCAAAATTATTATTTTGCATTCTTTCTGAAAATCGATTATTTCATAAAAATCAATACAAACAAAAATAAAAAACCTTAACTTCTATTTTACTGATCAGATTTCGGTATTAAAAATTTTAACGGTATCAACAACAAGCCAGATTTTTCACACTGTAAAACTTCCCATTAAATAAATTTGATTTTTAGTTTTACTTAAAAGTCATATTTTTTATGTTATAAAAGAAAGAAACACAAAATAACAGCATCCTGCTGATAAAATTAAGATTAAAAATACAAATGCTTTGCATTTCTTTGCAAAATTAAAAATCAAGAGTCAAGAAACGGGGGCATTGTTATAGAACAAATTACAAACTAGATATCGTACATAAAAGGGAAAAAACAATCTCTTTTATTAAGACTAAAAAAGAACTGTCTCTTATTATTTTTATCAGAAGAAATGTGGCATCTTCAAAAGCGCATAGATGCAAACGAGAATGTATTCATCGCGGGAAAAAAAAATTACTGAATAGAATAATTCCACTATTCCAGGTAGCAAACGATAATAAGAAATATATATATCGAACGGATCTCAAAAACAAATTATTCAGCTCTCAAACTGAAATGAAACGGCTTTGATTAAAAGAAGAAGGGGAAAATGAACAGAGAATGCTTTTTGAATAAAATGTCCCGCGTCTTCGTTCGAATTTATTTATAAAGAGAAAAGTGAATTCTAAATTATCAAAAGTTTAATTAAACTGTAATAACGGAGCGTGTTTTTACCTTCGCCGTGTTATTAATTTTCTTTTCTTTGTTTAATTTCCTTCTCAGATGTGGGATTTTTTTTACCGATGTTTCTACCCACATTGGCTCTGATTTTTTTCCCGCTCTTTCTTTCTTCTTTTTTTTTTAAAGTTCTTTTTCTATTCTTAACTTGTTTCTGCAATATATATTACTGATGACAAATTAATTGAATTTGCTCCATTTCAGGATTTTATCGGTTTCTCTGTGAATGAATTTGAGTGATTATTTTTAACGTTATTAAATGTTTTAACATTCAAATGGTTGAAATAATTGTTTTTAAGCTTCTGTTTGAAAAGTAATTTATCGTTGGTGACATGTTTATGAAACATATGTAAAAAAAATTTTACCATTTTTTTTTTTCATAAATTATTGCTTGTTTGAAGTATTAATGATTAAATTTTCTCAATTAATTTTATGGAAAATATATGTCTTAGCTAATTTTTATATACTTTCTTTCATATTTCTTAAATTCATTATGATTAAAAAAGTATAACTGCATACAAAAAAAATGATGTACTTTTTAACAAAAACGAAATACTGTAAAATTATTTATCAAATTGCAGTGATTTTATATATATAATCATTTGAATATTTCTTTATTCGATATTTTTATTTTTCGTATACGAAATATAGAAGAAATATTAAAATAGGAAAACAATTCAAACTCGAGATTGTGATGAATGTTCCCATTTCAGATCTTCCAGAGTTAGAAAAACACGGTTTTAGAATTATATTTGTCTATTTGCGAACAAGATAGCTGATAAACGGTTACAGCTAGACGAATGAAATTTGGTATATGGACTTGGTTCGTCTCCGACTGGACGGATCAGAAAATGGTCTGGCTTAAACTCCTGTGTCCATATGATAAATTAATGACAAGCCAATGCTGTGTTTTTCTATTTTATTTTTTTTTATTAACACAACACAAAACATTTATCCTGATGACAAGAATGTTAGCTGTTGTAGGTTTCGAATAATAATTTGCAATTATCCACATGAGCAGGTGCTGAAATCCTCCTGGCGTCTACTGAGGCATCTTTGCTTTAAATTTGTGATCACATGACTGTTTGGGAGCGTGCATGCGCCAATAGGACTTACGTCGAAATTTTTTACAATTAATTTGCCTTGCAGCAAAATTTTAAGAAATAATTCATTCTTCAAGTGGTAATGAATCAACTCACAGTTAAATTCTAAATGTTGTTATATATTAAAAGCAATTAGGTGTGCAATCACATTTGTCATATTAATAATGTCAAAGAATGCAGAGGCCATTTCCCCAATATTGCATCCAAAATATATTTAAAATTTAATTTCAAAAATTTCTTTTCTTTAATTTTATATTTAAAAAATTACTTAGAAAGGGAAAGATTCATTTTGTTATTAAACATTCAAAAGTAAATTGATTGCTAAAATTCACTTAAATTTAATAATAAATGTGGTTAAATAAGGGTATTGTTAAGGTTTTTAAGGATTAGCATTTTTTTTTTTTTTTGGTTTGTAACTAATTGGTTTTTTTAGACAAAATTGAAGCACGATATTCTTCAATACATTGCCATTCGAATAACTTTTTTAAATAATACATAAAATGCACTTAAAATAAATTAAAATAATTTATTAATGTTCTTATAGGCAGTCTTAATTAATATTATCCAAATGGCCCATAAATAAGTACCATCCTATGTATGAAACTAGAGGGATAAATAACCTCGTGCACATAATAATGAAGTGTTAATTGTTGATAGGCAAATTAATAAAAGAACCAAATTTTATGAATAAGGACAAATAATTTGTTTTAAATAAATTACATACATAATTCACCATTACAAAAATTAACTATTTCATGAATTAATAATCATTTTATCAATCAAATTGCAAACGTCAGCAATTTTATGAGTGACTTATTGCTCGTTCGAAAGTCACGAGACTAGCATTTTTGAAAGATTTAGCACTGATAAGAGATAATAGCACCGTATGAGATGTATGATTCCGGCATTCTTTGTTAAACCTGACCTTAATTCCACTCTTATTTTTGGCTAAATAAAAGCCTCCCAGCGCATGCGCAAAAATGCTGAAGGTTTCCGTATCTGAGAATTGATAGTAACTTAGTCTCTGAGTTCTTGTTAAACTCGAGGGAGTAAAATAGCCAAAATCACTTGATGGCATAAATAACTGAATTCAATAAAATTCTTTTTATTATAAAGGCTAACTATGTGTAATTAAATGCAATTAAAAATTTGATTTGTCTTATTTCCTTTATTATCATAAATTCAAATATATTCTAAATATAACATAAAGAAATTTTTGACAAAAAGGAAATATTAAATTTCATCAAAATAATTACATTTTTCATTATTTAATCCTAATTCCACTTTTTTTTTATTTAAGAGGTTTCGTTGAGCTTTTGTAAAAAACAAGATTTGATTCTCACTTTTAATATAATAGTCATCGCATTTAATGTAAATATTAATTTACAAGGTGCTTTATTCCGATATTTTTTGCCTGTTGCACAAAAGCATCAAAAAACAATCGCACACAAAAAAATTTCACTTCCGATTTTCTGAAAAATTTTTTTGATTTCTTTATAACCCAAATGCATAATCAGTTATTCAATATGTGCTCTCCGAGAGCTCTGTCTTTCTATGTCTTCTTATTCCTTTTTTTAATTTTCTTTCTCTTCAGGAAAACGATGTTACGAATCGAGTTTCAGAACAAAAAAAAAGAAGAACAAAAAATTCATCCCCATTTATATATTCATTCATTCCAAATCGGGAGAACCAGCTATCGCCGGAGAAAGCCGAAATGAAATTCTTAAATTCTATTTGCATATGAGCAAAAGCCTTGCCTTATCTGCATACATTTTATTTCATGCACTTACAAAGCCTTGTCTGGAATTTTTTTTATTCCGAAATTTTCCTGTTGCCAGATAAAGAATCAACATTTTTAATTACAGTGAATTTCATATCAATAATTAGTTCGAGTTCAGTTTGAAAAATTATATTATCGTCTGCAGTCGGTGAAATTAATCTGGAAATTTCCAGATTATTGTTTGCATCATTTGTTTGACTTTCTGTTCCAGTTTGTTTAAATATTCTTTCTGCTTCTTTGATAAAAATAATTTATTAATGGTGTGAATTTTTAACGTTACTGTCAAATGTATTGTAATTGTGGTTCGCCTGAATTTGTTTATATTGCCAGCGCTTTATCATAAAAATTCTTATTTTGCGAGTTGCATTATCAATACAAATTTACATTTATATTGCAATAAATGATATTTTATTAATCGCAGAATAAAACATATGATGCTAGTTAATAATTTTATTACTTTAACAAATTTAATTTACTTTACTTTTATTTTCATATTATATATTCTTTCGTAAAAGAGAATATTTAATATTTATATATAGCTCCTTACAAAAAAAAATATGGAATTAAATACTTTTTTAGAATGTCTAATCTACCAAGATATATATATATTTATATAGTGGCTCAAAAAATTGAGAGTACACCTTACTTTTACTTGATAAATCTGAATTTCAATATAAATAACATATTACCGGGAAGTGCAAACATATTTTTATTTTTACTCATAACAAATGGTTTAATTTAGAGTAAAAATAAAGAAAAATCAACTAAAAATTTCTAAATTGAAAAGTTTCAGAAGCATTTTAAATAAACATACGCAGAATTTTGCCTCAAAAAATTGAGAATACACCAATGAAATTATTGCAATATCACGCATAGAAACAAGTGTCATTATTAAATTGCATGTCTTTTGGCTCTTATAATAGCCTCTAAACGTCATGGTACCGATTCGACCCATTTTTGGTTGTATCTGAGGATATTTTACCCCATTCTTCTTGCACCACTTGTTTTAAATGGGGTTTGTTTCTAATTTTGTATTTTTGAACCACTTTTTCGAATATGGCCCACGAATATTCAATAGCATTAATTTCGGGGTACTGTGGTGGTGTGTGTAACTGCTGTTTACAATGAAAAAGACACCATATTTTAAAGTTACGTGCATTCTGTTTGGGGTCGTTGTCCTGCTGGAAAATGGAATACCCATCTAAACCCAAAATTTTAACACTTTCCTTTAGATTGCTGCGACCATATGGTTCATCCAACTTGTTGCAGAATCCTTTCAAATCGTAGGCAGAAGTGTAGGTGCTGAAACTGTGCTAAATGTCATTAGACAAGCTGGATATAAAAGTTGCATTGTTAGAGAGAAACCGTTCATCAACTTGCAAATGCAGAAAAAGCGTTTGAAGTTTACAAAAACTCATCAATTGAAGACCAATAACCTTTGGAAGAAAGCTATGTTTAGTAATGAAAGAAAACTCAACATTTTCGGCAGTGACAACAATCTTTCTGTATGGAGAAAGCCTAATACTACTTTGGATCTAAAAAATTTACGTCCTACAGTTAAACATGATTGTGACTCCGTTATGATTTGAGGTTACATGGCTTCATCCGGGGTAGGAAATATAATTTTTATAGATGGCATTATAAATGATATTTTTTACTTGGATATGCTTCGTAGCAATCTAAAGGAAAGTGCTAAAAATTTGGGTTTAGATGGTAATTTCATTTTCCAGTAGGACAACGACCCCAAACAGAATACACGTAACTTCAAAATATGGTGCCTTTTTCATTGTAAATAGCAGTTACACACACCACCACAGTACCCGACATCAATGCCATTGAATATTCGTGGGCCGTACTCGAAAAAGTGGTTCAAAAACACAAAATTAGAAACAAACCCCATTTAAAACAAGTGGTTGTAGAAGAATGGGGTAAAATATCTTCAGATACCGCCAAAAATTGGTCGAATCGGTACCATGACGTTTAGAGGCTATTATAAGAGCCAAAAGACATGCAATTTAATAATGACACTTGTTTCTATGCGTGATATTGCAATAATTTCATTGGTGTATTCTCAATTTTTTGAGGCAAAATTCTGCGTATGTTTATTTAAAATGCTTCTAAAACTTTTCAATTTAGAAATTTTTAGTTGATTTTTCTTTATCTTTACTCTAAATGAAACCATTTGTTATGTGTAAAAATAAAAACATGTTTGCACTTCCCGGTAATGTGTTATTTACATTAAAAGTCGCATTTATCAAGTAAAACTAAGGTGTACTCTCAATTTTTTGAGCCACTGTATATAGTTTCTCAATCGAATTATTTTACTAAGGTATAAACTTAAAAATCAAAATAAACAAAATTTCATTATTATAATTAATATTTAATGTATTATTTATGGATGAATAAATAAATTAAATTAATAATGTAGGGAAAAACGTTTTATTTTAAATTTAATAATAATTAAAACCTATGAGATGCTTCTAAAGCCAGATTTAAGGTTTTTCTAATCTTGAAAGTCTAATTAACGCTGCATGAATTTCGAAACTTAATTTGACTTCTTTTTTTTCAATGAAATGTAGAGAATAAAATATAATTATTAATTCTCTTAAATATAAATTCATTTGATGATTTGATGATTTTTTTTCCGATTAAATTAGATTTTAGTTTAAATATTTATATCCTTTGCTCACGGCCAAGTAAATTAGATTTATTTTGTTATCTTGTATTGCCATCTTTATCTTTACCTGTAATAAAAATGAACTTGTACGCGCGCGTGCCGGCGCGTGTGTGTGTTCGTTTGTGTGTACGTGCATTAAGGCTCCACAAGCGCGACTGTTTAACCTAGAGCTGTCAGACTTGGAATATTTATATATATGCTTAGTATATAATGATTATATGCGTTTCGGAACATGTTTTTTTAAATTTAAATTTAAATTTTTCATAGTTTAATTAGAATTTTAAATAAATTTTATGTTTCTTGGCGAGAAAAATAAGTGCAAGAATAGTATTTCGTGACTGTTAAAATATATGTATTATAATTCAAAAATTATTTAAAGCTAACACGGCTTAATATAAACAGGATGTTTACATTAAATAGGGTGCAACAATTAATTTCTGAGCTGTTAGTAATACCTATGTTACATATCTAATAAGAAAAATGGTACTAAATAAAGAAAATAATTATATTTTATGTCGATAAATCTTCTGATATTTGAGTCGACAAATCTTCTGATGATTTACATAATTTCAAATTTTTACACATATTATCGATACTTTGAGTCTTATTTAATAAAATATTCTTTAAAATAAGAAAAATTTTACTCTTTTGTTACAAAATCTGAATAATACTATTTTATAAAAACGGGCTGGACGCGCTTTCTTGGACCGCTGCAGTGACCTTCTTGAAGAAGTTAGGGCAATCAAGGCCTGCAGTTTTGTTAAGTCTGATTGGCCTAAAATTATGAAATTGCTGATTGCCTTAAAATAATGATATTCCTGAAATCTCGGTCAGATTTGGTCGCACGAGACTGAAATGTTTATTATTTTCATATTGAATGTCAGGAATATTTCGCTCGATATAGGTCAAAAGATGGTTATACTAAACGGTGTACAAGTTGTTGTAGAATATGCAATAGTGTAATTGCTAAAATTTCTACAAAAATTTAATTTCCATGAAAATGATGGAAAAATAAAGTATTGTAAGTCTGAGAAAAAATAATTAATAAACACTTGTAGCAATTTTTGAGAATTGTTCCCATATTTTAAACAAAGTATTGTTCTTTATCTTATATTGAAGGTCGTGGAAAAGAGTTTATATTATAGCTTTATTTATCGCAACTGATTTCCCAAGTTTTTCTCGTATCTAAAATAGAATAGCAATGTTTATTTAAAAAAATGATTAACATTTAAATTCAAATAGGAATATATTTTATATTATCATTGTGAAAAATATATATCTTCAATTGTATATGTCTTCAATCAGTGTGAAACAATATGTCAAGATATTAAAATGCACATTTATTCAGTTAAATAATTCTTAGCCAAATATTTCTATTTGAGGATAATTTTGTTCTTCTATTTTTTATATCAATATAAATTAAAAGAAAAAATAACAAAAAAGGCAATTAGCTTCGTGATTTTAGAAGGCCATTATACAACTGAATAGAATCTTAGCAACTATAAATGGATTTCCACGGTACTAAAATCAAAAGCAAGTGACAATTTTAATAATTTAATTTTAATCATCATTGCAAAGTAGAACTCCCTTTATTATGTTTTAATTATACGAGTCAATATTACAAATTTAGTATCAAAATTATAATTAGTTATTAATTAATTATGAATTATTTATTATTTATTAATAAATAATCCTACCACTGCCATCTGAAATAATTTTTGATATTATTCCAATCCAGAAAATACAGGTTTTGAGTATTATAAAACTGGAAGTAAAAATATTCATTAAAATTTCTTTTATTGCATCCAACGGTATACATAGATAAGTGAAATCAGAAATTTTGAACCCATAGAAAAATATGATATTTAAGCAAATGATTTTTATTATAAATTTGGAATACCTGTACAAATAACATTGTTAATAATAATATTCCTCAAATGTTCTCAAAGTTAAAAAATTAAAAGAATTCAGCATCTTTTTTCTTAAATTTTCAATAAGATAAAATGTCTTTCCAAAGAATAAAATTTAATGATCTGGACTTTAAGATATCGTCTGATATTCATATTTAAAATGAATTAAACTGAATATCGTGTCTGATTTTCCAGTTCATCAAGTGCATTTCTTAGAACATGATAAATAATGACATTTAAAAGATCAGATAATAATCCAGAATTCTTCAGAAACTATTTCTAACAATGAATACCATTTCCAAAATTTAAATTTCAAATTGAAAATTTATGTATATATATGAAATATATAAAGATATATGTATCTAAAAAAATTCTGTAGGAATTCTACTTTACCAAATAAAATTAGTGTCCAATTTTAGTGGAAAAATAATAAGATTTAACTTAAATTAAGTCTTATTTTTATCGTTTGGTACGCTTTAAAACTATTTTACTCTATTGTCGAATTTGAGTTTATTATATAATTCACTTTAATTTATAAATAGAAATTTAATGTATTATTAATCTTAATTTATTTAAACCTAAATATCGTTTAACCCCTTTTATATTAGCTACTAAACTGGATGATTTTTTCAATGTATGGAATTTATTATCGACTCACACGTGGTAACCACAAAATTCTATCTTCCATCTTTTACTTTTTCAAGCAAATTAATAATATTTTCAAATACAGAATTTAAAAAAAATGATAATAATTAAAAATTTCAAACCATAAATCGCTTTTGTAGTGCCTCAAAGAATATGCTTTAACACTTTTACAAATATATTTCTCATCACCATTACAATTTGAATTTCAAATAACAAATAATCCGCCATCTTATCTTGGAATTAAAAAAACTCTCTCTAATATTCCAATCCATCAAATGAAATTGCCATTTAATGTAAATGAGCTAAGGACTCCAACGGAAGTGTAACGCAAAGAGGACATTACCGAATTCTTAACAACTCAGAAAATGACAGCAAATTCTGAAACGTGTTTCCATGTCAGTCATTCCCTTTACAAGGTTGGAATATTAAGACTTCATTAACTGCACCTGTCGCGGCTCGTTCGGCGTCTAAAAATAAGCCGGTTTCCATTAAAGTGGCCGATGGAGGTTAATTGTAGTAACCTTTCGCTGTCTTAAGCACTTTTATAGGAGTAAATCATAGCTGTTTAATGGGATTATTGCTCCAAGGAATTTTTCTTCGCCATCCCGGCTCGTTTTTGTCGAATTATTCAATTCGCCGGAGTTTCTATTACCATTTTTTGATAAATGGGATATTTCGAGTGCAATGTGTAAGGTGAAATTAAAAGAAAATATTTAGGATTGACACTTTGGTTTTGTATTTTAAGATTTAACGGAAATAGTATTGTTTTTATCTTTAAAAATTTGCTTTTCAATTTAAGTCTCATAAATTAGAGGTCATTGGACTGATAACAATAATGTATACGGCCTATTGGTCAGAAAAGCTGAAATCTCATGCGCTTTTTAAAACGTAATTAACAGAAACTCTTAGAATGCAAATATACGGTTTTTCGTTTCTATATGCAAGTATAAATTTCTTTTATTAGAATCATGGCTAATCTTATAATATTTAACAAACATTATATCTATTTAACCAATTTTCTTTGTCTCCTGCACATTAGCATGTATTTAAGAGATAATTTACAATCTCTTCTAATAATAAAGATGAATTTGTGCCTGTCTGTGTATATATTAGCCCTCTACAGACCAGCCAGTTTGACCTACACCTATAAAGTTTGCATACATGTGTGTGTGTGTATGTGTAACGATATTTTAAACTCTAAACTCTAATTTTAATCCAAATTAATTCCCAAAGTTTTATCCTAATTCAGCCCATATTAACTTCATTCTAAAATATTCTCTCATTTCTTGATCCCATTCCACTTTTTGTATTTAATTAATTCAACTGAAGCTTTGTAAAAATGTTTTAGTCAGCAGTTCCCACACTCCGAGTGAAGGGATAAAATACTGTCCAGCTAAGCACATTCTTTTAAAAGATCCCTATGATTGCCTTATTTGTAATTGACAAGTGATGGAAATCCCTATTAAAATCTTACAGTATATATTCACAGGGATAAAACTTTTCATTGGTTTTTCCTCATTTCATTTTGTGTCGTTCTGTGTTGTACTCCTCGCTTCTGCTTGTTCATAATGCATGCCTCCCGGGATGCAATAAAGCGAGCTTAAAAATTCAAAGTATCTCATTGTCTTCGAAACTGCCTTCTGCTTCAAAAATTATGCTTACATTTTAAGAGTCGACCGGATTCGAATCTATGCTGGAAACCCCAATGGATTTCGAATACTGGTGACACTTAAAATGCAAGCATAATTTTTTACTTTTAAAATGTAAGCATGATTAAACAGATTATATAGTTTTCAAGTACAGTGTAACATCACATAGTAGTCTCAAGAAAAAGTTTCAAATCTTGATTCCTACTAAAGATGAGGTCATAATTCTCAGCATAAATTATTCACTGATTTTTCCAGAACCTTATTTGTCAATTAGGCCAAGACGTCACTGGATTGGTATCGTAAGAATCTTTCCAAATCTTTCTTTTCCACCATTGAATCGACGAAGGAAGAGAACACTATTACAGAGTCGCAACGATATTAATCGAAATAATGATCACAAAAACAGTGCTGTTTCATTTTGTTTATTTTCTTGTTGTAGTCAAATAGAACCAATTGAATATATCAGTTAAAATCAGTTGTATTTATTTATTTATATTTAAACAGATTTTATTTGAAAAATGAGGAGTGAGTTGTTTTGTATTTCACCAAGATCAAAACTGAACAAACTACACAACAAGAAAAAAAATATATAAAATCTATGTTATTATAAGTGTTATTTGTTAGAATTTTTTTCTCCTTTGAAAGCAACACGGATAACTTGACTTATGATAATCGATGTTCGTACCAATTTTAAATAATCATTGAAGAAAACTTTTCTGGCAGTATTCATAATGAATATTCTTAGTTATCAAATGTAATTCAGAACAATACTAATGAAAGCAGACATCCAATATCAGCCGCTTTTAACGAAAAATGAGTTGGCAATGAATGGAAACGTAATTAAACTCTCTAAAAAAATGCTAGAATAGAAATAAATTATAATACTTTCTGTAATACAATATTTAATATTACTGTATTTCTTTTTCATTCATAACAGCATCGAATTTTTAATCCATCGTTATGCTTGGTAAATAATTAATTTTTTTCACTGAATTTTTATAGCATAGAAAAATTATCATACGTTTCAGGCTATTATTAAAAGCTAAATGCCTAGATTTTCGCTTTTAAAAAGAAGCTTTAAATTCTTATTCTTTTATTTATTATTTATTATTTTCATTAAATAAATAGAATAAAGATTCTTGCAAATAAATAAGAAGATTTCACATTCGTTGCCGATTCCCATTTAGAATATATAATACAATCTGAAGATTCTGCCTTTTTTTATTCTAATAGTCTTCAGAAATGTCATCTAATATTTACATTTTATTTTCAGCCAAATTATCCCTTGTCGTTTTAATTTATAATTAAATATTTGCACAGGCAAGAACATAGCAGATAAGAAATTACAGTTGATTCAACCAAAACAAAGGACATAAATTCATCATTTACCTTTTCTAATGAAAAAAATGCATTATTATGTTGAAAAATACAGAAATAAACTAATTGCTAAAGTAACTTTCATAACACTAATTAAAGTGAAAATTAAGATATCCAAATATTTAATTATAAAAGGGGAAAAAGTCTTTGGAACTTTTCTTTCAAGAAAAAATACTTTGTAGCTTGAACAAATATAAGAAAGGTTCTCTAATCTTTCGCAAACATACCATTTTTAACAAACAGCCCAAGAAAAGCTAAATTTTTATAAAATATTAACATGCGACCTAACTAACAAAAGAGAAAGTAAAAAGAACTTTGTGACTTTATTTTTATGGGAAACACATTTTAAAGACAGTTGTTAAATACTTTTATACTTCATAGTTATTATAAAAACTAAAAAGAAAAATTTCTAGTCTCAAAAAAATTCCTTTTAGACATCGAACGCTCGCATAATTATTTCAATATTTATGAATTTTGTATGAATTATTCAACGTTTTTATTATCGTTTGGGCATTTCAGTTTGGGTTTGGGTTATTTATCGAATAGTAACTTTAGTTTCTTTAAAAGATCAAAATATACTGAATGAATTCAATTGTTTTATTCTTACATTCATTGTAATATGTCAGATATTGAATTTTGCATAGTATTAAAAACATAAATAAAAAAGTTTACTGAAAGGTTTCATAATTAAATTCTTTTAGCTCGATTTTAATTTGTGCATCAATAAAACTTACAGAATTTAATTTTTCATGGTAATTAATGGTATGGTAAATTACATTAATTACCTCAAATTAAAGTAATTTACCTTAATATTTATAGAATCTGTGTGTTTTTCTCTAAAGGGAAATCAAGAACTAACAAAAAGAAAGAATGCGAAAATGCTTTTTTTTTTAAATTTTGTAACAGTATATTAATAAGCACATTTATTTAATAAATGTGGCATTTTTTTTAAGAAATAAATGTGCAAAAGAAAATTATTTACTGCGTGTGTATCGATTCTCTTGCTTTCACTATAAGTGACTGAGAGTCAAGCATTAAGAGATAAAAGAAGACTCTATTAAATGAAGTTAAAAGTGCATATTTACTTATGCATACAACGTATTTAATGCAAATTTCTTGTTTCTCCACAATGTTATGCTGTTCTCTCTCTGATATGGTTAAAAAATTGGGATTTTCAGCATTTTTTTTTTTTTTTTTTTTTTTTTTTTTTAGTGTTGTCTCTGGTAAAATGTTAGCTGCCCTCTCCAGACAGCTGGAGATAGCCATGGAATCATTTCATATCATATCATAATCGCATGAAAAACATAACTGCTAATGTTATCTGACATCTAACCAAATGTTGTTTCTTAAGAATAGATTTTAAAACCAGTATGGTATAAATATATAAATTCTAATTCTTAATCCTTTTCTCCAAGCAGTTTACATTATTTTTGAAATAGAATTTTCATGAGAATATAATGAACCATCAGTTTGAAAATAGCTTCAATATATGCGATTTCAAAATACGATTTGTATTAAAATTTCCTTTCATTTACGAAACATTGGATGATTTCAGGGCTTAAAATACTTGAATAACCATAAAAGAACATTTGTTTCTTTAGAATTTAGTTAATCGCCTGTTTTAAAGGTCAAAAAAATTATACTGAAAAAAGTTCTTGCTTGTATTAACTAAAATTTATTTTTTAAAAGTTTACTTTTATTAATATATGTAAATAAATTTTATTTATGAAATGTATAATTTTATCTAATCATCCAAATAATTAATGAGCTGAATTAGTTATTAGTAATCTCATCAAAACTTATTTATTCATATTGATATTTTGTTAGAAAAATATAATTTATTAATCATAAATAAATAAAATAATATAATAAAAATAAAAGTTTGTTGCATTGATTCAACTCTTTTTTTTATAGAAAAATGGTTTCGTAAATTTATAATGACAATTATTTTGAACAGAAATTTCATCCATTGCGAAATTTGAAATAATAGGAAAATGTTATCTTCATTATTAAAAATATACATATTCTATTACAAATGATTTCAATGTCCCACACAATGATTCAACACTTTTAATTTGAAAACTCTAGGAAATGTCCAACAAATCATCGTAACTCATCAAAAAGATATTCATTAAGAACTAACGACTAGATATTTAAGGATATACACTTTATACTTTATGTTCACTTCAACTGAACTCTTTAAATAACTACATTTAAAGCTTTAGAAACATATATTCGTGAAATTCACTACA
Source organism: Argiope bruennichi (assembly GCF_947563725.1). Lineage (NCBI taxonomy): Eukaryota > Metazoa > Arthropoda > Arachnida > Araneae > Araneidae > Argiope > Argiope bruennichi. Next base: position 58,040,670 of record NC_079158.1, read on the forward strand.
TGGCTTTTAAAAATTTTTATTTTGTCATTTTGGGTATGTATTGTTACGAAAGATTCGTCTGATGCATATATGTGTGTACGTTGGAAAATATAGTAAACTCAGAAGCGGATAACGAAGCTTTATTTTTAAAAAAGCACAAAAACACAGTTAGCAGAAACAGCATTTGCAGAAATTAATAACGTATAAGTGTTATTAAACAACCCCATTACCACAAAGCGCTCACAAAGAGTTCGCGGGAGATCAACACTATAGGATGCGAATTCATACAACGATTTCTTTAACATGTGTACCTCTCCTTTTATAACATCCTTCATAAAGCATCGAATGTTCAATAATAAACTTTGTATATCGAATCCTAATTGAGATATCGCCAATATTCCTGCATTTTCGAGAACCGCATTTTCACATATTTAAAAAAAGTCAACGCCAAATCGCCAAACTTTACCAAGGTTGTGCGTCAATGATCCATTCAGCCTCCTTTAGAGCTATCTGTAAAAATCTCTTTCTTTTTATGAAATTAAAACTGCTGTGGAAATTGCGTAGGAGATTCGTAACAATATTAAATGATATTCTAGAAATTTCTTTTCTTAAATAACAGTATTTGTCACGAATTTAAATTTACTTTTTTAATGACGCACTGCTATTTCCAATGTAGGTTGAATGATATATTTAAAGAAAAGGAAAAAATGCTTTCCACGACAGAGATTAAATTTTATATCAGTATTTTAATTACATGATTTCATTTTTTGTTTATGTATCAAGTATTATCTACCATTTACAACCAGTTATTTTGCCAGAGATTTTGGCTGTATGTCATTTTGATTAAATCCCTTAGATATAATTTATGTCTATGATTCAGTCAACAAATAATTTAAAGCATATTAATAGAAGATAGGCACACGACATCATAACTCTATTAAAAACGCAACTGCTTCGTTTAATAATCTTCTAACATTTGCGGTATAGCAATTTCATTTTTTAATTCGTCTTATAAACAACATGAATATTATACAGAATTCCGCTTCTTTACTTTCAATAAAATGGAAGTAAATCATACAATTATAAGTTTGATCAATGAAAAGAGTTTGAAATTCAAAGCAGCTATTGTTGAAAACTAAGCAAAAAAAATCTTTTAAAGAAATGCCAAAATTTAGTAAACATGTGTATGCCCATTAAATTGGTATCATTAAAGAGAGAATTTTTAAATGTTGAACAGCGGAAAACTCATTTTTGTGCAATAATATTTTCAAAAATTAGCGCAGTAAAACATCAAAATTGAACTTTATCTTTAAATAATTAAAATTGTAGGTAAGTTTTAAAAGTCACTCTGCGGTGTATATTCTCACCTCCAATGTACATACACTCCAAATTTGGTAGCTGTCGTCAAACCGTCAGATCTGCAGAGTACCAACTCACACAGAGAAATCCATCTTTATTATTTGTAGAGATGTAAATTAATTTTTGTTTATAATTTAATTACGAGGTGTTATTTTTATTTTGCGATTTTGTTTTGTGTTTATATTTTAACTTTATTCAGATATTTTTTGACACATTTGTTTTAAAAAAGTTTTACCAAACAAGTTAATTTTTTGATTTTATCAATTATTATTAAACTTTTGTTTATTTTTATTAGTATTATTTTGTTTTTCATTTTTATTTATTTTGTGTATCATTTTTATTATTTTTAATTTATTATATTATTTTATTTTAGGGAATATGTCTTTTAGGTTCAAGGAATTTGACTCTGTAGCAGAAACGGATTCGTTCAAAGTAGATGAAGCATATTACATTGAAGAATCTGTTCTTTTTTGCATTATAAATTTTTAATTTATTAATAGAAAAGAAGATGTTGTTTTGATGTGCTTTCGTGCGTCAAATACTTACGTTTAACTTTAGATAAAAAAAAAAGTCAAATGCTGAAAAGTACACAAATATTGCCTTTTTTCTCTTCTGTGATTGCATTCAGTTCTAAGTAACGCAGTGCGTAAATTTAGTGCCATTGCAAACTGCATTTTTTTTCTTCGATTCCCTGGATAATAAAAAGGAAATTGAAATTTAACAAGAAACATTTGAAACTGCTGTTCCATAAAATAAAGACAGCAGCTTACAGCTAACTTCTACCAATTAATAACGAATATGAGCCACAGAGCCATATGTTGCCACTATTTCATTGCAAATGTCTAAGTTCGGAAGAACGAAATTTCTCAAATACTTCAACCAGCGGGGGATTTTGTAATAAAACATCAGTTCCCCTCTCTCTCTCATTCTTTTTGTAGGTTTTAAAACCCTTTTTCATTCCCTTCTGTCTGTCTCCCTTACTACTACCCCCTTCCCGCTGTAGTACTCGACCTCATATTTTTCCATTTCTTGTTATTCATCTTGCCAGGAAGACGAGAATTATGAAAAAAAAAAGAAAAGAAAAGGAACAAGAAAATAAATATTTAAAAGATTAAAAAATGAGGCTTACTTAATGTTAGAAATTTCCTTTGTTCCCCGCTTAGCACGTGATATCGTCATTACGTTGTAACACTGCCGGAAGCGACGCCTGGTGGTATTTTTCTTTTTCAAAGTGTAAAACCAATACTTCCTTGAAAAAATAAACAAATAAAATTCCTTACTAATGATGTACACTTGTTTCTACCTCCATCTGCGTTTGTGTTGGAATGGGTATGATCTATTCAACTGAATGGCTAAAAGAACATTTCCGGAATTCATTGTTTGTGTCGTTTAGAATAGTAGAACAGAAAGAAGGATTTTTTTAAAAAAGAGTCAAAGATTTTTAGTTGTCTAAATTTTCTTTTCTTTCTTTTTTTAATTCTTTAAGTCAAGAGCAATTTTAATTGGGTTGACATTTCTGGATTTTTTCGAAAAAGCAATTTATTTTTCTTCATCAAGTGATTTCCTTTCTTTTTCTTTTTTCTTTTCCTTTTTTTTCCAATTTTTGTGATTTGTATTGATGATTACTTTTTTTTCTCACATAGGAATCAAATTAAATCATAATATTAATTTTTTAGAAAGTTAAAAGAGCTTTTAAGTTGGTTGATTAGCAGACATGTGTCATGAATTCTTTTTCTTTTTTTTTTAATTCAACTGTCACGAATAATGTCAAATTTTTCCTCTTTCGGTTTGTATGGATTTTTAAAATTTTTATGCTTGTAATTTTCGTGGTAACTTTAATTTATTTTGCAAATAGCAATCTCTGAATTCTGTTTGAAAAAATTATTAAAAAAGTAAGTATTTGATGATTTTAGTGGCATTAATGAATCTCACTTGATATAGTCTTTAAAACTGGATTGAAACTTTTATATTTTTTTTAACGTAAACCAGAAGTAACAATTTTTTATAACTTTACAATACCTTATTTATTGCAGTTTTTTCATTAAAATTATGAAGATATAGGAAATAAAAATGATTATGAAACTTATCAAAAATATTTTTTAAAGCGCACACACTAAACCGAGTGTTTAAGAAATCATCTTTCTTCAGATTGAAAAAAAACTAATAATAGCATAAGAAATAAATCCTTGTAAAATTTAAAACTTAAAAATGATTTGAATTACCAAAAAGTCTCATTAAAAATATTATGAATGAAAAAAAGAATCAATTCACCTGACGTCACGGATATGCAATGGTGACGTCATAATCAATAGAGTGGATGACATAACTGCACATCTTCTTATACTACGTTTAGTGACAAATACGTTTTATTCTCGCAGGATGGAATTGCATTAAAAATTAAGTGCTGGTAATTAATTGTCATGATGCATATCACGGCTACTAATTAAGTTCATTACAGTTTAGAACAGTATTTGTATTCTATTTACTTTTACAAAGATATATATATTTAAATCAACATTTAATGTTTTATTTGGCAGTTGTTTTGGTTTAGTTTAGTGATATTAACTCCCCGGTTTGAAGTAACACAGAAGCTGATTTTAAGGGGAAAGGCTGTAATTTTGAATAGTGGCCATATGACGAGGACGATGCCTGAGTTGACGTTGTGTTTCTACCCGTTCGCTTCACATCAATGGAAGGATGAAGTTAATAATTTAATCAAGAACGTAATTAATCAATATTTACGGAATTACGGAGATTTAATCAATATTTACGGAATCAAATTTAACCAGTTGCACACACATGATAAGCACATAATAAAATTTTGTAAAGTAGTCATTACAGATAATAGGATTATAAATAATATGGGTTATAATAACGGACTTCTCAAATCAAATAAATTAATAAAGTGACAACAGATATTTTAAATGATATGATATTTTAAAATTATTTCGAATAACGAAAACAACTAAGAACTTAACTGAAGCTCCCCCCCCCCTCGACTTTCGAGTATTTACACAACATGGTGTAAATTTCAATGTCAGACAGGTCTGGAACGGGGTGACTCATCAAAATTTTATAGTAAAATATTTTAGCGTTTAAAATACTTTATATCCTTCAAATACATAAAATAAAAATAACTTTACTTAATAATAGGGGAATTTTAGGAAACTCGAAATAAAAGTTTCATATTAAGATATTTTTAAATTTTTTGTTCTGTAGTTTCATTTTTTATTTAAATGTAAAAACTCATAGGGGAAGATTTTTGAATCCAAATGACCTGGACGTTTTTAATGCAAAATGATAGAGGTGTATTTTTTATAAAAAATAAAATATAATTTTTTCAAAGTCTATTCATCTTCAAAACAATATAATAAACTTTCCATTAAAATGCACTTAAATGTATAGGATAAAAGTTAGAACAGCTTTAAAAATAGTATAAACTGTCTAACTAAAGAAACACGTTGCTTAAACTGTACTGCCAATTTCTTTCAACAGAATTAAAGCAAAAATATTTTTGGATATCAAATTCACAACAGCACACAATATATTAATCCAAATATGATATTTTTTGCACTATCTCACTTCTTTTTCCCTTTGTATCCTCGTATGTAATATAAAACTACGTAAGCTGTTTTCGTTCTTTTTGAGCCAATATTTAATGTCTTTTTATTGAGAATTTTTTTATTTCACCTTGTCTCATTTCTATTCAGTGATTATAACGCTTTACTAGGCTGTACCTTTAATTCAACATAAAAATCCCATTGATTTAAAATTCCAATTTAGGCAACTGCCTAGGTCGATACTGATTCCTTTTTAGATTAAAAAAATGTAAACAATTATTTTAATAAAATAATTACAGTAAATCATAGCCAAACATGTTTCCTACCTGTTCGTATAATACACTGTTTTGCGCCTTAGTTTAAAACAACTGAGTGCTGTTATTAATTGATGATACTTAATTTGCATTAAACTGATGACGCTATCTTGCAGCATATTGTCTAAACACTTTTTCTGTTTTCCACCTTAGTTTAAAAAATTAAATGCTGTTATAAATTGATGGTATTTAATTGGTTTTTAATTGATAATGTTATCTTATAGCATCTGATCTTAACATTTACTCTGTTTTGCATTTTAGTTTAAAACAACTGAATGCTGTTTTTAATTGGTGGTAATTTGTATTTAATTTATGACGATCTCTTACAGCATATAATCCTAACGTTTGTTCTATTATTATATATAATCTTAAATCTTGTTCTCTAATTGTAACTACAAAATACTTTCTATTAAAAATGACTTCATATACAACATTCATATCTTTATAACATAATTTCCTTTTTCATAGCTCAAGTATTAATGATATTATTACATTAAATCATAGCCAAATACGACTCCTAACTTTGTATATAATAAATAGTTTTGTGCCTTAGTTTAAAACAATTAAATGCTGTTATTAATTGATGATACTTAATTTGTATTTAATTGATGATGGCATTTAATCCTAATATTTGTTCTTACACTATATTTGATCCTAAGTTTTGCTCTGCAATTGTAACTTAAAAATACTTTTTATTAAAAATGATTTCATACTCAACATTCATATTTTTACAACATAATTTTTCTTTTTTATGGCTCAAATATCCAATAGGATCGATCGAATTCATGACACCTGTTCAATGTAAGCACCAATCCAAAGAAGGAAATCTTCCACAGCTTCATGATTATTAGCCCTATCTGGGATAAACGGATATTTACTTTAGTAATAAACATGATCCATAATGGATTTAGAAACCCACAAGAACCTCCTGCTTGTGGGAAAGTGCATTACTGAGTCTGCATCAAATTGTTCTACCTAATCAGGAGCATAATTATGCAACCATGCTTTCAATAATAATACACTGTCCAACTGAGAAACCAATCCTTCGGCTTAATCATAATTTTCAGTTATGCAACGCAGAGGTATTTTCGTAACTCTCTGTAAACAGTTCGACAGTTCAATTGAATATAATGATTTGAAATTTCTCGCATGTAATTTATATCGTGAAATTTGAATATTAATACATGTATGCAAATGCGATAAATTAACGTTACTTTGTTTAAGTAGAGAAAACAGTTTGTCTAATATTAATGACATGGCAATTGTATTCATTTACTTAAATAAAAGTTTTTGATATAGTTTTGAATCTAAAATAAAACGTCAATACTTTGTATGAATTTTACTAATGAATATTCTTAAAGATTTTTATAAGTTTCTTATTAAAAAAAATATAAGTACTACTTGATTTAATAAAGTACTTCTTATAATTTAATTAATAAATATATGTATTGCTTATAAAATCTAATTACTATTTATTTTATTAAAAGCAATTGAAAATTATTAGTCTTTTATTAAAATATTTAGTTGCATAAAAATCCATCTTTGTCCATAACTATGTAGAGCTTTCTCTTAATATTGTTATATCATTTTATTTTATTTAGAGAGAGAAAACAATCAGAATCTAATTTTAATCTGAAATTAATGCCATAATATTTGTTTATTTTTTCTACAAAAGTTAATCTATTTTTTACGTTTTCTGGGTCTAGAGCAAAACTATCACTACCTTCTTTATATTTTACTAGTAAATAGTCTTAATGCTTCATCTAAATATCCTTCCAGACGCAACATTGAAACTTTTAACATGATAATGTTTTTAGACTGGTATTTTGCTTAACATGATAATGTTTCTTAGATATATCTAGTGCATGCAAATTACATAAGGCGCGAATTGTTAGACGAAAAGAATAAATGAAGATAGTAAATACCATAAAGATTTGCTATCAGACAGACAGGCAATTAGGCTGGAATTCTTTTTGTGAATTACGTCATATAAAAACAGCTGTTCTTTTTGTGAATCACGTGATATAAACGTGATAGCTACTCATAGAATCTAACAACTGATGCTGAAAAGACAGACGAATAAAATATAAGGCATTATTATGATATATTATTTTGGACTAGAAATTCGAAATACAAGGATTTTTTTTTCAGATATCGCATCCTAGTATAAGAGATTTTTTCTTTCTAAGATCCGCATTTTTATCTTTTTAATATTTTTTTCAAAATTGTAGGATTTTATTACATTAAAGATTAATTTTATTTACATAAACTTTCGAATTTATGCATTCTGCTTTTATATTGCTAGCACTATATTTATATTCCTGATTTCTTCCAACTGGTTTTACAACTTTTACAATACATCCTTGGATTTCTTGCTAAATTATGTTCCGGTGAATGTTACATATTTACTAACTGCATACAAATGTTTTGGTTATAATTATATCTTTTGACATAAATGTGGCGCAATATAGCCAAAAGTGGCTTTTATGAGCTCCCAAAAATGAAATATAAACCAATGGAACTAGAAATATTTGGCGAATATCGAATGATGAGAAGCTGAGTTTGCCAAAAATTATTATATTGATGCCATTTGACAGGTATGTGACAATTGATATATAAATATGTAATACCATAGTTACATCGCTATGATCAAAGCTTTCGGTATCTTTTTTTATTAAAAAAGAATGCAAAATTTAGTATTTCATTCAAAGTAACTTCCCTTACAACAATGCATTTTTTCCATCGTTCATATACATAAATAAATGAGGATTACAAACGTTGTTTTGCCACCTATTTCAGCGCATTTGTGACTGCACTTCATTGGAATTTGAAAATTGTTACCTCTTAAGCAAAATCTTCATCTGATGATAAAATCATATGAGGTGATATTATAGAAATAAAGTAGTTGTGGAAGTACTGGATTGTAATGTTTTGAGTGGTAATTTAATAACATGAATGCGTCTGTATACCAATGTTTTATCTTAGAGGAACGTCATACATATACCGGTCTTTTATCTTGAAAAGAATTTTTAATACCTATAAAATGAAGTACGTGTGATGTTTGTATCTGAATGGGATGAAACGTAGTATGATTATTTAGTCTCATAATATCCTTCGCTTGTTCTCGGGAAAGGCCATATTCGGTAGTATTTAAAAATTCTGTGACTTTTTGAGCATAATAAAGAACGTACTACCCAAATACCTCCAAATGGCTTGCAGTAATTACATTGACTGAGCAGAATAATCTACTATATAATTATATTCTTTGAAATATTCAAATTATTGAATTTTATATATTACGAATAATGTGGTTCTTCGTTCTTTTTATAATTATAAAACTGAAAGAATTAACAAAACTAAAATTTGATCTAATACTAAAAAATTCATAATTTAATATTGCTTACCATAAGAATTTAAATAAAAATTTGGAAAAAAAAACATATCAAATTGCTTTAGATTTGATTTAATTTTAAACTACAAATCATATTCAACAATGCCAATAATTTTTGGTATAAGACGGCAGTAATTACAACATGTATTGGATTAAATAAAACATGAATCATCATCTATCAAAGGCCTTTCATATAATTTCAGAAAAATCGAAATAGAGCAATAAAATGGTTTTAGATTCAAATTATTCAACTGAAAATTGATAAAGTCACATTAAAAACTCCACATTTATGCAAGAGCACATTAACGTCATCTGGCTTTTTATCATACATAAAATATCAATTGAATGAAATGTGTCATAAAAATCTAAAGAGAGCAAAATTATATTAAATTCAAGATTTCTAACTGATAATCCCTCTTTTTTGACAAAATTGATTACAGATGTTTTTTAATACATTACACACAACCAGAACTCGATAAAATGTCTAAAATATATCAGTTGAAATAGTTAAACAAAAATACATCAGCTAATGTCTGAACAAATCAGTCAAATTGAATTTATATTCAAATTTCAACCGTTGTTTAAAAATATCAATCAAAATAAATTAAACTCAAATTTCAACTAATGTCTGAAGAATATCAAACTGGTTATATTCGATTTCAACTAATATCTGAAAAAATCTTTCAAAATTCAAATTACAACTTATATCCAAGAAATCAACCAAATTGATTTATATTCATATTTCAACCAGGGTTTCAAGAAATCGGTCAAAATAAATTAGATTCAAATTTCACCTAATGTCTGAAGAATATAAAACTAGTTGGTTCGATTTTAACTAATATCTGATGAAATCTATCAAATTGATTTTAATTCAAATTACAAATAATGTCTGAGAAATCAATCAAATGGATGCAAATCCAAATTACAGCTAATGTCTGAGAAATCAATCAAATTAATTCAAATTCAAATTTTTCAACCTAAAATTCCTCATACTGAGCAACGCCGATACTTTCTTTTGTATAAGACAACGACCCTCAAGCACAGAAAACAAAGTAATTCAAGTCTCTTTCTAGTTCATGCATCCAGAACTTCATTTCAACTACTGTCACGGCTGGATTGAACCGACTCTTGCCGGTTTACTTAAAGACGATCCCTTTCATCGGCATTCCTTAATACTCCAGTTCTTACTCAACGTCACTGAAAGGAGACGAGTCCTTTGAAACAATAGCCGAATTTCGGTTGTCTTTAATTTCAATTAAAGGAGAGAGGGAGAGGCTGCAATTTTTCTTCTTTTTGGCCACTTATTCTGTCTTTCTGGTTCTGTAATTTCGGCGAGGTACTTTCCACCTTGTACCCCGCTTGTTCTCGCCGTTGTTCTAGCTTCGCTCTGAAATGCTGGATATCAGTGAATTCAAAGGGGAGCTCGGAATCTGAAAGTTACTTAAATCTAATTCTAAGAATATATGCTGTGCATTTCATTTACATTTCTAGGGTATATTCCAACAATAGAATTACTTTTCTCCATGAAAGGTAAATGTCTACCAGTAATTAGAGTGGGTGTATTTTGTTTTATTCGAAGATTTTTTTTGAAATATTAATTAAAAATTAGAGATATTTTATTGTTTTTCCACGATAAATTCTGAAAATATAATTGCTTGATAATAGATTTTATATCAGTTAAAAATTTGAAATGTTGTCTTTTTTAATGATTCCATTCAGTTGTAATACTATTTTTATTAATTTCAATCAATTAAAAAGTTTTAAACATAACTTACACCAATACATTTTTGTCGTAACAAAATTTAAATCGTTTTCATTAATACAAATATTTAATTCTATGCTCCTTTACTATTCTTTAGAGTTAAAAAAAAATTAAGATTCTGATTATATTTTGCATTCTTATTAAGTAAGATTATATTTACTATGCAAGAGTGCAATGAATTTTTATTTTCTTAATTTATTTAAAGCAAAGGTTTTTTAATGAAATCTATAAACATACTAGACCAATTTATGACCAGTTGAATTCGCCCCAATTAATTGTTGATAAAAATTGGAATTAAAACTTTTTTCACAACATAGCTTAAACTTCGCATTTTGGTAGATATTACTATTTTACTACTCTTACTATTTTTGAAGCCTTTCACCATGTGGCTTTTAGTGTTTTATGTTTTCCTATTTAACATATTTTATATAACATATAATAACATAATCATACAACAGATTCCTATGTAAACATATTTACTGTCTGTATTTCTATATAGACAGTAAATAGGATCTATATCTGAGAAAAGAATAAGATATTGATATCATCAAAATTAAGATCGCGGATACTGTTTCTAGTATGATAGCAAAAATGTTTGACAATATATGGTGAAAAATGGAATACCACTTTGATATTTTCGAAAATATCAAGGGTTTTCATATTGAAATTGATTTATATTATGCATTTACATAAATTACAATATAATGAAATCACAATATATCAAATTATAATAGTTTTTTACAATATTTTTTGAAATCAGGAAAACTTTTTGTGACCACACTGAGTATTATGCTTCTGTTTCAAATTTCTTAAATATATGCTAATGCTTTTTTTTAACAAATATAATAATTCAATGGCATTGGTTTGAACACAGATTGGTTTATATTTAACATCCCGTGATTCGTTATCCAACAGTAACATTCCGATGATCCATATTATTTCCAATCAATAAATCGCCAATGGCAAATTCCAAAATTTCAGTTACCACTCTGACAGTTAACTGTTTCGAATTCGAAACATTCTTTTTCGCTTCTATCGAAGACGTTAGCTGTTTGATGAACATTCTAACAGTTGGCTAGAATTTTGCAAGCTTGGCGACGAGACTGTATTATGATCTTAAGTCTAACTAAAAATTACAACTAACTGAAGTTCAAAAACAGCGCAAGTGATAGTATCGATGGTAATGTGTTCAATTTTCTTCATCTTAAGATATTAATTAACTAATTTACAAACTTATAAACAAACTGCATTCAATTTGAAATATTTATGAAAAGAAAAATTGTAAAGTACACAGGATAGGGTTATGTATGGAATAACACAAAGGGCAAATGGCTTCCACGGCTTTGCTGGCACATATGCACTCTTTTGCCGAAATATTTCATAACCCTTTGGCATAAATGTTGCTGAATTTCGCTGATGCAATGTTGGATTTCTTCCTTCAATGCTTTTGGACTTATTGGCATAGACATTTGACTTCAAATAATTCCATGAAAAGAAATCCAAAGGATAATAACATCTAGGAGGCCAATTCTCAAATGTTCGAATTGTGGCTGCCAGATATTCATTATTTTTAAAATGTTATTGAACAATGAAAACACGCTGTTCAATTGTGTAACGACCCATTTTTACTAACTCTAGAATATCAGCTGTCAAATGGTTTTTAATAGCATTGCAACAATTTACTGCACGAGTGGTGGCAAATTCAAATCTTTCTTTAATTTTGAGACACCCTTTATTTACTTAACGTTAAAAATTTATAATAGATGCTGAAATTTTATACTCCACCCCCCAAAAAATGTCATCCAATAATTTAAGTGGCTGTACACTTTTACTATAAATAGATTTTTGAGAAAATATATTTAATTAACTGTACAAAAGAATTCTAGAAAAAAATGAATGCTTCAATCTGTATAGGTGCTTGTTTGCTCAGCCAAAGCAAATGTTCATTTTAGCAGAATCGTTCAATTTTTATCGGAATTTAATCATCTACAATAACGAGAGCAAATATTTGATGCAGGATGTTTTTTAAAAATCAAATTTACTCAAAATTCTAAATTAGTAATTTTATAAACATTTTCCAATTCTCGTCATCTTAAGAACAAACATTTCATATTCTTTTATTCTTTTTCTTCTTCCTTTTTTTTTTTTTGGCATCGAGGGCAATGCACAGCCATTCCATCAATATGGGATCGGTCCCATTCCTCAACTTTTATCGGAAAACAGATCTCTTCTGGTAACCATGGCAACCGGACACAAGCAGTGATTAACCTAAATCCTATTCGAGAGTATAGTTCGGTTTTGTTTTGAATTAGGTATGCTGATATGCAGACCAAAATGGATTTTGGATTAGAACCAGATCTCCCCTCTCTTGTTGAAAAATTTCCAAACAATCTGGTCACTCGTCGCAAGCAGTTTTTGAGCTCTTACTATTTTTAATACAGAAAAGAGTGTTTTTTTTTTATTATGAATGCATTAAAAAGATAATGGCAAACAAGTATTACTCGATAGTTTAATTTTAATGATAAAAATCCTCGAAGTCGATATATTCAGAGAAATTATAAAATTGCATATGTTGGGAGAAAATGATCCAAGTGTTGTTTTTTTCTATAAAAATAATAATTTGAAAAAAAAAACAATTTTGATTAACAGTTTTATTTTAACCCTTTAAAGCGCCATTTTTTTCTAGTCATATTATGTTAAAATAATTTTAGACTTGAAATTAGAATAAGAAAAGGGATTCATTTAGCTTATTAGATAGGTTTAATTTGATTAATTAATTAACTTGGTTAATTAATAATTAAGTAACAAATCAAGACACATCATTTTGTGTGAGATAAAGAACTGAAGCATCTAAGTTTCTGTCTTTCTAAAAAATTTGTCAGAACTTATGCCAACCTACATAAATTCATACAAAAATTGATAAATTTGGTGGGAAGCATACTTCCCATGGCTCTAGAAAGGGTTAAGAAGCGGTCTAAAAGTTTTTACAATTTCGAAACCAGTTTTCTAAATTCTCAGTATTTCTTTTATATAATATTTTATGTTTGAATTATTCATTTCCTGTCCTTTCTGTTAAATAATTAATATCAATATATTTTTAATTTATTGATATTTATTTATCTAATTAAACATTCTGCATTTGTATAAAGAAATATGTATCTTTAGTGATTTTTACTTCAATAATTAATCTTTCCTTTTCGTGTTATCCTTTATATATTTCTGCAATCTTCATTTAGATCATTTGTGTCAATTTAAATGTTATCATTAGTCTCAAATTAGCTAATTTAAGTCTTCCAAATAATATCAATCTTTCACATGAAGTACTTTCATAGGAGTGAATGAAGGACAACGCTTATGTTTATATACTTTCGCCTTGGCTCAGTCCTCGTTCCCTCAACATATGCACAAATCTAAAGTCTCTTGGTAGTTCTCTACTATATTCAAAGTTCATAATTTTCAGATTTTGGAATGGATAATCTTATTTATGAAGTATATGAAAAATCGTTGAAAATACTTCTTTCGCTAATAAAGTTCGTCTAAAAATTTCCAAATTCTGAACTCATATTTTTATTTCAAAAGGTTTACAACTATGTTACTACATCACATATTTATTAAGTGACATCAATAATGAATCAGAAAACACCTAATTTTAATTCATCTGTGCAAAGATTCGATTACGCTACATGGTTACGGTTACGCCACTGGGAAAATTACGTTTTTAATAGGAATTTTAAAGAAAAAATCTTGTTGGTATGACAATCGAATCCTCTCCCGTCCCATTTTTTGTCTTGCAGCATCCAGAAACTAATACAATACACTCACGAATATCCGGTTCCCATACTATCCGGCTTAGTTTTTCTTTTACCGTAATTAAATGAGGAAGGTAAGGCGTTGCATTGGAAGTGGGCGACTGTTGCATACCTCCAACGCGTCATGCTCAAAATACAAGTTGTGACATGAAAAGAGCAGCGTTCTGCTCGTTGTTCATTGTTTCGTCATGTGTAATGGACCTCAATCGTTGCCGCTGCTCCTGATTATAACTGCAAAGTACTTACAATATTCACAAAAGTTTCTTGATGGTATGTTTAATGTTTTTTTAAGTGTACCACAGTGAAGATTACAGAATTTTGTTTAAAATGTAAACAGTTTATATCCTTTAACTTACCTTTTCTCTAAACAATTTTTGAAACTTACAGTGCAGTATATAAGCATATATAAATGCCAGTACAGAACTTTCTATTTTAACTTCAAACGTTATTGATAACTGCTTCTATGATTCGCCGGCCCTATGGTTCACATTCTACTTGGCTTGAGATAAATGGAGGGTTTAGTACTTAATGAGAAGTGAGAAAATATGTATTATAACAGTGAGTTTTGCTATAAAAACTTTGTCGTCTAGTATTGGTGGGCAAAGAAATAAATTCAAAGAACACCGACCTATCAGACTTTTTTGTTATCCGGCCTGCTCTTTAGCCACATTAGGACGGATAGTCCGGAGTGTACTGTACACTATTTTAAGCCAAAATATTATTTTTACAATTATATCAGCATGACGCAGCAAAGGGTGCTAATGATAAACGTGCATACTCGACTGTAAGCATTCAGCAATTTATTACAAATTTACGTGGCATGAGCAGTGAATAAAAGTAAGTTTTGATACGAAAACTTTGTCTTCTAGTATTGGTCAAAGAACTCCGGCCTATGCAGCTTTTTCCGTCACATTATACCGAATACTGGGAAGTGTACTGTATATTATTTTGTGTCAAAATGTTATTTGTTCAAATAAATCAGCACGGCACAGTATATGATGCTAATCCCAAACGTGCATACTTGACCGTAAACCTTCAGCAATTTGTTACAAATTTACGTGGCATGAGCAGTGAATAAAAGTAAGTTTTGATACAAAAACTTTGTCTTCTAGTATTGGTCAAAGAACTCCGGCCTATGCAGCTTTTTTCCGTCCCATTATACCGAATACTGGGAAGTGTACTGTATACTATTTTGTGTCAAAATGTTATTTGTTCAAATAAATCAGCACGGCACAGTATATGATGCTAATCCCAAACGTGCATACTTGACCGTAAACCTTCAGCAATTTATTACAAATTTACGTGGCATGAGCAGTGAATAAAAGTAAGTTTTGATACAAAAACTTTGTCTTCTAGTATTGGTCAAAGAACTCCGGCCTATGCAGCTTTTTTCCGTCCCATTATACCGAATACTGGGAAGTGTACTGTATACTATTTTGTGTCAAAATGTTATTTGTTCAAATAAATCAGCACGGCACAGTATATGATGCTAATCCCAAACGTGCATACTTGACCGTAAACCTTCAGCAATTTGTTACAAATTTAAGTGGTACGAGCAGTGAACATAATCCAATATATTAATAAATACAATTCGTCTTTTATTCTTGATATTCGAAACCTAGAAGTCCCTGGTGCTCTCCAAAATTTGAAGTATGATTAAATGATTCCACTCTAAATTAAGAGCCTGGAATTTTCAAGATAACTCCAGAAACTATTCATTTCCAAACAATGCTGATCTCCTCTTTTACATATTATAATCCGTTTACAAATGAGCTGTCTTTCCCAATGAAATCGCTCTATCGAAACAAATGCCATAATTCCAGAGCTGACTGTAATGCCCACTTTAAGATATTAATTGTTACGGAATAATTTCCCTTAACAAGCGCTACATCTAACAACCACAGTTAAGAAGCTATTCTTCACAAAGATCTGCCAGTTTAGGAACATAATTAAAGCGACGGTGGTAAAAGCAAAATATCAAGACATTTCCTCGTCGTCTTCTAGCTTAAGGGGTTACGATTGGAAAGAGGCTCGTATAATTTTTAATCAATCAAATTCCGAAGTAATTTTAGAGCGTTGATTGCGAGGGAAAATACTCGCGTTATTCTCGCTGTGTAAGCTTCACATTCTCTGGCAATTACCAGGCTGAGGGGATGACGCTGGAAGATTATTTCGTACGGATTAACTTTTGTTGCCAGTTCAGGAAGGGAAAATTACAATCGAGAAGAGTACTGTAAAGTCGCTGATACGTTTTAATTTATTGATTGCCCAAAGCGAAGCAGACGATGCAGTCGATGGACCGTTGCCATTTCCGCCTTGTTAATTACTTGAGGGAAAAAGCTGGCGGAACATCGTAAAAATTTTTCCATGGGACCAATGTGATACCAACATGTGAAGAAAGGTTGTTAGAGGATAAAAGGGATTATTTTCGGCGGAGATTATTTGGGAGTTTTATCTGTTTCGGGGAATATTTTACTGCCGATTAAGTTCACGTGAATATTTTATGCAGCAAAATTGAAAAATTTTAATTTGCAATAAACTGGGAAATCACTGCATACTGTTTTACAGCTTCTCGTGATTATTATAGGCTGTATCTCTGGTTAACCAGAATGTGTAATTGTTGAGGAATTTTAATGCTGCATGAACAGTTGAGTGGTGCAACTATCGCTTATTTGAATTTCCGATTAAGAGTCGATTTTAACATAAGTGATTATTATGTAAAGGCATCACATAAAGTTACCTTTTATTTATCAGACAAAATGCTAAAACTGCAATCTCTTATCAGTGAAAATAACTAGCGAGGGTGTTTTCTCCCAAACTTTCTCCTATACACTTTAACAAACTTGTCATAATGGAGAATTTTTTATATGACATAGGCGTACAATAGTTACGAAATATTAACCTTTGGCTTGAATTTAAGATTTTTACTGATCTTATCGTATTATCCTTGGCGAGTTATTTGGCAATTAATCCCTAGTATGCATAATAGTATCCAAAAATAGAAGGTGTTTTAAACATGTTTTCCCCCAAGTGATTGAAACAAATATTTGGTACAAAACTGCACTTATAATCACAAAAGCCTTATCATATCTGATAAAGTCATTGTGTTTTTTAATTATCGCGTTTACATGTTCCTGAAAGTACAAATCGACAGACAATCAATCACTTTTTGGATTTGGCTCAAAATCTGACACTATAGATGCAAATCTGTGAATTAATTTTATCTATCTAGCTTTCATCGTTTTGTAGTTATCGTGTTATTTTATATTCGAACAGCTGGACAGACGGACTTCCTCTGAACAGATTTTACTGAAAATTTGATAGAAGTCTAGAAAATTGGTGTAAAACCCATATACCAATTATATACCCTCTATCTCAAAGCGTTTTTCAGTTATCATTGTCACAGACAGATAGACGAACATTTTGTAAAAATGTGTTTTTCAAACTTTGGGAGATCTAAGACGTGAAAATTCGTCAAAATCTCAAATTTGAACTTTTTGGCGATTGCTATACTTGTTATATGCTACGTATACGAGAAAAAAAGTTCTATTAGCTACCATTCGACTTTTGTGGTTTCTTTGGAACCAGTCTGTATTATATATATATATTTTTTAATTTTATTTCCGTCTTTTCTGTAGAATGCACACGCCTTCCACTGTACTGAACACTCCTAATCTATATACGTGTTTAAAATTTAAATAACTAAAATTACGCTCCTGCATTGTATCGTCCAAACCAGTGTATGAGCTTGAAATTTATCTAATATGAAAATAAGTCACAGTTCTTTCTGTACTATCCGAGCCTGTGTACGCGCTTGAAATATAACTTCCTAAAATGTGGCATTGTACTGTAAGTCTTACCCCATTTAGGGGCTTGGAATTTAACTAACCTGAAAATAAAACGTAGTATACCTAACATTTGAGGATTTCTAGAAAATGCAAAATTTCAAGAGTATATGGAAAATGAAATAAATCTTCACTGAGGAGTCATCTTCATCTCTACTTAATTTATGAGATCAAAGATACCACAACAGAAGAGGAAAAAATATATAATTGCACGAAACGATGCATTTTAAATAGAAATCTCTTGGTTACATACTTGTCCTACAACTGAACAAAAATGTGAAACCAGCTTGAACGCGCGAGTTCTGTTTCTTTATAAGAAAAATTTCTTACCCCCCCCCCCTCCTCATAATGCGATAATCTTAAGAGGTTAATATACCGGCGATACAAAAGAGGACCCAGTTTAGTTGAGGGTTATTAAGCAAATATAAGTTCGAACACAGTCTCAGAAACTCTCCCTGGCAGTCGATTCCATCAGGCGAGCGTATGTAATGAACGACGCACACACATATGGTACTCAATCAATCACACTTATCAAATGGAATAAGAGTTTCGCGGAGATATCTAAAAGTTTCGGCGCCTGTCGGATTTTTGTTGAATGACGCCTGGGGCCTTTCAAAATTGATAATGTTATTGTCTAGAAATAAACAAAAATATGTAGTGTTTTATGAAGTGTATTAAATATTTTTAGGTATAAATGCTAGTTTAATTTTAGCCTGTTCTTATAATATCGGATAATCCATATACTTGGAAATTTTCTGTATTGCTTGCGAAAACAAATATATATCATAATAAACATGATGATCCTTAATTTCCTAATGCTTGCCGTTTACAACAGCTAAATTTAGCTCTAAATTATACAGCTAATGCTTTGGAAGATATTTATATACAAATAAACACTTTTCCACAATCTTTATTGCAGATTCATTTTATGTTTGGATTAAATCATTAATGTTGAAATTTAAAAAAATAAACAAGCTTATTTTTGAGTGAGAGCTTGTATTTATATTAAGCCTAAACCTCATCAATCATTCTTTCTCAACAAAAAAAAATTCCAAATCATCAATCCATTAGGAATATCCATATAAATCCCAAGTAAACAAAGTCATAAATAAGCTGACAAAATGGCTGAAATATTCAAATTATTTCTTTCACTAAAACTTTAAATACTTAACCAACAGAAACAAATTGCATTTGAATACAGTATCTCTAAGCCTGAGGCTGAGACATTATTATGTAAAGGATTTATATATTTTTTTGGTGAACATTTCCGTTTTTTCCAGCCCGATTGAAACCGAAACTCTCCTTCTTTAATCTTTTGAGCTTTTAGCATTTCTTTCACGTGTAAACACGTCTGCAACAAACGAAAATTAACTTTGTATTCGCAGCTGTAAATATGAGCAAAATCGTTCGTTCCATTCTTTTCATCACCTGTAAAGGAATTTAGTCCTTTTATCCTCTTTCAGACGATTCTAAGGCAAACGATTTTTATTTTTATTTTCATTCCATGTTTTGTTTGTTTCCTTCTTTATTATTTTCTTTTTCTTTTTTTTTTCGTGATGATACTCGCTGCTTTTTCTTAGTGCTGATAGGTTTTTAGCAAGTAGTAGCACGTCGGGGATTTTGAAAATGGGGAAACATTTTGTTCTGTGCGACGTTTTCGATGGATGATATTTTATATTTCCTTCTCTTGCTCAGAAAATTGCCGGAAGTCATAAAGCTTTCGCTGACTTCGGCGAGAACTACTTTTTCTTTTCCCCTCGATTTTGATTTCCTTTTTTTTTTCTCTTCCTTTCATTCTTTTCGATCTTTGTTTTTAAAAATATGATCGAGAACGTCGTGGGAGTGTGGCGAGAAGAATTCTCGAACACATAAAGTTTTGTCATGCAAAAGAAGGATTTTGGGTGGGATAAATGATTTTCTTTTTTTAGTCTGGTACTTTCTTTCATGATAGTTTGTCTAAAGAGTAAAACTTACAGTAAATACCAGGATGTGTCAACACGGATTATTTGCGTTCTTCGAAGGAATAAACACTTTTGAGAGTAAAAAAGAAAAAAAGATGAATGAATGCTTTAAAAGAGTATGGGTTAAGTTTGTGGCAGGTACTATTAGCTAAGCCTGCAACAAATGATCAAAACACTGTATTTTTACTGACTGCTAGCACTAACTAGATTTAGATGAGAGTCTAACAATAACATAGCCAGGACTCCTATCTATATTTATATTTAAATGAGTGAAGGCGCAACAAAAGGTGGATAGAGTAAGTAAAGTAACTTCAAGATATGAAATAATGGAATGAATTCTCGTGACAGTACAATTGCTTATTTTATTCTAAGTTATAATGTTATTTTCTCCTAGCATTTTTCTAGATGAGCTAGATTTGGATTTCGTATTTCAAAAGTGAATTTAAATTATGGTTCTGTCAATTTATTGTCTGAAAATTCATTTGTGCATTTTTTACATTATTGAGTAGTTTTCTCAAATGTGACAGAATTTTCTTTATTACATTTATTGCATTTGTGTTGGTTGCTTAAATCTTGGAAACCTATATAATTATTTAGTTTTCTTGTATTTTTTTCTTAACAATCAGAAATCTTTAAAATGTTTCCAGATCTAACAGTTTTAATTTATTATCATTTGTCTCGCCATCTTTGTATAATCATCTTTGGTGTATGGTTCGAAATCCTAACAACAGAAATAAAACTTTACAGTTGTTTCTGTTCAAAAACAATTCTTGAGGAAACTTAATTTTTTCTGTAAGAAAAATATAATACATCTGCTTAAGAGGGGAAAATATTGTCTTCAAAATGATTTTAAACAATTAAGAAAAATATTTGGTAAGCTGTTGTCCAAGAAGTCACTTTTAAACTGTCACTGGAAAAACTCAGTTAAGAAATATATTTTTTCTTAACTGATTTCTAGTGATAGAATTTCTTGACAGATTTAATGCAACATTTTGAATTATTCAGCATTCATGTTGCATATTCTTAAAATGCAAACATAATTTTTATAAAAGATTAGTAATTTCAAATCAATGAATCTTCCTTGTGTCCTTCAATTAAACACTCATGAGAAGACTCAATAAAGGGAATAGGGAGGTGAATTCCGCAAAAAGGAAGTTGGCAATGTCATCTTATACATACGAAAGATCAATACATTGAAACTGCGGCACATAAGTCGGGAATTTTAACGTGTATTAACAAAAAAAAGTATTATTATGGAAAATAAATCTAATATGTAAGGGAAAATAGAATCTCTCAAGATTAATAACAAATAACGATGCTTTATTCTTGCACGAACACATAGACAACAATACACAGCCAACATATATAGTAAACAGCAGCACACGAGAGGAAATCGCCAATAAAAAAAACTGTACCGTGTAAAGTGCTCAGAAAGAAATCGCAGGAGAGAGACTTCACTCGTCTATTCACTCCTCTTGATCATCTGCTACTCTTTACTGACTCAACTCTCACTAACTACTGTTCTAGCACTCAGCAGTTTATAATTTATATGACAAGGCAAATCATTTTTAAGAAAAACAGACATAATTTGAGTCCTAATGGAACTATCGCCACGATGCTTAGAGTTTCTTGAATCTTCGGGTTTTTTCCTCCAAATTCGTCGCCAAATGGGAACCAAGGTCAGGAGTCATTGGTATCCATAAAAACCATTCCTAAAACAATTTTTTAAGCAGAAAACGATCTATGTTGAGAGGCAATGTTACAAATTCATAATAATATATTTTAGGAGCGTATATTAGAATACATTCTGTGTCTTCGTTTAATCATAAACATGTTTTTGTTTCGACACTTCTAATATCTCTCCTGTCGGTGCTTCTTGTTACTAATGTGTGGGTGCGTGTGTGTGTTTGGAATTCATCTCCTCTAACTTTCCCCACACTATATGCAGTGGCAGATTAAGGCAATTTCTGGTAATAAAATATGCACATTATGAGACCCTTTTCTCTATTTTTAAAATATTAATGCTTATTTTAAATTAATTTATTATTTTCTGAAAATGTGTGCGTTTATTTATAAACGTAATAGGTTTCATGATTGCACAGCATCAAAATTTATACACAATTATATTTAAGTAGATGCTTGTTGTTAAGAAATATCATATTAACTATGAATATAATGAAATATAAAAGTATGCTAAAGTTTGTTGATGTATTCATTGTATTTCATGAAGTATCCATATTCATTTAATATTTTATATTCAATAATATTTATATGTTGCATGAATTATTTATTTGTTAATTAGATTAATATTTATAATCGTCTTGCTTGCGAGCTCTCTTTATTTAAAGACCCTAGGATTTAATTTTAGAATTAAATTTTTTCTACACGAATGTAAAAGATAATTCAGTTATGACGATAAACAGCTATTGCTTATATACGAGGTACTCACATTAAACTTTGTAACAACTCAACTCTCTGTGTATAGCTGGAACAACTCAACTTTTGATAAGTTTGAAACTGTTGTTGTTCCGTTTTTAAGTTTGAGTAAAACAAGAATTCGAATTGCGTTTACGTTTAGAAGTCATTTATTACACAAGGGTTTTTAGAATTTAAATATCATGTTTGGCAAGTTTGCAAACGGTCAACAACTGTGACAGGATAATATTAAAGAAATTCGTGGTTCCCTTCTCATCCAATAACAAGAACCCAAGATCAACAGCTTCCATGAAAAACATCTACGTTCCTATTTCCCCTTCCAACTGAAAGGGAATCCCTGAACAAATATGACAAGATAAGATCCCTTCCTTGTCTGATGATTCGTCCACAGAAGTCATCACGCCGGTTCTTCAAAACAATCTTTTGCAATCTACTGATTCCAGGCATTCGCTGTAGTACTTCGGCGAATATCTGACAGATTAAGATGTCACGTGACCATCTTTCCCCCTAAGAGAAATCCTCCCCCTCCAGAAAAAAGAGGGGATTACCTTCTTCCAGACAGAAAAAGGAATGCAAGCTTAGATGACCATCTCTGCTCATATCCCCCCTCAGATGATATCAATACATTTATCGAGACTGCTAGAGGGTATGATTGCGTTTATACCTGGGATTACGGCAATTGGGACAAAAGCAAAGAATGCAATGCATTGTTAATCGTAAAAAGAAATCATTAGAACTAATGAATCCTTGGGTATTATGCATGGATTCTTGTGCTTAGATAGATGTATTGTGAGAGAAAATGTTTCGTATTATAATTTGAATTGTTTCTTTAAAAAAAATGTTTTATAGCTAGGGATAAATGGCATTTAATGTTTAAATGTTCACTTTATTATATTGAATAAAATGAGTACAAACTCTTTGTTTCTGCTGATTGTTTTTCATTTCTAGTGAAATAATATAAGAAGGTTTCCAAGGAATTTTGCAGGAAATTTATTGTTAAAAACCATTATAAGTGTTTCTTTAACTGATTTGAATATTTATTTGTAGGATTATTGCTACCATTTATAAATATTCAAACTTTCCATCTTTTATGTAATATTTTAAATTAAAATTTGAAATAAACAAAATGTAGGGAAAATAATTAATAACAGTATTGTTTCAATGTCCCACTTAAAAGCTTTTATTATAACGGAAATTCCTTAAATAGAAATTTGAAAATTAAACGATAAAAGACAAAGACTGAAACTTAACAATATCTTAAACCATATAAGATTCTGAAGTTCTTCCGTAGAAGTAATTTATAAAGAACATGTTTTTCTTTAAAATTTCAAATTTCGTTTGTAAAGTTTGAAAAATAACATCAGTGATCTTTTATAGAAACTATAATATATTTTGCATTATGCCAAATGTTATATTTCTTTTGTGCAGGAATTTAAAGAGATCTTCGTTATCATCGTCATCAGTCATTGTTCTGTCTTCATTGGATTTCAAAAATATTCACAATTGAATTCGCCGTAATGTATTAAGCTATTATTTATCCGCCTTTATCAATGTAAAGAATATAAGACAGCTTCTAGACTGAAGACTAGCCCTTCTTCAACAGTTCTCATGTCATTCAGAGGATTAATTTATGATGATTTTAGACAAATCTTTTACACCTCTAAGACCAAATTGTGATTGTTTAGTTTTAAAACAATTCTAATTCTTTTAGACAATGATCAATTGCGTTCTGCGTACCAAAGAAAAATCTTATATACTAAACATAGATGTCTTTTCCTTAATCCAATTATGACATAGCCCCCGAATAAAAAAATTGAGTTTCATAAAATAATAAATTGTGCCAAGAATAAACACCGAGAAATAAAATAAGTATGATTAATTGAACAATAAAACGAAAATTTATACAAAAATGCTGGAAACATTGTAGAATTATTATATAAAAGAAAATGAATACCTCTCCTGGATAACATTTGATGTCAAAAACGTTGAAGTCTGAGTTTCTACGGAAATGGGTCATATATGCTAAACCAATCAACAACTTTCTATGAAAAATCACAAGAAATTTGAAACTGCTATGCTAAATTGGCATAAACAGATATTACAATAATTAAATTCTCGTATACGAAATATAGAAAAAGTATAGTAATCGTCAAAAAAAAAAATGAACTTTTGGTTTTGAAAAATTTCCATGCTTTATAGCTCCGTGAGTTTTCAAAAACACATATTTAGAAAATTTCCGTCTGTCTGTTTGTATCAAAGACAACTCAAAAACGCCTTTGAACTAGACGGTTGAAATTTGATATACTTTTACACTAAATATGCAGGTTTTTATCAAATTTTATGTAAAATCTTTTCAAAGGTAGTTTGTCTGTCCGGCTGTTAGAATATAAGTGAGCACTCTTAACTAAAAAGCGAAGAGAACTAGCTAAATAAGATTCCACACACATACGTAACAACTATAGTGTAGACATCTGCCAAATTTCGAGACAAATCCATCAATGGGTTGACTGTTTGTAGGTCTGTACTTTCAGAAACATATTAATGCTATAATTCAAAAACGCAGTGACTTAAATATATCAAATTTGATATGGGATTTTGTGACTACAAATGCACATTTGTGTCAAATCTTTGTTTCAATCGGTTCAGCAAAACGCATCTAGAAAACAAACTCATTTTTCGGATATTACTAACTGCATGCCAAGAATGATATTGTGCAAGGATTACATGATAGATTAAGTGAACATTTTAAATTTACGCCAAAAAATAATATTTCGTATCAATTGTACGCCAAGGCATTCTTTTGGCGTGTTTATTAGACAGAGTATACGAGAAAGTTTATGGGAGATTACTTCCTCTGGTTTTTATTTAATTGGCTAATTTTAGTTATTTTATAGCATATGTGTGACTACTTTTCTTTTTTTATTCATCTTTCCTTAATTTTATAAAAAAATTACAGTACATTAAAACAACATTTTAAAAATATATTTGAAAGAAATTAGGACATATGATTTGGCAACGGCAGAAACGTTTTTAAAAATTACACTAACGCTCATTTATGAATATATGAATGGCCAACTCCAAAATGCTCAAAACATTTTGTCAACATTCAAAATGATCTTGACAAAAGAGAGGCTGTTTGTCACACATGAAATCGCAAAGAGGAGTTTTACAAATACATTACACGCCCTTTTTGCTACGAAGTTGTAATAATATAGCTCTCAAGCCCGCTCCTTATTCGGAATAACAGCTCCAGGGAATGTCCCATTTAAATCAAATACGCAGAAAGAATCGCGCACTACACAATGTTTAGAGAGAAAAATGTTGCTCCGTAAAACTCACTCACTCGTATGAAAAAGGGATAAAAATCTTTTCCATAATATTTCCAGAACGCGTGGGGAAAAAAAATGAAAAGAAGAACGCTTAGATCTAGTCTTCTTCAGTAAGATATTCTGAACAGAAGAAAATGTGTCTGGTGAGCGCGTACGATCAATTCTCTACATTTTGTACGTGGTCCACGATACGGAAGATATAAACGCGATGATGATGACAGAAATAAGTACGGAAAAAAAATCTTGTCGTTGACATCAGAAGAATATCGCCGAGAGATGCATATTTGATAGCGAAAAATGCGTTCTTTTTTCCCACTTATTTTTGTTACTCTTTTCCTTCCTTCAGGTTTCAGCCAAGACGACAGATCTTTGTAAAAGTTGTCTCGCTTTTTTGGAAGTGAAGGAAATGGTTTTTCATTTGGAAAAGAAAAATCTGGGAATGCGAAAAGGATGAGAAATTGGTTGGGATTTTTTAAGATTCTTCTTTTTTTTTCTTTACTTTATGTGGAAGGAGTAGTACTTGTTATTGTGTCAGAATTTTCTTTTGATAGGCCTCAGGAAACGAGGAGCTTAGTCGTGTTTTTAAAGGGATTAAGGCAAATGTCAGCTTCTAAATTTTGGTATTAATAAATATTTTTAGAGAAAGTTTCTTTTTAGTGCTTAAGAAATCTCGCTTCTTCAAATCTCTCAATAAAATATGGTGGAAAATTCTATTCAAATACTGTTTTAATCGGTATTATGTTTCATGTTACGTTTACAATTACAGCATTACCGATTATGATTGCTTTCATCTATATTGTAATACTAGTCACACATACATAAACGGAATTTTTATATACTCTTTGTGCTCTTTCCGTAATATTTTCTCAACATTTGCAACACTTGGATGCCTAGAAAATTGTAAAATTGTACATTGTTTAAATTAATTTCAAAAATAATCAATTAAATAATTTCAATTTCATCATTCAAATTAGTTTATTCAAATTAAAAATTATATCGCTTATAAACAGTAGTAGAATTATTGAACTTGTTTTCCAGCCGCTGTTGAAGAAGTCGACAAATATAATCATAATAAGTGCTAATAATAATATCAATTGGCATTCATTTCCAATGGATTATCTTATTGATAATCCATTAAAACTGGTCTTAAATCATGATTAATTGGCTGATAATGAACGATAAACATTACCTTTTTCAGCCGCTTGGAAAATAAACTCAACATAAATGAGATCGCATGTGTTTAAGGTAAATTTCATTGTTTCCAAAATATCTATGTTTTTATTTCGAACTCATTTTACCTGAAACACAAATTAATTATTCCTTATAGTAATTAATTCAAATTATTCCTTAAGCAAAATTCCTTATAGTAATTAATGTATTTAAGTCAATAAATGATAAGAAATAGATGTAAGTTGGTCAACATCAACTGTTGTTGATTTTTTTAAAGAGGTCAGATCCATTTAACATGCGCGCCACTAAGAAATTCAATGCAATTAATAGCAGACAAGTTTGCATCAGTTTATACTTCGAAATATGGATTATGAGTTGCCTAAAACTTTTATTATGATTAATAATTAAATACATAATTATGAAAAAATATAATTTAATTCAAAAATCTGTGTTTAATTAAGAGGAATATTGCTATATTAGTTTATATAAATCCTATAACTTCCAATAGGTGATTTTAAATTTGAATTAATCACCAGCCTGAGTTATGACACTTTTATGTATGTTAAGTTATCGCTACATATATAAAACGAAAAATGAATTTTGAGCATGCGCATTGTAGATAAATAAAATTTTAACATAAGCAGGAGTCATTTTACTTAGGAGTGTATGCTATTTATTATCTCCTAAGCAACTGCAACAAATTAAATTGCATACTTATAACATAAGACAAGACAGAGCAATTCCTGCCAATTTTTCCCAGCAGCAAAAATTAATAAATATTCAATTGATTAGAAATGAACAGCAACTTTGCCGTTTTCTGCAATAACTTCAGAGTAAATTACACCACAAGAAATATTTGTATACTTAAAATTTCTAATTTTTATTTCTACAATGGCAACAATTTTAAGCCTTTGTGCTCAGGTACGGTGTATTATAATGGCAACATTGTGTATGTATTGTCAATTTAACTAAGTCCACCGTCGCTCTAACCTCTAATTAGCATTGGCCTACTTATTCCAATAGTAGATTCCACTGCAACGGCATGAAATGCTCTCTGACGTATGCCGTACACCAACATAATTATCATCGAATCCCTCCAGAGTTAGATGTTGCTGATTTGGAACAGCAATTTTTTTAATAACGATATATGAAATATTTATGGTATTGCGACTGTTATTAAAAAAGATCCATTAAGTTTATTTCAATTTGACCTTATTCATTAATGAAAGATTAGTTTTTGAATCTTACTTTTCACGTTCATTCAGTTTGAGGGTTTTATAAATTCCTCTATTTTATCTCATCATTTTTTAGCAACTTGCTTGATGGCATGTATTCGTTTATTTGATTTCAATTTTTGTGAGGTGAGTAAGTTATGTAAGCTCCTATACAATCTATTTTCCCCTACAAAATAATAGAGATTCAGTGAAAATATATTTCGCAATACTTTTACTAAGAACCTACTAACAATTATGTTTGTGTTTTTGCAAAGTAAAAAATATTTTAGCTTTTTATCTTTATTTTAGTGCGATTTCAAAAATAAATGAGTGTTGATTTTAGTGTATATATTTTATCTATTTAGCTTCTAGTGTTATCACATCATAAAAAAATAAAGACACGCATAATGAAATAAATGTGGAATTGGAAAAAAATAGGACGATACGTAGAATGTGTTGTTCCGAATGTTCCACGAAAGTAACATGCGCACGGAAGGTGAATAATATGCAACTTTATTCTTTACTTTTTATTGGTGTTTTTTTTCTAAATTAAATAAATAATTGAATTGATACACAATTCTGAATGAAAGAAAATTGTAGGTATGCTCTAGCGTTAAGCAATGATTGAACTTCGTATTACTTTACGATTGTTTTTTTGATATCTCGATTTTTTTTTCATATTTTTGCAAGATTTTTTATTAGTTTTAAAAAATTTCAGATTAAAAATATTAATACCATTTAAATACCCTGCTATCATTATCTACGTCTTCTTCAAAACAATACATAAATAAAATTGTAATTGAAAAATGTATTAGTAATTAATAGTTTCAAAAAAATATTCTTTAAATCCTTTTTTTATATTTACAAACTTCTGAACAAAATTTATACCACTTACCTAATAAACATTAATAATAATTTAATATAATGGGGAAAATTAGCTGTTGCAAAGTTTTAAAAATCGTCTGATTAAATTAATTGTTTCATTTTCATAAAAAATCATTGCAGACGATTAAAGCAAAAACAACTTTTTTTTAACAAAAGTTGTTTTTACATTAAAAATAGTAAACATGAAAGCATTTTAATTCGGAGCTACTCCAATATACCAAGCTAGCATTAAATAAAAATAAATATCTTAGGGCTTTAAGATAAATATTTCCATTATAAAACACGATAAACACATTCTAAATCTGCAAGGAATAAAACCCTTGATGACACATAAAATACCTTTTCATTCACAAAAATAACTAAGTCATTTTTCTGTAGTTGGCATTCACAGTGAAGAATAGAAAAATGGGCTTTTAAAAAGTGGTTTTAGTCTGCGTTTGCTGCAAATAAAGCGAAATTAAAGCAACATGTAAATGCTTTTAGTTTCTGTGAAATGGCGGAAAAAGTTAATTGTTGAGTTTTTTTTAAAGCTTTTCCGCGTTTTTAGAGCTTTGTCACCTTCAGCACCGGAACTGAAAATTCTTTTAGAACGATATGAGTTTAAAGTAATACCCTGTGACTTCAATTGCCAAGCTTGTATTTCATAATTAGGGTCACATAAAGAACATTTTAGCTCTTTGTTGCGTTAGAATCACCACATGATGAACGCCTCTTTTTGATTCTGTCCTCTTAATTTGGGTTTCTTTTCGAATAAAAGAAGGGTTTTGTACACAGTTCTTCTTGTTTCATGAAGAGAGAGACTTAAAATAAAATTTAGTTTTTTGTCTGCATTGAAAAATCTTTTTAAGCTACGGTCTTTTAATCTCTCATGGTTTTAAGTCTAATAAATTTAAGGCATTATTTGCATGCAAATGAGAAGTGTTTGCTTTATTTAAAGTTTTTAAATTAAGAGAAATTTTAAAATAAAATGCCGTGGTATTTTTTACTTTTTATTTATTTTATATACATTTATTTTTGTTTATTTATTTATTTATTTTATCGATTTCTTTTGCTTTTTAGCTTATGATTTATTAAAAAAAAAATCGTAATCATGAACAATATATTTCGATATTTTTATAGAGCAGTTCGGAATTACCTGAGTCTCAAAAACTCCTTCTATATTTGTGACTGATTATGAACACTATAGCATCAAGTTTCAAATATGATGTTAAAATTTAAAAGAGTCAATTAATATGGGATTATGATCGAATTCGATAATTTCAAAATAATTATTTGTCTTTTTCTTTTATTATACAATGATGTTTCTCTTGGTTCAAATGACAGCGAGTTTAACTTCAGGACTAAACGTGGATCAAAATTTCGAAACTGCTTACTTTCAATTTTTTTAAATCGAATTTTATTTATTTTTGACATCTACCTCATTTTCTTTCTTTGTCATTGATTTCGTCTAATAGACAATACTGCAACAAGGCACAGAGAGTCGGAGAAGATTCATTGGTTCAGGTGTTACCCTCGTTATCTGAGCATTGTATAAACTGGTATTCATCCTAAAATGGTCATCTTGTTACTTCAGATAGATGTATTGATGATAGTTTTAATAATGAATTGCTATCTTAAAACGGATAGGGTATTGTAGTGAATTTTTCTCAAAGTGAATTTTAAAATGTGACCAATACTTAACCATTTAACCCTTCAAATTATTCTAGGAAGGTAGTCTAGAATAAATATAAAAACCCAATATCCAAATATATAATTAATCAGCAACATTTCGGTAAGAGTTGTTTTCTAAATGTTTTAGGGCATTTGAAAGATAAATGATTACGATTCTTTTATTCCAAGAAATAAATTAGACATGCTGGAGAACGTACTAATTAGAGCAGTTAGATAATATACAGATCATTATTCGATTCGTATAGATCATAGATAGACCATTATTCATTTAATTCCAAAGAAATATTTTTAAGAAAATTTGCCAGACAGTACTATACAAAAACTCCAACATCCTGAATAGCGTACAACGACGCTTTATCCCACTAGAAAACAATAATAGAATGCGGAAAACATAATCAAATGTAAAGGAGCACTTGCAAAGTTTGACAAGACACAGGAAAACAATAAACCATTACTAAGGAAGAAACAATGGCGTTTAAAGTGCTGCTGGAGAGCTCACACTGCGATCAACACTCCAGCAACAGAATTTATTCGAATAATTTGCTTTAGTTCTCATAAAAATCTTCTGATTGGGCATAAACTTTTCTAGAGAAATCATCTGACAACCAGTCATGATAGAGATATCGCCGAAATTCTTACATTTTATAGAACCATCATTTTTTACCAAGTCACAAAAATGATTGTTAGGATTATAGTCTCTGATTTAGCATCAATTAAGTTTTCATTATCGAATCTCTCTTATTTTTATAATAATATTTGCGACTGGTAACAAAGAATATTACCGGATCGCTCTAAGAGCATTGCTTATAAGTAATGAATAAAAAATTTCCGGATTTCCACAATTAAAACAACTGCAACTCCATTTATCTATTAAATTCTTTCAAAATTCACAAGCGCACTAATCGAACTCACTTAACTCTTTGCTCTTTCCGCAATTTGCAAACGATTTCTACAATGAAAAGAACCGTACACATACACCATTTCCCTCCGAAGGGCAGGTGCATGCATAATGCAGCGGATGTGTCGTGTTAAAGAAG
Source organism: Argiope bruennichi (assembly GCF_947563725.1). Taxonomy (NCBI): domain Eukaryota; kingdom Metazoa; phylum Arthropoda; class Arachnida; order Araneae; family Araneidae; genus Argiope; species Argiope bruennichi. Next base: position 58,072,392 of record NC_079158.1, read on the forward strand.
TGCAAATTAACCGCACATAAATGCGCTTTTTCTAGAAAAAGCCACAAGTTATGTTTTCATACGGCAATTAGGAGCTTAGCTCCCCTTGTTTATCGAACCAGCAGCTACAGGAAGTTACCGCAGGGAATTGCAGGAGACATATCTTCTGCAGACATGTCACCTCCCGTAAGATAAATGGGCCGAAGCCACCTCCGTTGGGCTTTAGGCAAGTCATTATATTCTTTTTTTTTTTTAATTTGTTCTGTGTTAGATAGCTTTTTTTCTTTAGTTATCGTTGAATTAAATCTTCCATCTACCTATGCATCCATTTTTTTCTCCATAAATTTGTCTGATGCTTTAAAGAGGAATTATGTACTTAGCGTTTCATTTTCACTGAAATTCATCATAAGCATTTTGTTTGTTAAGTAATTGATCCAAAGTGTAAAAATTAATATTTATTTAATGTAATTTTTTTCTAGGAATTTAAAAATATTCGTCGCAACAAAATGTGTATATCATTACACGGTTTAAAATTTATAGATATCATATCTTATGGTTTTTTTTTTCTTTAATTACTTTTACTGTAGATATTTTTCATTCTTTTTCAGGTAGTTTTTATTGAAGGAATAATGATTAGATTTTTTTAAGTAACTTTTCCTATGATTCTCACGACGTAGTTTTGAGAAAATGTTTACATATTTTCTCCAAGTATTGACCTTAATATCTTAAATTTCTTTTTAATCTAAAAATGCAACCCTTGTTCGAAAAAAATGTGTTTTTCCTTAATTCATTTTCATTCTTAAAGCTTCAAATAATATGACATTAGAGAAAGAATTAGAGGGTAGTTAATGATATCTTCTTTTTTTTAGATTTCTGATTAAAATATATCTTTCTATATCATCCAGCTTGCCGATATGATTTTTCAAAGTCTTTTGTCAAATAGAAAATTTAAATACAAAATTGCAATAACCTGTTGCCTGAAAAATTACATTTCATAACAACATATTACTTAAAATATAATTTAAGTGGAAAAGATGTAAACATGATTTTTTTTTAAATTATTAACAAATTTAGAAATTCTAATTAGTGTAATATTAAAACAAATAAGAATTTTATTTAAAATTTTTATCTCAAAAATTATTTGAGATACATGAAATCCAAAATAATAATGGACATTTTTGCATTTAAATTCAATCAAGTCAAAATATCTTTGGAATATTTCAAAATATTGTATTCCAAAAATTTTTTGACAAAAATTAATATGGTTTTTCTAGCCAAAAAAAAACTTTAAACATTAGACAAATTTTAGCTGGTTTTATATCAAATACATTGGTGTTTAAGTGAGCATGTTTTTATCATAAAGCAAACGGTAAACATAAACATAAACGGTAACTTTAACAAAACTTACATATTTTAATAATAGTTAAAATGTTTTAGATTCATTTTTCTTAAAAATCTCTGAATTTAAATACGCAGATTAATTTATATATAGAAAATTTTTTATACATATTTCATGCACAGAAATAATGGAATACATTTTCTAAAAATTTATTATTCAATTGAATAATTCTAATTTTTAACGAAAAGTCAATAATTTATTTACAATATTTAAGCATATTAAAATAATAGTTATTTAAGAATATTCTTTAAAGAATATTTTAACTGACTGAATTAACAATATATTATTAATGTCTATGTATCTAATTTCAAATAATAATTCATAAAGATCATTCAAATTTATTCCTTCTTTTATATATATTTTTTAATTTCCTTATTTCTTTCATTACACCGAATCTCTAAATAACAAAACAAAATTAAATAAAAGGAATGTATCATCTTCAAGTGTAACAAATAAGTTTCAAAAGTGGAATTAATAATCGTAATCTTCAAAGGAATTCGAAAATAATGGTGCAGACGATAAGTAATTTAAATCTTCAAAAGCAGTTCTTTTTAAAAATGTTGTTGAACGATACGGAAATTTTCAACTTTAATTCCAATGTTTCGATGAAGCTTTTTAAAGAATTCGATAAATTTGACAATGGAACGGGTATTTGCTCTTCGAATAAGAAGAAGCCTTTTCAAAAGATTCACTTTCGGTCTTTATTCTTAACCAAAATTAGATTCTATTTAAATGAAATTTCTGAATGTATTTTCATTCTTTTTTTTTTTAATTTTCTTTGTAATTTTTTTTTATCATTCACCTATATGCGCGCATTACAAAGAAGTAATTGTTCACACATCGCGATATTTTGATCACAAAAATGTGATTGAATTACATTTCTTTTAAGTTTTATTTTTATGCATATCTGAATATTATGAATTTTAGAGTTTCATCGCTTTCATATTTCATAATTGAATTATATTTCTTATTTTATTTCGCTTTTAGCAGCTTTATTTTTAAATTCTCTGTTATATCTTCTTAAGAGAGATAAACTCTCAAAACAGTAAGAAGTCCCTTTACTAATTTCCATCAGCGAGCAGTATGCAAAAGTAGGTAAGAAACTCCTATAAAAGTAAGCAGGTTCTAGCTGGTACGTATAATAATGATATAGGTTTGAATTTCCTTCACTTCAATGGCAGCACGTACCTCGCATAAAATGAGAGGAGTTCAAGCATAGCCGATTATATCCTTTAACTTTCTTTCTCAATTTCCTTAATGCTTTGATAATCACTGTTTTTTAGATTCTGCTGTTATTTTGAGCTAAACAGTTAAAAAATGAATATAGGAGTTTATATATTAATGGATTTCACATCATTTTTCATTGATTTAAAATGTTTAAAAAGAATGGAAATACAATAATACATATTATGCAAGAAAAAGTTAGTAAAATGCCTTATGTTATATTTAAAAGTAACAATTAAATACTAAAGAAATTCATATGATTTTCTTTATTTAACACCTAAAAATTCTGATACAAATTATATTTACCTAAGTTGTCAAGTTTGTGAATTTTCACGTTTACAAGCATGAAACATACAAATTCACAGATGGGCAAACCTTTGTGGGATTTGGTTAAATATTTGATAGAAATTCGCATTTTAAATTCTTATTCTGTGTATATATAAGGAAACATATTTTAACAGATGCGTAGCCGAGAAGAAACATCTGAAAATTTTAAAACTTCCATTTATATTTCACTACGGGAGGCATTTTATTTATAAGAAGAGATGATAAAACTGACGTCAGTTTACATCGCGAAACAAGTGCGAAAGAGACCAAGATTTTTCCCTTCAGTGGTATTACTATGAGATTTTGATAGGGATTTCTTTGGCATGTGTAATCTTGGAAAACGAAAATTTAGGTATATTTGGAAGATTGTCTTAACCATTAGATATTTTTATCCCTTTCACTCGGAGCGTGAGAAAAATGCTGAGGTTAGCAGTTTTATAAAGCGCGTGTAGAATTAATTAAAGAAAAAGTAGGAATTGTATCAGGAAATAAGAGGACAATTTAGAGGGCTAAATTATGATAAAAATCTGTAAATTAATTAGGATTTAAATTAGATTAAGATATATCATTACATTATATGCCTATGGTTCTTTCTGTTTTGTGAACATCATGGTCACTTGCACTCGGACAGCAAGACAGACTAACTTTCTTTGAATAAATTTGTTCAAAATTTGATAAAAATGTACAAATTTGATGTTAAATTTATGCATCAAATTCCATCCATCTCACTTAACCCTTTAAAGGGCCATTTTTTTCTACTCATATTATGGTAAATATTTTTAGATTTGAAATTAGAATAAGAAAATGGATTCATTTATCTTATTAGATAAATTAAATTTAATTAATTAATTAATTTGGTTCATTAATAATTAAGTAACAAATCAAGACACATCATTTTGTGTGACTACAGAATGAAGCATCTAAGTTTCTGTCTTTCTAAAAAAAAGTGTCAGAACTTATGCCAACCTACATAAATTCATACAAAGATTGATAAATTTGGTGGGAAGCATACTTTCCACGGCCCTAGAAAGGGTTAAAGAACTTTTGAACTATCGTACTCATAGACAAACAGACAGAATGACAGAAAGGCATAATTCCAAAATAATTTTGATATTTGGACTCATAAAAGTGGGGACTCGTCAAAATTTCAAAATCACTTTTTTTTTTATTACAATACATCAATAACTCTTTGTATACTCGAGGACAAAGAACAAACATAGAACTTTTACGTACACGAAAAAATAAAATAAAAAAGAAAGTATTGAATATGCAGAAAAAAACAACAAAATCCCTAACAACTTTATTTTCCGCTTTAGAGAAGAAGAGTGGGAAACGCAGTCCACACACAAGCCTCGCCAACAAGCAGAAATCCCATTTCTGAGTGGAAACTCCGTCGGAATGGATAAACGGCACATCCTCGTCCCTTAAAGAATGGCCCCGAACCGCGAAGCAAAGCGATGCGAAATTGGGGAAATTTTCTGGAGTTGGACCAAAAATTGTTTTAGGAGGAGGATAGGGAAACTTAAGGGAAAAGACAAATAGAGAGGAATTAGGATGCGAAATAGGACAAAGATTTGGCGCAATGCCCTACCGGAGGATTTAGGGCCATGTATTTGTTAAGGTTGCCCGTCTTGAATACTCAATGACGTGATATAAGAAAATTGGTTAAAGATGACAGCTGATATGTGTTAGTGTTTGGATAGATTTCTATTTTTAATGTGGCACTCTCATATATAATATATTTAAAATATCATTTGCTGAAAGATTAGCATTATTTTTTTTTCATAGAATTGTTTTGTTATTTTGAAAATAATTTATGATTTTGAAAATTCCATGTTGTTTCATCCAAAGCACTTTTAAATTCTTTTATCATTTCACTTTATTTCTTTTTATTAAGTAAACATAAATTCTTTTCCCCCATTTTCCGATTATTAAAGTTCTTTTTAAAGTTTTATATAAACTTAATATGTGATTGGAAAACAATATTTTAGAATTATTAAAACTAAATTATCAGCTAGTTTATTATCATCATCTTAATTGTATAATAGCTTTAATATCATGTTATATACATCATCTAATAAGAAAAGTAGGAAAAAATGTATGGCATTTTTTATAATAATTTAGTAATAAATTCTGAAAAATATTAAAGCGAAAAAAAAAGATATTAATAAAAACTGAAAGTTTAATGTGTTTTTATTAATACGCAAAAATTAATAAATAATTTTATTAACAAAACTTATAAGAATAAATGAAATTGTAAAGAGTAAGACACTGAAATCATATAGAGGAAAGGAAATTTGTAAATATTAATTAGAAATTAACAATATATTAAAAATGCAATTCAATTTGCCTACATTATTCCAATCAGTTTTGCAAGCTGTGACAATTTTTTTTCTTCTCGATGTTTTTTGATAAACAATTTCATTTTATTTTTTAGTACCCTAATAAAAGAGTGTTTTAATATTTTTTCGTTTTTATTTTGTTACTATTGCAACTATAAAAACAAAGAAATAATTAAACTATTTTTATTAAGGACTTTTATATCAAGAACGAAAATACCTTAAAATATTGACAAATACTCTTAACTACTATCTGCTTTTAGAGTCTGAAACCTTTCGGGATTTTGCGCATGCGCCAAGAGACACAGATTTCACCAAAATTGGATACAATAAAAGATAGGGAGGATATGTTTATATTTTATTTAGCAATGTAGTAATTACCAATGATTAGTGGAACTGGGGATAATCCACAAAACTGAACAAGTTCTACTATATAATAACTCATGCACAAATTCAAATTCAAATAAAATATGACGGTTCAAAATAACTAAAAAGAAAACACTTTGAAAGAGGCCTTACAAAGAATGTTGGAAATGCGCTCATCTTACTCACTGTATATCACCCATCCGTGAAGTAAAATCATCCAAAAGTGATAATGTCAGATTTCTGAGACTAACAGTATTAGATATAAAACAGAATAATAATTTTTTTCTCTTGGTTTTAGTAAATTATAAACGAATGAATATGCCTCTTTTACATTTCTATACGAGAAGTTAAAAAACTATTACAAACTATTAAAGCGTTGGAGATTTTCATGAATATGTTTTAATTTATTCTAACTAATTCAAAAGAAAAAAATGTAATTTTTACACCAAATTCAGTTTGTCAAGCCAAGAACAGTATACCATTCAAATCGTTTCGTACATCAACTATTATAAATCAATTAATAGAAAATGAAGTAATATTTAACAAATTCACAGACAAATAATTAATTAATTAAACCAATCAGAAAATGGTTTATATAGTTATTAAATAATTAAAGCGAATATACATTTTTTCCTTTCTAAAGATACTCAACAATCCATTCATAACTCTACACATCATCATTTTAAGCACACCACCCATGCACCCATTCCTTACTTCCTCACAATCAAAGAAAAAAGGGAAAACTATTTCTGATTGCAGTTTAATAATCTAATAGAGGCAAAAAAACAGGCAGATCATTGCATAAAAGACAATCGTTATCTCAAAGCGACATCAAATGTCGAGGCGGCGAGCATCTATCACATATAGCTTTGACATCCTCATCCTCTTCCGATCGTCATTCATTCCCAGAAGAAGCGTCCATTTTCTTCACAATGAACAACTTTTTCTCGACCCTCAGGCCCTAATTGCCGCCCAGAAAGATAACTTCCCAAGACATTTTTATCTGGCGTTTAATGGCTTCGGGCTCTCTTCTACGCACATGATAAGAGAGCTGGTCCGGTTTTCCCCTAAAGTGGGGATTTTTTTTCCCTACATATTGTTCAACTCATGCGTAAATTAACTGAGTGATGCTTTTGATGCATTTGTTCAAATCGTTTTTTATTTCTTTTACAAACGAAATATATGGGAAAATAGCGAGAATGGGAAGAAATTCGATGAGGGTTTTGATGAATGGTTGTGTTTTAGTCGTTGTTCTTGTGACCGTCATCAGTTTGTTTGCCTGCCCGATAACATAATACACACCCTAAAACGATTTAATTCATGATTTTAAAAAATAAAAATTGGTGTTCCTTTTTTTTCCTCAAAAAATTACAGTTTTGTATAAAAATTTGAAAAACATGTGCTTACGGGAAATCTGTCTATTCATTAACATGTACGTAAAAAAAATATCTCAGTGGGGAGGGGTTGAATTCTGTGCCTTGAAAATTTAAAGTATCCTACTGGACTTGAAACATGAAATTGGATGAAAATTCGCATCTTTAGTTATTTATTTATTTTTGCAGTTTCAAATATAGGTACATTTCTGTTTCGAGTAACATCTTTATTTTGTCTCTATATCAATTAGAAGTCAAGTTATTACAAATTATTATTGACATGTAAGTGATTCTTATTCATAAGCTCTTAAAAACTTTAGATGCATTTTCTGAAGAACGATTTTCATAATTCTATTGTACAAGTATCGTCATATCTCAACAAAATAATTAAGATATCTCAATGTAATTTATAATTAGTGCTCGTTATGTTATACAGAATGTAATGAATCCCCAGAAATGGATTTATTATTGTTTAATGTAAATGCTGTTCTAAAAAATTCCAAAATTCCATAGTAATTCCATATATTACACATATAAAAATTTTATTTTTGAATATAATTTTTAGACAATAGTAAATTACACTCTAAAATATGTTAAACATGTAATGTTACAAAGAAAAATAAAAAAAAGAACCCTAGTAAAATTTTTTTTCTCTAGAACAATCCTAGTTTTCGTAAATAGCTGCTAAAATTTACATCAAAATATGCTTTTTCTTCAAAAACTACATACATATTGAAATAATTACATTTTTATTCATTATTTTTATCCTTATATCAATAAAAAAATAAACTTTATAATGTATTTTTTTCAGTCCCTCCGAACCCAGTTGGATACCTTAAACGCAAATAAGTATTGAATAATTTCTAGCATAGTATATAAATTTTAATGATTCCATTGTTGATATCACAGAAGAAAAAGTATTCACAGTATAATATATTATGCGGCTAAATACTAAATGCCATAGATAGTTGGATTTCTTATGCGCTCAGCTTACACCAGATGGCATCCGTTATCACAGAAAACTAAAACGTAATCCGATGAAATGTTTACAATTACCTGCTAATTTATAAATATTTAAATAAATTATTTATAGAAACATTTATATGAAATCTTTAATCGTAATGTTTCACAAAATAAAAAAAAAGAATTCTCACTATTCTTCTAAGTTTTAGTAGCTTTGACTCCTAACGTATCGTAAACTATCTAAATTTTACCAATATCTAATATCTACCAATTATCTAAATCAACACTTGACAGAACCCAGCGCCTTAATTAGTCGTGATAATTAAATGGAGGTAGAGGCATACGAACAGAATTTTGAAAATAATTAACTCAAAATCACCAACTAAATTTGAACTGTCAAACTCGAAAGAATGTTTTGAAGTTCTCAAACATACTTATAGGCGTAAATTCTTTATTTAAGGAACAATTCTCAAACCGAAGTCAACTGCACCTTATTAAGCTCATTAACAAACTTTTACCATCCGCCATAACCACTTCGACATCCAGAGGAACACCAACGCACATTCCTCCTGCACAATTTTTCCCAGAAGACAAACCACCTCCGCCATGACATTTCAATGGCCCTAATTCCAAATTCACTTACTCAATAATTTATTTACTCCAACATCAGCGCTACCTGAAACGACAGCAACGCGATACCGCCAAAACTCCCCCACAATGACTCGGGCCCTCATGTTGAATATATTGTGGCAGAAATTATAACTCGCATAAATAGTTGAAACACAAGGCAACCTTGCCAATTTTCTCAACGCGGCCAATGCATATTTCATAGAACACAGTAGCGATGGTTCTACAAGAGAAATCCTCGCCAAGCTGCTAATACCGCCACGAATTACTACTACATGAAACACGGCGTCGCAGATTTAGTAGATTAATAGTGGACTCTGGGATGAACTGAGTGTGTCCAGCGGGGGGAGGGGGTGGACATTGGGAATATGTACTAGGGCTTTGGACTATCCGTTTGGCACGTTTCCTCCACCACTGGTGTACTCGGTGTGCTTACATTTCCGGTTGAAGTATCTAGTTGACCCACAGCCTCGTGTCAACACGGAGTTAATAAGTTGGAGGAAGTGGTCCAGTCACGGCAGGATGTTGCCCGCGAATTAGGAAGTGGTACAGTGTTAAAACACCATATAGAATACCAGGCTGGTACTAAATGCATATATAGACTAAAATTTCTTGTAAAGGAGAGCTTCATGAAGCTCTAATTCTAGTTTTAAAAAAAATCATACATTTCGATTATTCTACGCTTTTCTACTTATAGGTTAGCGAGTAATTTATCTTCATGTGTTTTAAAAAACGACGGTAATGAAAAATGGTGGGGGGGGGGAAGTAAAGGAATGTAGAAATGTAAGAATACTTATTATTTTGATTCATACATAAAAATATATGGCATTAAAATTTATAACAGCATGGAAAAAAATTACAATAATTGTACGCTATAATAAATTGTGAAATGAACATTTAACAAATTATTAAAAATTTATTTTAAAAAAAGATGCGCGTTTTGAATCAGGAGGAGTAGTATTGAATTATAACCATTTTGAAAGTTTTTCTATGTTTAACCCTTTAAAGGGCAATTTTTTTCTAGTCATATTATGTTTAAATATCTTTAGGCTTGAAATTAGAATAAGAAAAGGAATTCATTTAGCTTATTAGATAAATTTAATTTGATTAATTCATTAATTTGGTTAATCAATAATTAAGTAACAAATCAAGACACATAATTTTGTGTGAGATAAAGAATTGAAGCTTCTAAGTTTCTGACATACTAAAAAAATTTGTCAGAACTTATGCCAACCTACATAATTTCATACAAAGATTGATAAATTTGATGGGAAGCATATTTCCCACGGCCCTAGAAAGGGTTAAAATGATAAATGAAATTCCTAAAAAACTTCCATGTTTAATTTAATTATTTATTTTATTTCGAAAGCAATTTCTCGTTATTGCATAAATATTGGACAGATTTTCTAAGTAAGATTGTTTTTAATGCGGCCCCCCTTCAACGCATAAAAAAAATTACTAACCGTAAAAAATTATTTTTATGGCTATCTATGAAGTCCCAGCATATTTTTGTGCGATTTTCTTGTATACGATCTTTATCTACTGCCCCAAAACAGGTTTGACAACATAGTTAAAAAGAATCTTCAAAATGCCATAAAAAATTGTAAAAAAAAATCCATTTTAAATATTAAATATTGAAATTTTTTACCGCGATTTTCAAGTTATCATGTGAGGATATTTTTTAAACAGTTTAAATTGGTTTGAAACGATTATAAGATTATGCATGAGTCGATATTTAGAAAAACGATGGTTTTTTCATCTCCAAATCGTACGAACTCCAACACTTTTTATCGAGGTAAGACTTTTTTTGTGTGTGTGAAAGTCTAGTTTAAATTCGTATAGAATGGTAACATGACTATTGTAATGTGCAATCGTCAACTTTTAGAAGGTGAAGATTGCTCAAAGGTGTGTATATATATATATATATATATATATATATATATATATATATATATATATATATATATATATATATATATATATATAGAGAGAGAGAGAGAGAGAGAGAGAGAGAGAGAGAGAGACTTTCGATATTCTCCTCGCTGTTTCACATTGATTCCCGATTTCTGCTATGTGCTTCTTCGGGCGATAACCTCTTATGATATCCTTTATTTTCTGCTTATTCATTTTGAGGCTTCAAAAACCCCAAATCAAAACGACAATACGCTCTCACACGATAACAATTAACATCTAAAGATTGACATTACATTAAAACTTAAGACATCACAGTTTTTTTTCCTTCCGAAAAAGGAAAACAATTTCTTGCCAAAGACAATAATCCCACCCTAATTCATACAAAATGAAATTTTGAAAAGAAAACTTCCACTCTGCAATCCTACTTCTTATATCTTTAAAAAGTCGTGCATGAACTTTTGAAACGGACTTCATGTAAAAGGCTTAACGTATCACTTTCAATAGCCTTATGTAGCCCTGGAAAGACACGTATACGAGGCCCGAGAAAAAGTGGATTCAAGGTTTTTCTTTCCTTTTTTTCCGGCCTTAATTCTTTCTTACGCCCTTCCGGGAAAAAGAGACAGGAATATAGGACAGGAAAAAGGAATTGTGATCCTTTGGACAGGTTAAAAAAAAAGAGCGAGAAGAAAAATGAGAACGATTCCATCAAGTATTTTTGTTCACACCGAGAAATGGGATTTGTGACTCTATACTAAACCTAATGAGATGAAAGACAGAGCTTGTGAGTTTGGTGAGAGTTGTTCTTCGCAAGAAGGGAGAAAAAAAATCGATGCAAGGAAGTCTGATTTAAATCATTCTTCTTCAATTCTTTTAATCTTTTTTTCGGCTGTGCTATTTACTTAGCAGTGTCGTCACCTGAAGTGAAAAATGACTGAGATTCCAAAACATAATTGAAATGAATTTAATTTGGTTCGAGTTCCAGGATTATTTTCTTTGGTAATAATGAATGTTTGAAATTGTAAGATAATTTGAAATTTTTAAATAAAGATTAAATTTGTTAAATAAAGATTACTTTTAGTTTTAATATATTAAATATTTTAATATTTTAGTTTTAATTATTGAGTTAGTTGAGTTTTTAAATATTTTAATGATTGAATCATAAAATAATTTATTAATTATATTTTTCATAAAAGTAGGTTGTCCTTACTGAAGACAAATTATTTATTTGTGCATTTTTACTTTTTCAATTAACTTATTTTAAATAAAATTAAATTTCAAATTTAAAAATTCACATATTTTTCCTGTATTGTCCCCTTTTTTAACAAGCCCATTTCATTATATTTAAAGAAAAACAACAAGTACTGCAATTAGTAATATTTATTCTTAAATTATCTTCATAAAAAGCAGAACTTTATTTCTGAATGTCAAGTTTTTTTGGTTAAACACATTTTAATAACACGGATTTAATAACATAATTCAATGTTCACATTTATATGACCAACTAATTGCTGATTTTGTAACAATGGCAGTAAATTTTTAAAAAGAAACGTTTGCTGGGTATTTGAGGGATTTTTGTTTTGGTTAAAATTTAATAATTTTTTTAAAAAAATTTTATTTCTTGGTTTTTTAAAAAAATAAATCATAGAAAGTTGCCCCTATTAATTTAATTAATTTTAATATTTCATGCTTTGTTAATGTAATTGCTTATTTTAACTCTTCATATTAAAATTTTCCGTTGATGCATGGAATTATAAATTGTTGATCAGGATACATTCATCGAAGATATTTTTTAATACTTCAACTTTATTCTTATTATAAACCTATATTCAATACCAGGCCTTTGCTATCATATATAAACTATTATAGAATCGTTTTCTTTTAACTTTATTTCCTGACTCCATATAGAAGATTTTGAAGTAGAAATCTATAACGAAATATGCTGCCTTATAACTGCAATAAAATCTTGGGTAATTTTGAAATTTAAATTAATATTTGTTGTTGATCAATACTTTTTCATTGAAACATCAGGCAAGAACTTTATTTTCAAATGTTTTTCTTATATTTGTTTCGATAGTCAATAATAATTAAAGTTTACAGTGCATTTTAGTTTAATTACAGTTACACTCTACTTTGAAGCAGCACAAAATATTTATTGGTATGAATCTCATAATTTTAAGCCATTGTCAGATAATTTAAAAGATACTTGGACCAACATCACTGCCTCATAATTTCTGAGATACACCAACAAAAGAGCTTTGACTATCATCATCAAATTTAACCTTAAGTTTAAAATCAGGCCAATAAGTCTTTAATGGAATCAGATTTCAATTTTAGAATCATATTTTCAAACAACTTTGGACAATCAATAGTACAGAGGAGCAGTGGTGTTTCTATGTGGAACATCTTACGTTAGCTTTACTTTTAAATAATTCATATATGATGAATGCCCGACATTATGAGGGGATTTGAACAAAATTCCCGTAATAATTTTGGTTTCTATAGAAACTTTAATAATTTATTGATAAAAATAGGAAATTTTTATGTGCAACGTGAAAATTTAAAAAGTCTTTAAGAAAGGCATATTTTCTTACCCCTTTTTAACTAATTTCATAGAAGGGAGAGCAAAATCTTACCCTCCCCTTCCCACTTGTTCAATTCATAGGCTTTCCTTATAATAAAGGCCTAAGGCCTTGCATTACAAAGAGGCATGTTCCAGCATCGAAACTTGATTCCACCTAAAAGCTACCATGCATCCTGTGTCTTGTATAAGTGAAACTTAACGTAGAAGGTAAAATGTCGACCCGCTCATCTGGACAGTAATTTTGGAAAAGAGGATAACAGCTTAAGTATCAGCTGATTATACTTAAATGCCTTTATTTATATGACCATTCTAAAGTGTCCAATGTGTTTCTTTATTGCAATATGTATTTAAATAAAAAAGTTTTTTAAAAAATCCTGACATATTTTTCACAATTTTTATTGTATTTTATTAGATTACTTTATAACGAAAAATTGCTTATAATAACAACTTTCACCTCTTTTATGAACTGGCGCTTTGGAAGTATTCGCTTTATTTGATTATAATTGCACTTTAAAAACTATTAATCGATATTCAATGTATTAAAATTCTTATTTAAAACAAGTTATTAGCATTGAATTATATTTTTTATTATGACTGCTATTGAAATTCATTTTTTTTAAATAACAATTATCTTTTTTGTATAAACAGTTTGAAAAGAGTCCTAAGCTTTTGAATTGTGCATTGGGATATCTGTTATTATTTTTTTTCATTTGAAATAAGGATTATTTCCAAAGAAGAAAAAAATTCAATTTGCTATATTTTTTTTCTGGGTTCCTTTGGCGTTCTTCGTTTGAGAAATCGTTTTGAGGCAGTTCCCCTAAAAACAAAAGAAGAATGCTTTAGTCTTACAAGTCGGGGGTGGGGCATAGGAATGAAGTAATCCCATTGGTGGCGCAGAAAACCATCAAGAAGTTTTACACCTGCGGCTACAAAAGGAAGAATTAAATGGCAAAATGGAACAAGTCTTTGGACCCACAAATCTTTGCTTATCTATAAGTTTTCTGAGAAACTTACTTTACACTCACACATACACATACAAATATTTTTATATATTTTATATGTGTACGTATGTGAATGCATGTATGTATGTATATGTATATATAGGTTATATTTTTGTAACGTAATACAAAACAAGAGACAATCAATCATTGGACATATTTGAATCCATAGCTGATGCATATGTATACTTCAAATGTTAAATTAGTGTACCAAATGTTATCCATCTTGCTTATCTAACTTTATTGCTATCATCTTAGCGTTTATTCGAACAGCCGAACATAATTACTTCTTATGAATGGATTGATTTCGTTCTTAATTTAATATAATTCGACACATTTAGAGAATAAAGACCATATACTAAATTTCATTCATCTGGCTCAAAACTTTTTGAATGTTTGTATTCACAGATAGATAAACCTTTTTTTTTAAAAAAACATGTATTTTTCGGATTTAAGGAAACGTGAAGATTCATCAAAATCTCGAGTTCAGGTTTTTTTTTTTTTTTTTTTTTTTTTTGTCGATTACAATCTTTTTTTTATACGATATATGCTGAAAAGCAAATAGTTTCAAATATCAAAATTTAGAGCTCTGATTTGTATCGCTGTTAGTTATAAATATGAGATAAACTGTTTAGTTATTTTCGCTCTCAAAATATTAAGAAATATTAAGAGTGAATGAATTAATAAAAAATAGTACATCAGAAAAAAAATTCATAAATATCCATTATTCTTAATACTCACAAAGATAAATTCGAACTCGATAGCTAATAGTCAATCATATATTTTATTTTTCATTTGAATTTCGAAAAAAAATCAAATAAATCTACGAAGCACGGTTATCCAAGACATATATTAATGACATAACAAAATAAAATTGATGCGTCCACATGTTAAATTGTAATTGGTGAAATTACAATCTCTCTACTAGCTCTATTTTTTATATAAAGCTATTTGGTCCAAAATAATGACTGATTAATGCGTATTCAATTATGTGTTCTTTTACAAACTTGCACCATGAACGGTTTAGAACTTTTTATATTAGACGTATGATCTGATTTTTCATTAATAATTTTTTTAACTTCTTTCTATTTGCTCTTTCCTGGGCAGATGCAAAATGCATTATTAATTCAGAATTTGGATTTCAGTAACTATATTTAATTTACTCAATTACAATACTATACTTAATTTACATGTACTACAACTCGGTTTTCAAAGAGTAAATCTTTATGCCTTGATTACTTATCTCTTTAGAACTCACCTTAGTTTCCATTTCCATACAGTCCCGGTTTTTCTACTTCACCTTCGGAAGTTTAGCCTGGATAAGATTAACATCTACTAGGTTAAAATCACTCAGCAACTCATTAGCCAAAAAATAATCACCATAAAAAATAGGCTTTACAATCACTGCATGATTAAATGTTTAAATTTCTATCTTATTCAAGCCTTAAAATGTGAAATGTCAAGCTTTCCTTGCACCAAGATTATCATATTCAATGAAATATATTAGTTAATTTTTATTAGCCCCTCGATAACCTCATTAGTTCAAGAACCAGTACAAAACGGCGTTAATTTATGTTAAAAACAATAATAAAATTTACCAGTTTTTTAGTTCTAAAAAAAGAAAAGATTTCATTAAAATCATACAAATATGAAATGATATTTAATCAACCTCCTTCGCTAACCAGCTGTTCACCCAACATATCAGTGATATTAATTTAGTAATGTCAGAAAAACAGTTTTGATAAACTATACCTTGTCAAAGCAAAAGAAAGTTAAATTTTAAATTGTAACTGTACGATATACACTGACCATCTTGATTGGTTATCTATCTTTGTAAAAAAGTAAAATTAATTCGCAAAATCCCTCTAATCATTAGCTAGGAATTCTGCCAAATTTTTATTTTGCAATTTCTCTCGAACATGGAGAGATAGAAGTCGGATAACTATTGATGACGTATTTACATGCCATTAACTTTCATAAAAGATGAAAATTGGCGAAGTCGGACTGGAGGATTGGCCCTTTGAATTAGTTAGTTATTTTCAATATATAGATATTTATTCTAGACTTGGAATGGCAATACAACACTGGAAGTTGATCATTAAATTTATTATTACGTCAAAATTGCTGTTGAAAAAAAATATAAATATATATAACTCTTATCAAATTATATATCCAGGTTATTATAATCAATCTGCTCTGAATTATTGTATAATTTTTATATTTGCCCCTGAATACTAGGACGTTCTAGTTTAATTGTATTAACGTCCCGTTTTAAGGCAACACTAGAGCTATTTTGGGACGGACCTCGCAATTTTGGACCATGTTCAGATGACGAGGGCGACAGCAGAGCTGCACCCTCTCTCCAAACTTCCCACACCACCATTGGGAGGACGTTTGGCCCCAACGGGTTTAACATGCACCAGGCTCGCTTACAGACGGTTTTTCGGTGGAATCGGGTCTCGAATTTCCAACCCTCCGGTTCCGAAAACGAGACCTTACCAACAAGCCACCACGGCCCACAATATCAGAACATGAATGGATAGAAGACAGCTTCGTATTTATAAATTTACTAATGAGGTGAAAGAATGTTAAAATAATAATAAACCTTGGAATCATTTTGGTGTTTTAGAATCGGTTATTTTAAAGTCTTATTATCTTAATAAGACTTTAAAATAATATTATATAATTTCTATAACAGACTTTTGAGTTAGGAACTGGCAAAAATAGAAGTTGGTACAAACACAAAAAATAAGGCGCTGGTATCTTTATTCGAAACAAAATATAAATTTAACCGCTGTTTCAATTCTCGAAAAGCGAAGCCTTACACCCATACCTCCTCTAGAAGGTTTCGACGTTTTGCTTAGTCCAAATTCCATGAAAACATATTCTTCCCCTGAAAACCTATTTCGAAAGTGGCCAAAAGAGCCGGACTTACATCCCTTATCTCAAAAAGTGCTCACGTGAGGAGCAAGAAAACAAAATACTAAGCATGTTAAGGGAGAAACAATAGAAAAGAGCAGGTAAAACAAAGATAAAAAGATCTAAAGAAAGAAAGATCTAAAACAAAAGGATCGAAACCGGAGGGTAGCAGATGGAACTCGCCGACATTGGGTCCGAAATGCCCACCAATCGACCGGCCAGCTGTGTGCTGGGACTGAAAATTGTGGCATCTGCTGCAAATAGTGGTCTTCAGAGAAGAAAAAAAAATCGCCATAAAATATGGCGGCAAATAAAATGCGATCACAGAGAGAATCAAAGGGAAAAAAATTGGAGCGATATCTTTTTTTTTTCTTTCCTCTTCTCGCCCATGTAGAATATAAAAATGGCGGAGGAGAAAATTTACTGCTTTAACTTTTTCTTCTTTCTTTAATATCATTCACGATTTCCGTTACAGCTGAATTTTAGATCGTCTGTCTTCTGTTTGTATTCTAGAGAAATTCATCCATTTTTTTAAGTCGGATTTAATCGAATGTTGGATTGAATAGAAGAAATATATAGTCGCCTTGTGGCAGATAATTAAGTAACAGGACTTTTATTTAAAGTTTTAAATTTGTTTCCGTATATTACATAAAACAAGAGTATTCTGTATAGTAAACCTGTAAGAGTGGTCTCTCAAAACTTTCTTGCTTATACTCTAATAAATATGTCACGCCAGAGAACAACGTACATGTCATTGGTGTACAATAGTTACGAAATATTAACTTTTGGCGGGAACTTAACATTTTTACTTAATTTATCGTGTCATCTTAAGGAAAGTTATTTGGCATATATTAATAATATACAAAAATCGAATTTATATTTCAGACATGCTTTTTCAATTGATCGAAATAAAAATTTGACACAAAGCTGTACTTGTAGTCACAAAATCATATACCAGAATTGATATATTTAAGTCATTGCGTCTATATGTTTATGAAAGTACAGACCGACCGACGATTAACCCCTTTATTGGATTTGGCTCAAAATTAGATAGGAGTCTAAACTATATATGTTAAATGTGTGTATTGAATCTGTGGTGAAAAGCTTATAATCCAGATAACAGCGGCGAAACACGTGCAATTGCTTTTGTCTTGTGGTCTTGTTACTCGGTTGCGAACCACAAGGACTCGCTCAATTCGATCAGCTACGTTGGTGACCTCAGACGATGAACCTTCAACCTTCGTAAAGCAGTTGTGGCGCCATCTACCCACAGCAACCCAAAGTCTTCAGACTCACTTGATGCAGCAACACAAAGCCGCCAGATTCACTTGACGCAACAGCAAACACTCACCCACGCGCACTCACCATAACGCTAGGCGCTACTCAAATGGGTACAGGAGCATTAGACTCAACAGCTAATACATCACCACTCAACAGCCATATCGTTCGACTCACTGGAGGGAGAGCGTATGAGCGTGAACAGGTGAAAAGCGTATAAGCCAGATAACAGCTACGAAACACGGGCAATTGCTTTTGTATTGTGGTCTTGTTACTCGGCTGCGAACTCCAAGGTTCTATTCTCGCTCATACCAATCTGCCACAAATCTTATCTATCTAGTTCTTAACCTTCGTTTTGTAATTACTACGATAATTTATATCCGAACAGACATTCTTTCTCTGAATGGATTTTGCTTAAAATTTGATAGAAATCTACAAATTTGGTATAAAGATCTATCCCAAAACGCTTTTGAGTTATCTTTGTCTCAGACAGACAGATGAACATTTTGCAAAAATATGTATTTTGAACTCATTGGAGATTTAAAATGTCGAGATTTGTCACAACCTCGAGTTTGAATTTTTTGACGATTACTATACTTTCACCATACTACGCATACGAGAAAGTAAAAATGGCAATAAAAAATTGAAGAAAATTTTTAGTAAGTGATAAAAAGGAAAAACTGCTTTATAATGCTTAATATGTTTTATATATGTTGATTATTCTAAAAAAAGCCTGAATTAAATATGGAATTTCACGTTTAAATAATTTAATCACGTGATTACTTTAGATTGTAGTCATTCTTTTATAGCTGAAATACCAGAATGGCAGCAATACTAGAAAATATAGACGATATTTAAAATCTCGTTCTCCAGGTATAGTAAACTTTATATTAGAAAGCGTTGAGTAAGAAGATGAGAAGTCAGTTATTCTTAAGTTGCTTAGAAATCGTTTTCTCATTTTTCTGGACATTTAGATAAAAAAGGGGACTGTTCATTGCTGTTTCTGTGCGATGATGAATCTTGTATCTTTCATGATGGACTTGCTGTATTGCGCCTATTTTGCAGAAACACGGCATCTACCATTGTAAAACATGACACAATGTCATTCACATACAAGGTGGTCAAAAAAAAACTTCCCCTATATATGAAACCCTAACGGCCTATCCGCTCAACCAATCGAACCAAAATTTCAGACATGGTTGTTTGAAGGTATGCGCTGGAGATTGTGATGATTCTAATCAACACAGGGTTCACAGTTACGGTTACAGTGAAAGAATTTTGAAATTTTCGAATGGCAACACCCACTTTTTCATTGCGCAAATTGATCAGCGTATTGAAAAACCACAAATGGCGTTGGAACGATTAGCGTGTGACGAAAATTTCCGCCGTAAAGCATATGCAAAGAAGAGCATTATAAAGGACTAATGACAACACAGAGAGGAAAGAGAAAAAAAGTTTTTATTGGAATGGAAAGTTATAATTACAGGTTTTCAACGTTTTCATCTTTGCAGGCGACAACGCATTGCATTCGGGAGATTGTGGACAACAATGCCGAACGTAACATGAAAGGAGGAATCTGCATAACTTCACGTGTTATCGCATCTTGCAATTCACCCTGTACTTATCATCTCAGTGAAAAAAAAAATCGGTTTCAATAGAATAAAAAAGTGAAAATTGTAATTCAGAGTTAAACTTCTTTCTAATTAAGGTGACTCATAGTTTTTAGCAGACTTTTTTGCATCAGATTTAAAATACCGACCAAGGGAATAGTTAATTGTATGCAGGAAATGAAAATTCTGAGAAGTTTTAAAAATGGATTTTTTGTGTGTGTGTGTGTAGGGGGGGGGGTTATAGTATGGATCATACTATATGATCCATGCAATAAAAAAGA
This sequence comes from Argiope bruennichi, assembly GCF_947563725.1. NCBI lineage: Eukaryota > Metazoa > Arthropoda > Arachnida > Araneae > Araneidae > Argiope > Argiope bruennichi. Next base: position 58,092,570 of record NC_079158.1, read on the forward strand.
TCCATATACTATATGGCGGAAATAAAATGCTGCCCAGGAAAAAAAAATCAAAAGAAAAAAAATTAAAATTTTTTTTTCCTCAACATTGAAGAATATAAAAATGGCGAGGAAAAAGAAAATTTATTACTTTTAAACTATTGTCTGCATTGATATTTCTTTCTTTTTTCATAAAATCCTCTATTTCAGCTACACTTGAATTTTAGATTATTCGACTCTCGATAGCTTTTAGGAACAAATTTTATTCTTTTAAGATTTATTTTTATGCACTTCCGAATTTCATGGCAATTTATTTCAGAATGGCACCATTTTGGTATTTCATGAAGCATGAAATCTTTTATTTTATTTAATGTTTAACTGCTTTATTTTTTAAGTTTTTTCCTCTATCTATTTAATTACATTATTCTTATTGTTTTAAATATTCATCGGATTCATCAAAAGAAGTCAGTGAGAAACTACTGTAAAAATAAACAGGTTCTAACAGGCGTGTATAATAAGGATGTACGCTTGTGTTTCCTTCACTTCGATGACGGAATGTACTTCCCATGAGAGGATCTAGGCAATGGCCGTATGGCTCCTCCTTCAATTTCCTCAGTTGTTTAATATATACTGTTTTTAGATCGCATAGTCATTTTAAAGAATGCTTACTAGAGTTTAAATATTAATGGAGATCACATGATTTTTTATTGAATCATAATGTCTTAATTTTCTGTAAGAATATAAATAGAATAGTTAATGTATCTATAAATCAACAAAGTACTCAATATTACTTTTGCCGGTGGCTATCAAATATAAAGCAAATTCAAATGATAAAAGCACAAGATGGTTGCAATAATCATCGGTTTTTAACGAACTATATTTTCAAAAAATATCAGATATCTCATTATAATTTTAAAATATGAATGTAAAAAAAAATTGTAAGTTTAATCTCAAATATATATATTTCAATATTTGAAGTTTTATATTTTCCTCACAACATTTCTGCAATAAAATTCTTCCCAGAGTTATTGGTAGTTTTGTCATTATGGCAGTAAAAGCGTCTTTAATACGGTTTGTGAACTCATTCAACGGAATCAGAATGTAAGCAAATCCACAGTGCAGAGCCGAAAGGAAGAAAGCGCATAAAGTAAGATCCGAAAACTTTCGGAACTGTAAAAAAAGCCTCATATCGGATAATCCACTATCTATTGATACAATAAACTTCTTGTTTCACTTTATTGCTAAAGTCGAAACTTTGATATTTGGGCGATTTGAGAGAAAAGGCATGAAAATTAATAGACAATATCTTTGACGCATTGAAAAAAAGCAATTAACATTGTTACGGAAAAATCAAATAAATTTGGTTGTGGATTGTATAGTAAAAAGTCTAACAGACTTAGTAATGTATGATAAATTTTTTTTCTACAATAATACATGATACACAGGTAACAAAGCATAGCATTAGACCAGCACTTTTAGTAAAAAGCAGTCCACAAGTAGAAAATTTCTGTTAAACAACGGCAACAACACAAATCTCTTAAAAGGAACTTGCTTGAGATTTCGCTTAATTTCTCAGCTCAATTCTTTCTCTATACATGAATGATTCACTACCAACTAGTGAGTGATAGTTATTGGAGCGCCCGCCTCAGATTCGAGGCTATCTCCTGTCCTTGCAGAGTAGAAGTCTGGCTGCAATGTCAGGACTTTCTTTCTTTCGCCACAGAATATCCCCGAACTTGGAATCTCTAGGATTCCCTGTCAGTTGAAAGGATATACGTGGGAGTATTTATTAAGATAAAAGAAATACACATAAAGAAGACAAAAAAATCAATATACACAAAAAAAGACATAAAATATCATCAATACACATAAGAAGTAACTATATACAATATTATAATGATGAGGGAGGTGTTAGGTGGGGAGTATGAGTAGATGAAATCTATTGAATGTAATATATTCTGGAGAAGAGCTTGGTTGAGAAATGAAACGAAAATTTATACTGGGCTTGGGTCTGGAGAAATCAATTCCTCGTTCTCTTGTAGGAACCGCACAAGATTTCTAATTTTAACCTTGGACATCTTGTTTCTCATAACGTTGGTCCACCAGATATTTTCTAGGTCGTGGATGGGTTTTTTGAGATGAAAAGACGTGATGAGAGGGCAACTAGTGGCATAATGAAGGGGATCGCCTACTTCGCCGCAGCCACATTGATCAGATCCTTTAAAATGGAATCTCTTGAAATATGAAGGGAAAGGGCCATGGCCAGTTGCAAAGATAATGTCAAGCCTATTCCAAGATGATGGGTTAAAGGACACTTTCGAGATGATTTGATGGATGTTTCTGCCAGTTGAGCCATTATCCCATTCTTCTTGCCATCGCTGTAGGCTCAATTCATTTAAAATACTTTTCAGATGGCTTCTAGGAGCTGGGTATTGAACGGGCGTAACTGCAGAAATGGCCTGCTTGGCTAGGGAATCTGCAACCTCGTTTCCGTTGTGGCGTACATGTGCTTTAACCCATCCTAACTTAATAGAAGGTTGGGGGAGCAAAATGGCTTGAATTTCCTGAACAATTGGGCTTGAGGTGGAGAATGAACTGATCGCTTTTAAGCTGGACTCGCTATCACTCCATATTTTAGCGTTATGATCGTATTTGCTAGCCCATTTACATGCCTCCTTAATGGCCAGCAGCTCTGCCTGAAAGACAGAAGCGATATCAGGACTGGAAGTACTGACTGATTATCGTTTGCCTGCTTCCACTTTTCATAGATCTTAGTCTTAGTTCTATAACAAATACCGCAACTAAAATCCTAATGGAGCTTTCGCCAAGATTCTGAAATATTCTGGATCAATCGTTTTTATCACAAAAGTTGTCATATTTGTAGTCAAGATGCCAAGTTTGTCGGCAAGGCTGAGACACTGACGACGCATTCATTCAGCAGCCATTATAATGTCTGTAAAACCATCTTCTCTACCACGAGCTTTGCTGAGCGGAAAAGAAATATTACAAATTTGTAACAATATTTTTAGAAAGAAATCATTGCAAAAACTGATGATTATTTGTAACTATCCAGTATTAAAAAAAGGATAATATCCGTAACAATAAAGTTGATATTTAATGCATAACAGAGAGAAAAATTATTTTCAAGAATTATTCAAACAGATCCTGGGAAAAAAAACTTTAACATTTTAGGAAAAAAAAGAACATAAAGAAAGCGATATTTCTCTTCAAATATTTTTTCTCAAACTGCATAGAAGAAAATTGCAAAGGTAAAAGATAGAAAAAATAAAACACATTAAGGAATAAGATAGCGATAAATCGGAAAACTGCTAATTTGGTTTTTATGTAAAAAATCAGTTCCTCTCTTTTTTACACAAATCCATCGAATTAATATACAAAGTCAATTTTATCGGATATTTTCAATGAATCGAAAAAAATAACGATTTAGAAAATAATTTTTTTTAAAGTAATAATCAAACTGTAGGATTTATCATTTTTAAAATAATCTATTGTGCGCGCAGTCAAGAAAGCTCATAATATGTAGAAATGTCTTTATATAACTCCCAATTATTATGCTGAAATTATATTATTATTTTAGATGCACGTCAAGATACACATATACTCTTTTCCAATTATTTTTCATCTAAGTTTAATTTTGTTACTAATAGACTTCAAAGTAAAAACACAATTGACTATCAAGCCTAATACAATTATAAATATGAAAAAAAAAGATGTTTGATTACAGAGCAGTTAGTACATTAATGACATAATTCATTCGGCCAATATTTCTCATCCGACATCTTTAGGTGTAAAAGCATTCTTGTCTCCAAAGCTATTATTAAACTAATTAGGAAATAAAAAGTTTATTAAATAACACTTTGCCAAAGATTATTAGATTTAGTTTTTGGCATCAACTTTCACCTTCCTACTTTTTCTTCAAAAAATGCATTAATGTTTAGATTATAACCATAATCTAAATTGGATAATTATTTAATATGTTTAAGTGATGAAATGTTTCCAAGAAATGAAGTAATGGGTCTTATATAACTTACCCTGTTTTAAAAAAGGCGATATTTTTATTTTCTATTATTACAGACTAGTTTTAAAAGATCGAGATTTTATTATGAAAATGGTTAAACCATTTTCAATAGATAGAGTATTAAATTGGCTAAGATGTGTAAACTGTATTTATTTTATTCGAAATTATTATAGGAATTATTTTAGTAAAAACGAATATTGCCTGATATTTCAATTCATTACAGGAAATTAAGCCTAAATATATACAAACTTCTGAAAGTGATAAAATGCTGAAAGATATATCTTCATTCTATTCGACGGCAAGAAATTTGACTTTATAATTTTGATAAGTAATCACGTTTTTTTAAATATTCCTGAGTGTCCCTAAAAAAATCTAAATCATATAGATCTGTGAAAACAAAAATTCCGAAATGTAATAAAGTACTTAATTAAAATTTGGCCTCTAGTCTTTACGATAAACTGCAGATCTTTAAAAAATTTTCGATCCTTTTTTCACTACTTTTGGATATGTGAACATCATACACAAGAAGAGTGATAAATGAAACCAGTCCATGGTTGTTTGCCTGCAGATTTATTAATTCGTGTGTATTTGTGATAACTCGAACATTCACCACTACAAAGAAAAAGAAAAACTGGCGATGCTTGACATCAAACTTGTAGGCATTTACCAAATATTGCTTAGATTCAATTGATAGCAGGGAAAACATTCAGATTGCATACTTAATTTTTCGAGCCCTCCAATGAAGCTAAATACAAATCATAATATCTTATGGAAATATAAAAGAAAAAAAACCACTGATATTTGTCTTCAAAATATAAGCTTTAAGCTCTTTCGAAACTGAAGCGCCTGAAATGCTTGATAATGTAAAGTTCGGTAAACGCCCGAATTTCCAGACGAAATTTTCAAACCTTCTGTATTGAGTATGATGAATTTATTATCAGAGAGGCTGTGCTTCGTACACTACAATGGCTCGCATTGCAGGAATAAAGAACTTTTTTTTGTATGAATTCTTTTTTTGACAGCCATCAGCTAAGTACAATCTTCTTTCAAACATCAATTTCTTAAGAATATGAGCTGTCATGACTGTATTTGAAAGAGAGATAGAATTAATCTCTTGCTTTCTTTCTTTTCTTTTACAAAGGGAAACTCGAACACTTGAATATTTTCTGGTCCCAGGGCTAAGATAATATTAGCAATTAAAATATTAAGAACTCAGTTATTTAAAATCTCTCATAATTTAAGCAGTTTGGAATCGTTAAATTATTTCATAAGCCACTAAAATTTGACAAAAATAAAGCCCTTTTATTCAATCCCCAAATCTTCCTTCTCTTAAAAGAAAAAAGGAGTATCATCATGGAAAATCGCCCAACTTGTTGTAAGAGATTCTATATGCACCCATATACAGGTAGGAGTCGGTCCCACACGCTGAATTTTACGTATTTGCGACACAGTAAAATTTGATAGAGAGCTGGAATGGGTATCAGGTAGCTCCAAAAAGGAAGAAAAGGGACAAAAAAGAATACAAATTCAGTTTCTAAAATAACATTTTGGAGATTTTGTTTCTTTGAAAAGTGATTTCGTGGCTCGAATTCCTTCCTTTTACATCATTTTATAAAAATTCTATCCGACTTTGTGCCCGGATTCCATAAACATTCCTTTATTCCAGTAAATCGAATTCAGATTGAGTGAAACTGAATATGCTGTTCTGCCGTTTTACTTATAAAAATTTTCTTCCCTGCTTTATATACAATATATGAAAATAAAATCTTGTCAGATTCAAAGTTCCAATAAGCTTCATTTTAAGCGAGTGGATGTTTCGATTATATAAATGGATGAATATTTCCATGTCAGCTTTTTTTTTTATTATTTCTTTTTCTTTTTTTTATTGAAACTACAATGGGTTCAAGAAGTTTCGTTTTATGTAAATCACTAAAACTGCAATCTCTAGGAAATAATAATCACAAGAAGTTTAATTTAAAAAAAAAATAAAATATCTTATTTACTACACAAAACTGAAAACGTAGGAAAATCATCTGTAAATTGAAAGGAAATCAAATGATGATTAAAGAAATGGTGATGAAATATTTATTTATTAATTCCTAAATATTATAGAAATAATTAATAAATTCATTACAGAAACTAAAATAATGTTTTCTTGTTCGGAAGATTTATTTTTAAAGTAATCAAGTAGCATTTTGGGAGATTATATAGAATTGAACGGAAAAATAAGTATATGAGACCTATTATTTAATCTGGAAACATACCGAATTCTTTAACAAAAAAATGAGGATGATTTTAAAATAGAAAAAAATGCAGTATATAGACAGAAAATGAAGGAAATAATAAAATATTTTATTAAAATTAAAAGATCTTTTAGTTGAGGCACTTCTTTTTTAATCATGATTTTTTTGTCTTTTTCGGAAAACATTTATATGAAATTTGAATAACAATATTTTCAATTTTGAAAACATGCAAAAAAATTTCAGTAGAATACTGTGATACTTTTATATCTCAAAACAAATACTATGGTATCAAAACAAAAAAATCATGAAATTCGCGAAATATTTTTTTTATATAAACAGATTTTATTATTCGAAAAGATTTCTTTTAAGAATACCCCTAGAAGATGAATGTTGACATCCTAAAAATAAAATAAAATTTGAATATATAATAAATAATCATTAATGTTTTTAAAACAAACGATTTTAACGGTCAAAACTTATAGAGGGGGGGGGGATAGGAAATGTAATTGTTTTTTTGTTGTTGATGTTATGTATCTAACATAATTTTTTATAGAATTTTTGTGTGAAGAAAATAACCTACATTTTAATACTGATTGCAACTTATTCTACCTTTGGATTACTGATACACATGGATACTTTTCCATTAGGATGATGGAAAAGTATCCAAAAGGGCAAAAGCAATCGAAATGAGCACTAAATTTGGCATTTATATATTTGTATATAGTTAATGGTTTTTTTATATTAAACTGGCGATTAATCGCCAAAGTTTGCGTGTTTACTATACTTTATGAAGTAACATTTTTTCATATAGAATTTTTGATTTATCGTATTCACACATGCACAGAATTATGGATGGACGAATTTCTTTTAAAATACAGATGTACAAATTTAATGGTAAGACTACATACCCAATTTACACCCTTAGCAAATTCTGTTTTAATTTATAGCATCCACAGACAGATAATTGTGCATCATTCCTAAAATAATTCTTCCAATCGAACACAGAGATATAAAGAATGAAACAACACTGGAACAACTCATAACAACAATGGAACATACCTATATGGAACAACACTGGAACAACTCATAACAACAATGGAACATACCTATATGGAACAACACTGGAACAACTCATAACAACAATGGAACATACCTATATGGAATAACACTGGAACAACTCATAACAACGATGGAATATACCTATATGGAACAACACTGGAACAACTCATAACAACAATGGAACATACCTATATGGAACAACACTCGAATATAAACAAACAGAATGTCCAGGATAAATTTTTTCCTGGACATTCCAGGATATTTGAATAACTTCGAATAGCTGTCCAGGATATTTGAATAACTTCGAATAAGAGAAAACAATTCTTTGCAAAATTTTATTACATTATCAAAACAAATACACAATACAGAAATTCCACTTTCAAAATTGTCAATATTTTTCTCAAAGTCAACCCATCCAAGAAATCTGCCCAACTCCAAAATTCCCTCCAAACCCGGTGCGTGACATGTATGGCCAAATCTTGAAACATTTCACCTTTTCCGCCAACCCGTACACCAACAACCTAATACAATCGTCATCTGTGCCACATAAACCACGAACCTCTAATGAAACGTTACACTTAATTATGCCACGTTGATGGCCTATAGAGTGGGTGTGGTTCCGAATGCGAGAGAGACAGAGGAGAGGAGGGGGCCTTGGATAAGTCCTGAAATTGCAATCTTCTTTCTTTTTTCCACCCTTTTGTTTTGTAGGAGACTTAAACACACTCCCTCCTCATTAGGGGAAATTCACAAATTAGTCCCACTCCAGTCTTTTGGTAAAGATGGCACGTAGCGGCATAAGTGAGCTTAGAAAGAAATTATTTTGAATTGACGACTGGTGCCATGGCGTTTTGGTGGCACTTTTTTCCCCTTTCATTTATGTACCAATGGTTATATTTGTTGTACAGGTTTATGAACTCTTTCGGTGAGGTATGTAATTTGGTTATGTGGGATTAGATTCCGAATTGGAATGCTTCGATCCGTGTAGTATTGTTCCCGCAGAAGCTTATGGGTGGAACTGTTCTGGGTCGTTTGTAATTCTAATTGGAAATTAATATCATTGTTCAACCTCCGCGTTCCAGAGACATATATCTTCGGAAGAAGAGAGCTGGCATTTATTACATCAAGCAGATTAAATGTTATATTCATAGATGAAAAAGAAATCCAGCCATGGAATTCTCTTAATAAATGCAGAAAGAATCTAATTATGTTCAGTCATCAGTCATTTTAACCAAGAAAAAGCGATTCACAAATTTTGGCAACTATCTAGAATCCGCGAAAAGAGAAGAATTTTTAATGTAGCTCTTTTATGTCGGTCTTGATTTATTTCCATCTGAGAGTAGAAAAAGGAAATTCAGAACTCTAATTCGCAGCTTAGTAGCATGGTAATGATTTGCATTTAATTCCTCTGGTTTCATTGTATCAGCTCTTTAATCACTGAGTACCGATTACTTCATCATGCAGTTTTCAAACAGAATGTCAGTCTGATAATATTATCAAGTTAATAAAAATGGAAATAAAATTTCCGCTCTGGAAATAACGTCAAAAGAAAGATTTTTTTTTTCATCATAACGTTGGCAAAATCGTGCAGTTGATAGGATACAATAAAATTAGTTTGAATTTCGTTACAGCAATAAGAACTATTTTTTACAAATTGAGTTTAAAATCAGCTTTAAAAATATTTATTACAACTATACTAAAATCAGTAGATTATGAAAAATTACACGGAAGTCAAATTTGAAATCTAAATTTTTGAATATATAGATGGTATAAATAATTCTTGAGAATTAATGTTATGTGGAATATTGAGTTAAAGTTAAAATTGCAGTTAAATTTTATTTTATTAAAAGCAAAGTTACAATTTTAAAAAAAGATCTTTCTTATTGAATGGTTTTTAACAAAAAAAGTAAATCTGAAAAATTTGATAATTTGGGATTCATTTACCTGATCCATGAGTATTTGCACTATGTGTATTCAATTATTTCTATCGTGTAATTTTACAGAAAACCCCGTCTAAAAACATAATCATAAAAAAATATTTTTTTAAAATGCCACGGTGTTATTTTTTATTTGCAGACTTTAAACTTTTAACACTCTTCTTCAATGATCCGTTGAAATAAAATACTATTGTATCTGAACGAACCGGAGCTAGTTTTTAAATTACATGTTATTTCAATCGCGTAGTTAATAGCAGTCAATTCAAGAATGTGTGACAAGGTCTTGGACTGAAATAATCAAATGTTAAGAGAAATCACTTAAAGATTTATATCCCAAACGCATGAATTTATTAAGAATCTGAAACAAAGCGGAAAAAGCAATCAAAAGAATTAAAATTTGTGTGAAATATTTAAATTCTATCCATTACCTAGAAAACTTACTTTTGAAAGCAGGAAAAAAATGCATATTGTAATAAAGTTAGCAAATGTAGGAAAAATTAAAGTAGTATTATGAAAGACGTTCTTCTACTTAAGTGCCTCTTAAAAAACTTAAAACCTTTTAAGAAAAATTCTTCTGTATTTAAGAAATAAAAGATGCTGTGCGATATAATATATGTGGAATAATCAATGTATACTTTATTCAGATCTTCTAGGCTTTGTCTTATTTGAGGCATGAATTATTTGAGGCTAGGTCTTATTTGAGGCATGGATGAACCTTTATGTTTAAATTAATTCGTATTTCGCAAAGTTTTAATATTGTCTTCCATTTCTATTTTTTGACAACTTTTGTCATAACAACTCCTTTTATTTAATTGTCATGACTCCCAGCATATTTCGTGAAACCCTTAATTGTTTAGGGCCATTTGTTTCTTTTAATTGCATTTTTAAAAAAATAACAACTTATCTTGTAGTATATTCGCGACAACTTATGTTGTCGAGAATAACATTTTAATATTATATATATTCTCTGATTAAAATACATGAAAGGCGAATCATATATTTATTGCGAAAAGTATGTTTCATTTTTTACTAAATATCGAAATATGATTTAAAACTGGACATTTGTGAATATTTTGAAATTAATTAATACTTACAAATTTTGTTGGTGCGTCAATATATTAAAAAACTTCATAATTAAATTGATCTATACCATTAGAATATACTTCAAACGTAGGTAGATTTTGTATATTTTGATCCATGTCATTTTCAATAGTATACCGTTTTGACACCATTTCACTGTATTTTAACCTTTAGTGGAAATTTAAAATATGATTTTAAAAACATTAATAATAATAATGAAAACATACAAATATTTTTTCTCATGCTTTAAATGAGTGGAATAAAATATCTAACGATCTACTTATTATTGCGTTCTGCCAATATTAAAAAATCTTAATTACCACATAGCGGATAGTTCCATTTGACAGAATCAAAATCATCTACGTGTGCTTAAAAGATACCACACTTAGATACTTTTCATGAAAGGGAAGTTATTATAGTTTCTTATACACCAATATACTAATCTTTATGCAACTAATTTCTATACTATGAAAAATTTTTTACTTGCCTAACATCTACACCAACCATAAAAAAACAGCTAAAAAATGTATTTTAGTTTTTAAGTACTTTTGTTTAATTCATGTTTATATGAAACACTCATTTTTCACGTTTGTAAAGATGATATTTTATAAATAATTTACCAATTATATCCTAATGGAATTCTGAAACTTCTCACATTTAAGTGAAGTGGATGACAATATACTGCTTTAATATTCTTTAAGAATTTAATATTTCCTTACCCGTTAAGCAAATAATTTAACGAAATTTTAATTCTAAACGTAGGGCGCCATCTAGAGATGAAGTGGAAATTTGTTTTATATTAATCTACCACAGCATTTATAATATTTCACGAAAAATAAAGAAAAAAAACAATACAAAATAATTGAAATTAAATTTTCTAATTTGCTGTATGCCAATGAAGTGTGTTTTTAAATATTTTTGATGATAAATAATTTTTTTTCTCAGTCATTATTACCAATAAATTTGAATGAGTTTCGTTTTTATTACAAAATAATAGATGCTTTAAGTTGACTTTCAATCTTAACACAATTTTAATATTTGCAATGTTTTCCACACTATTAATTTTCAGTCAATTTTGAATAGCTTTTAGTAAACAGCATGTGCTTGATAATAGAGCTATAATTCTTCATATTTACTAAATTTCTTAACATTAATCCTCTTACATCAAAGTGTACTTTATTCTTTAAAAGAAAACAAAATCACTTCCCCGGAAAATTCTGCCTTTCATTCACTATTCCAAAATACTATAGTTACCTCTGAATATCTTCCTTTATTTCAAGGTAACTCAAGTCAAATCTTTACAAGATATAGCAATTTTATCAGATCATGCGAGATATCTCGAGAAACTACGAGAACTAACAAGCAGTGCTAGAATAAATATAAGAGATCTTCGTGACATGAGGGGTGACCCGTATACTTCTTCTTTTTTTTATTCAAGCAACCAGAAAATAATGTTTGAAAATATTCTACCCAGCATGTTGATATAAAAAAAAGCTTCTAAAGCAGTACCATATATTAGAACATACATAAATAAACTGAAAGATTGTTGTTTTATTTAAATTTAAGATGTGCGCCGCAGGGTATAAAGAATAGGTAGCCCGTAGCAAATGCAGGGCAATTCTGATCAAAAGAAAATACGGTATTTTTAGAAGAAAAAAAATATGACTCGTGTTTCCTTTTTCTTTGAATTTCTATCAATTAATATTTATTAGAATTTTTGAACTGAAAAATTTTAGATGGTATACAATTAATTCACGTCAAATTACAAAGAAATGTTATCTAGAATATCGGTGTTCCGCTGATTCATGTCTTGTAAGAATATATGATATGTTTTGATCTTCAGAAACCTTTGCTCAATTAAAATATTAAACTAGAAGTAGTGATCCCTTCAAAACTTTCCGGCGTACTCTCTAATAAAATTCCTTTCAGAGAAAGCTTTATATGCAGTTGGTAATATTGTTACGAAATTTCCGGGTTCGTTTGGATAGTGGAAGTTATATGGTGTGGAGAACGCTCAATCAGCAGGCGGCAGTAGAAAATAAAACAACGACGTTTATTTACACGAAGACACACAGGACAGCACAAGGACGACAACTGTAACAGCATACAGAAGACAATTATCTTCAGCCGAGACTTGCACACAACAAGACTCTACTGCAGACAGTAGCGCACAGCTTAGTTCAGCACTAGCTTGACTCCGTCACTGCTCTGCTAATCTATGGAAGACTCGTTCTTCACCTTCGATTCCGACTACTCTACTCTGGCAGCTGCAGACTGCCTCTTTTTATAGGTCTCAGAAGGCGGGGCTAGAAGCCGCTCCACCAATCAGGAACGTTCGAGGCGTATCTCGGTTCATAATGGAAGGATCGAGAAAACTCTCGATGTTTCGGGTATAATCTATTTTGGGGCCAAAGTCACCAGATTCGTCGCCAAATCACCAAGCTCTGGGACCTCCGACGCGACACCCGGACTCCGTCCAATACAGATGACTGTAAAACAGTCTTTCTGATGATGGAACCAACTATGCTGGGAAGCAGCATCACAGATTCGTAACAATATAATAGTTACGAAATATTAACTTTTGGTGGGAATTTTGCATTTTTTCTGTATCTATTGTGACATTCTTGATGAGTTGTGTGGTGATTAATCCCTGGAATGGGTTAATAGTATTCCAAAACCGAATTTGGGTTTTAGACCCATTTTTATAAACTGATTTGAAACAAAAATTGGACGAAAAACTTCACTTACAGTTAGAAATTCCTATACCAAATTTGATCTATTTAAATCATTGCATATTTTAATTATTGCGTTTATATATATATATATATATATATATGAAAGTACAGATGGGCAGACAGTCGTAGTTGGATTTGTCTCAAAACTTGACAAATGTCTATACTATAGATGTTAAAACTGTGTATCGAGTTTAACATATCATTTCTTCTTCTTCATTTTGTCATTATCGTGTTAAATTATATTCAAACAATCGGACAGACGGATTTCCTCTGAATAGATTTTACTCAAAATTTAAGTGAAATATGCATATTTGATGTAAAGACCATATGCTAAATTTCAGCTATCTAGCTCAAGGGGTCTTTGCGTTTTCTTTGCCACATACAGACATTTTCAAAAAATGTGTTATTCGAACTCAGTGAGGTCTAAAACAGGGGGACTCGTCAAAATCTCGAATTTTTTTTTAACGTATACTATAATTTCTTTATAATACGTATACGAGGAAGTAAAAATTAATGAAAAACTATTTTGGAATAACAATAACAATAATACGATTTTCTTTAGAACATATGTTGCTCATGAGCAATATAACTTCAACAATCTTACTCTCCCGATTGTCAGTGAATTCTGCGGGTGGTTGAATAAATTAGAATATCAATGAATTTAAAGCTATTTGGATGAGATGACAACATTTGAAATGATTTTATCATCTTCGAACATTTCCAACTGACCATTAGAAACGTGTTTGACTCCAATATAGTGAAAGCAACAAGCTCAAATCTAGATCTAATGAAATAGATCTAATGACCATTTGATCATGTATCAGAATTTCTGCCAAAAACTCACAATGGCAATAGAGATAAATTAGAAAAAAACAACTATTTAAATGAATAAAAAGATTTGCCAGAAATCTAATGGGTGGTTTCACAAGCTTGTGGAAATATGATATGCTCGTGTGTGTGTGTGTGTGTGTGTGTGTGTGTGTGTGTGAGAGTGCGTGCGTGTAAACAAACATTAACACTTGAGTGGTCGAATAGAAGAAAGTTTTAAAATGTTTAACTTCGATTCTTTTCACTACGAGAGGCATTTTATGCACAAGAAGTAATAATAAAACTGACGTCCGTTTATATTGTGATACAAGTTCAAAAGAGACAGAAATGTTTGCCTTCAGTGATTTTATTATGAGATTTTGATATGGATTTCTTTGACACGTGTCGATTTAGGAAAATGAATCGTAATTATCGTTAAAGGAATGTTGTAAGCATTAAGGATTTTTATTCCTTCACTAGGAGCTCGAGAATAGGCTGAAACCAGCAGTTTTATAGAGCGCTGTAGAATTAATTAAATAAAAAGTGATAATTGGTTCAAGAAATCAGAGACCATTTTAAAATGAAATCAATATGTATTAAATTAAGATAAAAATTAGGACATTAATTAGAATTTAAATAAGATTAAGATAAATCATTACATATATGGATATATATATATATATATATATATATATATATATATATATATATATATATATATATATTACATATACATAGATATATATTACATATATATTAGCTTTCCCAGAATGATGGATGACTATCTATATATGTGTCCTTGCAGTATTAATTAATTACTTAAAATCAAATATTTTCTTGCATTGCATAATTTTTTTGACAAATGAATGTCATTATTTTGCTATAATATTCTTTTAGACTGTCCTGAAATGCTGCTGATATAAACAAAAATAATTTTTATTCTACATTTGAAAAATCCTTACATCTTTTTATTCCATTAAAATTAGAGACCAAGAGATATGTATCATTTTTAAAATGATTATATTTATAACATTCACATTAGAAAAAAAACAGAATACAAATGAAAAAAACAACAACATAAACATTAAGATTATTATTAACAAAATGTGGGCACTAGCGATGTAGGCACATGTAAATCGGCTGGTTTTCCAGCTCAGATAAACTAGTCACGATTTACATCACCAGGTGGCACTGTTCTGATCAGCCATGCACTCATATCTGTTCTTTAATCGTATTTATCCCGAGACAAATTAAATCAAAAGAAAATCTAAATTTTATTTTACATGGATATTGTAAATATATATAAAAAAATCACCACTAATACCAGCTCAAAACGTTTGACAGAATTTAATAGAAAGATCCTTACAAGTTTCCAGGCAGCAGGTTTGTTTTCGCTGCTCACCAAACATTTTAAAGAAAAACACCCAAATATTTGAATTCCCAGACAGAAGAAAGCATGAAAATAGCCCTGAATTCATGAACGGAATTGGTAGTTACGATTTGATACTTCCATGCAAATAAGTGAGTAAACATGTATCGTATATCAAAAACGTCGAACGTGGTGAGGAATATAAACTAGAAAACGTGATCAGAAGCTCTGATACTCTTGGGAAACGGAAGGAATATCTTTCGAATTTTAAACAGAATTTTTCACTTTTTTTTATCAACATATATACAGTTGATTATCAACAAGCATAAAACACGAAATAAGATAGTCTGGGAAATTTTTTCATAAACTATCAAAGAAAAAAGTGGGTCGAAATAGAATTTTCAAAATTTTTCCGCTCAAATTATTGGGAATATATGGTAGCGTGTTTTTCCATTCATTTAAATAGATAAGTTTTATCAATCTTAAATTTACAGCGATTATAAGAGAGAATGTCAACACATTTTTTAAAAAATGAGGATCCTCTTATTTTTTTATGTCAATATATTATGATATTTCTTGTATAGACTTTGATAACTTTGGAGAATATGTATATATAGTTCTCCAGGGTCATTTGTAACGCTGGGAGTAGTTTAAGCATATTTTCTGCAATGCAAAATACTAGCTTCTGGTTTGCTGTCTACCAACTCAAACATGTATTTTTTTATCTGTCTGAATAGAGTTAAGCATTAATAAGAAGTAGTTATAGGAACTTAAACTTCTCTTTTTAGTTGCATTTTTTTATACTGATTTGTAGCAAAATTCAGTGAGCTGAGAGGTTTGGAAATTCTATTTCACTAATTCTTTGGAAACTATTTCCATTACATTCTTTCGGTAAGTCTTTTATTTTGTATTTGTCAATGCAGTTTTTTTTAATTTGAGTAAATCATCATTTGTTTGATTCGCTTTAAAAGATTAATTTTGATTTTGTATTCATGAAGCTTCCTAATTCATAGAATTTCGGGCCTTTGTTTATTTTTAACGTTTATATATATTTATCACATATTTAAAAGTGCATTATAAATTACATTTTATTACACACACACACGTGTGTGTGTGTGTGTGTGTGTGTGCGCGTGTGTGTGTGTGTGTGTGTGTGTGTGTGTGTGCGTGAGTGTGTGTCTGTAATGAATTCTTTGACTTCTTTATTCTTTTTGCTATTGTATAATATAGAAAAATGAAAGACGTGTAAAATCTCAACGCTTTATTTATTGTTATTCTTTTCCTTAAACGTTTTACGAGCCATTTTCATATTTCGCCGCATATGTTGCTTGTCGAAATATTCTTCGTCTTATTTCTTAAGATTACGGAACAATATTTATAATTATTTTTATTTGAATAAAGAATTTCAACTTTTTACCAGTTATACATTCCGAATATGTTTTTAAATAGCGTTTCAAATCTAGTTCATCTAAAAAAAATCAGTAATTTTTGACATTTCAGTTTTTTTAGAAAGCATTTATCTGAACATTTATAATACGACTCAAATGAATTTCTGAATTTATATAAGCAAAGTAATTTTAAAAGGGTTTAAGTATATTTCAGCTAAAAGATAAAAGAAACAGAATTCATTGTTTAAAAACTAATACTGCTACAACATAGTAACCAAAATGGTAAGGAAAGAAAAATAAAAGAAATGGGAAATAATTTTTTGATAAATAGAAAAATAATCTTTTTTTGAATGATATTTTCAAAAATATAAAAGTTATTTAAACTATCCGAAAAGGATACAGCAGAAATGTATTTAAATCAGAAGTACTTAATTCCACGCAATTCACTACTCTAAATTTCAGGGTTTTTTTTTTTTTTTTTTTTTTTTTTTTTTTTTTTTGAATTTACTGATGTGTATATGTTTTAGTCTGAAATATTAAAACATTTTATTACTTTTTTAACAATATATTAGAGGCATATAACCATGTATATTTATATAATCTTCTTCCTCTCTTTTTAATAATTTTACAAGTTTCTAAAGAAATTGTGTGCTATAAGAATCATTATAGTAAAATATATAGTGGAAATTTTATTTACAAGTATTATTATAACACATTTCATTTCATTAATTAAGCAAATTATTTATCTAAGAAATAACTTAAATATTTTGCTTCAACGAATAATTTTTAATTATGAATCCGCTAATTCAATTATAAGCTGTTATGTAATCATGAACCAACAACTCTATAGGGAATTTTTTTAAAACTGGAGTAGTTACGAATTTTGAACCTAAATTCTATGAGTATCAAAAATATTATGCTAAAGAATCAAATTATGCATTTTATAAAATTTTATCGCATTATAAATATAAGTATTTAAAAGTAAAAGTAAGTATATAAAATTTAATAAATATAACAATAAAATTATTGCTGATGTAACAATAAACTCTCTTGAAATGTTTACTGGTCTTTGAAGTTTTCACCAATAACAACAGAGATATGGAAATTGTAGAATTTTTGAAACAATTATTTTCATGTCTCTGTTGGTGTGGCCTGACGCTTTAAAAATCTCTAACGCATTTCAGAACTGAAAGCCATCAAGTGGCTCCTTTCAAAGTTATTTAAGAGTCATCCTCGGAATTAAATCAGAATTGGAAAGCGGTTAAAATAACTAGACTATTGTGGATGAAAGACCAACTCTCAGCTCCAGCAAGTAAAGAATTACATATTTCTACCAAACGATTCCAAAGATACTTAAACTGATAGTCAACCATATCCAAAGCCCCAATAAATCTAGAAGTTAATTCTAATATTTTGTATCGCTGGAAAATAGGAATTCCCAATGGTGATTATTACACTGGAAGACTATAGAAATTTTAAACTAATTTCTACAATATTAACAAAATATCCCAAAAATACTGTAGTGACATCATCACAATGTATTATAATACCCAAAATCACATCGTGAACATATCGGAAAAATATTTTACACAAAATGGAAGAGTAGAATAAATAAATAAGAAAAACAGGACATCAAAATTAAAATCAATTAATAAATATCCAGTTTTAGAAATTAGTAATAAGAAAAAGCGTCTCCGAGAATTGAATTGCCTAAGAATCTTTAAAGGTTTTTAATGCAGTCTTGTTAATTTTGAATGTTGATTAAGTTCTATGGATATGTTTGCCTCTAATAAATTTCCAACTTTCGCAGTCTGATAAGAAATTCCGGCAGTTATTTTAGTTTTGTATAATTACTCTAAACATTCTAAGGAATAGTGTAAAATCACGAAAGCCAAAATCCACAAAATAGAGGTTGATCTACTGCAAAGCTGTGTTCAAATGAATACAAATACACTTTCATGTACAAACACGAATTAACTTCACTAATTACTACAAAAAGCACTACTCATTATGCAATAATTAATTTGAAACAACAGGATATTTGAATTTTTCTCCAATATTTTAGGAAAATAATTATAAGTCGATATTCCCTAATTGTGGTTGGTTTCTAATATTAGAACTTATTTCAATCAACTTTTTCTGTAAAATTTTAGAAGCATTTAAAAATATTATGTTCTTATACGCACACACACACGCACGCACGCACACACACACACCTGTTTCTCTTATTCAGCAATTGCATACCAAAAATTAAAAAAGTAGTGAAAAAATGAACAATCGTAGTAACCATTACTAACCACTTCGTTTCAACACTCATTAAAGTATCACCAAATTCATATTAAAGATTCACAGCAAATTTCGTTGTGGTGGTCATTAAAGGCGTCGATTGGCGGTTTGGCATTTGGCAAACGCGCCAACACATTTATTCCAAGACGGATATCGAATAAAAATCCGAAACCCGTCCCTAATAGATAATGTAACGACGTATGTCACGTGACAGCGAGTAAGGCGCGGTCAATGGAATGTCAATATTTATTAGCGATCGGAACGGAAAAGTTCCATTGTTTGAGGTTCATGAGATAGACAATCTGCTAAGCCTACCAAATGTGATCGTTTTACTAGAAATGAACTATCAATATACACTGTGACCACTTCATTTTCAGTTAAGTATCATAATATGGAATGCATTTATGTCTTTTTCTATGTTGCTGTTATTACCGGAGTGAATGAAGTTGCTGCTGCAACACGCGTTTTTGTTAAATTAAACAGAATCGACTTCCGCTGATGTTATTGGAAAGTCATTCCAACGAGAGCACGTGTGCTGCAGAAATACGCATGCGTGTTTCAAAGCAATTTATTATTGATGAGTGGTGTCGATGAATTATTATCGCCTACATAGTTTGGATTGTATAATCGGTTTCTTTCTCTGGTTCGACAGTGGCTAAATAACTAGATAAAGGCAGTTGGTTACATTTTATAAGAGTAATTTTATTTGAAGCAGTTGGAAAATTATGTATCATAAAATATGTAAACAAAGCCTTAATTAGTAAATAAACGCAAACGAAAATATGAAATATATTATAAAAATAACGTATAGTTAAAACTTTTTAGAAAACAATTTAATTTAGCCAAATTTTATTCCAGCATGCTAGTTAAGGCCTTGAAGGATTAATAATCGGAGTCTAAAAATGGACAGTTCCAGAAAATTCGAGATTCTCACTTTGCCTCGATATGAAGAGTTTATCGATTATGGATATTAATGAATTAATTAATGATCATCTTTTAATGAAATGCATTAACATTTTTAACTTCTATATGAATTGAAATAGGATAATTCTATTCTAAATATAATAAAAGTTTGAAAAGGAAATGTTCAGATATTAATTTTTAAACTAAAACTAATTTTTTAACTTTAAACTAACACTAATTTTTAAACTTTAGATACTAAATCTTAAATAATTTTTATTTGAATTTCTCAACAGAAATATTTTAATTATAAATAAGACAAAATGGGCATTCCGAGATATTTAATTGAAGTATGAACGATGTGCTAAAAATTTGAATTTTCCTCAGTATACATTTTCTCTTTTTAAATGCGATCCATCAAGAACAATAACAAATTTCTAAACATTAAAGATGCATAAAAACTGACGGCTGATAATTCCATAATTTTTCCCTTCGTTTCCTAAATTTATAACATTGAAAACTTGTGGACTGAAAGATTTCTTTTTCATTTATCTGAGCATGATAATACATTAACAAAAAATTTAAACGATAATTTTTTTCCTCCCTATAGAAATTTGAAAAGCTCAATAACTATTTTTCATTTTTTTTCTAAGATAGCAGTAAATATAAAGGAGATTTTAGTAAAGGCTTTATGGCAATGATTTGAACAATTAATTTCTTTGTTGATTAAAAATCATGCTTTCAGTGCACATACCCAGCATTACAAACAAAACGTTGGGGAACAAGATATATTAAGTATGATGAATTTAAATTAACCAAAACATAGAAAAAAGAGGCATTTGTTGTTACTTATGGTACTTTACAAGCCCACTAACGAACTGTCAGCTATTTAAGCCAAGTGTGCATTGGCTTCTGAGGGTAAAGGACCCTGAGCACCCGAGGGCAGAAGTCTGACTTATAGCTCATATGAAGATGACACCGACATTCACTTACACAACCCCTTTTTACAAGGGGGCTTTTTCACACACCTCACAGATGGACCACAGGTGGAATACCAACCCTCCCGAACCAGGACTCGATCCCGGGACGCCCAGGACACAGGAAAAACGTGTTGCCTCTAGACCAGGTCGCAGGCAAAAGAGATATTTAAATTATATTTATTTTATATATTGAGAATAGAAGTATTATCTATTTTAATCTGAAAATTGTTTGAAATTCCCTATTACTTAAAAGTCCATGCAGCAGTTGACTCTTTATTTATAAAGTATCTATAAAAAAGGAACACCTCTGCACCTTTCTTATTTATTACCGCATCTTCATAAATTTGGTACCGATGCAAATGACTCGAGGGGACAAGTTTGTTGAAATAGACGAACTTATTAATAGAGTTAATTAACATGGTTAATTAACTACTATGTATTTCATTGGTCTAAACTGTCTAAAACGGTATTCGCATTTCCCCAATCAGCGAAGGAAAAAAATGAGTTAAACATAGTATTTCATTCATTATAAAAAAATTAAGATGTAGGCTAATTTATTAGCGTGAGATCAACTAATAAAAGACTGAATGTTGATTTTTAAAATAATGAAAATTCTTCAGTATTTAAATAAAATGAAAAAAATATTTATATTTTGAAAATAAAAAACATACTTATATTCTGAGCATTTGGATTGTGTTTGAGCATTTGTGTGAAATTCCTCGGATATAAACACGAAAAGAGTTTTATTTTTCAGTTAACAAACTGAGACTTTTAATATTCGCTCCTAGTTGCGATAGCCCTTTTTGAGAGGTGATTTCAGCAAACAAAATTAAGTATATCTCAAGAACTAATATGAATTACAGACAGAAATTTGATGCACATACGTAAAAAGACATGCTGAATTGAATGATTAAAAAATCTGGATTTCTTCAATGGAAAATGTTTTGAGATAGTAGTTAATTAACTGTGTTAATTAACTTGGTTAATCAGATTCTCTATCTCATCAAACCTGTTCCGTTAATTCATTTCAATTGACATCAATTTTGTGAAGATGCAATATTAAATAATTTCTTTTGTTAATGATTGTACCATGATTAGCTCAGACATCATCAGAGATAGATATCCATTCTGCAAGTTTAATGCAATCCTGGGCGGGCGATTATTTCTAGGACATTTGATAAATTAGCAAAATTGGCAAATCTTTCATAAACCATTCCTTGAAATAAAAAACTGCTGTATCATCTGCTGCATATAAAGGCAAAAGAATTTCCTCAATTTTGAGTAAAAATTTATTATATTGAAAAAAAATGAAAATATTCCAAATCTCTTAAAAGAATCATAGAAACTAAACAATAGGAAAGCGTGAAAATATTCCATATACGTTTGGAAGGCAACCATAAAAGCGCCATTCAAAAATACTTCTCTCTCTGATATTTTACTTCTGATTCTCGAATTTGCATATAAGCCAGGCGTATGCCTCGTATTTCATCCAGGTTTGCAGTGAGGTATTTTGCAATGCAAAGTTTCTTATTAAATATTTTTTCGTCCCTTTCTCTTTTGGCGCGAGATAGTACCTGATTTAAATATGAATACAAATAGGGCAATGTTTCATAAATGAAAAAGAAGGAAACTTATTTTGCGGGATAGTTTGCTATTGTTTTTATCCATTTTTTGAATTTTTTCCCCCTCGAGTTGGTTTTTCTAGCCTAGCGACCGTCATATAAATAAAAAAAAATTTCTAGTTGTTTTCTTAAGTGTTTGTTGTCACGAAAGAGTTAAATATTTGTCTTCCACTCTGCTACTAATAAATAATAAAAATCTAAAATTTTATGTATATTAAGTGAAAAAAATTTCTTGTTTTATTGTGTTACTCTATTATATTTTTTCAGTGCTATAAAAGATTGCAGAAAATCAAAGACCTATCTTCTACAAATTGTTTTACTTTGTGAAATGTATTATATACAGGTTATTTAATTCTTAATACAATATTATTTTATTCAGTTCAATTTATCGATTATATTTTATTCAGAATTTGACCAATTTTAATTTAAAGCTTCAGGGAATGGCAAACTTTAATTCTGTTTAAAAATATTATTAATTGAACTTTGGTTATTACTAAAAAGTAAGATTTTGCGTTGTTTATCATAAAAAGTAAATAGAAAGACCAAAATGGAAAAAAATTTCTGAAACTTTACAAGTTTTATTTGAATGATTCATTTTAATTTCATTTTGCTTTCTAACTAATTTTTTTAATAATGTTTTGAGCATTATTACATGCATCTAGCAGTACGTAGCATGAGTTGCTAATTAGCTTCTCTTTTCCTCTGTACTAAACGGATTTTTCCTATAAAAAATGTTTCGCCGGAGTTGAGCCTCAAAGAGAGGAGAAGCGAATTCCTTATGAAGGATACTCGTTAAACCAGATTTGACTATATTATTTCCGCATGTTCTCTGTTCGAGGAAAGTTATTATATATTTCGTTGCTTAAGCTTTGAGTTTTTTATTCCCTTTTTAAACTGTTGCTAGGTAGGTGTTTTTTAACTTCATTGCAGGAAACAGATAAATTGCAGGAAATAAAATTTGCTTAGTTTTTTCCTTCATTTTCCTTTTCTTTAAATTATTTTTCCCAATTGTATCATTATTTTCGCCCTCCAGGATTACGAGGCACACACATTGGGAATCTCCATTTAATGCAAAAATGAGTTTAGCTTCACGAACTCCTTCAGATATTGCAGATGTTCATCTGATATTAATGCAATTTATACTGGTATCTACTGTCACTTTATTATAGCCTCTATTGGGAAATAATTTGCCAGAAATCTGGTGGGTGGTTTAACAATAAAATGATATGCTCATATAATATGATATGCTCGTGTGTGTGTGTGTGTGTGTGTGTGTGTGTGTGTGTGTGTGTGTGTGTGTGTGTGTGTGTGATTGAACAATTTATACAGGATTGGAACATGGGTATGCCTCTTTGTATATGTTTTCTTTTAAACTTGCTATGAAGTTTTATGATATTTTTTCTAACTTACTTTTCTTTATTTCATAGTTAGTTAATCTCGTATTTTGGGGGGCAGGGGTGTGGGGGATAAGTTAATCATTGAACTATCTCATTTGTTGAAGGGACACATAAACCACAACACATAAAAAGAAACTGCCAACGCATAAAAAAAGCGATAAACTGACATTGGTCAAACTTTAAGATTATTATAAATAATAACCGGTTAATGTGATAAATGTTCATCAATTATTCACTGTAACCGGCTTATTTGGTTATTATTAATAATAACCAAATAAGCCGACTATTAGTATTAATAATAGTCGATTGTTTACATTGACCGTAACATAGCTTTTAGCAATTAAAGGTAAAAGCATAAAATATAAAATAAAAGCTTGTGACCTGAGAGATCACCTCATCGAAAATTTGGTACATAGAATCTCAGCGTGATGAAATGTTCACTTTAATATTACAGTTATAGGACTCTTAAAGCAAGGATTCTGACAAATGAAGATGAAAGTATTTTAAATCAGAAGGAAAGAAACGATATATCATATTTATTTCTTTATGCTAATCCTTTCTTGCTTATTTTAAAAGATACATTTTTCTCTAATGTATTTGATGATTTAATAAGAAAAAATAATTAATCTGTTTAAGACGTTAGTAAAGCTACAAAATTGCCAATAAAATGAGGGTGGTATTCTTTTGATTTGGCTGTTCTATATATAAGCCAGTTTCTTTTAAAATGAAAAATGAATTAATCAGAGAATCTAGATTACTCCCAGGACAGTAACTTTTTTACGCTTTGATAATTCGGTATCTATATTAGTTTTATTAAATTTAAAATGAATAACACTTTCGTTAACATCAATTCATTCTCTACAAGGTCGATTATATGGGGTTATTCAGAAAAATTGCGCCGATTACAAATGTTTCTTTCTTGCAACCAAATACATTGCTAAGAATGTATAATATTGATTCCCTGCACAGCTAATTTCATGGTAAGGAAGAGAGTTTTACAATTCATCTAACCGATGCTCAATGAATGCCGGATCAATAACTTCCCGGTCTTAGCGATGAAATTGGCAACTTCACTGACAAAAATGACAATTCCAGAAATGATGAAATGAAAAAATGATGAAAACACTTTAAACTATTGTTTATGACGGTATCTCAGCTAGGAGCAAAGATACGATATTCTTCGCGTAGCATTTAAGCCCTATAATAGAAACTATAAAAAGTCGAGAAACAGAACTAAAGCTATCTGAATTTAACTCAAGCGAATAATTGAGCGAAGCTTCTCTATAGAGTTCACTTTGAGCATTTTGGCCTACTTCGGTTATTTAATAAGTATTTGCTATTTGCTGCTTATTTGTTATTGTTTTCTATAAGTACTGTTTTATGTACTTTTCATCTGTGCTTTATTACTAGTACTTATGTAGGATAAAGTTCCGTTGAAGCTGTATTCATACATTAGAAGAACAGATTTTGGATTTTCCATAGCAATTTGAATGCAGAAAACCTAAAGCTTTATTACGGTATACATATATACATATTCACTTATTTTGATCACGTGGACAACATTTTTATTGCCTTCTATTTCATTCTATTATTTATGTTCTCCATTAATGCATTTTCAATCGCCATATTTAGGATCTGCATATGATTAAATTGAATAGAAGTTATCTCTTGAGTTTCATTGGGATATGACATAGACTTTATCCCAAACCCCTCTTGCATGCAACAATGAAAGAGCTGAAAGTGTCCATAAAGAGTGTAGTGAAATAGGCCTTCTATACTGGTTTTGACCATGTGAAAAGAAAAAAGGAGAAGCTCTATTGAAAACTTATTATGTACGCAAAGAAACTTTACGCATGAAAACTTTAAATTTCTTTCAGCATTATTTCGACTATTCTTTCTTTCTTTCGTTTTTTATAAGAAAGTTTTAGTCACTATTGATGACTACAAATGTTTTGAATACGTACCCATGAATGGCAATCATCTGTTTGGCCACATAATAGAAAAGCGTTAGAATGTTTCAAGAATGTTACATGAAAGTTATAAAACAGAATCCAATGCATCAAAAATAGTAATTAAGATAATTAATTAATTATTTTGCAGGATCTTGGCTCCAAACAATGAACGAAGACCACACTAAACAATCCAATGAATGAGTAGTCAGATTTAACACGGCGGAGACTACCCATTCTAAGCCATCTTAAGTGTGTGCAGTTTAAGAAATTAAAAAACAGCACGAACCGCCTCATTTCCAGCCGGGAGAATGCGCAACGGAACTTTCGCCCAACAAAACGCATGGAAGTGGAATTTTAAAGAGACATGCTTCCAGTAACTGGAGTCATCTTAAAAGCATTTTAATGAATAATACATTATAAAGGAACACCGACTCGCTGCTTCTTTAATATACGGGCCGGTCGGGATTCGGCAGAATAAACGGCTTTTAAAGACGAGTGGAGTTGTTCTCAATTGCCACAAAGGGAGCGACTGGAAAAGAAATACGGCCTCTTCTTCTTTTTCTCTCTGCTACTTCTGGATTATTTTTATCTGCCCTGTTTCTTTGATTCAATGCTTTAAAAATGTATTTTTGTCTTTATTAACGTGGTAGATGTTTCTTTTTTCTTTACTCTTTTTTTAAGTGTATATGCGTGTTTCTGATACCTTGCTGCTTCGGATTTATAAGTGGTGCACGTGAAAATGAAAGGGGAAGGAATCCCCAAAAGAATGGCGGACTCCGTTTTTCAGAAGTGGTTCCTGGTTTGAGAGAAATTTATGGATCTGTTGCATTAAGTTTTTAGTGTTTCAATTTTGTTAGGTAATCGAGACGATTTATCTTAGCGGCATATGGACATTTGTCACTTTTATAGTTTATTTTCTGTTTCGGATTATGGTTAGTTGTCATTGTTGTTTTCAATTTCCAATGATTATTGATTTAATTTCGAAAGACTGGATCCCCTTTTCGAGAGTATGTTCGAGTGTTATTCTGATCATAAATTTCAGCTGTGGATAATGTCAAACAAAGAAGACGGCATCTATTTCGGCTGCATCTTTCTAAACTGACACTTCTTATCCAATCACACCATATACAAAATATTGCTATTAATTTTAGACAATAAATAAATGTTGCAATTTCTACTGTAGTGGCTATGATCCTTTTTTGAGAGCTATTCGAGTGCTATTGTGCTCATAAATTTGAACTGTGAATAATATAAAACAAAGAAGACGAGATCTATATCAACAGACTCTTTCTAAACTTCTTGTCGAATCATACCAGATAGAAACTGTTGCTGTTTATTTTAGGCAACAATTGAATGCTGAGGATTTCTACTGTGGTAGCTATGACATGCTTAACGTCAAGGCAAAGAAAAAGAGTCTACTTAGTTAATACATTGGATCAATAAAAGTAGCTAGTTTAATTTAACTATGTTAATTATAATCCCATTCCGTTTTCAAGAAATATGAGAATTATTTTGGAATAGATATTGTAATTTTGAAATAGTAATTAAATGATGAGCACGCATTTAAGCCAGCTTCTCTTATCAAGCTAAAACGCCATATCAGCGCGCCGAGCTTAAATCCGAAAGATTTCTTCTGTGAAACCAAGTTTGAAACCTTGAACTTCTGGTCCTATGGTCAAAAGCTTATCATAAGCCAATTTGCCTCCTCCCAACATTAGTAATGTTGATGATGATAGTGATAATTAAAAGTTTTATTTGTATAGATTTCGGTATGATTTTTCTGGTCATATTCGCACTTTTAGATCATGTTTTCTTTTTCATTTGTAAATTTCATTAAGACATGTTCCAACGTTCGTTATCTGAAGTTTCCTTTCGATAATTTGCGTGTCATTCAAAACTGGCATATTACTTACGCTCAAGTCGACTTATATAGGATAAATTTGATGAAAATGGGTCT
Source organism: Argiope bruennichi (assembly GCF_947563725.1). Taxonomy (NCBI): domain Eukaryota; kingdom Metazoa; phylum Arthropoda; class Arachnida; order Araneae; family Araneidae; genus Argiope; species Argiope bruennichi. The sequence continues at coordinate 58,120,297 of NC_079158.1, forward strand.
TGAACTCCTGACATCCTCATTACAAAATCGGGACAATAATATCATTGCCCCTACTTATCGTAATAAATACACATAAGATAATCAAAGGTCTGATAAAGTTACAAATGAAAATTTTATTCCATTTTCATAAAACTACAGGCTTTAAAAAGTGTTTTGTTTTTAAAAAATTAAAGGTACAAACATGCAGACGAAGCCTATAAAATTTCTTTAGTTAAAATAACAATTATTATTTAATAAAAAGGAACTAAATGTATTAATTAAACTCTCTACAAAGGTATTTATTTAACTGCTGATTAGATCATATCCTGTTTGTAATATTTATTGTTATTTACATGTATGCAAACTTCTGCTGGTTAATTGAGTTACGTAACCGTTCATTCTGAAATTCTAAAACCCTCTATGCTTTTGCACATGCGTCAGGATGTCAAAATAAGGATGAGAGGAAAGATGGAAGAAAGAGATGTTTGTATTTAACAATAAATTGAGCTCGGATTATATACGAACTTAGCAGGTGTAAAAACTGGGGATAACTCGTAACATTGTTGGAAAAAGATACTAATTCACAATTAAATATTTTAGAACAATTTTTATTTACTATGATGGGTCTAAACGTGAAATTACGATGAATAAATGGAGGATTTCTGTTCTTAAAACCTGGCAATTCATTTTTTTTACCAAATAATTATAATTTGTTTAAAGTTAAAACACTCTTCTTATTTTTTATTGAATTTTGATAATATTTTGCGATTAATAACGATAGATAATCGAAGTCACATTTAATGACATTATATAAAATATTTTTTCGTACCAATCTCACAATTTTTTTTCACTTGTACTAGCTGCAGTAGCAATCAATGCGCAATTTTGAGTTATACTAAAATAGCACGATCAGAAACGACACAACACACACATGTACTCGAAAAAAACGGAACGCAGAAGCATCTAGTGAGGTGAATTCAAGGTCAAAGAATGAAGAACTCCGAAAAGACGCTCATTCATCCGCATATCACCCTTTAGCGAGGTTCTATCGCCAAAATATAGATTCTTTGACTGAATTACTGATTCAGGTACTGTTGACTGATTAATTATTGTCCGAATTAGGTATACCATTCTACAGAAAGAAATCGAATAAAGTTCTTTATATAAACTTCTGTTTGACTAATAACTTTTATCTTACATGTTTATTTATAAAGTAAGTTGCATTTTAGTAACTGTCCTTTTTTTAATAAAATTCTAAAACATGAAATATGCGCTAATTAGTCTAATTAAGAATGCATTCTAAAATAAAAGATATATGCTTCATTATTAATTCACGCTGTTCAATGATTTCGATCCATGCTTAAAATAATAACTAACTAATAATAAAACTAATTTCCATCAATAATAATACTAACTTCTAATATAGATAATAATAATAACTACTAATATGACTAATAATAATGCTAACTTCTAATCTAACTATTAATAATACTAACTTCTGATTAACAGCCCAATAATAATTGAAACCTATATGATAATAATCCTATTTTAATTTTTTATTTAATGTTAAATATAAAATGAGTGTTTAGATAGTCTGTTCACTATAGGAAAATACAAAAGCTGAAAAAAATATTAATTTACTGATATGGAAATGAAGCGTGTGAGAGTTTCCCTTCAGAAATATTCAAGGTAAAAAAAATAAGATTGACGGAAAAATAAAACCACGTGCTGTCCATTAACCAATTATGGGATGGCATATCTTGCAAGAGTCGAATGCTTTTTGATCACCAGAGCTTTCATTTTTTGATGAATTATGACACAGATATCCATTTAAGCATATCATCTAAATGCTTCCTTTCCATCCAAAACTCTCATGATGGATGTGTTAGTCTAAAGTGTCAAAAGACTGAATGATGGATACTTGAACTGAATTATACTTTTTAAAGCCTACCACAGACTTTACTTTTTGAAAAAGTAGAATCTCTTTTTATTTCCAAAAGCCAATGAATTTGTTCAATACCAAAACTTACGTTCTAAAGATAGTTATATCAATTTTTATGTAATTTAGGTTTAATTAACTGGTGATCAATTTCAATCTGACCTATTGCCAAAGACAGCTCAATATAACGGCACGTAAAATAAACGCTTGATAGTCGAATCACTGGTCCATGAAATAATAAATATTTATATCTATCTTTAATTTTTCGATGAATAAAACTTTCCATAAATTGAAAAGCATATGTATGTTTCAACTATCGCTTTTTAACACAAAATATAACACCCTAAGTTGTTGTCTTTCAGATAAATAAATAACTAATCTCACTGAAAACCTACTTTTTATTTTAAGAGATTTAAACAAGGTTACGTTCGATGATATTTTCTTAAGTTAATGAGAAAAACATAAATATATTCAATGATTTTTTTTTAAATATGGGGAAAACTTTTTAGCACTTATTATCCAAGAAGAGAGCTTCCATATTTCTCACTTCATAACAAATATGGAAGCTCTATATCTGTCTATCTTGTAGAGAGTTTTCGATTTTTGTCATCATAAACGTCGTAACAAATATTTCCCAATTTATAATTTTGATACAGTATCATGGTAAAAACACCACTCATATTCTCCAAGTTGAATACGAATTCAAACACATGAACTAGCAAATACGAAGCACAAACACATTCCGGTACCAAACAAATGCTGTAACTCCAATAGCACCGACCAAATCATCGGAGATATCTTTCTCGTGCTACTGTGCAATCCTTCTTTCAGACAGTCCAAGTTAAACGCTTGTTAACGACTCACCATGCCATGGATGCCCGACGACACTGAGGCATTCGAATGCGTGTGTGCCTTTCACGAGAAAAGATTAATGATTACTTATTTTTACTACGTTTTGCAGAGCTATGTGATTTATGGTGAAACAACGCCTTGACGCACAATGAGCTAATAATGTGGATTCTTGATGATTTATAAGTGGTTGAGTGGTCATGTGAGGGTTTTTTTTTTTTTTTTTTAGTTATTCTGAGACATGAGTCTAGTAAGAAAATGGAAATGATGGCTTCGTTATTTATAATCAACAAGTCAAGTCTGAGCTTTTAAACTTTATTGGTATTTATGAATTTTAAGATGTTTTATGGCGTCTCAATGGTATAAATAGTTCCGAAATTCATCGATTATTTTTTTTATTTTTATTTTTAGGATCATTAATTTTAATACAAATAAAAAAATGGAATTTTCTTAATTCATGTTTCATTCGGAGACCGAGATGCAAAAAAATACAATTTTAACTATAACATCACAATTAAAATAGATTACTAATATCCTAATTGAAATAGTAGGCACTTAGCCTTAAAGAAAATATTTTCAAAGGTAAAATTATTTTTTAAGAAGACATTAGATGTCTTTTGACGGTAGTCACCAAGGTCCTTTATTTTAGAATTTCCATGATATTTAAATATGTATTATGGTTATTTTTATAAAAAAATTTAGGTGACACTAGTCCATGATCATTTTAGACACGTATCTTCTTGAAACTCAAATCATAGAAGAGAGCGTTAAATAGGTAATTATAACTTCAAAACATAGATTATTGTTCTTTTTGAAAGCATCAAGCTCTAAATCATTCATTCAATATTTTTTTTAAATAGCTAGCGAAACTCATTGCAAGTAGGCTAAGTATTTAATAATATTAAATATTTTAATTTATTAATTTTATTATTAAAATATTTTAATTAATATTTTGGGAATTATATTAATATTAATTAAAATATTGCTCAATTGCTAAATTTTGAAATAATTTTAAAAATTCTTGTACATCTATAACGCTCATATATAATATTAATATTTTCAGTAAAAATTTAATTTTTAATTTTTTTTTAAATGCGACTGTAATCTGTGATTAATTGAATTTTATTTTATGTTAAAAAAAGCTTATTTATGTTTAGAAATTTTTCAAACTTCATATTTACTATAATTCATCTAAACTTCACTTTTATTGATAAAGATTATTTTTCTAATTGAGAAATATATATTTCTACATTTAATATTAAATGTAGAAATATATATTTCAACTTATCCATGCAATATCTGAGACAAGTATTTCGAAATAATATACAATTTATATCTTTAATTCGATATTTTTACCATCTCAAAGTTTTGTAAAATAAAATTGTTTACGAAGAAAGCAAGCAATTTTAATTCGTTTTCCTTAACTTCAAGATCGATTGCTCTGAAATAAAGGTCAACTTCAGTTTTTTTGCCATTCAAAGAAATATAGTAAAGAATTTTTTTCTTGTTCCTCGACTTCTCGGCTTTTATTTCGTAAATATATCAGTGATGTATCCTCATAATATAAAACAGAGGAAAATTTTAACTGTAAAAATTTAAGACAATTTAATTGCAAAAAATCGACAATTAATCAAATGAGAATTTATTAGTTTCACAACGTTTAGGAAAAATAAATTTTAAAACAATTAAAGCCTTTTTTAAATAAATCTTTTATATTATTTTAAAAATTTCACATGAAAAAGAATCGTCAAAGATTATAAAAAGCCATTTTATTTTCTAAAAATAAATAACTTCTTATCTTTGGAGCATAATGAAATTTTTATAAAATATGACTAACTAAAATGTTTTTCAAAAGATACCTATTTTTTAAAATTATTTTAATAAAACTAATATTAAGTAACCTTAATTATTAATACGTTTAAGTATCTATATTTTTTTCTTTTATTTACAGTTTTTCTTTTTAAAGGAAATTATTTTTTCGAAACACTTAATTCCGCATCCATACAGAAGAAAAAAAAATTATAAACTTCAAGTTCTTCTATCTGAAGGGCTCTTTTCTAAACAAAAGAGCAGACCAGGTGCTTTAAGATACACAAACGAGCGTGTTCCACTCGAAATTTACTTCGACCAAAAATAAACTTGAAAATGATGTCTTTCAAAACCGTGTTTCTTCATTTCCATATTGCACGCATTTATGTCATTTGGGACACGTCATCACGTTGCGGACACGGTTGCAGTTAGAATCCCTTTCGCTTCCATTTCCGTAAAAGGAGGTCGAAAGAATTTTTTTTTTTTTTTCCCCCTTACTGATATAAAAAAAATGGCGACCGCCAAACGATATAAAGCTTCGAATGAAGTTCTGAAAGAAAATCCTGTTCTATAGATTTTTTTTCTCTAAAGAACATGCTATGGATCGCGTGACCAAAAAGGAAAATGGTTTGCAGTTATTAACATGCAAATATATTCCCTGTGCTGATGGAACTATTTAACTATTCACGGTATTCTGACGCCAAGATAATTCCTGCGCTCAGAACAAAGTTGTTTCTCGTAAACAAAAGTGACTCGAAGTGCAAGGCGAAACGCTTTATTTAAGTAATTGAATAGAATGCTTGTGTTACTGTACAGTTCATTTACGTTTTTAATCAGTTCTGTAACATACCATTACCGAGAAATTTTGGTAATATTATTAAGTACAACGGCTCAAAATAACATTTAAAGTCCCTTTTAGAAGGACATTTTATTTATTTATTTTTATTCTTTTTAAGTAAAAACTGAACAAATATCAGCTTATGTGCTTGTTCATTTTTGACAATTGTTGTCATCTCTTTATAATTATGTTATTTTATTTAACTTCAATTATTAGTTTTTTTTCCGTTTATTCTTTTATAAGGGAATAATTAATGATTCGCGATTTTATAAAAATCTATTAATCTTAAATATCATTTACCACATGATGTTTTGAAATAAAAGGAACTATATAATACCTACATGCCGACACATTAAAGTTGCACAATTGTATCATTCGGTTGTAGTTATGCAAACCGGAAACGACGATCATTTTTGCGATCTCAGTTTATATCTATTTTGAAGATTGCTTTGCTGTATTGAATCACTTGTGAATATTCAAGACATTAAAGATTAATACAGTTGTACTGATAATTTTGCCATTAATTTTGGCTTTTGTTATAATATTATGTAAAAGCAAACATTCAGAAATGTATTTTGGAGTTCCTGGCTACATAATAGCATTCACATATGGCATAAGTATTAAAAGGATCTATATTTTCAATCATAAAGTTAAATGTTTGGCTCTCAGTTTTAAGTTATGTAGAAAAAATTTTCAAGTAGACATTTAACAAGCTTTTTCTGCTTACTAGCTGCCTCTGACGACCAGTCATTTCATCAGGATCATTGATTTCAAAATATTTCAGTTAAATATTCATACAAATTTTCAGTGATAATTCAGTTCTTCCATGCTTAACAGCACTGATAATGATTTTCCCGTCAAAGTATCCTTTAACATCAAATTTTTATAGACATTTAATTTCTACATTTTAAGAAACCTTGTGTTTGCATTATATGCCTACTTAACTAAGGGCCTAATTTATTGAGGTATACATACTTAATTCTTTGTCGTCTTACTAAATATTCCTTCTTTAATCTGGAACGAAAATTGCTTAAATTTGTTTGCTGAGTTGAAACGTATTAATAATGAATTTAATGGATAGTGAGTACGTGTATTTGGCATTGAAATTTTGGGTGTATTATCAAATATGTTTTATAATTTAATTAATATATTAGAAAACTTTGTACATTTATTTTCCAGATTGGTCGCCTCGAAATTTTCGCATATTCTTTAATAAACGTACTTGTGTATTATTAGCTTCATGTCCTTGGCGAATAGTAGTTACAAACCAGACAATTGGAGTGTGATCTTTGGCTGGGCTGCGATTAAATACAAAAGTTTCAGAAAATCGAATGTATATTTTCAAAATCTCTCTTTATTCTCGAAAGATTGAAACCAAATTCGACACAAAACTATTGTATTTTTCTTTATATTGAATATTATATTGAATTGCAGCCACAATATCACGTATTAGAATTTATTTTTTAATGAATTGCGCTTTTAAATTAATCGATTTATATATATGCGAAAATACTGACCGACAGATGGTCAACTCTTTAATAGATTTGATAGAAATCTGAATTTTAGCTGCTAAATCTGTGTGTTAAATTTATTTAACTATCTTTTTTTATGTTATTGTGTTCAATTAGATAATCAGACGTCCTCTTAATTGTTATTGAAAATTTGAGAGAAATGTGAAGTCCGTATGCCAAATTTTATCCACTCGAGAAGGTCTGAAACGAAAAGATTCATCAAAATCTCGAATTCGAATTTTTTGACTATTACAATATTTTATTTTCGTATTATTTGTACAAGAAAAAAAAGTACTACATTAAGAAACATAATATTTAAAAATGCATACACCACTATATAAAAAGTCTCTCCGATAAAAAAAATATAAAAATGTTGCTGCTACCACTGAAATGTAACTTTATTTAGATATTACATAGAACAAATATTTGTATTTATAAAGTAACAAATTCTTTTCACATTGTTTTGCAGTCTGACAAAAGTGTATTCGTGATCATTCGTAAAAGTCTCCGTTTTCTTGCTCCAATTTAGGATAATTTCTAAATTCGATAAACTTATGTGCTTTACTTGACAATATTAGGCATCTTTGCTCACAATTAGCAGTATTCTATTTCTTTAGCTGTACAGTACTGTGCAAATTAATTGGGACAAACACAGAAATTTTCACAAATGTTGTTTAATTATTATAGGTTACCTTACATGCACAGTATAGCAATCTAATATAAAATATGTCCTCCTCTAGCTTGAATGAGATCCTGTACACAGTTTGGCATGGATTCCACTAAATGAGAACATAAATTTTTGATCCCGACATCTCGAAACCAAACTTTTATAGCATTCTCAATCATTGTTTTCTTTATTGAGCACTCAATTTTACTCAGATGTCTCATTACAATGCTCCACAAATTTTCGATGGGATTTACATCAGGAGAATTACCAGACTAATCCAAAACCGTTATTTTTTGTTTTTGAAAAAATTTCGTTGTTAGCTTAGAAGTATGGCATGGAGCAAGATCTTGTTGAAAGATACCAACACTACCAGCAAACGTTTGCATCATTGGCACAATTTTACTTTCTATTATAGAAATGTATTGTTTCGAGTTCATCATCCCTTCAACTAGTACTAAGCTGCCAGGTCTTTCAGAAGTAAAATAACCGTAAAACATCTGTTTCTGAGGGTGCTTAACTGTTTGAATAGGATGTTGTTCAAAGTCTGATAAATCTTGGTCGAAACCCTTGCACAAGAAAATGCGTTTTGTCGCTGAATACAACCTTTTCCAATCTTGTGCAGTCCAGAATTGATATTTTCTATCCCAATCCAAATGTTTTTTCTTCATTGCAGGTGTCAATAACTGTTTTTCTATTGGTTTTCTTGCAAATCTCCCAGCTTCACTAAGCCATCGTCGAACTGTTGATGAATTCACGCTCACACCAGTAGCTAATAATTCTCTCTGAAGATCTCTACTTGTTTTGTAAAGATGCATTGTACTATTTCGTACAAAAAATTTGTCTGGTAGAAGTGTGGTCTTGCGTTTGCGTCCATATTTACTCTTTCATTCTGGAGACACTGACCCAAAATTCTTTTGCTGATTAATAATCCTAGAAACTCTGGATTTTCCAACTACAATTACTGCAGCAATATCCCTCACAGCCATAGAAGTATGCTGACTAAGGGTAACAATTCTAGTCCTTTTCCTGGGAGTGATATCCATTTTTTAATACACGTCAGAAGGACTCAATTCACATAAGTGACCACTTTTTAGAGAAACTGAAGGGAAAAATTTTCGACATGTCATGATCACGTGGTCAAACCGGTTTAGATTAGTCAAGGGCAGTCATACGTTCTAAGAAAATGCAGTTAAAAACGGTTTCAGGCAGAAAATCCCCGAGAAAGGAACAATTTTCTTTAAAAATCTGTTTGTCCCAATTAATTTGCACAGTACTGTAATATCTATTTCATTAATTTTACTCCCAGGATTGCGCTAATTCATCATTGAATCAAAAATGTCGAGCACTAATGATAATAGTATTAAATAGTCATGAAGCGCAAAAATAAAATATCGTACGTGCTGATGTAATAAAGCTATGGCATCAACTCAAGTGCCTCCTCCTATACAGAATAGAAAACAGATCTAGTATTATGACTAATACTGCTTTTATGCTTAACGTGTGAGGCTGTGTTTACAATGTAAAAGAAACATTCTCTGCGGGCAAAATGCATTTTTTCAATTCAGCTGCGCTACGAGTTAGAAAACACTGGTATTAAATTTCAGATTTTCTATTTTCGCTCTACTCTTTCTCTCTCTCTCTGTTTATCTGAAAAAATCTGTTAAACGTTCTGGGGACACTTTTTCTGCAGGTCTGAACATGTCAGATGCTATTGTCTATTTATAAACCTAAGCAATCTAGGATTCAGTTTTAGATACGTCCTATTTCAGAGAAGAGAGCGATAATGTCTTTTTTGTTATTTTTATTTCCAGAGTAACGAACCGTTTACCCTTTTTCTAGAATACCAATATTAATGACTATAATTATACGAAACACAATAGTAAAAAAAGGCCATGATGAGGAAAAAACAACTGCCATTATCTTAATTATTAATTAAATGATATTTCTGAAAAATATGAAATATATTATATTGTATATGCGAAATTTTACAGCATTATTCAAATAGTAAAATAGTACTTGTAGTAAAAGTAACATCTTTATCTTTATATAGAGGAAAATCAGAAATATTGCTGCTTCTATAACTAATTACATGGTTTGAATGCTAATATAAAAAATAATATATACATAAAGCGACAAATATCATTCCCTTTTGCAAATTTCCCTTTTGAAAATGGTTGTTTTTGTTGTTGTTTTTAAATCCGTTGCCTTACAAGAAAAAAGTTACTCTAAAATCTGGAGATTTTATTTTTACATTTTCATTCGATTAAGGATTTGCTGTAAATTCTGCAAAGAATTTTTCTCAACCAGAAAATAGCAGACTCTATTATCCATTTAAAATCCAACAAAATTATCTTGGCTGCTCCATTGATAAGATTTCATGCCCTCGGCTACAATCTTTATCTCATTATATACACTGTCCTCATTTCTCTCATTGTCCCAAAATATCACATCATTTTCTGTCTTCATCAGAAATGTCAAATATAAATGGTCAATATTTCCTATAACGAAACAATCTTTATGATAATAAAATACATATCTTTACCCGAGATATTATTTTAGAAGAAGAGAAAGCACATTTGTTGTTAGTATTACATCGATTTGTCATGTAATAACAATGTATAGGTATGGAATTGAAAGATGTCGTACTTATTATATAATAAATTTTATATTCTTTATTGCTTTATAAACAAATACTTTTCAAATCTATTTAGAAGTACAGGGTGTTTATAAAGTCCTGGACCCATTTTGATGTTTAATAACTCATAAAATAATAAAGATAGATTTAAATTAATAACATAAATGGTTAAATTGACTCAAAAAGTTTCACGACCCTTGTCAATGAACTTCCACTTGTGCCCACTTCGTCGCACGGAGAATATCAAGTCGATAGTCAATTTCACGCCAGGTAGCGACAAGCATGTCGGCATCCACAGAGCCATTTGCGCACATTACGGCGATTAACAATGCCAGAAACATGAAAGGATGCTTAATCGGAGAACATTATGCTCTTCAGAAAATCAGCAGCATCTTCTATCCTCCTTAGCATATCTGTTGCGAAGGCCATCCTCCTAGGCCTATCGTTCGGTTCCAAAACTTAAACAATTTGAACTTTGTATGCATGCAGTCTCAATTTTTTCTTAATAATCTTGTACACCGTCGAAATTGGCATATCCAATTCTGTTGCCGCTGATCTCACAGATATTCTAGGATTGTGTAAAAATGTCTCTCTGACACGCTCAACATCAAAATCACTTGTGCAAGGACGTCTGGAACGTTTCTTATCTTCGATACTTCCAACTTCTAGCAAATTCTTTTTCCACCGCAAGATGCTGTTTTTGGATGGAGGATCTTTTTGGTAAATTCTTCTGAAATTTCTCTGTGCTTGCACTATCGATTTCATTTCTATGAACCACCATAAAATCTGTGCTTTCTCTTGTGGTGTATGCATTCTCCTTAATATCCGCTCGAATAAAACATCACATACAAAAGTACTACATAGAACAAACACATCAAAAGTAAACATAACATTGCAATAGTTGCCAAAAACAAAAGAGAGAAAAATGCAATTAATAAGCAGACAATATTTAGAAAAGTACAGATATTTAGACTGGAAAATGAAATTATCTGAAATTAACCACATGCGCAGACGATATTTACAAAAGTAAAAATATTCAAACCTGAAAAGGAAAATATATGAGTTATTCCATCAATAAATGCCATAAGTTTGTTTATATCTTTATTATTTTATGAGTTATTAAACATCAAAATGGGTCCGGGACTTTATAAACACCCTGTACATTTCATCGAAACTAGAAGAATTAGAATACCTCTAGGTTCTAGTACCAGTTTATGTAGTTAATCATTTTGTTCTATACTACGGGCAATTTTCCCCGAGCATGTCAGACACTATTACTCATTTAAGAGCTAACAAAATAATCTTAGCTGCTGCCTTGGTAGCGTTCTATTCTACCGAAACCGGCTGTAATCTCTATCTCATTATCTTTAGTCCCGGAACGTCAGGACATCTTCCTCCTGTATCAGAAACATCAAACATTAATGACCAAGGCTTCATGTAACACAAAAATAAAACAAGACCCGTGATGATGAAATAAAGCATACGTCACCAACTGAAGTACTACTCCAGATAAAGAAAAAAAACAGAGCTGGTGCCGCTACTACAACTACTTGTGTGCTTTGTATGAAAAATCAATTACTACTGTATAAAAAAAGAAGGCAAATTCTTAGCGTAGATACTAAGGACAGCGCCGCAGAACCATGGCGGCCAATTTACATATATGAATACATAATTAACGAAAGGTTTCGCTTCAACTTGAAGTGTTTTTACTTTTATACATATACTTCATTCTCTCTTTTTTTTTCTCTCCTGTTTCGGTGGAACTTCGAAAAATCAATTTCCGAAATTGCATCTGCTAAGTCTATGTGTGGACTCGACGCAACGCTCTATAATTGACAAAATGGATTTCTGTTTGAATTTGGAGTGAATTATTCTTTCTCTTTTATTTTTTGTTTATTTATTATTATTATTATATTTCAGGCTGTATGTGTGAGAAAAATTTTTTTATTCGTGTTTTCATTTGCAGAGCTGAGATTTTCTTGGCGATTGAGAAGCAAAGGGGAAAAATGTAGTCACACATCGGAATTTGGAAATTATGATAACTGGTTTGTTCTTCGGTTTTTCATACATCGTTTAGCATTTCATTTAAATATTTGCGAATTCTGATAGGTTTTCAAGTGGAAGTAAGTGATTTAAAATTTTCATTGAATACACTATACAGCGCTGGATGTTTATTTGCGGCCGAGGAAATAACTTTTAGGCGGAGGCAAATCTAAATTTTAAATGGGGTTTCAAGCGAAATTCTTACTTTAAGAAGTTCGTTTTTGTTATTGTTGTTGTTTTGCCAAATGATATTCATTTTAAATTCTGAAAACATTTTTATTTTCTAACTCGCGCATGAATATCTAGTGTCAGTAAACGCGATTTGTTCCTGAAATTTGCATTTTCGTTCCTTGTTAATTTAATACTATATGATAAATCGATTTACAATTCTTGTGTAATATTTTCATTAAATATTTTTTTTTATAGGCTCAGCTTTGATTTCATAAGGAAATGCTCAAACCAAAGTATCGAATGGAAATTTAAATTCACAAATTGACAAAATAATGCATGCAGTTTTCATAAAAATGAATCATCTTTAAATAAGTCCTCTTAGATTGTAAAATGGCGAGAGAACTTTTTTATATTTTTTTCATTTTAAATGAAGTATTAAATAACACCTCAGAGGTCATTTGATTGCAAAATAATTTTAGATATATTTTCTCTTTACTCTCAGTTTAGTGAAAAAAATGAATTTCATTTATCCGTTACTATTACAAAAATCTGTTGTTGTTTATAATGGCACTTGCCATGGACAAGCTCGCTGACAAAGCCAGCGATTTTAAGCCAAGGGAGCGTCTCTTGCTTTAGTAGCGCCAACTAGGGCCAAGAGTACGTCTTAGCTACTCACGCATCACATTTGCTTGCACAACCCCTTTTTATACATCTCACAGAAGTACAACCATGCACGAATGGGGCTCGAACCCAGGACGCCCAGGTCACGGGGAAAACGCGCTACCCCTATGCCAGGACGCCGGTTAGAAAAAACCGTTTTGAATATAAACAATATTTGAAACCATTCTTTCATTAATATATCCTAAATTTCAATGTAATAAAATTTTATCTTTTCATTAAATTATTTTCTTCAAAGTTTTCTATATATATATTTCAATATTAATTCAGTCTCCCTTCTCGGTGAGATATATTTTTATTAAAAAAACTCAAAACACGATGACAAATTAGAGATGTACCTGTACCACTTAAGTTCAAACCAAAGCTTTTTCAAGCAACTCTTACCACATTTATAAAGGAGGATATGCTTCTTATAAGAAAAGATACAGAAGCCATGCTAATAAATAGACCTTGAGTTAAATAAAACTTTTTTCTAATAATTCTTGCCATTTTTATTGACGAACTAATTCTCCTTAACAAAAAAAATCAATAATAATTTTTTTTTAAAAAAAACATGCTTGCAGATTAGAGCTCTAGCATTAGTTTAAATAAAAGTGTGTGCCAAAGTTTCATACCATTATTACAAAAAGACATTCTTCTTATTAAAAAAATATAAATGGTGATTATAAATTAAAATTAAACTATTTAAAATCAAATAAAAGCTTCTATAATCAATTTTAACCACCTTTTTTAAATAGAATACCCTTCTTATCAGAAACAAATTCACAAATTATGTTTATAAGAATACTTCTAATTTATAACTGTGACTTCGTTGAATAAGAAATTCAAGTTACATTTCTTACTGCCTTTATTGAAAATGTGGTTTTTAATAATAAAAAAATCACAAGACATGTTTAGAAATTATAATGCAACCCTTTATATTCAAATCAAATTTCTATTATCAATTATTACCATCTATTACCATACGATGAGTATTTTTCTCCATAGAAAAAAAACTAACTAGTAATAATTAAAATTTAGAACTGTACCACTTCGGTTAACACTGGGTAATTTTACCATCTTTATTACAGATTTTTCCAATTTAAAAAAGTCCCAAGTCATGATAAGAAATTTGAAAAGTACTATTTAATTTCAAACAGAAATTCCTACCAAAAATTCTGATCATTTTTATTACAGAAGAAAAACTTCTGAATAGCTACATTTAAAACTTCTAACTATACCATTTAGATTATTAAAACAGGAGGAAGATTTTATTTGTAATTTTTACCGTCTTTATTATAATGCACCTTTTCAATTAATAAAAAGGTAAAAGAGAAAAATAAGAAATTAGCAATTATTTATTACAGATCTTTTCAATTAAAAAAAGTTTCAAGCCATGATAAGAAATTTGAAATGTGCAACTTAATTTCAAACAGAAATTTCTACCATAACTTCTCACCATCTTTATTACAGAAGAGTTACTTCTGAATTGCCATAATTAAAAATTAAAACTATACCATTTAACATTATTAAAACAGGAGGAAGATTTCGACCCGTAATTTTTACCACCTTTATTACAGATCCTTCCAATTATAAAAAAGGTGTAAGAGAAAGATAAGAAATTAGAACTTGAAGTTTCTGCCAGCAATTACAGCAGGTATTTGACATTAATTTTGCTGTCAGGATGAGCACAAAGCGAAGAGTGTCCGATTCTTCCGGAGCTCAGCAGAAACGGACGCTCGTGGCACCTCTAACCTTCTCAAATTAATAGAATAATTTAATGCCAGGAGGACTAGCGCCGCGTCATCATATAATGAGGCTAATTAAGATGTGCCGAGTGAAGCCAACTCATTACGCCAGGGCCCCAACTGAGCAACCATGCCACACTGCACTTTCTGATGATGCCTGCCCGCTTTATTGAAGAGTCCGCTGTTTATGGAAAGATTAATTATTAGCGGGCCTCTGTTTTATCGGTCTGGACATTGGAAGAGCTGTGAGGCTGTAGGGTTGCTGCGAGGAAGATAGTGGAAGGAAGAATGTTGGAAGAAAACCGCAAGGTGTGGGATGCTGGGACACGTCATTTCGAACGTCTATTGTTTTGAGGAAATAATGTGTTGAGATTCCAGTTTAGAAATTTGCATATCCTCTAATGTAGTGCTGTCAGACCTGAAGCGAACAGACAGTAGTGTTCGGATTTAGATAAATGAATGCATATGTTTAGTTAGAAAATTTGAAACATTTATCTAAAACGCTGGGTTTTTTTTGTTTTTTGTTTATTTTCCAAATTTTTCGTCAAGACCTCAACAATATATAAAATTATTAACATAAATAGCATGTCTATATTTAATTCAAACAATAAAATGGTAACATTTTGAAGCTGAAATGGAATTATTCAGCTGAGCTGATAGATTATTAAACTTTGCATATGAGGATGCTAAGATGCATAATTCCCTTCTCTGTCTGCGTATCTTATAAGTGTTCTTTAACTCTGACATTTTACTTAGAAATGGTATTTGAACTGATGTAGTAACTGTCATTCCTTTTACGTACGGAACAGTAAAACTGCTATCCTCTAAGCTTGTTAAATAGATCGAAATATTTTGCACTATGACTTTACAGTAATTTTTTCGATCTTTAACTAAATTTTATAGCAAATTGGTCAACTAGAAACAGTTCTTCTCCTGAACAATGGTTTGAGAGCGCCTGTGGCCTATTGGTAAGGCCCCGATTTCAGAACCGGAGGGCTTTAGGTTCGAGACCCGATTCCACCGAAGAACCGGCGTGTAAGTCTAGTGCACATTATATCTCCCGCGGTTAAACATCCTCCCGGTGGCTTGGTGTGGAAGTGGGTGCCAGCTCTGGTCTCATCTTGGTCATCTGACCGTGGTTCAAAATAACGGGATCCTTCCCACACCAGCTCTAATGTTGCTTTAAAACGGGACGTTAATATGATTGAACTGAGCAAATCTTTCAGGTTTCAGAAACTTTAGACTTTTTTTCATTTATTAAACTTATAAATTGCAGAAAAATAGGATATTATTCAAGTAAAGATTTATAATAGATTTGCAGTCATAGAAAATATTATGCAGTTTGTTTTTTTTTTCCAGTTTGAGTGTATATTAAAAATCGCTTTGGAGTTCAAAACGCAGCTTAGCAATTAATGAAACCAATATGTAGCCAAATATGTAATGAAATGTAACTTAATTGATTACATCTATTGTGTCGCCAGATATATGGCTGAATACTGCACTAAAGCATGATTCTTCATCTGATAATTCAGTGCTTAAAGAAAGAGGACCCATTGAGCACTTGTTTCCAATTACTTCACTTAATACCTTACCCTAAGTAGTGCATTTCTTTAACAATTGCATTGTCATCTATTTGCCATGACTGTAAACTATAGAACCTAATCAATTTTAGTTTTCTGAAAAAAATATTTAGTTTACATTTCCATTCCTTCTAGATAAACATCATTTTTTTTCGAATAGAGCTTTCAAATTACTGATTTTTTAAAAGTTGAACAAGATTTTTAAATCTTTCTAAATAATAATCAATGTAACTCTTGAAGAATGGAACGGTTTTTTTATGCTGCCAAATTATAAACATATGATCGCAAGAAACCACACAATCCATTATTACAGTAATAAAATATATAAAAAAAAACATTAGTGCAGTTTAAAAGTGCCCTAAAAGAGTTCTTTTTTTCCTTTTTATCCTTAAACTAAGAATTCATTATTGTAAATATTATTGAATATTTTAATCAATTTGTTCTCAAATATGCTGTCATGGGGAATAAATATGTTATCATATTAATCAACGTATGTATTCAATTAAATAATTACGTAATTAACAGCATTCAATGAATAAATTTAAATAAATTTAAAAAACTGGAATTCATTAAAAATAAATATTTAATGAAGGGAAATATTAAAGTAGTTACTTTTATTTAAGGAGACCAAATAAATGAATTTCTAAACCTTTTATCAAGAAATGATTGAAAAAACGAATTTTATCCTTATGAATATAAAACACATTAAATTGAATAAAAGCGTGTAAAAAAGATATATATTTTTATTAATATATATTGTACGTACTACGTTCTTATTATTAAGACCAACCATTATATAAATTGACACTGCTTCATTATCACAAAAGAACCCTTGCATGTCTTTGATGTGTTCAATGCCTATCTTCAAAATAAATCTTACGCCCAAGACAAACACTGATTAAAGGACACACGAACGAAATATCCTCTAAATGAATCCGAGAAGTTACCAACTGCCCTAAGTTTTCCCACTTGCGTGTGTGGGCTCTGTCTAAATGGTGCCTTTCCCAAGCCTTCGTGTTTCCTCTTGAAATCAAAGTTGACAGAAGAAAAGTCCCGGTGCGTGTTTCTGACGCTATCCCTTTCATTCAATCAGATCCATTGCTCCAGAAAGTCAGTTTGCATTTTGGCGCAACCGTTCTGAGTGACGGGCTGCATGTCGAGAGTAATCATGGGCCAGCCCCTGACAGACCCAATTATGCAGTGGGGGGATTTTTCCGATAGGCCAATCGATTTGCTAACTGCCTGCTTCCGCGCATTTGCTCGTCACTTTTTGTCTTATCGCGATCTGGCTTAGGCTTCTAATACAACAAGATGGCTTAACTTTAGGTTTTATTGAAAATGAAAGATGCCTTTATATCTACTCTATTTAATTCGTATCGGACATTTTTTTGTCTTTTGATATTGTCATGACATTCTTTGGTTGTTGTAATGACAAATTGGTTTTTCGAGTTCGCTTCGTTTTTTATATAAATATTTTTATCGCGTGCAATGAAAATATATTATCAATTTTTTAAAATAAAACTTTGTAAAATTTTCTTAGTAATTTTAAATTGATTTGAATGATTTTATTATTTCAATAAAATATTTAAAAATATACTATGCAATTAGATAAATTCATGTTCGCTTATTTTTTAAATTATTAAAAGAAATATTTGTAAAAAATATTCCAAAGATAAATTTTAAAGAAATTATTTAATTACTGCCCCAAATCATTTAGAAAAAATTCGCTTTAGAAACATTTATGTATATGCACTTTTTAAATACTGTAATAATTCATTTGCCGAATACATTCCATAAAGATTATTCAAGCCTAGGAAATAGTAGCTTAATATAAAGAGATGATTAAATAATCGCATAAGATGATCATGTGAAAACAACAATAAAAATAAAAAAATTAACATTTAAAGCAAAAATTATTTATATAAACATTTTTATTTAAGAAAAGCAGGAAATTCCGTGATTAAAAATTGTAAATGCAAGTATACAACAAATTATGCTGAAATCCAGAATAAATTTTTAAAAAACAAATAAAAATACTTGCAAAGAATTTGAAAAGTCGTTAAAAAGTTAATCTTCAAACACAATTATTTATCTAAAAATATTAAGTAATATTTTATGCTTGAAATATCTAAAATGTACTAATTTTGATGACAGTTTAATGATTTAATAAAGTTTAACTAAAATAAAGCAAAACTATAGAATAATTTAGCAAAATATTTTATTCTTCTTCCTTTTGACCATTCTGATTAGTCGCTAATAAAAAACTAATTATATTATTATATAATAAGATAATTAATGACTAATTATTATTTGATGAGAATAGTTAAACTAAAATTTTTGAGCTGAAATGTAATTCTGAATCTATGACAATGAAATAATTATGTATATTATATGACCAAATTGCAATTTTTAAAACTGGTAACTACAAAAGCATTCGAACTGTTAAAAATTATCGAAAATTCTATTTAAATCTATAGAAAAGTTCACGCTGATGATAAATCTTTCAATTTTTTAAAAAAAATTAATAATATAAATTTCAAACAATAAATTAAATGTTGAACAGATTGATTTATATTTACAAGGATTTTATTGTTAATTTGTTGTCGTAAAATATCTAAAAAAAATTATTTTAATTTAACTACATTTATGTATATTTTGATTTAAAAGTTTTTGGAAATCAGAAAATTAGAAAGAGCTTTGATTCTTGAATTGAATTTTAAAACGCTTTTTACATTTTATTTTAAAGTTTACAAAAGAATATTTTAAGAAATTATTGAAAGCAGCGTTCCTCTAAATTCTTTGCAAATAATTTATTCAAACATTAATTATATTAACGACAAATACCTTCAATAAGCTAATCGCGTCAGCTTCTAAGCAAAATTCTATCCTATTAATTAGTTTACTATTTTAACACGACCATAATAACAGGGAATCATTAATAACAATGCACTAAGCAAGTGTTTTTGAGCAAAATGTATTTAATCAAATTCTTTCAATAAAAGCCGGAAAATATTCAGCATTCGTAAATTCTATTACTCTATATTATTACGATACCAGCTGCACGATTTTAATTCCTTATCGTTTGCAGATTTTAAATACATAGATTTTGCAATTAGATAGACTGAATTCCATTTTATAAACATAATTTAAGTTCTATATATTCGATAATGTTTGATGTCCGGAATACAATATTCGGGCATTCATTCTTTGATCCTAAAATATATCCTGAATTTCACAAATTCATTAAGATTACAAACCATATGTATTTTCTCTAATTATCTACGTTTTGTTCGCTTACTGAATGTTCCCATAATTAAAGTCCGTAAACGAATTAATATTCCAAATCTGTACGTTCTTCAACTTGGTAGTTTTCGAACTTCTTAGACAGCATTTATTTAATATGATTTGATAAATAATGAATTCGAATATTTAACATTCCCTAAGGAGAATTTACACAATAGCATTATACTAACGTAATTGGAAGAGACAAGGCTGAGAAGTAACATATTTGGAGATTTCAAACATTTTGAATTATCGAATTCTATTATAATTTGATAAAATGTGTTGTTTCAGACATCATTTTCGCTAACCGGAGTATATTTACTATTAGATAACTTTACGAAAAATTAATTAATTACGTTATATAATTTACTGAAATTTATTTGTCGAATATCATTATTACTGATTATTTCTCAATAAAAGATCAGCAAAGTTAAAGAAATTAATTCAATATTTATATTTCTTAGTACAAATTGATATTTAGCTCGTCCGTTATAAATCATATAATGAATGAGAATACAGAAATTTGTTCTTCCACACCAGATAGCGCCGCGTTTTACTTTATCTTTGTTGCATTCTTTCTTCCCACTTAACTGCCGTCCTATTATTCTCGCAGTAAAACTGGTTTTACAGAAAAAACATTTTACCCCAGAGTTTGTTTATTTTTTTAAGTCTCTTTTGATGTATAGATTATTTTTTTATTTTTATTTTCACAAGTAATTATTTGTAAATAAGAACTCTCAGGAATTTTAAGTGGTATGAAGATAGATGGATTCTGTGCAGGCTTATTCCATTTTTGATGAAGAAATTATAATTTAAGGGATGATGAGATATCGCTTTGGTGTTTTAGAAATAAAATATTTGGATGAATGCTGTGAACTCACGTAGGTGTCTTATACTACGATCTGAAGGTTATAAGCACACAGGTGTTTTTCGAAACATTCGTAGTACAAATGGTGGTTAAAATTGAACATATTGTCAGATTTTGTTTTTTAAAAAATTAAAGAAAAATCCTGGCGTATTTCGCTGAAAAAAAATGTTTCATCTTACTTCAAGTATTATAGTAATAAAAGTAATTAATTAATATTTTATAATTCGTAAAATTATGTTTTTAATTCTTCATCTTATTTCAAGCATTCAGATAATAAAATTAATTAATTAATATTTTATTACTCGTAAAGCAATATTTAAAGTGCAACCATTCATATAATGTCCATCAGTTTAATCAAATTCCGCATGAGAAATTAATAGCAGTAGTAAACCAAACTTTAAAAAAAAATAATCATTTGCATACAAGAAAAAAGAGCGAAGGAATAAACGGTTTACATTAGTAAAAGATTACAAAATATGCAGACATGTCTAGGGCACCGCCTGCTCATCTTTTTCTCAATGGCAGAAAAGGTACAGAACAAACGATCTTAAATTAAACATATCATTCCCAAATAATATCGCAAAGAATATTTTAAAATTATTTTTCCAATGTTCTTAAACGCAAGTAAACACAAATAAAGAAAACCACTTTTGGTTTCAGTACCTTCATAACAATTTTAAAGCAAGCTTATTAAATTAATTTCGCCTTCAGTCTTTTTGCATTCAATATTTAATATGCATTATTAGTTCGGTTAGTTATTGATCATATTTCAATTCAAATGAAAGCTATTTTTTCCTCCAACATGTAAAACGGAGTGCTAATATTCTTATGTAATAAAACTGAGAATAATAACTTTATAAAGACGAGACTGGAGAAGGAAAAACAAATTAAAATCCTTCAGTATAGATACAATAAGAATTAGAGGGCAATTTCTTTATCTGTATAAAACAGAAATAAATTAAAGTATTCAGTGTGAAAAATTGAATTAAAAATGCATCTTTTTTTCCGCTGTTTTGAAATGAAACTTAGAAGCAAATAAAAAACATTTCCTTGTATTCTTCGTTACATACTATGTTGAGTAAAGATCTATGTTTGGAAATGTTGCAGCATCAACTATGGACTATTCTGAAGAGGTAACTTTACACAAATTCGATTTTAAATTAGTTTTTGTTGGACATATTTTGTATTCAAAGGTTGCATAATTTATTCCCTTATATTATTACTAGCTTTTACCCGCGACTTCGTACGCTTGGAAATAGATTGGAATTTATAACATCAATGGTTTTATCTTTTGTTACTCCTGCGCATGCGTGAATTTTCAACGCCAATTGAAGCAACACAAATGTATGAATTTTCTATGCCAGTCAGGGTAACGCAATTAGAAATTTTCAATTTCCTTAATTCATGTTTTATTTAAATTTAAAAGTACTTCAGAATGAATCCGAAAGATCGATTCATTAACAATGTTTCATTTTAAATGCATCAAACACTAAGAAAATAAATAGAATCGTTTGAAATATTCGTTCGAAAACACGTTAAGCCTAACCTGATTAGCGTGGGGGAAAAAACTGAAGCCTTATTCATTTTTGGCGGGATTTGGCCTCAGATTTTTGGCGGGAAAGTTAGTTTTTAATTAATAAAAAATTAACCACTCAATTAACTGGAATAAATAGTAGCCTATGTCCTATTCCAGACTATACTCTACCTCTGTGCTAAATTTCATCTAATTCCGTTCAGCCATTCTGACGTGATTAACTAACAAACATCCATCCATCCATCTATCCATCCAAACTTTCACATTTATAATAGTAGTATAGATTACTATCCCTTACAAATTATAAATAACTGAGGTCATTGTTTTGCAGTCTCTTTCTAACTTTTCCAATTATGTTTAAACTTTGCCGCCATCCTCACTTTAACTGTATAGTTGTATCGCTTGTAAGAAAAATATTTTGTCAATAAAAGACAAATTGCATAGAGTGGTTTAATGATTTTTGTACCTTTAGGAATGTATATTTAAAAACGTAATTATTTGCTTCTATTGGCTATCCTAGAAACCTGTTTCAAGTTAATTATCGTTCCAAAAATTCGATTGTTCCTTTTTACTAAGAAATTCGCAGTGTTTATTTATTAATATTGATTTAAGAAAGAATCCCGACATAATCAGCATTGTCAATAATTCTTTTTGTCTCATTTGGAGTTCTCAAAAAAAACCCGTCACAACTAACCTTTACTTGACTGTATCGATCGAACTACAGGTATGCCTCTTTGTCAATTGTATATGAAAATTCACGTTTGACTCTCTTCCTTATTAATTTTAGAAACAGTTCGATGGGAAAGAATTCATTATTCTTACAAAAGCACAGAGCATCGCTCGCTTTTTAATGAGATGATCAACTCATTAAAGTGGATCTGCACGCCTGTTAGAGAAACGCACTCGCTCAAGGGCAGACTTGCCTCTATGATCCAATCAATTAGTGTTGTCCATACAAGCTTTTAAAAGGGGAGGGGGGCTGGATTTTTTTAAAACCCACTTCCCAACTACAGCTAGTCTTCGACTAATGAGACATTAAACAAAGCCTATCGTCGTCATCATCATCATTACAGCTTTAAGACACTGCCCTGAAGAACTTCTTAGGGGCTAGAGGTAGAGTGCTGGGGATATAGACAGCGATTAATTGCGATTAAATTAACGTAATAACTTTTTTTTGGTGCTCAGTTTATTGAGTAGGGTTTGGCAACTATGTAACTAATGCTTTGATTTTAAATAATATCTGAATAAAGTTGGTGGTATGGTGAAACATGCCACTAACACTTTCAGAACCATAAAATTGTTAAGAGTAAATATTAGCATACAACAGTTTAGTTTTGTTAGCTTACGTGAAATAAATAAAAATCATAAGAAAAATACATAACAATATGTAAGTTCTGGGGCAGAAAGGGGGATTTTATGGAAAATATTTTTTTCCAATAGACTATAAAGGTAACCCAAATTGCGGTTAGCCTTATTATGCAGTGTCTTTTATTTATTGCTTTATTATAAGAAAATGTTAACTAAAATAATAAAAAGATTATGAAATAAAATTATTGTACTAAATGATTGGCAGTTATAATAATACTTTCTTTTGGTTGTGAAGTAAAGAGAGACAGTGTAAAAAGTACATATATCATACATCCTACTTAAGTTCCCGTTTATACCGCGGGGGGAGCACTTTGAAATGAGGACGAGAAGCTTCCAGCATGGTGGTTGGTTCTCGCCACAATGGAGGCACACGAAAAAAAGGGGGTCTGGCTCCTCCCATCGATGATGGGACGTACTTCCTTAGGGAAGAGTTGTTCCGTGGCTGGTGATGGCTCTTAAGACTCAACCACAGTTCCCGCCAATGTTGAGGCAGTGGTATGTTGAGTTTCTGTATTTAAAAAATGTAATTAAGATTATAGTTAAATTCGTCAACCAATTATAAATTTCACCAATTTTAAAATGGGAAAAAATGTTACCTTTAGTCGTGAAAGGGTTGATTTTTTAATTTATCGAAAAACTCTATATTCATACACTATGATTAGTCTTGATATTAAAATATATTTCTAATGATAAAAAAAGTAATAAAGAGAAGCAAAAAATTCTAAATGAAAAGATTATTTTCTATGATGGATATATGGTCTTATTAGTGGAAAACATTCCAAAAGTTAATCAAATTATAACCGCTTCCTATTATTTTTTCTTATTATTATTTAGTTATTTTATTCATTTATTATTATACTTAATCAGGGAGTTATTATCATGTGAGAACATGATTTTGTTTTGGTTTGAGGTTTTTGAAGCCTCGAAATACGTAGACAACAAATTGTTGAAGCCTCAAAATGCATAGGCAACAAATTTGCAATTTATCACTTTTGAGGCATCAATTTTTCGCTTTTAGGGTTATTTTCCCTGTTTTGGCATCTGGGTTTTCTTAAGTGACTATTATCATTCCAGACATGGAGGCAATCGCATTGGGACAGCATAAAGTGTTAAGTAAATTCTTACAAATATTAATTTATGCTTCTTAATTTTATATGTATTCTTATGCACAGAGTTCATTCTAAGAAAAATTGCACTTGTTCTTAATTGAAATAATTGATCTTAATTGAAATAAATCCTTTGTTACAAATCGATAAATATTTAGAAATTATCTTTCGCATTAATTATTTAATACAATAGATGCTTTTACTTTTATATAGTTTTCAAAAACTCGATATCGTTTCTTTTATCTGAAGCGGAGAAAATAGCTTGCGTCAAACGATATTTTTCGATAAACCTTATGTGTGTAACAGACATTTAAAGATATTCATTTCTTGTGGAAAATTTGAAATAAGTGATTGATTCAGCTGTAATAAGAGATCCAAAGAGAGCAAATTCAATAATCTTTTTCTGCATATCATAACTATCAAACTGAAAAATCGATATTGATCAATTAATCGTAAAATTGATGCTCTGCTATCATGATTCCGCATTAAAACTTTCCCACAAATATAAAACCTTCATAAAATTGGAATGATTTCAGCACCTATTTAATCTAAATATATGAAAGTTGCAAATTAACATATTATTTTTTTTTCTACAAAAATCTTTAATCTTCCCAAGAAGAATTTTTGAAACCTGTACGAATGCTATCATTTTTAATCAGACAACTATATTATACTTCGGTCTCATAAGCGTATCTGTGATATTGTGTCTCCATGTCTTTTAACCACTTTTGGCTTCTGTTGAGAACAAAGTTTTGGGCTTGATCTCCCAAGAGATCATGCAGACTAGTGTTTAGTAACATTTCATTTCTGTCTCCTATCACCTAATATAGCAAAAATAATGCAATAAAACTTGAAACAAAGCGACCGAAGGCCAAGAATAAATCTAAAAACAAACATTTCAACCTTATAAGAGCCACATTTATAAAATCAAATTAACCACCCATTTGTATGGTCTCATCTAGATTATAACTGCAAATTTTTAAAAATATTTCAATATTTCAAACTGAACTCTCCGATGCTACAACAAGGCGAAACCCTATGTGCTACGATCATAAGATCATTTCCGCCGAAAAGGCTTCTTAGAACAGCCCCAAACCCACACGATTTATTCCCCCATCTATATGCGAATGGTATATGCGGATCTCAGCATCAAAGGGAGGGGATAGGGATGAAGAAAATGAAGACGTACCACCCCCACTTCACAGGAAAGAATGGGACACAAAAGACGGAATACACAGAGAAGAACTTGATAAGGGGGTGGAGAAGAGAGGCCAAGATCGGATCTAATCCAGGAACTACGCGGCAAATGAACCTAAGAGGATTACCTGAAGGTACTCCTGTCAAGTGGACTCGCCCCCCACGTCTTGGTTTGGCTTTGCGTCTGACTTGATCCCTTTTACGTGTAGGTACAAGCTCTTGACAGATGGTACCTTTGCCAGTTAGTCTGAAGAAGCTGCTGTCCGTCGAGGCAACGTGTTAAGTCCATATTGCGGGAAGGGGAGAAAGAAGGATCGGTTTGATTGAGGGGCACTTCTCTAGAATGTCGGCTGGAGGAAGGAACCTGGTAATGCCATCCATTTATATATAAAAGTAGAACAGAAGAACCCCCTATCCCTTTTGTCGGCGAGGATTCTTGGTACTTACAGCTTTGAGATATGTATTTAGCTATAGATCACGGACTATTCAATTTATACTAATTTGATGTAAATCGAAAGCACAGCGCCAATTGAATTTTTAAATCAATAGAGCTTCTTAGATGATGTTTACAGTAGGTTGTTCAAAAAGGAGGAACCAATTTAAGATATTTATTTTTAATGGGCAATAAACAGAGATACAGAATCAGATACATAAAGGAAAGATCGAAGAAATGTATTTTTGAATTTGATTAATTCCATTACAAATGGCGTTACGTTTTATGAAGAAAAGTGATACCTCAAAAACGGTTATCCGTAATATACAGTGAGTGAATCCATTGTTGCATTATTGACATATAAAAGCGGTTTTCCTTGAGTAAAAAACATGTTTTAAAATAATTTTTTTTAAAAAATTGGAATTTTTGATTAATATCTGTCTTTTAAAGCCTTAAAGGATAAAATTTCGATAATTATTGTTTTAAAGGAAACTTTGAAGCTATAAAAATTTATTGTACTTCAAATGCTCATCAAATTTCGTAAATAGGTAAATACCAAACTACCATTTCAAGAAATTCAAATGGTGTTGTTTCTCGTCTTTGCGTATTGCATGGTCTATACATAGACTGAATACATTTATATGAACTAATGTGAAATTCAATTTTAAATCTGAATAACAGAATAAAAAACTAATGAAAATTTTGATTGCCTTTTATTACATATTGCCGTTTCTTTCTCTATAATGTTTTTCAAATGTTTTAATAATAAGCTACAGTGTTCTCCTATATTTTCTCAATATACGTAATTCCTTCAAAATACGTAAGTGTACGGTGCAAGGAGTTCAATAAGTTAAATAACGAAGAGTGAAAAAATTTTCTACTAAATAAGAAACAAGTACCAAAACAAATACTAAATGTACCTGAGGACAGTACTTGTATAGGTAAATAGCAAATCTTTATTATCCGATGGTAGTACTAAATTGCACAATAGCACTCCAAATATAGTTAAAGAGCTCGCTTTACGAGCAACACTCCACAAAGAAAATTCCCTTTCCGTGTTGCCGTTATGCCTTTTATAGTTTCCCAAATGGATATAGAATTTTCTGGAAGAATCTCAGATTTCCGATCCAATAAAAAATATCATCATACTTTATATAACTTCTATATTTTCAACTATACTTTATATAACTTCTATAACTATAATTTCGACGCCAAATTCGTCGCCAAGTAACAGAATAATCGCCTTATTTATCGCTGCGGCAGGGATTACTGACCTGGCCTCCATTCAGCATTCATTAAAAATATCTGTAAATTTATCTCCCTTACCACTAGACAAATACCACTGGAAAACAATATTATGGATTTGTAACAATATATGTAACAGGAATTTTCTCTATGAGAGATTGGCCTTAACTTAAACTTGCATCTACAGTTTTGTAAGCACAATCACATACTGAAATTTTTCCATTTAAAATTTTCATATAAATGAATAGACAAATGGTCAGACAATCAACCCTTCTAATCTGCTTTAAAAATTAAATACAAATTAACAATCCTGATGATCCCATTATATTTTCGAATTATACTGGGATCACATCAAACGGATGGCTAGACGGATAAGCAACTATGCAAACCATAGAAGAATTTTGTTTAATGTTTTATAAGATTTGCACTTTTTTTATAAAAAAAAACACAAATATATTTTCCACTATACGGCTCCATTTCGCTTATAAGTTACTGCGTTCAAAGAAAGATGGAATTACTAAAATGTTTCCTAATGTTTCCTCAAAGTGTTGTAAACCGGTGAAATACATTAAAAACTCAAAATCGAGTATTTTGGATATAGATAATAATTCGCTTTTGCAAGGCCAGAAATTAAAAAATGACTGGTATTATTATTTGATACAAACTGTTCTCATATTTTTTATTAATTTATATTTGATATTTATATTTCGAATTTATATATACACAGTCAATATTTGAGAAATAAATATATTCTCCTTTTAATTTTAAGTTTTGCAAATGAATTGACTGCACTTGTTTAAAATTTTACTTAGTTTAGCTATAAGCCTTGGATAAAATTAGTATTACCAGCTGAAGCAAAGACAGATTTATTTCTGCTAGAATCCAAGAATTGATTTCCAGAAAAGTTCGTCTTGTTAATTAACATTCTTTTATTTTAACTTTACTGTATGTTTGTTTTAATTCGGAAATTAAATAATTATTCCATATATAAAGAATTAAATTTTATTTATCAGCAAATGAAATAATTGTAGAATTTTATTTAACACAATACTTATAAGAATATAATAAAACACCTAAATATTTTTAATACTAATCAGGAGTTGTATTAATGTTGTAAATTTGTAAACATAAGTAAAATTGTAAACAGAAGCTGTTTAATATTAAACAGAAATTTTAATATTAACCTAAGAAGTTTAATCTTAAACAGAAACAGTAGTCCCCACAACAGAAGTCGATAAAAGTTACCAGCAGGCGTGCATAAGAGAAACGAAACGAGAAGCTGAATCGAGTCTTAGGAGGATTTCAACTCGTTGCAAATCAAATTAAGCCAACATCAGTTATTACGAACAAACAACCGAATTACCTGCAGGATTCCCGACGGCCATCGGAAACAACAGCGTCCCAGAAAATACCACCAAATCATCACCTGCTTCCTCCAAATCTCCTCGGCAATCTTTTTGCCTTTCTGGCTTAGGCCTGGGGATCCAGACGATCTTCCATCACCAACCGATCGCACAGGAAACCAGATTTCTCCACCCACCGACCCCTTTCCCAGGACAACCCCTGATTATTGGTTTCCTCACCATGGATTTTTCTTTCGCCATTCTTTTGTATGTTCCATTCTTTGACAAATGCTCTCTGCAACTAATTAATGCCTCCACTTTCATCTAGCGAATTCCTCCTGCAGTTTTGCCTTTATGCTTTGCTTGCCAAACCTTCTTCGGTAAGCGTATTAAATTGGATTTCTTCCTTCTGCTGAAATTTCTCTCTCTTTCTCTCTCGTTCCCATTCTTTCTGCAGTCAGTCCCTGTGTCGTGAGGTGGTATATTGAAAAATGAACGGCGATTGCTGTTATTAGTAATACCACTGTCGCTGGGTTTTCAATTCCACTGTTTTCGGAGATTATGCCCATTTTTTCTTTTCTTCTTTTCTTCCCCATTTCTTCTTCTCGTTGAACCGGAGTGGGACTTTTTTCTCCATTGTCTGGGATTTGATCCGTAGATATTTTTCACTCGGCTGTAAAATTAGATTTAGGTGCTTTCTTTTCCTACACACACCCCCTTACCTTCTCCCCTCCCCTTGCCATCATTCTTTCTTTTGTTTGTTCGATATTGCGTAGTAAAACGTTTCTTTCTTCCAAATGGGTTTCAGAGGCTACTTTTAATGCCAGTTTTTATTTTAATATATTTTTGTTTGTAAGAAAGTTTGGAGCTTTGTTGATCTTGTTCCCGGATTCCTTGGAGATATCATGATAGGTATTAGTCTTATTTCAATCTTTGTAAAAATTACTTCTCTTTCAGTGGGAATGTAAACACTGAAAAGGTAATTGTTTTTTTCAATTGAATAATAGGATACAATCGATTTCCCTCTGAACGGTTTCACAATATCGTTTGTTTGATTCAAATAGAGATTGTTGAGCAACAAAAATATTAAAGAAATTAATCTGATTGTTATATTTTTTTTTTGTAATTGTAAGTAAGCATATGTATAAAAAGGGTTCACTTCCTATTTGAAGTTCCAATAGATATTAGAATTATTTCAATCTTTGTAATAAAATTAAATCTGAATGGAACTATTGAAAAGGTTTTACTCAATCCATTCTTATTTTTTCAGAATTCATATCTCTCTCTATTGTTCTTTGCTCTAGTATCGAATAAGTCATCTACGTACTATCCAAAATTGCGAGATCTGTTCTAATATAGCCATATAATTACTTTAAACCAGGATATGACAATATAACAACACTAAATTCAAGTCATAAATCATGAAAAATTAGGCAAAAAATATTAATTTCAAAAATTAAATTAAATTAATTCAAGCGTTCTTTTTTCTTATATTTTTTATATCTAACTAGGAACCATTAAGGAAAAGAGTTCTTTGCAGTGATTTTATTAATATATTCTAAATAAATATTTGTAATTCAGTTCCCTTATGGTTATTTCATTAATGATAAATTATTTTATCTGTTTTCAAAATTTAAGGTATCAGCATACTTTCATTGATGGAATATAAATAGCGAAAATTAATTTCATCGTAAAATAAGGCAAGGAAAAATTTGAAAGGTTTAAGATTCCTCATATAGATTTTTGAAGAGAGTGATTGTTTGATAGTGAACAGATTTAGAATTTTGATAGTGAATAGATTTTTCTTCAAATATTATTTGTCTAATTATAGCACTTAAAAAAGATTAAAACGCCATATTTTTCAGTATTTTTATAAATAAGATAACTGTAATGACATAACCAGTTTTATATCAACTATAACAATTATTAAAGTCAAGATGTCAATACATTTCATATATGATTATACGCAACTGTAACTTCGTAAATTAATATGATAGAAAGAATCTCCAAAGTAATAATGCTGAAATTTAAAGCATTTTTTTTTTCATTTGTAATTTTATTTTTTTAAATTTAACTTAAAAGTTACTTATTTTGTAGAAATACTGTAAGCCTGTGACTTTTCTAGAGAAGAAATATTAGCTCGCTTAACTCAAATCTATGGTTGTTATTCGAAAAAGACTTAGGAAAGGAAAGGAGGGCCGTATGAAAATAAAACATAGAATTTGAAATTTTGAAAATAAAAATATAAGGAAGATTTAAATGCTCTTGTCCAAAGCATTCTTCCGTAACTGATGCATCTGTTTTTGTTTTATTTTAAAAATTTTCTCTAAATTATATCGCAGACATAACATAAACATAAAAAATCTAATACAGCTATGTATAAAATCAGTAACTAAATAACATGGTATAACAACAATATAAAACATGGAGATTCGTCAAAATCTCGAATTCGAATCTTTTTGACGGTTACTATACTTTCTCTATACTTCGTATATTAGAAAGCAACATCATTTAGATCTCTGCCCGAGAAGCATACACGATGATGTGTACATACAAATAGTGAAAATCCAACCAAATATCGCAGAGACTTTCAATTCCGCATTCACGCAACAAACAGACTCTGCCACATTATCCTTCGCCCGTTAATCGATTCATCTTTTAGTCTCTCATTTGGAAAAGGGAGGGATGTAAAAAAACCGAATGAGGCATCCACCGGGGAATAATTACGACAATTTGAAGCCAAGGCGATGTTTGCAATCGAAACACGTTTGTGAAATTGCTGATGCAGGAATGAGTGTTCCAGCCATTTTTAATTGATACGTGACCAGAAGAACAACAAAAGCTCGCCAAGTTTATCTCGGTAGGGTGCATTTCACAGCCAGAGCAGATGGAAAAAGCACATGGTAAATGTATATCTGTTCATTGAAAAACAAGCGGGGTTTTAAACACGTTTCTGAACACTTTAAGAGTTATGATTTACCCTGAGATGTAAATTATTGGTTGCTTTTGTTAAAGTATTTTTCTGCCGTTTTAATCCACAAAAATGACCCAGATAGTATGGGGCTATTACAATATTTTTCATTTTAAATAGAAGAAATGTGGAGCTGTATATGAATAGTTTTAACCCTTAAAGGCTGGTTATTACCTCTAAATAAAATATCAGATTTTATCTTCAAAAATATTAGAAGAATAAGACTGGAATTTTAACATTTGTTGCCACCAATAGGGCGCATACTAATAAGTTTACAATCGATTTTATAGGGTAGCACCGTTTTACACTTCTGAATGCTTTTTTTTTTTTTTTTTTGCTTTGTTTGTACAATTGAGAATTCCATATTTTATCCTATGATATTAAATGTTGCTACTTGAACAATAAGGTAATTAAGCTTATATTTATCACCGTTCACAATTTTTTTAATTTATTTATTTTTACTTTCTTGTATACTAGTATAGAGAAAGTATAGTATTCGTCAAAAAATTCAAACTCGAGATTTTGAGGACTCTCCACGTTTTAGACTTTTTTGGGTTCGAGAAACACAATTTTATAAAATGTGTCTGTCTGTTTGTCTGTGACAAAGATAATTCAAAATCTCTTTTTGAGCTAGACAGTTGAAATTTGGTACACAGTACACCAAATTTGTATATGGCTACCAGATTTTCAATGAAATATGTTCAGAGGACGTTTCGCCTGTCAGGATGTTCGAATATAAATTAACACGATAATTACAAAACGAAAAGAGCTAGATTTATAAGATTCAGTACACAGATTTAATATCTGTACAAAATTTGACAGTGTAGAACTCATCAAATTTTAAACCGAATCTAAAAAAGAGTTGTTTGTATGTCGGTCTGAACTTTTAGAAATATGTAAACGTAATAATCAATAACACAGTGATTAAAATATATCAAATTCTACAGGGGTTTTGTGACTACAAGTGTAATTTTTGCCAATTTTTTATTTTTATCGACTGAGACTCGGCTCAGCTATAACATCTGATTAAAGCACATATTTATGAAAATCATCTTTCGTAACTTATTTTACCTGTGAAAATGGACATAAATCTAAAATATTCTACTTTAGCGAACTTTTATTTGGCTGTACAGCTTTTTCTTGCAAGTACAAGCAATACATGGTAGTCATGATAATATTTCAACTGGAAAACGCAGTACAGTCCTTAAATTGCAAGATATATATAAAGTATATCGCTCTTTGAATTGAGAATGAATGCCCCAATTGTACTCTATCTAAGAAGTGAAAAAAAATATTTAAGTAACAGCTAATTTTGAAATGGATAAACAGTGTATTGTAAACTGAATTCATCTAAAGGGATAAATAATGTATGATAAACTAAATTTATCTAAAAAGATAAATAATGTATGATAAACTAAATTTATCTAAAAAGATAAATAATGTATGATAAACTAAATTTATCAAAAGAGATAAATAATGTGTGATAAACTAAATTTTTCATAGTCTTATACATTCGGGCGAATTCATCACTCGTGAATGTGAAAGTGCTGTAATTTATATTCCAATGTTTAATGCTGAATTTCACCTATCTTAATTCTGTTCTTTTTTTTAGTTAATTTTAAATAGATTGTTTATTAATTAATAAAAGATATTTATTATACTTTTGGCTTAATATAATTAAAATACAAAAAGCGTAGCGAATAATAAGTTATACATAAATCCAAGGAGGTCATTTTTTAAAAAGAATATTAATGATTTGCGTGTGGAAATTTGATTTTATAATATTTAAAAAATAACGATAAACAGATACTATGTTTAATTTTTAATTACTATGATAAATGTTCTAGAATTTGAATAAAATTGTGAAAATACTGCGTCCAAACTTCAAAAGCAAAACCTTGTCATAAATATTTAAATTCAATTAGTCATTACTCATAAATATTTAAATTCAACTAGAAAAAATACTTTATTTTAAAACTATAGACATTATTTCAACTTTTTGAAGTTTGCACATTTTTTTCATATCAAAAAATCGTTTATAAAATAATTTTTTAATATTTAAAATTTTAAATTCGAACCGTAATATCTTCTTAACAGTTATATAATAATGAAAATTCTTTTTATGTTTTATTATTTTCATGGTAATATTCAGAGAAAATTTGAAGGGAACAGAGATTAAAACTCTCTTGACATTATATTTATAACAGCTTACAAAATGCTCTGAAATTTCAAACTGAAGCATATATAAGTTTAAAGATAAAAAACAAATACTTATGACTTTTATTAAAATTAAATATCTCTGCAATTATGATAAGGAACTAGATAAAACTGAACAAGTTTAATGTCTAGAAAATAGATTATCTTCCTGACAATAAAATGAAAATGGCTTTCTTTAAAGATGCACATCAAAAACCAACCATACGATTGATGTAAAAGAAAATGAACCGTTTTTAGATATAAATTTAACGTTTACCTTTTCAGAATTATTTTTCATTTACGCTTATAGAAGTACATTAAGTCTTTCGGTTGAAATAAACTAGGGGAGATTAAAAACTAAAAATTAAAATCTTATTATTCTCTTTAAATTCAACAAAATTTACACTAAACTAATAAAAATTAAATACACCATATTTAATTGTTAAGTTTTAAAAATAGGTTTGACTTTGAATAATCACATTTAAGAAAAGAAAAATATATCAACAATGGAAAGTCTAGAGTCATTTAAAAATCTTCCCAGGTATTCACTCTTCACAGAAAGACACACAAAAAAAATGGAATGAATAAAATCTACTTCACTGCAGCTGTGGAAAAGAATTTACTTTGAATATTTATAGTTAATTTAAATATAGGAAAGCATATCAACAATGCGTTTCAGCTTAATTGTGAAATTTTTTCACTTATCCCTCCTGCCTCACAACTTCCAAAATAGAATCTTGGAAAGTACTTTGAGGCGACTTTAATACAGCTGAGAAAAGCTATTTGCTTTCAAGAAGAAATAAATAACAGTTTTCATTCTTCAACTTTGCTTTTTCTTCAGAATAATAATAAAAAAAATAACTAAGTAAATAATAAACAAATATTTCGACCTTCTGGCAAAACCTCAAAAACCCAGCACGAGTCGAAAAAATCTTCAGAAAATGCTGCTTGTTAAATCGGAAAGGGAAAAAAATATATTTAAAAGAAGAAAAAAAAATTCTTTAAAAAAACTATATATATTCTTCCAAATCACCGTAGATGTTTCTGTGAGTTTCTTTTCAAAGTTTTCTTTTGCAGAAAAAGAAGAAAACAAGAAGAAAAAAATATTAATATGTTATAGATTTTTTTGTGTGTGTGTGTGCCTTTTCGTCTTCCAGAAACTAGTCAAAAATACGACTTTTCCATTTGCAAATTCTTCCAATGGTTGGGTAGTCGATTTATTCTCCATCTTTCATTCCTTTTCACAAAGAAATAATAAATAAGGCAATGGTAAGGATCGAAGCTGGCTGTAAGGGAACCTCTATTATACGCGTTTGCCTTTTCACTAGCAGAGGGCGGATCTGCACTTGTGACTCGAGGGCATTTGCAAAGAACTGCCGTCTGGCTATTAGTCGTCTGCTCTGTCTCTTGCCTCAGATGGGGGGGGAGGATTGAACTAGTTCCCTTAAATAGGGGAAAGGTGACAAATCAGAAAATATGGCTATTCTGCAAGGGTGAATTGAAAATGGAGAGTGCATTTTATTACCAAAATTTGATCCAATTTCATGGCTTCTTTCGAATATAATGAACCAAAATGTTAGATAAGTTATAGATGGTAACTGTGAAACATCTTAATAGAAGTTTTGGCATTTCACTTTGGAAAAGCGTTAAGCTGTTATTTTTTATTTTTATTTATTTATTTTTTTTTTTTATTTTATAAATATAAAATTTATGGATATTTCAGTAACCTGTGAGCCTAATGTACTGATTTTGAAAGAATGTATTAATAGAGATATTGGCATACCAATTTCAAAACTTATTGGTATAGCATTTTAAAATCAATGTTAAAACAATATCCATGCATATAAATGCTATAATAGTAATACAAGACTAAAATAATAACGAACGGAAAATTCCTAGTAAAGATCCGGTTCGTACTATACTCATTTATAGCGCATTATATATATCCTCGTCATCTGACTGCGATTCAAAATTGCGATTAATACAACGCAACGATTTAAAATTTTGATTATGATTTAGTAATTTTTTTTCTTCCAGTGATGTGGATATATAAATACTTTAAAAATACTTTTAAATGCTATGATACTAATGTGTGTGTGTGTGTGTGTGTGTGTGTGTGTGTGTGTGTGTGTGTGTGTGTGTGTGTGTGTAATGTGTAATATATATATAAAATACTTTTAAATATTTAGTAACACTTTTTTAAACTTTTTTAAGAGACTAAATATTGATTAATATATTTATTTTTTCTATGTTCCTTCTAGTGATGATGAGATTTCGAATAATATGAATTTAACAATATTAGTAGCGTATTTTCTATTATAAGCGTATCATTAAATTTCATTTTAGAACTTTCATATGTAGAATATATTTTTTTAGTGTTTATAAAAATCATGCAAATTTAGTACTTTTCTATTCAAGAATCCATTACTTAGCGTCTCACTGTACCGCAAAACACCTGCTTAAAGTATAAAATTTCATATGTAAAATTCATTTCTCAATGTTGTCTTATTCGAAAATTAATTATTAGTTGTTTTTCATTAAAAATAATTTTAAAAATTATTCAAGAATACAAAGTCTGAAACACCTTTGTATAGTAATTTTCGATGCAAAAATCTAATGAACAACACTATTTCATGTAACAGCAAAGCCCCTGTTAAATTACCTGAAGATCTATAGAGAAGTATATTTATTAAATTTCAATATTAGAATTTTCATGTGCAAAATTCTTTATTCTTCAGCGTTGATGATGACATTCAGTGTTTAGATTGATAGTATTTTCAAAAAATAATTCACAAAAAGGGCTAAATATCAAACGTAAATCTAGTATTCTTCTACGCAAACGTAAAGTCCTGTACACCACAAACAGTAAAATAATTTTTACAGCAAGCAGCCATTGTGGAATAATAATTTCAGTACATTCTTTGTATAGATGTTTACCACCAAGACAAAACCATGTAAACAGCACAATAATTAATGCTTACAGCTCTGGAAAATTTACTCCTTTCACAAGCAAAAAGTTTCCAAGACCCAAACCCACAACTTTTCCATGCAAAATTCATTGCTCGCTGCTGCCTTACAGAAAAGTTAGAAGCCGCTCTCGAAAAAGCAACCTCATTACGATCCAGAAAGATAGAGTGCTTTCCAGGGGTCAATTAGGTAACGACCTATCCCTGAAGGGACCAATATCTAGAACAGGAGCCTTAAGCGTATTATGGAGGAGCCAATAGGGCATACATATCCTTTAATAAGAGTATGTTAATTGTGACTGCGCCGAGATTCCGAGGGGGGTAACTTAATAAAACACCCCTCCTTCCCCTTTGCACCATTCATTTAATAGCAGAGTAGGGAAGGTGGTACTAAGGTACAGCTGTCCCTTAAGAAGATGTAATGCAAACAGTGGTAATGTAGGAATGTAAAAGGGGGGGGGTCTTCAACTGCGAAATGTGTTTTCGCCCCATTTGTTAGTGGTGATTGTGCTATTTGTAAAGAAGGGATGTGGTTGAATAGGATGGCTTGATGAAATATTGGGGGTGTCTGAAGAGTTTATGGGTGTTTCATTATAGTTTAAATGGAATTTATACGAACCATTTTTAGGTTATTTTAATAGAAAATCTTTAGACATAATTTGATATTCTATTTTTAAAATGGTATTTATTTTGCCTAAGCATTTTCGGAGTATAAATGCCTATTCACAATATTTGTCAACGAAATATCATGATAAATTAATGATTTTGATGAATTTTAATTGATTTCAAACCATTTATGTTAGAAGAAAGACCACATATTGCAGATGTTTAATCAAAATGTCGTATGTCAAAAATTACTCTCCAGAAAAGGCACTATGTAAAAATGCATGACAATCACATAATGCATAAAACAATCAACTGTTTTGTATCCTATAAGTACAAAATGTCTAAACATATTGTTTATTATAAGTATAAATAAAAATAGAGATAAGTTGTGATGTTAATTATGGCACTTAGACACACCCTCTGACGAAGTCAACGATTTTAAGCTGAGTTTGTGCAGTAGCTTCTGAGGGTAAAGGGAGCCGCGATGGCCTTGGTGGTAAGGTCTCGACGTGTGAACCGTAGAGTTTCAGGTTCGAGACCCAATTCCACCGAAGAACCGTCGAGTAAGGGGGTATGTTGCACGTTAAATCCGTCATGCCAAACGTAGCGCTGGTGTGGTGTGGAGAGGGGATGCCAGCTCAGGTGTCGTCCACGTCATCTGACCGCGGTTCAAAATTACGAGGTTCGTCCCAAAATAGCCCTAATGTTACTTTACAACGGGACGTTAATATAACTAAACTAAAAAAAAAAAAAAAAAACTAATCTGAGGGTAAAGGACCCTGAGCACCCGAGGGCAGAAGTCTCACTTCTAACTCATATGAGGATGACACTACACACTCTCTTAGACACCCTTTTACAGGGGGTGAGGGAGCTCTTTCACACACCTCATAGATAGAACACAGTGTAAAGAACAACTAGGCGAGAACCAGGACTCGAACCCAGGAAGCCCAGATCACGGGGAAAACGCGCTAGCCCTAGGCCAGGACGCCGGCATCGGCAAGTTGTTTAATCATAATACAAAGGGCAGTAAAATTAATATGGTATGTTGATTGACAAAATAAAAATCTGATTTGATTATGTATTAAACATTACATATTTGGATTTGGCGAAAGGATTTAAACGCACATTCAACTGTTTTCATGGGAAACGTATTTCTTGAGGTGCAGGGTGTAATGCAGTGCATTATGCAATGCAGTGTGTAAATATTCCATGAATGACCAATAATCATACAATACATATTATAATTTACTTAAAAACATAATTTTACATGAGGTACTGAAAAATGTATTTTTTTAATCCATGTAATTTAATGTATATACAGTTATTAAATTTATTATGAAGAATTTCATGTCGCAGTATGTGAATATTGCGCTAAAATATTAAGACAATACATTTGCTTAAAAATTTCTAAAAATCCTATTTTTAGTGTGAAAATTAAAAAAGTTCATTTTTGATTCCAAATGCTGATGACAAATGCCAAATGCTATTGGTAGGTTATCAAAAATAAAGTTTATAAATACTCTAATTGAATATTCTAGGATAATTTTTTTAAAAATATTAGATAAAATTTCTAGTTTTAATAAAATTTAAGAAAGTTAATGAAAATTTTTCTCATACTTTTAATGATTTACATACGTACAAACATTTACCATAAATCAGAAATTTTCATTTCGTAGATAAATAAATACAAAAATTTATTAACATTATTACTATTTTTATATTTTTCCTATTTTATAAAAAAAATAATGATACTAGTGAATTTAAACAAGAAAAAAAGATTACCAAGAAAAATTAATCTTGTAATACATCCGCCAACCGAATGTAAAAACTGTAAGTAATATTAGCTGCATATGAATTTCATAATTTCGTAAGTCACTAGCATAAATCCTAAATTCCTAGAAATAAAGAGCATAAAATTTATATGGGCATATTTTGGCTTACGAAAGAACGTTCCCAGAAATTAATTTTTCCTCATTCTAATAGATCGGACATTGTTTTAAGCCATGAAGCGTAAAGTTAAAAAAAAGGGGGGGGGGGGCTGCATCGATCGAGAAACGAAGCGAGAATTTGTAATTAAGTCTTCGAAAAATACCTCGCATACTTTTATCGATTGCACTGCAGGATAAACGAGGTCTTCGTCCCTTGAAGACAGTAATTGTTCATTATTAATTACGTTTTACCAAACTTTTCTGGCCAAATTTAATAAACTCACCTATAACTCTATTTATTGCAGAAAACAATAATGCAAATTGCAAGAAAGAAAGTTAAGTTTATGAGATCATATCTTAAAACTCTTCTAAAAGGTTTGCAATTTCATCAAATGGCGTTGAAAAATTAAATTCGTCTTTTAGAAAACTTTGTTACAAAATGAAATTACTTGTAGTCAATCATAGTTATAATTGACAACAATCAGTTATTAGAAAACTAAGTTTCAAATTGAAATAACTTGTAGTCAATCATAATTATAATTGACAACAATCAGTTATTAGAAAACTTTGTTTCAAATTGAAATAACTTGTACTCAATCATAGTTATAATTGATAACAATCAGTTATTAGAAAACTTTGTTACTAATTGAAATTACTTGTAGTCAATCATAGTTATGTTTGACAACAATCAGTTGTTAGAAAACTTTGTTACAAATTGAAATTACTTGTAGTCAATCATAGTTATAATTGACAACAATCAGTTATTAGAAAACTAAGTTTCAAATTGAAATAACTTGTAGTCAATCATAGTTATAATTGACAACAATCAGTTATTAGAAAACTAAGTTTCAAATTGAAATAACTTGTAGTCAATCATAATTATAATTGACAACAATCAGTTATTAAAAAACTTTGTTTCAAATTGAAATAACTTGCACTCAATCATAGTTATAATTGATAACAATCAGTTATTAGAAAACTTTGTTACAAATTGAAATTACTTGTAGTCAATCATAGTTATAATTGACAACAATCAGTTATTAGAAAACTAAGTTTCAAATTGAAATAACTTGTAGTCAATCATAATTATAATTGACAACAATCAGTTATTAGAAAACTTTGTTTCAAATTGAAATAACTTGTACTCAATCATAGTTATAATTGATAACAATCAGTTATTAGAAAACTTTGTTACTAATTGAAATTACTTGTAGTCAATCATTGTTATAATTGACAACAATTAGTTATTAGAAAACTTTGTTACAAATTGAAATTACTTGTAGTCAATCATAGTTATGTTTGACAACAATTAGTTATTAGAAAACTTTGTTACAAATTGAAATTACTTGTAGCCAATCATAGTTATGTTTGACAACAATCAGTTGTTAGAAAACTTTGTTACAAATTGAAATTACTTGTAGTCAATCATAGTTATGTTTGACAACAATCAGTTATTAGAAAACTTAGTTACAAATTGAAATTACTTGTAGTCAATCAGAGTTATAATTGACAAAAATCAGTTATAGTTATAAAGTATTTAAAATTTTGTCGTATGTATATTATAGTGAGTTGTAAAAAGTATTTTCTAAATTGATAATGGAATGAGGAAATAGTAGATTTTAGTAACGGCATAGAATAATATCGTTCAATCAATCATCTGATTATGTTTACATCCCACTAAATTTCTTGAAAAATTGCACTTGAGTGTTTAATTAAGTTTAGTGAGCATTTGTCGATGCTTGCTTTTATTTTACCTGAACATTTAAGTACCTCTGGATTTACTTGGCGATTTTCAGATTACGCCACGATGGTTAAATTCCTAGGTTTACATGGTAATTTTCAAATTATGCCAAGAACGCCAAGATAATGGATTTGCTTGGCGATTTTTCGATTACGCCTAAATCGTTAAATTCCATTATACACTGGAGACTAAGATAATTGTATTCCCCAATTTTACGCTGTCCAAAAAAAAAAAAAAAAAAAAAAAAAAAAAAAAAAAAAACTTTTTTTGACATATTCTATCCCTTTCACATAGCCGAATTTCAAGAAACGATATCTATCGGTCAGATCAACTCACGATCACTAATCCATGGATAAAATATAAATTCATGTCATCTTCCAGTAACCAAGGTTTTCAGTAGTTTTTTATTATGAGAAAATATACTTAATAAGGAAGCAGGTACTTCTGAACAACCGTTAGAATGTATTCCCGTGTTTACTTTACGATTTTAAATTACCATAAAAATCGCCAAAAATCCCGCCAAGATACCAAAATTTCGCCGAAAGGATT
This sequence comes from Argiope bruennichi, assembly GCF_947563725.1. Classification (NCBI taxonomy): domain Eukaryota; kingdom Metazoa; phylum Arthropoda; class Arachnida; order Araneae; family Araneidae; genus Argiope; species Argiope bruennichi. The sequence continues at coordinate 58,162,056 of NC_079158.1, forward strand.
GACAACTTCAACTGCCAACGGTTTGCATCTTTTGCTCATTTATCACAGGGGTCGTAAAGTAGAATGGGGGGGAAATACACTGTGAAATAAAGATAAACAGGAATATTGCCCTCCCCCCTCAATTCTATTGTATCCCCTAATAGTTATCAGCATTAATATGGTGATCTTTGTATTTATATTCGTCTTGTTGTGAATATAAATATTAAAATTGTGAAGCATTTGGGATCATTTCCCCTTGACCAAAAGGTCGAAAATTTAATAAATATCTACAATTATGAAGTAAAGATTTCATATCAAATTCCATTTTTATATTCTTATGCATACGCGTTGACAAATTAATTTTAATGCAAATTTCCAATTCTAGTGATAAAATAAGACGTTAAATTTCACCAAATTTTTTTTCATACATACATTATAGTATATATACATACTATAGTATGCATATATATACTAGTATATAAAATAAAACGTCAAATTTCCCCAATTTTTTTTTATATATATATTATAGTATATATACATACTATAGTATTCATATATATACTAGTATATATACATACTATATATGCATATAATATATCGTATATTTCTCGGTAGTATACTTGAGATATCATGTCTGCAAGTAATCAGACATGCAGGCAAATGTAATTCCAAAAAGGATATATCGGATTTAGAAAAATCGAAGTTATATTGGGTGTATATATATATATATATCTTAAAGCTGAATGTTTCAAAGTGTATTTTGTCAGTGTAAACATCGTATAAGAGAAAATAAAAATAAGTGGTAGCAAAGTAATAAAATATAAAATGCAAATAGATGTTTAAATCAAAAATCAAAATATCTGAAAAAATTTATATTCATGTCAGTTTATAAGATTTAATCTCACAGACGATTTAGAAAAGCATTAAATTTATGCTTTTGTTGAAAATAATTATTATATTATCATCATTTTTCAGATAAGATAGAGGAGAATTGCGTATAATGCAGCATCTTATAATTGCGGATAAACAGTTTAAGATTATTTGTTCGCTAATTTATGTATTCATAGAACTTTAGTGGGCTGGAACGATAAAAATTTGACTTATGTGCAAAATTATATCAAGTTTTCATCTGTCTTAATGGCTGACTTCGGCATTTTCCAACCGTAGGCACACATTATAAGGTCTCTTTTAATAAATCAATTCAACTTGACAAATGTATCTTCATTTTAATTTAATCATTATGTTAATTATTCATTTTTCGGTTAATTATTTTATTTTTGTGAAAATGAATTAATTAATATTTATTTATCGATATGTTATCATTTACATCTGCTCGACATCCAAATCCATACATAATATTATTTATATTGACGTTCGGTATTTATAAATGCTTTAATAATTAAATGCATGGCATAAAAATAATAAAATATAAAATAATATATAAAGAGAGTAAATAAAGATCTGACTATTCACACTTGACAAAGTGTAATTAATATCCAAATATTTCATATGGATATAATTCACATTTTTATAATTTATTTGTAAATTAGACTAATTATAGAGATATTATTAGTCTAATATCTCTATAACAGACCTGCCTATGGTCCTTTCTTGTGCTAGCGACCTTACGCAGTTGCCTGAACAGTAATTCTCTAATGACCTTCTAAAAATGGATTGGTCGAATTCATATGTCATTTGCACGTTATTGTTCTGCACTTAAAATGAATAATTCAACATCTAATCTTCTCTTGTATCATTACTTAAATATAATAGAGAAATATGAGTAGGCGTGATTGGTTTACGATTTTTCTGTTTCTTGTAAAAAAATGAAAAATAAGTGACCTTTTAGCAACAAAGTTCATTTTATCATAATTCTCATTATTTCAGTTTTTAATTTTACAAGTCTTTGTCTTTTTTAAGCATTCCGAAATAGATTTTTTTTAAAAATAAAATTAGCTTTCTTTAATCAACCTGAAAGATTTTCCCAAATCCAAATTTCTGAAAACGGATAATGAGGCAGATCAAAGACAAATCATTAAGTGCTTAGTTCTTAAAAAGAACATCAAAGGATTCCTCGTTAAGTTTTCGCATTGAATTTATTTTTAAAATACTTCAAACTAATTGTTTATTTGATTTTAAGGAAACATGTTTCATATCCAGAATCTTTCAAATAAAGTTCAAATATAAAATTCATCGTTTTAATTGTTAGATTTTGTTTTTCTACAAGACTGACATAAAAAAGATACATCGCCTTTGTTAATACTCTTGAAAAATAATAATAATAAAAAAGAATGTTTAGTTGAAATTATTTGAAAATAATGATTAGGAATTGTTTTTAGACCTTTAAATTAAAAATGGCAAAAGCGAAATGAATAATATGTTCAACGAAATTAAATTACAGTTCTTTTAGTGCAATATTCATATTAAAAAGTTTACGACTTCCTTAAATAGGGATATTAATCATGTAAATGATCTTTTTATGGTGACAAAAGAAAACAGAATCGAGAGAAATCAATATAAAGTGCCAGCCGTTTCTTCTATTCATTTTAAACAAATATTTGTTATTCTATTTATTTTCTTGTCCACTATTTTTATTTATTTGATGCACGTATAAGGAATCATAATTTTCTTGCGTTTATTTTTAATGTATATTTTTAGTAATGATTTATAAATGATGTTTGGACGGCTGGCGTTGATATCCAAAAATTTTAAACATATTATAAGAAACGTAATGACGTCCCCCCGCCCCCTGAAAGTGCATGAAGAGCACTAGGGAATTATTCAATACTCAAAAGAACAATTCTATTAAAAAAGAATATTGAAGCTTTATTAAGCATCCCATATGTATTGACGTTCATTGCAAAAATGCATGAATAATAAATACACAGGATTAATAAAATATTTGTATATTCAAAAAACAATTCAATTAAGAAATAACATTCAAGAAACGTTAAGTCTTCCGTATGAAATGTATTGATGTTTATTGACAAAGAGTGTGAATTGATATATTTAACCACGCTTATATATAAATAATGTATTAAAACTTATGCGTTTACACAAACTATTGCATACACAACACATTGATACTAGAATCAAATTACACATCAAGTGATGCAGTTAATAGCATGGCTTATGAATCAAATAAAGCTTCATGTCGCTAAATGCTATAATGTGAGCTTCATTTCAGTTATATTACTGTCCCGCTTCAAAGAAACGCGAGGACTATTTTGGGACGGATGTCGTAATTTCGAACCACGGTCAGATGATGAAGGCGGCACTTGAGCTCGCATTCCCCTCTTCAAATTCCCGCATCACGCCAGAGGCACTGCGTTTGGCCCCGACAGATTCAGATACACCAGACTTGTAACCCGACAGCTCTTTGGTGGAATCGGGTCTCGAGCCTGAAGCTCTCCGGTTCCAAAGCCGACACCTTACCACCAGGCCACCAGGACCGCTATAATGTGAGCATGGAAGGAATTTTAAGCATTTTATGCAAAGCATGCTGATACTTGTCGAAGAATATCTTAAAGAGATAGGAATATTTAGCAATGTATCTTCTATCGTTTTTTGAAAGATGCTATTACTAATACTTATCAAACTGAATGGGAATTGGAAGAAGAAAAAAAGACACTACTTCCCTAAAATAGATTTTGCCAAATTCCAAACCTATCAAAATCATCTCCACTTTCAAATAAGTTTAGCCATTTCTCGGTGATTAAGCAAATATATCATGACTGACTAGTTAGAGTTCATTTTAAATATTTATTACGCATGCGCATAGCTTGTAATTAGTTTAGTTTAGTTTAGTTATATTAAAATCCCGTTGTAAAGCGGCACTAGGTCTATTTTGGGACGGACCTTGTAATTTTGAAGCACGGCCAGATGACGAGGACGACACCTGAGCTGGCACCCCCTTTCCACACCACACCACACCAGGGGGGGGGAACGTTTGGCCCTGATGATTTTAACGTGCAACAGACCCCCTTACATGACAGTTCTTCGGTGGAATCGGGTCTCGAACCTGAAACCCTATGGCTCACGAGCCAGGACCTTTCCATAGCATGTGATTTCAAGCATTCAAAACTTTCCTTCATAAAAATGTGGTTTCTAGTTTTCTCTGTTAACAATAGAGTTATATGCAAAAAAAATCCCCTTAGCATACTCATACAGTCATTAAAGGCGATTCTTAAACACATGTATGATTCACTCACAAGCGATTAGATCTTCAAGAGACAAATAGTAGATACCCCATCATAATACCATGTTCACATATAACTTCTTCCTAAAATTTAATTGCATTCCTAAACTTTTTTCTGTACTTTTATACTTCGACAACAAGCTTATTCCTTAATTACAACCCATTTGAACTTTTTCTCGGAAGAAGAATTTCCATATGAGTCAATAATTCTCAAGTTCCCAAGAAGTGCAACCAGCAGCAACGTAGGTAATGACGGATGTGGCTAAAAGAAGTTTGCAATATGCATTTACATCTTTAACTAAACAATGAATAATGCATAAAAAAAAACATGCAAGGCATTACAAATTAGTTGCTTTGCGTGAAACAAAAAATAAACAAGTTTTATCCATACAACTTAAGCGTAGTAAAAGAAGAAATTTTCGTTATAAGGAATCTTTGAATTTTATTATAAAAGCGTGCAACATTAAATAAGTATATGAACTAACGAAAATTAGTAAATTCAGGTAATGTGGCAGTTAAATAGTCTTATAATAATTCAGCTATTTAATTAAAGTAACAAAACACCGCTTCATATATCTATCTGCCCTTATAATTATCATGACTGTTAATTAATATGATACAAATGGAGCAAATAAATAAAAGATTGGGCAAGTCAGAAATTCTGTAAACCATCAGGTTACAAGCAATTTGCACAACGCCACCAAAAAGAAAAGAAAGAGAGCAGAGTATGAATTACATTTCTCCAGAATTAGCAAACACCATCAGATTATAAGTATTTATTGATATTTCTATAAAGATATTTTCGAACATTATTTATTGTTATTTAAAAGTTTCAAAACACACACACAGCTAAATTCATTAGCAAGTCTCTGCAAACATTATTCGCGATTTAATATTATTTATACAGAAAATTTCAATTATAAAATCTCAAAAAGACCATTAGTGGTACAAATCTACAGATCAGATCTCTAACAATATTCGAGGCACTGGTAAATCATCATGATTTAATACTATTTGGTACATTTAAAAATTTCAAAGATACAACAAAACATGATTTAAATCTTTCCAAACCTAAAGTGGAAGCAAAAAGTTTCAAAAACACACACCGAAGATTCATTAACAAGTCTCCGCAAACAACATTAATCATTTAATATTATTTTGCAGCCAGCATGAAACATAAAATCTCAAAAAGACCATTAAATGTACAAGTCTACAGATCAGATATCTAATATCATTCGAGGCACTGATACACAATCACGATTTAATACAATTTTGTATGGGTATTACACTCAAAAATTCCAGAGATACAACAAAACATGATTTAAATCTTTCCAAACCTAAAGTGGAAGCAAAAAGTTTCAAAAACACACACCGAAGATTCATTAACAAGTCTCCGCAAACAACATTAATCATTTAATATTATTTTGCAGCCAGCATGAAACATAAAATCTCAAAAAGACAATTAAATGTACAAGTCTACAGATCAGATATCTAATATCATTCGGGGCACTGGCAAACAATCACGATTTAATACTGTATACCGATATACGATATCTTATACCGATATTACACTCCAAAATTCCAAAAATACAACGAAACATGATTTAAATCTTCAAGAGCTAACGACCACCATCAAGTTTCAACATTTTTCAAGACAGCTAATAAACTATACTCTCGCCTAATCCAATCCGCAAGACAGAGTCACACCTCAGACAGATAGGGGCAAGGGGAGGGGCCCGCTTTACAAATCGGTTCCACGCTCGCCTAATCACCAATCGTCGGCGAGTGCGAGAAAAGAGGCCCGTGGAAAGATTTTTATCAGTGTCTCACTTTGTTGTCACGCGAGCCTCGGGCTTGTGATGAATCGCCCGCTATCGCTAATGGCCAGGCGATGACAGAGTCGCGAATGGGTCCGACACTCTGAATTAGAATGTTATTGATGCACCTTCGGCCCGCTGCTGTGACACGCCGAATAATCTTTCTATAAAGCCAGCCGATGGCACCATTCGTGTCCGACGCACTAGAAACAAATTGGACTTCTTCGGAGGGCGATGCTTTTTATCCATGGAGATAGGGTGACACATCGTCCGCGATCTATGGGAAGGATTGAATAGGTCTAATGAAATATGATGGAGCTTTGCTCTGGTGGTTTTATCAGTTGAATGTGCTGTATCAGATAATTTAATTTACGAGGTCGTTTCGAATGGAAGAATTCATGTTTAGAACATAGAGGGAAATGGTTATTTGCTGTGCAGCTCAAAATATGTGGAAGTAAATGATATTACAAAAAAATAAAGATTTAAAGGAAGCAAGAACAAATGTAATTTAAAAAAAGAAATTATCATTTGTTAAATAATTATCTTGGAAAAAGATAGAAATTCCATTTCCTGCTTTTAGAATTCACTATTTTACTATGCAATAAGATCCAATTACAAAAAAAAAGGAATTTAATGTACAATGGCTTTCATAAAACAATGCATAAAAAAAGTATATTTTATATTTTCTAAGAAATATTTATTCCTTTAGAAGAATTTTTATGCAAAAATAGAGGTGGATACAAATTTACTTTTTAGGGGGGGGAGGGATGTGCTCAAAAATATAGTCTTAAGGAAACAGGGTACTGAAATCTTCTAGAGGGGTTGGGGAGGTCAATAAACAGCAATAAATCGACTGGGAATAAGGCGCCTGGGAGTAAACTGTGAGGTTACACACAATAAAATTTCTTCTAAATACAAAGTTAGAGTTGATATTTTCAAACTTTAGATACTTAATTACCTAGTAAATAAAAATAAGCGTTAATGCAAATTACTATTTGAAGATTATAAATCTCAACCATCAACATAAAATTTATTCCACATCATCCAGCTTCAAACACATGATACTATATATATATATATATATATATATATAATACATGGAGTATATGCAACATATTACTGTTTCTTTTATAATGTATAACATATAATAAATACTCTTTAATAAACATGTCGTCTTGATTTGATTATATCAAATGTATTACACCTAGTGTTTTTAATAGTGAATTTACAAGAGGTCCCCAATGGCAATATTGATTTTTCGTCAATTAAGGTTTTTTTTAAATTTCTTTTATAAAAATTTGATATATATTCCCACTAATAGATGGACTACAGAATTAAACTGGTTCACCTTTACTGTTACCTAAACAATTTCGATCAATGTATATCAATAACCATATCAACTACTCTAATGTGATCACCCTCTTGGCATTTCTTCCAAAATGTTAACTAAGGTTTTTGGGGAAAGGATTTATATTGCTTCTGTATCCACCCTATCCAACGATTGCGATTACTTTGAATTTAGACGAAATTGTGCATTTTTAAATTAACCCTTTCTAGGGCCGTGGGAAGTATGCTTCCCACCAAATTTATCAATCTTTGTATGAAATTATGTAGGTTAGCATAAGTTCTGACACATTTTTTTAGTAAGTCAGAAACTTAGATGCTTCAGTTCTTTATCTCAGACAAAATGATTTGTCTTGATTTGTTACTTAATTATTAATTAACCAAATTAATTAATTAATCAAATTAAATTTATCCAATAAGCTAAATGAATCCATTTTCTTATTCTAATTTCAAGCCTAAAAATATTTTAACATAATATGACTAGAAAAAAATGGCCCTTTAAAGGGTTAAAATTGTTATAATGAATTTGAAATCTGTAAAATAATAGCATATTCATGATACCGCAACTATTATTATTTAACACATTCCTGCAAAGTTCGTAATTCGTACGATTTATTCTAATATGACAATTAAACTGTCTCTTTTATATTGCGACCTGATCATTCATCTTCTATCAATCATAAATTCAATCATTTTCGTACTATTATTGTTTCGTTTACCGACATGCATGTGCTTACGATCTTTAATTTAATAATTAAAAAATTATTTACTTTCTATAGTTTTAACTTGGAGAAGGAAAAAATTTTCAGAAAAGAAATTTTAATTGATTACATAATTATTTTATTAAATTAATATAATTTAAAAATTCGAGTTAAAATTATTTTTTAGTTCCGTTCCTTCTTGATTTAGACTTATTTATCAAATTTACACAACGCCTAATAAAAAAAATATAAAATTTTTCATTTTAGAATTAAAATATTTCATAAATGTTTAATGCCGCTATAAAATCTATTTTTTTATATCTTTTGTTTATAACTGTTTACTATTTATTGAATTATATTGCTGTCTGCATGTATGATACATGGGTAAAACCAAACGTTTTATCTTCTTTCAGTCAATATTAACTTTGGTGAAATATGAGTGGAAAATAGTCTAAAATGCCAAGGCAAGATAATAAGAAACAAAAAGCACCAGAATTGTTTAAAAATTTAAAATTAAATTTAGCCACATTCTGAGAATATAAGACGGCTATTCTGTGAAGTACCGAATAATTTTAAATTGTCCCTGACGAAGACCTGCGCTGTCACATTGCTTAATAAGTTTTGTTAAAATATCAGTAAAAAACTACGTGGTCTCGTTGTATTTAATGTAATGTTGTTCGAATTGTTTAACTGGCCGGCGTCCTGGTCAAGGGGTATCGCGTCTTCCTCGTGATCTAGGCATCCCGGGTTCGAGTCCTGGTTCGGGCATGGTTGTTCCCTACCCAGTGTTCTATCTGTGAGGTGCGTGAATGAGTCCCCCTGTGAAAAGGGGTTGTGCAAGCGAGTGTGTGCGTGTTTCTTCTTCATATAAGCTAGAAGTCAGACTTCTGCCCTCGGTTGCTCAGGGGTCTTTAGCCTCAGAAGTTACTGTGCAAAAACTTGACTTAAAATAATCACATGTCAAAAAATAATCGTTTAACTTTAAATAGAAATAAGTGAGATTTAGATGTATCCAATAAAATGAATTAGTGCATCCACTTGCTTTTTGCTCTGTAGTAGCTATCCAAATTAATATTTTTTATCTCATATTGTGATGAATCATTGAACTAATATCCTTTGATTTAGCATATCTAGCTTGGAACTTGTTGTAAACTTTCACATTTTGTTATTTATTGGAAAACTAGTAAAATGCATTATCATTGTAAGTAGTCTGTGATCTTAGGCGATAATTTGTATTCTTGAGGGGTCGAGGTGGCTTTTAGATGACAAGGACTTCTTCTTGTGTACAGCCGACCACCCAGTCATCAATGAACAAAGAAATATCGACAGTGTCATGTCCGAACTGTTGTCTTTATTATAACTGGTCTATAACACCATTGACATCCTCTTGGAGACTGTTGTCCCTCAGCCACAAAGCGGTCAATCTCTGATATTCTCCCTCATCTCCCCACACGCAATGATAAAGACTTTGTGACATTTGGCCAGTTTTGGACGTGTTCTCCAGACATATCTCGATACAGATGAGAAGTTATTTTATTGTTGGGCGTCCAGTTTCGGAGCTTGATTAGTAACGCTGTGGCTATGAAATGTCGAAGATATGGGGGTTTTTGTAGATAAATTGCTCCAACCAGACCTGCTGCCTTTTGTACAAGCAATATATTTCCCAACTGGTCTGTTTCACCTTGAAAAACTTGGATCAACTGTATTGAAATGTTGCCTATGATGATAAATAACAGTTCTGAAGAAATTTCTGAGAAAATTGGCCCTTATGTGTTCGCTTTGAGTAATGTCTCAACAGCAAACTATTAGTTGCTAAAGCGTGTATTTATCTGCCAGTGTTTGGACATTGGTGTTTTAAACCACAATCAAAGGCACTGGTCACTTCATAATGTTATTCTAAAATGGATGAAATAGACTTTCTTACATATTGCTTATTAGAATACGAGTCTATATGGTAGCCCTACGATATTGTCCGACATTTAGAACGTTTTACAATGTCATGTAAGAAACATAATATATTAGAGCGGCAAAATACCTATTACAAAACTATCATTAGAAAATATCCATAAATGGGTATTTTGTTCGAATAGGAAAGAAATAAGTGATGACAAATATTTTCAAATACCATAAAATAAAAGCTTAGAGAATTGCAATAATAAACTTATTTAACGAGTTAAAACTTTTTAAACTCTTGTATCTTTCAACTCATTCAATTCTTACTTTTAGTTTGATTTTACTCAAATGAGGCACAAAAATGTACATTCTTGGAACGAATAACTTCAAATAACAATTCGAGGGTATATTATAGTTTGATAACAACCTTATGGTCACAAGCTTTTACGCTGGCGTCCTGGCATAGGGATAGCGTGGCTTCCCCGAGATCTGGGCCTCGTTGGTTCGAGTCCTGGTTCGGGTATGGTTATTCTTCTTCTGCGTTCTATCCGTGAAGTGTGTGAATGTGCACTCCTGTAAAAAGGGGTTGTGCAAGCGAGTGTGACGCATGTAGTAGTTAAGTCGTTCCTGGCGCTACTGAAAAAACAAGAGACGCTCACTCAGCTCAAATCACTGACACATCTGTCATCAGGCTTGTAAAGTGCCGTAAGTAACAACAACAACAAGTTATTAAACGTTATCTCTATGCCTTTTTACGGTATTCTGAATGCTTTACAATGTATGAAGGTATCGAAACTGCATAATTAGGTATTTTGAACGTATAGGGAAGATATAATTTATGGCAAATATTTTCAAATAACAACTTACAACTAAAAGCTTAATGAGCTTCAATATTAAAGCTATTTAACAAGTTAAAGCTTTTGAAACTCTAGTATTCTCCCACTGATCGATTCTCCATTGTAGTCTGATCTCCTGCAAACGGAGTACAACAATGTATCGTCCTGAAACGAATAACCCGAAATAACAATACTTAGAATGGATAGATAGGCAAATAATTACAATTTGATCTGAGTGCGCTACTAGATAACAATATCCACCATGATATATAATCGACAAAAAAAAGCAGAAAAGTACAACATCGCTATTGAGGGTGTGTCCTCATTTGTCTTAGAGGTACAAACTGGTTCGGATGATGAGAACAGCCATTTATTTCTCTCATTGTTGTGATTGCCTCGAGCCGTTACCTAAGTGCTTTTACTGCCGTCGATCATTGCCCCTATCACTAATCAGAGCCCCTGACAGATCAAAGCTTTTGCTATCTGCTGCAATCACTCCGAGCTCCTTTATATTTTTTTTTTCATTTGTTTTGGGATTTTTTTTGTGAGAGAAGGTAGGACTCTTTTTCTCTAAGTAATGTAATTATAATTGTTTGCCTGTTTGGCTCTGGTACTGGTGCAAGATTGCGCCAAGTGCATGGATTTTAGAGACAGAAAATGTGATAAGTACTCGATTTGAACGGTGGCTTGTTTTGCAAAAAAGTATAATTGGAATCTAAATCTAGCTATTATTTCCTTGACTGAAATGGTTTAAAGTTTATTATTTAGAAATGAACCAGACAGGATTAAATGAGAGAAAGCGTATACAGATTAATTTTAAAATAGGCTCAGTCAGCGGAAAACAAATTGTTTTAATTCAGTAATTAGGATTAATGTCATGGAATATATTTTTGACAGCACGACTTAGGCGTACAAATTTCGCAATCATTTTATTTTTAATGTGAACTCAAATAAAAAAAAATATACATAATGGTAAAGTTTATCATCGATATCTAAGATAAGCTCCTGATGTAAATAAATTTTGTAAATAATTCCGGTTTTGATTGGCTTTTTCTATGACTATAAGTAAAGCTTGTGGTTAAACATTTAAAAACTTATATCTAGATTTGTCGAAACCAGACTTAAATCATGAGGGTCTTTAATTTTGTCACTGTTATAATCTCCAACTTCTGAAATAAGTATAAGGTGGGTTCAAATGAATGGGTACGAAACGACACGATGATGTGTAATCAAAGTTTTTATTCGCAAGCAATTCCCAGAGGTCTAATCAAAGCTATCCCACTATTGCACTACACAAAGCATTCCCTGTTCCCGTAATTCCTGCGAAGTTTTATTTATTTCATTTTAAGCTGACCAAAAAATCGCCAGGTGACATGACCGGGCTGTAGGACTGATGCTCACCCCCCTCCTCCACGCACACACATATACACCTTAAATTTGGCCAGTACACTTTGTGTAACCTTGGGAGACGGTGAGCGAGCGTTATCGATATGCCGAATCATGGAACAGCCCGGGCCGTTTGCTCTTGATGAACTTGCGTAGGCTACGGAGTATTTCACACGGCACTACTAGTGGTTGTTCCGTACTCGAAGAATTAGGTGAGTATCGGACCCACGAATGCGCATAATCACGCCAAACGCTACATTTGCTTTTAAAGTATCGCATTACGTTGTCCCAAAGCGGCCTAATCAAATTTCAACTGGTTTAGTTTTTATGGCGTTTCGTACCTTTTCATCTGAACACCCCCTCATAATTTTACATAAGAGAGGTTTTAGATGCTTTTTGTTTAAAAAAAAGATTACCATATTTTATAAAGAGTGTTTACTTTTTTAATGTGTCTATATAGTCTTTCATTTTCAAACAGAACAGAATAGCATATGTATACATGGAAAAGTTTTAAATATGTATGAAATCCATACATGCATTATTATTGTTGTGGTAATTATACATTGTCTTACAATACTTACGGTTTTTAATTCCGAAGACTAAACAGTAGAGCGCAAATGTTCTGCATGGAATTAGCTCGTACAAAAGAATAAATCGAAAAATAATAGAGCAGGAATATGCAAGCAACTGAAATGCAACAACATATGGAATACATTACTCTGACTCTTTAGTCCCAGCATTGGCATAAACTGAATATTCATATTCTTCGGCATAAACTGAATAACAATGTAAACGGATCTACCTCGTTTTCACGTCGAAGTCACGCTACAACAACAATTTCATATTTTGCATTTGTATTCATGGTGAGAACAACGAAAGAGAAATGAATTTCACTATCAAAGGATGTTTTTCACATTTGTATATCAAAATATAATGATAAACATGTGATCAAGCATTCTGAAATGATTGCTCTAATGCGTCTTATGGTGTGTGTGTGTGTGTGTGTGTGTGTGTGTGTGTGTGTGTGTGTGTGTGTGTGTGTGTGTGTGTGTGTGTGTGTGTGTGTGTGTGTGTGTGTGTGTGTGTGTGTGTGTGTGTGTGTGTGTGTGTGTGTGTGTGTGTGTGTGTGTGTGTGTGTGTGTGTGTGTGTGTGTGTGTGTGTGTGTGTGTGTATTTTAGCACATTATCATCAGAAAATTAATGGAATCCAACATCATTTTGTTTGTTTGTATATGAATTATAGCGAAAATGTTGTTATAATAAAAAGAAATTAGAACTCGTGACTTTCAAACATTTCTACGTTTTAGGCCTTAATGAATTTGAAAATATACATTTTTTGGAATTATGCCTGTTTGTTTGTCCGTCCGTCAGAGTGTCTTGAACACAAACACTCTTCAAACTAAATGGATTGAGTTCGGCATATGGATTTAAAATCAAATTTTTAGAGTTTTATCAAATTTTGAACGAAATTCATTCAGAAAAATGTCTATCTATCTCTTCAAATTTAAGGTAATACGTTAACTACTAAATGAAAATGACATGAATGGAATTTGATATATTGATTTCGAATCTAAAGTGCAATTTCTCGCCAAATTTTGAACCAAATCTATCAAAGGATTGACTGACTGTTAGTTTTTACTTTCACGTGCATGCATGTAACCGCAATTGCTTATAAACACAATAACTTACATTGATGAAATTAATTTGAAGTTCTGACTGCATCTATAGTCCGTCAAATTTTGGTCTCAATCAGTCGAAAAGAAAGTTTTCTAAAATATATATTTGCGTAATAGATTCAGTAGTTACACAGGATTCTTGTCAAAGATTCCTATATTTTGTAACTGCTTTTCACCAATGCCATACAAAGCATTCGCGGGTTTAACCAAGTTTCAAAATTGTATGAGAAGAGGGGGGTGATAACTTCTTTTGGGGTAGAACACGATAAAATTTCGGAGAAACCATTCCTACTACTTACAACTTATAAAGCAACTTAAACCACGAAAGCAAAAGTAATAAATATAAAAGTCAAACAATATCAAAACTATTGCATTATTTTTGAAGGTATATGATTAAAGAATTTCATTTATTAACCATAGCTTTTTATTGAAATCATACTCCGTTTTTACTGGTCATTTTGAATCTTAGTCAAATGACATGTGTAGCAGCTATTTAGATTTTAAAATCACGATTAAACATGTAATATTCACAAATGTACAGCGAATTATCGGTGCAATCAGGGTTTAGTTCTCGGGCTGTCAAATTATTCCTCAAATTCGTCGTTAATTCAACAAACTTTACATTTAAATATGATTTATAATCAGCAAATTTGAAATTCAATTCCTTGCTTTATAATACGATACCCAAATTATATCCTAATTCACTTTCGCATTTGAAAAAAGTAAGTCTTAAAATAATTTATCGGTGATTTGTTCTATTTACTTTAATTTATTTTCTTATAACTTATTAAAATTGGATGCATCTATACAATAGAAACTACGATTTAATAAATTTTTGGTTCAAATAAGAAACCTTGCTTAAAGATGTATAAAAATTTAAAACTTCAATTGTTACAATTAGTTTCTATTTATTTATTTTGTAAGAATACAGAGCACTTTATTATTTGTCAAAGAAAGGAATTTATAACGTGCACACCTACTGCCTTATTATGACGATACTTTTCAACGTAAGGAGTAACAATTTCCCATACTTTCAGCATCTCTCTTATTTCACTGGAAGGTTGCTGCACAGATGAAATTATTATTAACTCTTAACTCCTTAAATCTCCTCTACGGCCTTTTGCTGTGACACAGAATACAGCCCCATAAGTTCTTTTGTATTTCTGACTGTGTTTCTCCTCCAGCTCACAGATGCCGTTTCTATCCACCTCTAGTCCCATAATTTTGGCTGCAGACACAATCTTGTTGATTAAGGTCACAGATACTTGCACAAACTCATTTGAGTCACATTCGCCAACGATATCCGGGCTAAAACTACTTACATGAGGAGTTCAGGAAAACAAAGTTCTTTTCGAACAAGCGGTCGACACAGACTGATATAGATCATTCCAGCATGTTACGTCACGATATCTCCTTGACTCTCTTTCAGCGAAACAACGCTCATCAAATGTGCGGGGTTTTCTCCCCTCGCTAAGCGAATCGTCTTTATGAGTTGTTATTCATTAAAGATTGAGTTTTGTCTGTAATCTTTAAGATCTGCAAAATCAGTACGTTACATTCGATTGTCAGGATGTATATAGTGAGTATGATAGTTCGATGTATATAGTGAGTTCCATAATCAGAATGGCAATTCATGTGTGGCAAGAAATATACTTCCGATGTTTGCCGCATATCAGATAGAACGTAAGTTAAATGCATAGAATAAAACTTTGTTCCCTCCAAAAATATATTGAATGCATCTCTATCTATAGTTATTCATTAAAGATATGATTTCTTCTTTTTGAATAACTCTGCATTCGCTTCATCTTTAAGCTTCGATAATACTTTCTAAAAAGCTGTTGTGTATTATATAATTCTTATTAGAGAGTATTATTTAATTAATATATGATTATATTTGTTCGGCTTAGCTTGATTAAATAAACAAATTATATATTTCCAATATATACTTTAATCCGTTAAATATTTTTTTTATCATGTGAGAATGTGATATTATTTTGGTTTGGGGTTTTTGAAACTTCAATATGCACGGCCAGAAAATTAGCAATTTATCGCTTATGAAGCATCAATTTTTCGCCTTAGGGTTATTAAAATTTTAAAGAAGATAATCACATTGGTGACTTCTCGGCAACAAAAAGTTACAACTAGACACGAATTCCGCTATGTATCCGCTTCTCCTGTCTAGCCAATAAAAGGTAGGATGGTAAGAAGTTATCGATGAAGCACAGAGAAGAAATTGGGAACGAACGCGAAACACCGAGGAGAGGTATCGAACCTTAAAGTGACGCATAATAATATGATTTTTTTTTTTTTTAATTTTCAATTTTTCTAGATGGCAAAAAAAGTTTTCGAACTCGAACAATCTTGAAACGGAAAAAAAAATAGCATTGCTTATTCTAAAAGTTGACATTTGTACAATACAATAGTCATATGATCATTCCAAACCAGTCTAAAACAGATTTTCGAAAGAAAAAAAAAAATCTGGCAAAGGGGTAAAGTTTAGGATATTGAACGATTTTGAAATGGGGGGGGCATCGCTTTTCTAAATATTGACGCATGCGTAATCTGACAGTCACGTGATTGTTTCAAACTGGTTTTTCAAGAAAAAAATTCTGGTCTGGAGGAAAAAATTTTAGAATTCGATTGATTTTGAAAGGGTGAAAAACCATCGGGGAAACACCACGTGACTTAAAAAATAATGTTCTCATATGATAACTTGAAATCTGCAATATCAGATTTCAATCTTTTTATTATTTTAATATTGCATTAAATGCAGAGAAAAATTCATATTAATAGCAATAAAATAAGTACTAAGATAAATATAGTAATGGCAAAATAAACTTGCTATCACCAACTTATATGTGATTGGCTCGCATGGTACATAAATGATCTATTTTTGCCAAAAGATGACTTGTTTTTAGAATTGTCTTATCGTTAAATACATAAGAACCAAACATCCAAGTAGCCATTAGGCGGAACCTATTTGCCAGCTCCAATTGCAAACTGTACGCGGCCATCAGAAATAGAAGGAAAAGTCACGTAATACAAGTTGGTCCAAAAGAATGAGACCATTCGATCAATTCCTTACGGCCTATCTGATTTTTTCTCTCTTTCCGGTGATGTGAAAACGCGCCAACGTGAAATTCGATTGCTTTGGCGATAGTTCTTATTTCCGGAACAATCTTTCATCTTCCAAAATAGAAAGGATTCGATGAAAAAAATAACATGACTGAAATATACAAAGAACAAAAGTCTATAAGGAAGAAAAAGAATAAAAGGGAATCAGCCAGTTAATGTCCTTCTATTATTCCAGAACATTGCACATCGCTGAAATATGATCGTTTCCGCTGATCTATGAAAGATAATGCTTCGTTCAGACATTGAGAAAAGATCCAAAACTCAGATTTTGCTAACTTCCAAAATTGATTTTGAAAGAACTGAAGTTTAAACTACTTTGACATGTCGTGAAAAATGGTGAATTTTTGCCATTTTAAAAAAAGTATAGTCTGCCAAAGTGTAACGGAGTGCCTTATTTTTAGATTTTTTTTTTTAAAAAAAATAGTAGTTTAATGTTCTGACAAAGTAACTTGTCATGCCCGCTTATCAAAAAGATATTCAAGTAAGATGACACTGTAACATTTCTTAACTTTGTCAGACAGCAAACTTGGATAAAAAGTATGCGATATATCATACAATTCCTGACGTTAAAGTTTTCAGTTCTAATTAATAAAATGCATATATTCTCATTCTTTTAAAAAAATTTCAAATGCAAAGCATACAAAGTGAAATTATTATAAATGTCGAAAAAAAAATTCGAATTCGAGATTTTGTATTCTTTACCCTGAGTCTGAAGAAACGCATTTTTGGAATTATTCCTGTGTCGGCGTAAACAAAATAACTCAAAAACGCTTTCAGTTAAAGTAAGGAAATTATGTTCCAAATTTTATACTAAATTTTTAAATTTCTGTCAGATTTTCCATGCAAAGAATGCTTTGCCTGAAAGACGATAACGACGAAATGTAAAGAATTGGATGGATAAAATTTGGTACAAAGTTTTAGAATATAAAGTGTAAATCCTTATTCAACTTGGTACCTAAGGAGTCGACCATCCCGCCAGTTTATACACTCATATGCATGTCCATAGAATAACTCAAAAGCGCAGCAATTAAAATAAAGCAAGTTTGGTAAGTGATCTGAATGGCGAAATTGCAATTCTTTGTAAAATTCTGATTCTAACCGATTAAAAAACATTGACATTCAAAATATATATTCTATTTTCTTCATTATATTGGGCAACGTAAAAATAGAATCATAAAAATTTATTCGAGATTCTGAAAATAAAAATCTGAGCACTCGTGGCATATACAGCCTTGCTTGAAATCTCCAATTCTATATTTGGGGTATAAAGAAGTATGTAAGAAAGTTCAGGGAAGACCATTCCTTTCGATTTATCATATTAAATTTTCAAAAATAATAAATAAATAAGTAAAAAGATATATGACGTTTATTTTGAATGCCAGGGTACGGGAGTTAAAAAACATCTTTTAAAATTTGATGCCAACATTTGTTTAGTTTATTGAATAAAGAAAACAATAAAACAATAACGATATGATATAATATAATAATATGATAAATATAATGATAATGATATGGTATCATATAGTATAATATTACTATGGGATGTTTCCAAAAGATTAAATATTTGGTGCAGTGGATGTATGGTGAACAACAGGTTCAGTAACAGACGACGGCAAATTGGTAATAAATACTTTGCGCTCAGACAAAATTTGCAGGAAAGAGACTTTATTCAACTATTCACGTCTCCTAAGCCGTCTGCTTCTCTCAACTTTTGGCGTACTACTGACTGGCTTCCCTTCAATTTCCCTTCAGACAAAAATTTCAAGAAGGATCATTATGACTCGCGTTTTCCAATGGATGCATCGCCAAGTTACTTGTAGACGCTGGAATCTTCGATTTTGTCACCAAATTCATCGTCAAAGCTGGGGATTACCTGTGGACGCTGGAATCTTCGATTTTTTCACCAAATTCATCGCCAAAGTTGGGGATTACGTGTAGAAGCTGGAATCTCCGATTTTGCCACCAAATTCATCGCCAAAGTTGGGGATTACGTGTAGAAGCTGGAATCTCCGATTTTTTCACCAAACTCATCGCCAAAGTTGGGGATTACCAACTCGGCATTCTTTCAGCATCCGTTATAGCTATTTGTAAAACTATTTTTCTTATCAAGAAACTTATCGCGATAGAAAGCTATACGTTTCATAATAGTATGATGTGAATATAATATAATGATAAATATATGCAGTTAGTTATCGCATTATACAATAATTAAGATTTGTTGATTTTAGAAACCACCCTTGATTATTAACAAGCAAGCTTTTAACAAATAAGTTTTATTACCACGCATGAAATCTGAACGCAAAACCATGTTGCAGATTTCAGCGTTAAGTTTCATAGTCGTTCTCCAAAACAGCTAGTCACCACATAGTCGTAAATTTTAGTCACGCTTCATATTTCGTGCTAATTCACATGATGGATTACAGCACCGTTTTCTGATAAATGAATCCGTCAAAAGAAAGCAATGCCCCTCCATAAATAAATATTTTACTCCAACAAACATGCTCAGGATCCTGAAACTTAGCGCATCGTTAAACACTATTTATAATGCTGAAGAAGTTCCCGTAATTTGTGTTTTATAGCTAGAAATATAATTGTTATAAATGGTTCGAATCTTCTCAGCACTGTAGGTTCGGAGGTGTTTATAATGTCTCGCGTTATGTTTTTAGTTATGAAATAATGACTTATTCAGGTTATTTATGAGAACACTTAAGACGTCAAAAGTTTCCTGTCCCATGTTTGAGTCGCACGTGATGCTTTTCTTTTTCCTTATTAAATGAAAGAATTACATCTCACAGATTTTATTTTGCTATTACATTGAATCAGAGAAAGTCACTTAAAACCAGCACAAAAGATAAACGACTTTGTATCCTTCTTTGTCTAAAGGGTTTTTTTTTCATGTCATTTTTAAATATCGGTAATTTCTTTTTCACATCATCACCCCATCCTATGAATTTTTGAATTTTAACTAATCTGCCTAAATTGAAAACGCACAAATTATTTTTATGTAGGAAAACATAATCTTAATCTCAACGCATCAAACCTCAGAAATTATTGCAACACTAAAATCGCGAAAAAAAGAGGGATATATAAGATACAGGACACCATGTTACAGCAAAAAACCTGTCTGGTAATTCTGGGAACTCATAGTTCTTTAAGAATATTTGGTAGGTCTTTTCTTTCAAGTAAATGCGGTTTCGAACAAATAAACTTCCACAATGTCAACCCAAATACTGATGCTAAAGTTTGCTGTTCTGGTACATGTAAATTTCCAGAATCTTCAACATTGGAAACATTTTATTTTTAGGAAAATAGAACGCACTAGTGTTTTTTTTGGGTGGGGAGGGGGTTCGATTGTCGGTATTTCTCAAATTTCTTATATGCATACCCATTTTCTTAGTAGGTTGCCTTTTACCTGTTGTAAACTATTGCAATAAACACTTTAAAAAAAAAAAAAAAAAAAAAAACTTCTGCATTCTGTGAATTTTGCTTCAATTTAACAATCCATAAACAAATTATTTTTCTTTATATTATTCACTTATAAGAAAATGCATTGTTAGGCAATTCTTACATTAAACATTTCTTTGAAATACCCTATCACATTTACTGTAGTATATATTTAAGCATTTCTTTCAATATCTGAAAAAGAAAAATCTCTAATCTAATCTTCTCTAATAAATACTATCAAACAAAAAATAATTTGAAGGAAAATAATAGATGATTTTAGCAAAATTCTCCATTTACGCCTTGCTGGAATTGTTTCATAATCACATAATATTTATTTGTATCTATAGATTTCTAGATACATAATATATGAAAAACAAAATCTATTCAAGTTTGTTGATTATATGAATGTGTATACATAAGCCAACAGTAAGAAAAAGCTGTGAAATTTTTTATCTGTATAAAAAGTTTGACATTAATTATGAAGTTATCGATTTTCTTTGTGTTTTGTTTCTAATTTTCTTTAAAAAAGTAATATTTCTGACATTTTGTCTCTATTTCTGTTACGATTTTTTTATTTTATTTTAATCGTTTGAACTATTTATATAACCATCGTTGTGCTTAAACCGTTATATGGTACACTTGCTCAGAAGCAATATGTGTTTTCATCGTCCCTTATTAAAGATCTACATTTTCAAATGCTTTATTGTAATGATATTGTAAGCATGCTATCGTGCATTGATTTCTGGATAATTATTAAAATAAATTCCTAAACATTAATTAAATTCAAATTGTAGCAGTTTTATAACTCTAAGACATTCTCTTTTGATACAACAAATGGCATACCTTTAATAACATAAAGGTACATTTCCCATGATCGTTCTTGGGTGTCATTACTAGATTGTATTCGAAGTGAGCGTCGTGTATTTTCGTGTTCGTGTTTGTTTTGTCTTGTGAAATGTGAAACACAGAAAATAATTAAATAACTGTTCCCGAAGCTCGTCTGCTATTTTCATCTACCTCATAATGAAGTTATAAAAAGTCTCGTCCCTTTATAAAATTAATTAATTAAAATAATTTTTAAAAACACGCAAATATATTGTACAGATCCTAGTTATTTAGTATGAGCACCCTCCAAACAATCTTTACCACAACTTTTTATCTTTTGATAATTAAATAGTTAAAGACTCCCAGTAATATATTTATACTCTAATACAATCAGCATACTGAATAATATCACTTATCTTCATCGCGCAATAATTCAGAAAATTGGTCTAACTCATTATTGTTCTAATTCAGAATAGAGGACTTCGTAAGCTTTGCAGAGTTTACAACCAACAAACATTCCAAATTAAACATTCCAAGGAAGAATGAAGCAATTTTAACCACCAAAATTAGCAATTCCTTATTCCATTGGAAATCCACCGAAATTGAATGATCCTTTGAATGTTCAACCAAAATCTTACATTCTCTCTCTCTTTAACAAAATCCCGAAAACGCTCTCGCATTGTAGAATAGGTACATACTTCATCTCTCGGTAAACTTTCCAAAGGAGCACCCCCCCTCCCCTTCTGATTCATTCACACATAACAACTCCCCCGATTAAGGTTCCCTTCCATAATCTACATAACATACACCGAGATGTTATGAGTGTTTCAAACCATTAACATAGACACAATAAAGTTACAATTCCCAAAGTTTGGCAACGGAAAGAGAACGTGCATTCCAAGACGTACCCCACACAGTCATGATGAGGACGTTAAGTGAAGTTTGCTTTCATTTGCATAAAATTATGTCGCAAATCGAGTTTAAACTAGAGATACGCGCACGAAAACTGGGTTTAATTTGTGAAGAAAATCCAATATTTTGCTGCTCCTAATGGCACGGGTAATGATGATGAGGTTCTAGGATAAATGCAACGAGCCCAGACGAGAAGTAAAAGTTGTAGTTATTAATCTAAATCTTCGAATCCGCTGTTTTGGAAGGATGTAGTAGGTAGACATTCATTGATTTTGGAATGGTGGAAAGTTTCGAAATAGAAGTGGTTTAAGTCTTCTGTGGAACATTGCGAAGGAGCATAAAATAAAACTAGAAATCATATGGACCTTTTTTAAATTTAAAATATATTCAGCCAAAGTTTACAAAAAATTATAAGCTCTATATAATAATGTTTAAACAATGGATATAAAAATTACTCTTCTTTTATTTCTATTAATAAAAATATTTCTTTTGTTTTATGTTTTGAATTTCTTATATAGCATACAACTTAAATATACAGTAAACCTGTTTTTGTGCGGTTCTTTTAAATGCGAGTTTATTTTTGTGCGATTTCTTATACGTTATACGAATTCCACCGGTGTTAGCTTATAAATCGATGAAGTGTTTTTTTATTAATGTACTTATGTACACTAATACAATGTGTATGATATACAATATGTGTATACATCACATAATGCCAATATACCAAAATAAGATAAATATTATATTCCAATAGTAAGTCAACTCTAAAATCTTTAAGTGGTGAAAGTGATTTTGAATTAGTTCATCACAAGAAATTGCGTGTTTTGAATAACGACGAATAGTATTGAATTTTGTGTATTTGGAAAATTTCTCCATATTTACAATGAGAAATTAAATTTTAAAAATTTCCATATGTAATTTAATTATTTACTTTATTTGGAAAGCACTCTCTCATTATTTCATAAATCTTCGATAGATTATCTAAGACATTTTTTATGCGGTCTCTCACCACCGCATAAAAAATTCTTTAATATGTTGCAAAATATTATTTCTTATAGGTATTTATGAAATTTCGGAAAAAATTTTTGTACGATTTATTTTATGCTGTCCCCATCTACAGCACAAAAAAAGGTTTTACTATATATATTATACGGATAATCCCTTTATAAGCAATATTTATTTTCTACTTATAGTAAAAAAAGTTTTTTTTTTTCAAAATTTCCAAATGCTACCATATAGTTCAGTAACAACACTTTTGCGTTCTGTTTTTTATGCGATTTATTTTATGCGGCCCCTTATCTACAGCACAAAAACAGGTTTAACTATACATATATTATATGGACAATTCCCTTATAAGCAATATTTATTTCCTACTTATAGTAAAAATATTTTTTTTCAAAATTTCCAAATGCTACCATATATTTCAGAAACAACACTTTTGCGTTCTGTTTTTTTATGCGATTTATTTTATGCTGCCCCTATCTACAGTAAAAAACAGGTTTAACTATATATATATTATACGGAGAGTCCCTTTATAAGCAATATTTATTTCCTACTTATAGTAAAAATATTTTTTTTCAAAATTCCCAAATGCTACCATATATTTCAGAAGCAACACTTTTGCGTTCTATTTAATTTGTTAATAATCTGTTCTCTTTTACAAAAGATTCCAATATTGACTTATTCTATATAGTTAAAAGTTTTTTATTATATGATATCTTTATATTAAGCTTAAAGATTGAATTATGAGAATTTTAAAATGATTCCATGAGAAAATTGTTATATGGTTATGTGACTGTCATTCGGTTATCTACTTTTTCAAAATCCTTTAAAGAAGTAGCTTATCTTATTCATTATAATAACTTTCTTGATTTTCATAGGCTTCCAAAATTCGCAGACAAGAAAAAAAAATTCTTTTTTAATAGTATTTAATTTGCTGTGTTGTGCATAATATTTCTTTGAGAAATTTAAAATTCAAAGCTAAAAAGAATGCCATGAAATTATATTATTGTGGCATCCAGACAACACGAAAATTGGACAAAATACCAAATACTATGAAAGAAAAAAATCGTCTGAAAGAAAATAATAGATGATATTAACAAGGATCTCCAATATGTTTTGTTGGAAATATTTCGAAATCACTTAATATTTATTTGTATCTGACATTCCAAGATACAAAAAATATAATTTATTTGAGCTTATTAATTATATGAGTGTGTCTTCAAAAACCAACAATTAAGAAGCTCAGATAAATTTTTCTGTACACAAAAAGTTTGATATTAACTAAGAAGCTATTGATTTTCCATATGCGTTGTTTTTAACTGGTATTATTTTCTTTAAAAAATGTTGCCATTTTGTTTGTATTTCACTTACAAAAATATCATTTTTCATTTGAAGAGCGTAATTTACATTCTTAAATCAGTCCTTGCAAAGCCATTATTTAATTTTGTGTAGCCATTCATATTCTAACTACTATATTATCATAATCTCTTAATTGTTTTATAATTTTCCTTTGTATATTTGTGATATTCATCATTTCATTTCAAATATAGATGATATTTATATACAATTTTGTGATCTGTATCTCTGATATGGACTCACCTGAAAACTTTCAGATGTACAAAAGATTTACTATCAAGAATTTCATTTCCGAAAATAATTAATGCAATAGTAAATGAAAGAAATTGTTAATATCATCAATAGAATATTAGTTTCGCCACAAATCTCATAAAATTTCGATTCATCATAATTTATTGCTATCAACATTTTTTTTAATTAGATTAAACATTGCTTATGAACATTATTCTTTGCTGAGAATATAAAATAATGATAATTGAAGCGCAGACGATTATTGTTTATATTTTACGGAGCATTTAAAATATTAAAAAAAAATTTCCCCCTTGATTTATATTATTTATATTTTATCATGCATTTAAAAAAATAAAAATAAATCAATTTTTTTTTCTTAATTTCTATCATAATGCACTTTAATAAAAAGCTTAACAGTTTCATATGATTTTTTTTTTGTCTGTTTAGTTAAATTTTTTTAAAATATTCAAACTACATTTAAATATTATAAGGACTTGATTCACTGTGACTTTGACTGTCGACTTCTTTTCCAGCTGACATGAAATAAAAATTATTAACGAACATCATTCCACATAAGCGATCGGAAATGGAATCCGACTCCCAATGTTACTGAAAATAATTAACGAACTTAATGTCTCAATTAGCTGTGTTTCTGTAAAGAAACAGAACAAATTTTCCGAATCTGGAACATTTTTGCACCAACTGAAATTTATGTTTTAAGAGTAATTAACAATGCGACATGATTTAATTATCGCTTGCTAATGTGGGTGATCGGAGCATGCAGAAAACGGTCCTTTTAGTTCTTGTTGTCGGCTGTTAAAAGTATTGATCCGGATGACACGTCGAGCAATTTTAAATTATTCGAATCTTTAATTGAAGAATGTTTTGCTTTTGAAACGAGTTGCAGTTGTAGCAATTAGAGGAGAATGTTTCCCTATTAAATTTCACTGTCCCTCTTGTTCCCGTAAATTGCTTCCCTAAATGAGTTCTTATTGTTCTAGATTCTTTCTTTCCAAAGTGAAAAGGAAGGTTTTCTAGATAATTTTAATTAATAATTTAAGCAACAATTCTTTTAAGAGTATTTTTTTATGGATTATATCAACTTGTCAATATTTCTAAATATTTTTATTCATGGCAATACCTGCTGTTCCCCGTGAACAAGCAGCTTATAATGTACAGGGTGATTCAAAACTTATCGTTCGTCGGGAGTTAGGTAATAGTCAGGAAATCGATTTCACATAGGAAAGTATGTCCGTAAATATACGCATGCATATGTAGAAAGCGCTATATGTGTCCAACCAGTGTAACAGCTCGCTCGACTACTTTTGCTGTAAGTCGTTTGGTACGAGAAGCCATGCTATGCAACAGCGTTTTGCCGTGAATGTGTGGGGTGGAATCATTGGTAACTGTTTGTTGGGACCTTACTTGCTACCCCCACGATTGCCGACAAGAAATACTTAATCTTTCTAGAGACAATGTTACCAACTTTTGGGGCGCTGTTCCTTGACATATCCGCCAAGATATGTGGTATCAACATGCCGGGGCTCCAACCCATAGGACAATTGCTGTGCGTGATTATCTGAAAGAACACATAGAGCTCCTTGATCAGCAGAGATGGACCGATAGCTTGGATACCCAGGTCACCTGATCGGCCATGGAGTTCTTTCTGTGTGTGTGGGGGGGAGGTGAACGATCAAGTGTACTAGACCCCGTTGACAGTGAAATGGACCTCATTGCACGAATAATGACCTCCACAGGCATTGTCCGAGATATGCCAGGCTTTTTTTGAAAATGTTTGGCAGTCAATGCGACGGCCCTGTATTCGCGTAAATAGCTGAAATTTTGAGCACCTTCTATATTACCTTGTTGGAATAAAAGTCATATTCTTCACCACTTAACTGTAATGTTTCCTTGTGTTCACATCACTTGTCCATTTTGTCCATGCATATTATGTTTGCAGACATACTTTCCTATGAGAAATTGGTTTCCTGACATATTCCCTAGCTCCCACGAAATTTGAACGATAAGTTTTGAATCACCCTGTAAAATTACTAACCACTGTCTTTAATGTCAAATTTAAGTGAGGATGTTGGTTCTTCAATTAAATCATTTTCGGTGTTCTTTCTCTTCATGGTACCCTTGTCAAATGTTTTTAAGCTACTAATAATGACAGTTATTCATCCTATAATATTTTATGGATTTGACATCTGCTCTATTAAATTTGTCCATGCCCCTGTTTAATAATGGATTAATCACCACATTTAAAATTGTATAATTGATGTAAAAGTAAAAATTATTGTGTTTTATGACACCAGGAATACTGGAAATGACGAATGAAAAATTCATTTTACATCAAATTTCATAACAATCTTTATTTATCTAGGACGATTTGGAGTTTAATATAATAGAATTCAATTACGCTTAATTGAAGGCCAAAAATAGCAAAAAAAAAATTAAATAATTTATAATCAGATTTATGTGTAATTGTCAGCTTTATAATTTAGCTCATTTGATGCCAAAGATGTTTCTGAAATAAAATTATATTACTGAAAAACAATGCTGAAATAATTTTGCTGTGTAAAGCGACCATATGACGAAAATTTTAACACAATAACTATTACGATAACAATAAAAGGTATCAACCGCATAGCAAGTAATACTAGAAACAAATTATTATATAAAGCAGAGCAAGAAAACAAAATTATAAAAAAAGCCGTCATCATAAAATATCGAATAATTTTTCAAAACAGAAATATATGCCCTAGACAGAAATAAAGCTTTATATTATATCAAACAGATAAAAAAAGATTCCATATTTAAAAAAAAAATTTAATTTAATGGTATCACTGACGAAAGTTTGAATACGATTACTATTAGGACAACAATAAAAGATATCAACTGCACAGTAAATTTTATAATGCGGATAAAAAAAAATAATAAGGGAAAAAACCATCATCATAAAACATCCAATAATTTTTCAAAAACAGAAATATGTACCTTAGATTTAAAAAAAAAAAAAAAGCTTTATATTATGCAAACAGAATTGAAAGATTAAATAATATTTTAAAAAGTTTAAATTTAGTGGCAACAATGAAGAAAATATAAAAATGATAAATATTACAAAAACAATAAAAACATATCAACCACCCAACAAGTAGTACTAAAAACAAATCATTTTAAAATGTTGATAAAAAAAACCAAAATAATAAAAAATGCCATCATCATAAAATATCCAATAGTCAACAACAATTTCAAAAAATAAATACCCTAGACAGAAAAAAAAAGATTTATATTCCTTCAAACAGAATAAAAAGAATCCATAGTTTTAAAAAATTAAATTTAATGGCATCAGTGACGAAAAATTGAATACAATAATTATTACGATTACAATAAAAGATATCAACCGTATAGCAAGTAGTACTAAAATCAAATTATTTTATAATGCAGATCTGGAAAACAAAATAATAAAAAAAAAACCGTCATTATAAAATATCAAATAATTTTTCAAAAACAGAAATATATACTTAGCCTGAAAAAAAAAAGCTTTATATTATATCAAACAGAATAAAAAGATACCATATTTTTAAAAAAAAAGTTTAAAATTTAGTGGCATCAGTGACGAAAATTTGAATACGATAACAATAAAAGGTATCAACCGCAAGTAATTCTAAAAACAAATTATTTTATAATGCAGATCAAGAAAACAAAACAATAAAAGAAACCATCATCATGAAATATTCAATACTTTTTTAATAACAGAAATACATACCCTATACAGAAAAAACTTAGTATTATATCAAATAGAATACATTCCATAATTTAGAAAAAGGCTTAAATTTAGTAGCATCAGTGACGAAAATTTGAATACAGTAACTATTATGATAAAATAAAAGATATCAACCTCACAGCAAGCGGTACTAAAAACAAATTATTTTATAAACAGATCAAGAAAACAAAATGATAATGAAAAAAATAGAATGCAAGTAAAGAGAAATGCAATGAGAACCACCACAAAAACTCAGTTTCTTCAGCCAACCATAAAGTTTTGAATCTTTCATTCGAAATAGAAAAAGCGTTATTGTTTCAATTTCTTAGTCCCTAGACGGCAAGAAAATCATTCATGCCTTGCATATAGTGGTACGTTCCTCCACTAGTACCTTCATCAAATAAATTTTCTGTTTGGGAAAGCCAGCATACCTATTGAGAACAAACGGTAACTACAGCATTTGGCATCATTCCAAAAGGGATTCCAAGTTGATTTATCAGCAATGTCTCGTTGGTTTTCCAATAACTCACGTTTCCATCTTGCCTCCGCGAAGCTTCGCATTTTTTGTTCGCTCGCGTTTATGTAGTTTTGTTCTAAAATTTGTACAAACACATTTTTGTAAGCTGATATAACTATATCGTGTTTTTTTGCTGTCTGAAGCGGAAATTATCGGTTTTGGATTCATAGAATGCCTGTGTCTGACTGACTGACTTTCTGCTGATGTTTCTATAAATGTATGTTTTAATGGACGCAACAACTGCTGATATGTATTCTTTTGATGATTCATGACAATTGTGTGTTTCTTCTTTTCAGGTTATATTGTTATTTTGTTTCAAAACGTGTATTATTTTTTATTTAGACTATGATAGAAAAATTATCGATGCACATTTTGTTGTTTAGGAGTAAAAACTAATTTAGTTTATTCATATTATTGTAAAGGTTTATGGAAATATTTATTAAACTCGGGTTATTTTTTCTTCACTAGTCAGATGAGCAATAAAAAAACTATCTTTCCATTTAGATTATTGTTGCTTCTCATTATTATCTGATTATTCTAAGAAAAAAGACAAGGGTATTTTTTTTATATAAACAGGTATTTGCTTCCGTGGTATAGAATGATGTTGGGAGAATCGCCTGCACTCCGATGATGCATCTTACCTTATATATGAAGGGTTGGGGCATGGCAGCTTAGTACAGCTAGAGTTTCAGTCATGGCCGTTTAGTCTTCACTCTCAGTTTCCCTTTATGTTGTCACGATGACGGTCACTTAGATTTTCAATAGGATACCTCAAAAAGTGGGTGTAACTTAAGTTCTAATATGAGGGCATCAACTCTTCTTCCCTTTACTATATTCACTATTTTGAAGTAACACATTGCAATATATCAAAACTGACAAACTTATATAAGGATCATTATTTCTAAAATGTAAAAAAAAAAGAACAACAGATGTTATTAAACGGTATATGACATTATTTGATATTTTAACTAATTATTAGTAGTATTATTATTGCTTTTTTTAATTAAAGAAATTTTAATGAATATTATAGTGTATTTCTTTTAAAAATAGCTTGAATTAAAATATCCTTCTTCTTTTACAGGTAAGACTACATTCATGTTTTGCTTCACTGCTGTATTGATTAAATGTAAGTAAGAAATAGTTTGTAGAAACAAAGGACAAAAAAGTATATTCACACACAAAAAAAATATTCTTCGGAAGTTATTCTTCGAATTTACTTCTTTAAAATTTATACTTCGTTTCACTATAGAAATAATTCTTAAATCATGTCAATAAGACAAGAAGACATAATTTTTGTTGTATGTAAATCATGCAAATTCAATAATAAATATTTCTGTGTATATCTATTTTGAGATATAAATAAATAATGTCAATTATATTGTATTGATAATCAGGAACTAATCATATAAGAAAAATAACATTTCACAGGAAACATCAATTTCACAGGAAAACATTCATTTTAATACCACACCAAATGTAGCAATACCCTCTCTCCCAGTTTCTAAAGAAGCTGTTTATTATATCTGCTAAATGACAGACCCCAGCTAAAACTACAAAATTTTATTTATAGTAACTATGTCTTAGATAAAGAGCCCGAATAATATCAAACTGAATGAAAACATTCACTTCTGATTCTCACAGTAAAATACATAATAGTAAAAGGGAAAAAAAAGAACCACTAAATACATTCCATCACAAAAATATTTCTAGGTCTTTCATAGGATCTGTAAAGAAATCTAGTGTATCATACATCTCCAAGGAAACAGACCACACTGACAAGACAAAATCGGCAAAGATAAATGATATTTTCAACCACCCGAAGGAATGAGATGAGGAAAAAAAAAAGAAACAATGGGACATTATTATATCCAAAAATTCAACATTCGGTCCAAAGGGGAGGGAAATAATACATAAATAAGTAAGCAGCCACAAAACAAGTCAACTCCGTCATCCATAAAAACTCTATAGACAGTCCTAGTGAAACAACTCGCCTCTGACAGCTGAGAGATTAGAATTGATCTAGATGGATCGAAGGCGTTTAGACTTCATTGTTTATTAAACATACGGCGTGAAAAAGAGTGCCGGGACTATTAGGGGTGAAGGGATATATGTGAAACTTTTTCTAAGGGAGGAAAGGCATAAGCTCCTACGTCAATTTCCTTCAAATTATCTGACTTGTATTGTAATGCTTTTCTTGATTAAAACGCTTTCTCTTTTAATTATTATCTTGTAATTATGTATTATATTTTGGATTCTTTGGTAACAATAATCTTTTAATAGATGAGATGTCTTTTTCGGAATAAATAAAAGTGTGTGGTGTTACTTTGTTACGATCTTTCAAAGCATTCGTTCAATAACAAAGAAATGCTTAATTTGGGAAAAAAAAATTTAATTTTGATAATACAAACTTGAATTACAGAATATCAACTTGGTTTCAACTTGTTTTAGATATCATTCGTCATTTTGAGTGCATACACCACAATTTTAAGCCAATGATAAAGACTTTATTAGGAAAGAAAAATTTACATACTAAATTCTGAGCGTGCATAATACTTTCATTAAATTCAGCTCGTATAAAATATGATTTTAAAGGTGGGTTTACACAGCTTGCTATAATACATCCAGTGAGACCACGTATGCGCAGAAACTGTACAAGCTTGTTCGTTTATTTTTCAAATTTTTTATTTACAATTGTTTTTAAATGAATTTTAAAATAAATTAATAAAAGCATATTTTCACAGAATTACTAGAATTAAAAAATTAATTAGAATCAATCGATAATATGTTAATTAATTTTAAAAGCATTGTAATGAGAAACTAAGTCAATCATTATTAAAAAAAGGAGCCTCTTAATGTTTACTGCCTAGGGCAGCAAAATGCCTAAACTCAATATTTGTATCGCTGCTAGTGAGATGACATATCTACCACAAACATTTGTCCAGCTCCATTGCTGTTCTATATTTTTGTTATATTCTTTTTAATTATATAATTAATTTTCAACATTATATTTTTCATATAATGCAGAACATAAGATACGAAGCCCATAGAAATAAAAAATAACATTAAGTATAAATATTTGTCAATAACATTTATCTCGCAATTGCTATATTTACAAAAAGAGAGAGAGAAACCATTTATTTTATCCTATTCTAGTAAACAATATTAATACAAAGTAAATATATTTCCTTTATTTCATTAGCGCTTTCGAGTATTGATTTTAAGACGACATTATTCAAAATCCCAGTGATCGGTTGTACACAAGAAGAAGTTTACTCTTTCTTCGTGCATTCCGAAATTTCGTCAAAACATAAAAAAGAAAACAATTTATACTATTTCCATTTTTTTTCCTAGCTAATATCATTTCAAAGTGTCACGTAGGCAGGGGATGACTAATCAGAAACGCAGGTGTGAACATGTGAAACCAATAATATAATTTGGAAAGAGTTTTATTCATTGATTTTTACAAACCACCTGCTCATACCAAGCAGATATGAAATTCCGAACAACAAATTGGATTTTATGTGAAATGTATTTCCAGAATTGTCAAAAGAAATAAAATGAATTTCCATTAAAGATTGTATTGTTCTTAAAGGATGATAATTCGTTTTAACTAAGTACTTTTTTTCACAGATAATCAAATTTTACATTAAAATAAGGAATATCATGAAAGCTCTGTTAGATTTAACATACCTCATAAATAATGAAAATGACCAAAGAATTCCTGAAATCATT
Source organism: Argiope bruennichi (assembly GCF_947563725.1). NCBI lineage: Eukaryota > Metazoa > Arthropoda > Arachnida > Araneae > Araneidae > Argiope > Argiope bruennichi. The sequence continues at coordinate 58,194,806 of NC_079158.1, forward strand.
TTAAAGATTTTAATTATATAAAATAAATGTGTTTAGTTAGAAAATTTAGAATAAATTTTTATTTTTGACTAATTTATCTTTGTTATTTTCTTTGAGAATTGATATACTGATTAATTTAAACTTGTAGCAATTACATTACTCTATCTTCTCTTTTGGATAATAGATGGCGATGCCTAGTTAGGTACATATCCCATAGTGCATTGCGATTGTAAATAATGAGATGATATGCTGTTCTGTAGAGGTGCGAGCATTAATATCTTGTCTTTTCGTGTTTGTGTTTGTTTTGTGTGATCATTAATCATGAAAGGAATGTTCCTGAAAACATACATCCTGTTGCTTCCACTGCACGGATCATAATGATCTTCATTGCACCACAAATTCGTTTTATTATATCAAAACTTCCACATAAAGTGTGCTATGATTAGTCTACGCCTCTACTGATTTCTATTGTATTGATTCATTAATTATTTAAGCAAAGCATAGACAAAACATTCATATATATTAGTAGATTTAATTTGTATTATATACGATAATATTATTTATACAATATTTTTTTAACTTTGCACTTAATCATATGAATTTGATAAATTAATAATATATTAGAAAAATACTTGAATAAAAACGTATTCAAAAATTTGATAATGCAGCAAAAAATATATATTCGACTGACTGCTAACTATATGTGTGTAATAATTTATAATTAGATTTAAAAATATTTATTAGCATGTCTTTTCAATAACACAGCTTGCTTCGCAAAGATAAAATTGGTCTTTCCCGTATTTCATTCTCAGTTTAAAAATAGATAATAAGTATTTATATATCCATTTTCTTAAACAACCATAGGTAACGTATTGCTATGATTTTAATGATATGATAAAATACTAAAATATTTTATCCATTCGCTTCTAAGATAATTTTTTTTTAAATCTGAAATCTTTATAATCCAATTAATTGCTTTCTCGAAGCGTTAAAGTTGCGGATTTTTTTTTTTTTTTTTGTTAAAATAAATGAAGTGATAAATATTAAAATGTAACAATAAAAAAACTTGTAAATCATTTTAAAGTTTATCTTATCTTTTTTTTTCTCCTAAATTTGTCCAATATAATAATACAACAAGTATTATAAAAATGAGAAATGTATTAAGTCAGACCTAATTTAATTTTTACATTTTAACCCTGCTTATAATCAAAAAAATTCGTTTTCCACCTAATTAGTCATGCTTTAATTAACTGTAAAAAGCCATTTCAATCTTTATAATTTCTGTATTATTTTTGAAATATAACTATGACCCTGAACGACAGAATTTCCCATTGAAGATGGTGTAAAATGTCTTTCTTGCTTAAAAAATATATGTACGAGATAGAAGTATACATTTCCTCTATAAAAATGATCAAATTAATTTAACTTTATCTAGAGATTTAAAATGATATTTATAAAATGAATTCTAAATGTCAAAATTAATAAATACTAAACTAAATACAAAACTAAAAAATAAAGCAGGTTCTTATATACTGGATGTTAAAAAAAAAATCTAATTTATTTTATCTTGATGCCATATTGCTGGAAAGGAATTTCGTAAAGAAAATTATTAAAATTCATTTATAATTCTCCTAAGAAAATTCATTTGAAAAGAAAAAGATATACACTTTAGTACATTGAACGTTCTCTTGAAGAAATTTATCCTCAATAAAAAAATATTCCTAAACCTATCATCTCAAATATGAAGGATATTTCTTTAAATGCTTAAATACCAAATAAACAATCTCAAATACCTGAATTATTACATCTTAGCATCATATCAAAGCAAAACGAATTTTCAAATTACTTTTTTAAAAAGGGCTTTACAATTGTGTTAAAAATATTTGCTTTTAAAATTGCAGCTCGTGTTTAATATAATCCATTCTTTTGTCAAAGTATCTTTACTAGTAAAAATTCACCAGTGTCATTACTAGCTAAAATTCATTAACATGCTTGCATGTATTCTGATCATTTTTTCACTTTAAAAAGGCATTTATCGAGAAAAATTGGTATAATATACATCAATCAAAATATTTTCCATCATTTTCTACAACTTTTTCCTATTTTCGTCCAATAAGTCTTGCAGTTGATTGTATTCGATTTTTATTTTTTTCCTTCCTGCTGTTTTTTGTCATTGACATCGAAATCACCACTCTTAAATCTTTGAAACCAAAACCGACAATTAAGATATGATGGAGCAGCATCACTATAAGTTTCTAAAAGTGTCTGATGGACTTCGGCAACAGATTTCTTCAAATCAATTTTTAAAAAAAAGTAACGAATGTCGATAATGCAATTTGGGGCATTTTATGAACATACACTGAATAATTCAATAATACTAAATGGAAAACTTTCAAAATGATAACAATAAAGTAAAGTAAATTGGTAAAACCCAAAAACCATCGTCGTTCATATAGATACTTCGCATGTTGACAATAGATGTCGCTGATTAAAATACATGCAATCATCTAATATATCACCACTAGTAAAAGCCATCAATGTATCATCACTAGTAAAAAGAAGCTGCTTTAAAAGCTAATGTTCCAAATGAATTTTGTAAAATTCCTGAATTATATCGTCATTATATCACTACCCTGGCAAGCGAATTCGCAATAATTCTTTTTATAAAAGATTTTGCCACTCCTCTAAGATGAAGCAAGATACATTCCACTCTTTCATAAATTTACTTATGACAATAAAAAAATATATTTTTTTAATTACAGCCCTATTAAAACAGAACTAAGCAATATAAACTGGGCTGTGACTGAATGATATGCTCGATAACTATCCAAATTTTTGCATAAAAAACAACGGCCAACAAAAGTTCAAAGAATCTTCAAACTGTAGCTAAAAGAAAAATATCTACAAATGAAATTATTAAAAATTCATCGATGCATCTCCACGTAAAATAAAAAAATGCGGTTTAAAAAAATTGAAGTTCTAAGCAACTCTCACAATTTTTTGAGTTATCTAATCTACTATTATAATATTAGAAACGTGGTTGTGTGAGTTGTTGTCCCTTTGTATAAACACTCTACAATTTTTCTTTATAATCTTCCATTAAAAGAAAAACAAAGCTTCATTGGGTTTCTTTTTTCCATCAAAATATCATCACTACTAACAATTTAATCACTGAAAAAAATAAGGCTCTTTAAAAGCTGAAGTTTCGAATAAACTATCTTAAATTTTTAACTTATCTCGATATCATATCATTGGAAAAGCGAATCCTAAATAAAATTCCTTTTATCAAAAACACTTTACAATTCAGCTTAGAGTTCTCACTTTAAGCATGAAGCGAACCTCCAATTGAATGCGTTCCACGCTCTCCGTTGCCGGTCTTGTCGGCAGAGTATTTCTCTTCCCAACTTTTCAGCCGTCGCGAGGCATTCGAGTCGGAAATTGTTTGCATTACAAATTACTTGTGACAGGTACAAAAAGGAAGGCTTCTAGTTAATGCTGCTGTAACGGAATGCAGTTGCTGAGTGTGAAAATCGTGCCAGTCATCGACACGGAAGAATTTGGGGGGTGGACGGAAAAAAAATTTCGTCTTTCTTTTCCATCTTCTAAATAGCGAAATGAGAATGTTTGTAACTGAATTTCGATTTAAGATGGATGGGGCCTTATCTCTCTTTGTAAATTGCTCGCTGACTGTCTAAAACATTTTTTTGTTGATGATGACTAATATTGTAGTATTTATTCAGCAATTTATCATTAGTAACGGGCCGAGTTAAAAAGTTGCATCGTCTATTCGTGATAGTATAGGTGTAATTTTGAATGATAATGCATAATTTAAGTGATCAATGAAATGGCAATGTTTTATGAAAATGCGCTTACTTCTCATACAAATAGATAATACATTACTTAATTTTCTACATTCTTTAATGTTGTTTAATTTTCGAATTTCGAATAATTATTGTCTTTTGGCATCTCAGACTTATTTAAAATATTTTGGAAGAAAGTCTTCATACAATTTATAAAAGGGTTCATTGAAGGTTGATGTAAAAATTCCTTTATTTTGGTCGTTTCATAAAACAAACATGTTTTCTGACCAAAAAAAAAGGTTAATAACATTTACTTGCGCGTATTAAAATTTATTTTTATGCTACATCACCTCATATTCCGCCTTCTCTTAGCCGAGGTAGATATTTTACGACCCTATTACTCATTATGAGATCTATTTTTTTAAATAACATTTCCACATTTCAGCACATTATCAACGTGCCAATAATCTAAGTTTATACATTTTAATTTAATTAATATTTTGCATGTATTTGCTTTTATTTATCTATTATGACTGTTTAGCATTCAAATGTGTGTATAATGCTATTGAAGCTGATGTTCTGCATGATAAATATTATAATAATTAATGCAATGAAACATTTAGGAACTTTGCCAACTATAATTGATAAAATTTTAATATTATCCTATTATTTTATACACATGGAATTTATATTTTTATAAAATTATTTATTTGGCAACAAGAAAAATAATTTTTTTAATCGGTATGTTTGTAGCTTCTTTTCAGGCAAGGGATCTTAGGCAACTTCCTAGACAGCATAGTTGCAAATCCTCCATTACTACTTTCAAGGTCATTTGCCCATTTATGCTCTACATATGTTTTATTGTTCGATGTTAAAGCAATTCAGCTTAGTATTGTCTAATTTTCAAAATTCAAATAATTATTAAATTTATGCCTTCAGAATATAAAATAACATAGAAAATATTCTGAGTAAAAATATTTTCGTTCATTTCTGGAATATGACGTATAGTAGTATTTGTTGAAGAATGATATAAAAAAAACTACCTATTAAATTATTATATCAAAGTGTCAACTTTTTACAAGAGGATGGATCAAATATAAATGGACGTTATCTAAAAAAAAATATTTTTTTTAAATATTACTTACCAAAATGACACCAATGTTATTTTCCTTTATATCCTTTTACTTCTGTAAATTTTACCAGCATAGTAGGAGTTTCTTTTATTCCTGTATTCAGTAAGTTTTTGTTCTTAGGAAGAAAAAACTTGTCTCCTTCTTTCACTTATGTGAAACATCCAATCAAATGATATTCCGAAGGCGTCAAATCTGGAATTTACTGACGATTTTGAAATATTTCCAGTCAAGTTCCTTCAAAACATCAGTTAAATACTGAATTGCATTGTCCTGGAAGACAAGAACATTGTTGATAGGAATGTAACATCATTAGGACCAATATGCTGAGTTTACCTTTTGCAATAATTCACAGTAATAATTCACATTAATGGCTGATTGTTCTTAAAAAAATCAAATAATATAATATTATTTGAATGCCGAAAAAACAGGAGCATAGACTTTCCTGCCAATAACCGAAGTTTTATTTTTTTCTAATGTTTTGCTTTTATGCCATTTGTGTTCATAATGTCTTAAAAGGATGTTGATATGAACTGAACTTTTAATTGACGTCGAAATTTCAATATATTTGCCATTTTTAGTCACCAAAAATTGCATAAATATTAGTTGTGTTATGTCTTTCGTATTCACTCATCATGCTAGTGAATGCAGAAATGAGCAAAGGAAAAAATAGATATGTGCCAAACGATCTTCCAAACTTTAAACAACAAACGATTTTCGCAGTATTAGCACATATAAAAATCATCTGCCGCAATTCAAAATATATCGTTTGTATTTGATTTGCCCTGACAAAAGTTTTAAAAATAATCTTAGGTGATAGTAGAGTTGCAGTTCAATAAAAAGAGAATTTGAAAGAGATTTAAATTTTATTTTATTTTGTGTCATGTAATTGTAACTGGGGGAAAAAGTGAACGTTATAAATTAATATTCTTTATTATACGATTTATTTCTGCAAATATAAATGTAAAATAAAATTTCTGAAAATAATTTAAGATAAATTTCAACTTAATTAGTGTCCCTTTTTGAATAAATATAATTGAATTTCAACTTTTAAACAGGATTTTATCAATAAAATTAATTTTATATATAATTTAATTTAATCCTATTCGGGAATATTTTGATGATGTTCTTTCTTTGACAGAAACTTTTCCAATATTTTTCATTAAATCGTGAAATATATATTTTTTTCTATTGATTATACAAAAAAAAAGTCTTAGCATATTTCTTATATTACTGCTACTATTTTTCTTATGATAATGAAATATTTTATTTTCATTTCAGCTAAAGATAAAATTTGTCGTGTTTGTATTTGTGAGATTAAAATAAAATAGAACTAATTATTGAGAAGATTTTTTGATTTCATTTGCTCTTTAAATTAGTTATCAGTTGAATAAATTAAGGTATTTAAAAATAGCAATCAATTTAATTTATGTTTTTCGTTATTCTTGTTTATTTGCGAGTGAAAAAGCTATTATTAAAATACATAATTGTTTTCCCTCAAATATCTTTTATAAAACAAAAATATATTGATGATTCTTGGTTGCCTTCATTTTTAGATATCCATTCATTTACCACAAAGAGAAATGCCGCTGCCAACATCCTTTCACTTTCGACCTAAATACTAAAAATAACGAAACTAAATTTAATTTTTTCAACTTCATTTCCTCTTTTATAACTTTCACCATTCAAAACTCGCTTTGCTGCACTTTAATTTGTAAATTAAAAGTAATTACCTGTTTCTTCGGACCTCGCGAATGCTTTTCCCGCGCTAAGTGAAAATGCATTCCAAACTTTAAAAGAAAGTGAAAAAAATTAATTGATTGCTTCAAAACGTTCAAAATTAATACCCTGTCTTTCAAGACCCCATGTTTACAAGCAGGAATTTTTCTCGTTCCTTATTTGCCCTTTTAAATTCTTCCATTATAAAGCCCGAAGATTTTTTTTTTTTTAAAAAAAAGGGAGAAGTTCGGAGAAAACATTATAACACTTAAAATAATTTATAACGAAACAAAAATCCTGAATTCTTCACTAAAGTAACTGGCATATAAAAACATCAGAACGCAATCCACAGATTCTATCTTCAAGTACTGTGTCTCACCAAAAGATAATGAAAGCCATAAGTTCAACCTTTTTAAACTTCGCAGACTAGAAAAATCCTTTCCCCACCACCACTACCACCTGCTTCATCAAGCCGTTATTCTTCGAATTTACGAGGTGCTGTAAAAATGGCGGTCCCCTTGTATAAAAAGTTGTAAAAGCACGTTTTACACTGTGAGCGATATTTTGTCCGCCTGGAAAAAGCCACTATTTTATCTCTTTGGCTTTAATGTTAATTCCTCTCAATGGCGGTATGAATGAGACAAGGGGAGTATATGAAGGATCTTGGGAATAGAGGGTTTAGTGTTGTATTATGTGACCCATTAAAGCACTGCATTAAACTGTATAAAAAGTCGGAGGGAGGGTCTTAAGATTGTCATTTCACATTGCTGTTTTTGGTAAAGCGACTTCTTTGGAGATTATTTTCAAAGTAAATGTTACGTTCGAATGAAATATTTAAACATCAATATTTCTTTCTCTACGTTTTTATTTTCCTTACTGAAAGTGAAGTTTACTTCCGCTTATGATTTTAATACAACTTTTGGAAATCTTTTCTGTCATCAATTCGATTGCACTGTAAAAATATTGTTTGGTTGCATTTAAATAATTTTTCTGACACATCTTATTAACCTAGCTTATTCCAAATTGTTAATCCTTTGACAGTTTAATTTCCTCTAACACCATATTGAATGACATATTTTCTTTTGGAAATATTTTGTCCTTTTAACTAATTAAGATTATAACACTTTTATGGTTATGTGGGTTTTATAATCGAATAATAACAACACTATGTTTTAATTTGTTTATTTGAAATTTCAAAAAATTTAGACACGAACCTTTCATAACAATATCTGACAAGAAATAAATTCTTATCGAATATCAGTTGAATATCATCATAATTAAAGCTAATTTAAATTAGTTGCATTATTTTGTTAAGTTATCAAAAATTTGATTTTTTGATAATCGTTCGTGTATGTCACGTCTTATCTAAGCTTATCGGGTAATTGAATGGCCATCATCATGACAGTTTGGAATCAAGAATAAAAGCCATCAACAACCATAATACAACCTATCACGCAGGAGATACGTTCCCTCATTAGACTGGAGGAATTCGACCCAACAATATTATTATACCCATAAGGGAAAAGAAAACTAACTACTGAACTGGTAGTGTGTTCTTCTCATAAATATTGCCCGATTGGATAAAAGAGATAGAAAATTTTAACAGTGAACTGACAGTTTAAAACTTTTGGAAATACAACCACATCCTGAAAACGAAGAGAAAAGAAGATCACAAACTTTAAGAAAATCAACAAAATGCAAGAAAATTACAGCAAAATAACAAACATAATTATTGAGAATAGCATTGTAGCCTGCATCTCAACAAATGAGAATAAATATTTTCAGCAACTTTTATTGTTGTTAAATTCTAAATCCAAAACTTTTTATGTTCGAATTATCTTCCTTTTGTGCTTTCTTGTTCTCATAAAGGAAATCATCAAATATAATTGGGCTCAATTTTGTGTGAGAATAACATATTTTTATTTAATTAAGCTTACATTTACCAGCTTCCAAGTTTAAATTAATTGGCAAGCAATGCCTAGGGAGTTTCACAGCTTATTATGATTACTAAAAAGCCCCAAACGCCTTTCAACGAAGCTCTACAGAATGTACCCGAGACGCCTAGATATCATTGTGAAATTTCTTCTCCTATTCGTTAATTGTAATTGACTAAATATTCGAGGCTTCGAAGAGATGCTCGATAAGATGGGTATGCAAGAAAAGGGAATTTTTGAGAAATCTCCAAATATGTCGTAATACACATTTCATTAATAGCCATGAGCTTAACTTGTGTATCTGTCTTTTAAAAACACGAACAGTTTTTACTGTTTCCGAGTGTATTTCTTATCTTTAAAAGAGAAATTCCAGCGTTGCAGAATTCTGAGGCATTTGAACTCGAATGTTCTTAGGAACGAGAGGGTTAAAGTAAACAATTAGTTGATAGTTATGATCTTATTCAAATTTCCGAATATTTGCTCTTTTTTTCTCCTTGTCTATTTTCTTGCTCTATGTACAATCTATTTGGACGAGGGAAGTCAGCCATCGGACTCTCCGTCCCACCACGAAGGCACACTGATTTAAACCATAAAAACTAAATGACCGGACCGCCGCAACAGCAACACTGGCGGGAACTGTGGTTGAGTCCTAAGGGCCATCACCGGCCACGGTAAAACTCTTCCCGAAGGAAGTACGTCCCGTCACCGATGGGAGAAGTCAGATCCCCCACCTATTTGTGTACCCTCCAGGGTGGCGAGATCCAACCACCATACCGGAAACATCTCATCCTCATTACGAGGCGTCCCCCCTCTCGGAGGTTATTTGGACGAGGGAAGAAAAATTAAATTATAATAAATATCTACAAAATTGTAGTTATATTTTATTAAAAATTATTAGCTGATTGTTTTTTTTTTCTCTTACACAATGGATTCCATAACTAAATTGGTTTTGCGTATTTCAAATGTATCTCTTAAATAGGAATCCTATACATTGAATAAGTCAGAAAAAATCGATTCATTTTTATATTTTCACATAGAATGAAATACATTTATTAGAATCCTGATTTATTCTAGCTGGCAAATAATGCATAAACAAATCGATTTGTCACGGAGTTTTTGAACTCAAGGTTCTTAATCTCCGCACATAACAAGTAAATAAACTAAATGGCATGGCAATGAGACAGATTATTTAAATAAGTGGCTGTGCTTAGGTAATAAATGGTATTAACTAAGGAGATTTAATTTATAATGATAAATCGAAAAATTTGAAGAAAGAAGATTTTACATGAATGTTTTTCAGCAAATTTTGTCCAGTCAAGTCAGTGTGACAAAGCTATAATAATGCTTTTTTTTTTTGTAGTGAAAGGTCGTAATGTCTATGTCTTTAATGGCGATATTATTAAATTATAATGACAATACTTATTATTAATTACGTTTTATGACTTTCTTATTAGATATTTTTCACAGACCAATAATGTCTCGGGCATATATAAGGTCAACTGGAATCGACTCCAATCAGTGAAAAATAATAAAATTATTTTATTCTAAATTACATTTTTATCTTTACACTTATTAAGCTTATTATGAAGCAGAATGCTATGATTATGGAAGTAAGGAATGAGAGGTCAAAAGATTAAAAAATATGTAAATGTTTACAAAGGATTTAAATTTAAGCTGATACAATTTGTAAAAAAATATAAAAGTATATCAATCAAATCCATACTCATTTTATAGTAGAGAATTGTTTATAAATCTGGCTTTCTATAAATATGAGAAGCCACATTTACAAATTTACATAAATACTCCACCTTTTGGTATGATTTCAATACAGACAATCAATCAGATATTAGTAGATATTCAGCAGTTCAACATTATATATCGCTATATGGTAAATGAAAGATTATTTTTTGTTGGTAAGACTTAAGATTAGTGGCAGGTTTCGCGTCAATCGTTATTACAAGCCCAAAATTTTGCTAACTTTTCAAAAACTCGCTAAAAGTCTGCCATCTTGGATGGTTACAAGATATGGTAGGAAACACCTTCAAGGTTGTAGTTAAAAATCGTCAAAACTATATTTGGCGAAAGTTTGCTCATACGATTCCCTAAAAATATGAACTTTGGAGAATGGATATTAATTTTAAGCCAAGTTATTTTAATTTAAATCGCTTTCAAGCCCAATTATTTTAACTTAAGTCGCTTTCTTTAAAAAGTTGGAATCGGAATTTAATTCTTCGGAATTTAGTTGTAGAAATTTAACAGAATGGAAACACAAAATGTGAAGATACAAAATCGAAATTTTATTTAGCAATTTAAAATACTATTCATGTATAGCATTCTAGTTTATCCTAATAGATAAGTTATGCACGGTCAGTTAAAAAATCAAAGGAAATAGTCTCTCAAAAACTTTCTCGCTTACTATCTAATAAACTTTTTATGCTAGAGAATGCCTTACATGGTATTGGTGTACAATGGTTATAAAATACTAGTTTTTGGCGTGAATTTTGAATTTTTACTGAATTTGTCGTGTTATCCTTGGCGAGTTATTTGGCGATTTATTCCTGACATGTGTTAATAATATCCAAAACTCGAATTTGTGCTTTAGACAGGTTTGTCTCATTAGATTGAAACAAAAATTTGACACAACACAGCACTTGTAGTCACAAAATCTCATATGAAATTTGATAAATTTAAGTCATTGCGTTTTTGAATGATCGCTTTTGCATGTTTGTGAAAGTACGGACCGACAGACAGTCAACCCACAGATGGATTTGGCGCAAAACTTGACTGGTGTCTACACTATACATGCTAAATCTATATAAACTTTATCTATCCAGATCTCTTTGTTTTGTTATTATCGTATTTACTTATATTCGAACGGTTGGACAGACGGATTTTTATTGAACAGACTTTACTCAAAGTTTGATAGAAATCTTCAAATTTGGTGTAAAGACAGTATACCAAATTTGAACCATCTACCTCAAAGCGTTTTTGATTTATCTTTATCAAAGACAGATAGACAGATGGCCTTTTCTAACAATGTGTTTTTTGAACTCTGGGAAATCTAAAACGTGGAGATTCGTGAACATTTCGAGTTCGAATCTTTTGAACGATTACTATAGTTTCTCTATTCTTCGTACACGAGGAAGTAAAAAAGCGTTTAAAATATACAGTCTAAATTATTCAAACGGCAGTAAGTAACATTTCCAGGTAATTCTGCTTTTATTCGTTTGAACTTCTGAATGTCTACACTTTTTTTCGCTCGGTCTGTTTTAATTCGGTAGACTGGTCTATTCGCAGTCCATCTGGCAGCAGGCCGATAAGTTAAGTATTAGTCCACGAATTTTTAGAATTCCTCCCAAAACTGCATTTCCAACCCTGCAATTCCGGTTACTCATGCAAAATAGCATTTTCGAAGGAAAAAAGAAGAAAAAAAGATATCACAAGTCGTTCTGTATCAACTACCTGGGGAAACGTTGGTAAAAGTACCGGGATTTTTCCATCTGAGTGAACTATAGCTCTTTTTTCGAACTGCTATAGGCCATATTCGTACTAGTGGAGAACTTTCTGCTGAAGAAGTCTTAAAAATAAATGCATTTCCTGAATATTGCCCTCCCCCCAAAAAAACGAAGCATTTCGAACTGCCCTGCGTTCGGGAAGTAGACGGTTTGTTCGCTGTTAAACAGTGCAGAAAGTGATATTCTAGAGAGTATATCTGTTTCAATTGCTCGTATTTTACCGGCTTTCTCTGAATAAAGTTGGAAGAACTTAAACTTCTTTTTCTTCTGCATCGAGTTTTAGTGTAAAAAGGAAACACTTCAGGCGTATCGTTTATATTAAGTTTCTAGGTAAACTAACGATATCCAACATTTGTTCGGATCTTACGAATTTTCCTAATCAGACTTGAAATATAGCTTGAAACGGAACATAGAAACAAAACTACCTAACAAACAATTAAAAACATACTTGAAAGTTTCTTAATTCAGATTAATTAATCATTTCATGTGAAATACCTTTACTGTATTATTAAAATTCCGATATTTATTTAAATCTGTAATTAGGCAAAACTAGTAAAAAAATTTTAATAAAATTTAAAATAGTTTACACCAGGCCCTTTATAAGACGGCCAGTAGGCAGCGCATGCGTAGAAAGACTGAGAAATATTGTTCGGTCGATGGCAAGTAATTGTCCCGACGTGACAACAACATACCGCTGCATTGTGTTTTTTTCTTACTGCGCATGCGTTTATAGAATTTGGCAGTTTTTCTGGCGAGAAAAATTGATCATGTATCATAGATTTATTCTGACATTTTTGCTCTTTGTTCTTTCTGATGCGGGTTTTTTTTTTCCTTTTATTTTCCAGGGGTTTTTTTTCTATAGTTTTCCAGTTTTAGGTATGTTGACCTTTTTCTTATTATTTGTGTAAAGATTCATCATTTTAATACGATACGCAGTGAAAAAGAAAAATTCATGGACGCCAAAGCGGCAATTTATAGCCAATCATGAAATGTCTGAATCTGTCTTATGAAAATAAGGAAAACGTTAATCAGTTCCTTTATGTGCATGCGCTGACTACGGGCCGAATGTAAACCCGGCATTAAAAATAACAATCACTTATTTTTAAATATCTCAGGTGTTCTTTACGCTTTTGTATAGAATAAAATAATTCAAAAGTCCCACATAGAATGTTTTATTTAATAAGAAGATTAAGTAAAAGTCTGAGCTAAGGGAATAAATAATACAAATGCAGATTCTTGTTGATTACTGGAAATATCGGAATTGTTAATGACAATATCTTTTATAAAATCCTCAATTAAAATGGTATGTAAGGTATTGGTAATAAAAACCTCCGACCCATTACTTTATTTAATTGGTACATACTAATATTAGATCAATTATAAGTGTTTCAAATAGGAAGTTTTATTTAATTAAAAGGATGGATTAATTCGTTGAATTAGGAGAAAAACACAAATGTAGATTCTTAATGACAATGAATTTTATAAAATGCAACTGAAATTCGTATGTAAGGTAATGGTTGTAACTGCCATTGTTACAAAAGTATCTATCTAATCAATTTCTTTTGTTTATATAAAGATAAAAGTAGTTAATATTTCCGGGTGTATTGTTTTTCTTTTTCTATTGTTTTTCTTTTCGCTACGTTTAGGGACTGATAGAAATGTAGAAATTAATCTACAGTAACTCGAAAGATGAAAAATATTCAAATTGCTGGTCATTTATGACCATTTGGATTATTGACTTAGGGTACTAACACAAACTTAGAATCTTAATGATAATGAATTTTTAAAACTGCAAATGAAATTCGTATGCAAGGTGTTGATTGTAACAGCCATTGTTACAAAAATATCTGTCGTATCAATTTGTTTCATTTACGTAAAGATGGAAGTAGTTCACACAAGGAATATTTTTCTTTTTTTTTACTACGTTTAGGAACTAATATAAATGTAGAATTTAATCATAATGGCAAATGTTCGGTCTGTTGGCCATTATTATAAAAAGAAGTATTACTTTTTTTAAAAAAACCAGCAGGTGAGGTCATCCCGAAATTGTCTTGCTTTCTTTCTAATTGGAATGTTATCCCTCCCAATATAAAACTATGAATCTTGAGAGAGTTTGGTTTGGTTTGGTTAGATTAACGTCCCGTTTGAAGCAACACTAGGGCTATTTTGGGACGGACCTCGTAATTTTGAACCACGGTCAGATGACGAGGACGGCACCTGAGCTGGCACCCCCCTCTCCACACCACACCACACCAGCGGGAGGACGTTTGGTCATGACGGATTTAACGTGCAACTGACCCCCTTACACGACGGTTCTTCGGTGGAATCGGGTAACGAACCTGAAACCCTCCGGTTCCAAAACCGAGACCTTACCACCAGGCCACCGCGGCCCCGAATCTTGAGAGAGACCGTCAACACAACAAATGCTCAGATTTTTATTTTCATATTACCGTTTAGGAGAATTTTGTGATTTGTAATATAGTAAAGAAAACTGAATTTATACGTTGGATGCCTTTATTTTGATTTATTGAAATTAAAATTGGATCGACAATTTTAATAATAAAATCACACGCTATATTTCAATCATCTGAGTTGTTACATTTTTTAATTATCTCGATTGCATGTGTAAAAATGTTCAGACTTACACACAATAACCCGTTGATGTATTAAATTCTAAACACGATATGATTAAACGCATTACATGCTAAAATCGTGTACCAAATTTCATTCATTGCTGAGCTTTAAAATTATCGCTTTTATGCGCATGCAAAAATAAAGATAGACAATCAACCCCTTGATGAACTCGTTTCAAAATTTGTTTAGGTATTAAAATTGTGTACATAATTTTATTTGTCTAACACTAAGAATTTTATACAAATCGTGTTCACTTGTACTCAGGCAGCCTGACAGACATTCTTCCACCGTATGGATTTTGTTCAAAATGGTGTAGAAAGATACAAATATGACGTAAGGACAATATTTCAAATTTAATCTTTCTAGATGAATGTGTTTTTGAGTTATAAAGTTCAAGCAGGAAAGTGTGAAACGTTGAAATGTGTCAAAATCTTGAATTGAAACAAATTTGTACTTGAGGTGCTAAAACATTGCACAGAAATGAGATAGACTTACTTTCTGATCGAGAAAAGTAAGAAACCAACTTTCTAATGAATCAACACTATTCACACCCGAAGAAAATGAGGAATTATTATATCAATTTATCTGAATTATGTAACTTCTGATAACTATAAATGTACCTTATTTGTATTAATTACGCTCAATTATGAGACTTTGAAGCGTGTCTTTATTGTTTGAGCAATAGTTACTCAAGATGACAACGCATTTTGGGGCATCATATAGTAAAATAGATAACATTCTGCATAAACTAAGATATTATGAATAAAATGAAACTAAATCATCATAATGAAAGTATAAATATTTAAAGCTCAATTATAAAAAAAAAATATTATTATATACACTCAAGGAAAACGGCGCTTCTGGCATTGGACAGGAAAATTTATTAAAGGAACGCTTTATAAAATTTAAAATAACCATTTAATAAAGAAAAAAATTTAAGCACCTAAAGGAACGCCTTATTCAATTTTAAAGGATCGTTTAATAGAGAAATAAATTTTAAGTGATTAAATGAATGCTTTATTACATTTTAAAGGATCATTTAACAAAGAAATAAATGTTAAGGAATTAAAAGAATGCTTTATTAAATTTAAAAGGACCGTTTAACTAAAAAATAAATTTAAGCAATTAAAGGAACGCTTTTTTTTTTTTAATTTTAAAGGTCCATTTAACAGAGAAATAAATTTTAACTAATTAAAGAAAAGCTTTATTAAATTTTAAAGGACTATTTAACAAAGAAATAAATTTTATGCAATTAAAAGAACGCTTTATTAAATTTTAAAGGACCGTTTAACAAAGAAATAAATTTTAAGCAATTATATTTCTTTATTTAACTGTTTACGGATTTTTTTTTCACATTAGTCATTCGATAACTAATTTAATAGTTTATGCAAGTTTATTAGTAAACTTTAGTTAATTTTTTCCACTTTTATTCTACATTTTAATTTACAAAATATGTTCGACGTGTTTCTTCAAACATATTGTTTCATAATTATTCTGACAATGGCATGATCGGCTACAGCATACATCATGTGTTCAGTGTGTTTCATCAACACAGTGTTGAAAGATCCTTTAACCCGCTTAAAAAGAATAGATGTACAAATATTAAAAAAATAGGTTTTGAGTATTCAAATATTCATTAAATAACAAAAAATCACGTGAAATATTTTTCGTATTTCCTGTAGTTCTTAAATCTGTTTCCTTGCTCAATTTCAGCCTGAATTAATGCTTTGCATTTGGTTCGACTGTTTACATTTAAAAATTCATTCTCAAATATTTTTCAACTGATTTTTTAGAATTATTCACCCATTAAATTTTTTATTGCAAGTGGGACGCATTTTTTTCAACGACAATTTTTTAATTATAAGATCTTATGTATTCTCTGTTTTTAACCTAAAAATGTACATTGACGTTTAATTTGTAAACTTTCTTCGCTTTTATCTCATTTATTTATATAAATATACACAGCAGCAAAATAAAAATCCACGCTGCGCGGAGTGGATGCAACCAAAAATATCAAAGATATAATTATTTGCTACAAATGACGTTAATTATTTATTCAAAAAAGATCCAATATAAACATCAAGTGTTATTTAATATCAAATAATTTAAAGTCTGAAAAGGCAGACAAATGTTATGCTTAAGTAACAAGCCCTGATTTAAATATTTAACTATTATAAAGCATACAGCATTGAAAATAAACGGACAACTTTACAGGACCATAAAACGATACACATAATTGACTTAATCAACAAAGTTCCAATTTGCTATATCCATTCCATCCTTTTTCCACGCTGATAAATCTTGCAAACAGCTTGCGAAAATTCTAAAAGATGCTTTCATTCTGTCCGAGATAAACCACGAAGCAAGCTCGTTACAGCTTTGACATTTTCCAAAATCTTAATTTACCAGCCGACAAATCATGGCGATTAAACATTTACCTTCCAGACAGTGGTTTCCTCTTGCTTTTGAATAAATGAAGAGTTTCCATCTGCTTATTCGAAACAAGTGACATGTCTAAGCCAGTAATTGCCATTAATTTAGTAATGGATGCATGCATATCGAAATAAATAATATTAAGTTAAAAGTGATGAAATGTTGCTTCCAAAATCTGTATTTTCAGACAGATGACAGTACTCAATTAATATTTGAGTATTTCAGTGTTGTTTTTGTTAAAATATTTAGATGTATTTATATATAGATGAAAGTGGGACGTTTTCGAATTATATTACGAAGAATTTGAATTAATAATTTTAGTTTCAAGTACGTCTAACAATATATTTAATTATACGAATAGAAGTTATGATGAATGCGAGCCAGTAGAATAATTTTAATCGATCTCAAAACAAAATCAATTTATTGTGGCGGACTATTGAAAATAAATATGTTTTTTTTACACTTTTATTTCATTTCATTGATACATATTTGTAATGATGAAATTTTGTAATAGATTTTTCACCCATTTCTTTATGTTCTGATGTTTGAAAATTTGTACACCTTTATTACCAATTGCAGTACTGATGTACTGATTGCAATGTACTGATATTTTCAGATTCTAATTAGCAGTTAAAGGATAAATATTAGTTAAACTTTCATTTGATAAGCACGGCGCAATCGCAGCGAATTTCAGAAAAAGCAGTTTTTAAGAATGCAGTATATTCATTATTATGAAATACATTCAAAATAATAAAATTAAAGAGGACTATTTTTACAAAATAATAAGCTTTTTGTAGTACGTTTTAGTAAAAAAAATTATCAAAAATATGCATAAACCTTTGACATGCAATATTATAAAAAGATCATGGTTCAATGAGAAAAAAGTGTTTCAACTTTCAAAAAAAAAAAAAAAAAAACTTGATATATATTGTTACGAATCTGTGAGGCGGCTTCCCAGCATAGGAGGTCCCAGAGCTTGGTGACAAACTTGGCGACCATTCGACGACTTGGCGACGAATTTGGCGACTTTGGCACTAAAATAGATTATACCCGAAACATCGAGAATTTTCGCGATCCGTCGAGTAGGAACGGAGATACGCCTCGAACGTTCCTGATTGGTTGAGAGGCGTCTAACCCCGCCTCCTGAGACCTATAATAGGAAGCAGCCGCAGCTGCCGAGCAGTCGTGAACCGGGACGGTGAATTGAGAAGAAGTTGGAAGCGGCAGAGCAGAGCAGAGTAGTGTGAACCAGTGGTGAGTCGAGTGGTGAATTTGGCAGTCGGAAGCGACAGAGAAGAGTGGTCGTGGACCAGTGGAATCGTCGTAGTGGTGAACCGACGATGAAGAACTCGTCTTCCAGGGACTAGCGGAGCAGCGACGGAGTAGAGCTGCTGTTGTATGCTGCACGTCTCGGCTGAAGATAATCGTCTTCTGCGCTGTATATAGTTGTCGTCTTTGTGCTATCCTGTGTGTCTTCGTGTAAATAAACGTCGTTGTTTTATTTTCTATTGCCGCCTGGTGATTGAGCGTTCTTTACACCATACAACTCCCACTATCCAAACGAACCCCGGGAAATTCCGTAACAATATTATAAATACTCTATAATATCCTATTTATCTAGAATATTTTTATCGGAGATGAAAAGGTAATAGAAAAATAAATAATTCTTTTCCCCGTTTTAATACGTCAGAGTTCGAAAAATTTCAATTTGTGTTCTAAGTCAAGGTAATATCAACGAATTTTCTGTTTTACATTCTATATAATAAGAAAAAAAACTAACTAATTTCTATTTTATGTGAGACAACAAATATTAATGATAGATAAATATTTTCAGAGAAAAATAACGAATCGTAATAGATGAAATTGAACTACTAGAAGTGCAAAACATTTACCAGAAGTGTAATAATATCGTCATATATAAGTGTTATGAAATGTATCAAATCAAATAATAATCATGTATAAAAATTTTTAAAGAAAAATAACGAATCATTGTAGACGAAATTTAACACTACTAGAAGTGTAAAAAATCTACCAAAAGTATAAATGTAAAGTGACGTACATACCAAAGTGTTACGAAATGTATCAAATCAAATAATAATAATGGATTAAGATTTTCAGAGAAAAGTAACGAATCGTTATAGATGAAATCTAACTACCATGAGTTTTAAAAAAAAGAAGTTTTAAAAAGTGAATTTTAAAAAGTTTTCAAGTATATTAATTGCGATTTTTATGCAGCGAAGCATGCGAAAATGGTAAAAATGAAAAGTAAAGATTTTCAAAGTAACTGAATTATTATAAAAACATTCTAAATATTCTGAATCTTTTTGACCGATTTTCCACGACGAAAAACTAATGCAGTACTATCAGAATTTCAGCGACATTAGATAGAAGAGTTTACTCTAAAAAATACTGACATTGTTTTATTTTTTTAAAGTAAACAGCTGCAACGAAGGAAAACGACCACACAAGAATGTCCCGCGGAGAATATACCTCGTCTATGTAATGTCTGTTTGAGCAGCTGTTTGAGTTCGAAATGGACAACAAGGGAGTATTTGGAAAAAAAGTTTAACTTCTTTGGAAATAGAGGAATAAAAGGAGCTAGAAGTGTCAAAATGTTGGCATCAATTTTAAATGTTTTAAGAAACATTCATTAAAATCCGTCGCATTAAATTTAATATAAATTTATAGATTATGTTATAGTTTTCAAAAGAAGCTTATAAATAGGAAGCATATTCGTGTTTAGAAACTTTAATGCAGTAAGATTTCTATTTGACGAACTTCCATTTTAGAAAAAAAAATTAACGAAAGTGTCTGCAGAACCTTGACTAACACAAAAGATTATTTCTGTATCGTAAAATTTCTCTGGCAATTTTTTGGCAATGTTTCATGAATTTCTTTAATTCAAAAAAAAAAAATAATCCAAATAGGCTGAAGTTAAAAGCATGACATCGGATAGGAACTTTTAATTTGTTAAATGTTAAAAAAAACCAAAAACTGCCTTAATAAATAATTGCATATTATTTTGCTCCTAATTGATGAATATATTGTGATAGCTGAATAAGTGACTTAATATGAAGCATTCTAAAATGTTTCGAAATGCAATAAAAAAAACACTACAGTGAGTAATGAATATGATAATGAAGAAATTATTAAAAATATTTACAAGAAAAATACTTAACAGCACTGAATGCAAAAAAGGCGATAACAGTCAAGACAATATACAAATAATTTCTTTTAATGTTTACAGAAGTACAAAATTTATCATATATAAAATGCTTTGATTTTAATAAATCTACTAGAAGCGAATTGTTGGCTTTTTTATAGTTTAGGATACATAACATAATCAATAAATGGAAGTGATAATTTCTGTTGATGTTTATAACTCTTTGATATCACTTAATTTTTAAATTTCTATTTAAAAAAATGTCTTTATAATGAAGGTTTTCATGGGACGATGGCACTTCGTTAAATAGAAATGTAATTATATTTATATTTTCTCAATAAAAATGTTCATGATGTTCAAAATTATTTTCACTTCAAAGCTAACAAATTTACCTACAAAATATTTCTACCTTTTTGAAAAATTACCTTATTGCATCTGAAATTTTAAAAAGGTGTTTAAAGAATTAATAACTATTTTGTAATTATAAATAAACCAATATTTATTTTATAATTAGTCAATAATAAATACAAAAAAAGGGAATTGTGATTAATCAATTTATTTACAGCAAATTAAGTTGCCAAAAATAAGATACATATTAATTTCTTTTTGGATAAATTGACTGCAAACCATTATTATACCAAATCTGAACAAAGACATTAAGATGGGTTTGAGAAAATGCTGCTTTTCATGAAATTTGTTATAATGCGAACATAAGATAAATATTTAATGTTTGAACTAAGTTTAATTTTCATATTTTCCTTCTGTTGTTTTAAATTTAGTTTCAAATTTTCTTTTCACTTTGAACGCAATAAAACATAAAGCAAAAAATTTCTTTATTATTTTTAATATTTAAAAATACTGACATTTCTTTTAATTCCAAAATGGTTTGTATCTTTCTTTTTTCCTTCTTTGAACGAATAATAATTCAATAAAAAAATCATTTGACTTATTACCTCAAAAAGCAAAACGTTTGAAACTTTTAACACATTACACTTGGAAAATTCTGCTATCAATTCAAAAGTAATTTCACAAAAATTATCTAATTTAAACTTTTTGAAACAACTTCCTACAATATAAAAAAAAGAAACTCCACATTTCCATGATCAATACAATTTGCATTTTAATACAAAAATCTAAATTAAAACGCAAATGAAAATTTTTCAAAACAACTCAACTCTGAAACGCTCTAAGCCACAATCGCTTACATGTCCTTTATATATTTCAGTTTTATATTTGTTTCACGTTATGCAGATTTAAGAATCTCAGAAAATAAAAAAATACACAGTTCTTCCTGAATCCATACTATTTTACCATTCTAAGTCAACAACGACTTACATTTGGAAGGGTACAAAAAAAAAGAATGAAAGAAAGAAAACGTCGCTAAAAACCAAAATATGTGAACGCTTGCATAGAACTCGCATTAATTATTCATACGCAGCGGAAGAACCGATGGATAAGCCACAACTCTCATTTCCTCTCGTTTTACCTTGTTTTTTTTATTCACCCCCCCCCCTTCTTCTTTCTCGCCATTTGATCTGCAGCTGCGCGGGAAAAAGCATAGAGCGACCGAAAAAAAATATTTCTAGAAGGAAATGGAGGGAAAAAACATTGACGTAAAAACCCTAAGAAACGGAAGGCTCAAGTGTCAATTTGAAAAGTTACTGGATGAAAACATTTCTATGAATAATTAATAAAAAATGCTAATATTCCATTGGCTTGTTTCATCTGAGTGCTTAGCTATGGAAAAAAAATTGTACAGGATGATGAGGGGTGGTGAAGTGGTGGAAGAGATTGAACAGACAGAGATTGAAAAAAAAAAGACGAAAAAAATTGAAATCTTGTAACGTACTTTTTCGCTTGACTGATTCCGTCTAATTGATATTAAAGCTATAAGAAAGTAGATGGTTTTCTGCGTCTGAAGAAATATAATTTTCTCTTGAAAAAAAATTATTTTCTTGTTGTGAACTTATTGGACGCAAAACTGATTAAATAATTGTTTACAGCCTTAAAGACTTCAGAATTTAGTTTTATTACCTTTTGTCAATTAATTATAAAAACCATTTATTGTTTCCAATGTTTAATATGAATGACAAATGTATGCAATATATGCTTTCAATTATCCGTGATTATTACTTAGGAAAAATAGAAATCTTTAAATAAAAAAAAGAAAGTAACAAGCCGTTTCATTATTTAATCATACCATTGGATACATGGAAACAGATGAATTTACTTGTAATATTTAATACCGATAAAAGAGTCAGTCATTTAATTAAGAGAGAGTTATTTAATTATAATACTGTGATTATCGTATATTTGTGCAAATAATTCGCATTCGGAAATAAAATAGTATAGAAGTTCCACGTTCATATAGATTTTTTTTTCCAATCCAATCTAATCCTCAATCTTTTTTTTAAAGTATCGTGTAGTTTTAATTTTGTTGTTTTTCTTTGTTTAATAAATTGTCTCATGGTTTTATTGATCCTTTTATATTTCGATTCTAAATCACATCATATATATATAATTATGTAAAAATATATATTTATAAAATTCTTTTAATGACAATTAATTTCAAACAGAGAAGTATTTCTGCTGTGATTCAAAAATGAAAGCACTTTTATTAGTACCTCTATTTTTTCTGTATTACTAAATAAAAAAAATGCGGAGATATCCTATTTAGTAATTATATATATATATAAAAAACCAGCACATGAACGCGCATGAAAAAACATATATAAAAATATAATTTTTTTAACTTTTCAATTTTTCTAACTGGTAAAAATGTTTTGGAGCTAAAACGATTTTGATGAGATGAGAAAAAAAATATATTAATTGCTTTTCTGAAATCTGATGATAGCGCAATATAATAGTCACGTGATCATTTCAAACCAGTTTAAACCAGATTTTCGCAAAAAGAAAAACTTCTCATGAAAACGATTTTAAAAAAAGTCGTTTTCTAAATATCGACGCATGCATATTCTGATAGTCTCGTTATTGTTTCAAACCAGTTTAAACTGGTAAATGACTTAAATTAATCAAGACAAACAATGATTTAAAAATAATAATGCTCTCACATGATCATATGAAATTTGCGATAGCAGATTTCAATTTTTTTTTTTATTTATTTAATTTTAAGCCGGAAAAGCAGACTTTCTCTGAAAATAAATTCTGTTCAAAATTTCATTACAATCCATAAATTTGAAATAGAAATCATATACAGAATTTCTAACTAGATGTCATTCTGTCTTTCATAGAATTTCATTAAAATTCATAGAAATTTACAAATTTAGTGTAAAAACCATATTCTGGATATTAATCATTTTCAAAGCGTTTTTTAGGGATTGAGTTCGCAGAAAGATGTACCAAATTACAAAAATGTGCCTTTCGTTCTCAGGATGGTCCAAATCAGGATATTCCTCAAAATCCCCCTTACGAAAAATTAAAAAATAGTAAATACCATTTAGTTAAATATAAGGAAATGAATAACCACATGCAAAAATCATCAATGAAAAATCTTTTGCTCCCATTCTAAGAAACTGCAATTTCGACTCCTCGGCGATTGATACTATTGGTAAGCCGCCGTAATGGGAGCGAATCTATTTTCGTGAAGGGAGCTTATGGGATATAAATATTTATCGTTCTTTTGAAGCCTCGGCATGTCGCCGCGGGTCTGTATGATATTTTGACGCCCACACCTATATTTTATTCTAAACCAAGAGAATAAACGTATGATTTTATATACGAAGAAAAAATATGTACTTTTGATATCAGACGTATATCAAAATTTAAGTTTGGCTTGCTTTCTCATTCGTGGGTTATAGTCAACACAGACGAGGGGGCGAATACAAAATATATCTGCGAATGGGACGGTATTATAAGCTCGGAACGGGGCAAATTCGAAAGAAACTTATTTTATATTTTGTGCCTTTAGGCTCGAAGAAAAATTGGAATTCTTCCTAATTAATTAATTGTTAAAAATAGAAATAAAGTAATGGATAATTATACGAAAGTTCGTATCAGTTGAATCTTATTTTAAGAACAGAATTTTCGATGTATAGAAATATATACTGCCAATTCTTCGTTATTTTCTTACAGCAAATGTTAGATAATTTTTTAGCATTAAGTACAAGTTACAAAATGTAAGCTTCAAAGATATTTATTTTTAAAAATGTGCATGTGTGTGTATAATTTACGAAATGGCTTGCAATGTATTGAAAAAT
This sequence comes from Argiope bruennichi, assembly GCF_947563725.1. Taxonomy (NCBI): domain Eukaryota; kingdom Metazoa; phylum Arthropoda; class Arachnida; order Araneae; family Araneidae; genus Argiope; species Argiope bruennichi. The sequence continues at coordinate 58,219,330 of NC_079158.1, forward strand.
GCATATTCTTATTTAAAAAAAGTGGTTCATTGTTGTTGTTGTTGTTTTTAATTTTTATACATATTTTTCATTTTTATTATTTATTTTGCATTTAAATGTTCTAATTAAAAACCATACTTACTTTAAAAATCTCAAGCTAAACTAAACTTAAAGAAGAAAAAAAATGTGTTTTAAATATTTAGAAGAAAATAAATAAACTCCCTGATCGTATTTTTAGTTTTGTAAGTTATTAATTTTAACTCAAAAATTATTAATTTAAAGGAAAATTAAAAGATATTATCTCAGACATTATTATTAGTAATGTTTTAATAATTTGAAATATATCATTCACAATTTCTCTACGCTTTACAGTCATCGAGTTTGAGCATAAAAGATTTATTGAGTACTAGCCGCCTTTGGCGACCAGCCGGTTCGCCAATCTTAATGTTCGTTTAAATTTTAATAATTAAATAGGTTGATAGGTTGAACCGGAGTTTAACCCCCTTCTTCGCCAAGTTATGATAACGCGCCAAAGCTGGCAATCTTTATTATGCACTATAATTGAACATCTGCTCCTTTGCTTTTGAACATTTCGCAGGGGGTTAAACTTCGGTCGTACCATTAAATATTTTACGCAATTCCAACATTAATAGATTCTTCAGCGAAATATTTTAAAACTTCAAATTTTGATAGTCATATAATTCACTCAAAATATTATAAAGGCCTTCAGTCATAACGTGATATGTATCTCTCTAATTTTCTGATACCCCTCGTAGAATTTATGCTTTAAATTTAGGTGTAAATGATTAATCTGCAATTAATATAATATTTTTTACTGAAACAAAGCATTTTTTTAATAATATGATTACTGATAATAGAATCACTGAGCGTTTAAACTTTATGGGCACTAAAGAATATCTTTCTTAATTTATGCAATATTTCAAGAATTTGTCAACAAAATTTTCTCAGATTCATCATGAACAGATCGATTCATTAACAATGTTTAGTTTTAAATGCATCAAACACTCAGAAAATAAAATGAATCGTTTAAAATAATCGGTCGAAAACAGGTTTAAAAAAAACTACTTAAAAAACGATGTACTTAAAACTATAAGCATATACAAAAATATATATATAACTAACATAAATACAGTTTAATTACAAAAGCATGCAACTAACCTAAAAATAACTTAAATCATCCGTTGATAATGGTTGTCATGGCAACAATCAGAACACAATGCGCATGTGTGAATTTTCTTCGCCAGTTACGGAAACGCAAATGCGTAAATTTTTCTACGCCAGTTGGGGTAACACTTTGCAGATTATACATTTTTAAATTCCTTTATTCTGTGTTATTTTAATTCAAAAGTACTTCAGAATGAATCTGAAACATGGATTAATTACAATGTTTAATTTTATATGCATCAAACATTAAGAAAATAAACATAATCGTTTGAAATAATCCGCCGAAAAATGTTAACCCTAGCCTCATTACTGTTGGGAGAAAAAAAAACTGAAGCCTTACTTATTTGGCGGTGGGGAAGATGGAAGATTTTTTTGGCGGGAAAGTTAGTTTTTAATTAATAATTAAAATTTCAAAAAAAGGGACCCCAGGGGCACATTCCCGACCTCTAAGGTATACATGTACCGAATTTGATAGCTGTATGTCACTATGAGTGTGACTATTTTATTGCCATATTTGGACCACAATCAATATATTCAACTTAAACGTTATTTTTTTTCATAAAATTTTGAATTTAATCTCTTTCAATTTTGTAATTTTTCGTTATTTAGCAGGTGGATGTTATTATTATATGAAATGGTATTGCTCTAAATGACAAAAAAAAAAAATCTGTACACTAAAGTCAGAAATGTGGAATTATTTTTCATTATTCTAAATATTTTTCTCAGTTATGAATCTCTGTCATATATATGGAATAGGTGATTAATTATCATATGTTCCATAATTCCCCAAGATCAATGATATCATAATGTTAATTAATTTCAATACGACAAATAAACTTTAAAAAATGTCATTGTTTTTAAAATACAAACTCATAGTGACTCATAGAATTTCACAAGCGAAACAAGAATCATTCAAATATCTTAATTTTTTTATTTGAAATATTCTTGTCAAAATTTCTACACCGTTTAACATTATTTTCAATATATGAAATAAAATGTTTAACTTTATGTAAAATTCATTCCTTGGAACTCAACCTTTACCAAAATATTTCAAATAATATTAACAATTTGAAAATTCTCCTCTGCCATTCCAAATAAAATCATATTTCGCAGACACCACCTTTTTAACATCCTGTTGAAAGCACCTTTCACCGCACAAATCAGTAAGCGGAGTTAAAGTAATCCATCTTCCGGAATCTGAAGAACTGTCGGTTCGCATTTAACCATGTGATAAGGTTAACAGCAAAATATTCCACACGCATATTCCAGAAAATATAAAATACTGCTGTCAACAAAAAGGAGCGATGCCTCTCAACTCGAGTAGCCTTTGTTTTGAGTGACAGGTCTCTCCGCCAATAGGACAACGCATCACGCGACGCCTGGTTCTGTGTATTTTCGATGCAATTCGTCACGCTGATTTTTTTCTCCCCTCTTCTCTACAAACCACGTATGATACGCACAACGGAGCAACTGCTGTTATATTTTATGGATGAATTGAGGGAATGTTATGTCAGTCAAAAGCTGGCCTTGGTTTCACTTTGCGTTCAATATTTTATTTGAATGACATGCTATCAAAAGCAGAGGGCATTGAATGGAGCTTGGGGATTTATTCGTGGATTATATCATGTAATTTCGTAACTTTTTTTTTTTTTTTTGCTCGGAATGTTTTACAGCTATTTTTTCATAAAGTATTCATTCTGTTTTACATGGATGATGGAAGCTCTAGCTCAAGGTCAAGTCAGGATTTTTTTTCCCCTGAATATGTTTTTGATCTGTATTTCTTTAAAATTTTCTAATAGTATAGCAGTTTAGGTGGCAAACATTTTTTTTTTAAATTTTGCTAGTATATTTTATTTTTATGCGTATTATCTTTAAATTTGAAAAAAGATCCGCTCATTAATTGTTTTTTAATCCAATCGCAAAAATTGTTGTATAGAGATATGTATTTCTTGAATTGGGAAATAAAAAGGATTAACTATAAAAATAATTTTTAAACGCAGCAATTTATGATCAAATGATGCAAATCTTCATAAAATTCTGTTGCGGATTTTTTAAAAAATTATATGGCACACTTCGCAGCAGCGCAATGTGACACCAAACAGATATTACAAATACAGTGAATCCTTGTTTAAAGACCATATTTCATTCTCTCGAATCTTACACGTTAAGAGAAACAAATTTTTTCCTATAGGAATCCATGTTAAGCAGGGCAATGCAGTCCATTTCGAAACAAACACATTCTGCTTGGTCACAAAATGTAGCTACATAAGCGATTCGGTAATTCTAAATATATTCTCCTTCCAGCTCATCGATATCATTTCTATCCACCTTTAGACCAATAACTCTGGTCACAGGCACAATCTCGTCGATTAATTTTCACAGGTATTTGCTTAAATCCCTCGGAGTTATGTTCGACTTTGCTATTCTACCAAACCTTACTTCATACAGAAATAAGGATTCGCTTTAAAAAAAAATCAATCAAATACAAACTGACAAATAAGATGCAAGCCAGTTCAGCATTTGACGCCATAACATCTCATCGTCTTTCATTTTGCGAAACAACGCTCCTTGAGTTCATTTCCGCAACTTTTTGCAGAGACACAAAATGCAGCTCCATTAGCGGATTAGTAAATCTAACTTAATGTTCTTCCACCAATTCATCAATGCCTTATCCACGTTTAGCCCAATAATCCTGTTTAGAGACACAATCTTAACGATTAATTTTTACAGCTATTTCCTCAAGTTCCTCAAAATCGTGTTCGGAAACGCTATTCTACCATACCTTGTTCCCTTGCAGGAATAAGGATTTGCTTTAAACAAATTGCTCAATACAAATTGATATCTAAGATCCAATACTAAGCCAATCCAACATTTGACATAACTTGTCCTGGTCACTTATTTTGCGAAACATCGCTCCTTGAGAGTCATTTAAAGCCGTTTTACTTTGCAATTTGTTTTGCTCCTTATGTGAATTACTTGTTAATGGAAGATATTCATGATGTGAAATATACTCAATCATATTCATCATATGACTATGTCCTCATATTTATTGATGCCATTGAATTTAATTTGCAATCATTTATTAAAATATCAAACCTATTTTAAAGTATTTATCCTGCTTAATTTACACGAACGAGTACATTTATTAAACGACATAATGTTAAATAATGCAGCACTAATACAACTTAAACAGCTTGACATTTCCGTTTAAAAAACATTCTAAAACTAAAAATGGTTAAGAGTTTCTGAAGAACTTAAAAAATAATCGCCATTAAATAAATCTCTCTACTTGCAATACGAGTCAAGTACACTTTCAAAATGCACGAGCTGTGTAAATTTTCGTTCAACACCAAACGATAATTAAGAACAAGTGTGTTCGAATAAACAAGTTACCAGTTCCAGAAGTAGTACTTTAAAAATTCAGCAAATTAATTCACCTTTTCTTATATAAGTGTCACGTTCATTTTCATACAAAATAAAAGAAAAATACGAAAAAATAATAATAAAAAAGAATTGTACATCTACTCACATGCGTAAGAAGAAAATAGCCTGAATAAGCTCCCAACAAGAATTTCCTTCGAACATTTTAACAAGTCCCTCTCGTATAATCATGATTATTTTTTTTATCTTCTTAACAGCAGTCTTCCGAATATATTGAGCCACGCTTTTCTCAAATCATTCTCTTATTCCAAGAATTTGGGAAAATATTTCTTTATTTCTTTTGCTCCACTGAACTAAAGGGAAAGAATTGGGTGGAATTTTCCACTTTTCGCTATTAATTGCTCCGTTTGAATGCAGGCTCGTTAAATTCTTGCTAATTATCCGAGGAAAATTCGATCGTTGCTAACGAAGAATCGTCTGCTTATGTGCGGATGAGTTTAGTTGTTGCGGTGCAGCGGCTGGAACGTGGTGCTTTAGAAGTTATTTTCAAGCGATATTAAAGGAAATAGTTGTGGCCATAATCCAGAAAAGCGTTGATTGTAAAATATCAACGCTTTATGACTTTTAAGGAGTATATAAATTAACTTTAGAGGTTAAAGCAGATGTGGAAAGATATTTGAAAATAATTTTTCAATGGAAATAAAATGAATAAAAGGAATCGTTCTCCCATTCTATTCTATTTCAGTTCTATTTTATTTATTTTCTGCTTAAAGTTTTGAGATCTTGAAAATTAATTTTCGCAACCTATTTAAATTTGTTTAATTATGTAGATTAAAAAAGCAGTAAAACATTTGCATATATTTTACTTGGTGCTGTTTCATTATATAAATATGCGTCATTTTCACTTTATTTGCACATCAAAATTTACAAATTTATGAATTAAATTTCCAGTAATAAATAATAATTTTCAATAATAATTTAAGTAATGAATAAACTTAAGTAATTTATAATAATTTAAGTAATGAATAAACTCAAGTAAATAATAATGATTTAAGTAATATTTCAATCCGTCATCTAATTGAATTTCAGACTAAAAGCATGTGATTTCATAAACGTACCGGTTTTGCATTTATCAAGTTAAACATATAATATATTAAAAATTTATCGTTCGTTACGTTTATTAATTAGTAAATGACTGAGAAATTTATTATTTGTCAAATCCATTTTTCCTATTCATAAATAACAACAAAAGCTGAAATCGGTCACGTTTTATTTCTTTACGTGAGTGTTCAGAATAATTTTTTCATGGCTTATTGTACGTTTCTATTATTATTTCAAAATTTCATTAGTTTTAAAATTACAAATAAACAATAACACTGAAGTCATGGTTCATTTTTCAATTATCGGTTGCTTAGGAGGACTAGATCAATGTAGGTGTAAAACCTTATTCCGCCTTTAATAAATTATGGCCAAAAATAGCATAATTTTTTAAGAAACCGTTTCTTACATTAAGAGGCTTGTTTCGTACGAGATTTATATATGTTGTTTGATATGTGGCCTTAAGTTACGTAAAGGATTCGTCTCTTTTCAAAATAGTTATATATTTCTTGCTTTCCTTTTATAGTTAAGTTTTAAATACTTATAGTTATTCTTTTATCATAAAACCCGTAATTATGATCTTTCAAAAAATTGCCCAAGTTATGATGGTTTATAATAGAGTGAAACAATTTTACTGGTGATAGATGGGAAGATAAGGAAAATTGTTTACTTTTTTTTATAAATCATGGCTTGATAGAATGAAGTGATTTTCTTTTTGTCTATTTTGCTTATGTATTCAATGTATGTTCAGTGTTTAATATATGCTCATGTTTTCAATGTATAATTTATTATTTAGATTGTGAGATATAAAATTTTTTAATCCATTATGTTTTTTATTGAAAAAATTAAATAGTTTTTAATTTTAATTACATTTTTAGAAACTGCGGTACCAATTTATTTTGATAATATAGAACAGACTAAATGCATATTAATCAGTTTTTCCGTTTAAATGTGAGTGAATTCACGTTTCAAATAATCTAATAAAGAATGAAATAAAAAAAGATAAACACCTCATATAAATTATGTAATACATGCTACTATTCTATTCGGGATTTTAGATAATGTTCAAAAAATTCTATCAACTTCGCTTGAAATAAAAATATTCTAACACAAAATATTAGAACCTTATTCTAATATATTTTTAAAAGAACAATAAAATTTATTAGCAAGAATTTCTTTTTTGTGTCAACTTCAGTTATTTTTCCCTTTCATTTTTACTAAACTTTATATCAAAATTTAGGTAGTTATAATGCAAATTTTTTTAAAATATATAATATTTATTCTAATATAGTTGTAAAAAATGATTTCCATCAAGTTAAACATAAAATACATTTTTATGTTGTTATAAATTGAATAATATTTAAGTTCCCATATAGAAATAAATACTTAACTAAAAGCCCCAAGAAATTTTTAATCAGCATTTTATTCAATAAGAATGAACTCATAACAGGCGTCTGTTTGGATCTGTATAATAATGAATAGTTTTTGTGGCGCTCCGGCAGCAAATAGACAAATTCGCTTTATATCGCTGGAACGTTATTTATTTTATAATAATTATGATTATTGACAATATTTATTCCATAATAGCTTTAAAAAAGATTCCCTTCAAGTTAAATAAAGGCAACATTTTGTTATATTGTTAAAAATAAAATAACGTATTGGTAACCATGCACAAAAAATATTTAATTATCCCAGAAAATTATTATTTACCCCCAGAAATTTGTTAGGCACCAAATTTTATTCAATATAAAGCTCATAATTGGCGTTTTTTTTCGGGCAATCTACATAATAATGAATAGTTCTGGTGGCGCCCCGGCAGCAGATAGAGCAGTTTGCTTTATATCGCTGTGGAACTATTTATTCTACAATAATTATAATTACAAAAATATGTATTCTATAATAGTTGTAAAAATAGGTTAACGTCATGTTAAGCATATTTTTTATATTGTTTTAAATAGAAGAATACTTAAGTTTCCATACTCAAAAAATATTTAAATAAAAATTTCCAAAAAAATTTATTAGTCGGCAGATTTTATTCATTAAGAATGAACTCATGACTGGCGTCTGTTTTTCGCGCAATCTGCATCATAATGAATAGTTCTGGTGGCGCCCCGGCAGCAGATAGACAAGTTCGCTTCATAAATCGCTAGGGCGCTATCTCCAACACATGCGCGGATTCCTGTAGGCTTGCACAATCATTTCATTCATTTCTTCACTCACTCTCAGAGGAAGGATGGAGCGAATGCCATAATAGTAATCAATAGCAGGAAACTCGCATGAACTTAGTCTTTTAACTCCATAGTAAAACAATGGAGACCGCACGCAGGGTTGGTTGTCATAGCAACAATAAATCAATGGGGGGAATGCCGTGCTTCTTGTGTGAAAATGCCACAAACCGTCAAACGGTAGATACTCAGTATCGGTATTTTGTCTTGTCTTCTTTTTGCATGAGTACATGCGCTGTTGAAAGAAGTGTAAGAAATCCGTAAGATTTCTTTTTCAAATCCAGGACGGATTTGACCTAGAAAGGATGTTGCTCTTTCGCTTTTTGATATCCATTCGGATTTCGATGCGTTTGTTCACTTTGTATATTATGGTTCCCCTGCATTGATTGTGGTATTCGTACATTGTTAAGTGTATTAACAAAAAGCTGATGCATATCGTTTATAGTATCTTTTCAGTTGCATAAAGCTTTGAATGAATGTTGATTTATTAAAAATATGAAAAAACATTCAGCAAAAAGTGGCAGTAGTGATAATTTTTTCTTCCTTTTTCTTTCTACACTAATATGTGTACTGTCAGTAAAAATATAATGAATCCTCTAAACTTCTATTTAAATCTAAGTAATGATCTAGTAAGAAATCTACATTTTGTTTTAGATAGTCTTTTGCATTTCGATATAGTCATATTATATTATCGAGAGCATGTGTACAACTAATTTTTGTTGGCGTATTATTAAATACTATCGGTATAAATATTAAATAGTTAATAGCTTTCAAGTTTCAAGCATATTAAATAGATATATTCGTATAGATATAGTTCATATAGCATATTAATTCATCCTAGTTTAGCTAGAATATTAATTTATTTTCAAAATACTGCTCATAATTAAGTGATATATGCAATATCAGTATTTTTTTGTCTTCTTTTTCATACTAGAATTTGTGATCTTAATAGGAAAATAATAAAACTCATACAAAATTCTTTTTAGATATAGGATGAATTTGACGTTTAAAAGTTGTTGTATTCTCTCTCTTTCTATAGTCAATCTTTCTGGATCATTTTGTACATCCCTATCTGGATAGTTCGTCTGACATATCATTACAAAAATGCATAAATACTTTAAAAATATTTTTCGTGTTAAAACTCTGAAGGTTCGCAAATTTGCTATAATTTTATATATAGGAAAATTTAAGATAATAAATAATTTACAAGATAATTTCCATTTTTCAAGGAAATGAACATAAGCTGAATATAATTTTGAGCTTGGATAAAATGATAATATATATGACCGGCATTACTATATCCAAATATCCGTACAAGAACATAACTTCGGCTAAATAAAGTTGTGGGCATCAGGTCTACAACTTTAAAATTAGTACACGAAATAGCGGTTCATCTATCGGGCAGCTGAGGTTATAATGTCAGTCCTTAAATGAAGAATATAGGTGACTAAAAAAGAATATTATATTTTGTATTCCTAATGTATTTGAGATATTCAAATTCTGAAAAAGCAAATTTTTTAAAGCATATTTTATTGGTCGCCTTCTTGCAAAAACCATTTTGATGATTTCCATAATTTTATTACACTAATTTAAAATGGCCGCCAAACTAAGTTTTTAAAAAATTGAAAAAAAAAGAACTAAATTATTAGATTTTGCTGAAAAATATATTCAATCCATCTGTTTAAAAAATATCCGAAAGCCCAAAATCAATTAAATAAATAAAAATATTTTTCTCTTCCTATAAAGTTTAAAGTTACGAAAAGAAAGGAGGAGTACAAAAAAAATTGATTTCATAGAGTTTTTCAATTTAAATCAAAACAAAATACAAGTGCAAGAAAAATGGTAAATCATTCAAAGATTACAACTCAAAGTATTTTATTCTGGAAAAATATTCACTTAGCAAAAATATTATGATAAATTTTATAATAAAGTTTAAACCTTTTTTCAATCTTTCTAAAATGCTTTATGATAGTAAAAGAAAAACAGATGCAAAAAAAAAAAAAAAAAAAAAAAAAAAAGATTTTGAGAATGGTAGAAATTTTATCCTATTAGTTAACATAAATGTACATAGCAGATTTATATATCAATGAAACTGAATTTTATTAACTGATCTTTAGTTTTTGAAGAACATAAATAAGATGTTTTTAAGTACAAAATTTGAAACGCTTTTCTAAAACAATAATATTCAAAAAATATAAATTTTAAATAATTATGAAAGCTTTAGGTACTCCAAGCATAAAAAAACATGAAAATTTAAACAACGTAAAAATATCTAGAAATAAATCATCTAATTTTTTTTAATCAACAAATATAATTCATCATTATGAAATTCATCTTTTATAACATTTTCTCAGCAATAACGAAAATCGTTTGATTCTTCTTATAAATATAAGAATCGTTTTCTTCAATTCATATAACAAAGATAATTAAAAAAAATTATTTACTTCTATTTTTGATAAAATATTAAACTCATTTGCTTCGTATCTTGTATCAGCATATATTTATGGGCTTCATTTATATGATTCCACTTTTATAAAATTCATCTTTTATTATATTTTCTCTGCAATAACGAAAATCGTTTGCTTCCTCTATTAAATATAAAAAACGTTTTCTTTAATTCATATGTTAATGATAAATAAAATAAAAAATATTGACTTCTATTTCTGATAAAATATTTAAATCGTTTGCTGCTTATTTTATATCAGCATATATTTATGAGTTCCGTTTATTTGATTATAAGCATTATAAAATAAGATAAACAGTACATTAAAGAAGGACACTTAAGAAAAATTTGTTTCTGGAAGTAGGTAATTTACAGCTCTCAGGAAGAGCCCGAGTAGGCAAAATAAACAGTTTATTGCAAGTAAGTCCGGGTTTATGGCTTTTTTATGGAATTAGTTAGTGAGTAATCTCCTACTAGCTTGTCACCTCGCCTGAATTAGTTGTATGCATTCAGGATTAAGTTTTTAGGGCTTAGAGAAATGTCGTCACGACATCCGCTGCTCGTAAAATTAAATTTTAAAATTTATACCATATTTTAGGTGAGGTCGTAAAGTGGAGTTTATGTTTTATGTCATTTTGAAAGGATTGTTCTGTATTACATACTGTATTTTTGAACTATTATCATCAGTTATAACAATTATTTTTATAAAGTCACGTACTGTTTTTTATATATATTTTTATTAGTTATTTATGACGTCAATTTATGACTAATTTAAGTGTAAACAAATTTTATAAGAAATTTGAAGTACGTGGGAACTAAACATATTACGTGGAAAGTAAATTCCTATAAAAATAGGGATTCTACATACAAAAAAAATTTCAAAATAATGTTTATTCGAATTTGAAAAAATGCTAAACAAAAAACTTGTACGTAAAAGGACAGATAAGTTAAATTCAACTCTTTAATACAATTAAAATTCTGGCAAAAAAGAAAAAAAAAATGTTGTACAAAGTTTTTTGTAAAAGTGAAATTACTTTTCCACGTGAAATTTTTATATCTATATATCTATCTATATTTATATAAAGCTCAATGTGTGTGTGTTGGCGCTCTACAGGCCAGACCGTTTGACCTACAGCTACCAAATTTGGTACATGTATACGTGAAATGTTTATAAACATTTATAATAAAATCTACAAATAATATTACGAGCAAATTGATTAATTGGTTATTATTAATAATAGTCAATTAAGTTATCCAGATATGTAAAAATGGATTTCATAAATTCTATTTTCGTAAAAAGGTTACATAATCGTGAAAAATATTTTAACTATTGAAGCTAAATTTAAATTCAATCTCTAATAAATAATCTATAACAGAATATGTCAGCGAAATATGTAATGATGGGAGGAGATTTAAAATATCCTTGTCTCTTTTGTTTCCATTATTGTTGCTAAACTTCAACACGAAGTTAAATCTTGAGAATTATACAATCCAAAATAAAATAAATCATTCGAATTTTTATAATTTCCTTTTTATTTTGTAGAATAAAGAAGCATCAAATAATGTAATATTTCATACCAATACTTTTTTTTTATTATTTCTTTGATTTATTTGTTTTAAAGCGTTACATTTATAAATTATTTAAGATCTTACGCACGATTTTCATTATATTCAAACTGATATATTTTGACATGTAACATTGAAAAAATATTAAATTATATGCAATCCATTTAATAGTTTAATACCTCTGAAATCTAGCAGATATTCAGAGGGGAAAAAAATTTCTTGTTGTTCTAAACTTATTATAAAGGTAGATAAATTTCTAATATATTTTTAAACTTTGATTTAATTTAATTTTAATCCTTTTTAATAGTTATACTAAGTATTTTTTAAAAACTAGTAGCCCTTGGCAACCAGTTGGAAGAATTGCTTTTGTTTAATTTTTTATCAAATCTCTTAAGCATGACTTAATGATTTTCTCGACAAAGGAGTTTTGAAAGTAGCATTGAGTTACATAGCATCACAATGCCTTTTAAAACTTAAATACTGGTTTAAACTGTATATTGCCTTTTGAGGTAATGTTAATTAATTTTTTTTTTATTTCTCAGTGTAAACTATCCATATAATTAGCAGATTCTTTATTATGTAGTCTTTCAACATTGGAAGAAAAGAACACTGTTCAATATTTAACACTATGTTTACCAAGAGTTGGCATATACCTATTTCTACCACAGAGGTCAAAATGACCCCCTTCGGTATTTAAATAAAAAAATATATAAATTGACATAATATTATGAAGTTAAAGTAGAAAAAACTTTTATATTTTCGATATATTTGTTGAGGTGTGATGTGATGAAAAAGCAGTTCCTCTGTGTTTATATATTTAAAAAAAGTGTTTATTTATTAATCTATGTCTTCAAGACCATCTATTCTTCTACCAAAAGATCGACTCACACGTCTTCTTACTAACAAACCATAATAACTTCTATCTGACTAACTTTCGTCTTCGTCTTCTTGCTTTTTACTTTCACATATTTTACTAACACATGCTTATTTTTATATTTATAACTATATCTATGTACATCCCAAACAAGCCGTTATATATTTAAATATAAATGTAAGTATTCTCAACAATGCAACTCTTATTCGAAGGTCAAAATGACCTTTTCGGTAAAAATAGGTACATTATATACATTCCTCCGCAACTAAAAGAAGAAAAAGATAAGATTTGCGATTATATGTCTTACAAATGTAAGTAAAAATTACTTAAAATATTCTCGTAAAATACGGCAATAATTTTCTTGAAAAAAATTAAAGAAAAGTTTTCTCAGAGATATCAAAATGGCCCCTTGCTAAATCTAGTGTTAAGGAAACAAGGAATACGGTCATCGGAATTTTATCGCAATATGGAAATCGATTTTTAATAAGCTAGCAAGGAAAAAAAACAAAAAAAAAAAAAAACGTGGGGTGTTTTTGTTTTTTTTTTTCAATTTCTAAATTATGGTAAAAAATTGTGCAGTAATTAAATTGATTTCATTAAAATTGTAATTTTTTTAATATTTTAAAATGTTGAAAAATACAACTTAGCGCTGTAATATTTTCGAGAGCTATAATACAGAAGCATCAAGAATTTGCTTAATGTCATATTAATAAAATAGTTTTCAACAAATCTCTTCGAGGTGCAATGTTTTTATCATGTGAAGTATATTTGTGCTAAATTCGATAGCTCAAGGTAAAATAGTCTGTACTGTAACGTGCAACAACACACACATATTCTCTTTTATTATTAGTAAGGATTTTTAGAATTTTTTTTACTAAATGTACAAATCCCAAGTTCTATTTGGGCGTCCAGAAACTGAGAGATTTCTTTCTATGTTTGAAGTGACTGATTTATCGATATGATTATAAATCTAAGATATTAAAATTAGTTACGTTAACTTAAACTTCACGCTTTATTTACATTATTTTATTCTGGATTGTAATAGATGTCAATCAGCTGATGACTGCAATTTTTCTTATTTTATATTTATGCTGATTCATTATATTCTCCGCTAGCTGAGAAGCGGGAGTTATTGCTAATATTTTCTTTCAGAATTTTTTTAAAAATTGTATCTTGCATTCCATTACCTTTTTCTGTTAGTGGATCTTATTTGATTCGATCGCTTTAAGTGATTGATCTTGATTTAAATTTTCGTAAAATTTTCCATTCATAGATTTCGACTCTTTATTGTGTACTTTTAAATTTACTGCATATTTACCTCTAAAGTATACTATAAATAATATTTTTTTTATTTCTTAAACCCTGTGCGAATGCGCATGAGAATTCTACAAGAGCTTTCTTCTATTAATCTGTGACAATTAGATTTGTTCACTTCAATTATGTTAAATTAACATCCCCTTTTAAAGCAACATTTGGGCTATTTGGGATGGAACTCGTAATTTTAAACCGCAGTCAGACGATGGGGGACCGCAACTGAACAGATTTCTCAAAATTAAATTTTATTCATTTAATTTCATTTTACTTTATAATTTTAGTAGTCATATCAAGTTTTTTTACTAGTCACATTTGATATCAACTGGGAGTATTGGTTTTGTTTAATTTTTTTTATCAAATCTCTTAAATATGACTTGATGTTGATGATTTTGTTAACAACGGAAGAGATTTTATAATAATAATATTGAGTCCCATAGACATTACAATGCCTTTGAAAACGTAAATGCTAATTTTAAACGGTACATTGTCTTTTGAAGTAGTGTTAATACACTTTTTTATTTCTCCTATAAACTACAATCAAAATTAGCAGAATCTTTATTCTTTAATTTATCAATATTGTAAGAAAAGGAAAATGTTTAATGAAACAATGAAAACGGTTTGAATTTCATCGCAATAGTGAAATCTATTTTGAAAAGCTAGCAAAAAGAGCTATATTTTGTCAATTTCTAAATTCTGGGGGGAAAATTGCACAGTAATTAAATTGACGTCATTAAAATAGTAATTTTTTTTTAAATTTAAAAGTGCTGAAAAACACAAGTTTATGTTGTAATATTTTCGGGAGCTATAATAGACAGGCGTCAAGATTTTGTTTAATCTCATATTAATTAATTTTTTTCAACAAATCTCTTCTAAAAGCATTTTTTTTAATCATGTAAAGTATATTTGTGCTAAATTCGATAGCTGAAGGTAAAATAGTATGTCCTGAAAAGTGCAGTTACGCACACATATTCTATTTTATTGGTAGTAGAGATTTTTCGATTTTTTTTCTATCTAAAACAATTCAAGTTTATCTTTTTAACTTAATGAAATGCATCGCTGATATTAGCATATTGCTCAAGCCTTAAGCAAAATCAATGTTACATAAAATCGTTTAAGAAATTATGGACATGAAGTGTAGTCCTTGCAAGTGCTTTCAAAATATTTTTTTCGCTGTAGTTTGTAACCATCCCCGAAAAAAAAAACATTTTTTTTTTTTTCTTTTGCATTTTGTTCCCGTTATCAGGATCGGGGAAAAACTATTTACTCACAAATGTGGGAAGATAACGAATTTTTGTTCCAGAAAAGAAAAAAAGAGCAAAAAAAAAAAATTTCTTTCCCTTTTTTGATATGATTTCTTCGGAAACAAGTTTTTTTTCCCCCTTTTCGTACCGTCATCTTATCGCTGCGTGGTTTTCTATTGTTTTAAGTTGGGTCTGAAATTGTAGATAAACGTTCATACATTTTTGTCTCTTCGTACCATTCCACCTGTATAGATATATGTTTTTCATTTCTTTGTGGTAGATTCCTTAACAGAAGAAAAAATAAATCTGACGGTGTTGTTATGATTGCTTGGAATCAAAATGAAAGTAGGCTTGCCAAAAAATATTTTTAATTTGTTTTTTCATCTCTTCTTGGAATTTCTAACAAAGCGCTTCTATTTTTTTCTACTTGCAGGGTTTTATGACAGTAGGGTTGTATTCGTATTCGTGCTTCAATACTAACTTTTGATATCTTCCAACTTGCGCATAAGTTATTCAATTTCCATGCTCCGAGTGGAAATCTTATTTGCATATTATGATTAAAACTTTTCTTTAAACAAACATATCACTGCTTTTCTAAGTAATTAAATATGATTTTCTGAAATTATCTTTTTAAATCATAAAAAGGTATATGATGTAGTGGCTTTATTATAAATGAAATCAATAAAATTTTTATCAATAACTGAGTTTTTCCAACATATAAATGCAATGATATCTTTTAATCTAATTTAAGTCTTAATTAATTTCCTAATTTTTGTCTTAATTTAACCCATATTAACTTCATTCTAAAATGGTCTCTTATTTCCTGGTCCAATTCCTACTTTCTTCATTTAATTAATTAAACGAGCTTAATAAAACTGCTGAATTCAGCGGGTTCTCACGCTTCGAGGAAAGGGATAAAATCCTTAATGTTTTTCGTTCTTTTAAAGATACCTAAATTTCCCTTTCCTAATAACCACACGTGTCAAAGGAATCCCTATCAAAATCTCATGGTAAAATCATGAAAAGAAAAAAAAATCGATCTCTCTCTTTTGCTCTTCTGCTCTTGTGTCGCGCTGTAGACTGACGCATCTTTAATGATCGTTTTTTGTACAAATTATGCCTCCAGTGATGAAATAAACTAAAATTTTAAAATTTCAAAAGTTTCTTTTCTTTGGCCATCCAACTGCTAAAATATATTTACATACACGTGTCTTAATTCTACCTCAATGATACAACTGAGAATTATTATTTTAAAATTATTTAGTATACATAATTATAATCTTTACTCCTTTCCTTTTCAACCATTAAATATCTTTAATACAGACTACTTAAATAAAATGGAGTGTAGGAAGCTTTATACACTGTTTTACCACAAGAATTTTACATGTACAGCCACATATGATCTGACTGTGTTGTGTTTAGGTATTTGAAATCATCTGCCTGACAGTTTTCAAGACATTAGTGCGGGAATTGAGGAGAGAATTCTTTCACATCCCACCCCACCCCTCTTTCTTTTCTATGAAGGTATGTCTCGTCATGGAAATGTAGGGAATTCAACCATACACCTTTACAATACCATCAGTAGACGTGAAGGCCTAGTTACATATTTAGATATCCATCGACTATTCCTAGCATCCTCCTAGGAATCTTTCTAGATTTGAAACTAATTTTCGAACAAATACAACAAGTTATTTTTTGTCTATCAGCTTGTTCATTCATATGTATGTGAACCGAATAACTCAAGAACACAATCGGTTTCATCAAAGAAATTTTAAGTGAGAGTTTTGTATAACAAATGTAAATCCGTATTGATTTTTGGAGCATGTCGTTTAAAATGGTCAATATTGTTACAAATCTGTAATTTTGCTACGCGGTACGAATAGTGTCATCCTAGGAAAAACTGTTAAAACCTTTGTAAGATCTGTCCTGTGCGTGCTGAGCTTGGCGACCATTTGGCGACTTGGTGACGAATTTGGCGAGTTTGGCGACTAAATGGATCATACTGGAAAGTTCCAGAAGTTTCATGATCCATCCAGTAGGAACCAAGATACACTCAGATACGCCCTGATTGGTCTAAAGATTCTAGCCCCGCCTCCCGGAACTATAAAAGATGGACACTCTGAAGCTGCAGTGAAGAAGTTGTGTGTATAGTCAGAAGTCGTGTGTGAGAGGAGTTGGAGTCGCCGACAAGTAAAAGATTTTAGAGGATTAGACAGCAAGCAAGCTGCTGAACTACAGCAATTAAATGCGTTACGTTATTGTGATTGATCGACGGTATTTTGTTGTAGGAAAAATTTTGTAATAATATATATTATTCTCATCACTTTACTGCTAACCAAACTCAAATCTCTTCAGACTGAGGAACTATAAAAAAAGGTCGTGGGGAGAAATCTCCAGTTCGTTTAGCTAGGAGCATTACTAAAAAAAATCCTTTCCAATAATCATATGATATGTTCTTAACGGTTGACATAAGATTAAAAATGAAGAAAGAATTTATCTTTATCTGGCTAAATAGTAAATTCAATTTGAATTTCGAAAAAAAAAATTTCTTACAAAAATATTGCAAACGGAATTTTTATACCCATTCGGATTATAAGAAATCACATAATTCAGTCTGTAGTGGTATTGCACGTTTCAGCTCCAACACATTGGATTCCAGGAGCAGTTGTCGATTTAACAAGACTATCCTCTTTTCTTACAAAAAAATCATCTTACAAAATCCACTCCAGTGGGTTCTTAGAGCTGCACAACAGCATTTCTTCCCAATATAAAACATTTCTCGCAGCGTCAAATGTTCCATCAAAAATTACACCCCATCATCGTCCAAAAAGGTTCCTTTCTTACAAAACTTTGCTTTCAAGGCCCAGGACGCCCCCCTTCTTCCCATTTTGTGCCCCTAAGCGAGCCATTTTCGAGACTCCCATGGGAGGCTGAAAGCTGTCAGTTTTTTTGCGGGTGGGACTTCCGTTGACAGAAAATCGTATGAAATCTGGGAGCTTTTTTCCCGGCCATTTTTCGGTTTGACGTTCTATTTGTGAGAAGAGACCCAGTGAATCACTGGCAGTAATGCAGCTTCGTGTTTGGAGAGAAGAGACAGCGTGGAAAATGGAGTTTCGGGTATTTTTCTGTGCGTAAAAGTGTCGAGAAAGTCGCATCGAAATGATTTGGTAATGGATCGTAAAGAAAGCAGATGTAAAATCAGAATTTTTTAGAAAAAATATTATGTAAGAATCATTTCTTACGGAAATAATTCTTTGGGATTTTGGTTTGGTTTAAAGAGCGCGGTTACGCATAAACAGGATCACATTTTCACTTTATCATGAATCCTTGAATAATAGATCTAGATAGATATATAGAATGATAGAACTCAGCAGGATGAGGGAATCCACGTTACTATTCACTAATGTCTCACCAAACGTCTGCTATCTTCCACTGTCTCTTCGCTTTAGCTGTATTCAACTGCCGATTCATTACTATATATACCACAAGCTACACAACACCCGACTCGATTCTGCTTCAATGCTTATCTCCAAGACTCAACGCATGGCTCAATTCTCAATCTATTAAATGCTTGAGTCCCAAGCAACGCTTGAGCTTCTCTGGGTTGATAAAACTTATTTGTCGCTAATTTAACTCTGATTAATTATACGACTCAATACACACTCGCTATACTACTGACCCTCCTTGGTTTGCTGAACTTTTACAGCTTCCAGAGCAGGGCACAGAAGGTTCTCGAAGAACCAATGTAATTCACCACTTATTGGACCTATCACCACAATTTCTGAAGATTTCTGTGTCATGCATTTCGTCGCCTAAGCCGCTAAATTTTTTGCCAATTGATCGCTAAGTATGTCCCAAGCCCAGTGGTTATTGATCTGGCATCCGATCAACATTCAATAGAGTTGTCCATAAAACTATCTTTCCTACAAGGGAACTAACTGTGCTGGGAAGCAACATTATAGATTCGTAACAATATTAAAGCCCTTATTTTAATAGCTTTGTAGAAGTTGTGTTTATTGTTTAAATGAATCTTTCCAATGTATTCGAGTCCCATTAAATCAAAGTAGCATTAAAAACATAATATTTCAGATAATCTATCTTTTAATTACAAGTTGCTTTTAGCACTATTGTAAATATATTTTCTTATTAAAAAACAATACAGTAAACAAAAAGGTCCCCCCCCCTTTTAGCTTTAAACAATCGAAGATAATAACGAAAATAGATATTTGATGAACACGTGAAAGCAATTCGAACTTAATAGAATGATGCCAAAATATCATCTTTAATTCGAATTCCATTTTGATTAACTCGAAATCAGAAATAAAAATGGCTAAGCACTGTTTTAATATCTAATTATTTTCTTCAGCTAAATATGTTAACAAAAATGATATAATTTAAAGCCTTCAATTCACTAGGAGATTTTATTAGTGTGTATTGTATTCAATCAAAAAAATCAATAAAAAATTTTTTTAAACATTTACACACTTTACATTAAATTATTTTGTTGATTTTAAAATTTTACTAGTACTATTCCAAGAAGTTCTTATAATAGCATTAAAATTATTTTCTTATTTATTGAAACTATTATTTTTTTAATTCCTAAAATTATTTATCTACAATTATTATGACTTTATTAAAGAATCCTGCTGTCCTTAATTAATTATTCATTTGTATTGTTTTAATTATCAATTATGCATTATTTTTGTAAAAAATTTTCGCTTTCTCTTATTACATTCATTTAGACATAACTCTTCTTACTATGGAATTTTGGATAAACCGAAATTCTATTTTTCCTTTCACCAACTTCAAACTATCAAAATTCCAACGTACATAATACAATGTACATAAGCAAAGGTCGTAATGCATTTCGTAATTTCCACAAAACAAATTTTGGAAAGAAAAATTAACCTAAGAAACAATTCATTATCTCTGCGATGGTTAAACATTTATTGGTAAATTATTAGTTCTGGAACAAAAGAATATGGTTAACTTTCGGAAGTCTACAGACAATAACTATGTTGTCATAAAATTCCTAACTAATTATGCCTTACCATGAAATGAGAAAAGTATTAGTTAGGAAAACTCCTCCCTTCAGAATATTTTTATTCCATATAAGCGTCTGCGCAAGTTTATTACTTTAATAAAATAGTTCGATAATCTATATTATATGAAACTTCCGTAACCTTTTACCAAAATTAATCATTGCATTTTTTCTTATTATCAATTAATTAATATTATATATTTACGCTTATTATTATTATATATTACGCATTAATGCTTAATTTAATTAAATAAATTTATTCATTTAAAGAAATTGAATAGTGCCGAAAATGTTCCAGGTACAGCTTTGCGTCAAACTAACAGAGAATAAAAATTGTTAGTTTTAAAAACATTAATAAACTTAAACAAACTTATTAAGAATTTAAATGCATAAATATTGAATATTAAAAACATTTAAAGAAGGCACTAAGAATTTAAATGTATAAATATTGAATCTTAAAAACATTAAAAACACACACTAAGAATTTAAATGCATAAATATTGAATCTTAAAAACATTTTAAGATTCGATATTAGATTTTAATATTAGATTCACTATTAAGATCTTATTAACATTTTTTTAATGAAAACTTATTAAAAATTTAATATAATTTGTAAAAACGAAAATTTATTAATGTATAATTAAATTTTCCACTTTGCCTACTATCTTAATTCCTGGTTGGGATATGAAAATGGATACAGCTAATAATATTAGGGAAATCCATCATATAATTGATAGTTAATTACCAAAATATCATACCATAGGCTTTGAAGTAAGCATTTTCCATTAAAAAATCATGGTCAAATAACGAGGAAGACATTTAAACGGGCATCTCATATCCACAATTATACAGCATACTGTTACGAACTTGTAATATTACTTCCGTGTCTTATATATAAGTCTCTTGGTAAGGAGGATAGTAACAGTTACTGAAAGGATATCTAGTGAATAATTCTCTTGCCATAGTAACATTTCTGGAACCATTTGATGATCTGGTGATGAATTTGTTGATTTTAGTAACAAAAATAAAAGAACCCGTATATTTTAGAATCTTGGTGATAGCGCCATTAGGACTGTAATTCCAACGTTTGTTTCCAGAACTTTCGATGCTCTATTATGGGACCTATAAAAGCAAAGATCAGTAGTGAAATCTAGAGAGGCAAGTCAAATAATACGAGTTCAAGCGAGTAGTTAAGTGAAATCTCTCTTTGGAATTTTAATGTTTAGCGACTTCTCTCTGGAAGCTTTATGCTACTGCGGTTATTTAAAAGTGATATGATACTTGCGAGCTGCTGTTTACTGCAAGTGTTGTTCTTGTATCCGTTTCAGCTGTGTTTTGTTATTGTATACTCGTTTTTTAGTGTAAAATAAAACGTAGGTATTCGTTACAGAGGCTGTTGGATTTTTTCACCCCGCACTCACAGGGTCTATTTATATTTTCAATAAAATACCTGTAAATCATATGGATATGACCCTTGGTCCTTGTGTACGGTGGATTTTCACTTCATTTTGGTTGTGAAATCTTATTAAAAATTTAATTATTATTTTGAACCTTATTTCAAACCCATTCTAATCTTGAAGCCAAGATACGTACTCCAGATCATTGCTTCTCCATTTAAGATGCTTGAAGAAATAATAGAAAAGGATAGTTCTTCCATTTCACTGTTTCGATCACACGATAGATTCAGTAAAAATGCTAAATTCACTAATTGTAACCCAATGCCACCAATGCTAACTGTAACCCAACATGTAACCAAAATGTTCTCTGGTATGAAGAGTATATTATGGAGTATGCGAGAAAGTTTTGAGAAGACGATTTCCGCTGGTTTCTACTATAGCATTAAAATGAGTACTAAGCGAGCGTTTGGTGAAAAGTCGAAGTGGGTTTTATTTATGTGTGATATAATTTTGCATTTTAATCTATATTAAGCTGAAAACTATAGAAAAATATTTATAAGAATATTAGAACGAAATATTCGGCATGAAATCAATGATGCATGTGTCTGGGAATGAAAAATCAACTTTCCTTAGTGACGAGCAAAAATGCTTCTGTAAAGAATATCACTTTATTCGTTACTGAAACTATCAGAAGCAGAGAATTCATTAAAAATTATTTGCATTTCTTGGTTTTGCTATTCATTTTGACTGGAGACGTTTTTTTTTTTTTTTTTTTTTTTTTTTTTTTTAATCCTAATCGATTCCCAAGTATTCATTGTACACAAACAAGCCAAAAATAACAGCCTTTGTCTAAAAATGTTGAAAGTCGGTGCATAACTGTTGAACAAGCCAGCAACATGTGTTCTCAATTAATAAATTTAAACAAAAGTATATTTGTTTCAGTTCTAACAATAGAAATGGAGAGAGACACATCTGCATTATCCACAATTCCACCTGTCCAATAGGATTGCCAAGTCTGACTCCGGTGTAAAGGGGGGGTAAGTGAGGAGGGTTAGCATAGAACAAATAAATTCGCTGCGTCGCGTCGATTTGTTACCCTTATATTCATTCATGATCGCTTCGTAAAGTAATAAATATTTGCATAACTTGAAGTGTGTACTTCTTTTCCTTTTGTGAGAGGTTTTACGAGCAGTGAGTATGGTGGAAAATTTTAAAGGAGCTAGCTGCTTTGTTTCCACTTTGGGAATTGCAGAGGAGGCTTTAAATATTTAGAACTATTTGCATTCTTCTTTTATTTATTTATTTTTTTTTATTCTGTGTTGTTTCCTTTTATTCCCCGATCTTTTATCAGTGAATTTTTCGCACTTTTTTTTTTCCTTTCTCGTATGCTACAAGATCTTCTGTCCTAGAATTTTCTACGGTTGAAAGAAAAGTACGTTGCGTCTCCGGGGATATTCATGGCTGTGAAAAACATGACTAGAGCCATTTTAGTCCCGGGATTTATCGCAGTTTCCTGGTTGCTCATTCATCGCTACTGAGTGATTTTTTTTTTATCTTTGATAACATGAAGTTTATATTTGTGTGATGCGCGTATGGATGTAAAATTATTTACTGGGGGAAATTTTTAGGTATAAATTTCAATCATGTGTGATGTAGCCTTCAAAAAACAATCCATAATTTGGTTATTAAAACACTGGAGATTCTGGAAAATAGCGTGTTTTCTGGTATTCGCACACTTCTAAAATAAAATCCGTTTTTGAAAGGAAGTTATGGGTTTATCATAAAAATATTAAAATATGTAAAAATTCGATCTACGTTAAACATGCAAAATAAATTTTGTTTGGAAGGAATTTGTCATGATATTTTATGGATTGCAGCTGTAGTTACAAAGTATAGCCATTATCAAATTCTGTTGGCACCTTGGTGGCCTGGTAATAAGGTCTCGGCTTCGGAACCGGAGTGTTTCAGGGTCGAGACCCGATTCCACCGAAGAAATGTCATATAAATGGACCTGATGCACGCTAAACACATCTTGGGCAAACGCTAAAAAATCGAGGCTACAACAGATTTATGCGTGCACCAGCCACCATATACGTGAAGAGTCTTCAGCAGGCGGAGTTCGAACTCTCAACTCAAGGGACGCGAAACCAACGCTATACTTACCAAGCTACCCTGGGACTATTTGTAAATTATATCTGTAATACATATATTAAAATAAAAAGCGCTCAAAATGCTTTTCAAGATAAACTGCTAGAAGTTATAAATTTGGCATGCACGTGTTTGATAGGAGGTTGGAAAGGAGGTAAGAAATTGTTTGCAAAATCTTAGCGTCGGTACGTGGTAGCCTGGTAGTAAGTTCTCAGGTTCGGAGCCGGAGGGTTTCAGGTGCGAGCCCCGATTCTACCCAACGAAACGTCATGTCAGTGGGTCTGGTGCGCGTTAAATCCGCCGGGGCCAAATACCCTCCCACTGGTGTGGTGTGGAAGTTTGGAGGGATGTCATCTCAGGCGTCCTAGTCATCTGACCACTGTTCAAAATTACCAGATCCGCCACAAAATAGCCATAATGTTCGATAATACGTTAAAACGAGACGTTAATATAACTAAATTAAACTGATCAAATTCTGTTTTTGTTTTAATAGCTGCTGTAAAAGTCCTTTTTAATCGTTTATTTAAAACTTCTATTAAAATCTAACAATAATTCTGTAAAATTTGTCCTATTATAAAAACTTGCGATATTCAAATGCAATTATTACTTAATAAAATCCATTTAACTACATGAATTAATTTTGTTTATATTTCCAACAATCTTTTTACCACATCTTCACTAAGCATTAGTTTGTGTAACAAATATCGAGTTACAACTGAGCACTAAAGTGAAATGAGACAATTCTGCGATGATAACTAACCAAACAAACATCAATTAAACCGCTCCAGTTTCTGGTTGCGATTCATCGGGATTCCCATGCCGTTTGCCTAACGAACCAGCGAGATCCTTCGTTTAATCGCTGTGTGTGTAGCAGAAGTACAACAACTGCTCCGGATAGCTAATTCGTCGGTCTGATTAGTTGCAAGGGTCATTACACATTACAAAGTGAAACGGACAAACAGCGGCATCACTGGGATGATTCTGTCGATAACTATCCAGGTCCGAGTTTGAGTATTGGGCACACATGCTGGAATTAAGGGAAACGGGGATATCGGAAAGGCGACCGAAATGGCGACCGTTGAATTGCAATCTTTTATTACAGTATAAAATGAGAAGTGCAGAAAAGATGCTTTTGACATTTTCTCTTTATTCTCTGAAGATACATTGCTTATTTATCTCCACGTTTTAGTCCTGTTTCAATCCGAACCACACATGTCCATCGGTTTGTCTTGAACACGATAATTCAAAAACAGATTAAGCTAGAACCTTGAAATCAGATAGATATTATTAAACCAAATTATAGGTTCTTTTTTATTTTTATACCACTCCATGGTTTTATATGGCAATTTCCAAAATACACCAACGTCGCCAAACTCCATTAGACATAAGATGCCAATATGACTGCATTCCCCGGTATATTTTGCAATCTTTCAGTTTACGGCAAAATAGCAAAATTCTATCATACTAAATATGCCAACAAAGTTGGTGACGGTTTGCATTTTTGGGGGGCGATTTATTGCTGGGAAATACGTCCAAAATTTGGGCGACCTCTGTCGAAGGAAAGTCTGTTAATCTGTCTATACGTAAGTACGTGAATATAATAACTCAAAAGTGAAGAGATACGATTGAAATTTATCTGATCATCAAGGTCCGTTTAAGGAAACCACAGCGGATTACAAGACGCTTGGATACCACTGCGAATCCTTCTTATTTTGTTAAGAATATTTGAGTGAATATCGCAGGCGTGTACTTTTTTCATTCGACCAATTCGGTTTGAAGGAAAGGGAAATTTTCAGAGAACTTTCGAAAGGTGTCCAAATATACATTCGATTAAAAGCCACGAACAAAGCATGATCCTCTTTTTTATATCAATCCTAAAAGAAAACACACTGTCCTTGTGGTTTTTGAAAGAATAAGAGTTTTTTTTTTTTTAATCTTAATTTTGAAAGAGATACTCGCATGTTTCAATAGAGGTGTCTGAAATAGAATGATCTTAAAAGTAAGAGGGTTGAAAAAATGTCTGATCAAACAGAAATTTTCGTATTAATGGGAAAAGTAAGCAAAGGATGTTATTCAAATCAGAAAAAATTATTACTGATGTATCAGCAAGTATGAAATAGTGTTTTATTCAAAAAGTACTGATACTTTGAAAATATTGTCTAATTGTAAATTAAACAATTCTTTTCCTGCATAATAAGCGAAGACTGATAGAAGTGATTTCATCCATTTCGAATACATACTGTCCATACATGAATCTCATAATTACAGGCAGTCAAGATTTCCTGTAACGGAGAGGCGATGATCAATTTTCTTCAAAGCTTATCTACAAGAATTTCCTTCAACTTAGTCATATATTCGCTTATAATAAAGGTCATAATACTTTATTTATAAAAGAGCATGATTATAGAAGAACAATACAATTTCCTTAAACGTTTGCATGAATCCATGAAATGTGAGTGATCACATCAGGAAGGCGTGGGTTTTTCATCACATAGATTCATCCCAATGTCAAATTACCATTTAAAATATTATATTTCGGCACTTCCAAAACTATGCAGACTTTTCACTAAGGGCAACGGCTCTCAAGTTCCGAAGAAGTGCAGCGATGATTACAAAAGAAAGTAGCAATCGAAACTTATAGTTTGCATTTATATCTTTGTATATATGGCAAAATAATATAATATGACAGATATTTTGAAAGGAACAACAAAGCAAAACGTTCCATTTTATACATTTTCCTTTAATAAAATAACTTCCTGGATAAATTTTAAAGTAATTATATGTGAAAAATAAACCATATCTCTCAATTTATCATAAAACAAATCCCCTTGAAACAATTCGAAATATAAGATATAAATCACACATTAACAAAATGTATCCAGTCATTCTTCAATGGAAACGAATCTACCTATCAATACCCCTATTTCACAGAAAAGCCCTCGTAACTGATCTCCAGTGTGTTAGCAGTCAAGAGGGAAGAAAACAATGGGCAACGCTCCGCAAAACGGAATAAACTGATTTCTTCGGAATAGGCCGGGTATTGCCACTCTCCTTAAAAACCTCCCAGCCTAAATGAATAAATCTATATATAAAAAAACCCATACCAACCCCTCTCCTTAAAGCCATTTAGTAGAACCCCCCTCCAAACTCCCCCTTTCCCCACCACCCGCAAAATGCCGATTTTAACAAGCGCACCCGACAGATCCTAAAAGGAATAAGGAGGAGCGGCGGAAGGGGACACAAGGGGGATACTACTCCCCATTACCGGACCTTTCCCCGCAGTGGCGTGCTAAAGTGGCGCCACTGCATCGACTTGGCTGGGGTGTAGCGCTAATTTAGAGCCACGTTTGGGGGAACTCCCCACTTAAGAGTGTTAGTCGATTTGTCTGCGCTTCCCGCGCTTTTTGATCTGCGAGGCCCGTCGACAAATGGATTATCGATGAGGTAGTCCGTTATCTGGACTATCCTGACGACGTCAGATTGATAGGGTGGTGCTTAGTGCATCGGGATTGGGTGATTTTTTACAATGGGGTTTTGAATTTTGATTCACATGGATCGATTTTAATCGTTTTGTTGTGTGATGAGATTTTTGTATTGCCTAGAGCATGCCGTCACAGATATATTGTTCAGAGTATCTTTCTGGAGGTGTCTTTTCTTTGTTTTTGGGACATGATATTTAAAAATAGTTTTAATCAGTTAATCCAATGCCAGAGTTTATATATCCCAGTATGCAAATCCATTTTAACTATTTCAATCCCACACATACATACATACAGCCATACACCACATGGTTCATTATAAAGAAGTTTTTACAATTACTTGACTTGATAGATCATTCCAGAGTTGCCAAATGTGGCATGGATTTATTTTTAGAAGTAGATCTTACTAGGAAAGGAATATTTTTAATATTAATTACATATTATTTCATAAAAATGTAATTAAAATCGGAGACTAATATCGACCCAAACTCCTTTCTATTACATTTTAAAAATCAAAAGATTAGTTATTAAGTCACATTAATTTTTCTCCGCGAGATATTTTTTTTATTTTAATAAAAAATTGTCAAAGTTAGCTTTAAACACTATATTATAGCATTATTTTTGCTTTATACAATCACATATTTCAAACAGATGTGAATGATTCATTGAGAATATTCTAATAGCTCTCAAAAGACTAAGTAATTATATATATATATATATATATATATATATATATATATATATATATATATATATATATATATATATATATATATATATATATATATATATATATATATATATATATTAGAGTTTTTAATTTATTACTAGCTGAAGTTTTGACAATTTTCAATATACTAGAAGTTTCTTTAGCATGAATGCATTTGTAAGACGGCAATATGGCGGTTATGAACATACAGTAACAGCTAATGCACTCGGGACGCACAAATCAGTCCTGAAATATTATCAAGCGGTAATGTTTCGAACTACAGAATATATATATATATACCATATTTTTGGTTGAAGCTGAGTGCAGGTTGAAGACATAGACGAGACGTTGTATTTTTAATTCCGTTTTATTCTCTCTCGAGAGACAAACATGATTATTTACAAGAAGGCGCAGCGTGCACAAAAAATACACATGGTGACCTTTGACACCTTTTCAGGGGAAAACGAAGAAATCACTTTCTCTTGATACGTAGTACTGATGATGCATTATTTTTACAGAGGAATTAATTAAACCGAAAGTGGAATTGGATCACGAAATAAGAGAATATTTTAAAATCAAGTTACGACGGGCTAAATTAAGATAAAATCTTGGAAATTAATTTGGATTAAATTAAGAGTTTAAAATATCATTATATATACATATATATATATATATATATATCCTTTTCAATAAGCAAATTTGAAGGGAAAAAAACTATTTTATACTTATAAATTATTTATGCCCTGAAATATATAGCTACGAAATGCCTTACGTCTACTTAAATATTTTTTTAGGAATTTCTTTATTTTCAGAATGTTTTTTCGTAATATTCAAAGTTTGTATTTCTTAACAAATAACGTCAATAAACAGACTTCAAAATTCTTTTAAAAATTCTTCAAATAGATTTTAAAAGCTATCTTATAGAAATTATTTTCATTTATTAATATTTTAAAACAGATTTTAAGGATTTTTTTTTCTTCTTTAAAACAGATTTTGTTTGGGAATTCGCGTGTTAAATTCTTTTTAATGCATATTAAATCTCAGTTGACTTTAAATTTAAAGCTCGCTTTCATTCAAAAGGCTCTACAGATAGGTTGACCTTTTTTTATCAGCATTTAATTTATGTACATCGAAATAAGAGAAAAAAATGAAGGAATTTTTGCAAACATAATAAACTTCTGATCCTTTTTAGAAATAGATGGAGCAGATAATCTACGAAATGGAGGGTAAAGAATAAAATTAAAAACAAAAAATCTTTTGTACAATAGGGGTGTTATATATTTACATATATTTGTGCTGTACCATTTCGATTTAATAAACACTAAGTTTATGCAGTTAAAAGTAAATCTGCTAATTTATATATTTTTTTTTAAAGTTTTTTTTTCTTTAAGAAAATATTTAATTTTTTATATATGAGTGAAATATTTTTAATGGCATTTTAAAATTAACATCTACAAATTATCTAAAGTTTCACACATTAAATTGTTTTTAATGTCTCCATTGTCCTTTTGATATATCATATGACTTAAATTTGTTTTTCCAAAAATTTTACAGTTTTAAAAAAACTATTCTCTTAATGTGCAAACAATTTCCTGCAGCGATGATAAGCGATGATAAAAATTCCGAAAGCGATGATAAAAATTTATTTATAATTTGGACGATATTGTGAAGATAATTTACATAAAAGTTTAATTTAATTCACGATACAGCCTGAGTTAAAAGTAAAATCAAGTATGAAAATCCTTCAAACTCACAAGTTTTTATTGGTTTTGTAAAACTTGGTTAAAATGCAGAAATGAAGAGGGAAAAAACCTTTAGAAATTTATTTTTAGTTTATTTTGGAAATTATTTAACAGAACTTGTTTAGAATGGTGCAAATCAATAAATAAATATAGATGCATACAAGGTGCGTTCAAATGAAAAGATACGAAACGTCGTAACAACGTAACCGTTAACATATTTGTCTATGCCCCTATGGGGGGGGACATAGCGGGACATCTAGGGATGCGATTGGAGTCTTCGGCGTAGATTGGAGCATGCGTAGGATAGAGCAGAGGCTCTTCTAAAGAGCACCGTCCAAGTACTGCTATTTGTTGAATTCCTCGAGCACACAAGAACCATTAACTCCGATAAATACTGTGAGACACTCCGAAGACTACGCAGGTCCATCAAGAGCAAAAGAGTGGGACTACTCACGTAGGGTGCGGTTCTGCTCCATGATAACGCGCGGCCGCACGTCTCCAGGGTCACACACGTGGAACTGGCCAAGTTCAAGTGGGAGCAGCTCGACCGTCCACCCTATAGCCCGGACATGTCTCCCTGCGATTTTCATGTGTTTGGTCCCCTGAAAAAATATCTGAAAGGGAAGCGCTTCAACTCGGACGGCGTATTCAAGGACGCTCTGAAGGACTGAGTTTCGTTACAGCAACAGGAATTCTGGGAACAAGGAATCCTTCGGCTCGTTAATCAATGGAATGGTTATGCTCAGGCTTATGGTGTATACTTTGAATAAAGTCTACATTTATACCCACAGTGTCGTTTCGTACCTTTTCGTTTGAAGACCCCTTGTAAAAATATGTTAATTTTTTTTTCAAAAATTATTGTAAATTCAAAATTTAAAAATTTTACTTCAAAATTCAAAAATGTTTATAGCTTAAATCTGAAAACAATTATCAAAGAAGGCACAATTTAATCTAATAGTGTTATCTATATTACCACCGTTTGATATCCGAATAAAAACGTTTCTTTCCTAAAATATTCGTTACTCGTTTTGTTAGCAATCCGAAATGTTAGTTAAATGATTTTCCTGTTTTGCGCTGAATTAGATCTAACTTATAAATGAGCAAAATAGCTTTCCAATGAAGCCTTCTGACATTCCATCTACTACAGTTCCTTTAATTTTAATATTTCAGATTGTACTTCAAAAGTATCAATGAATGTTATTTTTTTAACTGTATTTCTACAATTCCTAAATCCAAAGAATGTAAAATATTTACTCAAGCATGTATCGCTCAAAAAAAAATTAAAAAACAACAGCCATCCAGCTTTATTCTGGCATTGTTCCTAGTACAATAATAAAAACGTATCATTCGAAGGAAATTAACATATTATTAGAGATTTTTGAATTCAAAATTTCTTGAGAGGCCGCCTGGTATATTGAAATAAGAACAAATTTCGAAATTTTCTGCGGCAACACCCATTTTTTTCATCAAATTTCAAACCTACATTAAAAATACTTTCTGATATACCAAATTTCTTTTGTCTGGTTAATCTAGGTCTATTCGCTTCGAAATTATGAGCTAACAAAATTTTGACTTTCTGATATTAAAATAAAATTGTGGATTTTTTAATTAACATTAATGTTCAAACGATATTTAATCTCGCTCTATGCATTTGTAAGCGCTTGAGAAGTTAAAGATTTAATATCAGCTGTGTTATGTTGCTTTAATCCTATAAATTACTTACTGCACAGAAACTGATACACATAATCTTTCCAAAACCTCTCATGAACCATTTTTAAAGGATTCAATTTTAAAAATCATACAATGGGATTACAAAGTGAAATTTTTTCTTTAAATCATTTCCGTCTCTTTTATTTTGGAGAATAACAATGTTTGAAATCAATCTTTATGGCATTATATAATAAAAAAAAAGCCAATATCTCTAATTATTTTTTTTACATAATTTCGAACTGCATCGAAAAATTTTCAGATATCCAGTACTTTTAACTGCTTTCTTCTTAAATCAGATTATAGGATTCCTTAGACATTTTAGAATTTCACATTACTGTACTCATTCTTAAGATCTTAAAAATTTCGAAATATGCTCCAACAGATTTAATTTGTTTAAACACATCGTTTCTTGTGCTACTGAACCATAAGTAAACCAAGTGTATAAGTGTTGTTCGGTACTTCAGCAATGTGTCCAAATTTCTACACTCTTTTATTGCTTCAAATTGAAAAATACACCAAAGGAGTTAGTTTCCCAGACGAAAGTAATAACTTTCCTCAGTTATTCTTCTCAAAACACGGTTCAATGAACATACTTTCTCACTCTACACTTATCATCGCTATTAATTTTTTTTTCCCCGAAACGAGAGAGATCTCCTGTCAGGGGGATAAGACAACTCCACCTTATCCTCTTCCTCGCACGATAGTCATCTACCTTATCTCTTGACAAATTCCCTGGAAGAGAGTCGGCGAAGAAAACGCACGAAGAAAATGTCATATACAAAAGACACCGACGGCGCTAACACCCCCTCCTTGCAGCGTGTCATTATAAACGAGCACGACCCCCTCCCCACCTGCCAACCTTGCACCCCCAGTCTTTTCCATATCATTTCTGACATGGCATCTCCTCCTTTTCCTGGGGGTCTCCTGAGAATGCAAATGTCCATCTCTCTCTTCACTTCACTTCCAGGGGTGGTGGTTGCAGACGACTGCCGAGTGGGGTGTTCGATCCAGTGGGCGTTTCACGCGTGTGACGCATCCTTTTTGGCTGGAGTCACGCGAACCTCACGTGGCCTCGTTCCCGCGTTCTGCAATTTCTGCTTATCCCGTTAGCCTCCCCCCTCTTTCCTGGTTGCTGCCCTCCCTTCTCCTACATCTTTTGCTTCAGTAATAGTTGCGTACGGATAGAAAAGGGAATATGAAAGATTAGAGCAAGAGTAAGATAAGTGCTACGAATGAAGTTCGAGGTGTTTGGAAATTTCAGGTGGTTTTTGACGTGTCTGTTATGAAAGTGATTGCTACTACCCTCACGTTTTATAGTTGTTATCATTTTTAGTCATTATTCATTTAGATAAGTCGTCTGCTTATTGTAGCGCTTAGTGTTGTTAACTCCATTTGTTTCGTTTCATAAATTCATTAATGGTTTTGAGGTGCTTCAAGAGATAGTTGAAATCTCAAGAGAATTTTAATGTGTTTGTTAAGAGAATGGTCGTTATTAAATGCACGTTTAAGGGTTATAATTGCATAAATCATTTTTCTGTATATTCAAGGCCTCTGAATGACGTAGTATGCAGCGAATATTAACATACTACCTTTTATTTCGTGTTTTCATTTTGTTAAAAATATTTTAGGAAACAAAAAATTCAGCACGAAAATTAAAAGTTACTTGATAGCAAGGAAACATCTTTAATTTTTCATTTATTTACTGAATCTTACTGATCTTCCGGGTTTTTTTCTTTTGGGTATTTTTTATCATGTATAATTTTAAAGCATGAAATAAATGTGAAACTTTTTTTTTCCATAATTTCTTTTGTTTCAATTTCATTTTTGCAATAATGGAGATGCAACACTGATTTTTGCAAAGAAAATAAAAGTGTTATGAGATTATTTTATGATTAAAAACCTTTCAAAATGATTTTACGTATTAATGCTGACGTTTAAGGCCGCAGGAATTAAAGAGTTAAAAAATATTTTTTATACTTTTTCAGTTTAATATTTCATTTCCATAAATTTTTCTTCAAACTGAACCTCCATAAGCATATTTTGTAAGCAATTCTATTTATAAATATGAACATGAATTAAAATGTGCTACACAATCAATGGCTGATTTAGGTATTTTGCTGCACTGGGACAAACCTATTATGATGCCCCTCTTTTAATAAAATGAACTATTTCATTTTATATTTTGACACATTTTTAACATAATAATAATTTATTTTAGGTTAGTAATTTTTATTTCATTAATTTTGTTAATATTTATTTGTTTTCATTAATCTATAATGACTCCAAATTGCCCAGTTCCATGTTTGTTAGGCATTGTAATGGAAGCAGAAGTCCTTCGTTTATACATATTCTTATAACTAAGTGAGCATAAGGAAATGTATAGGAGTCTGACCAATTATACTGGATAAAGTGTTAATACTAATCTAATATTTTATCAGGCATAGAATTAGTTTTCTTTTACAAATTTATTTATTTTAACAATTTAGAAAATAAAAGTCTTTTAAATGTTCTGATTGCGATTCCCCTCTCTTAGCGGTTCTAAGGATTTATTTATTGGAAATCCTTCAGACTACAGTCAATTTTCTTTAACATGGCATTCTTGCAAAAACTGACTCAAATTTTCTGCATCATTACAGTTTGGTAGTATTTCTTTCATAGGATACAACTTATAAAGTAGAAGGTTTGTCATAAAATATTAATTTTTTTCGTTACATTGTTTATTTTGCTTCCATCGATCTTATTATTTTCGGTTTTACGTAATGTGTAGTAAAAGATAAATATATTTCATTGTTGTTGTTTGTTTGTTTGTTTCTTATGGCACTTGCCACTGACAAGCCCGCTGTTACGAAGACAGCGATTTAAGCCTGATGGGGACGTCTCTTATTTTTTATAGCAGCGCCAACTAGGGCCAAGAGTACGACTTTGCCACTTCACGCATCATTCATTCGCTTGCACAACCCCTTTTTACAGGAGGGCACATTCACACATCTCACAGATAGAACAACAGAAGAACAACCATGCCCAAACCGGGACTCGAACCCGGGACGCCCAGATCACGGGGAAGACGCGCTACCCCTATGCCAGGACGCCGGCATATATTTCATGATATTCATTAGTTGTCTAATGTAAATGTTTTATACTAGTATATGGGCAGAAAACATGTTAAAATGTAAATAATTAGAAAAATGAAATTGTATCCATTTCTCACCTCTCGCTCTCATCTCCGTGTATGATGTAATTAAATATCCATCGCAAATCCTTTCACAGCAACGAGCAGTATATTTTTAACCTGAAAATGAATGAGATGATTTCCAAGCACAAACCTAAGCATTTATTATTATGTTATCAAACTCATGCATGACAACGAAATATTTCTATTCTCTGGTAATTAAATAATTCTTTTTTTAGAATACATCAAAATAGTTTTGGCAGGCGTGGATTTACAAGGAAAATTTTGATTTATGGAATTCTCTGAAACATATCGCTGCAATGGAATCAAAATTATATTATGACTTGAAAAATTTCTTATTTGTATATTACTGTAATGAAAAGCATATTTTGTTTATATAAATACGTATACCACTCTGCTATTCAACCATTAATTAATTTTTTTATTGTATTTAATAACTTCTTAGTGTAGTTAACATGTTTAGTACAATCAATCGATCTTTCAGAAAAGTACGTGTTAGGTGACGAATTCCCAATTTTGTGAAGTCTTTCTCAGACTTTTGTGGGAAGTTTCTAGTCATTTCAGCAACATTTTTGTTTGTAAAACATGTTACTAGAAAAAAAGTAATATTAAAGGCACAGGGAGTAATTAAAAAATTATGAGTAAATAATGCTATCAAAGTGATTAACCTTCTTCCAGTTTTAATCATGCACTGAATGTAAATTTTATCAGTGGCCCTAGTGTGATCTCAGCAATATGATACCGCTCAGATTATGTTGTATTTTTAAATATTTATTATATAGAGCAGAGTTTAGCTCTATGATGTTTCGCGCAATAAAAGTTACGTGAGTTTTTTTTTTTTTTTTTATTTTTTAATAATAAATCTATTGCAATCTGGGCAGTCTTCTGTTCAAATACCTGTTGGATTATTAACGTACAACTGCATAATTATTCAAAAAGTATTCGATTATTACTTTCTGTATGTTTTATAAGTAATCAAATCATATGTCATAATCAAAACAACGTTTAAAATTTCATCACTTCAAACTAAGTTCAAATAAGAATCAAAGAAGCCCGCGTTTCTTTAATCTTAATCATAGTTTTTCAATTTATAAATAATTAAATTTGTGTAGTTCCGTTTAGGTCAGTTATTTTTAGAGGAATAATGTTAAGTTTTAGAGTCACTGAAAACTGTTTCAATCTTATTTTTTTGACTTGGATTATAATGTAAACTTGGGATAAATGTATTACATTTTTTTTTATTTCATTCATGTTTTTTCCTACTAAATTTGTCTTAAAAACTGCCAGAACAGAATTGGAAGAAAATACTTATATGATTGTAAATAATGGGAAAAAAATTCATAAAATAAATCAATCCTTCATGTTCACATATAATAGTTTGTAATCATTTCTTTGGGGCAACAGATCTAAAATTCTAAAACCAGATTTATTTCTCTCTTCATAAAGAATCTCTTTGAAGAAACCTTTTCTTACTTATCAACCAAGTTATATTTTAAATTAATGTTTTTTTTTATGTATAATTTCCGCTTCTGCTTATAACTGTGCAGACTTTGTTGTAATTTAGTTTAGTTACATTAACGTCCCATTTTAAGGCAACATTAGGGCTATTTTGGGATGGACCTCGTAATTTTGAACCTCGGTCAGATGAAGAGGAAGACACCTGAGCTGGCACCCCCCTCTCCACACCACACCAACGGGAGGGTGTTTGGGCAGGACGTTTAACATGCACCAGACCCGCTTACACGACGGTTCTTCAGTGGAATAAGGTCTCGAACCTGAAACCCTCCGGTTCCGAAGCCGAGACCTTACCACCAGACCACCGCGGGCCTCTAACATTGCTGCAAGGAATAGCAAATAAATAAAATTTGACTCTGAAATTAAATTTCACCGCTTTGAATACCCAGAATTATCATCTTCATTCATCATATATTTTAATAATAAAATTAAATTTCATTAATTTAAATATCTAAAACATAATTACAATTTTCATTCAACGCCGTAAAAATCGATTTTAAAAGATAAATTTTTAGGACCAAAATTAAATTTTATTGACTTAAATATCTAGATCATAATTTTTATTTTCATTCAATGTCGTAAAAACAAATTTCAAAATAATTTTTTGTACCAAAATAACATTCCATTGATTTAAATACCTAGAACATAATTATTATTTTCATTCAACGCGGTATAAATATATATTTAAAAATAAATTTTAGTACCAAAATTAAATTTAACTGTTTAAATATCTAGACTATAATTATTTTCTTCATTCTACCCGTACAGATACATTAAACTAGATTTTAGAGCTGACATTAAATTTCTCTGCTTTAATATCTATAGCACAATTATTATCTTCATTCAACGCAGCACTGAGCAAGAAAAATATTACGAACGAACCTCTCAAGTCAAGTCAAATTCTTTCCTAAACACCGAGAAAATTCCCACAAAGTTCTTGCGCACACGATCTTTACAACTATTTTAATACCCCCCTTCGAATACCTCGACTTCACGCCACTTTCCTCCTCATCCACATCCTCGGAATTCTGATAAATTGGCGCCCGCAATATCGTGGAAGATGCTCTTTCGCTTTTAACTCAAACACGCATCCTACGATGTCACGTCTCAATTGCATCGATCTCACGGCCAATCCCCGTTTCTAGTAGACATGGAACCAACTTGGAGATGTAATTGATGCAAGTGTCCGAGGATCGTGGACAACGGCTGCTGGCCCCGATCGAATTTTTCGATCATCTTTGCAAGAATTGCCGAGACCCATTATTGGTGTAGGGAGTTATGCAATATTCTGATCTGAAATTTCGATACTCGAGTTCTAAATGATGCATGGGATTCAGATGGGGTTAGTCTGGGCTAAAGAAAATTCAACAACTTTTTACTTTTTCATATAGGTAGTATAGAGGAATTACAGTAATCGTCAAAAAATTCGAACTCAGATTTTGGCGGATCCCCACGTTTTAGACCACCGTGAGTTCGAAAAAGGCATTTTTAGAAAATGTACGTTCGTCTGTCTGTCTGTGACAAAGATAACTCAAAAACGATGTGAGCTAGACGATTGAAATTTGGTATACAGTCTTTACACCAAATGTGCAAATATCTATCAAATTTTGAGTAAAATCTGTTCAGAGGATATCCGTCTGTCCGACTGTTCGAATATAAGTTAGCATAATAACTATAAGACAAAGTGAGTTATATGCGTAAGATTCAATGCACAGATTTAAC
Source organism: Argiope bruennichi (assembly GCF_947563725.1). Classification (NCBI taxonomy): domain Eukaryota; kingdom Metazoa; phylum Arthropoda; class Arachnida; order Araneae; family Araneidae; genus Argiope; species Argiope bruennichi. The sequence continues at coordinate 58,257,289 of NC_079158.1, forward strand.
ATCTATATTATAGACACTTGTCATTAATTGAGTAGACAAAACCAACAATGGGTTGACTATATGTCAATCTGCACTTTCAGAAACATATTAATGCTATAATTCAAAAATGCAATGACTTAAATATATCAAATTTGATATGGGATTTTGTGACTATAAGTTTACTTTATATCAAATTCTTGGTTCAATCGATTGGTAAAAAAATGTCTAAAATAAAAATTCGATTTTCGGATGCTACTAACGCATGCCAGGGATTAATCGCTAATAAATCGGCAAGAACGACAGATTCGATAAAGATTCTAAATCCGCGCCAAAATTTAATATTTCTTAACTATTGTATGTTAATGGCATGTAAGCCGTTTTGTGGCATGATAAGTTTATTAGAGTGTATGCGAAAAAATTTTGCAGTGACCATTGGCTTGCAAATTGAATCTAATATTCAAATTCTATAAGATGTATTAATTTCTAATACGGTTTTAAATATATGTGTGAAATCCTGTTATTTTCTGATATATGTATATAAAAATTATTACAACAACGAAAGGATAGAAATGAACTTAATTAACTAAATGAGTCCAAAAAAAACTACTTTTAGATTTCTGTCTATCAGCCTGTCTTATATATGCAACAATCTTGTTTTATACAACCTTGGTATCTAGTTTTTACTCACTAAAAAATAGGTTATTTTTAAATTTTGAACGCAATTTTTCATCAAAAAGTGAGTCGATCGATCAATTGACAGTTTTGTAAAGAAAACTGTTCACTTAACAACAACTTTGTCCTCTAACTGCCGACATTTTAAAATCGTTACTTAGATGCAATATTTCCAAACTAATTCAAATATTTTTAAAGAGCAAGATACATGCTGTCATTTATATGCTATTCTATAGCAACATAATATAATTAAACACTACAACAGTAAGAGAGAGCTTACGGAAATCGCGGGGTTTAGGGAAGTAAATTGGATGGGGAAAAAATTGTCATCTAAATTGTTACACGCACTTGGAGGCTTAACTAGATTAAGATTTCGATCTAATTTTTTTTTAGATGTGAAGCATAATTATAGTAATCTTACTCCTCCCGCTGGTGTAGTATGGAAGTTTGGAGAGATAGTGCCAGTTCAGGTGTCGTCCTCGTCATTTGAACGAGGTGCAAAATGACGAGGTCCGTCCCCTAACAGCCCTAGCCTTAAAACGGGACGTTAATATAACTAAACTAAACTAAACTTAGCAATCTTACATTATAAGAATACATCTTACATGTTTATTCCTAATTTTTTTTTTTTTTTTTTTTTTTTTTTTTTTTACAAAAACGTTCCCATAAATCCTCGAAAACTTAATTCCCATAAATCCCTTTTTATTGTACTCTCCAAAAGGAAAAAAAACTCCACTTCTTCGAATTCTTTGTTGCATTTATTCGCGATCTTTAGAAGCACACTTCGTAAAGAAGCGGTGCCAAGTTGCATTGTTTAGCAATCATTAGCATTAACAGATGAAATATGACTCCGGTTCCTCGAAATAATGATTCAGAAATGAGTGCATGGGAAAACAGCCTTGTTGCTTAGTAAACAATATTATGATTGCTTGTTTCTAATTAAACATAATGTACAGTGTACTTGCTCGTTTAACCTCGTAATGAATCACGAATATATGAGACAAAACTATCTTTTGTTTAACCATTACTAAAATTAATTATTTCTGCATTTGGAAGATGATATATATTTCCTGTTGAAATCAATAATACGCATTTAAAATGAACTATAACTTTTCAGTAAATACAGAATTAAACTGGTTTCAACATTGGTTCAAGCTGTGCTTTTGAAATGCGCTACGCCAATTTAATTTTGGAATCCATCGTGCATCTTGGAGGAAGAAAATATCTGTGATATTGGCTATAGTACTAGACAAAAAGTAATTTTTTTGTGAATACCACGAATTATACTGTCTCAACTTTGATAATAGCTTGAAATATTTATAATCATTGGATAGATTCAACTGCAATATGTGCAACCTTTTCCCAATGTAGAAAATTGGAGGAAGTGAACTTTGGAAGGGGTAGAATACACGAACTTGTTCTGTTGATGGTTTGTAAGGAGCATTTCATTGCGAAAATCTTTGTAATAATTGAATCGACAACAACTATAAACACAATCGACTATTCTGTCCTCTTCTAAGGCAGATGGGAAAATCTGGATAAAAATCTGTAGGCCAATCTCACAAAATTTCTGCATTCACCGGGGCGGCGAAAACCAATCACTATCCAGAAGTCAGATGCACCGGCCACGGTATAATCAATCCCACAAGAGACAAGACCCAGCAACCGTAGGTGGTAGCTAACCCCACACCATTTGTACATCCACCAGGGTGACGAGAAACAACCACCATGACGGAAACTTCTCGTCCACATTTTTGAGGTGCCATCGGGGTGATCAGAAAACTATAGGTGTTTTAATTTTGTACTAATATCAGATCTGCTGTAACTGTATGCTTCCATTATTAGATTCTAAACCTTCGAAGAAGATAAATGCACTTATTTTTGTCACGTTTTTATGACATAATGTGAGTTGATACTATTTGATTTTGGTATGTATAAGAGGAGAAAGAAAAAAAATAAAAGACAATTGACGTCACAGCAAAAAGTAAAATAATGTGTTGTCAGATGAAATGCTTTTGTGAATTTATATGATTTGGTTCCATTGTAACTTATTTTAACTTAAACAGTAGCGCTATTTAGTTCCGGATAACCGATATTAAAAATTACGCCTGACAATCCGGTGTGACAATTTATGCTTTGAAATTTATTGCTGATCTTGAAGAGAAAATTTCGTAGGGCTATAGTATAATATAAGCAGCACGATTTTTTGTCTTTTAGGATTGATTTTTTTAGTTTAGCCTCTTATTAAAAATATTTTATTCCGTCCATCCAAGCGTTAACAAACTTATCTAACTAGTTCAAAATATTGTTCAAAATAAAAGACCTATTGGACGAATAATAAGGACTATATAACACCTGTAAGTAACAGCATGATATTGTCATTGACCAAGAATCACTTTAAATACTATCTACATTAACTACTTAAACATTCATTTTGGACTTTCACTGTACAGGATACATTTTAATCTGTTTTCTCCTTATATTCAAAATTCTTCTGTACGTTAAGAGGGGGATCATTTGATCTTTCAAACGCGCGTATGTGATTGATACACTAGTGAAAAATTTCGTTTTATCTTTTTACTACAAGCATAACGAAAGCATGATTTCAGCTATTCTTAGTCTTCTTCTGATGAATTATTAATCAACGTATGCTTAAAATTCAAAGTGCTAATAGAACTCTGCAAATTTTATTTGTATTTTAAAGGTAAGCAAGACCGTTGACATAAGCTTTTGCTATATCTTAACACTATGCCATCCGGTGGCACCACGCAGACGTCATGCGAAAACTTTCGAACAAATGCGGATGACACTACATTAGTGACACAATAATTTTTATTTATTGTATGTTTTTTAATTTATTTTAATTATTTACAATTAATTATTATCTATATCTTGTAAATTATTATTATTTTAGCTAATTATTCATTCATTTTATGAAAATAAAATTTATGACTTCCCGGAAAAACCGCCAGCGATAGAAGTCCTACCGGCCAAACAAAAGAATTCCGATTAGACATGTGGAAAGCATAGTGTTAATTTTTCGTTATTTTAAATCAAACAATCGTTTTTAAAATAATGTAATTTCAATCAAGTTACATTATTCGTTCGAAAAAAAAGGTAGAAAATCTATTTAAAAGGAAATATTTACGGAAGAAACGCTCTTATGAAAAAATACGTTGAGCTAATAGAACTTTATTTTATTTCTTTACAAAGCTAGATTAAATAATGCTGAAAAGACAAGCAACTAGGTTTGAGAAATGGACGAAGTATCATTAGGTAAAAAATCCATTTACATCAGGTTTATCCAAATACAACTTTATTGTAATAGTTAACTTCTTAAAAATTTGTATTTTATACTAGCTTTTCAAAGAAACACTCGCCAACTTTCATGTTAGTATAGAGAGCACCCCCGCCAGTTATCAAATCGATTTCCCTCATTTTAATTTAATAATTATTATAACCAGTGGGAGTTGTCTCCGAAACTTTCTCAAATATTCTCTAATAAGTATGTTATACCAAAGAAAGCCTTTCGTAGCATTGTTCAACAATAATTACGAAAAATTAAACATTAACGCGAATGTAGCATTTTTACTGAATCTATCGCGTCATCCTTGGCGAGTTATTTGGCGATCAAACACTGGCATGCGGTCAATAGAATTCGAAAATGGAATTTGTGTTTCAGACGCGTTTTTCACAACCAACTGGAACAAAAATTTGACACAAAAATTCAATTGTAGTCACAAAATCTCATGTTTCTGAAAGTATATAACATAACGCCATCTTGTGCCCCGGTACCTATAACACGACTGTTATAATCCAATCGGTGCCAATTCCTACACAACTGTATTCAATTTTTGGTGAAGTAATAACTAGATGGAGGGGACAAGAATACTTAAACAAATGGTGACTATGAGTTGAAATTACAGGGAAATGGAATTACTAACTGAAAAAGAAAAAAATTGATAAATTACATTGTGAACATCTGTGTGAAATGAATAAGCATATAAACAAACATTTCTGAAAGTACAGAAAGGCAGACGGTTAATTACTTATTAGATTTGGCTCAAAATTTGATAGATATTAATTCTGTGTATCGAATTTATCTGTCTAGCTCTCTTCGTTTTGTAGTTATCGTGTTAAATTATATTCGAACAGCCGGACAGACAGACTTCCTCTGTCTGTTTTTGCTTAAAACGGATTTTGCTTAAAAATCCGCTTCGAAATCTATAAATATGGGATAAAGATCGTATACCAAATTTCAACCATCTATCTGATAGCATTTTTGAGTTATCTTTGTTACAGACAGATGGACTGACATTTTCCAAAAATGTGTTTTTCGAACTCAGGGAGTTCTAAAACGTGGAGATTCATCGAAATCTCTAGTTCGAGTTTTTTCGACGATTACTATACTTTCTCTATACTACGTACACGAGAAAACAGTAATTAAACTGGAAGGAGAAAAGATTAAAGCAGATCACTAAATCTGATGGCTAAATCACAGATAAATAATATAAATTATTCATGATTTATAAATGGAACAACTATGTTTCATGCCAACTGCCCTCGAAGAAATGAATGGTACATCCAGAGAAAGAAAAGTGATTTCATACGAACACACCATTTACAAACGTCCGCACAAATGCATCGCCCTTATTTATTTCTCAGTCACGACATACGAATGAAAGAAAGAGAAAAGGAATGACCATCTGGACAAACCAAATCCGCTGATGACGAGTGACCATTTCGCCATAGGCACGCTGACACTGGCCAGATAAAAGACTTCGCCCAATTGGCGCGAGTCCAAAGGACCCGTAAACGAGTAAAAAATAGCATCCATACATTATGCATCTTCCCGTGATAAAACGTGCTGGCGCAGATTTTCATCGAAAAAAAAGGTACAAAAAATATCTACCCCCCTCCGAAGTCTACAATTGCTGAAATGTTTCTCCTCTAATGCGTTGTCCATTTGACTAAGGACTTGTTGTCAGCAACTTGACAGCGACAGATTCTGTTGTTGGGCACCCATGGACCCATAGGTGACGGAGTGTTATTAATTTTGCATTTCATTGTTGGCTTTTTATGTATTCAGTGGCAGGTCAATTTTACATGAGAGGTAAAAATAAATGATGGCAAGGCGTGATTTGATTTTTCGAATAGTGTTTTCTTGTTGAAGTCGTGGCTCATTAAAAGTTTTTTTGCAATGTATTCAGCCATTAGGATTTAAGTGCGGAATTTCATCAAGTTAAGGAGAGGTTGTCTTCAATTTTATCAAATATTAGCTACTTTTGGCGACTAGTTTGTTCGCTTGAATTATTGGCTTTTCTGGTGATTAAACTAGCAAATGAAACTTGTACTTAAAATTTCTACTTGTCATATGATACGAATTTAATAGAATTAATTTGTTTCAAAAGGAAATTTTGCGAACTAAAAATGTGTATCTGTTACGAACTAAAATCGGAAATGAGAATTCTATTTCGGAAATTCGTTAATGCAGATATTTCCTTGAAACAAACAATGTATACGTTTTTGTTCTGTACTTTTTCGGCATTGCTATTTGTGTAAAATATTTTTATATGAATATTTTTTTTTAAATGTAAACATTTTTTTTTAATTTTAAACCAAAGCAAAATATATACTTTTACTAAAAATTTTTATTATACATGTAACTGTTTTTTATTATATGTGTAATTATTGTATCATTTCTATTGCCAATTCCTTTAAATTTAACTTTGAAAAATTAGTATTTCTTTATGCTCAAAACCATTTCTTTTCCAAAAAGAATTTATTATAAAAACTGAAAATTTTCAAATTCATTCAAAAGATAATTATGTTTAAAAACAATACAAATAAAAAACTTTTTTAAAAAAATTATATTCAAGTTTTTTATTCTAATAATTAAGTGAAATTTGTATTCTATTTTTAAGAAAATATATTTTTAAAATTATTTCATGCTTTACTTTAAATCTTTTTGTCATATTTTTACGCTCTTAAACAGTGAAACCTTTTATTTTTATCTTTATCTTTTGCTGTAATTTGTTTAGTTAAATTCTTCATTATGTTATTTAGGCTGCGATTTATTATGTATCAATTAATTTTTTTAATTATAATATTTTTAGAAATGCATAATTGCGTGTCGGTGGAATTGTATAAAATATATTACCGGCAATGTATAAAAAGCCAGTATTCTATAGAATGTCCGGTATTTTTAGGCAAGGTAGGAAATATCAGAGTTATTTGAACATTTCCTAAGCATTGTATATAATATTTTATAAATAAAGCGACAAATTCTATTTAAACAAAATATGAATCGAAGACCACGTTAAGTCTTTTATTTCAGAGGTGAGAGGCGTATTTTTCAGAAATATAATTGCTAAAAATGTAATTAAAATGAAAGATATGTGAAACTAAGTTTATATATTTCTTGAATAAAATGCTTACAGAAAATTCAGGGCCGAAAATGGCTTTCTGAAAACAAAGTTCGACTTTCCTATGTAAAATGCAAATGGAAAATTCCGAGTTTGAGCCGGCACATATCATATAATGTCAAATTGATATTTTGCTAAACAAAGAATGTATAGGAAATACATGAAATTTTAATCGCTTCTTTAATTTTCTTAAAAATGCCTATGCATTTTACAAATTTTCAAAATTTGCCGGTAAAATACAGATTTGAGAACTTTTCAGTTAAAAGCTTGCATTGATATCAAATTTTAAGACAAGTATGAAAAATTATGCATCAATAAATTATCATAAAAATATTATAACGATCACGGAAGGTGTCTAAACTTACACTTGTCTAAAACTTATTTTTCAAAATGTTAGATGTGCAATTAATCGAAAAATAGAAAGAAGAAAAAACACGAAAGCTTTTGATTTAAAGTCTCGAGTTTAGAATCCATAAATGCGTCAAAAACATAAGTTACATTTCAACCTTACCATATTTTTTTTTATTTTCTGATTCTAATGCTGAAAATTCTACAACAGTTTTTTCAGCAAAGTGTAAAAGTCATTGCAAAAGTTCCGCGTCAGCTTCTACACCAGATGAGACCTCGCATAGAAAAACTGAATAAAAATATATAAACTTTTCTAAGCGACAAGACAAAACAGAACTAGAAATGTAAAACAAAAATCTAATCCATGCTGGAGTTTTGCAGCGACCAAAATACATATCAGCTGCGTCAGCTTGTTTATACTAAATAAACAAAACTCTCTTCTTTTTTTCATTTCTGGCGGGAAACGGTTGTTTCTTCAGTGTTGCCATCTTGTTTCATAAATTCATATGCAAGCGCAGACGATTTGCATGGAGATAGCTCTTGTGGGCTCTTCTCTTCGAGGAAAATACAAGTGGAAAAATCTACTTCCAAACGTTGCTTTTAGAAGGAGGGAATATTTTGTTGCGGTTTTGATCATTGCGAAATTTTCCATCTTTTACATACATTTTTTCCCCTTCTTCATGTGTTTATTCTTGCCTCTTTTTGTAAAGCGAGTAAACAGTTTCGTATCTTCCATCATAAAACAAATTCTTAAAGAAGTATTTTTTTTTTCCATTCTTTGGAAAATAAAATTAGTTTAGAACATACAACATTTATGGAAGTGGTAATGTGTCATTATTTTCTTATAAAAATAAATACATTTAAATAACCTGACTGCTTTCCATTTTTTAAAAAAATCTTTTAAATAACTGCAAATCAGAAATTAACAACTTTTGGATTTAAGGTTAAGTAATATTTTTTTCACATTTTTTGGGGAGGGACATATATTTTATCAAAATATTAGATTATTTCATGCATCTTTACCATTAAAAAAGTTCCTCAAAGTATTTATTCCTTTCTTCGAAACATAAATGAAATTTGGGAGATATAATTTTATATAGTGAAAATATCAGACTTTGCATGAAGATAAAACTGTTTTTAATATTTGATGCATTTTTTTTTTTTTTGCTTATAATTATTTTCAAATAGATTGATTATAAATATATATTTAAGTTGAAATCTGCTAGAATATATTTACTCTCTTTCATAAATCTATGTAATTCAATTATTCTTGTATAATATACCCTTCTATTCAAATACAAATAAAATAAACTTTATTTTTTTATATAATTTAAATCCTTATTACTCTGAAATTATTAAAATAACATCTTGAACGAAAGGTTCTTTAAGTGATCAATATCATTGTGATCGATATGATTTAGAACATTAATTTTACTGACAAATATAATTGCAATATACTTAGCGATCGTAAAATATCTATGTTTATTTTTAATAATGTGTTTGTCAATAAATACTCACAAATCAAGAATTAGATTTCCATTTCAAGATTTGTCTTCTAAATTAAAAATTTTAAATGCAATATCTACTCCATAGCCATTGTTAGAAAAGAAGCATAAAATTGTGCATGCACTTCAATAAGTCAAACGTAGGAAGATAGTAGAGATTGGTGATATTAGACTAAATCAGACAAAGGTGTCAGAAATCTCCATCAAGGAATTACAACAGACAATTCTTCACGATGTCTGAGTAATCAGGGAATACAGCTGAGGTAATCATAATAAAAAATCATTAATGTCAATTGATTGTAATTTAAAGTGGAACAGAGTGAACGAGCATATGCGTGTGACTATTGGATCTCTACATGGCAGACAAATTGGCTTAGAACTATCATATTTGATACACGTGTTCAATGGTAACTTCCAAAAAAATTATTGCGCAAAAACAATTTTTACGCTGTTTTTCTTTAATCCAAAAATATTATCTTTTTAATAATACCGTTTTATTTTTTCTTAATTTATCCTGAATTTTTACAAGCTTTTTCAAAATATTTTTTTAATAATTTTTTATACTTCCTGAAATTCAAACAGTTTTCATTGCTTCATTAGATATTTAATCACTTAATTGTCTACCATTATTAAGGAAGAAAGATTATTTTCAATATCTGGGTATTTTATATGAGAATGTTTTAAAAAAAGTAAAGTTCGCGAAAGGCAGATTAATAGATTGATTATCCGAAAAATTATATCCTCAAGGGCACTGTGACGTCATGGAATTTTACTTTTTTTAGAAGAGATCATCTACACAATAAACAGAACAGGAGTAAGGCTATTAAAGCAGCGGCTTTATCGGAACTTAATGCTTATAAATACTTTATTGATGGAATCATGACTGTTAATTATGTATAAGAAATTTATTTGAAACTAAATAGAAACAGCATGATGATAATTAGTTGATCATCATGGGCTGCTAATATTACATATGTGCAATTTTGGGCAATAATTACAGTATAAGCAGGTAATTTGTTAAGTTTCACACTTAAATACAATTATGTATACTCTTTATGAAGTTGCCTTCCTCAAAGCCTCATTTCAAGTTGATTGCCGTAGCATCCCTAATTCTATTAACACTGTTATTTCCTAAAAACGATAAATATTTTACTGCAACATCAAATGTTATACAATGTTGCAAATTTAAAAATAAACGGGGGCTTTCATTGAATCCGAAGCAAGTGGTCCTTTCACGAAACGTAATCAGTGTTAAGCTACATTAATTTCCACCTATTCCACTCACCCTTCCTAAACTATACACCACCACACAGAAGCAATCGAGTATGACGTCACCACACTTTCCTATTTATCTTACTGTCGCGGTCGTCCGTGTCGACACCTCCGATAGGGGTGTTCGTTTGGCGAGAACAATAACCTCGTCAATAGCTGCGGTCTCTTTCTCTCGCCACCCTCAGTTAAGCAATTTGTAAGAGTTGCAGGAGGGAAGGAGTTCTCCACCCCCCGAACAACCCTTACGAATAAATATTTCTAATCGCTCCCTCCTTAATAGGTGGGGGAGGGGTTGACAATTATAAATCTCTTATATCGTTGTTTAAACGAGGTTTGTTGTATAAAATCGTTTAAAAGGAAACAATATCGCACCAGTGTTAAATGAGTTTGACACGACAACCCCTGATGTGTCCGGGCAATGAATTGGGGACAGCGGACTGAAATTACGGAACATCGTAACCGGGTTCGCGATGGTGCGCCCTCCCCTAAATGAATCGATGGCCTCAATGTTAACTAAATTACAGACAATTGTGAAGGGGGGGGGGTTACATTATATTTAGCTCCCTGGGAAAATTGAAGCACTTTGAGAGCAAATATGAAATGGCGCCATTCTATTTATTTCTAGGGAGTTAGCTGTTTGATAGGTTTATCGGCTGCTTTATGGAGTTGGGTGGGAAGTAGGTAATTATTGATATGACTGTGAATTGTTTTAATTACTTTAAAGCGATTCTCTTCTTCTATTAAAATGGTGTATTTCATAATAACATAGGATAATAATCGGGCTATTTAGTTTTCATTAGGTGTGATTCTTTTATTTTTAAAGCTTTAATGGGAATTATTTATTGTTTGTTTTGCTAAGACTAGAAACGTGCGTGCAAATTAGTATGCAATGAGTATGCAACGTAGCCTAGTATCATGTAGTACTGAATGATGAAAATTATTTAGACTCAACTCTACAATTAGAAAACAGTATCACTGGCAAATATAGAATATAACTGTTTTTGTGAAACATCATTGAAAAACTTCGAATTCTGCTTTGTCTTAAAATTTATCACTGCATGATAAGACTTTTTTCACACCAATTCCTTTTTTCTTATTCATTCATAAAATTGCTTATTCTTAGGTGCATCATAAAACGGTAAATACCAGATCCACAAAATGGCTGTTATTTCTTAACTGTATAGCTGCTTTTAATCTCCGTTCCGCTGATTTTAAAATATCGTATTGACCTTTATCGATATATTCGACAGAACATAGGATTAATTTTGTATCGGATTTCACACTCCGCAACCTTAGCTAAGTTTATTTTAGTTACATTATGTTACTGCTTTAAAGTAACTGAGAGGCCCATTTTGGAAAGGGTTTTGAAAATTTTAGACAAAATCAGATAACGAGGACGGCACCTAAGCTGGCATATCTCTCACCAAACTTACACATTGTACTAGTAGGAGGACATTTGGCACTAGCACATTTAACGTGCACCAGCTTCCCCCCCTCCCCAAACATAGCCGCTCTTCGAACGAATCGAACATGTAGCCAAACTTTTACCACTTTGCTACGCTGGCCCTCGCCAACATAGTATTGTAGTTAATAGCCATGAGCATCGTAAATTGAGCAAGAATGTGGGTTGGATTAAACCTGATTTAATCTATATACTATACGATCTTTTGTACTTAATAATGGAATTCAACATTTATTATATTCAGCGTCAAATCAGTAAATTTATAAATATTAAAATCCAAAAAGATTTGAAGAATTTTTTTTTTTTATTGTCTAGTTTATAAAAAGGCAAAATTATAATCTTCGACATGGAGATATTGATAAGTCTCCGCGATTTAAATTTTCTTGGATCCTAAAAAAAAAAATCATTTTTCATATTAAACATTTCTTTTATCCACTTACCTGTCGATGAACAAACTAACTCAAAAACAGAATTATATGAATAAAAAAATATTCGGTGTGTGATCTTTACTCCAAAATCGTAGATTTGCTCCGACATTTTGATAAAATTCTGCCCCGAGATGTATATTTGTCTATCGTTTGTATATAAATGCAATAATTAACAGAAGCGATGATCTTAAAGAATAAAATTTCGTATATAGCTTCATCATCAGAATGCAAAATCCATATTATACTGTGAACCAAATCCTAATAAAGATATTCTATTTATTGGAACGCTCAAAAGCACATTGAATGAGTTAAATAATTGAAATAATGTCATGTAGTCTTAAAGGAATAGAATTAATGGTATGTAATCTTGAGATCAAAGTTACAGATCTGTCTCAAATTTAAAATCTTAAATTGGTTGAGACCTAGGATTGTTAGCTAATTTGTCGATTTGAGGGGAGTGTCAGGGAGTTCTTGAACTCAAGGTTCTTAACCTCCGGACATAAAGATTTTTGACTAACGCATTACAATATAAAGGTCATTTTCATCATAGAGATGTGATTTGTAACTGGATGGTGATAATTCAGATGAAATATAAATAAAAAATATTTAAACCACTTACTAAGTAATCTCACTGCCATCCATTACTTTATTCACTAGTTATGTTTGGAGGCAAAAAATACTAAATTGTACAACTTTGAACAAAACAATTATTTATAGAATTATTCATTATATTATATATAGCATTAGTCTATAAAATTATCTATATTATCATTTAGGATTAACTACAAATTTTAAGAGGATAAACAATTTGAGAGTGTCCATATTTAAAAATAGAATACGTGGCCTTTTATATAAATAAAAAAAAAATTAAGGAAAAGAATTAGTAGAAGATCTATTGACTTAAATAAAGATTGTAACTCCATTTTAATAAATTGTAAATTCAATTAAAATTTATAATTAAGTCTAGATAATGAAAACTCTTAGGACAGAAATGGAGAGTAAACCGTATTGTGTAAAATTCACCGAATTGAGCTCTAAGAATTTACAAAAGCTTTAATCACCATTACCATAATTTATTCTTTAAATTTTATGTCACACTAAGTTCAGAAAACTGTAACAAAAAATGATAATACATGATAGAAAGTTTGCTTTTATCCATTATCGTTTTACGGCTTTCTCCCAAATATTTTTTATGAACATTAATTTATAAATATATTGAAGTTCAGCAAAAAAATATGCTGAACGGTTTTTCTATATGTTTTTTAATAAGGAAGGAAGTGCAGACAAAAAAAATCGATATCCTTAATGACCTTTAGAATTTTTCATTCGCATTATTATTATTCAGAAAAATTCGAAGACGTCAAAAATTTATACCATAAAAATGATCATTAAGCGTTTCGGAAATTCTTGAAAAAATAAATAAATAAAATTATTTTAAAATTCAAATACTAACGATAAAAAAATTTTTAAAAAAGCATTATTATCACTAAAAAATAATAAATATACTGCTTTCAAATCATTTATTTTGCAAACGACATTTTGGAACTTCTTTTTATTTCCTTTTATGCATATTATTGTAGATAGAAATTGCATCTGGCAATCATTTATAATCAGTACATTTGTGTCATGAATATAATATCGTTTGTTTCATTCATATGAGATACGAATTTTAAGCTGAAAAAGAATTTTTATGTTTTATATTTTCTGATATTCTTAACTATATTTGAGGGGAGCTGGCTTGGGATTGATAGCACATTGTGAAATATGGTGAGTACTTAATTACATACCAAAATCGAAAAAGTTTTTAAGAATAAATAACAATTTAAAAACATTGAAATAACTTAAATCTAATTTTGGAATATTTGTTATCCTCGAAAACGTAAACGGGCCATCGATGGAAATAATCAGTGAAAAAATATCGTTTATTTTCACAATTATTTTGTAAAGTACGTTTAATTTTATAATTATGAATACTATTATATGATTTTATACTGTTTTAATTAACATCATTTTTTTACATTTGTAATGATGAATTTTGCAATCCATTTTTCAATAAAACCATGATTGCTAGAGCTCTGTAAATTTAATCTATTTATATATTCTCAATAACAATTATATTTGCACAACTTAATTGTTTATTAATCTATTAATTTTATTAAATTTTGATTTCGAAAGAGGAAAGCTTCTTTCAACAATAATAAAGTATTTGATAATAACAATTAATTGTAAATTAAAAACTAAAATATAGAATATAATTAAAATAAATAAAATTTCTGCACTTTAATACATTAATAAAACTATTTTAAAAGCTAATTTTATTAAAATTATTAGAATGATCTATTGATAAGTAGTTGATATAACAACTCTTATTTTAAAATTTATTCCGGTGCAGTAAATGCTCTGATTTAAGGTTTAGTGAATGTGTTGGTCGTTGATACCTTTACCGAAATAAATAGCATTATCGATTATATATTTCAAAAAGCTCTGTTTCTTCTCGATAAAACTGATAAAAATTTTGCAAATCCTTTCTTGCCAGAAAAGGGATATTTCTTTCGTTTTTATTGCGGAACAGCTCGGCCGTTATTGTTTTAACCCACTGCTGATGAAAATAATATAGTGCACAACAAATTATAATAATTTAACTTTATACTATAAGTGAAATTTATATAGTTAAAGAAAAATTTCACTACAAATAAGTGGAACTGTTCTCTTCTGACCTTTCTTATAGACTTACATAATTAGGTATATTTTATGTTTATCTTCACAATGTAATGAAAATGGAACATTTCTTTTGTTCTTCATTCAATTAACCTTTTGCTTCAGATTTCATGTAAATCTATAATAATTCTGTTACCGAAACTATAAGACATATTTTACTTATCTAATCTATTTTGGTATATCTCAAATAAATGCATACAGTCTACTCTTTCTCGGATTTAGTATGATATTAGGCACAAATCTACATTTTTGTGTACACAGATCATATACTATCCTTCCATTTAGTCTATTGTGCTCTGTTTTTCTATTCATATATTTTCGCAGATAGATAAAGCAGTAGACAAACCCTTAAGGATAATAGTCAAAAAATTTAATAAAGATCTATGGTTTTAGTAATGAAACCATATGTCGAATTTCATCTATCAATTTTAAAACTGTATTTTTGTCCCAGGCAGATAAATATTAATTAAATTTGTTTTTGTTCATTAAATTTGTTCTTAAATGGGTAATTTCAACAAAACATCGGACAGAATATTTCATCGGTTACAAGACTTCTCCTCGTATAATTTGTATATTAGCTATAACCTATGCTTCTTAGTATAATATGCATATTAGCTCATGGCCGTCGAGAGATAAAGCCTCAGTGCTTCTTCGTGACGTCATCATCACTAGGGTTAGTGTCTGCCGATTCGGGAATAGCGAACTCTTGCAAAAATTGTTTTGTCTCCATTTTAGATGGGGATTCATTTCCTTTTATTTTCAAAATTTGTTGGGAATTTCATTTTAAGTTCAAATGAGATATACTAAAATCACAAAGATCGTTTTTCGTTGATATTAAAAATGCTAACTAAATAGAAATAAAAATTTATGTTGAACTTTACCAAACATGAAAGTTTTTTTTTATTATTATTATTATTATTGTCTATCTTTACTTGTTTAAGAAAAAGGGGGTATTTTTAATATTTTAAAGTAAAAATTTATGATATAAGTATCTCTTTAGAATATAAATTGCAAAATTTTCAATGCATTTAAAGGATTTTGCCGGTATTCTTGAGGGGGAAAGATAATAAATTTCTTCCATATCAATCACTTAATATGACAACTGAAAATTATTATAAATATTTGTTCTATTTTATAATTAGTTTTATTTAATTTCAAGTGTATTTTTTCTGGGAAAATATTAACAAATATGATAAACATTTAAAATATAGGTGATTAAGAGTCAAAATCAAATAAAAGATCAATATCTTGAAGAAAAATAACAAGTGTTTTCTTACATTATCCTTCTCAGATGCTTAAGAAAACAAATCACACAGTTCACAAATTATAAGATCATGACATCCATGCAAAGTCTATCCTTCCCCATGTCAAATGTTATGCCTTAAATAATGCATAAGTGAAAAATTTTACAGATAACTAAATAGAAATCAAATCAGTGAAAAAAATCAATCACTTCAAAACATCAGTGAATGATTTTAGATTTTCTGAATGATTTTACTATGGGCAACATTTCTAAAGTTATCATTCTTTTTTCCTCATGAAAACAAGGTCTACAGTAACAATCAGTTGATATAGCTTTTTTACTAACCTCTTTAAAATATAAAAATAAATTAAATAAATTTCTCAAAAGAGGATATTCAAATATAATACATAAATATTTATTGTAAATATAATCTTGGATGAACTGTCTTTATAATAAGAGAATAAAAATTCGCTAACCTTTCAGAAAGCCAGTAATTTCTGCTCAGTATTTGAAGATGATAATAGAAATGATAAAGTCCTAAAAGACTGGAGCTCAAGAGAAAGCCAGATATGTCTGGTCTATCACTTAAGCCAGACCATTGGGACAACATTTCTTCCAGCATCATATAATATGCAAAATAGAATATGTAACTAAAAGTATCTCCTGTATAAAAGAAAAATTTACATAAAAGCTATACTGTAATTTCTTACAAAATAGACATATTTTCTGCATATAAAATAATGTATGTGCAAAGAATTCACAATCAAATTATTATGTCAGGAATCCTAAATTTTACTTGAAAGAAAACTATTAAAACAAAATCTTAAACCATGGGGAATTTTAATTCCTTTATTGTAACTTAAAATTTAAACTAAGTAAACAAAATTGATATTTTTTTAGTTTGAAGTTTACAATTTTTTTTTTTTTTTACAGTTTGTTTCCTACACTGATTTTTTTTTTCTCTTTACAGTAATTATTTAAAAATATATTTGTAGATGACCACAGTAACATTTTGAAAATTTTTTCATCACTATGTTTATTATCACAATATTATTCAAATAAATTTTCAGAATTTAAATAATTTTCAGATAGTCCCAAAGCAATCTTTCTTAGATTTTCAGATACATTAAATTCATCTTTAAAATTAAAACAAAGATTTTTAATAATAATATAATTGTGTATAATAGCCTTGTGTACCTTAGTCCCATCTAATTTAAAAATAAGCCCAAAATTTTCATCAATTTCAATTGTCTTATCTACTGTTAAATTACTTATGCAGGTATCACATTTTAATTTCTTAAAAGCAATAAACACACAATATCCTGCTGTGTAGGTAAATTGACCTAAAACCTCTCTAACTTCTTCTATATCCTTATCGACTTGAATATTTGGCCAAAATGAAAGAATTACACTTTCTTCATCTACATCCCCAAAATCTTATAAATCATTATTTGTAATTAAAACTTGACTAAAGGTTTTAGAAGATATACCTAATTTTAATAAAGAATGTACCCTAATCTTTCTTTCAGTTTCAAACAGCTGATATGATAATTGCCAGCTGACATTTGTCAATACAGACCAAACCTACTTTCTATATTATCTGTTTGATATTTTCCTGATAAAATAAAATCTAATCTGAACTTTTCTTTAGAGTAAATGACTATTTCTGTAATAGTATTTGTGGTTACTTTTAAGGCAGCATGCGTTTCTTTCAACGACCAACCTGTTGTACAGCACATTTCTTCTTATTTGTTCAACCAATTTAAAAATTTATCAAGAAATTGAACTTTTTCATCATTAGCAATGTATGATAGAGGCTGCTTAAATTTATCATTTTCCCTTAAACTTACACTAGGGGATTGATTATACATTCATAATCTTCTACCAAATCAAGATTTTAATAAACTCAGCTGTATCTGCACAATGCCGAATTTCATATTAATTGCCAACAGTATAGTCATTAAAACCCTGTAAAGCAAGACTGACATTTTGTCCCTCAAGACTTGAAGGAGATAAAGCTTTTAATGTTAATTTACAGTTATGTTTAACTGTTATTAGCATCAATGTTATGTAATTTTCTAAGCGATACAAAAGAAGCTTGGTGAAAACTTTTACCTTCATGTCCTTCAAAATTTGAGGGAAAAAATAAATTGCCATAATTTTTTAAGTTCAACCAATTGTTTCGTACTTTTCAGTAAATGCACTGAATCAGTCATATAAAATAAAGGCCTTTTTTTATCACATAGATAAACCATTCTAAATTGTTTTTTTAATCTACCTGAGTATCGAATTCGGACATTGCATTTCTGTTAATGGAATTGTTATCACTAACAACTTCACAGACAAAAAAAAAGAATGTTTTCTAACTTAATGATTATTTCCCTTATCATGCAATGCAAATCATCATGTTTTATGCTTTTAACTGGCCACACATGTACAACATCTTTGTAAGAATAAGTCATACTTGAAATCATAAATACATGTGTTGAAGTAGCCAATTCGCCATTATTTTTTGAGAAGCCAACAATGTTCCCTGATTTATAATCAACATATGGTTTTATGTGAATCTCAAACTGCAATATAGCTTTTTATCTCAATCAGATAAATACATAACCCTCCGACTTAAATAATTTTAAAAGTATTTTTCATTTTGCTCTAACTAAAGGTTAATGCCTGGTGATGAGCATAGATTTTGAATTGTTGTGAGGTGGGGCAAAATAAGTTTACTACTTTTTCTAATAAATTGATATGCATTTGGAGCCAAGCCATACAAAACACCAACATCTCTGGGGAATAGGTTAACTTTCGCATTTTTTTTAAACATAACTACTTACCTATGAATTGTAAAAAAGGATCATCATTATGCATCATGACCTGAAGTACATCTTTAACAAAATTTAGAACATCTTTGGGCTCTTTGTCAAACACTTTAATGCAAGTTGAAAGAATATTGGAAAGTATATTAATACTACGACACTGAAGAGGAAAAGTATACGATCCAACTTTTAATTTAACATTCATGAAAAATACATTTAACTCCAATATTTCATTTATTAGTACAGAATACTTAATTTGAGGACAAGGAGAATCGATCAGTCTTGTAAAAAGTAAATACAAATCCTTTCAAATTACAGTCCATAGACTCGATAACTCCAAATTACTTACCTTCAAATCAAGTTCTTCCAAAGAGCCAAATGACCTGGACTTTACATATATTTCATTTTTTTTAATACTGTCATCCTCAATAGCCTGAATGAGAGCAGATTGCTCTTTTTCCTCTCTTTTATAAAGGGCAATCTCTCTGGATCTTAGGAACTTCACAATAATTTGGATATCCACAAAAAATTATATGGAATGCATTCTTTTTAAATTTTTTTTAATGCCCAATGGTGCAGTAAACACTTTATCTGTTTTTAAGTCAAACCCATGAGCTTCTATGACAAAATCATCGACAAAATGCAGTTCGCACACTTGTAATACAAAATAATTTTTTATTTTAGTTACCACTGACTTTATCATTCTAGTAAATGCAAAATTAGTCTTCAAAACTACAATAACAAAAGCATATTAACTACAAATCCAAAACAATGATTCATTGTTTACTTTGTGGTAAAATGAACAGAAACTAGCAAAATGGATTATAAAAAAATAATAAAGCAATAGCTAAGAAATAAATATCTTACCTTCATCTTGACATAACTGCATTATATGCAAATTTCATTAATTAAATTAAGAGAAATGCAAAGACAGAAGCGACTCTTTAAATATAATTTTGAGAACTTTTGAAACTAATTTTATAAATTAAGAGACGATTTCCTTATTTAATAATTTAAATTTAGCCTTTGCTCTATAATAATACAGTCATAATGTTCATATTCAAAATAATGCACAAGGCTCACTTTCGTTTTACAGTGGAAACAAAATTTACAAGGAACTAGATAAAGTGGATTGTAGTAAATAAAATTGCAATATTTATGATATAAATTTCTTATTATCATTACAAAGGGATGTGTACTCGAACACATCACTTGTAAACACACATTAGCCCTAGTTTCGAATTTTGAGCATTTCAAACTTGATAATGGTAAATACATATACAAAATAAACATACAGCAATAAATGATATTAAAGAATCAATAATCAAACAGAGTAAAAATAATTCATAAAGAAAATAATCTCATTAGCACTAGATTATGTTTTAAAAAGTCAGAGCGATTTCTATATCGCATTTTTGAAGAAAAGAAGATAGCACTATTCTTATATTATATCATGAAACGAATATTTGAAGAATATATTAATAAAATTGACGAAATAGTTTACATACCTTGCTGTTTTTGCTGGGTTCAAAATCCTTTCTGTGAATGGCGGCAATCCACCGTTTTTACATATTCCCATCTTTCGGGAAATTAAAAACTGAAACTTTCGGCACAGTTTTATAATTACCTTTACAGTTGGGTACACAACAAGTAAATGTCATTTTATAATCCACAAAACTAGTGGTAAGAGAAACGCAAAACAATACTGCTAAAATTTCACACTCAAACAAAGCGGGAAAACGAAATGAACGAAGTATCAGCCAGAAGAATCATGGGAACCCTACCGGATATGACGTCAGAGCTTTCAAGAACTTCTTCCGTGCGGCCTTATTTCTAGACGGCTATGATTAGCTTCGTATAATTTGTATGTGCATAACCTATGTTTCTTTTTGAAATATTATATTGAAAAAATTTATACAGAGTAGAATGGCAATTATTTGTATCTCTGTCAATCAATCCAGTAACTGTCAATCAATCTAGTCTGTTAATCGATCGAGTAGCAGAAAGTCGTGCTGTATTTTTCATTCATTTATAACATCAACGAATTTTTATAAGCAACCTCAAAGGAGACATCACAATCCATTTTTAGGATGCAAAGATTTATCTAATAGATCTTTTAAATTGAAAAAAGTTATTTAGAGAAATAAATAACACAATTCCAAATTTTAATACTATAGAATTGATGCGAAGAAATTCATGGGGAGGGGGGTAATGGCGCTAAAAAATAATGTTCCAAGTTGTTGTACAAAAGAGAATATTTTTTAAGAACAACACCTTTAAATATGATTGAGGAAATCAATAACATTAATAAATCTTCTAACTGTAAGTGCAATAATTTAATCAGTTTATTTGTTGAAATATTTATAAGTAATAGTACTTATTTTTGGCTTATTATTGTAAGTTTAAATAAACAGTTTTATAAAGTTTTCTAGAATGAGAATAATTAGATTTTAAATTTAATTTCCATTAACCACATTCGAATTATCAAAGGAGATTGTAATTCTTATCAATTCGGATCATCAATGCTTTTATGTATTTGGTTTTCTTACTTAAAAGTAAAAAGCCTTTTGTTCCTTTTTTTTTTTTTTTTTTTTTTTTTTTGTCAAGAAAGTAATTATTTCTGACAGACAACCTTATTTAGAAGATTTTACACGCTATTAGTTTATTTTAAAATACATTATATAGCAAATTATAACAACTTAACAGTTAAGATGTCAGTTACCTTAAGAAGATACATTCTGTTACCCTTTTAAAAATGATTGGATACACTTGCCACTCCAGAAAAATTGCTAAATGACTGCAACACTGTTCAGCCGCCAATTCGCTGCATACGTGCGCTGCATAAACGCTTGGTTGTTAACTAAAATAATTGCTTAATTAAATTAACGCAGTCGTGTTAAAAAATTCAGAACACTAAGGTAATGAAGTGTTAAAAGTCGTTAATGAACTAAAGCTGCTTCAAGGCTTCTGCTTTTTTTTCTCAGTTTGCTCTAATTTGGGAAGAAAAATGTAGATTTTAAATTATGCTATTCACAGCCGCAATTAAGCTTTAAGCCTACGCTTCAAACATATTTTGCATTTTTCAAAAATGCGTTTCATGAAGTATGAAAATGTGAAAAAATTATTTGCTTGGAGTATTGTGCATTTTTCTTTGAGTTTATAAAAATAATCTATTCGCATATATCATTTCTTGCGTATACACAAGAGACCGCAGACGATGGCAATCTAATTTTTGTTGTTTATAATTAGTAAATGTAAACAATTTCCATATTTGTACACACTTTGGGGGATTGCGAAGTTTATAGTGATGGAATTTGAGTGTGTAAATATAAATATTTTTCAGTGGCAAGTAATTTTCAAAATAAGGAAATGATTCATAGTTTCCATGCATTTGAGGAGAAATGTTAATGTTTACAAATTGCATATTTATTAAAAGGAAGCAACCAGTCTTAAGTATATAATTATTTTTATTTGAAATATATAATACAATAGATAATTATTTTATTCAAAAACTTTTATTTTTAAATATATGTTTTAAAATTTTTGTGATATTCTAGATTTTTTTTTTAATGTCTAAGTAGGAAAAAAATATTTCACTTATATTTAACACTTTCACTACTGCCCCGACCCAACCGGTTCTGCAGATTCTATCCTGGCAGGTTGGTCTCATATGAGGGATGAAGGTTGTAAAACGAATTCTCACATTTTCGCGTTATAACCTGTATCCCTCGTTTAAATAGAAACCGATCCATCAGAATAGAATTTGCAAGGCCTGTTCAGCCGGAACAGTCTTGAAGGGGTTAATGTAGATTTTTGTTTTATTTGATGCAAAATTATAGCTTTAGAATCTTTATTTACACCTTGAACCCCCACGGGGGCACCTCGAAATGAGGATGAGAAGCTTCTGGCATTGTGGTTGGTTCTCGCCACCCTGTAGGGTACACGGAAAGGTTTGGAGTCTGGCTCCCCCCATCGATGACTGGACGTACTTCCTTAGGGAAGGATTGCACCGTGGCCGGTGATGGCCCTTAGGACTCAACCACAGTTCCTGCCAGTGTTGCTGTAGCGGCGGTCTGGTCATCAGTATTTATTATCCATGTGCCTTCGAGCGGGTCAAAGAGTCTGTAATATTATTTTCATACTATGAAGCAAATATATACATATTTATATTAAAAGCAAAAGTAACACACTTCTGTTCATAGTATCAAAATAAATTATTCCACGCTTTTGTTTCAAACAGTACAATTTCTTTTCTAATATAAAAGAATTTTGGCGATAAAAAAAGTAATAATTGGATTTCATATTTAAGAGGAATTATTTATGGAGAATCGGAGCAGAAATTGTGACACATAATTATTATTTTACTACATGAAAAGAAAATTGTTGCTAAATTAGAAATTTTTGACAAATGTAGACTAAAACCTTAACCTTGTCCTTTTGTTTATATATCATTGCATGTTAATTGTCTATTTTTATAATGTACATTTATCCAATCAATGCTGTTGTTTCAGTCATTTAAAACTATTATAATTTCATTTAATACCTTGATTCAATATTTCTTCTCCTTTTCCAAAATCGAATCTTTTTATCTTTTATGCATAAAAAAATAACTCCGGAGAACAAAATTAAAAAACTTTTTCCACATCCAGAAGTTATCATCTGCCTTCCTTGTCGTTCAAAGAGCTATCGGTCTTTTATCAGCGGCAGCCTGAAACACCCTTTACTTCCGGTTCCATTCAGAATAAAGTGGCCATAATGTTAGCATTTAGTACTCTTTTACCGTGGGGACAATAGCGGCACTATCTAAAGTGTTCTGGAATACAAATGAGGGTCCCCAGTGGTAAACTGTTCGCTTTTCTCCATTGGAATGACCAAAAATTATTCTGGAGCAGTTGTTTAGGGGGAAAATATTTTAGTAGACTCTCTACTTTAATGATCATCACTCTCTGTTTCTTTTCAACTTCTTTTTCGCTCGTTTTTTGGGGGTTTTATTTGTTTATTTTGGGAGAGAAAAATAGTTTAGTTTCGAAAGTGTTTGCAAATTGAATGTCTTGGCTGGACTGTTTATAAAGTGAAATGAAGCGATTTTTGAATGCTTATGAATATCTTAATATTTCAAAACTTAAAGCATGTTTATTTAACGTTTTTCTGTATATTATATGCATGGTAATATTTAAAATAAATGAGTAAATGGATGATAAAGAAAACAATAAAACACTCTTTTAGCCGTAACTCTGTTTTTGTTACATGAAACTGCATTCATTTATAAACTATTTTGACCAATGCATCAACTTGGATTTCAATTATATTTACACAGTTTTGTTTCATTTTATAATTCTGTGCTTCTAAAGATGGAATTACTTTTATTCAACTTTTTTTAGTACTTTCCCTGTGTGTTATTTTAATATTTTGAGACTTTAAAAATCAATTTTAATAAAACTTTGAAACATTATTGTTGTACCCAGTTGTAGTGAATTCAGTAAACCATTTAAAACAAATTGTTTCAGATTTTGAAAAAAAAAACATTTCAGATCGTATGGAATTACCTGGCTCATTCTTCTGAACGATCATATGCATGATGCAGAAGTCAAGCTTATGATCGTTCAGCGTGATTCAGGTTCTAGAGCTAATCCAATTTCAAGTTGTGATATAGTGTTTAATATGTATCGAGGAAACTATCAGTTATTTGGTTATGAATAGAAAAAATTGGTTGCGAATAGATTTAGAAACGGAGCAGCATTTTCTACCAAAAATAGAGGTCACAAAATATTTTCTTTTTTTCATATTAAAAGAGATTTTAATTGAAAAAAAATTAAGAAACTCTCTAAGTATAGCTAGCACTGGTGATTTTCATGCTACATATACCGTTTCAAAGCTATTTATTGTTTTTTACAATGAAAAAAACATTCCAATTTAAATAAAGATGGTTTGAAAATTTTGAAATTTTGTCACTGCAACTGTTAGAGCTGAACTGTTTTTTTATCATATGATTCTTGAGTGCATTACTCAAAATACCTTGAACCAAAATTTTGTTCTTTTCCTGTGAATGATATCATAGTAACGGTCTTATATATCGGTATAGATTTTTAAATTATAACCCTGTATGTCGCTGTGTTAAAAACTAAATTAACCTAAATAGGTGTAACGCGCTTTAAAAGAGACAATTTATATATAATTATGTTTGTGTTAATATTTTCATGACATATATTAATTTTCAGGAAAAAAATGTTTCCTTAAATTTTTGCGAGAATAGCATTTTAAGATTTGAAGAGTTAAGCACTACAATGAAGAGTGTTGGCAAACCAATCCATCATAAGATGCCCTATAATAAATATTTAACTTAACTTGTAACAAAAATTCTTGTCTAACTTATTTAAAAAGTCTTATTTAAGAAATAATTAATCATCGATTATTCTGACAAAATAAGTAAACTAGTATAATACGTAAACATAAGTTGATTAAAAAAGTAACAATGTGTTTTTTTATATCAATAATAGTTCGCAACTAATTTCCAGTCTGACATCAATTCTGATAATACCTCGAAACGATAGAAAAATGATGAAATATGCAATATAATGTAAGCCTTTCTAATCGCATTTTTTACAGATTGTCATCAATAAAAATTCCGGCATTAAAACATACAAAGAAAAATAAAATATAAATATAAATTTCACTAAATAAAGCGAGATCAATTTTTTTTTAAAAACTAGACTTGATTACACCATCATCGCTTAAATTATTCGATATTCTGAAATGAACAGAATAATTATCTTTTCTTGAGTAAACAGAGATAAAAATTCACCCTTGGAAGCTGAAAGGAAATTTAATTTTGAAAAGACCTTGCTTAAAATGCATAATCTTTTAATACGATTACAGGAAATGATATGAGTTTTCAATTGATTTCGTGTTTTCAAACTCTACTCAAAGTAAACTGTTAGTTTAATTTTTTTTATACGTGTAATAATCTTTTTCGGTAAAAGGAAGGAAAATTAAAACATAAAATTCGTTGTCGTGAATTGAAAGTGATTCGATCTATCAATAAGAGTCGTGTTTAGAGAGCAACCACAAAAATGTTAAAACTATCTTCTTCCTTGCGTTTTCTTATCGGCTTTAAAAGGAAGGATCTTTTAATTTCCTGTGGTGTGGATTATTTTCTTGTTCGAACGAGGTTTAATATTTATGTAGAAGATGTGAGTTTTAAATATAAGAATGAAAAGGAAGTTCTAATGATTAAACTTTCCTTTATTTTTTTATCCCTTGACTTTACTCATTTTTCTTGCAGTAACTGCGAAATTCAGATATTTATTTTGATAATTTTCTTCGATATGTTCGATTCATTCACTAAAATATTTAGACATTTTATAAAATAAAGGGTGTCCCAAAATTAATTCAAGATTTGAATTGTTAATTATTTGTTTAGTAAAGTATTGACAATGACCTATTAAAAAACCATTTGGCAGCTGATATAGTAAAAATGAAGCAATACACGATAGAACAACCTGTTTTCATTGTTGAACAATATTTAAAAAATAAAGAAACTCTGGCAGCCACAGTTCGAAAAATTGAGAATTGGCCTCCTAGATCATTTGATTTAACACCAATGGATTTCTTTTTAAGGAGTTATTTGAAGTATGCCAAAATGCACAAAAGCACGGGTGCATTGAAGGAAAAAGTTCAACACTACATCAACAAAATTCAGCCATATTTATGCAAAATAGCCATGGAAAATTTTACAAAAGAGTGCATATGTGCCAACAAAGCTGTAGAGGCCATTTGCCTTACCTTTCTTTGTTTTATAGTTATTGTATTAGCTTATATTCGAACAGCCGGACAGATGGGCTTCCTCTGAAAGAGTTTACTTAAAAGTTGATACAAATCTGTATATTTGGTGTAAAGATCGTATACCAAATTTCAGCAGTCTAGTTCAAAGCGTTTTTGAGTTATTTTTGTCAGAAAAATAGACGGACAAATGGACATTTTCTAGAAATGAGTTTTTCGAACTCAGGGAGCTCTAAAACATGGAGATTCGGCAAAATCTCGAGTTTGAATTTTTTTTTTTGACGATTACTATAATTTCTCTGTACTACATATAGAAGAAAGTAAAAAATCGCATCTTTTGAATGGTATCCATTTTCTCTTTTGTATTGAGGTTTCCGAGTGTTAATGCATTGATGTTAAAGTGTTTCCGAGTACAAAGTCGATGATTTTGTATAACCTTTTCTCTGTTTGTCATATTTTCCTGTGAGCTTATATTTCATGTTTACTAGTTGGTTTTGTTTCCATTAATGAGCCCCTTGGACAAGCATTAATCCATTGCCAGATTCCGTTAGCCTAGGTAGCCAAAGTTGCTTCAATGGATTTGATTTTGAGCCTGCGGCAACACTCATGCGGGAATGCAACAATCGATTCACGTTTCCTCACAAAGCAAACATAAACAAAATTCTCTGCCCGTAACGCCGAATGAAATGCTAATGCTCTGATCAATGAAACAGAATGTTCCTACTCGCATGCCTGTGTTTCTGTCAATAACCGAGCGTGCGTAGTTTCAAATACACTCATTCAAATTATTTTATTCATCTTGTTTTCTGTTATTAATCTGAATTATGTTTTTATCGTATTGCATATAAACAGCAAATAGTTCTTTTTATTGCAAAGTGTTGTATCGAAACACCGATTAAAAAGTTTAGAATATTGGATATTTAACATCCTATTTGATGCATTTCAAGAGAAAAATGAAAGGAAATCTTTATTATTTTGTACAGTGATTAGATGACAAAGACGAACCTTGTCCAATACTTAGCTCGCCATAATTTCATAGATCGCTAAAATCAAACCAGAAGGAATGATTTCCGCAAATGTTTTTCGCATACCCTCTCATAAACTTGTCATAACAAAGAACACCTTAAATTGTACGTAAAGCGTACATTACGTATATTAGCGTATAATAGTTACGAAATATTAACTTTGGCGTGAATTTAGCATTTTTACTGAATCTATCATGTCATCTTTGGCGAGTTATTATGGCGATGAATTCCTGGCATGCGTTAATTGTATCCAAAAATCGAATTTGTGTTTTAGGCGTGTTTTTCTCAAACGACTGAATCAAAAATTTGATACAAAACTGTACTTATAATCACAAAATCCCATACCAAATTTGATATTTTTATGTCATTGCATTTTAGAGTTATCACGTTTATATGTTTCTAAAAGTGCAGACCGACAAACAGTCAACTCATTCCCGGATTCTGTGTTTCAAATCTTATTTATCTAGTTCTATTCGTTTTGTAGTTATCGTCTTAATTTATATTCGAACGGCTGGACAGACGAACTTCTTCTGATTTAAATTTAATTCTTCGGCACAAAATTTGATAGAAATCTGCAAATTTGGTGTAAAGACCGTATACCAAATTTCATCTGTCTATCTCAAAGCCTTTTTTTAATCATCTTTGTCACAGACGGACAGACGGATATTTTCCAAAACTGCGGTTTTTAAATTCACGCATGTCTAAAACGTGGAAATTTGGCAAAATCTCGAATTCGAATTTTTTGACGATTACTATCTTTTCTCTTTACTACGTATACGAGAAAGTAGATATTGCTCTCTTAAGACTGATTACAATTGTTATATACATAAGTGTATTAATTCATTTTGCACACCTTTTAATTTCAATCACAAAAATATGTCTGTTTTTGAATCACATAAGCCTTTAGTTTTCCCCCACGTTTTTAAATTCCGTACCTTTCTAATACTGTAAAATCTAATACTGTAATAACATTCACTTTCTGATATCGATCATGTGACCCACTTTGGAAGCCCTTAAAGTACTAACTAAAGTGCCACTTTTTATTTCGGGAAATTTTTTACAGACAAAAAATAAAATTAAGGTGTCAATTTAACTTCCTTTTTCTATGATTTCGTATTTAGTAATAGTTTAGCACCACGTTCTCTATTTACTTAAGATTGATTACAAAATGGATTTTTTATACATTTTTCAAGAATTTAATATTTGAATAATCACCTATTTATCAACTTCCATATTAATATAAAACCGAATTAAAAGCATTTTGGACTGCACCACGGCAGCTAAATTATTTAGAGATGGCACCACATCTGAAGCTTACATTTATCGACAGTTTTCAGTAAAAGCAAATCTCGAAATAGTGAAACATTTTAAAGAACATCTTTAGGTGATTATTTGCACAGACAAATATGAAATAAATATTAAATATTATATTAAACTGATTTATCAAAATTGCTATTATTCTCATAGTTAAATAATTTCATCATGAAAATAAGGGTTTGCTCAAATTTTCAAAGACGAAGATAAATATCTGATTTATTTTCTTTCTTAGATAATTCAACAGTTGCTCCATTCATATTACAATATTAAAATGCAAAGTTTTCATAAAAATCATCGCTTCTGCTGTGATCAATCTGTCCTCTCAAACATTCTTAGAATTGAATTTCTATTGAAGCATTTGTAGAAAAGATTATGTGGAATCAATATCTAACTATAAGTGTAGCGGATGAATGTTTGGCGTAAACCAATTTATTTTATGATACTCTTACAAATAAATATCTAAATCACAACTCAAACTTTATGAGTCATATTGCAATTTTTAGTTACGAGTGTCTCTAAGCGATCGTCTAGATATTCCGCAGCTTTGGATTTATTTTAATTTTGTTTAGTTAAAGTCTCGTTTGAAGCCACTTTGATTACTTTGTAATAAACTTCGTATTCTTGAAATTTGTTTAGATGACGAGGACGATATCTAAACTGGCGCTCTTTCTCCAAACTTTTGTACTGTGTCAGTTGGAGGGTGTTTATCCCATGACGTCAGATTTAGCGGTCACTAGCCCTTATTATACGACTAGAATTTAGTGGTATAGAGTTTCGAACAATGAGTCTTTCGGCCTCGAGGCCTTACTGCTAGGCTACCGTGGCTCTTCCGTAATAACTGGAAATTTCCTTCAAGCAGAACCCCTATTTGTTCGTCGCACTTTCACTGCTCATAATAAATATTTCATTGCAATATATAATTAACTGTAATTGAAAATGCATAACTATGTATATTAATGAATTAAAATGCAAGTTGGCACAATATTTCTAAAAATCGAACATTTTTTTTGTGCCATTTAAATGTTTTGTTAGTTAAAAAATTATATCAAATATTTTTATTTGTTTGGCTATGCATATGGGATCTAATTATACATTGGTAAAGAACATATGAAATTATTTTGCTTAGGAGCTAATATATTTCGCTACCAATAATTATCCCCCCGCTCTAAAGGGATCCCTTGAAAAAATATTTGATGATAACTATCTAGTAATTGTGAGAAAAAAAGTCATTGGAAAAAAGGTACAATTAAAATAAGCATAGGAAATTAGCACATAAGTTCTTAATCAGTAATATTCACTATATTATTATTGTTTGACAGTTTTCATAAATTAGTCAGTGCATAAAAATTGTTAATAATAACGTTAATATATTAATTGTCAATAAATTACTAATGAAATAATAACGGATATTTTTATGTATTTAAATGAAATTTTTATATGAAATAACTTACGGCATAAAATATATACTTTGGACTTGAACACAAACAATTTTTATTGCTGAAATATTAGCGGAAAATTGCCTTATGAAAAATATGCCATTTTTCCTTTTAACAGAAAAAAGTTTCCAGTGTTTTTCGGGGTAAAATATTTATCCATATAAAATTGCATTCGAACTTTTTCTGTTTGTCTAAAGCCGTAACTATTTTAACGAAAACATATATATGTTATATATTCCCCTTAAAACAGCATTATTAGTTAGAAGAAACATGTCATACCTACATTTATATCTATAATCTTTGACTTCTAGTCAAAGATTTTCTTAAGATAACAAAGAGTTATTATATTCTGCTTCTGTTAAGTAAAAATTGCTTCTTACATCTTAGATATTCCTCTGTCACTTCATCAATTACACACCACACGAAGAGCACCAACCGACAAACTAAGTGTAACGTACCATGACATCGCTTCCAAATCTAGTCCTATTTATGATCCAACTAGACTTTCTCACGGGCACTCCATCATAAATCAACGGCTGAGGTGCTCTGTTATTTATTGACAGGGAACCTCTTTTTTATTCGAAATCCTCAGTCCTTTTCTACCCACCTGCAGCCCTCCCCCACCCTTTCGATGACGCGGCTTCATCAGCGCTAAATAGAACCTTCATTTCGCCGTGAGAAATAATTCATGAACTGATGACATATTTTTGACGCTCGGGATTTCTTACACAGAACGATTTTTTTTCTCGTCCCCCCCCCCTCTGATTCTTTTTTTATTATTATTATTTATTCCTTTGTCGTCTGAAAGCAGATGGAAAGGTACTGATGGATCTGGCAATGGCATTAAATTGGCTCGACACGCGATGCTGTTAGTTGATGAAATAGACTTATTGTTTATTTATCGGACAGCAAACCTGTGTTTTGCGTTTATTGAAACATGCAACTGTTTGGACTGTGAGTACTGGCGTTGTTAAGCAAACAAAACTTAATTTTTTATTTTTTTGTTTGAGTTCTTTGAATGTCTTGATATTCAATAAGATCGTTATTTTAAGTGCTTATTTTGTATTAGAAATATATATTAGTAACAATAAAAGCGATAGAAAAAAAACGATCATTGCAGCTTAGAGAGAAAAAGTCCATCATCTATTTTATAAAAAAAGATAACTAATTGTCCATGCTTGTTTTAATCATGGATTTGTTTCAAAATAATTTCAAATTTATTTATATGCGATCATCATGTGATTTTTTTTTCGGCAATTCTAAACATCTTGAACTTCTCTTACTGAAATAAACACAATATTCCTAATGTTTAAAATTAAATTACATTTTTGCAGCATTATAGCGAATGAAAACATGTCTATTTATTTGTTCAGACTATAGATAATAAAAAAAATCATTGTAACTGTTCAGAAAAATTTAAAGTTTGAATAATTTTACTAAAAATATTAAAAAACACATTTTTAGTATAATATTACAAATTTCAATTTTATTTGCTATACTTAGAGTTTAATTTTTAATTCATCAATGTGAATATCAAACAATTTTTAAAACAATTTTTTTTTTTTTCAAATTCACTACGAAGTGGCCCTGATATTTTTAGTGCTTAATTCATCGTTATCGTTGTTGTTGTAATTTATCGTTATTAAATATTTTAAAAATAGTTTAATAGTATTTTAAAAATCATAGTATGATAAAAATAATTTCTTGAAGATGTCACTACAAGGTGCCCAAGTGTTTTGGATTAAAATTAAATTTAATAAATTGATTAATTAATAAATATTTTAAAAATATTAAAATAATGTATTATTTTCGACAATAAATAAATGTGCGAAATTTCAAATTTCTAGTGTATTAGGGAATGAGTGACAAATTAATTACAAAATTCAATCTTTGCAAATTTAGAATCAATATGGTGAAATAAAGCTATGCAATGAAACCATATGTAGCAAAAGCATTGGCATTAAGAAAAAAAATACAATTGATAAAAATGAGTATTTTTATATGCTTTTATTTCACACAAGTTCTTTAACATTTGTCAATCCCTCGCTTGTAAAGACAGAACTGATTTTTTGCTAATTTACATAAATGCAATTCCGATGCTGCTGCACTAATTTTATCTTTTTAAATTTTAAATATTATTTAATTGATTAAATAAAATTTGTTTCCACATGAGAGAACCTGATGTCGATTCTACGTCCGAGATGTGATTTTAACAAGACCAGATCGTATTTCCATTAGGCATTTTGATTAGCTGTTAGTTTGGTGAGCAGCCTTCCTGTTCCAAAAGGTGTCTAGTTACTGCGGCGTGAAAATATTTGCACCTGTACTCGGCATCTGTCTGTGATTCAAAATCAGGGACTAAAAAACTTTTTCTAAAAAAAGCTCCGTTAAAAAAAAAAAAAAAAAAAAAAAAAAAAAAAAAAAACCTTTAGTCTTTGATTTTGGAATGGAAAAAATAAATAAATAAATAATGAGGTTAAAAATGGGATGCTTTTCTAATCAAACAAATTTATAATAACTATTAAATATTTTCATTTAAATCATGCTGTTAATAAAATTAGTAAATCCTTTTAAGTATGCTATTCATAGAGTGTTGTTATAAAAGTTGTTAAATCTATAGTGAATTTTACACACACACACACATAAATATATATCGTAAATTATGATGTTAGAATTACTGAATCTGTTGCTGTAAATTATGTTGTTAAACAATTATGATATATCAAAAGAATCACTAATTAATATTGTAATTTATAATTTAAAGAATTAGGAAATATGTTATTAGAAATTATTCTAAACGATTTAATAATATAATGCTTGTTAAATGTTTTAATGAAAATAATAGAAAACGTTTAAATTCTTTTAAAACCATAACTTAACCAATAAATACTTAATCTGTTGCTATAAATCAAAGAGTTTACGAATTACTATATCTGAAGCTGTAAATTTTGCTGTAAAAAATAACTAAATTCATTATTACAAATTAGGCTCATAGAGATGTACTAAATCTGTAAATTGTTGTAATTTATGCTTTTAAATAATTTTTAAATATATTGCTCTAAATTTTACTTACAAATTTAATAATATAATCCATTCATTGCACATTAAATGTTTCATTGGCAGTTGTTTATGAATAAGACACATACTTATGTTTTAAAAACCCTGAGTTTGACTAAAAATTATTAAATTTATAGCTGTAAATTAGATTCTACAGAATTACTAAATCTGTAGCTGTAAATTCGATTCTCAAGAATTACTAAATCTGTAGCTGTAAATTAGATTCTAAAGAATTACTAAATCTGTAGCTTTAAGTTAGATTCTAAAAGAATTACTAAATTTGTAGCTTTAAGTTAGATTCTAAAGAATTACTAAATCTGTAGCTGTAAATTAGATTTTAAACGAATTACTAAATATGTAGCTGTAAATTCGATTCTTTAGAATTACTAAATCTGTAGCTGTAAATTAGATTCTAAAGAATTACTAAATCTGTAGCTGTAAATTAGATTCTAAAAGAATTACTAAATCTGTAGCTTTAAGTTAGATTCTAAACGAATTACTAAATCTGTAGCTGTAAGTTAGATTCTAAAAGAAGTACTAAATTTGTAGCTGTAAATTATATTCTAATGAATTACTAAATCTGTAATTGTAAATTAGATTCTAAGTAAAATACTAAATTTCTTTCTATAAATTAGACTACTAGAGAATTATAAATATGTTATTGTATATCATACCTCATAGCACAATCTATAATTAAAATATATAATCCAATCATTGTTGTTCAAAAATTTCACTGACAGCTATTAATTAATAAGATAAGTAATTAAATCTTATAAAACTGGAGCTTGACCAAACATGGACGATCACCGTGACCAGCCAATCATACGTTCTCCACGCATGATCAAAATCGATCATTTTAGGCACTTTCAGAACAGCATGAACTTGGCGAGAGTCATCATTGAGTTCCTTTTTTACCTGTTTATTTATTTTCCTGGAGCCTCGCGCTATTAATGACGCTTTGGCACGATATATGAGTATATGAGTCATTGACCACCGGCAACTTCTTTACCGTTTAGTAGCGACATTAAACGACAATGAATTGTTATGGAACTTCCGTATAAATTGAGAGATGGTTAGATCTGGGAAGTGACATAATTTGTTGTAGTAGTTATTTAAAACTCCGGAAGCTGTCATTTATTTTTTATAGTATAGAAATACAAAAATAGCTGCGAATTCCTGGAATTGTTTCTTTATTTTTATTATTTCGTTCGTCGCATTTTTGTTTTATATTTTTAAGATATAATTTATTACAGTATTTCATGCTTATATATTCAACACATTAGACGATATATTGTTCTCCTTGGGCAAGAAGTACAAAAGTTTTTGCAGGAATTCAACTTTTCATTCTATTTCAATGATCGCATTCTTTTTAAATATAATTTTTTTGTGATAACTCTGTGTCAGTATTGAAAACGTTAGACACCATAATTTACTCACCATAACACAGAGATACAAAAAAAAAAAAAAAAAACACTTGTAAACATGCGATTTTTTTATTCTATTTCAGTGACCCCCATTTTTTATTTATATTTATTTAAAATATAATTTACTGTAACATTTGTCTTAATATTTAAAATATCGGACACCGGAAGTAATTTGTTCTTCATGATATAGAGAATCTGATTAGAGATACATTTCAATGGTCAGATTTTAGCATTTCTTTTTTACATTCTTGTCTACGAATTATGAAGAAAGTATTATAATGGTTAAAAATTTGAATTCGAGATTTTGACGAATCTCCATGCTTTAGACTCCTCCCTCCCAAGGTTCGAAAGACACAGTTTTTAAAAATGTCCATCCCCCGGTCTGTGGCAAAGATAACTCAAAAACACTTTGAGCTAGACGATCAAAATTTGGTATACAGTCTTTAGAACTTTGTAGATTTCTATCAAATTTTGAGGAGGATTTCTTTCAAAAATCGAATCACGTCCGGGTCACCAATGTAACGGATTGTGATGCGCGAGGATAGAACGTGGGACCTTGTGGTTCGCAGTCCAGTAACATGACCATGATACAAAAGCAATTTCTCGGGTAGCGTAGCTGTTATCTGGATTATAAGCTATTCACTACATCTGTCTGTCCGATCCTTTGAATATAAGTTAATTCGGTAATTACAAAACGAAAAGAACCAGATGGATAAAATTCGGTGCACAGATTTAACATATACAGTGAAGACACCTATCAAATGTTGAGCCAAATTGAACCATGGGTTGACTGTCTGTCGGTCTGTAGTTTCAGACATAAGTAAACACAATAATTCAAAAGCGCAGTGACTTAAATTTATTAGACTTGGTGTGGGATTTTGTGACTACAAGTGTAGTTTTTGGTCAAATTTTTGTTTCAATCGGGTGAGAAAAATGTGTTTAAAACTGAAATTCGATTTCCCGATACTATTAACAGCACGCTAGAAATTAATTGCCAAACTCTCGCCAAGAATCACAGGATTCCGTAAAAATGATAAATTTACGCCAAAGTTTGAAATTACATAACGATTGTACGCCAATACTATGCAAGTTGCTCTCTGGGATAACATCTTTATTAGAGAGTTTGCGAAAAAGTTTTGGGAGAATCCTCCCACTGGTTTAAGATCTTTTCTGGTGAAATCTTTCTGATGAAATCTTCTTTCGAATGATTACTTCGCACGTTTTGTCACAGAATTTTGGCGACTTCAGTAATTGATTTGGGAGATTTTGATACGTCCTCAACTCTGAAGAGTAGTTCGTCTTAATTGCGCATTAGGGAAATTTAATTAAACTACATAGTGAGTCCTTAGAGAATAATTTGTTACAAATCGTTTTAGGAAAATCATCATTCCAGCAGACATAACTTTTAAATTCATTTGCATGGGAGGTAAATAACTGTCTGGAATTTCTTTGTTTTTCTCCTGCAAATCTTATTTAATGTCTGTTTCAGTTTCACAACTTACTTTTTTTCACATAAAACATACATTTTTCACATAAATTTTTTTTCTGAGCTCAAGATCGGTTATTGTTTCTAAAAAAGCAGTATCTTTTTATAATCTAAGTCGTAAAATTATTGCTTTCCAATATTAGAATCATAACAATATATATAAAAGAATCCCTACTTGTTTTTGTTTTTGTGTGAGTAGGCCCGCTTAATATAAGAAATTTTGTTCAAGATTCCTAATGCCAATAAATAACATGAAATTATGGCAACAATTTAGTCAGGAGGACCACATGAATTCTGAAAACATAACTGTGTTGTGGTATTTAAATAATAAGTTGCAATTTACTGCTAAAAAGGATTTTCATGCAAAATTTTCATCGCAGTACTGGAATTTATAAATCTGCAAGACTTATGATTCAGAAAAAAAAATATTTTTTAGTCTAGGCTCTATTGGAATATAAACATGAACTCTCTCTATTGGAATATAAACATGAAAATTTTAATTTATATTGTTCGAATTTTTTTGTAGAATGAAAATATATTGCACAGAGGCAATATATAACAAACATTATCAAAATCTGTTCATGTGAAAATGGTAAAATTAAATTCGTGGTGTGACTTCCATCAGTTTATTTTGTTGGATAAGATGTGTGCCAAGAGCTTGAGGTTGCAAATGCTAGTAGAAGTTCTGTTTGTTATTCGTGTATATCATGTTTGAGAATTCACCTGTTCTTAATAATGGCTAGGGCGGGAAGACGAGCTAATTAAAAATAATGTCAATAAATATATTCTAAAAGACTATTCACTATGCCTAAAATCTTGTAAAAGAAGAATATTTTACGCATTTGAAGTTACTCTATAAAATTAAAAATTATTTTATATCACTGAAACTAATAAACAACTAAAATTTCAATACATATTTGAAATTTATCATAACCACATTTTTAGGCAAAATCCTCAAATCCCTTTTTATAAACAAAACGTGCATATTTAGTTATCCAATCTTCAAAATTCCAAGCAATAATTAATAATTTTTTAAAACATTATTCTCTCTCAAATCCGGAGTAAAGTAGCTGCATTATCCTTACT
Organism: Argiope bruennichi; assembly: GCF_947563725.1. NCBI lineage: Eukaryota > Metazoa > Arthropoda > Arachnida > Araneae > Araneidae > Argiope > Argiope bruennichi. Next base: position 58,294,767 of record NC_079158.1, read on the forward strand.
CGAACACCGAAACATCGTATAAATTGATGAACAAATCCATTTTTCAACACGAAGAAGAAAAAAATGCTCAAAAAGCGATTTACTCATCCATTCTTTAAAACGTGAGAAATGGGAGGAAATAGAAAGAAAAAATCCGAGCTCATAATCACCTTCATGCATGCGCGATCTCTCATGAGTTTCGGAATAAATTCAATTAAAATCAGAACTCCCTTCAGTTGCTACTTAAAGGCTTAAAAACCTAGAACTGAGAGCGCCCTGTGACAAATTTTAAGCCGAATCCAATGCTCAGAATGATCCCAGTTGGAGTGCCAAGGGTTTTAACCCCCGATTACAGACCCTAAGCCTCTCCCCCTGCAATGGGAAAAAGATCACGTGGCTATGGGAAGTGGACGTCTGCTCCACCCTAGATTAAGAGCAGTGGAAGGGGGGGGTATCTTTTGTTGTAATCTCGGTCTTCCCCTGACATAGGGGAGGGGCTGGGATCAAAGGGTTGTTTAATCGTGTATGGGAAAGTCACATATAAAGAAATATTTGGGGTCGTGCAATTTTTATTTATTCATATGTGTATATGATTTTTGACTTCATGTTTAAAAAAGCATTGATCGGGGTTGTTAATAAATGATTTTTTTTTTTTTTGCTTATTTATTGGATATTTCGTGGGCAGAATAAGTTGTTGATTCTTTTACTTCATTCGATTTGTTTCATGTCTGATAAATGGAATTTAAAATTGATTTTTCCGTCACTTTCTGATAATATAAAATTCTTAAAATTCTGTAGTAGTTACAATGACGATTTATGAAAAACAATAAGAAATGAAGAATCAAAAGATATTAATAAATTGAAAAACAAATTAAAAACATATTTCTAATAGTTTATTAAAAATTATAATTTTTTATAAAAACTTTAGGGGAAAAAAATTTGAAAATCCTTGAGTCACTAAAAACCATATCATAAGAAAATTATGCAATAACAAAAATAAAATGAAATTCTTTGACATTAATTATAATTAAAATTACAATTTTCTTAAATTATTTATACCAGCCCCATGCGCTTCTACGATTTTTGTTTTGGACTCCAGGTTTGTAAAAGGTAGATATCTTTTGTTTATTTCAGAGAATTTTTGTGCATTTGTTTTAATAATTTTGACGCTAGGTTCAATTATGTATATTATATATATATATATATATATATATATATATATATATATATATATATATATATATATATTTGCATTTAAAATTTTTACATGTAATAAAATATCATCTAATCACTTCCCTGCATAAAATATCCGTCAAACAAAAAAAGGTTATCTCTTTAAGACTTGTTATTTTTCTAACAAACTCTTAGAAACAAAATGTTTTAGATTGATTTCTAACTAATAAATTGATAGTGAAAGTTGCTACATTGTGATTATTTTATTTAAGACAATTAAGCATTTATGACAACAAGAGTATCTTAATACTGGTCTGTACATAAAAACGTTAAAATAAATACATTTTAGTAAATGATAGCAGTCCATGTTTAACGATTATCTGATTCTATGATTATATGACCCTTAAATTAGTTCTATGATTATAAACTTTCTAAATATGCTACCTGTTTATGAACATAATACATGTTCATAAACTTATTATAAAAATACAAAAGGGTAAAAATCTTTTTCTTTTAAATTGTTCACTTTTAATGCAATGGTATTTGAATTTCAACATAACGTTAAAATTATGAATACATAAGCACTGCAAATAAACCAAGAACTTTCTGTAAATGCTGTTTCATCTTGTTACTAATCAAATTGTTACAAAGCAAACATTCAGAGATCAAATCACTGTAAAGCTCAAGTATTTCATTTCAGATTTTTCTTTTTACATAATATATATTGAGAAAGCATAGTAATCGTCAAAACATTCGGGCTCGAGATTTTGACGAATCTCCACGTTTTAGACTTTCCTGAGTTCGAAAAACACAATTTTGAAAAATGTCAGTCTTTCTGTCTGTGACAAAAATAACTCAAAAATGCTTAGAACTTGACCGATGAAATTTTATGTACAATCTTTGCACCAAATTTGTAGGTTTCTGTCAAATTTTGAGCAAATTCCATTCAGAGAAAGTCTGTCTGTAAGACTGTTCCAACATAATTTAACACGATAACTACTAAACAAAGACAGCTAGATAGATAAAATTCGATACACATCATGTATTGTCTAGACACTTATCAAATTTTGAGCTAATTCCAACAAAGGATCGACCGTCTATTGGTCTATACTTTCAGAAACATATAAATGCGACAATTCAAAAACGCAATGTCTTAAATATATCAAATTTGTATGTGACTTTGTGACTTCAAGTGTAGTTCTCTGTAAAATTTTTGTTTCAATCGGTTGGAAGCTAACAAAAGCGTCTAAAACACAAATTTGATTTTCAGATACTATTAATAGCATGTCAGCGTCAAATAACGCGCCAAGGATGACACGATAGATTCAATACCAAATTCACGCCAAAGGTTAATATTGTGTAACTATTGTGCTCCAATGCTGCATATAGTTGTTTTCTGGGATAATACCTTCATTAGATTGTAAGCGAGACATTTTTCTTGAGACAATTCTCTCTGGTTATCATACATGAAATATTTTTTTGCAAATCAGTAGTTTTCCATGTATTTCCATAAATAAACATATAAATAAGCCTAATAGTCACCCTTCTCTTGATCGACACCATAATTCATCTATTTTTATTCATGTATTTCACCGGAGATATTTCATTAATGAAAGAAAAAACAACATTTCGACATATTTCGTCAGCAGCAAAAGCTCTTCGACTTCATTCCTAGTCGAAAGATGGGCAGATCGTTTGGTGGAGAGGGTAGCAGAAGCGGCAGCCCGAGAGAAGGAATCGAATAATTTCTTCCACCTTTAATGAAAGTTTATGGGAGAGAGATATTGAGTAAGAATCCTCGTTACGATTTCATTTCGCTGGAATGTTCGGCACTCCCCCTTAAATGAATCGCTTCGAGAGCATTCCGGATCCTCGGAAATCTCGATAGACTGGAATCATTGGTGAAGCCTCGAGGCTCTTGGCAGATGCGGGGCGTTTCAGCACTTGATTGGAAGACAAATCAGTAGCACGAATAAATATTTATAATTACGTTTTTCTTTGTTTTAATAATACTTACTATACAGCTGCTTTTGGAAGAATGAAGATCGATAATCAAGCCAAAAGCAGATAATATTTGGCACATGGCAAACGATATTTTTTTTCTGAAATCAGAATTTGGATTGCTATGAATGAAACCCATTTATAATATAAGAAAACGATAATATTATTCTTTAATGCTGAGTTATTATTAAAGAAAAAGTGAAAGCCTGAATTGTTTCATGCTTTAAGTCTTTCTGCTTTGATCAAAGCGGCATTGAGTCCAAACTACAACATAACACAGTTGCTGTTTCTTATGTTAACCCTTTAAAGGGCCATTTTTTTCTAGTCATATTATGTTTAAATATTTTTAGGCTTGAAATTAGAATAAGAAAAGGGATTCATTTAGCTTATTAGATAAATTTATTTTGATTAATTAATTAATTTGGTTAATTAATAATTAAGTAACAAATCAAGACACATCATTTTGTGTGAGATAAAGAACTGAAGCATCTAAGTTTCTGACTTACTAAAAAAATTTGTCAGAACTTATGCCAACCTACATAATTTCATACAAAGATTGATAAATTTAGTGGGAAGCATACTTCCCACGGCCCTAGAAAGGGTTAACTGCAGAATGCCTCACGTGTGTTAGAATGGGTGTCATTGTCCCAGATCTTAAGCATAATCATTTACACGACAGAGTGGAAATATGCACCAAAAATTTCTTGCCAAAATATTTAATCGACAATGTCATTCTACTATCTGATATTTACGTTTCTTTTTTATTTCCTCGTGTATGTAGTATAGAATAAGTAAATTAATCGTCAAAAATAATTCGAACTCTAGATTTTAAAGAATCTTCAAGTTTTAAACATCCCTAAATTCGAAAAACGCATTTTCGGTAAATACCCGTCTGTCTGTCTGGACAAAGATAGAAGAAGAAAGATCTTTCCGCTAGACCGATGAAATTTTGTATACAGTCTTATATATAATTTGTAGATTTCTAACACATTTTGATCAAAATCTGTTCAGAAGTCTGCCTATCCAGCTCTACAGATATAAATTAACATCATAACTACAAAACGAATAGGTATAAATGAAATTCAGAACGCAGAGTCAACATCCATAGTCTAGATATCTATCGAATTTTGAGACAAATCGAGCATGGGATTTATTGCCTGTCGGTCTGTACTTTTAGAAACATGTAAACGAGTTAACTCGAGAACGGAGTTATTTAATGCATCACATTTTGTAAGGGATTTTGTAACTTCAAGTGCAGTTTTGGGTCAATTTTTTTTTATTATTATTATTTCAATCGGGTAGTAAAACACATCTGAAACACAAATTCGATTTTCGGACACTATTAACTCCAAGCCAGGGATTAATGACCAAAATTCTTGATAAGGATTTCACGAAAGATTCAGTTGAAATTTTATATTCAAGCCAAATTTTTCTATTTCGTAACTATTGTACACCAGTGCTATGCAAGGCTTTCTCGGGATAGCACCTTAATTGTGAGAAAGTTTGAGAGAAATACTCCCGCTGGTTCTGGCACGATGTTTACGTTATTTTTCATATTTAGGATTTTTTTCTCAAATTACTTGGTTAAATTTCTGAGACAAATATTTGTCTGTGTGTGCGTGATTGCGTTTGTGTATGTGTATGTGTCTTTCTGTGTGTGTGCACGTGCGTGTGTCGGAACACACTAATTCTTATTTAAGTTTAATTATGACTTTCTCTCAGACTGAATATAATTTTATTGGATTCCTGTAATTTCCATGCTGATTCATATCCCCCCGGCCTGTTTTTCCTTAAACCCTACAGGGTAGGCTAGGTCTGAGCGGGTTATCTAAGCTGATTTATAGTTTATTTGAGTAAAATAAAAAAAACATACCGTTTAAGAATATATAATATTAATAAATAGTAAATTAAACCACTGCAGAATTACTTAGAAAATATAAATTAATCAATTCTATAACTATTATTAATAATCAATTAGAAATTTAACATTCTGTGACTTCTTAATTATTAATAAATATAAACGCATAAAAATATGACGAATTAGTTTACAATACGATAATAACAAACCTTAAACAAATGAATTATTTGCTTGATTAAATTGTGATACAACAGTAACACATTACACCAGGGCATTCTACAGATACATCAAAAATCCGTACGAGCTCTGATGACTAACTTCCCATTTTATGCAAATTTAACTATCATTATTAGAGATCTGAATTGAATTCGCCGCCCTGCTGATTTGACGAAATGCACAGATATTCTCTCGAGATTTTAATTATGACATTGGCATTAAAGTTGCTTAATAAATTTGATTTCTGAAAATTATTCAAACATTTTAATTTAAGCTGTTAATGGGAAGCTTTTGATGGGGCTAGAGATTAAACTAGGGCAGTTATACTAAATTGTTGCGTGACATAAATAGTGTTTTCGCATTATGAATATAAATTCAAATTTTCGAACAGGTACTTCGCAATTCATTTTATAACTGATAGTAATGTTTTTAAAGATCTCATATATTAAATGGATTTTTTTTAATGAAGTTTATTTCATCGAAAACAAAATTTATTTCATTAAATCAATTCAAGCTAGTGATAGTGGTCTCGCCAAAACTTTCTCGCATATTCTCTAATAAACTTTTCATGTCAGACAAAGCTTTATATGGCATCGGCGGATAAAAGTTGGCGGACTTTTGGCGTGAATTTGCATTTTTACTGAATCTACCATGTCATCCTTGGCGAGTTATTGGGAGATTAATAAAAATTTGACACAAAACTCCACTTATAGTCTCAAAATCCCATACCAAATTTAATACATTTAACTGCCTTTTTGAATCATAGCGTTTACTTATTTCTGAAAGTATGGACCGACAGACAGTTGCACCATAGTTGGATTTGGCACAAAATTTTACAGATGTCTAAACTACAGATGTTAAATCTGTGTAACGAATTTTATCTCTCGAGCTCAATCCATTTTGTAATTATCTTGTTAACTTATATTCAAACAGCAAAACAGTAAAAAAGTATGAAACTTCGCAAAATAACTAAATTTAATAAATTTAGCATTGAATATTCATATGACACACATATTTAAAAGAAAGGAATATTATGATTATCAGTAAATCATTAATAAAACGTCAATCTGATGTTTTAATCGGTATTCCTTGGGTCGTATTTGAACTAACATTGGTTTGTTACAGCTCTTAAACAAGGCATTGTTATTGGTGGAAGCATTAGCCATAAAAATATTTCATTTATTCTATTGCAATGTCAGGCCTATGTAATTATTTTCTCAACATAACTTATCTTTGACAATAAAATTTAAAGATGATTGATTTGTGACATTTTTTTTATTTGTAGTCAGTCTTTCACCAGCGGTATACTCATTAAAATTTATATACAACAAGAAGTAGTAAATTTACAAAATCAATCAGCGATTTGCTTCAGAAACAGTAAAAAAGATACGGTTATTTGACGACCAAACAATTTTTTTTAAAATTTCAATGCAAATAAAAGTGATGGTCACATACAAAAAAATAGATGTAAATATTGGTTATAATTCACGATATTATTAAATACAAATGATATTTTTTCCCTCGATTTAATGATTTGCGTTCAGCATTAAAAACACATTCCTCGCCTTAGAAAAAACGCACATCAATCAAAGATCTTGTATCTTTTGTCACGTCAAAGAACACATTATTTTTCTATAAGAAAGAACCAAAAAAGAAATGAAAAAAAAAGCAAGACCAAGATATACGATTGCCAGGCATCTTCTCAGGAAAAAGGAAGGGGCCAGGTACCGGGGATTAGTTAACTCCGCGTCGAAAGAAGAAAAGCATAAAAAAGAAAGAATCGCAACTGTGAGAAGGTCTAACTCCTAACAACGGACAAAAACCCGTCTCTATGTCTCATTAGTGCTTGGAGTCCGGAAAGAGAGGGCTGTTCGAGTTGAATGAGCACAGCTTCTAACTTGGGGGAATTGGGAAAGTTACTTGTTAAGGACACCGGTCATGGGGGACTGAGGCTGCAATCTACCAGGGCTTTTATTGCAATATTTACGGTCGATTGTTTACTAACACCAGGACTGCTAGCATAAGGGATGTCCTGAATGTCAAAAGGATTATGTAAAGAAAATGAATAAACGAATGTTCTTGAATTTGTCAAGAAAACTTTTATTTCTTGTTTGTCATTTGCATACTAAAATGCATTTAATATCACCTTTACTCATATAATGAGATTAATAACCCAATCAATTGTTTACTAATGCCAACGATGCCTAGTGTCGACAGAACCAATCAGTCAAATTTAGTTTTTGAGTCAAATATCAATTTTCAACAAAATGGTTTTTTTACATCGAAATGTTAATGAATATAGTTGATAATGATCGAAAAATACAATAGATTGTTTAATAATATTAGAGTTGTTAGCATACGTCACGTATTCGGATGTTTAAAATATGTTTTCTAGCTGCCTTTGATGATCAGCGGGGCATGATGTATTTAATTTTAATTAAATCTCTTTGACATAAACTATTTTTAAGCATCAGATTGTCATGGAAAATTTATACTGTTCTTTGTGTGCATGAACTTCTTTACTGGAGATCAGTCCCATAATATCACAGAGCCATTAAAAACGTAAATGTATGGTTCAATTATTTTCTAAATTTCTCAGTATTTAAACAGATCTTTTATTATGTTTTAAATTACACAAATATTAAACATTATTCCTTATAATCCGTCAGTCTCAGTTTTTAACAATGCATGAGCATCAAGGGATGAAATATTTGACGAAACAATGAGAATGGTTTAAATTTCAGGGATAATGTAATCGAATACTGGCATCAGGCGAAAAGAAACATTTTTAAAAGCTTCACAAAATTCATGAAAAATTTACCAAGAAAATTAATTTGCTACAAATGAAAGATAAATTTTTAAATTTTGAACTGGTATCAAATTCAGTTTTTTGAATCGGTATTTTCGGTATATATCGTGGAAAAACTCAAAAATTTAGCTTAATTTTTAATTAATAAAATTTTTAAAGAAATTGGGGCTATAGTATATGCTAGCATGCTTATGATGATTATAATACATAAAATGGAATTCCATTATTTATTGCCAATGTGCAATATTCTTAGAAATATAAAAATGTGATTATTTAAGAAATTAAGCCATGTGAATCGTTCTTAGATATAAATTAGTATTTTTTCTTTCAAACAGTATGTTGGAATTTCATTTTTTCTTTCTTTCTTTTTTTCATTTGAGATGGCAAAAAAAATCTATATTTTATTTTTTTATATTTGTATTTTTATTTATTGATTTAAAATGAGCTACATTTACGCTCTGAAATAGTTGTAGGTTTCAATCCTTGATCTAAAGTTTTTTTAAAGCTTGATAGGAAAATGACACAATATATTATAAAAATCTATATTTTATTTTTTTATATTTGTATTTTTATTTATTGATTTAAAATGAGTTACATTTACGCTCTGAAAGAGTTGTAGGTTTTCAATCCTTGATCTAAAGTTTTTTTAAAGCTTGATAGGAAAATGACACAATATATTATAAAAATCTATATTTTATTTTTTTATATTTGTATTTTTATTTATTGATTTAAAATGAGCTACATTTACGCTCTGAAATAGTTGTAGGTTTTCAATCCTTGATCTAAAGTTTTTTTAAAGCTTGAGAGGAAAATGACACAATATATTATAAAAATCTATATTTTATTTTTTTATATTTGTATTTTTATTTATTGATTTAAAATGAGTTACATTTACGCTCTGAAAGAGTTGTAGGTTTTCAATCCTTGATCTAAAGTTTTTTTAAAGCTTGAGAGGAAAATGACACAATATATTATAAAAATCTATATTTTATTTTTTTATATTTGTATTTTTATTTATTGATTTAAAATGAGCTACATTTACGCTCTGAAATAGTTGTAGGTTTTCAATCCTTGATCTAAAGTTTTTTTTAAAGCTTGAGAGGAAAATGACACAATATATTATAAAAATCTATATTTTATTTTTTTATATTTGTATTTTTATTTATTGATTTAAAATGAGTTACATTTACGCTCTGAAAGAGTTGTAGGTTTTCAATCCTTGAGCTAAAGTTTTTTTAAAGCTTGATAGGAAAATGACACAATATATTATAAAAATCTATATTTTATTTTTTTATATTTGTATTTTTATTTATTGATTTAAAATGAGCTACATTTACGCTCTGAAATAGTTGTAGGTTTTCAATCCTTGATCTAAAGTTTTTTTAAAGCTTGAGAGGAAAATGACACAATATATTATAAAAATCTATATTTTATTTTTTTATATTTGTATTTTTATTTATTGATTTAAAATGAGCTACATTTACGCTCTGAAATAGTTGTAGGTTTTCAATCCTTGATCTAAAGTTTTTTTAAAGCTTGAGAGGAAAATGACACAATATATTATAAAAATCTATATTTTATTTTTTTATATTTGTATTTTTATTTATTGATTTAAAATGAGTTACATTTACGCTCTGAAAGAGTTGTAGGTTTTCAATCCTTGATCTAAAGTTTTTTTAAAGCTTGATAGGAAAATGACACAATATATTATAAAAATCTATATTTTATTTTTTTATATTTGTATTTTTATTTATTGATTTAAAATGAGCTACATTTACGCTCTGAAATAGTTGTAGGTTTTCAATCCTTGATCTAAAGTTTTTTTAAAGCTTGAGAGGAAAATGACACAATATATTATAAAAATCTATATTTTATTTTTTTATATTTGTATTTTTATTTATTGATTTAAAATGAGTTACATTTACGCTCTGAAAGAGTTGTAGGTTTTCAATCCTTGATCTAAAGTTTTTTTAAAGCTTGAGAGGAAAATGACACAATATATTATAAGTTTCAGCTTTGAAGGCTTAGGTTGCTGACTACTTATCTAAGGATCTTTACTATTTATCTAAAATTAAGAAGCAATTGATGAAAATATAATAAGTTTCTCAATTACTTAGAAGTTACAAATCTGTTGCAACCTTTGAGGAAATTTTGCGAACAATATTAAAGTATATTTTCAATTCGAGGCTTTATCCCATTTAATCAATCCTGTTTCAAAATTGTGTATTTCAGTAATTTTTATGTACTTTCAAAATTAAGTTATATGATGTAAGGCATTTTGCTTAGAAATTTAATTTACTTGCACACCGTCACATTATAAGTCTGAATTCTGCACGTATTTTAACGTTTATGTCATCATACGTTATGGTGTGACATCACTTAATTTCTAAATGGGATATCAATACAAATTTGTTATATTCTTTTAGAAACTTCATCATTGCTAATTAGTAAATTATAATAAAAATTATTTTCTACCGCTTACAATTTTGTTTATTTCATTATTATTTACTCTTTACCAACTCTTATTTACATTTCTTTTATATTTATAAAGATGGTATTTTGCGACTGTTTTCTCTCTCTCTTCTTGATGTATTCAAATCTGAAATTTTTTACTGTTGAGTGCACCAAATAAAAATACAAAAATGTTATATTTTTAGAACTTAATATCATTATTATCATTTATAAAAAAACTGTCATAACCTGACTTCATTTTATTTCAGATCTATTTGATAATTAATCACAAAAACTGGGTTTTAAAAAAATTATATTTTAATATTGTTTTTTGAATTATTTTTTTTAAAGCAAATAATAAGAATGAAATACTTTTAAAGCATACATTTTTTATAATTAATTTTTGTTTGCTTTGTAATTGCATTTTGGAAAAAATATGGATCAAAGACAACGGCTACCCACTCGATTTCCAAAAAATTGATTTGTGTTTTTGTTACTGAACTTTATATAAAAATGTGAAAAAGAAAATCATAAAAAGCAAAAAATGATGAATATAATACTATAAATAAATTATTATAATATAAGACATTATTAAAATGAATATTATAAGACAATAAAATAAATAATAAAAAAATAACTTAACGATAAATAAATATAATAATAATTATAAATAATAATCTATATACTTATAATAAAGCTCAAAGTGTGTGTGTTGGCGCTCTACAGGCCAGGTCTTTTGACATACAGCTACCAAATTTGGTACATGTATACCTTAGAGGTCGGGAATGTGCACCTGGGGTCCCTTTTTTTGAAATTTTAATTATTAATTAAAAACTAACTTTCCCGCCAAAAAAATCTTCCATTTTCCCCACCGCCAACTTTTCCGCCAAAATAATCTTCCATTTTCCCTACCGCCAAATGAGTAAGGCTTCAGTTTTTTTTTTCTCCCAACGGTATAGAGGCTAGGGTTAACCTTTTTCGGCGGATTATTTCAAACGATTCTGTTTATTTTCTTAATGTTTTATGCATTTAAAATTAAACATTGTTAATTAATCCATGTTTTATATTCATTCTGAAGTACTTTTGAATTATAATAACACAGAATAAAGAAAATTAAAAATGCCTAATCTGCATAGCGTTACCCCAACTGGCTTAGAAAAATTCACGCATTTGCGCTACCTAACTGGCGAAGAAAATTCACGCATGCGCATTGTTCTGATTGTTGTCATGACAACCACTATCAACGGATGATTTAAATTATTTTTAGGTTAGTTGCATGCTTTTGTAATTAAAGTGTATTTATGTTAGCAATATATTTTTTTTGTATATGCTTATAGTTTTAAGTACATCGTTTTTTAAGTAGTTTTTTTAAAAATGTTTTAGACCGATTATTTTAAACGATTCATTTTATTTTCTTAGTGTTTGATGCATTTAAAATTAAACATTGTTAATGAATCGATCTGTTCATGATGAATCTGAGAAAATTTTGTTGACAAATTCTTGAGATATTACATAAATTAAAAAAGATATTCTTGAGTGCCCATAAAGTTTAAACGTTCAGTGACTCTATTATCAGTAATCATATTATTAAAAAAAATGCTTTGTTTCAGTAAAAAATATTATTCTATTAATTGCAGATTAATCATTTACACTTTAATTTAAAGCATAAATTCTACGAGGGTAACAGAAAATTAGAGAGATACATATCACGTTATGACTGAAGGCCTTTATAATATTATGAGTGAATTATATGACTATCAAAATTTGAAGTTTTAAAATATTTTGCTGAAGAATCTATTAAAGTTGGAATTGCATAAAATATTTAATTATTAAAATTTTAACGAACATTGGCGGACCGGCTGGTCGTCAATGGCGGCTAGTAAATAAATAAGTAATAAATAAACAATAGCAAAATAAATACGAAAATTTATTTAAATATTTTACAAATTCCAAATAAATAATAATTAGTATATAATAAATAAATAAAAATGAGTAAATATTAATAGAGAATTTAAAAATTAAAAAAAAATATGAGAAAAATTCTAGATTAATTACTGAGGTTTATCAAAATCTCCTATGCGTTTTTAAATTCAATACTTTCACTTATATATTCTACATTGCTGTAGAGATTTTTTTTTAAATGTATTTTCCCTGAAATAGAACAAATAAATTCCAATTAAATTATTCGATCATGTATTTAATTATGAGCATTTTTCCATTACATTTTTTATCGTCTGAAGAAATAAAGCCATCGATACAAATACGCCTAGCTTTAATATTACACATATCATTTATCATTCAGAACAATCTGAAATATAAATATTCCATTCAAATGCCATTAAATTAAATTATTTTTAAATCAATTTTAATGCTTAAAGTATTGAAAATAAATTATTTAGATTTAGTCTAGAAGAACAAAACTATTTTGAATAAGCGACGCTCAATGAAAAAAAAATCAGAAATAAGGGAGAGAAAATAAAAATCGAAAACACTGCAAATCACTTAAATGGCGTTTTATTCTATAGCAATAGCAATCTAAAGAATTTTATAGAAGAGGAAGGAATTCCTCTTCAAATTGCTTTAAATGGATTTACATTCTTCCTTAAGTGGTTTAAAATGATTATCTGTAGAAACCTTTGAAGGAGGATAATGCGATTTCAGATTTTTCTGATTTTTCTCTCTGATTTATTCCTGGATCTTTGACTTAGTTCAGAGCCGGTTGGTTCATGCACTTACGGGACATTTACCTGCCTTAGAAAATAAATTATTTTCCAGTGAAAGTTATTTATTTTCAAAGGAAAAAGTAAAAACTGCGTGGTTTGTTTTCCTGCTTGATAATTTAATATAATAGATTTGTTCATATTTAGTTTAGATGCTGCGTCTGAGAAATAAATTTTCTGTGCTGTTTAAATGAATTTATTCCATTAAACGTGTTTACATAGAATAAATAAAGTATGTTTAAAATGTTAGTTAAATTAAATGAAAAGGATTTGCGAGTTATTTTTAAAATATTATAATATCACTTATTTCTTACACTTAGACACTAGCTTTAACATCATGCCAAGTTTATTTGATATAAGAATACTGGATAATTATTTATACTATTCATTAATTTAGATTTGAATAAAGTATACATTTAATTCTTTTTACATAAAAAACATTGCATCAAGAATTATTATATATTTCATTCCAGTTGGTGTATCAATTTGGTATGAAATTAGGAAGTATTATATCTTTAACTGAGCTTTAAGTGAAATAAAATGCATATATTTTTATCTGATTCATATAAATATTTGAAAACGTTTGAGTTAACACAGATATAAGTTTAGAGGTAACAAGATATGAATTTGTATATGTAAGTAATTTGTATATAGAAATAACTAATATATAAAAATAACTAAGACATTACGTTATAGTTTATTGCTTCAGTTCCTATGAGTGCATTTTTAAAGGAAACAAAACACTACTACTATTAATAATAAATACGTAAAAAATAAGTTAATAAATTTATAACTAAGATGCAAATGAGAAAATATCCATACATTAAATGGAAATAAGTCATATCACTGACTCCCCGACCCACCCGAAAGCACCAGGATAAAATAACTAAATGACAGGACCGCCGCAACAGCAACACTGGCGGAATTGTAGTTGAGTCCTAAGGGCCATCACCGGCCACGGTACAATCTTCCCTAAGGAAGTGCGTCCCGTCATCGATAGGAGGAGCCAAAGCCCCACCTTTTCGTGTACCCTCCAAGGTGTCGAGAACCAACCAACATGCCGGAAGCTTCTCTTCCTCATTTCGAGGCGCAAAAAACGGGGGGGGGGATTAAATAGAAATAAAACAGTATGTGTCAGGAGACAGTTAAAATTTTACAAATTTACTAAAAAATATCAAATGATTATTAAAAAAATTGCAACTATTGAGGAAGCAATCAATAAGAAATCGAGAAATTTTTTTCTAGAAATCACCAATAGAGAACGAGGAAGCTAAATGCTAAATTTAAAGCAGATATAAATTATCTAAGGAACTGGCTGACCGTGTATTTTTTTATTCAATACCTACAAGGTAAAGGACCAGATAAACAGGAAAAGAAGGCAACTAACTGTCTAAATGTCTCGCGGCTCTGGCGGAAGGGGTGGGGGTTACAAGCTCAGGTATCAGCTTCGTCATTTGACTGCTTCTCTAAATTAAGAGGTATGCCCTAACATATCCCTAGTGTGGCAATAAAATGGAACTTAAATATAACTAAAATGCAAGTCAAGAAATTACACCAAAACATGCAGCACTCAGCTGTCGTAGATGCTGTGCGTCGCTTCATTTGTACCATATCTGTAACTTGCTCATTTATGACATACTTTGATAAGTGTTGTCAGTCACCTTACTTGTGACATGTGGTAGTAGAAGACGATATCGTACAACTATTTTTTTTTTTATTGAAATTAAAAATAATCTGATATTACTCTGAGCCCATTTGTATAAATCACAATTCTTCCAGAGCATTCTTTTTTCTAATGAATTATTAAAATTATAATGAACTTCTGCTCAGTCTGTACATTTAAGCAATGCAAACCTATTTGCGTTTGTATTCATTTAAAACTCAAATAATAAGAGGAGAGATTGAGTAAAAATAATAAGATGGTGGCGATTAGAATTAGTGAAAAGATTGCATTCCAGGTTTAAAAGTTTGAAAAACATTTGTTTTACGCTGCATTTTTTAAACAAATCTATTTGTTGTGTCATATTTGTAGATTATATCTAAAATAAATTGAATTCATTCATGCCTCGATGTCTCGTTAAAAGGAACTGCTGCACTTAATTTTATTAATTAACACTGACACATGCTTCATTAAGTTACTGTTTAGCGGCAAGATAATAACCATCTGTAAGGTTATCTGTTTCAATTGCATTTAATCAACGCATCTGCAGACAATAGTAAATGAATGTTAGCAGATGCTGCGTTTGGTTTAAATCACAAAACACTTTCTTCACTCCTTGTCTATTTTTGCAGCCAGCGGGTTTATTTTGCGATTTTTATTTTATGCCAAGAAGCTAAGATAATATATTCATTTGGAGAATTTCAGATTACAAGATCTCCATTACAAATAAAATACCAAAATCGCTGTATTCCTGGGTTTATTTGGCGATTTTCAAATTAATTTAAGATCTCAAAAATAATGAGTTTATTTGGCGATTTTTAGAATACGTCAAGATTATCAACATCGAGTTAATAAATCGCGACGGTTTGCATTTTTTTTTTTTGACGGTTTATCGTGGGGATCGTAGAAATACTTCAGTAGCCTCCTTTCTCAATTATCATATGCATTTCTTTCACAGGGATAACTATGCTGTAACATGCAGTAAATATATCTTACTAAGAAATATGTATTTTTCCGAATTCAGCTATACAAGAGTAAAGACTTTTAATAGTTAAAGAATCATTTTTGAGCATTTTTACTGGACCTTTAGTTTTATTATTATTATTATTATTATTTATTAGCTGGTACCGGTGTGCTGCTGCCGCAAAAGGAATAATTTTGGAAATATTGTTTGAAATTTAAAATAGCTGTCTTCTTTAATTTGGAATGACAGAAAGAATGATATTTATTTTCTTATCGGCAATGATAACATTCATTGAAATTTAATGATATATAAAGGAGAAGTACAAATAATATTTATTCTATATTTTTGACTTTATTATTCAAGTGCTTTAGGGTATACAATATTTTTTTGTTTTTCCGTCTTCAGCAAAAACAAATAAATTTCTTGGCTGTCTCACTCGTGAACATCTGACATACAACTGGCCGAATAAAAAACATGGACTTTTTGGATTTAATCTGAACACTTGAAGTGATTGACTTTGTTGATGGTCATCGAGAATGCAAGTCGAATGGGAAACTGCAGTCGTTTGAAATCAAAAGTCATGTCTGTGGGAATAATGGGAATGCGTGGAATGAGCACATCTTCTACAAATGACTTTCCTTTAAGAATAGTTTCCTCATTTCTTGCCGCTTATTGGCCTTTTGATCCTGATGTGCGTGATCGGTTAGCATAAAAACGTTGTCTTTCGATTCTTGCGTATGTTCAGCTTGAGATTCTGAAGCACGTGAATTTCCAATTCGTAAACGATCTGCTTTATTGCTCAGTTGTCATTCCTCGTTTGCTTGAGAAGCTCGTTGGTTTATTTCTACGTGTTGGTAAGTCTATTAAGTAACGAACATTTGGGGACATATTTTTTTTATCATTGTTGTTGTTTCTGATCCCAGGTGGTATGGCTGCTATACCACCTCCATGAAACCCAAAGATCTCTAAAAAATCCAAAAACAATAGCAGATCCTTTAAAATCTCAAAAATAGTAAAATTTAAACATTTAAGAATATGACTGAGGGAAGCTTGATCTGCCTTGCTCCAAGGATATTCAGCAAAGATCCTCCGTTCGTGTTGGAAGGTGAAGGATTTGGTGTGTTCACTCAAAAACCGAGAGAGAGAGAGCCGTTTGCTGTTTTCTAGAGATATCCAGACAGTGACACCAACCGGGTCTCTTACCAAAGTACCAAAGCACCCAAGCAGGTGGGACTCTCCAAAGTGCACTCGACTCCATCTTTTTGATAGAGGAGATTTCAAAATAAGTTAGTATTGCATCACCATGAAATATGTCAGCTGAGGCAGTCTTAGCGAAGTTATCAACTAACTCATTACCATTTAAACCAATATGTGAGGTGACCCACTGAAAGTGTATGGAGTGTCCAGTGGAGAGCCTGGCAATAAGGTCTAGGATATTTATGCTAATCTTGCCCCCACTTTCGTCCAATGAGAAAGGTGCTGTATAGAGGCACGACTATCCATTAAAATCCAAACGTCCCCCAAAACAATTTCAGAGGACGTGTCAATATATTGAAGTCCCTTATAGATTGCAATAAGTTCGGACCTGATTACAGAACAATTGTCAAGATTTTTAATCAAAATATCAGTAGTTCCTTCAGGTATCTCAATGTGCTCGCCACTATCAGAAACGCTATCCTCTCCTTTACTGCCATCAGTGTACATTTTCAGAGCCGAAGATGGGATGCTATGAATTGTTTCCAGAGACATTTGTCTAGCAAACTCAGGTAACTCTGACTTTTTGCTAACCTTGGCCAAGAGATCAGTATAGAAATGAATTCTATCTGGGTCAAACTTAGAATTCCAGTAAGGCTTTAAGGAATGGGGTTCCACATCTCCATAAGGTAGACCCTCTCTTTTGCGAAGGAAAAAGGGTTGTGCTTCTTTAAACGCTTAGCATTCTGCCATGAATGAAGATAAGCAGAAGTTCTGTGCTGATAATTGTAGCTAAAGGGCTTGTTGTAATATTTGGAAAGACAGTTACTTCTTCTCAGAGAAAGAGGTGGTAGATCACTCTCGTGCAGTACAATATCATTAGGGCAGCTATTACGAAGGCCAGTAGTTATTTTTGAAGTACTTAATTGCACTCTTCCAAGTTTGTCTAAGTTAGCTTTTGAGGCACAAAAGTAAATTGGGAAACCATATTCTAGAATTGGTCTGATCAGAGAGATGTATTTTTTATCGTAGCAATCAACGCGATATACGCTTGTATAATCAAAATATCGTTTGTCGATTCGCTGAATAAATAGAAAAATTGCTGTTTGCACTGGAAAATGTCCATTATATATAACTTAACTTGATCGGCATCGATAACAATAATTTTATTTTGTATGTGGGAGATAAACTCTGAATAATATGTGCGGTTTGTCGCAGACAAAATATTGTGCATCTTGAATGACAACATCCTGTGTAGATGACTATTCATTAATGAGAAGGAAAAAATTAGCCCTAGTACTAAATATTTTCTATTTTATTTCACTCATATTGATTGACATCCATCATAATAATTTTATTTTGTTTCATATATGTGCGATTAACTCCGAAAAATTAAATGCGCCGTTTGCCGTTTACTGTTGATCTTTTGTCAATTGTCGGTTTTAAAATATAACCTTCGCGCAAGTGCAAGAAATAAGTTGGCAAAGTTAATCGCAATCTGTTGAACAGTACGACAAACAACAAGGTACAAACAAACAAAAATTCATTTTTATATATTAGATTTCTTCGGAATCAAAATATTCACAATTTTGACAGTTTTCTAAACTGTCAAAAGAATTGTGATTGTGACGTATATTAACGATTTAAGTCTCTCGAGAGTCTGAAGAAACATTTTTGGAATTATGCACATGAGTTAATATGTTAATTTCGTATACTAATGCCTATATGGGTGAAATATGACACACAGTTTCATTAGTAGAAATACAGATCTTTATCAAATTTTTGAAAGAAATTTGTTTACAAGTTGAATTGAATCTGTAATAATACTTCCCTGAGCAGTTAGTCTCATAATGAGGAAAAGAAGTTTACAGATTATTATAATGGATGCCTTCGAATTTGGAGACAATTACCATTTCTGTTTTTTACTAAATTTGTCGACTTTGCATCAAAGATGGAGGTTCTAAAAAATACAAGAATTACAGTTGTATTTCCATTAGGAACCTCAGATTCATCTGTAAAATATCATGCTCTGCCGGAATATCTACATAAATACGAGGAGCTGAAGCGAGTCATTTAAGTAAATTCTCTGTTTGGGAGTTCTATAAGTATGTACTCAGAACGTTTTCATTGTTTTCGAATTAGCGATTTCCAGACAGTTTGTGTTTATTGATTTCTTTTATCGTTTTGGTCGTGATTTTGTTTCATTTGCATCATATTTGCTCGTGGAATAAAGCTTCGTTTTCTGTTATGGAACTTATTCGTGCACAATACATCCTCCGGACGATTTCCTATCAGCATGCATGTGAATACAAAGATTCAGCATTACAGGTGGTTTGATAAATAAAATCAATTATATGGTATGGACAATGAAATGGCAAATATATATCATATTTTAAATTGTATTAAGCCTAATAGAATAGGCCCAAAGTGTTTTTTCGTTGTTTTTGCTGTTTTTTGCCTTCTTTTTATTCTACTAGAGGTTAAACTTAAAATTTTTCATATAGTGTAAATATAAGTGCAGGTCAAGGAAAGGATTTTTAATATTCAAGAATCTGATATAATGAAGTAGAATAGATAATTAAAGTTTGAATGGATGATTATATCGAAAAGATAAATTTAAAATATTATTTATTAATCAAAATGTATTAATATTTTAATTTTGGAATTCAAATAATCCATTCTATTATTTCCCAATTTTAGTTCACCTTCGATGACCTTATTACCGAGGCTGTCCATTGAGATATTGTTTAAATATCCATAGCCTTTTTTAACTTAATCATGTCTTTTTCAACCTATTCCATGACTAATCTTTTATTTATCATACAAAACAACAAAATAAAAACATTGTTCAAGAAAAGGACATTATTTACTTATACTACACCGACCACTAAGTAGCAAGTGCCTTTTAGCTAACCTAAGTTAGCAAAGCAAAGTCAAAGCAAGAATAAAAAGAGGTTCCTCTAAATCTCGAGCAAAAGCTGCTTGAATATTTATGTTTCTTTGCGAAAAGAGTGTTTTATGCTGAAGTTACTTCTGAAGAACGTGATCTTTTGATGTTCGGAATCCATCGTTATCCGACTCAAAGCATTTTCCTCGGCGATTTCATGGAATGCTCGTAGGGAAGGTGGGTTGGAAAGCTCGGGGCGATCGATTTTCTATGAAGTTAAAAATGCTAGATTAAAGAGATACGCTGAAGTTGAAATCATAGGACATTTCACCAAAGAGATGATGTTATTAATATTAATCTTTGGATAAATTTTTTTGCCTTATATGGCAAAGTTTTGAAGTTGAGTTTCATTTCTTTGTACAGTGTGACTTGGTTAGCTAATTTGAATGTCTTTTATACATATTTTCTGATAATTCTAATTTTTTTTCTTCGTTTCCATGAGACTTTTATTAACATGATGTTGAAATGCCATCTAATATTCAAATTTATTCTGATTATGCCGAAGTAAAAATAAATTGTAAAAATAAAACTTAATAATCTCTTTATTTAAAAGAGATGAAAGTCCATCTTTTAAAAAAATGTGGTTATCGCATAATTTATGATTAAGTTCGTGTAAACATTTAATTAATAATTAGTTTATATTTAATATATTAGAAAATGACGTGTTTTATTCAGTTTAAAACTGGCCAATAAAAGAAATTCAGTAGAGGTTTATTATGATAGTGATATAAGTCCTGGAACCACAAACATAGGATCAGCTGGTCAAATTGGTTTCTTTTCATACAAACTTACTTTTTTATTTTATTTTCTTTCAAAAATGGATAATTTCATATTAATATCACCTAGTGATAATGGTAAGAAGAAATGATAGATCAATATTATTTTACAGCAAATGAAAACATTTATTTTATTTAGTTATAGATAAATTTACTGAATTAAAACCTATGAAAATAAACCAAAAAAAATCTTAAAATCAGAAAATGAAAATGATTTCACTATATATGTAAAACACGCATTTAATTGACATAAAAAGAAATGAAGAATTGTAGACGCATAATCTGAATCAGAAGAAATTATTGTTTGTTTTGAAATGAATAAAATTGTGAATAATTTAATTTGAAAATGGTTTAAGACCATTTATAGACAAATATATATTATTTTAATTAAATTTACCCAAAGAAATTTATGTAAACAAATTACATATTGATAAATTAATATAAACATTGTCAGACTTGACATAATTAATTTGAATTCATTATATGCTACCTTCAAAATTTCTTAAAATAACAAAAAAATAGTCTTGCGCCACTTTCAACAAAAACGATCCTATCGAAAACCTCCGTACCTTATCCTTTACATGATTTATAAATGAATAATTTTAAGACTATATTTCATTGCTAATTTTGTTACTACGTTATGTAGTTAATCAGAAAAGTAATAATAAAAATCCTTACAATTTTTTTAGCATGTTAATGTACTATTCATTTGGAATTTAATTATGGAAATGCTCCACACAGAATGTTGCTTATTATTTAAATTAAATATTTATTAATGAAATCATTGCATTTATGGTCAAAAAATCTTAATTGCAATTATTGTCACTTAATTTATTAAATTCACTTATTGTTTATTCATCCAATAAAGTATTATTTACATAAATTTTAAATATAATCAAGTGTTGCCAAGATTAAATAATCGAGTTCTATTTGCACAAATGATTAAAAATAAATAAAAACTGCCATGATTGGTTTTAAAATTGATTTTTTTTAAGTATCCAATTTTACAACTAGGTTGTTTTGTTTTTATTTGAATTTGTATTCCAGTTTTAACTAAAATCGATTAAATTTCATTTTATTAGAAAAATACAAATTTAAAAAATTAATACTGGACATAAGTCGTTTGAAAGTAATTATGAATATTTTAAAAATGTTTAAAATACATTTTGTTTATTATGATAATTAAAAAAAGGTGTCTTCGCTATCATGTTTTAGTCTTTTTAGTAAATAAAATTATTTGAAAAAAATATAAAAAGAAATTACTTTTATAAACTGACAAAAAGGGTTCTTTTGATTTTTTTTTGTTTTTAATAAATAAATTATTTCGATTTACTTCAGCTTTGAAATCTGTGGGTTCCAAGCTCGAAACATTTTTATCAAAGTCCAGCATACATAGAAAACCAAGTTCATTGAGATCCTCATAATCAAAATCATAAATGAATACTCCGACCTGCCATGAGGCACACGGAAAAAAATGAATGGCCAAATAGCAGTAAGAGCAACACAGGCGAGAACTATGTTTGAGTAATAAAGGCCGTCACCGGCTACGGTACAACACTTCCAGAGGGGTGTACATTCTATCATCTATAGGAGGTGGCCAATCCCTACCATTTTTGTTCCTACCAAGGTGGCTAGAACCAACCACCATACTTTCTTCTGATACCTTCTTCTCAAGAAGCTTCTGTTCCTCTCACCGGGTACCCCCCCGGTGGGAGTTCATTGAGATCAAATTGTCACCCACTGGTAGTGGATGGATCTTTGCATTTAGAGGGGTATGGTCAAATGCCATCTTCTACCACTGCCAATCATTATAGCAAACAATGAGGTCTATTTAGAAATAACCCCACTGTTATTTTCCTAACAAAAATGTTAATATCATTAAAGTTAAACTCGACTCGATTGGATATTGACCCTTTGATCAATGAGGTCGATTCATGTTCAAAGTTCACGTCACGTTTTGAATTCAGATTTATATCTTTCAGAAGAAAGCGAAAAGACAATATACAGTTAAATATTATGTGGATTATGATTACGTGACTGCGATCATGTCATTTGATTCCATAAGATATAGTTGTCTTCATAGAGGCTCTATTAGACATTTCGCTTGCAATTTTATATTATTATTTTCTCCCAAAAGCAATTTTATATTATTATTTTCTCCCAAAATTATGCTTTCCTCCTGTATTCATAAGTGTCTTCCCTAAGCATTGAAATATAAAATCATAAAATCTTTTTTTAATTGAAAGATCATACCCATCATATAGCATCTTTTTTATATATTTTCATCAACCAATCTTGATATGCTTCCAAATCTAACTGCACGAATATCCCCTCTATAGCTTTATCCTTAATATTTGCTAGCATTACACTCGGTACTTATTCCGAAATGTCTATGGCAGCCGAATTTGCATTGTATTGAGCAAACGGAGGAGTGTTTTCTTCAAAATTCTCTGAAGGAATTTAGAATTTCAATATCTCGAAGCAGAGTTTTCAATTTCAATTTATGACTCTTCTGAACCCGCCCGAAAATCCTCTGAGGACAATACGCCACAGACGAGCGAAATGGAAGTGACATAAAAACATACATGCATTGTCTCTTGCTATTTACCTGATACGTTCAAAATGACATTTCCTCCTGCAGATAGACGGTCCCCCTTTAAACTATCTTCTTCAGTTTCTTTTTTCTTTGTTCCAAGCTTAGTATCCTGCCCTTTTGATTTGCTACCCGCAAAGAAACTATTATATATGATAAAAGCAAAAATCACTGATGTCATATTTGTACTCGAGATTTGGAAGTTGGCGTAGAAAAAAAAATGCCAACCTGGCGCAATGTCCGAAGCTAAGTTCACCAGCAGGCACGGAAGCCCTTTCAAAATTCCCCTCCGTGCCAGATGGTAAAGTGCATGTTGGAATTCGCGCATATATTCAGGCCCTTCTGTTTAAAAAGATAGCAGGAAAGGAGCTCTGCATAAGGATGGATGCAAATGCTATCCGCATATCCGTCGCGAAACGGATGAACGTACCGCATTTGAAAGTTAAAATAGAGAAGAAGAGTTACTGTTCCGAGAGTAGATGGCTGTCCGTATTCCAAGAAGGAATATATCAGTTGCCACTCGAAACAACGGAACTTCGCGAGTTCTTTGTCTATAAAAAGGGACTCAGTGAGTGAGGTTCTTTCTTGTTGAAATCGACCGAAAAGAGCGGGAAAAAGAAAATCTGCATTCTTTTTTTTTTTTTTTTTTCCTTTGACTTCTTTCCTTAGAACGACAGTTACACATTTCATATATATCAAAGTTCTAGAGAAGTTTGCTGTCGAGTTTTCGATGCATTCTTTTTTTTATTTTGTGGGATTTTTTTGACAGTCTGGGGTTTAGTTGAGTAGTCGAGAAAGAAGTGGGAAGAGTGTTTGTTCCTTGGCGATGCAAATTCATTTCCGATATTTCTTTCAACTGATGTCAAATGTGGTGCTTAAAAAAAAACGAGCAACATGATGATTTTGACAAATTTTTTTAAATGGAGGACATTTTATCCTTTTTTATATTTAATGCAGCAGATATCATAATGATTTATTATTTAAAATATGATTTTAATAACATCTGTTCCAAATGTTTTTTGAAATATGAATGAATGACTCCTTATAAAAAATAATATAAATGAGTTATTTGACTCATTCATATTATTTAGAATATGAATGGAATACTAATTTACTATAATTACATGCCTCATTCATATTATTGAGAATATTTTTGTGCACTATTTTATTACGATTACTTTATTATGTACAATTTTATGAGTACTAATTTGCTATGAAGAATATGAATGAGTTATATGATTCGTTCATATTATTGAGAATATGAATGAGTTCTGCTTTATTCTGACTACTTTATTATATACTATATTATAAGAACTCATTTACTATGAAGAATATGAATGGATTATATGACTCATTCATGCTGTTGAGAATATGAATGAGTTCTGCTTTATTCTGACTACTTTATTATATACTATATTATAAGAACCCATTTACTATGAAGAATATGAATGGACTACACTTTACTATGATTACTTTATTATGTACTATTTTATGAGTACTAATTTACTGTGAAGAATATGAATGAATTATATGATTCATTCATATTATTGAGAATATGAATGAGTTCTGCTTTACTCTGACTACTTTATTATGTATTATATAATAAGAACCCATTTACAATGAAGAATATGAATGGGTTATATGACTCATTCATATTGTTGAGAATATGAGTGTTACATTTTACTATGATTACTTTGTAATGTACTATTTTATGAGTACTAGTTTACTTCGAAGAATATGAATGAGTTATTATATGACTCATTCATATTATTGAGAATATGAATGTGTACTACTTTACTACGATTACTTTATTATGTACTGTTTTATGAGAACTAATTTACTTTGAAGAATATGAATGAGTTCTTTATTACATACTATATTTTGAGTATTAATTTACTGTAAAAAATAGGAAAGAGTTATTTGATTCTCATTTTTAATATTAAAGTGAAGATTCTTATAAATTTTGTAATAGTATCAAATTGCGTGATAGTGAAAAATTGGATAAGAATTAAATCTGTATAGTAAAAAAGATACAATTTTTAAATTTTAAGAAGAAAAAATAAAATTAGATTTATATTAGTAATTTTAAGCTCTTATTATTAGTATTTAAGTGAGTAGAAAAAACTTATTTATAATTAATTAAAGCTCTAATTAAAACTTCAAAGCAAATACCTTCGAGTTGATTATTCCCAAGTTCTAAATTATAGCTGTTATGCATTTAGTAGCTCTAGGTCTGTTGTTTTCTCTTATAGAGCGCCAATACGCACGCACACATTCTTCTATTAATGAGTATAGATGGAAGAAAAATATCTGCAAATTTTAAAAGGGCTTTTAAGCTGACTTTTTATAAATACTTTATCTCTATTAAATACTTCTTAAGTTTAATAGATATTATTCACCTATCTTTTTAACACTTCACCTACGCTCACATACCGAGAACATAGAAAAAAAAATTACAACAACTCAATGCATTCTCATAAATTCATAAAACAGCTTTTGAAAGTATTCATCATTTTATAAAACAACTTTCATGCAGATGATATCTTACGCCTACTTAAAAAACAAGTGAATAACAATGCAGTCTCGTGAATTCATAAAACATCTTTTGTAACTTTTCATCATTTTATAAAACAACATTCATGCAGATAATGTCAAACGCCTACTTAATACTTTAGCCCTATTAAAAGCTAATTCAACAATAAACCCGTTGGCCCGATCCATTGCTGCACCTTTACTCAAATATCAAAAATGGAAGAAAAAAAATGAGCAGGAGGCACAACCTCCTCATGAATTCTATGAACTGTTTTTAAAACTACTAATCATTGAGCCCATTCATCCTACTTTACGAGGCCATTCTTCCATCAAATAAAGGACACCAGCAATAAAGCAAAGAAAAACTATATCCGGTATTTTTCTCACTTCCTTTCATTCATGAAAGAAAAGAAAAATAAAGAAGAAAGAACCCAATAAGAGCTTTTACTCTCTCCCTCCATGAATACAGTGTTCGTGTATGCAGATCTTATCGCTGCTTTTCCCCGAGAATATATCTGTATATATCGTATAGGAGCCGTATATCGATATGCACGGAGTTATCATCGTCTTCGGAAGTAAATTGATATCGATCGGCGTATGATGACCGGTAATTTCGCATAGTCAGTCGATTCTTTTTTTCTTTTTTCCCCCCTTCGAAATGGAAGAAGGAGGAATTGTGTGAGTGATGGGGGAAAGAGAGTGAAGAAAAGGATTCATCACCTTTTCATCATTTCGTCGAAAAACTCATGAAGGATGAAGACAGAGCTGCAGAGGGGGCGGTTTTTTTTATTGCTTTATTTTTTTTTTTTTGAATTTTTTTTTCGAACGTAGTAATGACAAATCAATACTGGTGTGACGAGGTCATCTACGAAATGGGACACTACCACTGCGCCTGTCTATCTGTCTGCGGGCGCTTACTTATGCTAAGTATATTTTCTCGGATACAACTGAAAGGTGACGAAACGATATCCACTTACTTTGCGGAAAACAAATTTTATATTTATGCGTAAAATTATTCGCGATTCGGTATCACTCGATATTGGTTGGCGCTTGTTGGATTTTCTTTTCAGTTCTATTTTGAGACCCCGGGTGGAATTTCAGGCTCTGTGGTCTTTGATCAATTCAGGAGATATTTTGGAAGATGTGTAGGCGTAGTGATGTGATATTTTTGCAGTTCAATAGTACAATAAATATATTTATTCAATCTATGAAATAAAGCACAGCGTAATATAAGGTGTTCATTAATTATTGTCGGGGTTTCCGTACCTCACAACTTTCGAATAAAAAATATTACGCAAAAACCGATTACGTATTCGTAAATTACTACTCAAAGAATTTTATTAATGATATTAAAGTGTAAAGCTTGCACAATTTGCACTTTGTAGGCATTCAGCTGAAGGCGATTATGTATTCGTAAATTCGCTGAACAAATTTTGACTTTTGATAATCGTGCGGGTTCTCCGAGCCCCATATTCTACAGTTATGTTTATTCACTTTTTCTGACACATGAAAAGTGGATTCGTCACTGAAGAACCATTTCCGAAGGTAATTTTCATCATCCTCAATTCGAGTCAAAATTTGTTCAGCGAATTTACGAATACATAATCGCCTTCAGCTGAATGCCTACAAAGTGCAAATTGTGCAAGCTTTACACTTAATATCATTAATAAAATTCTTTGAGTAGTAATTTACGAATACGTAATCGGTTTTTGCGTAATATTTTTTATTCGAAAGTTATGAGGTACGGAAACCCCGACAATAATTAATGAACGCCCTATATAACTGATCAGATTTGAATTAAATGATTAATTTCCGATGGTTTTATAACTCAATCTTTAAAAAATACAGCAAAATTTATTCGAAAATCCAGTGTATAACGAAACGCAAAAAAATGCAGCTTACGTAGTTAAAATCAAAAAACGATAATAAAATGAAAATAGCTAAATTGGCACAAAACATGATGCGCGTGTAGGAAAACAGTTATAACTATTAATGTCACGATACAGTTTCGTTTTCAGATTAAAAGATAATTATGATCATTAGAAATTTCAAGAATTGCATTGATATTAACAACAAATCAATATCATCTATAAAATGGAATACTACCACTGAGCTGTCTGTCTGTCTGCAGGCGCTTATGTTTTTTAGATAATATTGAAAAGTGATGTAACGATACTCACTTTCCTTGTGTAAATAAATTCTATACTTTTTGGTAAGATTATTTTTGATTCGATATCTTTCGATATTGCGTGTATTGGCTGGATTCCTCGTTCCATTTATTTTGAAACCTAATATGGAATTTGGGTTGTTTTATCTTTTATCAATTCAAGAGACATTTTTGAATATGTGTAGGCATAGTGATATTTTTGAAGTTCAAAACTGGAAATAGAAAAGAGTTACTACAAAAACATATTTATAATATTATAGTGAGCGAAAGAATATCCCTATATTAAGTCATAATTTTTAAATGGTTCCGATAGAAATTTTAGTTTAAAAACCAATATATTGCAATTAGAATATTTAGGAAAGAGTTCTATTAAAAAAAGTCAAACGAATTTCATTTACAAAATAATATACTAATACTACGTTATTTATCTCTTTGTGAGCGCTTACTTAGTATCATATTTCTAGGATGCAACCGAAAACTAATAAAATGGTACCTGCTTACTTTGCTCAATATTTATGAGTAAAATTATTCATGTTTTAGTTATTCCTGATAGTGTATATTGCGTTGATTGGATTTGTTTTGGATTCTATTTTGAGACATACGGAAGTTCCACTTTGTTTGCAAACAAGTATCAAATGAAATGATCTGGAACATTTAATTCAATTTGAGAATTCTCCATTCTTGACAAGCAATCCAAATTCGACACTATTCCAAATGTTTGACTATGCTAATAGAAATTATATGAAAAGTTAAGAATGAAACTCGTAACATTCATAGCCGTTTATCTGAACCCTTTCCTAAATCAACATATTGATGTTGGATCCTAACTCGAAGAAAATCTAAATACCTGATAGCTTGAAACCATTGCCTCAGCAAATACTCATCTCCTCACCTTTCACGATCAGAGTAACAACCAAAAACGATAGAAACAAAACAGCAGCTGCAGAAAAATAACAATTGCAAATGCTTAGTGTTGTCTTCGCCTCTATATTAAGAGGAGAAGGTATTGCCGACGCTAAGCCGATAGGGAGGCAGAGTTGAAAGGTGGCCCAGCCAATAACTTCGGAATTGTTGTGCGGAAGAAGAGAAGATAATATTGCCCGAGGCGATGCCTTCGTTTAGTCTGAATGAAGAAAATGAAAAAACAAAATGGAGCAGAAGAAATAGACAAAACAAAAAAAGGACAACATCGCTGCCATAATCATACGACCTTGGATATTGACCGGGGATGGGCTTATTATCAGAAAACTTTCAGGATTTGTTTGAAATGACTTTTTTTGGTTGTTATTGTGTTTTTTATTTGTTGCCCTGTGTTTATAAAATAATATCTTTATTAGAAATGTGCCAAACAAGAAATGATATATACGGCGTTTCAACTATCCCAAGTATTTTCTGTTAAAATTAAATTGTTGTTAATAATTTATTATACTGAACAAAAATAATAATATATTAGAAAAAAGGCTTTTTTAATGTACTATCATTGTCACGCTCAATAGGACGGTTAGAATTTTTATTACATTATAAAATTATTTTTATTTATTAATTATATTATAAGATTCAGTTTTGAAAAGTTTCGCAGACTGTTTGCTTAATTTGATTTTTAAAATCTTAATTCATTAAAATTATAAAATGAAACTAATTTGATGATATAATTTTTAAAATTATATCATTAAATTACATACTACTCGCCGCTCTAATGAATTTAATTAAAGATGTTAATTCATAATAATAAATTTAAATTCAACATTGGTTGTCAGTGCGTTATAAACATTAAAGTTTATTTGATTCAGAAATCTGATTAATAGTTTTGTTTCGCTTTTCATTTCAATAAATATTCACAAAATAGTTTGGAAAGTTAACTATTTGCAAAGATTTTTGTTTATAAGCATTGCAGTGACAAGTTAAAATCCATTAGTTTCTCACATATACTATCAGAGTGTTGCACATAATAAACTATCATATGTGTAGTTAATATATAAGATGAACGCTTAAAAACTGAGAATCAAATTAAGCATCGTTTTTTACGTTTGATAGTTCAAAATTATTTAATTCATCCCAAATTAGCATTATTTTAACTTCAAAATGGGACGTTATTTACTCGTGTTAAAATTATTTGTCATTTATATAAACTTTCTTTAATTTTATTGAATTAACTAATGTAATTTGTCACGAGTGTGCTTTAATTCTGCTGTATTTTCAAGAGACGGAGTGATAATATTATATTGCATCGGGTCATATTACTGCTAACTTTGTCATTTTGATGAAAAGGATCATATAATTTCTAAATTCCTCCTCATCATACATTAGGTCATATTATTGCTAACTAACTTTATCATCAATATGTCTCCCTATGGAAAGGAGGGGGCAATTCAGAGATGAGGATGAGAAGTATCCGGTATGGTGGTTGATACTCGCTTCCCGGTGGATACAGAAATGGTGAGGGTTGGCTACCTCCTATCGATGATGGTACGTGCCTCCTACGGGAAGAGTTGTAAGGTGTTCGGTGATGGCCACGGTTAGGACTCAACCATAGTTCGACAACAGTTCGGTTCGGTCAAACAGATTAATCCGTGAGCCTGAGTGCCGCGTTGGAGTAGCCAGTTAAGTGTAAGGTTAAGGTTATCACAAATTTGCGCAAGGTCATATTAATGCTAGCTACATCAGCATTATTAAAACATCTCATGGCTTTACATTTCGGAATCATGTTATTTTTACCTATATATATTTTCTTTTGTACTTAGAATATATCGAATGATACACCAATAAAAAGCAATTAATGGGAATCTTAGCGTTTTTACTTCCATTTGATAAAAAATTCTACTGAAAGTCAATGCATACCGATGGAAACTTATGATGATTATGCTCCCTCGATTTCAGTATGTGAGTTCTAGTATATTGACAATATATATAAAATGATTTTGACACGGAAGATAAGGGATGTTCACCTCAACTAAGGAAGTCTGAAGATAAGGCGCCATTTTGGGAAATCTATCAACAACAAGTGATACAACTGAAGCAAGACAAAGATATTTTTCAACACTGTGTCAGGCCAGGTATGACAATGATATTTTTCAACACTACGACACTTGGTTTCATGTTGTAAAAACGATCACGGAAATATTAGACGTGTTTAACTACAATATCTGTAGCATTCTCTTACGCCTCTGACTATTACCTATTTCAATAAATGATACAAGACGTGTATAGAAAGCGCTTCCTTTCTTAAGAGATATCAAAAATGGTTTGATTCATGAATCATTTCTAAAGATTCTTCTTTTATGTCTAGTCCACGGATTAATTAAGGAATATTAAGAATTTGGGGAAGATTTTCTTAAAGTGTTGGCCTACTCCTCGTTTAACCGAATAATAGGCGTGCGGGAAGATGAGGAGGAAGGCAGTTTTTGGCCACTTTGTGGCTGAGTTATCGGTTAGTGTTACAGACGGGTTGTGCTAAAGACAACAGTCGGCCACAACAAATTTTGTCGACGCTATTTCGTTCAGTTTTGGCAGGGTGGTCCACAGTACATAACAAGAACAAGGTTCTTAGTTCTTCTTATATATGTATCCGTTTTTATCTATTTAATGACAGGCTCGGCCGGCGTCCTGGCATAGGGGTAGCACATCTTCCCTGTGATCTAGGCGTCCCGGGTTCGAATCCCGGCTTGGGCATGGTTGTTCTTCATCTGTGTTCTATCTGTGAGGTGTGTGAATGTGCCCCCTGTAAAAAGGGGTTGTGCAAACCAATGTGTGTGTGTTTCATCTGCATATGAGCTAGAAGTCAGACTTCTGTCCTCGGGTGCTCAGGGGTCTTTACCCTCAGGAGCTGCTGCACCCCCTTTCCGTGGTAACACGGGCACGACATCATCAATAACTGATATGATGCCCGTTGGGTATCTATTTTTTGAAATACTCCTAGACACCCAATTATTATAAGTTGAGTAATAATTCAACTGCTTTAGATATGGCTGGCTATTGACAATAAATTAGGCTATTAATTTATAACCATTTTTCCCAAACAAACCTTATTTTTATCAAAAAAAAGCTCCATTAAAATGAACTCGCATTTCCATTAATAACTTTTTTAAATAATCTCATTAAACCACTAAAGTAAAATTCCTTTAGCAACCTAAAACTATTTCATTAAACTTGCCTTCCAGAAAACAGAAGCGGAACAAAATCTCACAAGAAAGCCCATCACTTCTTACATTAAATCTATCATCTTTCATAAAACATATCTACCAACATAAACTAATGCAATTCCCTCTTTTAATTTGTTTTAGCCGTGGGTTTTTATTATTTCTCGAAGGAAGGAACATCCCATAAGGTCCTCCTTCTTCCATTTTTTTTCCCTTCCTTCATATTTTGGAGCTGATCCAAAAATGGACTTTAAGTAGTAGACATAGGCATTTTTTGGCTTTCTAAAATATATCTCCTTCCTTTCAAACGGTAGTCATCATCAGTCATGATAGTGCAATTTGTTTTATTCGCTTGTCAAATGTGTCTAAAGGCAGGAAAAAAACCAAAGAAAGGACAAACCAACAAAAGGAACAGCAGAAATGTTCTGTTTAGGGAGAAGAAACGTTTAGCACCCCTTTTAATACTTTCTTTTTCTTTTAAATCGATGTGATCTAGACGTGCATTGCCATGGTACCGCTAACATAACTAAACGAAAACAAACACTGTTTATCTGAAAGGATTTTTTTTAACCATTTCATCCCTTACTGTAATTTGCGGCGATCGAAAAACTTTTTTTTATTTTAAATATACTAGTAAAAGATTAACCAGAGTGTCTGAATGGCATTGGACAATCCCTATAAACCTTCTGGAAGATTTGTTCTATACATTTCCATTTCGGATAAAATACCCTGCTCCTTTTTTACATTTCTAAGCTAATGTTTTCTATTTAAAGTTGATATAAAAGGGAAAATAATGTCATTTAATTTTTATATGTTTTTATTTAAACCTGATATATTTCTTCTACATAAATGAGCAAACTTTGCGATCAATTTTTCTTCACTTAAATTTAGAAGTTTCATATTTATTTCTTCTTGATGACAATGAGATATTTTAATATTTTCAGAGTTTAATTATCTGTTAATTTACTAATTTGAATAAATTGTGATTTCAAACACGTGGCGCCATCTCGTAGCAAATTTAAGAAAAAAAATCGAATTCTAAAGTTTATAATATTTATTATAATGAATTAGAAATAAAAGGTTGAAATGTATAAAATAATTATAATAACCGTCCCTTTTTATTACATTAATAAAAATGTAATTTTTTTAAAAAAATTCGAATCAATTATCAGAAATAAAGCTTTTGAAGTATCCATCTCTCATATCTTTTTACTACATACATAAAATAAAATCATCAAACCTCATGAAATATTCCATTTCTATATCGTAATCATTTTTAACATTTATAATCGTTCTGCTGTGTTATTTTTTATTTATTCAATCTGGATGGTGGAACACTTACTGCTGTATCTAGTATTTCCATGGATTAGTTTATACATTTCTTACTATCATGCAATTGAATTACTTTGCAACATTTTAGCGTTGCATAAAAATAATAAAGGGAAATTCCAATCAAATGTAATTTCAAACTTTGGGACCTAGCATTATTAGTCAGAAAAATTACGTAGTTTTAGCTTATTTTTGGTGTTTTGATACTTGCATATTCCAGATCATCAATTTGATTTGAATTTATAAAATCATAAATGGATTCTAAAACTGATTTCACTACATTTAATATATTTTGAAAACCCTTTTCAATGTTTAAAAAGATTAAAAATCCTACATTTATTAAGTATGATTTTAAACAGGAAGAAATTAATGCTAGCTCAAGTTTCGTCCCTATAGTTTGACGACGGTCAGAATATAAGAGCAATATACTATTCGTTATTAAACAACTTACATGTTGATAATAATTGTTGGCTGACGTTACATTTGAAGAGATTCGCATTTAGTTGATCTAGAAATCTTGTTTAAATAATTTTAAGTAAATAATGATAGAGAGTAAATACTTTTCATGCAAATTGACCCTGTAATCTGTTCCGTGTTCTTTTGCTTTCGCAGTGATAACGCGTATTTAGTCAATACACAATTTCGTTGACTCAGAAATCCCATTTTGGATCACTTAAAGTTTGCAGTGATGAAGCGTAGTTACTGAGTTTAAGATCGATGTAGTAATCTATTCTAAGACATTTTACATTTGAAGTGATAGTACGTATTTGGTTAGTATACGATTTCTTTGAGCCAGAAATCCTGTGCTGCTTTTCTTTTCTTTTCATCGCGGTGTACCCAAGGACTCATATTTCTAATGTTCCTGTCAATTGAATGGGTAAATCAGAAAAGATTTATTAAAAAAGCAAAAACAAAAAGTAATGTGGAAAGCTATATTGCAGTGCACGATATATCACATTACTATAAAATACTGCATGTTTGATGAAGAAGAATATGTTCGTGGAATTTGAAGTAAAATCTAATTTGTTTATTAGAAAAGAGTTTGATTAGGAATCCCACATTGAATCATTCTACTCTTACAGTAGTAGAAGGTAGTTACTAAGTTTAGGATCCATTGCTCCAATAGTCCATCCATAGTCAGTCGGTTACAACAAATCCTGCCGATACTTCTTCCTTCCTTGATGGAGGATGGTCGGCTGTACACAAGAAAAAGAAGTCCATTCATAATAATATTATGTTTACAATGATATAATGATCAATTAGACAATATACAATTCCAAATTCCCTTTGATTCAAAATTATTCAAAAACCATTCTGTGGATCCTTTTACG
This sequence comes from Argiope bruennichi, assembly GCF_947563725.1. Classification (NCBI taxonomy): domain Eukaryota; kingdom Metazoa; phylum Arthropoda; class Arachnida; order Araneae; family Araneidae; genus Argiope; species Argiope bruennichi. The sequence goes on from NC_079158.1 coordinate 58,329,603, forward strand.
TTTATAGTCATGGCACACAGTTATATTTTACGTTTGTAGTCATAACGCAACACAATGTCTTGAATTGGCATAGTAATTTCTTTCAGAGTCATTTGTATTTACCGTTATAATACATTTTATTGTCAATAACAACATTTTGATATCTGATTTTAAGAAGATATTTTGTGACACACTCTGGCAGTAGTGAGACAGTATTCGAATTTCCTAAAAGAAGTAGTAAGTGGCTAAACAATGAAAGTTTGCTAGCATTACTAGTCACCTAGCGTCATATTAATTTAAAACGAAATTTGTCACATAAATTTGCATGTATAGTGAAATTGTTTCTTGAAATTTAAAACAGATGTCTTATAAAGTAATTTTTTCCATTTTCAATAAATTAATTACATTCGTTTCCTTCTTCTCTTAGATTGCCTACACTTGCAGTTATACCGAGACAGTAAGGACCGCTGCAAAAACGGCCCCACCAAAGCCTCACTGTCACTCGAGGGTTTCCTGGGCATGGAGACGGGTTTTACTTTAGACAAGGAGAGCAACACCATGGCCCTCATATGTTCCGAGGTGGTGGTCGTTCTGGCTTTTGATTCCAGGGAACTCCTCATACAGTGGCAGGTCAAAGTGAGAGCCAACTTGGTAGAAGGTGAGAACTCACTAGTATTTTTATTAATAAGGAAAAGGAACGCAAATGTGACATTATTAATATTTTTTTACTTATTTTAGAAGTAAAAATAATTTTCCAATAGAATTATTTAATGTAGGATAATTTACTTTTCTTATATAATAAATGAAAATATGGAAATGTTAGTCCATCTGTGTGCCCTCACCAATTCGATCTATTTCATCTTAAATGATTCCAACTAATGTAATTTATGAGACAGCTTTGAAAGAAATTCTGAGAAAATTGGAATGTGAAAATTCAGTCATGTTTTTATATTCGTCATGTTCATTTTTTATTTCTGCGATAAGTATTCCATTGCATAAGATTTTGAAGTCTGTGGATTGAATACGTCAACTGTCTGCTTTGCTTTTCTCTCTGCATAATTTTTAAAACAGATATATAACAAATATGTAAATTATTAGATTGGAAAGTCAATTTTCTTCGAGAAAATCAATTATTTTCAGACTGGCACTAAAAGAATGGACTTTATCTAGAACTCATTGAAACATTGGAGGATTTAATTACTTTGCAGAACCAAGCAATGCATGTTAGCTGACCTATTTTTAATATATTAGAAAATTAATTTAACTATTTGCTTCATTTTTAACTGGATCAAACTGTTAACGGTTTTTTTTTAAATTTTATTTTGTGAAAATTATTATCTTGGGATTTATTTATTTATCATAACTTATGTCTATATATCATACACATTTTTTATATGATATTATTTAAAAATTGCACTCCGTATTTATAAATACTGTAATTATTAAGTGATGGTAAGTAAAAGATGAGAATCAGAACAATTATATTTTATAAAGTATTAACGATATCCTAATATTTTATAATTAATAGAATTGTATCTTTTTTAAAATTTATTTATTTTTAAAATAGAATAATAATATCTGAGGCCCATTCGCAGCACAGTGATCCTAGGCAGCTGCCGAGACTGCCTAGTCGAAAATCTGTCACTGTTTTAAAATTTGTCGCCCAGCCTTTGATCATCGGCCATTTTTAAAGAGATGCAAATTAATTTTTTTCAGTCAAAATTCATTATTCAATGTAAATAATTTGATCAGTCATCGTACATCTGCTTTTAGAGTTTCGAAGATAAAAAGCATATTTTATAGTTTCTGAATTTTGGTTTGGCTATATTAACGTCCCGTTTGAAGCAACACTAGGGCTATTTTGGGACGGACCTCGTCATTTTGAACCGCGTTCAGATGACGAGGACGACACCTGAACTGGCACCCCCTCTCCATACCAGCGGGAGGACGTTTGGTCATGACGAATTTAACGTGCAACAGACCCCCTTACACGACGGTTCTTCGGTGGAATCGGGTCACGAATCTGAAACCCTCCGGTTCAGAAGCCGAGACCTTACCACCAGGCCACCGCTGCTTTAGTTTCAGAGAGATCCGTACAAGAGATCTCATGTTTATTCCTCACTAAAGGACTGCTAGGAAAAGCAGAAACAAGAATGTTATATAAACATGCCTGAAATTTTCGAGCTCAGTTTTCTCGGAGTTGTCTGTAAAGCGCGTTTAACAAATTACACGAGTTGGAGATTTAGTCATGGTCTAAATAGACGATAAAAATGAATCTATTCATTTTTTATAAGGAAACATAAATATATCTCCATTGTTTATGCTCTAAAATAATTAGGCAGAAAATAGATAAACAGATCGTTTCAAAGTCCCTTTGAACTAAATTCCTTTTTGACATGCATTACAATTTTCTTATGATTATATTTCCCTATTTTAAAATATCTTTATGAAAAAATAGAAATCAGAGCTGGTAAGGGTAGGGAGAGAATTTTTGAACAAATAACAAAAGATAAATATTGAAAGAATATTTAATAAAAAAAATTATCAGAAGAAGTGAAAATAATTGATGAAAGAATACTCATAAATGTTGTTTACTCAATGTGTTAATTTAATATCTCAATGAATTTATTAAAATACTTCGTTTTTGGCAATGAATTAGCAATATATTTATTGTAAAGTGATTTTGTTTGATTTTATTTTTGAAATATTTTCAATGAATCAAAGTTAATTAAACATTGTTTATTAGCCAAACGTGCTGAATTTTTCTATTTTCTAGAGCAAAAATTTCATTTTTTAAGTTAATAGCATTTTAAATTATTCTTGTGTTCCCATTTTTAAATGATTTAAAGATTGATTATTATTTGGGTATGAATAATTAAGAAACTGTGTTATATTTTAATGAATAAAAAATGAATTATCAATTTTTGTAACAATACGTTTTATTATTTCATTGTTGACTGCATCTTTACTAATTAAAAAAAACAATTATAAAGCACAAATGAACTTTTATTATTTCCATTACATTCTCATGCTTTTTATTCCGTAGAAAAAGAAACATATTTTTGTTCGTAATTGTCTTCTCGGGAATAAATTAATATAAAGTTATAGATGCTTATTCTTTCAGAACAAAGGTACCTCAGGTTACTAAAAAAAAGCATTCTCATATAGTTGGCAGGAATTTAAGTTTGAATTAAATTTTTGTAAATAATGTACCCACTCAAAGCCATTTAATTGAGCTTATCGATCAGAAAATAAACACTTGACTTTATCTTTTTTTATACCTTTAAAGTAAATAAATTAAATATTTCACTTTTTGATCATATTCAGAGTACCGCTAGCATTTCTGATAAGAAAATATTCAGAATATATTTAAATGAAGATGCGCATTAGCATTTTAATGAGTAACTAAAAAGTGAACTATATAGTTACAGTTTATTTTATAAGCTTGCTACTTTTTAATAGATAATTATGCTTCTCTGGTTTTTAATTATTTTCCGTTGACTTATTTTTTGAAGCAAAAAGTAGACTTTTTTTATACGAAATTATTCAGCTTTTAATCGTTATCTTTTTGACAAAACCTTATATAATAAGAATAAATTCATTACTGGGGATTATTTTTAAAAGAAGTAAATAATTAATTAAAATCCTCAGCAGGAATAAAATTCACATGAAAAAAACAAAGTATAATTGGATTGTTATTTAATGGATAATTAATTTAATTTAATAACAAATTAAATTCAATTTGTAATTATTATGCAACTCTGATATTACATTTAAAAGAAATTAAAATTTTAATGCTATATATAAGCTATAAATAATTCAAAATAATTAAAAAATAAAAGTAATTATGCTGACAGTTGCTCATTTGTTTTAGTTTAATTACTTGGGATTGTAAATTCTGTCTGAAGAAAAATAGTAAAGTTTGGGCAAATCTTTTAATCAAAATAAAAATGATTGTTCGTCCCAATTTTAATCATGACGTACATAAGCAGATTTGATAATGATTGTAAATTTAATTGAAATACGTTATTTTTTTTACAGCAATTAGGCTGTTTAAAGAAATAAAAATTATTTTATTTCATATTAATCTCAAATTTAAAATTCGCAAACGATAAATCTTATTTCATTAGTTAGACCTTATCACTTTCATGAAAGAAGAAATTGTTATTTTTCGGTTAATTATAATTCAAATCGTGGTTTCTCTTCAGAATTAAGGAGCATTTTTTTATAATCACACAAAATAATATCTAATAACCGATTATATCATATGCATTTTTTGATATAATTCGGCTTTAACAGTGATAAAAAACAGCAAGAAAAAATGGCGTCAAATTATAAAAAGTGCAAAGTAAACTCAAGTGAATTATTATTTATTGTGAAAAATTTTGAGGCGTGAGAATCACATGCTATATAATTTGACGATTGAAATTGCCGAATTGGCGAAATTTTCCTTGGTACTTTTTGATTGCCGTTAAAACCGACAAGTGCCATTTTTTTTTTTAATGAAGGTTCTTGATGAGAAATATTTTTCAATGACGAATTTCCTTCATTTTAAGGACTGGAAGTTTTAAAACATTCCCCTAAAGCCCATTTTTAAATAAAATTTAGATCTTTGCATAATTTTTGTTTTTCGATGATATTGATTACTATTTTTTTTTTAACGGAGGAAATGTAAATGGTTTAAATCATTAATATTTTCTCAAGTTAATTAGATTGTAGTTAGTTAATTTGTACTTATTATATTTTATACCAATCTTTTCTAAATCTGAATTTTTTTTTGTATATAATCTTTCGTAATGAAGTGTAAATGCAAACAAATAAATCAATTACTTATGTTTAAGCGAAAAAACAGTTTTATCTATTAAAAATGACCAATATTTTTTTCCGAAAAATGCACTTAGAAACTGTTTTCTGGTTTGCTTGAAGATACGACATATTTTTTGTTCAATATGTTGCCAGTACGAAACCGCGGAAGTTGCCTCTCTGAAACTTTTTCGCATAATCTCTTATAAACTTATCATGTCACAGAATGCCTTCCATGGCATTGGCGTACAATAGTTAAGAAACATTAACCTTTGGTGTGAATTTAACATTTTTATTGAATCTATCGTGCGATCTTTGAAGAGTTTTTTCGAGATTAATTCATGGCATGTGGATAAAAAAATATCCAAAAATTCAATTTGAGCTTTAGACACATTTTTCTCAATACATTGAAACAAAGACTCTCTTATAAACTTATCACGTCACAGAATGCCTTCCATGGCATTGGCGTACAATAGTTAGGAAATATTAACCTTTGGTGTGAATTTAGCATTTTTATTGAATCTATCGTGTGATCTTTGAAGAGTTTTTTCGAGATTAATTCATGGCATGTGGATAAAAAATATCCAAAAATTCAATTTGAACTTTAGACACGTTTTTCTCAATAGATTGAAACAAAGATTTGACACAAAACTTCACTTGTAGTCACACAATTCCATACCAAATTTGATATATTTAAATCATTGTGTTTTTGAATTATCGTATTAACATGTTTCTGAAAGTACAGATCGACAGATAGACAACCTATCGTTGATTTTGTCTACACTATTGGTGACAAGTGTCTATACTATCGATGTTAAATCTGTATACCAAATCGTAACTATATAACTCTCTTTGTGATGTAGTTATTATGTTAACTTATATTCGAACAGTCAGACAGCCGGATTTCCTCTGAATAGATTCTACTGAAAATTTGATAGAAATCTGCATATTTGGTTAAAAACCGTAAGCCAAATTGCAACCGTCTATCTAAAATCGTTTTTGAGTTATCTTTGTCACAGACACACATACAGATGGACGTTTTCCAAAAATGTGTTTTTCGAACTGATGAAGATCTGAAACGTGAGGATTCGTCGAAATCTCGAATTCGAATTTTTAGATGATAACTATATTTTCTCTATACTATGTTTACTAGAAAGTAAAATAGTGATCAATATGAATCTTTATGAGCAAAATAGCAAATCAAGGAACGCAGAATTAATGAAAATTGCTGTAACTAATCGATTGAATTCACGATTTTGTGATACTTGACAAATACGCCAGATCGATCCAGTTTTGAAATCCACAGAACATTGAACATGAATGTAAACCTTATGGGGTATAGCGACAAAGGCTACTATTCCCTCAAGTAAATATTTTGCGAAAATAAAAAATATGTGACTTTTATCAAACAATATGAAATGACGTTAAATCAAATCTACAAATGCGTATGTCTTGTCGATATCACATAAATTTATTTCATTTCAGTTAACCATATACTTGCATTTAATTTCCATTGCTCATGCTTTGATTGCACAATTAGCTATCAGATAAAACACGGCAGTCTCATAATATTTAAAGGCCATAATAAAGCCCCATTTCCAATCATTTATTTAGTGGCTGCCAAACTTGACAAGCTAAAATTTGTCTTTGCTAGTTTTCTGTCCATTTGCAGATATCAAAATAGCACCTCAAAATTTAATTTGTGTAATTATAATTTTTAAGATTCATGTCAATCGAACAGATAAGAAAAAAGAAGGCCCCGGAAAATAATAGATTTGATTATATGTAATTAAAACTGAAAATCAAATCGTATTTAAATACTACTTATAAAAGCAGACGAAATGTCTACCGATTGAACCACTATTAAAATCCACCATGTAGAAACCCGATTGGTGAGAGCAATCTATTGTAATTATAAAGTGTAATCGAAATTATTTATAATTCATATTTTTAATATATTTTTAAGGTGGGTTTATATTCGGCCAGTAAGACTATTACGCATGCGCAGAAAGGGACTGATTTATGTTTGCAACAATTTCATAAGATAGATACAGGCATTCCATGTTTGGCTATAAATTGCCGTTTTGGCGGGCCTGAATTTTTCTTTTCCACTTTGTATCGTATTAAAATGATCGATATTTGCACAAATGAACATGATAAAATAAAAAAAAGGGTCAACTTACCTAAATATGGAAAACTATAGAAAAGAAATGGCAAATAAAATTTTAAAAGAACACACAACCTCATATCAGAAAGAGCAAAGAGCAAAAAATGTCGGAATTAATTTAGGATGAGAATAAATTTTTTTCTCGCCAAAAAAAAACCCGCCAAATTCTACAAATTATGTGCATTAAGAAAAAATTACAATACAGCGGCATATTGTTGACCCGGAGTGACAAGGACCGAAAAGCATTTTCCAACCTTTCTATTCGTACGCTGCCTACTTGCCGTCTTATAACCGAGTGTAAACCCAATTTAAGTGTAAATTAGAATATCAAATAATTAAATTAGAAACAATACTGACAAAAACAATAATGTAAAATTAAGAGTTTATGTTGATGGCAACGATGAATATTCATTTACTTCACAAATAATGTCGACATTATTCTTAAAAGACGTACTCATACTCTGAATGGATTACTGTTGAAGATTTAATCTCTTATTATCAAAAACCCTCGCTCCAAAATATGCACCAAATTTATCGAAATCGCAAATACCAAGAAGCTTTAGGTGATATTCTATCCATTCTTTCCCTTACCTCATGGCTTAAAAATAGAAGAGAATATGAAATAAGAGTACATCTAATTACCAGGATTATCATCACCCCAGCACTACTGAAGAAATTTGGACATTACAACGATCCTAACAAGACATTGAACATATTGTCGTGCATTGTTTGAAATATTCAACTCAAAGAACGTACATTCGGGATAAACTCACTTTCAATCACAAACAAATTTCGTCTCTTAAAATTCTAATCCAAAATAACTGTTTTTCATAAGCGCTTTCTTCAAATTTTTTATCGTTCACTGTAGTTTCTCCCACACCCCCACACCCTTTTTTTTCCCTTTTTTCTTTTTAGAGACGGCGACCTGGCATAGGGGTAGCATGTCTTCCCCTTGATCTGGTCCCAAGTTCGAGTCCTGGTTCGGGCATGGTTGTTCTCAACCCTGTGTTCTGTCTGTGAGGCGTATGAAAGAGCCCTGTAAAAAGGGGTTGTTCAAGCGAATGTGTGTGTTACCTTTATAGAGATAAAAGTCAGACTTCTGCCCTAGGGCACTCAGGGGCCTTTGCCCTCAGAAGCACTGCACACTTGGCTGAAATCGCTGACAGTTCGCCAGCAGACTTGAAAAGTGCCATAAGTAACACCAACAGCAGTTTTTTTTAAATATTTATTAACTCTGATTCTATGGCATTAAGGGATGACAATCTTTGCTGCTAAAAATCCTAGGTATTCCATTTTATTTATAATAATAATCCCAAAAAATAAATTTGCTCTTGACAATAAATGTTTAAAATAGCTGATATTTATAGCTATCATTGAGTCATGCAATTAAGTAAGTTTATTTTAAGAAAGTAAATGAGAGCATTCATACAAGGAGGAATGACCTGAATTATTTCATTCAACGAACACTTTCTTTTCACGATTCACTCGCAGACAAATAACTGGCCTCACGAAACATGATCGGTGACCCTTATCGCACAGGAAGGAAAAACCTTAGAATATATGTCGGAATTTCGTTCTCTTTTTTGGAAAAAGAAAAAAAAATGGCAGAAAGGGTGGAGGAGGGGTGAGCCCATCAAAAATTCGCCTTCAGACCACGCACATATGACTGACGACATTTATTCTCAAAAAAAGGGGAAGAAGTAAAAAAAAAAAAAAAAAGATTCTTTAGCTCGGCCCACCCGGGCAAAGGCTGGGAAATATTATTTCAGCAAAACGCCTGTAACTTTTGCCGTTGATGATCGATAATGTTTCATTACATTGAGTGGTTGGGTAAAAACATTTAAAGTAATGAAAAATCCACCCAACGCAGGATGGATCAAAAGAGCATTTTATAGTGGAAGTTTTCATTAATGTTAGAAGGTATTGAAGCGAGAATAATTACAAAAATGCGGGTGCAGCAGCGAGTGGATAAAAGTATGTTAAGACTTGACAGAGGTATGCAGCCGGCAATTATATTTTGGGGCTTTATTATCGAGAGAGCAGGTGGAGTTCGCCAAGCAAAGGTAGACAGGGAGAAATATTGCCCGCCAACTTCTCTCTTTCTGGCTGTCCAGGAATAAATTAAATTTCAACGTCAGAAGGTATTCGTATCTGAAAGGGAGAAAAAAGTTAGGAGAGAAATAAAAAGAAGTGAATATTTTTTTGACTTCTTAATTAAAGGATAGAAATTAAATTCCTTTTTCAATCGTTTCCCTGTATTAGAAGATCGGCTTGATTGTTGAAGATGTTTGTCTCTTTTTGTTTGTGACAAAGCCAGACTCACTTTGAGAAAATTTATTTTTTTATTGAAATATAGTTAATTAAGACTTGTATGTCAGATAAAGAAAATTTTGTATAATTTATTTACTTATGTGAAGGATTGTCTTAAATCTCAATCCAACAATTCGAGATTCACACATTCAAACTTTGATCCAACTAAAACTGAAGATAATAATTTTAAATGATAGCTTTTCAGATAATTTTGAGGTAACTGAAACTTTAAAAAAATTAGTTTTTAAGTCCCATTTTTTTAAGTTTAAAGTCAAATTAATTAAAGAATTTTCATTAGTCAATATATTGTCAATTATTTCTATTGAAAGTTTATACGATTTCTACCTGATTTCTTAGAATTATCTCACAAATATTGAGATTTAAATTTTCTTTTTTAAATTAAATTTTCTTAATTGGCATATTTTATTAATCAAACAAGTCAAAAATCAAATCTATTAAAATATTATATTATTTTTTTCAGAATTAGCTCTCAAACATTGTATTTTAAAGTAATCTTAACAAACTTATTTCATTTATCTATTACATTATAATCAAATCTATTAAAAGATTCCTTTTCATGTAAAATTGGTTAATCATGAAAAGCTGCTTAAGTTAAGAGATTTCAAAAATTTATTTCAGTCTCAATAAAAACTTTATGTTATTGTTTAAAAAGCAACATCACCTGCATCAAATTTTTAATTTTTTTTAGAATCAAAGTAAAGAATACTTACGATGTTTTTTCATACGTGATGCGAACGTGATGCTATATTCTCTTACAAAATAGGGAAAAAATCAAGAATATTTTTTGCAGATTGCGAAAAATGTAGCTTTTTTTTTCTTGTAAAATTTTAGAAAATTAAAATCCGTGATGTTGCTGATTAAGCTACAGTATTTAATGTTGCAATCTCGGAAATATTTAAATATATATAATATTTGTAAATCATAAACAGTAAAAAAAGTATGTTTCTATGAAAATATTTTTAGAAAAATATCCTTAAAGTATTTTTTTAAAGCATTAAGTACCTTACTTTGATCTTCAACTATTTTTTAACGCTTTGAAATTTTAAAAAATTCCTGAAATGCTATGAAATTTCTTTCAAAAAATATTCCTTTGATGTACTTGCTTAGATTAAACTCCAAATTTTTTATAAATATATTGCTTCATGTTTTTAAATTTATTATCAAAAATAGAAAAAAAGATGCTTCATATGCATTTAATATGAAAAATATGTAAGTTTTATGAAAATTTAAAAACTTTGCTCTCAAATTTTGATAAAAATTTAGAAAATCTTTTTAGTAATTTTTTTAATTTACTATTTGACAAAGCATGTGCTTTATAAATAAAATTTAAAAAATACTTTTATTTAAATGCAGCATAAAAAATTCAGCCGCCTTCAATGCAGATTTCTTTATATTCATCTTCTAAATGCTTACAGATGAAATTCGAGCATTCACACAAGAAAGCAAAAAGCTCTAAAGCTCATGCATTAGAAATTCTGTTTCTTAGCTTTATATTAATTAAGAAGCATTCAAGCTAAATCAATTAAACCTGTTTCTTTAAGCATCTTTTAAGATAAAATCTAATGGAATACTTTAATTGTGCTTACTTTCAATTTTTTCTCCTTTTTTCCCCTCTTTACATAAAAAGATTCTTTTTACTCCTGCATGAACATTTTTGTAGAGGATATGAATAGAATAAAAGAGATTTCTCATTTGTTCATCTATTTCAATTATTTTATTTTTTTTTCAAAAAAAAACTTTCATTCATAATTTACAGGGAGAGAAAAATTAATTGAATATGTTGCACAATTATTTGGTAAAACTCAGTATTACAGGGAAACAAAGAAAAACTCGTAATTAGGGATTTTGTAAAATGTAACATAACAAGCTGCTTTTAAGCACCATCAAAAGAAAGACAAAAAAATTATAAAATAAAGATAGCTACATTTTAATTACTACTTTGATTCCTCATTTAATTATCGCTAATATAAATTTGAAAATTTGTGCTGAAACATAAGCATACAGGTTAATGAGAAAAGTACAAAGATATCATTTATTTATAATTGAATATTAAGATATAAATATTTATCATAAAGAGACATCATTCTCAATTTTAATGATAATATAAATATATATCATTAAAAAATCGGAAAATAATCAGAAAAAAAAATTTGGTCAAACATTCTATATATTATTTTTTTACATTAAAAAAGATTAAAATAACTAAGCCGATAAAAGACTCTGATATAATCGAATAAATAAATGCTGAAAGAAAATAAAATGCAAATACTTTTTAATAGAACAACACATGCTGGATATAGCCTTCACCACAAGGAACAACATTTCGTTGAAGAGCTCAATGCTACTGCCTAAGAGCACTGTATTCTGTGCATGGACACTACCTGTTGGTGAATAGCATCTTTAAATTCCGGTTAAGTAATGTAACAATCACAATCATACTGCTGATCCTCAAAACGAGCTCTCGTCGCTTAGTCTCTTAGCTTGCGTAGCCTTAAAATTCTATGTACTTTGGAAAAAGGATAAGCAATATCTCTTGTTGGCAGAGTAGATAATTATATTATACATCGTACATTAATAATGAATCGTACATCAATCAGTTCGAAGCAACACGTTTAAAAATTTTTCAATCGTAAAATAAACCCGTTAGAGTGGTCTCTCGATAATTTTCTCGCATACTCTCTAATAAACTTCTGATGTCAGAAAATGCCTTACATGGCATTGGCGCACAAGTTACAAAATATAATCTTTTGGCGTGAATTTAGCATTTTTACTGAACTTTTAATATCATCCTTGGGGAATTATTTGACGATTAATCCCAGACATACATTAATAGTACCCAAAAATGGAATTTGTGTTTTAAACACATTTTACTCATCTAAGTGAGAAAAAAATTGACACAAAACTGCACTTGTAGTTACATTGTAGTTGTACAAAATCCTGTACCAAATTTGATATATTTCAGTCTTTGCGTTTTTGAAATATCTTTATATGTTTCTGAAAGCATAAACTGACAGATAGTCAACTGAATGTTGGATTTTCCTCGAATTTCAGCATTTTTAAATCTGCCTACTGAATCTCATCTACCTGGCTCTTTTCGTTTTGTGATTATAATATTCGTACAGCCGGTCAGACGGACTTGCTCTGAAATGATTTTACTCAAACTAAGACAGAAATCTGCACATTTTGTATAAAGAGCATTACCAAATTTCAACCGTCTAGATCAAAACGTTTTTGAGTTATCCTTGTCACAGACAGAAAGACGGACATTTTCTAAAAATGCATTTTTCTAACTGAAAAGGTTTTAAAACGTGAAGATTTGTCATAATCTCGAGTTCGAATTTTTTGACTGATTACTGTACTTTTTCTATATTTCGATACAAGAAAGAAGAAGAATTAATTTTTATTCTGTCCCCAATCCTATTTACTGTATTTAGCAAAATATTTTTGAGGCAACGAGATTTCAAAAAAGGGAATCCCCATCTATAATCGGCGGTATTACGAATTTTTTTGATGTATACTTTCTCTATACTGCATATCCATGAATATCATGGTTTTTTTATGAATCCAAGCCGAAAGAATATTCTGTTTGCGTATGAAATCCTATAGCTTATAAATAATCTTAATCAGTTTCCATCAATGTTCACATTACAAAATAATCAATTTTTGGTGTCCTTACCACCGTGGCATCCAGAAATCCCAATACTTTGGAATCTAAAGTTCCAAGAAATTTGTACCCATACCAAAGATATACAGTCAAAGAAAATCCTAGGTATGTTAAACCCGTATAAGCAAATAAACATAATAATTTTATGTGTTCATTTATGCCTTAAAGAAGATTATTAATCTTCATATCATTATTCTGGCCAGGAATACCTATTCACTGCAATTTAAAGTTCCATCAACCTTGTATCTTAATTATAAACATGCACCCAAACAAAATCCTGTTTACACAAGACAATTCATGTAAACAAAGCAACATTATAATTTACTGCTTTTGCTAATGAAATAAAAGAACCAAAATTTAAGCATCATATCAACATTTTGTCCAAAAATTCCTTTTCTCTGTAATTTAAATTCCACCAACCAAAGACATGCTCCAAGCTTTTATAATATTGACTCTATGCCAAACCTAACGCAGCAACAGCAGCACATTGTTCTCTAATAAAGGCCATGTTAAAAACAATATTTATGGCAGAGCTCTGGATTGTTTGTTAAAAGTAATTAATTACAAGTCCAGTGTCAAGAGCGAGAAGTTTCAGAAAATTTACGCTCAGAGAAGTTAAATACGCTGCAAGAGTTCAAAAACTTAGACGTATTAACGTCATTTCTCTATTCTAATATGAAATTAAGATGTTGACACGTATAATGAGGAAAAATAAACAAGTTCCCTAAGATTTAATGAAGTATCCTTCGTTGGGAAACTTTGCTGTGCATTTTTATGCAGCTGCTAAAGCCTTGATAATTGGTGAAAGCAGCTTTTTTTGGAAACTGTAGTAAATCAGGAAATAATGAATTAATATTTTGGCACTTAAATATGGATCGGAATTCCTGATTATGTATTTAGGAAATCAGTTCTTTCGCTTATTTATGAAGAAACTTCTCATTCATTGGTTAAGTAAGTTTTGTTTTTTGAAACATTTAACATTTCAGATGAGGTTGTTTTATTTCCAAGCTTTTATTTCGCTTGATTTGCTTCATGTTCGCAAAGATGGATTTTGCAATTGAATTTGTCACTTACTACTTGGGGCAATAAAAATTTCAAATTTTATATACCTATTGTTTCTTGTTGAAAATATACTATTCTAATATTTGAAACTTTATTATGAATTAATGATTAATTGAACTCAATTTTAATTCACACTAGTGGCGCCATCTTTGAGAAAAACCATTCAAAAATTTGTTAATATTTATATAAAAGTCATTATTTTTAAAACATTTCGATGTGCATTACTTTGTATTTGCGTCCTTTTTTTTTTTTTTTTTGTCTACTTTTATTTAATATGATACGATTCCTGTTTGTAAAGGTAGAATATTGTAAACTTTATTTGACTCACTTCTTGATGCGATGGAAACTTGAAAATTAAGTATAATTGTGAATTTCCAATGACAAAGTACTATAAAAATATTTTGAAGATTTAATTATCAATGAATCATTGCTTTTAATTAAATTTTATAAAGTATTCCAGTAAATTTCAGAAAAAAAAATCCAAGCACAAGTTTTAATAAAATTTTTAATATTGAATTATGAAATATATTCCAAATGAAGCCTAAATAATAAAATGTGAAAATAAACCAGCTTAATGTAAGTAAAAATGATTCTGAAATTCAAAACAAATTTGTAAAAGCTTGATTTGATAAAAACAAAATGCTATAAAAATGGATATTTTTTGCAAAGATTTCTAAAAATTCAATAAAATTTAAAAATAATTAATTTTAAATATGATATATTTTTCGAGCGTTTATTTGCTTTTTGTCTGTTATTTTTTTAATTTAATTTTTTAAAACTTTCCAGTGCACTTATAAAGTAATCTCATTAAAATATGTTTAATTTTTATTGATTAAAAGGCGCGGAAATTTTCATTTTCCTCCTAAAATATTTGATAGACAAAGTAAATACCCCCTTATTGCAAAAATTTGCTTCATATTTATTTTAAACTATGAAACGAGAAAAACCTTTTTTTAATTATTTAATTAATTAATTTGTTTATTGTTATTGTTAATTATTTAATTTGTTTATCTGGAATTTTGATTGTATTCAAGGGAAGATGAATCTTTTGTGTAGGATTTTACTCTCAGGGTTCGGTGAACAAAATGTTTTAAAACTTCAATAGTGATTGACATTAAAATCCTGTTATTTTAGTCACATTCTTACCATCGTTCTGTACTTAATACATAACAGCCAATCGATGTAACTGTCAGGGCCATCTAACGTCTAACTGCATGTTGCGAACAACACACTTTTCTGTTCCTCGTGTAAAATATGCAGTAGATACCATCATTAAAATAGTGTAGGTTACTACACATTATTATTAGTGCAAGTTTATTTTACGCATGCAGTTTATATTACTTACAGATATAAGCCAAATTAAATTAAAGTAATGCAAAAAGAGAAGAGTACTGTACTGCCAGTCTTTTCGAGTCTTTGTTCTACACTGCAATTTTTTTAGTTTAGCAGGTTCAAATATCATGCGCGCTATGTTACATTATCTGGATTTAAAAGTGCTGATAAAAAGAATTTAAACTATCGGGAGTCGTCCCCTTCAAAACTTTCTCGCATATCCTTTAAAAAACTTATCATGCCAGAGAATGCCTTACATGGCATTGGCGTACAATAGTTACGGAATATTAGCTTTTGGCGCGAATTTAGCATTTTTACTTAATTTATCATGTCATCATTGGAGATTTATTTGGCAATTAATCCCTGGCATGAGTTAATAGTATCCGAAGAACGAATTTGTGTTTTAATGCTTTTTTTTCTCATCCGATTGAAATAAAAATTTGAACGAAAATGACACTTTTAATCATAAAATCCCATGTGAAATTTTATGTATTTAAATAATTCTGTTTTTGAGTTATAGTGTTTACATGTTTCTGAAAGTCAGGCTGACAAATAGTCAACTCCTTGCTGCATTTGGCTCAAAATTAGATAGGTGTAAAGACTATAGATGGTCATTCTTCGTACCGAATGGTATTCATCTAGCTGTCTTCGTTTTTCAATTATCATGTAACTAATATTCGAACTGGCTGAGAAACATACCTCCTCTATTCGGATTTTGTTCAAAATTTGATAGATATCTGCAATTTGGTGCAAAGATCTTATGCCAAATTTCAGCCGTCTAGCTCAAATCGTTTTTGAGTTATCTTTATCACAGGCAGACAGACGGATACTTTCCAAAAATGGGTTTTTCGAACTCAAGAAGGTCTAGGAAGTGGAGATTCGTCAAAATTTCGTTTTTTTTTTTATTTCTTTTAATTTTTTTATGATTAATATGCTTTTTCTATACTGCGTAAACGAGAAAATAAAAATCAACCACATCATTCCCTATTCAAATAGTAATAAAATTCTGCTTACCGGATAGACACCTAATATATTCAATATTTTAACATATTACATAATCATATGCTAGTATATTTATGTCAAGCTTTTAATGTTTCTAAATTAAAATTTCAAAGTAAATCATTCAAAACTGCATATTCGTGTCCTTTAAAGCATCCACATTCGAGACTGTCGCTTTTGATGATGGCAATGATTTTACTATTATGAAGCAACACACATTAGTATGATGTATTGTTTCATATATAATTAAAATTCTAGAAAAAATAAGAAGTGTCTACAACTATAAACTGTTGATTTAAAGAAATATTTTACTTTTTGAAAGGTTGAATAAAGGCAATGATTTTTGGTACAGTGGCATTGTGTCTTATTTCATATATTATTAAGAATCTAATAATAATAGAAGACAGAAGTATTTACAACTATAAACTGTTAATTTAAGGAAATAATTTTATTTTTCAAGGTTTTAATCATGTAATTTTTTTTCTGAATGTTATTTTCCATATTTTAATTGACTTTTTTATCTCTTTCAGAGCACCAGTTTTTGGTCCAGATCGCTTATGTTCCGGTGAAAAGCAAATTGGCATGTGGTCCGGCTCGGTTGCATTTATTGGATTACATGTTCTGCCTCACAGCCGGGGTGCCTCCAAAGCTTCTGGGCATATGGCCACTGAGGGAGCTGCGCAGATTCGGGGTGGTGGATGGAAAATTCTGTTTCGAAGGAGGGTCGAGATGTGGTAAAGGTAAATAGTTTAGAAAATAATAATTTAGTTAAGTATATTTTCTTGCTCTCTGACAGAAAATTTATTTAATGAAAGCGTTTCATCGCAGTTGCTGTTTGTCATTCTCTCTCTCTCTCTCTTTTTTATCAAAGTGAAAAATACTTGAGGAAACTGTACAATTGATATAAACATAAACTTTTTCCAATGCTTTATTCATTGTTTTCAACTAAACAGTTGTAATTTCTCTGGTTTTGAGAAAAAAAAGAAAGAATATATTTTCTTCATTACTCTTCTGTTAATAGAGTTCATATACCGAACTGCGCGAGGAAATTTGACTAAGGTATATGACTATATTCATAGGGAATTTAGAAAAAAATCCTCAAATATTTTAATGTTTATATGACTTTTTTATATTAATATAAGAATAAAATAATGTATAAAAGTGAAATTGTTTAAAAATATATGCAACTTTTGAAGGAAAAATAATATTTTGATGTAAATTTTAGTATTTATTTACAGAAACTAGAATTGTTTTAGAAAAAAAAAATGCTACAGTTTTTCATTTTCCTTTGTAACATTACATGTGTAATAATACCTTAGAGTGTTACTAACTATTATCTAAGAAATAAATTCAAAAATAAAATTTTTGTGTGTAATATATGAAATTATCTATGAAATTTTGGGATTTTCTCAAATTTCATAGAATGTTTACATTAAACAATCAAAAATCCACTTCTAGAGCATTCAACATCAAATCTGTAGTTTATTTCATTCTGAATAAAATAAGAGCACTTATTATAAATTTCATTAAAATATCTTGATTATTTTTTTGTGATATGACGATACTCGTACAGCAGAATTATGAAAAAACTCATTCTTCAAAAAATGCATTTAAAGTTTTTAAATGCGTATGAATGAGAATCATTTAAGTGTCAATAGTTTCTATAACTTGGCGTCTAATAAAGTATCTAATTAAAAGGCAAAATGAAGATATCACTGAAAACAGAAACCAAGTTGGGTACCTTCAATGAAATGGGGCTTAAAATTAATTCAAATCAGTCTTCAGAAAACAGATTATCTTGATCTGGCACTCCCTCTCCAAACTTCTGTACCACACCAGCAAGAGGAAGTTTGTCCCCGTCAGATTCGATACAGAGATACAAATCACTTTCTAGAGGTACAATCTATCAAGTCACATATAAAATTCAATTATTTACCACCTTCCGTTTTAATATTTATATTCTTCACAAAATCGACATACAGATAAGCCTACATATTTCCAAAGATGTTTTTTTTTCAGACTCTAGAATGTGATTGGGTGGGTTCTATACGTGCAGTGGCAGATGGAATTGTTATTAATGTTATCTAATCCTTTTTATCAATAATTGTCAGATAACTAAACAAAGTTTGATGATTTTTACGTAAATGTCTCAAAACACAAATTCTCTTCAAAAAAATTTGGGGGTGGAAAGTTTTAACGATTATAATATTTTTTCTATACATGCTTCATATATGAAAGCATAAAAATTCGCATTATATTTTCATTTCGCATAAATTAATTTCTAAAGATATTAAATTCATCTAAATCTATTTAAAAAAAGTAATCTAAACCAATACAACTCACACTCTCACTTAAGACCTGTTCTTCCTATTGCTGCAGTTAAAATAAACGCTCAACGAATAAGTACCACATTCTTCGTTTCACAATGAAAAACCCCTTCCAATTCCTCTAAGTGTTTAAATAGCAATTATCAACCTTAAACTTTCCCCTCTCTGTACTGTTCTCTCGAGAAAACTACTTTCACTGCTCTCTAACAAATTACTGTCTCCAATGTTAGTTTATGATCTGCATTAGCTATCCATTAATCACTTTAATGGGAATTGTAATCTTTAAATGTATGTTATGTATATATGGATTGTTTGCCCAGCTTACGGCTAAAAGCCTTTACAACCTTATGAAAGCTCATCTTGCCAATTAATGACTGATGTTTACAGATAAAGATTAAACACATAGTCCCATCGATTCATTTCAACATTCCGGACTGACGCTTCTATAAACTCAAATATTTTATTACAATTCGATGGATTTGGAACGAAAAAGAAGATAAAATTGTCTGGAATTAGGTTTTAGTTTTGGTTTCATAAGTATTCAATTCAACACATAATGGACTTTAAAAATGCAAAATACTAGTCATGGATAAATTTTCCGTTTTTAATTAGAAATTATTGCTATCATTTTATAATTGAACTGAGATTTTTATAAATTTCGATGCTTTCATCACTTTTGTGTAAAAGTAAAAAACAGAAACCAGCAGAAATGTATCCCCGAAAATTTCTCGTATTTTTTCTAATAAAAATGTTAAACCTTTTTCTATCCTCACATAAAATTATGGAGCTTCGCAATGCCGGGAACACTATAAATGCTCAGATTTTCACATTCAGAATATCGAACATGAGAGCTGAGTGGTTTTTAATATTCTAAAGAAAAATAGCACTTGAGTATTATTAATTGCAATCAATGATTGCGAAAGGGTCTATTTACATATGATTTCTGGTGATTAATCGCTGGGATGAAGTTGATACACAAGTACTAGAAACCGAATATGCTATTGACATCTTTTTCCCGACCAATTGAAACTAAAATTGTCACAAATGCTCAGATTTTTATTTTCAGAGTCTCGTACTTGAGAATTGTATGTTTCGAACATAATAAAGAAATCTGGAACTTTTATATTATTAATTGCATGCCTTTCTCGAACAATATCGAAAGGCTCTATTTATGTGTGATTTCTTGCGATTAATCGCTGAGATGAAGTTAATTCACACGTACGAGAAAACCGAATATGTATTTTGGACATCTATTTTCCGACCGACTGAAACCAAAATTTGACACAGAACAAAAACTGTTGTCAGAAGATAATATACCACATTTTATTTATTTAATAAGTTATTGCATTTTCACAATGCAAAAATATAGACCTACACATGATCATTCTCTTAATGAATATAGTTGAACATTTGATTCAGATATACACTTTACATTCAAAATTTCCGTACCAAATTTTATCCATTTAGCTCTTTTCATTTAGTCGTTATGGTATTGCCTTGTATTCGAATAGCTTCCTCAGAGTAGAATTTTTTTCAAAATTTGATAGATATCTGCAAATATGGTATAAAGTCTTTTTATCAAACTTCATCTGTCTAGCTCAAAAATGTTTGAGTTGTTTTTTTTTAAAACATGAACAGATATACATAATTCCAAAATTGTGCTTCTTGAACTCAGTGAGATCAAAGGCGCGAAAAATTGTCAGAATGAATTTTTTATTTTACATTTAATACATTTATAATACTTAAAACGTTTAGAGCTTCAAGAAACGCTATGCCATTTTCAACAAGAACAAAAGTAGATTTATTTTATACAACAAGAACAAAACATCAAAAAAATTAACAGAAGAAGTTGAAATAGCTCTTTCTAGTTATGAAAGAAATATTAAGTTCTTGCCGGACAGATTACATAGTGGGTAGTGAAACAGCAGTACCCACACTTCGTATACAGAAAAGTTTTAAAAAATGTTTTGAGTTTTTTTATTGTATTTTATTGTCGATCATTTGTATGTACATCAAGTTAATAACTGAAATAATAAAATACAGGTTCATAAAAAATACGCTATATACAGCAGTTATTTATAGAATTATTTTCAACTCTTCACAACTGAACATTTTTTTCCTCCATTTAGTAAATTAACAAAACAGCGTTTTCAAAAACTTTTGTTTTTTTTATGAAGTTTTGCTTATTCATTATTTATAATTATTTTGTGTTTAATTCACTATTATAAATATTATGTAATCTTTCAATCGACTTTTTTCTTAAATTCCAATTCACTGCTAGATGTTATCAAACTGGTATTAGTTCACTGCCTCCTCATATGGTATCAAACTTTTATAGCAATCATTTATTATTTAATCCTTAAATTTTAAAATATTAAGATAATATACTATCGTTGGGAAATATTCAAAACTCTGGTACATTATAATATGACTAAAAAATAAATTCCAGGTTTTAAACATGACAAAAACACTTAGAAATTATTAAATAAAAATCTCTAAATTATAAGAATAAAATTGAATGAAATAAACTATGAATAAAGTTTTATAGATAGTTGAATGAAAGAAATTAAGAATAGAGTTTTAAAGATAGTCCTTACGTAAAACTGTAGAATTATGACTCATTTTGGACCAATTTATTCGCATTCAGGAGCTTTTTCGAACAAAATATTCTCATTACTTTTCTATACGATGAAATTTTAAAAAAAGAAGCGTATTTGAAGAAATTATTATTTTATGTACATAAAAAGATAAAAATATTTTAGAGTCTTTCATGTCATTAAGTTTTAAGTGAATTAATGTTTTGATAAAGACTTAAGTCGGCAAAAGTTTTCTTAAAGAAAGAAAAAAATTTTCGATACTATATAAAATATGCTTATTAGTTTACCAAACAGCAATTTCTCGATAAATTGCGTAGAGTAATTTTTTTTTCAAATTTTTTCGTTTATAGTTTATCAGTCTACTGAAACGCAAAGCCACCATTAGCTGATTTTCTCCATAATGATACTTTTTCGTTTAAGAACCAATTATTTAAATATTCTGAATATTTTTTTATCTAAGGTAACCTTCTTTTGACAATTATTTACTTTTTGAACTTAAAGAATTTAAATAATTTAAAAACATTTTTGTAATGTCTTGGAAAGCAAAGAGCTGCATTCGAATTTTTTTCATAATTATTTTAACTATTCCTTATTCTGATTGGATACGTTAACATGTTTAAAACTAATTGTTAGTTCATTTATAAGATTTCTACAAAGCTAATAAAAGAGAAATTAACACAATTATATTAGATACGCCGTATTTTAGAGACAGAAATTACTTTTTTTTATTTTAATTTATTAAAACTTTTTTTGCTTCTTTTAGTAGTATTTTTTTTATTAAATTTAGAAATACAGCTGGAATTTTCACAAATATATTATGTAGTTTATAATCAATTTAATCTACTCATAAATATTTACATATTGCATTTATTTATGTATTTTTTTCAATATAAATCATAACTGTAATAATAAATAATTTTCAAATTTTAAGTATTAAATTTCTTCATGACCAACACTTTAAAATTTCCTTTTCATCGGTATAAAAATTTGTTTTTCATATCGAAACAAATCTAAAAATAATAATGATGACATTCGTAATATTCATTATTAATGAGCTTTTAATTAATTTAATTAATAAGTTTGGATATTTGATTATTTTTTGCCATTAAAATAATTGGTTGTAAAATTGAATGAGTTATTAAATAAATCTCTTGACTGATCAAAATGCTGGAAACTAAAATTAATTAAATTTAGAACTTGCAGAAAATTTTAAATTTTGCGAGTGCACAACTGATTAAATTATGACACTTATACATATTAATTCAAGCCTAATAATGCTAATTATAGTTATTAGAATTCTAATAATGCTAATATAGTTATTAGAATAATGGTGTTATAATTCTCACTCAATGCTATTTCATTTTAATTAATGCTGCTATGAATCTATTCGTAAAAACATAAGTGCATATTTAAACAAATAAATAACGAGAATATAAGAAATAAAAATAAATGTTCGAGTTATTAATTTACAAGCGTTTGAAAAAAAAGAATATCAAAAAAGGTTCTTTAAGTAATTTATACCTTCAGAAATGAAATTAAATATAAAATTCGGATTTTTTTAAGTCTGGAGTCGTTATTTCACTGCAGTTTCTTTTATTGGTTGCAGAAAATCAAAATTTTGAAATTCAGAAAACTCTTGAAAGGATTTTTATTGTTATAAAAGTATACAATATTTAAAAGATCTTAATAATTTTTCATCGAATAATAATTTTATTACATCACATTCTGAAATAAATATTAGATATTTTAAAAATCTCTAGAATGCCAGATTATCAACAATAATAAATACTTTTAAATAAAATATATTTTTCATAGTTTTTTCGATGTATTCAAAAACATTATGGAAGAAATACACTGTTCTTAAACTGAAATTAAATATTTATATTTCAAAATGCAAGCGAAAATTTTCAGCAAAAAAATTATTCCATTATTATAATGGATTTATTAAATATGCATATAAATAGCTCCATTTAATTCTTTTTTTTTTTGCTTTAGGATGTGTAATATTTTACCATTTATGGCATCTTTAATTTCAAATACTTTCAACTATTTACTTATAAATTACATGGACTATATTAAGAAAAGTAAATGAAATGAATTATTAATTAAACATTCTCTGCTCCCATAAATTTTGCAAACGATGATTTTGATCTAGATTCGAGAATATTAAAAGACAAATTAAATTATTTTTAATCTTAATTTAATTCGTTGACTTCAAAATTAAAGCGATAATTTATAAAAAAAGGAGGAATTTTGGATTAAAAGTGATTTTATTAAATATTCAAATGAACATTTTTATTTTATCTCTTTTTCCCTTTTGACAGAGTATTATCACTATGTCTCTGACTTTTATGATTAAGCTTAAATAACTTTTAATTAGATACCTACAAATCGCATGAAATATCTTTCTATTAAAGTAACTGACACAAATTACCAGTTACCACCATTCTCATTTCACATAAATCCTGCAGATTGTTTTAATTACCTTGAACGTTTATCATTCCGTCACATATCCGCCATACTTCTGGAAACGAGAAGTCAGAAAAGGCTCTTTTCCAAAACATACTGTAGGTAGTTTATTATGAGTAGAATTTTAATTTGCTGGAAGATGAAAAGCAAATAATTTAATTTCTTAGTAAATACATGCTGTTGAGAGAACTAGGATAATAGGACATCTTATTAGGATTTATACATTCCGTAATTTCAAGATAATTAACAAGCTTGGCTTTTATTGCTGGAAGTTGAAAGTTAATTGCCGGTATAACCTCGTTATGGAGTTTTGTTAGTCAAAATATTAAATGCTGCAGTCGTATTTCTGCTTTTCTTTCATAAATTGAACTAAATGACATCTCTGAAAATGTATTTCTTTCTCTTTTAGTTTTTTAATGCGCCATTTTTGTTGCAGGTGAAGGTCTCCATGTTCTTTTGACTAATCAAGCAAAAGATTTGGTGCAAGCTTTTGATATGGCGTCTAGAGGCAGATTACCTGGAAAAAGAAAAGTTTCGGTCAGGAAAAATGCCAGTAAGGACTTTACTTCGAATTTGATAATTGGAAATTTATTTTTTTTAGCCTATCTTATATGGTTCTTGTATATTGAAAAAGAAAAAAATTATAATTTTTTCCCCTTTAGAACTCAATAAAATAAATTATGTTTTTATCTATTTTCAATTTTATCTATTACCCTCATATGATGCGGTAATTTATAATTAATATTTATTATAACTTAGAGATAAATTCGAATATGTTCTTATGTACGCATGCATGCATATTTTTACAAGGACGACTTTTTTTACTAAGCCTTTAAAAATTTAAAAATTTTATATATTCTTGCATAAAAGTTATGCATTCATACTAGTTTAGCATTTCAATTTAATAAAAAAGGAATTGATTAAATCTAGCTTCTGTGGAAATTGTTTAGACTTTTTCCTTTTATTGGTTTTTATTCCAATTAATGTTTTGCTAACAGACTGTACAAATTTGTTGAGAATAATTACAATGAAATAATGAAATTTGTTTTTATAAATTGGATCAACAGAATTTAATAATTTCCTGTTGCATTTCATATTGATGCTCATTTATATTACGAATACTTCCATTCATCATTATGACTTTTTTAAAGTTTTTAATGTATGGTTTGGTAGAAACTTTTTATTTGAACTGATAGAAACTATATATATATATATATATATATATAATTCTCCAGTCTCTCTTTCTGTCCCTCTCGCTCTCTCTCTAAACATTCATTTATAGATAGATAGGTGGGTGAATTGGAAAAGTTAAATTAATTAATTATTAAATTATTATCCGAAATATTGTTTTTCTAATCTCTGTCCAAAAGAGTATTACACATATTTTCTTTAAAATAAAAATCTGCAAAAAAAAAAGTTCGTCATTAGTTTGTTTCTCTGAAAAATGAGTTTGCTCTTTTTTTTTCTGAAAAACTCTTATTTTTTTTTATTAGCTGAATTTTATTTAACTAAAACTAATCCCTTTAATAATATTAAATGTGAACAAAGAATAAATTGGATGTAAAGAAAGTGACTTAATATGGAAATTTCAAAGAAGAAATATGAATGAAAGTGAATGAATACTCAAAAGAAACATGTTTGAAGAGAAACAACTTAAAATTCAAAGTTTGGATTCCTTAAAAAATATACAAAATCAGAAAAGGGGAGAAGATCTAATTTTATTTTATTGAACACAAGCACAAGAAATTGATCAACTGTGCTTGTGTTCCATAATTTTATTTTATTGAACACAAGCACAAGAAATTGATCAACTGTGCTTGTGTTCCATAATTTTATTTTATTGAACACAAGCACAAGAAATTGATCAACTGTGCTTGTGTTCCATAATTATATTTTATTGAACACAAGCACAAGAAATTGATCAACTGTGCTTGTGTTCCATAATTCTATTTTATCGAACACAAGCACAAGAAATTGATCAACTGTGCTTGTGTTCCATAATTATATTTTATCGAACACAAGCACAAGAAATGGATCAACTGTGCTTGTGTTCCATAATTATATTTTATTGAACACAAGCACAAGAAATTGATCAACTGTGCTTGTGTTCCATAATTATATTTTATCGAACACAAGCACAAGAAATGGATCAACTGTGCTTGTGTTCCATAATTCTATTTTATCGAACACAAGCACATTTGATTGATCATAATTGCTTGTGTTTTTGAATGGTGATTATAACATGAAAATACTTATTCAAAAACTATTTTTAAGTAACTATTTAAAGAATAAAATCTAAAGATCAAGTCTCCATACTCCTAAGGGAAATATTGGAGTTATCTACGTGATTTGGGGTTAGCTACGTGAACTTTGGCATTTCATAAAATCTATGTGAGTGAGGTATTCATTTAACAACGAAATATATATCATTCTTAAAAAAAAATATCTTTTTTAATTCAATAATCAAAATATTCAAGAAAAATGAATGCCAAAAGCATGTCCTTCCAATATTCCTTTTACTGAATAATTGATAATTGGATTCCAGCATTCGCTTACCCTCTTTACAATGTTAATATTTTAGTTAAAAATAACCTGGCTGTAACTTCAAAATCAGTGATTTGCTAAGCTCTTTCCTATTGGTGGATATCATTTAAAGAGTTCCTCAATATTCATTCATGAACACGGTTCAGGTTGAATAGATCTCCACAGGAAAACACGAGATGGTATTCCACGTTCATCTTAGTAATAAAGGGAAGAAAGATTATTTTGTTGTAAGTTTTCAGACACTGAAAATACGAAATGAATCTCTGAAGTAATCGAGATAAAATTTAGAGGATGGCAGAGGGAAATTTGTGCGTGAGAGCTAAAAGATCCTACAGATGTGAAGTGCAACTTTCAAAAGTCATATAAAGTCATCTTAGTATTTGAAGAAACTTTTCAGGAGTTTAAAATAATGCATCAATAAAACAATACATCCATAAAAACATGTTCCCTCTTCTAATAAATTTACGAATATATTCGAACTGTCTTCTGTGTTCAGGTTGCCTTCTATTTCTTAGGCATGTTGTAAATAAGTTCATGTCTTTTTGTTTGATTCTAAGACTATCCCACAGGTGGAGTTGATGGCAACACACATTCCTCATTGGGTGGAGGAGGCAGACCTTGCAGCGGGACTGCCACTGGCGAGAACGAAAAAATAGAAACTTGCAGCTCCGAGTCTTCCACCAAACCGCTCCTCAGTTCCGGTTCGGATGGCAGTGACGTGGGGAAAGGTGTACGCCCTTGCCACTTCCACTACAGGTGGCCCTCTTGCATCGTTCCCTGTGGTTCAGCTACCAGAGGTGAGCTTGGCGTAGAGGATGGTGCCAGAACGATCGCCAGGTCTACAATAGGGAGCCATGGAAGAAGTACGGACGGACAAATGCTATGGTAAAATCAGTTACTAGATTAAACTTTTTTCAAATATTCTTCGAATAAATATGTATCTTGCTTGGGGGAGGGGGGGGGGCTCAAATGAAAAAAGGGAATGTTGTAAGAAGTATTCAAAAAAGATGTAGAAATTAACATCAAAAATTGCATAATTTAATTACTATATATATATATATATATATATATATATATATATATACATAAAGAAAAAGATTGGGAAAATTATGACCATTAATGTACAAAGCAATGATCACAATCTTTGAAATGTTTTTAATCTTTATCTTTATAATCGGACAATGCAATAATCACCAAGAAATAATAGTTTAAGATCGTAAAAATGACTACATATTAAAATTAGTACAGGCGCTTAAGGTGTATGTACACATTTGAAAAATCGTTCAAAATATCGAATATTTTTTTATTGCTTAATAATGTTGTCTAATCTTTTAGCTTTCAAACGATACCAAGATGTTATCAATATTCGAAATATTTCTCGAGTTATAATTATTTTTCTTGGGGAGCTTTCATTAAAATCTCTAGTTACGGTGTTTTTAAAACTCATTTTATGAAGAATGTTATTTTTCCACTATGTTGCTTCATTCAAACAATCATAACTCAACAAGAAATGAAACCAAATACAGTTATTTATATATCAAAATAATCTGTAAGAAATAGCGGATGTTTTGTGCCTCAGTCAAAGTTATATTTATAGAAATAAATTTTTTATAGCTATTTGAAAGTTAAAATGATAGAAAAAATCTCGTTTTTTCTATTCATCGTTGATGAAAAAATTGTTTAAAAAAAACTATATATTTTTATAACTTGATTGAGGCAGACAACATGAAGATTAATATTAGGCATAATTTCCAATTAGAATTATGTGTCTGTGCAAATTAGAATTTAAGATATTATGTTTCAAAAAATAGACTAATTAGCTCATTAAATATTAATTAATTAATTAATAATTAGTGTAATATGGTTTTTTCTCACTGAAATGAGTTTAAACATATATTAATGACCTACTATGAAAAAACTGGACTTTTAAAGTTAAAATTTTAAAAAAAATCTTCAAGTGTGTACGTACACCTTAATTTTGATAAAAGGATCTACAATTTATACTTACGAGAAAAAGGAACTTGTCCAAAAAGCATCCGACCTTTGACCAGGAAAAATATATCACGTGGCGAAATTAGGACCCTAATCCCCTTCAAAGTAGGCTCCTTACGCCTTCACACACTTAGCCCACCGATCCTTCCACTGCCGAAAATACTTCTGGAAGACTTCTTTTAGAATGATGCTCATCTCCGTTGTCGCGCTCAGCACTATTTCTTCTCTACTTTCAAAATCGGATCCTTTCAAAGGCATCTTCAATTTCAGAACGAATCAGAAGTAGCAAGGAGCTATATCTGGGGAGTAGGGAGGTCAGGAGACAATTGGGATTCCGTGTTTCATCAAGAAAGTATATACATATCAGCTGTGACGGATCAGATGTGTATTGTTATGACGCAACTGTCAGTTTTTGATCTTTCAGAGATCTGGTCTTTTGCACCGAACTGCATCTCTGAGTCTGCTTAGAACTTTTTGATAGCACTCTTTAGTTACTGTTTGTCTTTACGGTGCGTATTCGTGATAGCCTGCACCGATGTGCGGTCATTTTTGAATCGGTTAAACCACTCCTTCACTTGTGTTACCCCCATAGCATCGTCTCCGAACACTTGTTGAATCTTACGAATTGTTTCACTTTGAGTATCAACAAACTTTTCACAAAATTTGATGCAGTATCTTAGGTCAACTGGTTCAATTATCTTGAGGAAAATCAAAAATCAGACAAATACTTATGAAAGACCTCACTCAGGGCTAGCAGGCTGCGGCTGACACACCCGAAAACAGAGAAGAAAAATTCAAGAATGGTCATTAAGGTGTCTTCGTCCACCGTGAACAGTGGCGCCGCTCTAGAGTTATGGTACCCAGGTGGATACTTTTTAGACAGCCCCCGTATCGTTCAAAAGTGTTAAAAAGTGCACAAAATTTTGTCACAAGAAAGATGTTATTCAAGAAAATTATGCATTAATTAATTCTGTAAATACCGGATAAATTACTATCAAAGCACTTTTCAGAAAAATGGTTCAACAGTTATTTTAATTTCTTTTTAATCAAAATTTTATAAACGTCAGTTGATTACTTTCTTCAATATCCACGCAATTCCTTGAAACAATTGTTCTATTGTATAAATTTTTATATCTTCATAATTTTTGTTTTCATTACCTTTGATTATATCATGCTTAGGGCTGTTGGCCACTGTCAAGGCTGTGGTGTCCACTACTGCAGACGGAATACGGGAAACGACAAAGAAAACACAGCTCCGGCGACTGGAGACGAACCTACCGGGTTCACCCCTCAATGGACCATGGACCTAGGGATTGTGTCCCCTTCTGCGGACGGCACTACACCCAACGTCCAAACGAGAACTTGCTCAAGAAATAGAACCAAAGCCTCGCCTCACGACCGGTCATCGCTGTGCTCCCAGAGCAGCCAGAGCAGCGGAACCAGCACCGGTAGCAATACGAGCTCTAGCAGCGGTAGTAGCATGTCCGAGTATTCAGTGCCTAAAAATTGTCTAGAGGCCTTTTATGACAGGTAATGCTCTAATTGAATCTTTTGCATTTAATAGCAGCCTTTGGCAATCGACTTATCATTCGGAATATTGACATTCCGAATTCAAGAGCTATAAATATGAAATACATTTTATTAAAAATTTCATATGATAAAATAGGAATTTAATCGAATGAATCAACTACAAATTACGGTGCTTGCAAATTTAAAAAAATCTCTCGGCAAGCTGGAAGGAAAAGGTAGATTCCCTGACATCTAAATTATTATCTGGCAAAATAAGCTTTAAAGATGCAATTATTTTTAAAAAAGCAACATCTAGAGATTTTTCTCTCTCTCTTTTTTTTTTTTTTTTTTTTTTTTTGTAAAAACAGCTTCAAAAATCTAAAATGTATAATTTATTTTAATATCAAAATGCAGATTTTGTAGATTTGGGGAAAAAAACTTTTTTATAGCCATTTATTCAAGATCACGGAAAGTTTTCTAATGTAGACGAAGTATTTCGATAATTAATAGTGCAACCTTTCAATGAAGTTCAAACATTTTAATAATTATTGATATTATAACTGTTGTTCTGACATTAAGATTTTCCTGTAACGTGCTTAAAGACATGCAGTACTTACAGACTTGTAAAGTACTTCTCACATTAAGATTTTCTTGTAAAGTGCTTAAAGACATGCAGTACTTACAGACTTGTAAAGTACTTACTTTCTTGTAAAGTACTTCTCACATTAAGATTTTCTTGTAAAGTGCTTAAAGACATGCAGTACTTACAGACTTGTAAAGTACTTACTTTCTTGTAAAGTACTTCTCACATTAAGATTTTCTTGTAAAGTACAGACTAGAACATTCTTCACATAAACAATTTTTTTTATCTCATTATTTTTGCTTCTGCTTAACTTGACGTCTTTTCAGATGTCATCTTATGTGTATGTATCTTACTGTGATGTACGATCCAAAATAGGCTTCATATAGTTCCAAAGTTCCAAAACTGAAATCTAATATAACTAAAGCAAAATCAATTTTAGTTCTACTATGGAATTTATTATTGTATTACAAAATGTCTATATAAGTCAACCTTACTAATGGAAATTAAATCTTGTGCTACTAATGATGTGCTACTAATGAATGAGTAAATGACGAATGAATAAATTATGAGTATATATAAATAAGTAGTCGCCTTCGAGAACCACTTGCTCACCCACCATATTAATAAAGGATGTCCTGAAATGAATGCAAGATTTGAATTTGCCACCATTCGCAGAGTAAAGTATTGGCAACCCTATTAAAAAATCATTTGACAGCTGATAATTGAGGATTAATAAAAATGGAGTGTTTAGGGTTAGTAAAAATTCAACCTTGCGTAATTTTGGGACACCCTTCAGTATTAATTAGGTCATCCCAACCAAATTTAATGAACAAAATCATAACACAACCAGAAAAGTCTTATTTTAAATTATGGATGGTCAGTAAATATAGTATTCTCATTTTATTATTATGTGTTTCAAAGACGTGATATTGCTAGTTATAATAATAGTTAATGATACTGGGATTTTCCAAATCTCTCATAACTGGAGGATGATGCAAAAAGGAACCCACGAATAACATTTTTAGTTATCGTAAGCATTCTCGTGAAATGGAAATTGGATATATTTGCATAGTAGATATAACCAAGGAATTGGTGCCGTCGTCCTGGCATAGGGGTAGCGCGTCTTCCCCGTGATCTGGGCGTCCCGGGTTCGAGTCCCGGTTTGGGCATGGTTGTTCTTCTGTAGTTCTATCTGTGAGATGTGTGAATGTGCCCTCCTGTAAAAAGGGGTTGTGCAAGCGAATGAGTGATGCGTGAGTGGCAAAGTCGTACTCTTGGCCCTAGTTGGCGCTGCTATAAAAAATAAGAGACGATCCCCTCAGGCTTAAATCGCTGTCTTCGTAACAGCGGGTTTGTCAGTAGCAAGTGCCATAAGAAACAAACAAACAAGGAATTGGTGCTTTCATTTTGCTAATTTTTTTAAATATATATAGAAGTGATTTAAAATAATTAAACTAACACTAAATACATTTTTTTTTCTAGACCAAAAAATATACACCACCAGAACACACCGGGCTCCAATTTCCCGTACAATCGTTTAAGCCTTACTGAAGACAAAGACAGATTAGGTCCCATACGAGAAGGGGGTCCGTGCACCTGCTGGAAGCAACAGAAGACATCCGAACCTGCTTCGCACGAACTATTACTATTTGGGGGTGGCCTATTATGTTCTTGTTGGGGAAGGGCCAGCATGGACGTGGACATGCCTTCAGTGAGTAGCAGTGGAAGCAGCAACGCCTCACCTTCCACATCACCCAAAAAGCAGATGCCTTTGGTAAGCGTCCCCATACTGCTGCCATGCACATGTGGGAAAGTTTCCAACAATCCATACCTCAACTATGCTGTACCTAGATCAGGAGCTCCTGTGAAAGTGAGTTCTTTTCTTCATTTGTGCATCAGTTTATTGAAAAATTATGTTGCTCTCTTGAAAATGATCGTGTTTTTAATTGACTGACATTTATTAAAGATCGAAAAAAGATCGAATTATTAAAGATCGAATTAAAAATTGGCTATGAATAGTAGCTGAATTTTTTCACTGCGAATATATATTTTATCCATTTTTATTAACCTGAGATGGATGGCAGGCAATAATAAATTGTCAGTAATATTAGTTCCATTTTTTCCATCAATTCTTTAGAAGATTTTAGTATTTATTAAAATAAAAATGATATTCTTATTTCAGTTTAATTTCATTTCAACGTTAGTAAACATTCAGTGTTATAATTCAGAGAAAGTCTTTTATTGTAAAGTAAGCAAACTAAATCTCGAATTCACCGGAATGGTTGGCATAACAATAATAGAAAGGAATTAAAAACCATACTTAATGTTAGGTAGTTTTTTTATTAAAAAAATTTCTAAATTATCAAAAGTTAATGCAGAAAAAAAAAGATAAAATTTAACTCATTCTATTTAAAATTTTTGAAATCGCTCTAGGAGCATATTCTCGCCCTCTAAAGTGCTCCAAATTTGGTAGGTTTATGTCAAAAAGTTCAAACGGTTTGCCAAATAGAGACCACTACACATACGTTTATCTTTATTAGTAGTACAGTTTGAGCTTAAAATATACAATAAAAAATTTAACACCAACTCTGCTAGTTATCATATATTTATTTTTAGAAAGATACAAACAAATGAACTTAATTTTATTATTTATTAATAACCACCTTTAGTGACCAGTTGGTTCGCCAAGATTAAAGTGTGCTAAAAATTCTAATTAAATATTTTATGCAATTTGGTCTTAATGGTTTCCTCAATAAAATATTTTTAAAATTCAACTTTTAATAGTCATATAACTTCCCTTTTAGAAGCCTAATATCTTCTATTCATTTCACTGTGCATTTCCTTAAGTTTCTGTCTGTACCTTTATATACCCAATTAAATCACAGAAAAGAGCAGATGTATTTAAAAATTAGCCACTTTTAAGAAGTTTTCATCTTTGCTTGATTCTAAAGTTAAATATTAATTATAAATTAAACAAAATTTCTAAATTTTTAATAAAATCATTCCTTATGCTGAGACTTTCTCATAATGGAAAAATAAACCGAATCATCATACAACAGAAGAAAAAAAGCCAGGATGAAATATTAGTAGCAATAGTGAAAAGTATCTTATTTTCACTTCTACAGTAAAATATATTGTTGTAAAATACGTTTAAAGGATATTTTATCGTTTTAAAATGGATTAAAAATAGAAAAAAAACGTATATAATAAAAATATACGTAGATATCATTGAAAAGTTAATTTTTAAACTTTAAAATGATGTAAAAATCTTTTTTGTCTTGTAATATTTTAGAAAGTTACTGCATCAGAGCACCAATATTTCGCTTCGTTTTTAATTAATTAAAATTTCGAAATAATACACCGAGAAGAGCATTTCCATCTTCCAAATTGTATAAATGCCAAGTTTGGTAGCTGTAGGTTAAATGGCCTGCTCTGTAGAGCACCAGTGCACATCCATACATGCACGCACATGTGACTGACACACATTTATTTTTATTACTAGTAGAGATTCTGCACTTTGCTTCGATGTAGTACTCTAAATCAATATGCAACGTGAGCAACGTCAGGAACAGGCGGAAAGTATAAATAACGCAACATAGCAAACTATTTTTGGTTCAAACTAGCCGCAATTAAATTCAATTAAAAACCCATTAAGCCCAAAATCACCCGATGATTTTTCGCATCGCAACGCTCTCAACAAACTTCTCAGCACTTTCCGACCGAGGAATTTTTAACGCCGCAATTACTCTTCCTCCTCGTGTTTCTACATTTACCACATCTCTAACTATTCACACTTTTGACTAATTATAAAAAAATAAAAGCAAACTCAAGGGAAACTTCACTTGTATTTGTTCCTAGCAAGAAAACTAAGACCATAAAAGTTTTCCTGGGAAAAGTTGAAATATAAAAACAACAACAACAACACAAACACGTACAAACGAACTATGACGAGTGGCTGGAAAGTAAAACTAAGCAGCTGCTATGCGTGCTAAGGTTGTACTTCGTTAACAACAGGAACGGCGCATTTGATGTAAATAAATAAAAGACTTCCAGAAGCGAAAACGTGTAACTGTTGACGTCGTTTGCGTGGTGTAGTCGTTATTTTTAGAAAGAGAGCGCTGTGAATTAGGTGTGTCCGATTGGAAAAAAATTCGAAGGAAAACTACGGCGGAAACAATAATAGTTCAGGTGTCTCTGGGTTTGGAATTGATAAGACCAATTTCGATTTTTTTTTTCTTGTTTTGTCTGTATTTTATTGAATTTTTTATGAATTCACAGCAGTGGCGAATATTTTCAAAATATTGGGAGACCGTTACTTTTTTCTTTTTTTTTATTTCAGAAGGAAAAAAATACCAGATGTATTTTCTTTCTTCCCTTTCCTCTTTTTCCATTTGCATATTTTGCATTTGTTTTTGTTGCTTGTTCTTCTTTATTCAATGCTGCAGTGGCAACATGCAAATAGAAAAATCAATCACTAATATCAGAATGAGATTGCGCTATTTATCTTTGTGCTTTAGGCTTGTTTTTCAGTTTCAACGAAGCAGTCTATCTCTGTGTTATTTTTTGATTTTTCATACAGTCATCATTCCTTCTAAACATTAAATTATTTAAAATTAACTTCTTTAATGAAAAAAATAAAAGTACTATCTTACTACATTTGCCCAATTTATAATTTTTTAAATTTATGCATTAATAATTAAAAATAAAAATACAGAGCAATTATTCTTTTTTTGTCCTAACGCTACGTATGGAAATTAATCTTCTTAGTTTTACTGCATTGTAAAAAGAGGCCAATCGGGTTAAAAATTAAAAATGCTTTAGATTCTTAACTAAATTAATAATTTCTATTTCAAAAGTGTTACATTAAAAGTAGGAATAATAGGATTTTACGTGTTTATATCTGCATAATAAAAAAAAACTATTACTAAGTAGAAGCATAAAATTCAGCATGCAAACTTTATAAAGGGTGTCCCAAAATTAACGCAAGATTTGAATTTGCCACCATTCGTTCAGTAAGGTATTAGCAACCCTCTTAAAAACCATTTGACAGTTGATAGTTTAGGGTTAATAAAAAGGGAGCATTACACGATAATCAACGTGTTAACACAAGGTTTCCATTAAATAAAAAAATACAGTTTTTTTCTTTTAATTTTTATATTTTTAGTGAATCGTAAAGTACATAGGATAGGGTTATGTATGGATTAATGCAAAGGACAAATGGCCTACACGGCTTTACTGGCACATATGCACTCTTTTGTGGAAATTTTGCATGACCATTTTGCATAAATGTGGCTGAATTTCGTTGATGCAGCGTTGAATTCCCTCCTTCAATTCACGCGTATTTGTGGGCTTGTTGGCATAACTTTTCACTTCAAATAACTCCATAAAAAGAAATCCAGCGGTCCTAAATGGCACGCTGAGGGGGGGGGGAATTTTTAAATTTTCGAACTGTGGCCGCCAGACTATCATTATTTTTGAAATATTATTCAATAATTAAAAATGTTGTCTATCGTTTTACGCTCCTTTATTACTAACCCTAAACTATCAGCTATCAAATGGTTTTTTAGTAATGTTGCCAACACTTCACGAATGGTCTTCCGTTGATTTTGGGACAACTTTTATCAAAACTGCAGATTTTCATTAATCTCTTGACCAGCAATTTCTTTTCCTTCAACACTTGTCAGGCAGAATTTTTTAAAGAAAAAATTTTAAGAGGGAGATATTGTTATAGAAAATTAAAGTTTTTTTTTAAAAAATAAAACTTTTTATGAAAAGTATCAACAATCACTCATTTCTGGTAGCTCGCCATTGACAATTTGTTCAAAAAAGTTCATGACTAGCTGGACCCTGCATTTCAGTTAAAGGAGTTAAATTTTGGAACCAACCCCTTTACTTCGAAAAATAGAAGGATTGGATCTTCTTCATTTCTTCATTGAACTATAGAACATAAAATACAATTGGTTTTAAAACTCAAACAGGAACATTGCCAATCGCACTGATAGAAAATGCAGGACTTTATTGTTTAATAACTGTTGCAATTCACTAGCACTAAAAATATTTTAATCATTTCTGTCACCACAAATTGTAATAGTTACGGTCAATTTTTAAAACATTTTTTAAATAATACAAATGCCATTTTCTCAAAGTTATCGCCAACAATAAATTACTACAGATAAATGTGGCGAATTTTCCTTAAAATAAATAAATTTAAATGCATTCGATAACACCTGGGCACTTTTTTATATGCATTGGTTGAGATCATTGAAGTAATTAACTTCTAAAAAAAGTAATTAACTTCTAAAAAAAATACCTTATAACCTTATATTGTGCCATCCTTTTATATACAAGAAAGCTAATACCCGATAGATTCTACTTTCTCGTATACGTAATATAGAGAAAGTATTATAATTGAAAAAAAAAATTCAAAACTCGAGATTTTGACGAATCGACACATTTTAGATCTCCCTGAGTTCAAAAACACATTTTTGGAAAATGTTTGTCTGTCTGTCTGTCTGTCTGTGACAAACATAACTTAAAAACGCTTTGAGCTAGACGGATGAAAATCGGTATATTGTCTTTACATTAAATTTATAGGTTTCTATCAAATTTTGAGTAAATTCCGTTTAGAGAAAGTCTGTCTGTCCGGCTGTCCGAGTATAAATTTCATGATAATTGCAAAATGAAGACATCTAAAGAGATAAAAATCGATACGAAAAATTGGCATCTATAGTCTATCTACACCTATCTAATTTTGGGCCAAATCCAACAAGGAGTTGATTATTTGTCGGTCTCTACTTTTAGAAACATATAAACGTGATAACTCAAGAACGGAATTGTTTAAATACATCCTAAATACATCAAATTTGGATGGGATTTTTGTGACTACAAGTGCAGTTTTTTATCAGATTTTTGCTCTAATCGGATGGCCAAAAAAAAGCTAAAACACAAAATTCGATTTTCAGATATTATTAACCGCATGCCAGGGATTAATCGCCAAATGACTCAAGAAGGATAACACGACGAATTCGGTAAAAATGCTAAATTCACCTCAAAGATTAATATTTCATAACTAATATACGCCAATGCTACGCAAGGCGTTCTCGGGATGATACTTTTAGCGAGAAAGTTTTAGAGAGACCACTCCCGTTTTTTGCGTGTGTTTATTCGTAATAAAGAAATGAAAGCATCCTTAGGAGTAATCCCGCTAAACCTTCTCCCATCACTGAATGGAGGCTTCTTGATCGAAATTCCACCTTTCCGCCAGAGCTGTTCCCGCTTTGTGTTTCCAGTGGATGAAGGAGCGTGTACCTAGAGAGGGTCAACATCCGACAGCGTGTGTTTGCTGTCTGCCCCTGTAAGAAACGTTCAGGGCAAAGAAAGGAAGGTCAATATTGAGGAAGGAATGTCCACTACTTTACGGCCACTTTATATACGGGGAGACTCCCGTATGCTGAGGAGACGGGATAGATTGTGGGATGAGTAAAGGCCGTGATAATAAAGATGCTTTTTCATTGGGGGCTAACTAAGTGAATTAGGTGCTAAGGGAGTCAAAGTTATGAAGATGAGAATACGTTTTATAAACAGTGAGTGAATATGCACCATGAAATGATAAAATTCATTTATCAGAGTTGAATTTATTCATCGAGTTGTATGGAAAGTTGGTAAATTTCTTAGAGACACCTTAAAAAAAAATACAAAATTTATGATCATTTGCTACATTTTTTTCATGTACTAACAATGCTACATATTGTTTGCTAGGTTTCTATAGTGAAAATATTAGCAATAGTCCACTTATTTTAAAAACCTATTAACGTTAGTTTTTTTTATCCAAAAATTTCAACCTGCGTTTAAGTAATATTTTGCATTTAGTTTGGTCATCTTGAGAACAGTGGCTTAGCTAGAATAAATGACGCCGGAGCATAAAAAATATTTTCATTCCTTATTGTGATCAGTTGTATAGCATGTGTGAACGGTATGCGGACATTTTCATCCTTTCATCATATTTGTATTTAAATAAGGGCATAAAAGCAATAAAGTTTTGCCTTCATTGAGCCCTCTAAGAATACCGCCTGGAGCACTTACATTCTCCCCCACCCCCTTGCTCCTACATTACTATACCCCTGTTGTTATAGAGAATCCAGGTATTAGTATTTTCAGTCTTTTCATATCTTTTAATTAGGTGGATATTTGATATAAATATACAATTTTTGTATCAAAAAATCGGAGAACAAATATCAGCTATGTAGCACTTATATTTTCCCCTAAATCAGATATTAGAATCTCGTTATAGACACCGCTCAGAAATATATAAAAATTTTGACCCCCGTTTTTCTTTTCTATTTCCATTCTAAATTGTTCGCCTAGATCAATTTGCTGTAAGTTCCACACGCTTTTTTCGGTCGCCTTTCCTGCTACACAAGAAATGTAAAAAAAAAAAAAAAAAAAAAAAAACCTTGTAAATATTGACGCATAGTTTCTTAGTATACTCCGATTTTCGAACATTGATTCATCATTCAATTTATTATTTACTAGCCGCCTTTGGCGACCAGCCGGTTCGCCAATCTTAATGTTCGTTAAAATTTTAATAATTAAATATTTTATGCAATTCCAACTTTAATAGATTCTTCAGCAAAATATTTTAAAACTTCACATTTTGATAGTCATATAATTCACTCATAATATTATAAAGGCCTTCAGTCATAACGTGATATGTATCTCTCTCATTTTCTGTTACCCCTCGTAGAATTTATGCTTTAAATTAAAGTGTAAATGATTAATCTGCAATTAATATGACAATATTTTTTACTGAAACAAAGCATTTTTTTAAATAATATGATTACTGATAATAGAGTCACTGAGCGTTTAAACTTTATGGGCACTAAAGAATATCTTTCTTCATTTATGTAATATCTCAAGAATTTGTCAACAAAATTTTCTCAGATTCATCATGAACAGATCGATTCATTAACAATGTTTCATTTTAAATGCACTAAGAAAATAAAATGAATCGTTTAAAATAATCGGTCGAAAACAGGTTTAAAAAAACTACTTAAAAAACGATGTACTTAAAACTATAAGCATATACAAAAAAATATATAACTAACATAAATACAATTTAATTACAAAAGCATGCAACTAACCTAAAAATAATTTCAATCATTAAAAACAGGTTTAAAAAAACTACTTAAAAAACGATGTACTTAAAACTATAAGCATATACAAAAAAATATATAACATAAATACAATCTACTTACAAAAGCATGCAACTAACCTAAAAATAATTTAAATCATCCGTTGATAGTGGTTGTCATGACAACAATCAGAACAATGCGCATGCGTGAATTTTCTTCGCCAGTTAGGTAACGCAAATGCGTGAATTTTTCTACGCCAGTTGGGGTAATGCTATGCAGATTATACATTTTTAATTTCCTTTATTCTGTGTTATTTTAATTCAAAAGTACTTCAGAATGAATCTGAAACATGGATTAATTAACAATGTTTAATTTTAAATGCATAAAACATTAAGAAAATAAACAGAATCGTTTGAAATAATCGGCCGAAAAATGTTAACCCTAGCCTCATTACTGTTGGGAGAAAAAAAAACTGAAGCCTTATTCATTTGGCGGTGGGGAAAATGGAAGATTTTTTGGCGGGAAAGTTAGTTTTTAATTAATAATTAAAATTCTAATTAAAAATTCAAAAAAAGGAACCCCAGGTGCACATTCCCGACCTCTAAGGTATACATGTACCAAATTTGATAGCTGTATGTCAAATGACCTGGCCTGTAGAACGCCAACACACACCCACACATACATTGAGCTTTATTATAAGTATAGATTACAAAATACAGGGAATTAATCTTATAAACATTGTTTCGAATTTTTAATATTGCTTCCCTTTATAGCTGATCTATATAGTAAAGAAGAGAGTTTACAGAGAAATAATTGTAATATGTAAATGAACATTATGACCTTTTTGAGAATATTAGCTATAGATTAATGCCACCAGAAAAGTATGAAAAGGTTATTTTGGAAATGAATTGTATGCCTTCCATCCACATACGTTGAGAATTAGATATTTCTGGATGCCATTTTTTTGTGAGCTGCTCCGAACTAACTATCAAATTTTATATTTTAATTCACATTATTACATTCAGCACGCCATAATACATTACTGAAGCTCTTCTGATATAAGAACGAGTTACGAGTTTCGCTCCTCGTCTCTAAATACAGAATATTAAATATAGTAAATAAAATCTTCAAATATTCTTTTCAAAATTAAGAACTAACTAAATACAATTTCCCCATTGCTGTAATGTTTCTAATCGAATCATTTTGGCATTTAAAGTTACATAAAAGTTTTGCTTTAACCCAAGGGGATTAAATTGTATCTACATTTATTTCAAAATAGAAAATAAATTAATCTGAGTGAATCTAAAATAGTATTAAGTTTAAAAGTTCAAATGCGAATACGACCTTCGTACGAGTTTAATTAATTTTTGAACACATCTTTATTTAGTAAATCTCGAAGACATCATTTGAAAATTTATCTGGAGGCTTTAATTTGTTTGTTTTTTAAATATATTCTATTCTGTGTAATCATGGTTTTCAATGCTTCTTATCTTCTTTCAGGTGCACTAATTTTTCTTTTTTCTCATTCAGGGAGTCAAAGATGAAGCAGGAAGTTCTGAGAAAAAGATAGAAACAGTCACAACTAAGACGGAGGAACCTCAAGAAACAAAAGTATGGTTTTATTGTAAAAATTTGGGGGAAATGTGTAATATAAAGAGAAATTTATCATTTTTTAAAAATCTTTATTAGAAATTCTGGAAGACATAATTAGTACTAGGCAACTTTTCTTGTTGTTTCTTTGTCTGCAAAATCTGCACAATTGTGTATATGCATTCTTTTAAATATTTTTTTAATGCTAAACATCAGGTGTTTATCTTTAAATTATGAATATCATGTCCAAAACCGTGATGTTAGCAGAAAATATATGATATTCCAGTTAAACTATTATATATGTTTTCATGTTAATTGATTTAACGATTAGATGCCAAAACAACGATGGTAATTTTATATATAAAGGAATTAACTACGATTTTAAAGGTTTCTGGTTTACTAATAAAATCTGTTTCTAATTGTATGATTATTTTACTAAGTATGATTATTTTACTTTAAATATTGAACACCTCTGGTCATTAGTCAATTCTAGTGACTGCAATATTCTAAGTAGTCAACAGACTAACTTAGAATACTGCAATTTAATTTTTAAGTAACATTAAAAATTTTCTACAGTGATTTTCGAAAACAATCATGTCTCTAATTTTAAATTTAAGCTATGCTTCCCGTTTTGATAATGATATCCTATTAGGTTAATGCATGTAATATCGAACACAAATATAAAGTAGTTTTTTTTTTTTTAATTCCTCCACACTAGATTTTCTGTATCAGTAAAAATTATAAAGGAGAAAGAATCTTAATGTCCTAGTACTCTCACATCAACTTGAGTAAAAGAATAAGGTTATAATGAACTAAATATTGTGGTTACATAGCCAAATCAGTTTTGTTTCTCATTTAATTCATACCCATGAATTGCAAAAGTTATTCATTAAAAAACATGAAAATGTAAATGTTTTCCCTGTCTATATCTATACAAATTGGTATTCTCATTATTTTAAATCAATCCGAAATAAAAGGCATGTCAATGTAGAGAGTATATCAGGAGAAATGGGCAGAAATTCATTAAACATTGTATAACGAAAATACTTGCTTTTGTCATGATCTCATTCTGTACAGTATTATTATCAATGAGGGAAAACATTTTATTAATTTTTTCCCTCTTACAACCTATGCGTTTTCACAAGATGAATCATATCAACTTTTATTGCAAAATGTTTCATGCATTTCTTAATGTAAAGTTGTTTTTTTTATCATAGTGTATATATATAAAGTGTATTTCCATTTCCTAAAATTAAATTTAGACAGAAGTTTTGTAATTTATTTAAATAACATTTTAATTATAATTGAAAGAATTGATTTAAAAATAAACAATATAAATTTCATTTGTTAGCAAACAAAACTACCTTTAAAATTTCTGTTAAAGAATATTTCTTAAAGATATAAATTTCGAAACATTTCGTATATATAAATTGGAAAATATATTTTTCTATATATAATTGAATTCAAATTTGAAATATGTAACAAATTTTTTCAGTATTAATTAAACCACTATAAATTCCTAATAGAAATTCAAGTTATTCGATAAAAATAAAATGAATGCATCTGTCAAATTGTGCATTTTTCAAATATATTTCTCAATGAGTGAAATATTCTATTAGGAATATAGCATTATAATATATTTTCAAATATATTATAATGAGTGAAATATCAACTTACAATGAGTTTCAAAAGATTTCAGCTTTTATTTTTAGTATTTTAATTTTATTAATTAAAACCCACGAAGAATTAGCTACATCATTATTATAATTAAAGATAATACAAGAGCTAACAAGATCTTTTAAATTTATTCAAAATATATCCAAGATTTTTACTTCTAATTATGAATAGATTTATAATATAATGTGTTATTCCTTTGAATGTGCAATATTTATATTCAGTTACAGTTTCATTCAACCATTTTAATCATCAAAATATTTTAAATCTCTAAAATTAAAATGATTTGTATATTGAGTCAATTGGGACATAATTACTTGAATAAAATTATTCATTTGAATACATTGAGCTTTTGGTGTATAATTTATAAAATGGAAGTCTTTTTTAAATGTCAATAAACTTATTTAAAAGCTAGAAAATATTTGGTTTCTCATATAATATATAATTTAAATGTTATTAGAAACATTATTATTCAAATTTTGATCCAGATTTTTCAAAGAAAAGATATATTTTTCGATGAAGCATTCTCTTTGCTCTTCAATATAGAGAAGAAGTTAATAGAGAAGAAGTTAACTTAAAATATGTCATGTTGTGGTTGTTCATAAGAAAGTACAGATTATAAAAACGTGCTACAGATGTTTCTCACTTAATGGTCTGAAGAGCTAGTAGTTCTATTTAGTGATGTATTTATATCGTAGATAAAGTAAAGAAGAATGGAAAAAAAAACCTATTTCATGTAAAATATGTATACTATAAAGAAAATGAAAACATTTTTATGAATATTCTACAATGTTATTTTTGTTCTTATTTTTACTCGTTTTGTTCTTATTTTTAATTGTTTTGCTCTTATTTTTAATCGGTAGTTTATAATTCAGTATTAACATTATGAAGAAAAATGTCATAAACTTTATATGCAGTTTGGCTCTATTCATTTGTTATCAAGATTTAATTAAAATAATTGTTTAGATTTTAATTAACCTCTTAAAAATAATTTTAAAAAGATATCGGCGTCTGAGAATAGAGTATAATTGTATAAAATTTTGAAGCATCAGCTTATCAGGATTTGAGCCAAAAAATATAATAATTAAACACAAAATCAAATTAATGAGTAAACTAGCATGCAAAACAGCAACTTCTTTATTTTTCCTTTTATATTTTTTATTTATAATTAAATATTATAAATGTTGAGGAAAATTGAAATAAATCTTTTCAAATTTCCCACAATGTTACAACACTTATATGGAATTCATATTTAATTAAATTAATCAATAATTCTGTTCTGAAAATATTGAAGCAAAGTATTGTCATCGAGAACCGCAGTGGTGCATCTATTAGTAAAATTCCATTTTTATATACTTTAAACAAGTCAAGCAAAAATATGCAAACCTATGCGTTTCAGATATATTATGCATTGATCAGATGTAGCTAAATAACAAAAGCAACTCAAATCACTGCTATGAAATATTTAATTCTAAAAAAGAAAGGGTAAATAATCCCTTTCTCGAAGCTAACTCCTTCACATAAAACACAATGAAAAGACTGAAAAAACACTCACTTTTCTGCTTTCTTTCGAAAAATTTAAAAAGGAGTGCAGCCTCCATCCTTTTAAAATAAATATAAAAAATAAAGTAATTGAAAAGGGGAAAAAAACTTCACTATTTTCTGTTCGGCTACGAGTTGTTATTTA
Source organism: Argiope bruennichi (assembly GCF_947563725.1). Taxonomy (NCBI): domain Eukaryota; kingdom Metazoa; phylum Arthropoda; class Arachnida; order Araneae; family Araneidae; genus Argiope; species Argiope bruennichi. The sequence continues at coordinate 58,374,043 of NC_079158.1, forward strand.
TGGCCCCCAGGCGATGTGTCAATGATTTAGCCAAAAACTTCCAAGCATCCTTCATGCATTCAAAAACCTTCTCAGTATTAGAATTCCTGAAAGATAAAAATATATATATAAAAATAAAAAAGGATACACGCTAATTATGTCATGTACTAGTTCTTTTATTCGGCTCATTTTTTTTTTTTCATTTTTTTTAGCATGCGTTTCTTTTTTTTATATATTAGCTTTTTGTCCCTGCGCTAGATTTAAGTGCGGAGAGCTTCTTCACTTTCTGTTTTTTCTTTTTTTTTCAATCATCTTGTCCAAATAATTCGAAATGCTGTTGTTGTTGAAAATCCTTGCAACCGTAACCTCCGGGCAAACTGCAAAAGAAATTTTGCTTTACAGTAATACTAAACACGAAAGAAATGCGTCTAGTGCTGATGTAGACGAACGACCCAGACGCAATTATTATTTTTGAAAGAAATGTCCGTATATTCAAATACCTGAGTATGGCGTTTCTTAACTAGAACTGAATAATGTTTTGTTTTTTCTTTAAAAGGAGATTTTTTTTCGTAAAAATGTTTTTTTTTTTGGTTAGTTAATTTTAAACTTGTAAATCAGAATTTTTTAAAAGGACATTCTATTTTTGAAAGAAAAATAATTTTGTGTGATGACTTCAAGAAAATCGTAACATACTTCTTCTGATCGTGATCTTTAGAACACAGCCACCTTACCGAACTTTGAAATTTTCCCCATGTTATATTGCGATTACTGTAACTTGAATAATTTTGATTGCATTTAAATTGGCGATTGATTCGTTGTAAGCAGGATGATACTATGGCCAAGTTAGTAACTTGCACCCATAACTTAGAGGTTACAATTTTTATTATCTTCGTACCTCCTTTCATGACTTAAGATTAGAAGATAATTCAAATTGGGCTAATTATCTCTGCATTATAACAAAAAAACTTCACTTTTGAAAGTTTCCAAATACTGCTGCCACTTAAAGTAGAAACTAAAAAGGGATTTTCAAAACTGATTACTTTCTGACGTCAACTTTTGACATTTTGTTGAAAAGCTAAAATCAGTTACATTCTTTTCCGATCTCTTCTTCCTGTTTCAGTCCTTTTGAAAATAAAGGAAGAAATAGCTGAGAAGAGTGATTTTCTTTTCCTTCTATTTTTGGAACAAAACGATTTCTGTCTTGCAGATTTTTTTCATCTAGAAGAATGTTAGTTGCGAAAACGATTTTATTTAATTAGACGCAAGTGGATCAAAGTTTTCTATTCATTTACTCAATTAGTTTCCTTTAAGTTATTAAAGATTTATTGGCAATATTGTATAAAATTATTCTCTTAGAAATTTCTTGAGTATTATGTGCTGTATATAAATTTAAAAGCGTGCTTTAATTCCTGTGAATATATTTTAATCTTTGAAGCTAGAGTGTGAATGTTTTTTCTTTACTTTATATTTTGAAATAAATGAAATTATTTGCTAAAATATTCTCAACTAATTCTTTAAATGATGGCTAAATTATACAGGGTGTTTATAAAGTCCCGGACCCATTTTGATGTTTAATAACTCATAAAATAATAAAGATAGATTTAAATTAATAACAAAAATGGTTAAATAGACTCAAAAAGTTTCAGGACCCTTGTCAATGAACTTCCACGTGTGCCCCCTTCGTCGCACGGAGAATATCAAGTCGATAGTCAATTTCACGCCAGGTAGCGACAAACATGTCGGCATCCACAGAGCCATTTGCGCACATTATGGCGATTAACAATGCCAGAAACATGAAAGGATGCTTCATCGGAGAACATTATGCTCTTCAGAAAATCAGCAGCATCTTCTATCCTCCTTAGCATATCTGTTGCAAAGGCCATCCTCCTATGCCTATCGTTCGGTTCCAAAACTTGAACAATGTGAACTTTGTATGCATGCAGTCTTAATTTTTTCTTAATAACCTTGTACACCGTCGAAATTGGCATATCCAATTCTGTTGCCGCTGATCTCACAGATATTCTAGGATTGTGTAAAAATGTCTCTCTGACACGCTCAACATCAAAATCACTTGTGCAAGGACGTCTGGAACGTTTCTTATCTTCGATACTTCCAATTTCTAGAAAATTCTTTTTCCACCGCAAGATGCTGTTTTTGGATGGAGGATCTTTTTGGTAAATTCTTCTGAAATTTCTCTGTGCTTGCACTATCGATTTCATTTCTATGAACCATCATAAAATCTGTGCTTTCTCTTGTGGTGTATGCATTCTCTTTAATATCCGCTCGAATAAAACATCACATTCAAAAGTACTACATAGAACAAACACATAAAAAGTAAACATAACATTGCAATAGTTGCCAAAAACAAAAGAGAGAAAAATGCAATTAATAAGCAGACAATATTTAGAAAAGTACAGATATTTAGACTGGAAAATGAAATTATCTGAAATTAACCACACGCGCAGACGATATTTACAAAAGTAAAAATATTCAAACCTGAAAAGGAAAATATATGAGTTATTCCATCAATAAATGCCATAAGTGTGTTTATATCTTTATTATTTTATGAGTTATTAAACATCAAAATGGGTCCAAGACTTTATAAACACCCTGTATATTGGAATGAATCCGGTCTTCCCATACATTTTTGTCTGCTATTTTGATCAGTAATAGACGTCTCTTAAATCCTTTCTCCTATTTCTCATATTAGATCGCCTCGTAAGGCTTTTTCAAATGTTATTTCCCTATTCCATAAAAAAAATATTTATATTGCAGTAGAAATACTTAAAATTGTAACTAAAAAAGTCTTAAAAGAAATTGATTGCAAGAATAATAAATAGAAAAGTAATGCATATATGTTTTGCGTGAATAGTATTTAGACTATTCAGATATAATAATGAATTAAAGATTTATTTGCATTTAGCTGCTAATTCATTGAATTTCCAGTGTATAACTAATGCGCTTGAGCACTGAAAACAGCGACACCTTGGGGCACTCTTTGCAACAATGATGCTTACAAAATATGACCATATAAAATCCACGAATCCCATATCCAGTGATTCAAAATTAGAATTAGTGTTTATTCTTTGTCTATATACATTTGGGCCTCATGAATGTATTTCATTTAACCCTTTAAAGGGCCATTTTTTTCTAGTCATATTATGTTAAAATATTTTTAGGCTTGAAATTAGAATAAGGAAAGAGATTCATTTAGCTTATTAGATAAATTTAATTTGATTAATTAATTAATTTGGTTAATTAATAATTAAGTAACAAATCAAGACACATCATTTTGTGTGAGATAAAGTACTGAAGCATCTAAGTTTCTGACTTACTAAAAAAATGTGTCAGAACTTATGCCACCCTACATAATTTCATACAAAGATAGATAAATTTTAGAAAGGGCCTTAGAAAGGGTAAAAGGACTTTTTTAAAAACTACCTACCTTACTGGAGAATTTTTTTCCTTGAAAATTACATCAATAAATAATTTTTTTTAAACTCAGATTTTTTTTCCACTTTCCACATAATTTAACGAAACGAAATAACACTTTAAAAAGGTGTTTTCCATTCTTTAGATAAAATTCAAAATTTTTTCTTGAATTTAAATTGTAGACTTTTTATTTTTCATTAATACCATAAAAAAACGCTTCGTGTTCGTGTATTGTCTTTACATTATCTAAATCACATGCTAAATCGTAAAATTCTTCAGCACGGAATGCAATTACATTTAAATCATAATTAATTTCAAAGCGATAGCGAAAGACGGAAAGGAGAAAAAAAAACTTCATTTATTTTTCTTAAGACAAGATTATGATTAAATCCAAACCGGAAACCTACACATTCTCCCTAATTAAATGACAGCAAAAATAACAAGAAATTATCACGAATTCCATCAAATCGCTTCTTCACAAAACTTTTTCATTTGAGAATAATACAAAGATATAAAATTGTGAGCACGATTATTGAAAAAAAATCGTTTGTTTCTTGCGTTTTTTTGTTATTTCTTTAATTACGTTAAATACGAAAAATAGAAATAGAGAATGGAACAAAGTTAATGATATCAAATATTATTAATAGATTATAATTATCTTGAAGCAGTTGTAGTTATTTCATGGATATGCTTAGTTTTTTTTTTCAGTATCGAGTATTTAATTACCTTTTAGTTAATGTTACAACTGATGGGATTACGTTTGTCTATAAGAACAGTGCAAATTGAAGAAAATGAAATTGCGATTGCTCATCAAAAATTCATTGTCGGTGTAAATAATATCCCCAATAATTAAACTCAAAAACTATATTATAGTAAAAGCTCTAAGAATTCTGTTTAAAAAATAACAAAAAAAATTCTTCTTTTACTTGTGGCGGAATATTTCTCTTATTACTAAATTTTAACTTATTTGTTATGATATCATTATAATATCTGAGCCTTGCTTTGCTTCGTTAGAAAATTTAGATTTTCAAAGAATTATTTTTCATCTGAATGAAATCGTCTTCAAAATATTTAAACTATTATTAAGCGGGTGTGTATGTTCAGTGTATTCAGTCTTGCATAAAAGGGTGCGTATTCTATCGACGATATTTCTGACATGCGTCAAATGGCAGAGTTTTCGATATTTGTATCTGTAATGAAGCCAATATATCAATCTATTTAAAAAACATTTAGACATTTAAGAATCACGATTATCCTTATATGTTTTTACATTGATTTAGATCAAAATAACTGTCCTAAAAGTGATATTATCTATTAGAGGTCAAATAAATCCAACTGAAAAAGATAAAAATAAAACGAGCATGAAAAATATAAACTTCTGAATCAAATTATTCAAAAATTTTAGAGGATTCAATTCGTTATCGCATGACATTCACTATAATTTCCAGCGGAATGACAATATATAAATGCACAATATTTGGGCTTTCTGAAAATATTAGCAGCCGTAGTAACTGGGATGCATTTTTAATTCAAAACCAGTGGAAGTTGTCTTCTCAAAACTTTCTAGCATACTCTCTAATAAATTTGTCTTGACAGAGAACCTCTTACATGGCATTGGCGTAAAATACTAACGAAATATTAACTTTTGGCTTGAATTTAACATTTTTACTTTATTTATCGTGTCATCCTTAGCGAAATATTTGGCTATTAATCTCAAATCATAATAGTATCCAGAAAATCGAATTTGTATTTTGACGCGTGTTTCTCAACCAATTGAAACAAACATTTGACACAAATCTGCATTAGTAGTCATAAAATTAAATACAAAGTTTGATACATTTATGTCAATGTGTTTTTGAATTATTGAGTTTATATGTTTTTGAAAGTATAGACCGTCAGACAGTCAACCAGTAGTTAGATTTGGCTCAAAATTTGTCAGGTATTTATATTAAAATTGTTAAATCTATGAACCGCATTTTATTGATCTAGCTGTCTTCATTTTATAGTTATTGTGTTAACTTCTAGCCAGACAGACGGACTTCCTCTTAACAGATTTTACTTAAAATGTGGCAGAAATCTGAAAATTCGGGGTAAAAACCGTATACGAAATTTGAACTAACTAGCTCCAATCGTTTTTTTAGTTATTTATCTTTGTAACAGACAGGCAGACAAACGGATATTTACTAATAAAAATTTGTTTATCTAACACAGGGATGTCTAAAACGTGGAAAATCGATAAAATCTCTAATTCGAAATTTTTGACTATTTTTATGCTTTCTTTATACTACGTATACGAGAAAGTAAAAATGGAAAAAAGAGAAAAAGGCCAATAATACGTATCCAGTCTGGAATGCAAAAGTTTTCAATAACTCTGATAATGCTATTTAATCATAATCAAAACGATTCGTACACAACAATAATTTGCAGCGATCTATAACGTTTATGAAAAGAGAAACAGTTTCATGAATTTTCAGTTTATTGTTAAACATTACACTCCAGTTCTTCATAATCATGCAAAGTATGACAAAATACTTTTTAGAAAATTGTAAATAATATTAGGAAGAATAATGGAGCTTAGAATGCATGTTGTCACCAAAATATACAACAAAACTTTGCCAGAAATTTCCATTTTCAAGTAAAGGAAATGTGATTTCATGCGTTGATTGTACTTTTAAACGTATGAACTGTGGTTTTTTTTATGAATTCTTCAAAAGAACAAACATTGTTTCATGTTGATGTAAATAGTTTTTTTTTCTGTTTATGCTATACCAATTTATATCTTGAATCAATTTTATTAATTGGCTTTAATTTTAAGTTCGGCCATCTTATATCGTTGCTTTTAATATTTCTTTTTACCTTAAACTCACATAATCTGTTAACCGTTTGTCAACCGACTAATGTCATAAAATATTCTATTCTGAAGATTTTCTAGCACTTAAATAATTCATACACTTATTCTTGGCGATTTGATCAAATCTTAAAGATGTATTCATTCAAGGTAAATCAATAATTGAAATATAACTACAACATGAAGGTCCATGAAAATAGAGATTTAATTAAATATAAAAATATTCTACACTCTAAAATTTAAATTTAAATCATAAGAATCTAAACCACAACTTTAAAAATTATATGCAACATATCCTAAAATAGCTATTCATTTTTTTTACTTTGCAGATTATTAATAAAATGGACAACACCAACATTCCAGGCGATGAAAAGGAAAATAATGGAAATACTCTTGGAGGAGGTACCTCAACAAAACCTAGTCAACCCCTTCAATCTAGTTATTACCAACAACCTGTGTGTTCCTGCCAACGCTTGCTTTTATGTCCTGGAAGCCTTCTTCCTTCGTTGAATCAAACTGGCACCACCGATACAGCTAGAAGATTGGCTGGAAGAAATAGCTCAGAATATGGATCTGTAAATCCCAAAGGAGCTGCTGGTCCTCCCCCTCCACCTAGTGGTAATGAAAATTCAAAGCAACGCGGTGGCAGTGATCACAATCTCAATTGCCGTTGTAGACAACCGCCTGTCGTATGTCCTGTGGCTGGTCCTGACTGTGGATGTGGACGCGTTCTTGGCATGCCTTTTTTAAATACAATTGGAGCACGTGTTGGTAGAAAAGACAATGCTAATCACATTTATGTCAACCTCAAATATCTTCAAGAAACAGCAGCGGCGGCCTTAACAAGTCAAGGGGTACCAGGAAAACTCATTCCATATTACGCGAATTTGCATTTCTTGCAAACCCTGTCTCTTTATGAAAACGCTGAAATATTAGATGTCAGGCCTTCACATATAATTCCTACTCCATTTCCGGATGGTACGATTCCTGAAGACAGTGAGAAACCTCAAGAAACGATTCCTAAAAGACCTAAGAAGAAAATTGAAACCCCATCAAATAATGGAGTATACGAAATGATGTCATTTAATCAAACAGAATTTCAGTCAGCCTCTGGTGGGAATTATTTACTGATGCAACCCGGAACGTCAGAGACCAGAGAGCTGACTATTGCTGAAGATCCATCGACGCCTGTTTCATCGCAAACTAGTAGTGCTGATTCCTCAGCAACGTCAAGTTCTTCAACAACACTAACAGGTAATACAGTAATTGAAAGCGATGCTGTGCCACAATCAATTTTGCCTTTAAGACCTTTCATGCCTGTTCTGTTGCCATTCCATGACCATACATGTGATTTGAAAGAGAATTCGGAATGTGAGTCATCCTGCGGAGGCCGGAAATGTGGATCTGAGCACTGTCGTTCATCTCGCTCAAATTCGCTTGGAGATATAAAAGTATCAATGTTTAAAAGGGGACGATCCAGTTCGACGGATGGCAGACAGGAAGGGGTGACTCCAGAAGATTTAGGAAGTTGTCAGCACGCAACCTGCTCAACGGCAAGTCCGAAATCCACACCTCGCAAACATCCACTTCTGACTAAATTAACTCTTCGGTCAAAAGAGAAATCTTTCAGTACAGATGAAATAACACCTCCATCATCAGCCCCATCATCACCAGACAGTTTGTTCTTAGAAAGTATTCAAAAATATCCATTTCATAGATCTGCTGATTGTCTGCAACTCAATGAAGAGTATCGTCTCTCAGAAGAAGACTTATCACAGGACCCAGAGGTTATAATGAGCCAAAGCATGGATAAAAGCCTTAGTCGAACTCCAGTTAGCATCAAACGCTCTTCTAGTGTTCCTTGCAAAACGAATCCCAACAATCAGCAACAGTCTCAGCATCATTCAGCAAGCTCAACTGATTCAGGGATATCAACTCATCTACCAACATCAGTCGGTGGTCAGGGTGCAGTATTTTCACATTTTATAGCTTATCATGGATCTTTGCCTAGAAGGCATTCTGGGAATGCAGCTAACCGTCATCCTGTTCCAGATAGGAAGTTTTCTGCTGGAGTCGGAGGCAAAGCATCACAAGAACAGAAATCAAGCTCAGATCAGTCGAAAATGATTCTGATATCAGGTATTGATTTTCACATATTAAATACAAATCTAAGCAATAACAAAATTTTAATCTCTTTATTATTAGCAGTCGTCTTTAATCTGTAAATTTTAAACTTTCTATAAAATGTAATTTATAATTTTTTTGAATCAGATATAATGTTATACCTTTCTGTATAAGTAACATTATGTATAAGTAATATAAATAATATTATTTATGTGTTATACGTTCTTTTCGTTAATCTTTACACAACTCAATTGCCTAAATTTTTGTACTCTTTTATGTTCGATTGAGAATGCTTCTGCAAAATTAAGATAGAAACATACCTTAAGCATACTTGAAGACATATCAGGTTTCAAGTATATGATATCCAAATAGTTTATATGTTTGTTAAAAGATATCGTAAAATACTTACAAAGCTCAGATTTGCTGATGATCAAAATTTTGCCATCGAAAGTCATTAAATGATTAAATTTTTTATAAAAAAGATATCAATTAACATGCTTTCCAGCAGTTTTTCTTGGTAATTTCTTAAAATAATTTTATTTGAATAATGATATAATTTTTAACTTAACGTATGCATTATAAATTTATTTATTTATTAAAATGATCAATATATACCTTATTAATGATAAGGTATATATTGAGTTTATCCTTAATTTAATATATATATTCAGAATATAATATTTTAAAATAATTTTCATTGATAATAAAATAGAATATTTTCCGAATTAAAACATATATTCAGAATTATAGGAAATATTTTATCTGAATAATATTATATTCGGTATATATTGAATTACTCATTCATTTAATTATATGGAAATCTGCATTCATTTAGCATAAGTAAAAATGATGTTCTATGATGGAAACTACATTTGAAATCTAATTTGAACAAATATTCGATTTGAAAATTTTCCTTATTACTTACTTATGCAATTTTTCTTCCAGAATGCAAGCAATGCCACCAGTTCGTAACATCCCCCGATGGTGTACTGGTACTGGACGCTAAAAGCATGACGTCTAGTTCCTCTTCAGATATGTCTGACTACATAGAATCGCTTTCATTGTGCTCTCGCAGCAGTAGTGGAAGCGGAAGCAGTGGTTGCGGTGGTGTTGGAGCCAGCGAATACGTCCGAACTGATGACCTCTGCAGTGCCCTGATGAAAATTCCTACCTCTTGCACAAGCTCTCTAAGACCCCGATCAGGAAAGGAGTACCATTCTTTTGATAGGGTACTTATACAAGATGGCTGCCCATACATTCCTGTAACAGATTGTTCTCATCTAAACCTCCCATGTTTAAAGCCTTTCACCGATGAGACTGGACAGTTCAATCCTACAGAGGAAGTGGTCAATGACAATACAACCAATGCTTCAGAGACTGGTTCCAACAACAATGTAATCAACAATAACAATGCCAATAAGACGAACTCTCCTTCGCCAGGATACATAAGTTCTTCTCCTGGAAATGTGGACTTCCTCTCATCTCCAGAAAAAACGTCACAGTTTACGTTCCCCAAAGAAAGTTCCAAGGAGCTCAACTATCTGGAAGTAGTTTCTGTTGGTGATTCTGAGCCTACTAGTCCTATAGTAAAGCAGGGGTCGGTGCAATACGCCGTGATTGACATGGTGGCAACGTCAGCGGCGAGGAAACTAAGTTCTGAAAGGGCACAGCTGCGAAGTGAAGGGAGAAGTCCTACTCCCACGGAATGCAGCCCCAAGCATACTTGTATAGATGATGCTGGTGCCAGTGATAAAAAGTGAATAGTTTAGTGGAATAAATGGGAGAACTAGTGAAGATTTTTTCATCCTGGTGATTTGGTGTTTGTAGAAAAAAAGTGTGCTGCATCAGCTACGGAATCTAGAGGAAGAGTTTCTGGTTAATGAGGCTCTTATCCATAAGCTGGGGCTGCGTTTATGTCATATCCTGCAATCGCATTCTGAAGCGGTTATAGATGATCTCAAGAAATATAAAACGAACTATTTTTATATTTACATTCACATTTCTCTCAATACTTACTGTTCGCCACTGGTACTTTGGATCTTTGATACGGATATATATATATATTGAGAAGATTATAACAGAAGAAATGTCAAGAACTATCAACATAAGACTCAGAGCAATTTTTCGCATCTGTAATTGCTATCTCTAAAAGAATAAACGTATCATTGCTACAAAGCAGTGCAAACAGGACTTTTTTTAGTGTTAGAGACTATTGATGGAGAATGATATAACGTATAACGTCAAGTTGATGTGCGTCAGCTCAAATTCTTTTTTAACTAAGAACATGTGAATCTCGTTTTTTTCGATGTGAGAGATTGTTTCACAATGAATTTCGATGGTGCCTACTTATATTGTTTTATAAACACCAATTGGTCCCTTTAATCCTGATATTCATTTTTAGATTTTGTAAATGAATGGTGAAAAAAAAATCTTTTACTCTTTCTTGTAAATATTCCAATGTATTATGATATTTCTTAAAAAATGTGGTGAAATTTTTCGAATAGAATTTTTGTCGTTTTAATAAAGGAAAGGATATTTATGTTAATGAGATTAATTACTAAAAAACATATTAGAAGATTTATTTATTTATATGATAAAGCATTTTTTTTTTTTTACATTTTTCTGAAAATACTTCATTGCACTTAATTTTTTTTATTGAATTAATGTTTAAAATTCATATTATTTTATCCATAATTAATTAATTTTGATGTTAATTATTTAATTATAATTTAAAAATTTCTTTTAGATAATAAATTTCAAATATTTAAATTGGTTAGTCTATTGTCAAATATTAATAAGTTACTCTATAAAACTTTTACGAAATATTTGTATTAAATATATTTCTAAGTAATTATTTAAATAGGTAATCTTAAATTATTTTGTAATTTTAAAATTTAATGTAAAGTTTATTTGTGTTACTAAATTTTTTAATTTCATTTTATATAACATTTTACATGCCTAAATTGTTTAAATATTAAGTAGTAAATCATTAATAATTTTTACGTAATATTACCATTATTTTTTGTAATAAATAAATGATAAGAAATTTTTTTAAATATTTTTATTTTCTATAATTTTCATAATACTCTTATTATTTTTTAATTAACTGAAACCTATGCAAAAACTTTTATAGAATATAAATAGGGAAAGATATTTATAATATTTATTTGTAAATTTTCTAGATGGAAAGTTTTTGGTCATTCTAAAATTTAGAATATTGAATGTATATGCCTTTGATAATATGCTCTAATGAGAAGTGATCCCTTAAAATCTGATAAAAAAACTGTTTTTATTGTGATAGCGCTAGTCAATTATTAACTTCACTGATGATTTAAAATATCTAATAATAACATGATACATAATACTGAACGATATCTTAATCGTCTGTTTATTTTTCATGTCTATTTATGGAATTCCTATTATATAGATATTTTTTTAACAAAACTGGCAAATTAATATAAATAAATTATGTTAATCATATTTACTTTCTCAAAGCAAAAATATTGTGTAATTTTATTTTAATATTAATATTAATTCTGTATGAATAAATAATTAATTTACCTAAAATATTTTTCGCCTTGAAAAAAATAGTTATTAAATAAATTTTAAATTAATAGCAAGCATTTTAATTAATAATTTTTATTACAATTTATATACATGTACACAGCAGTAGTTAAAAAATTTAAAAATCGTATTTTGAACAATTATCATTCAGAATAGAATAATAATCTGAAAAATAGAATTATTATCTAAGATTTATAAAAATAAACTTTAATTAAAAAAATAATTTTGAATTATACAACGATGAAGAAATATTTTTTGAAATCGAATTAATAATGAACATTTAAAGAATGATCATTTAAAATTTAACGAATTATTCTACATTGATAGCAATTCAATTTTTGCAAAATATTTGAACATTGTTATTATCGCTGACAGACTATATTTTTTAATAAATTTAATTTCGTATCATAGAATTTAATTTAATTCTTCATTATAAATGTATCCTAAAGAAAAACAATGATTTAAAATATTTCATTCTTTTTTCTTCGAACCTATAAGCATAGCTTTGAACAAATTTTTAAATATAATCTATTCCATTTTATTTTCCATTCCAAAACAGATAAAGCAACTATTTAATTTGAAATTTTAACAAAATTTTAATGGTTAAAAATTTTTATACTTCAAAATTATCTTAATTTTGATGCATTTTTCATGTAAATTCAAATTTTATCTTATGAGTGTTTTGTATAATTTTATATTTTCTGTAAACAATTATTGAATTCAAGAAGCATCAGTGAAGTTAAGGAATTTGCAATAAAAAAAAATCATTGTACATGCAATTTGTGAGATACATTTTGTAGGGCTACAACGATAACACTATGCAGGCATATTGCGCAGTTTGTGTTTTTGACATATCACTATTGTACTCATACTTTGCGTTCAAATCACTTGTACAGTACTTATGTACATACTGAGGTTGTTACAGTTTTGTACTTAATGTGTTTTTATGTCTTTTGAATAACTGAGGTAAAAACATTCGTATTAAATGGATTCTGAGAGATTAAATTTTGGTGCTTCTTAGCATTTTGTACTTAAACATAATGTGTCGTACAGTATATAATTTTAAAATAGACAAAAGATAATTTAATTCCCACTTAAAAAATAGATAAATAAAAAAATTAATTAAAATGGATAAATTAATTAAAGTTTTTATACATCTTGTTTCATCAAGAAAATGGATAATTTTTTAATTTAAAAATATTTTATGTGTCATTTTTCAACAAATTAAAAAAATTACTTTGAATAAATAATATATTATTCACTTCTATCATGCGTCAATTTTTCCAATAAGATATACCCTATTTTTAATTTTTAAATCCTTTCATGTGCTTTTTTTCTAAGGAGAATTTAATTAATTTTTTCTTAAAAAAAAGAAATTGTTGTAGAATTCACATTTTAGAAATTCTAAAATCATATTACAAATTACTTTTACAGCGCATGAATAATCTGAACCATCTTATAAATATTAAATTTTAATATCAAAAATAAAACTTAAAGGAATGCACTTAGATATTTTGAGAAGAATTTTCTGATTTATTTTTAGTTTTACTGCAGCAAATGACATTTTTCTTCACATAATAAAATTCTTTAAAACCCATTTCTAGAAATTATTTACTGTACGCCACAATTTTGTATTATTTTTAAAAGTGTATTTACTATTTGAATTGATTTGTAAGTTCATACTAAGCTCCTGTTCGAATATATTGAATGTTTCAGTGTGAATCTTTGGATAAATGTTTAGGTTTTTCAGCACAAGTATTCCGCTGAGATCTTTTCGGGAAATGAGTTTCCACATTTGTTGAGATATACTAAATACTTTGCTGATTTCTGCTTAAAAATTTCTTTCAAACTGTTCGAGGTATTTGATATATAATTTCACTTCCAAATTCTTTATTTTTATTAAACAATATCTTAATTATTTTATAAAATTTAGCAAGATATTTCTAAATAAATTAAATTTTTGAACAATTTCGAACAACAAATAATATTTCATTTTGAATTTTTAATATTTAACTTCCAAAATAGTAATAATAAATTTTAATAATCATTTAAAAATTCATTCTTTATATATTTTGATGTAAAACAAATTTGTAATTAAAAATTAAAACAGTTGTAATATAAAAGAAATAAAAAAAGGAAAGAAATTGTAAAAAATTTTAGAATTTAATCAAATATATAAGTAATTACAAGAAAGTTTTTTTATTACTCAAATAGATGATATAAATTTTTTAAAGTAATTAAAAATGGAATATTAGAGATTAATTTAAAGTAAAATACAGTGAGATCTCGCTTAGCTCTATTCGAATTAGCTTTGTTCTCGAATCTTAATGCGAGGCGCTCATTAAGATAAACAATTTTCCATCCCGAAAGAAAAAAAATCAAATATATAATAACGTAATTTATTATTTATAATACATGACTTTTTACAAGAAAGTTGTCTAAAGACATTTCTCTTTGACTACACTTCAAAATTTTGTGAAATTGAGACAGAGAAATATCGTTAAATGAATTTGTAGCGAGCATAGAAGCTGCCGTAACAGGGTAATGCTTTTCAACATACGATGGATGCAGTGATTTCACCTGCTTTCAGTATCTCCCTTATTTCATTGGAGATTGTTGTTCTGTTGCGTCTATTATTTCTTCCTCCCCTAACCAAATCTCCTCTGCAGCTTTCTGCTGTGACATAGAATGCAGCTGCATAAACTTTTCAATAGTTCTGGCTGTGTTGTCTCACCATCTCATCAATGTCGTATTATGTTCCTCCCGCCCCATAATTTTGGCCAGTGGCGAATTTTTGTCAATTAAAGCTCCATTGTACTTGACAAATATCTCAGAGTCGCGTTCGACAAAGCGATTTAAACAAAATTTCTTCTATGTAGATATAAAGGGTCTTTACAAAGAAACGTTCAACGTGTATTAATATAAGCAATTCACCATGTAATATCACGGTGATCCTAGCCATTCGTTTTACTAAACGTTGTTCCTAAAACGAGTCACTTTTTTTTTTTTACATTTTATTTTTCTCTTTATGCCAATCGCTTGTTATACGAGATTACCGTTAAGCAAGGTTTCATTGAAATTACTTTATAAGGCATTTGTTAAATTTATATAAAAACTTTGCGATATTAAATGCAATAAGTGGGTCAATATGAGATTGAAAAAATAAATATTAAAGCACAACTAGTTGTTGTTGCTTTATAATTACTTTATACAGAATGGACAAATTATCACATTAATGTTTAATTAAATGTTAAATTAACAATTAATGAAAATATTGAAATGCTTAATATTTCAATATTTTCTTAACTCTTTTTAATAATACATGTTATTTTTTAGTGATATTTGAAAATTGATTGATTAATATGTTACAAGGAATTATATATATACTTATTCCCAAAAATCTATATTGAAGAATACTCACCCCCCAAAAAAGGTTTCAACAAAGTGTGGGTTCTCATTTCCCATCTGATGAACGCTGCAGGCATAGTTTCTATTTCAAGCGGTTCTGTCGCAGGTGCAGGAATACATTTGCAGCATCAGTAAATTATTAACTGGAGGTGTTTCATCCTATACAATCATAAAATAAAATGCACTTAATTGTACAAATCATTTGTAGAAGAAGACAGCTTGTAGTAATATTATTAAATAAATGTCTTGTAATGATAAGGAAATGTGTTTTGTATGACTCTTGCTTTCTACAATTTTTACTATAAGATTATGTAACAAATGCAGCTATGTATCCTCACAATTTAAGCTTGTTCTAAACATGATAATATTACACAATGATATTAAACGTTACTCGTAATCTGAAGAATGATTATCTTATTTGAGAAATTCTCAAATTAACTTCATTTTTTTCCTTCCTCCAAGATGAGGACTTTAATTTTTGACTACCTCCTATTGCCAAACTCTTCTCCAAAGTGCGCATTTTATAAGTTTCGTTCTTAAAATTTTTACATTCAGGGTGTCTTTTTGCACTAAACCGAAGACTTCTTCAATTTTATTATCGATTCCTTCCTTATCTTCAACCATTTTGAAAATAAGAAAATTAATCACATTGTTCTCCACCAGATGGCGCTATATCATATATCATCCCATAGCGCATGGTAATCATGCCTAGGCACCAAATTTGTGGCAATAGTTGTCGTCTTTCTCAATTTAACGTGAGCAGAAAACTTTAATTAACATTCTGCATAGCTTTTTGAAAGAACAGCATAATGAAAAAAAGAAAGGAATTTTTAACTTTTATCTTTCCACCAAATAGGTCCAAATTTATATATCAAGTTACAATTTAGGTCACAAAAGGGCATACTAAATTAATTTCATTTGATTTATCCCGGTCATATACATAGGATATGGAGTATAAAGACTTTACGGATCACACACTATATATATATAGGAGATAAATTTTCCTGTTTGGTATCGTCTGTAACAAAAGCCAACCAGTGGAATGGAATTATATACATACTATAAGAGACATTAAGAGATAAATTCAAAAAAAGTATCAAAATTCGTCGATAGGAGAGGTTTTGGCACTGCTGACACATATGCAATATAAAATTCATTCACTTTAAGAAGATTATGCAAATTTCCTGCGTGTACGTGACAACAATGTTACTCATTCTTTCTGAATGAGGGAGAGCTAATGTTCAGTCAGCGGTTCTTTCATTGGCTGTAGATTTATGCTTCATATGAGTCCCTACTTTATCTGATCTAGCTTTACTCGTAAAGCTGTTTTACAGCAGAAAACGTAATGCTGCGATAGCTCTTTGGGAATTTGGAAGGCTTCAAAATTCTCGCACAAATTCAATATCTGTTATTCCACTGAAAGCTAGGATTAAAAAATTCGATGAAACTAATAATTAGAGCAGACAATGAAAAAAATCAAGTAAGGCATTATATAATATGTCACGGCATTATATTATAATTAATAATGTCAAGTGTGACATTATATAATAATTAATATAATTGTTACAAATGTCTAAAGTGACAGTTTAAAAATTGCTATAGAGAAGGGCATACACCAGATATAATATCTTGTACTATCTTGTACAATAAAAATATTGTACCTGATTTAATGAATCTAATAAAGGTAAAAGTGTGTATGCATATATGTGTATTGGAGCTCTACAGGACAGATCGTTTGATCTAGAGCTTCGAAATATGACTCAGATATATTTTGAAAGGTGGAAATGTGTATCTCTCATCTATTCTTTTTGAAATCTTAATTAAAATTTTAATCAATTACAAATTAAGTCAAATTTTTAGGTTTTTGCTACATAATGTCTGAAACTAAGTATAAAAATGGTTTTTGTACTATTTGAAAATTTAAAAAAAATAACTTTTTTATTGATATAAATTTTATAATCGTGCAAATTTTTCCTGAATTTTGAATTTTTTTTTATTTTTATTTTTAACAATAGATTACATTGTTGCCGTTCATTTTATTTCCTCCAATACTTAATCGTTTGATTTTCTTCCAGTATTGAAAGTTAAGGAAGAATTATTCCATTTGATATTTGTGTAATTACATGAACAGAAAAGTTTAAAGCCACGAAGAGTAGTTCGAAGTAAGAAAATTAACCAAATAGTTGCTTTTTTCATAATATTATGATACTATGGATTTAACCTCATTAACAAGACAGACTTTTATATGCAAATAACGAAACAGACGCGAAGCTTAAAATAAAATGACCTTAATGCCTGTCAAAATTTCATACTTCAAATGTTTTTCTTCGAGGGAATCATGACATGTCAATATATGCACAAAAGATTCAACTGAAAATGAAACAAATAATATTGATAGTGAATTAGTTGGTCGTCAAGAGCAACTAATGATTAATCAAAGTTTATTTGATGTTCGTTTGATACCGCGAGTCATTCATATCTAAATACTCATTTTTTATTACTGAAATATTAATGAAGTGCTGTACGGGCTATATTGAAAGGTTAATTACTGACCCATTTTTGACTCTGACAATGTCAAAATCTCTCTAAATGGCGAATTATGTTATTTCTTTTTGAAAAATTTGTTCTCCCCATATATTCCACACTCTGCAGAAAAAAAATTGATTTCTATTCCTCCGTTCAATAGAACTAAAATCAAATTATATGTATTCTGAATGTACATATAATCTGAGTTGGCATATTTCTCCTTGGTCATGAGTTCTTGTTTAGTTAAACCAGACCAAACATGATAAATAAATATAATGATAAATAGCAACAACATTGTATAGAAGCACTTTGTTATTAATAGCCGCCTTTCGCGATCAGTTAGTTTTCCGAGATTAATTCTCCTAAAATTTTCTGTTAAATAACTTGTGTAACTTATTAACTAAGTATTTTTAAATTACAGATTTTTAATAACATATATAACAGGTAATACTATTGAAAATTTTACCCTGTCCTCTATATTATGCAATGTATCTTGCTAATTTTCTGTGTTTCTCCTAAGATTTAAGAATTTAATTTAAGAAACAAAAGTAGTTAAATTTCAGCAAATATAAAAACTTTCCTGCTGAAACTAAACCCATTTAATTAAAATTCAACAACAAAAAACAGACTCAATCAGCACCTAATTTTTTTTCGTGTTACAGAATATTTTTTAACAATTTATGTAATAACTCAAGGAATTATTCAATTAAAAAAATTTCTGACTCAACAAAAAATTCAGTACATTCACAATCCAAGCAATTTTCAAACATAAGAATTATTTATATATTTTAATGCAACCAATTATATTATGTTAAAGGGCAACAATGCTTAAAAATCGAAACGATGTAAAAGATTTGTATCATTATTTAATTGTGCAGTTACAGCTTGATTGTAAATACAATAAACTACAGAAAGTATATTAAAAAACATAATTAAAATAGAAGTTATAGAAAACTTATTATGGAAAAATAAGCCGTTAAATCCACACATTCATTATCAACAACGGAAGAAAAATTCAAGATGAAATACTTGTACCAAGAATAGAAACGATTTCAGTTATTTTACAATTGTAAAGAAATTTTACATATGAACTTAGAAATATTTTTAAAATTTAATTTAAAAGAGTCAAAAACTTTGTACAACAATTAAATTGCATCACTTAAAAGATATTTTTAGAATTTTCATAAGATGCAAAATCTCATTTTTGTATTGTAATATTTTCTAAATTTTTCGAGAAAAAATATCTAATATAAGAAAATATTAATTAATTAGATTTAATTAATTAAAATAATAGTTAAAAAGTTTTATTCCAAAATATATATCTGCCAAATTTACTAGTTTTATATTTAACGATCTCTCATATATCATCAGCACGTATACCCACAAATCTATACTATTAGTAGATGTATCATAATATCGCTAAAAATTATTATATTTTAATATTGTTAAACAATTTTATTCATATTCCCTTATTTCATGGCTGTAACGATACAATTTTGTAATCTATTTATAATCACATCCTGATGTGCTAGAATATTTAACTATTGACTCTAAGTTATTTTAATATTTTCACGCTTGAATCAGCAATGAACCAATAAATATAATTATATTTGAAATTCGTAAACATGGTACAACTTAATAATGAATATAAGAACAACTGATTTTACATTGTGCAATATTTATTATAATAAATTATTAAAGAAAAAAAGGACAACAAAGATTGAATTTTTAAAAAATCTGCTTTTTAATGCAAAAATACAAATGTGTTTTTAAAAGCTGTTGTTAGTATATTTATTAAAATTTCTTTCTTGGGGCTAAATTTCCATTCTATAATTGAACTCATTTCTTATAATTAGTATATCAATTATGCAACAGAAGTAATGAAATAAATAATAAAACTCGAATTTAAAAGATTTAAATGTGAATATTTAGCGACAGAAATTTCCCAAGGTGATTACAAGAAAAAGGAAATATTAAAACAACATTTATAACTTCATTATTCAGTTTTCAAATGATTAACAATAATTCTATAAAAATATCACTATTTGTTTTAATAAATTAAAAAAAGAAAATCCTAAAATACTCTAAAGAAATCACGAGAAAGTATTCTTTTCAGACTAATGATGTTTAGAGATCATTTTCCTAATTGAATCTATTTCTCATTAAAAAAGTTTAATTATATATCATGTTTTTAACATATTTAAAAGTAGGTTAAAAGAACACAAACCTTTTCTTCCTCAAAATAAATCCTTGATAAAATGATACTTCAAAGAATAACATTCTGAAAAAAAATTTCATCAAATGATTGTTCAAAATCCTCACTACAAAAACAAGCTAAAGTTCTAAACCACAAAATTATACGAATAATTTACCAAACGATTATAATAGAAATTGCCAACATAGCAAACGAAAAGTAAAATGCTTTCGTTATTTATCGTCTGCTTTTTTTTCTCGTTTTCTTTTAAACTATTTTTAATGCAAATACTTGTGTGGAATATTTTGTTCAAGAGCCAAACTAGACCAAGATGAATTACGATTAAATTCAGCAGAAAATGCAAGTAAAAGTGGGAAAAAGATACATGCAAAGTATTTAAATAAGAAAAGTAATTAAATGATTAGATGAAAGAGTTTTAATTGGTTCGTGAAGCAGAAATATAGAGAGATAATTAAGTACATCTCAATAATTTTTAAGTATTTTTTTATGCTTTATAAACGTTGTTAGTATAATTGAATTTGTTATTTTTATCTAATTTGCGATTATTTCTTCTAAGATTTTTTTAAAATAATTAATTAGATGGAAACAAGATTCATTATTACAGTACTTATATTATTTTAGCGATTTTATTCAAAAAAAGTATTGCAAATTTCACAGATTTCTTCTTAATTTCTTTGTTTTAAGAATCTTTTTGCAACATTAAATTGAGAAAATTATACTTTGTTACTCTAAGACAGGAAAAATATTTTTTTTCTACTAAGCGGTTTGTATGAAAATAAATTGTTGAAAAAAATTCCATTTTTTTTTTCCACTCTAATATCCATAATTATATTCTGTCATTAGCATGAAAATTTGTGATCACACTAGAGGTAATATAATAAAATAATGAAGTTAAATATCTTACAGAGTTATAAATAATTGGTGTATGTATATGGTGCCAGAGCTTTCATTGAATAAATCTAAATGCAATTGCGCCGTTCCAATTCTATTATGTGGTTTTAATTATCTAGGATCTAACATCTAAAATCTATTTCTAGATTTCAATGAATCGGAGATATCATAAAACACGGAATGACATTTATTGACGAACACGAATATTGACCCCTCATGATCCAGAAACTACTGCAATATTAATATTTTAATAAAAAAAAAGAGATGATTTGAGATTAATCCTTTGCCTAAAATAAAAATAGACTTTCCTTTGCATATTAACTAACTCAATAGATGGCTCTGAGACCCTCCAATAATTTTACCTTGAATGGCGTTAGCAGAAACAGTTTAGAGCGCATAAAACAAGAATGAACAAGATGGGACACCTTTTGTAAAAAATTTTTACCTGTTGCTGGTATGTCCTTTCCTTTTTGTTTTCATAATTGGTTATGAGAGTTATTATATAGTTTATTTTCTGTTATTGTATTTTTGCTTATTGGCGGTCATATTCTTTTAATTCTTTATTGTTTTGTTTCTTTTTCTGTAAAAATGGTGTATCTCTTAGACCTTAATTTCAGGGGATTTTCGGGTCACGAGGGGTCAATACTTTTGGACAAAAATCTGATTCCTCACAGAAAAAATCCCTTATTTTGAATCCCTGCCTGAGGGTGACCCTTGAGAAAGTCTTCAGGTCGGATTCTTATTTTATTTGGTTTAATTTTGATTCTATTTTTCCTTTTAACTTGGTTTTTATAACTAATTCTCTAGATTCATCTGTGTTTTAGTAGCAGCTGCATTTGCGCTCTCTAAATACAATGGTGTTTTTTTCTGTTTTTTACTTTTTTTAGTTTTTAATTTGATTTAGAAATAATTTTTTAGTTTCTATTCCAAAATAATTTTAATTTTAGACTGTTTCAATAATAGGTTTTAATTTCATAATGCTTATATTTTTGGTTACTTATATATATATATATATATATATATATATATATATATATAGAGAGAGAGAGAGAGAGAGAGAGAGAGAGTTGAGCAGTTTAGTGGCCGAAATTTAAAACTTCCAATTTATTTCAGCCTGGAAGCAGATTATGTACAAGAAGCGATGTTGAAACTGACGTCCATTCACATCGCGGCACAAGGACAAAAAACAGAGAGAAATTTGTCCCTTCAATGATTTTAATATGAGATTTTTACAAGGATTTCCTTGACACATGTAGTCTTAGAAAAGGAGATTTTAGATATCATTAAAATAATGTGCTAAGCATTAAGGATTTTTTTCCCAGAACTTGAGAAAATGCAAAAGTCGTCATTTTTATTCAGCGCGTGTATAATTAATTAAATAAATTAAAGCGGAATTGGATCAGGAAATAAGAGAAGATGTTAGATTGAAAATATGAGCTAAATTAGTATAGAAATTTGGAAATTAATTAGGATTTAAATTAAGTTTTTAAAATATCATTACATATATATATAATTATCTGTTTACGCGAGGAAAGGGAAAAGTTGATGTCACATCTCAAGTGCTTAAATACGACCAATATTTCCGACAAATAAGTTGGATGCTAAGGGCCGCTACTAATGATTATATAAATATACACTGGAACAAATCAATGGACTTTTATGCATAATTATGCGAATATCATCTAACCAAGCAGCCAGCACCACACATGTTTTAAGAAGCAAAAGCCAGCATCTTTAAAATAAGCCACCATTTCCAACCAAACCCCTCGCAAAAAAAAGACGAAAGGACAGGAAAATTCATTTAAAACCACCCCTTCACAATCAGAGAGCGAACGAAATTTCAGAAGAAGCAGATAGATGGAAACGAAAGCCCCCAGACCCATTCACGAGTCAGCATTTTCCAGTCGTCGTTCCTAATTGGAGCGGATTGAACACCGGCATTAACTTGAAAAGTCTCTCTGAAGAAGAAGCAAAAGAGGAAGGCTTGCATTTTAACAGTGCTTGCCACTTACGCATTCGGCAGAACGGGAGGGTAAAAAATTGTATACATTTCGAACGGGAGCCTCCTGGATGTCCATTACGCTTAACATCGGCCTCTTTATCGTCGGAGGAGAGCCCTCTTTTATTTGGAGATAACTCTTTGGAGGAAGGAAATTTTGAAAAGTCCTGCTGGCGGAAAGAAAGATACAAAAATCTTACTAGGAGGGAAAATGGAGAAAGGTAAACCGTGGCTTAGTTAGTGTACATTGGATTTTTTTTCTTTGTTAGACTTTTATCCAACAAACCACAAAATACTAATCTCCCTTGTTCTGTACTTCGCCAAAAATATTCAGGATAATTTCATTAATTTTTTTTTATCTACTGATTTGATTTACTAATCTGGTTTGGAAGATTTAGTTTTATATGATATATAAAAAATAGAGAATTTTAGTTGTTTAAGATTATTTCAATAATGTTGATCCTTTAAACCTTTATACCCCGATGATACTTAAAAGTAATACTTTAATCAGCTTGTATTTTCGTAATATGGCCGTTTTTTCTTAATGTTATTCAGAAGTATACGTAAAATGATAAGGCAGCACCCGTAGGTGGGTAGCAGAGAGTAGAAACTAAAACTTTTAATTAGTAATAAGTAATTTTAATTAGAACAGTTTTTTTTCTTCTTTCTTAGGAATATTCTTAATCAAAACAAACGATTCAAAAATAAAATTCAAAAAATGCTTATAAATTGATTCGATAAATAATGGATTACTGTTAGTAATAATTTGCTTGTAAATTGAATCGGAAAAAATAATGGATTGCTATAAGTAATAATTTTCTTGTAAATTGATTCGAGAAATAATGGATTGCTACTAGTAATAATTTTTAGGAGAAAGGCTGGAGGCCCAATCATCAATCAGAAAGGGTAGCTAATTTATTAGGTTTCTATTATAAATTCACTATCTGCGGTTTAAAAATTACCACTGTATCCAACACAGACATTAGTCTTCATTGGTAGCCAACTCTTGCATTAATCTCTTTTGGTAGCTAACACTTGAATTCACTTCTATTGGTAACCAACACTGGCATTAACTATTATTGATAGTCAACACTTGCATTAACTTCCATTGGTAACCAACACTGGCATTAACTATTATTGATAGTCAACACTTGTATTAACTTCCATTGGTAACCAACACTGGCATTAACTATTATTGATAGTCAACACTTGCATTAACTTCTATTGGTAACCAACACTGGCATTAACTATTATTGATGGTCAACACTTGCATCGACTTTTATTGATAACCAACATCTGCATTAACTATTATTAATGATCAACACTTGCATTAACTTTTATTATAGGCCAACACTTTCATCCTACAGGATGCTACTCATTGTAAATGTTAATGGAGCTTCTAATAACAATGCTAAACTTAGAATATTTTGGATGATGGAGACTGTTATATAAAAATAATAATCTATCGCATCTGTAGTTATTCTCTTTCACTCTTACTTTTTATTGCTTGATTATGAATATATTCCTTCCTTCCTTCCTCAGTGACATGACAGCCCCGGATAGACCCTGGCCTTATCAAGAATTTTCTTCATCCTCTCTTCACTTGGCCATGTTCTTTCAGTTAATCACTCTTAAAATGGCGAAATCCCCTTCCAGGCAATCATCCCATCTGATATTGGGTCGGCCACTCCAGGAATATTTTCTGTTCCTCCCTGTTCTATTCTCTCCCTGTTTATTCTGATAATGTGGCCAGCCCATTTAATCCTTTGGTTTTTTATGTATTTCACGACGTTGGATTCCTTGTAGGAACGGTAAAGTTCTAAATTTGAGTGTCTGGACCAAATTCCATCAACTTGTATTCCTCCAAAAATAGCTCTTAATATCTGTCACTCAAAGATACCAAGGGCATTTTCATCTTTTTGTGTCATTGTCCAGGTTTCTGAAGAGTATGTGAGTATAGGTCTGATTAGACATTCATAAAATTAATAAAATTGTTTTTCTTTTAATTAAATTTGATTTTAAACATTTCTTTAATCTGTGAAAACATCTATTGGCAGCTTTAATTCTCCTCTGTACTTCAGGTGTGATATTGCTATTAATGTTAATCTCAGAGCCCAGATATATAAAGCTATCAACTTTCTCAAATTTATAAGTACCTATTTGCAGGTGAGTGGCAGAGTCTGTTGCCCTTGTGCATTGCATGTATTTAGTTTTTTTCCTGGTTTCTTGTAAAGTGCATTTTACCTGCCTCTTTTTCCAGGGCCAGAAATGCCTGTTTCAGATCAGAAGGTGTTCTTGCAATGGAATATATTCCTTATCTTTATGAAAATTTTGGAATCAGTTTTAAAGTAAACGAGTTTTATAATTTATTAAGGGAGAAAAATTTGCATGAAATAATATGCCGAAGAAAAATAGTTATTGAACCTTGAAGATAAACATACATATATTAATGGTAAAATTCCAACCTTCAAAAAATAACATGATTATCTCTTCTAGTATACCATTATATAAATCAGCTGTCAAACAGCTTATTACCTCAAAATAAATATTTATGAAATCATATATCTATAACAATGTTGGCGATTACGATATAAAATCTTTCCTTAAATAAAATTGTACAAATAAAGACACTTAGGATGAAATTTCATTGAATTAGTTATATTAGAAGGTCTTTTTCCGAATTTTATTCAATATATCAAATAACACCCTTTCCTATTTTCTTTTTCGCCTTTTAAACGAAATTCCTAAGAAAATGGCACTAAGCACTTTAGATATATTCGTAAAAGCTTTCAACAGTTTACATGGAAAGACTTGAAATTAATTTTTATGCTGTATAAATTGAATTTTTGGATTTATCGTCATTTATCACCAATGTTTATTCTCTAATAAGCTAAAACTTTGTTTTGGAGGCTTTTGTTTTGCTTCTAGTGGCGCTTGTTTTATATGATTAGCCTAAAAATGTTTTCTCGGATTTACAATCTCTGCTTATTAAAGTTAAGATGAAGTTGCTGGGATAGTTAAGCTTTTCGGATTAGGAGATAGCTATATCATTAAAGAAAGACAACAGGAATCTTCTTTATTTTTGGCGAATATCTCTTTCAAATTATTTTATTTAGAAATGAACTAAATTGTTTATATCGCATATAGCAATTTCTTTTCAAATTTAGTTAAAAATTATTTCTTAATTAAAATTAAAAAAGGAAAAAATCTAACATTATTCTTAAAACAAGTCAGACATTCGCGAATTCGTTACTCTAAGTTATCACAGTGCAATATATCTATGTTATTAACATCTTAACACTAAAACTACCGATGTTAAATATATATCCAGTTTTACCACACCTTTCAAACCGACGAGTTTTTGATCATCATGGCTTTTATTGTAATTTTTTGGTTTAGTTTATGTAAATAAAAGAATATAATTTAACAAAAACAACATTTAATATAATAATTCATTAATTATTAATTTTAAAAAAATCCAAAAAAAGAGAGTATTTGCATTTATAGGATATCCAGTTAGAGTTTTTAATTCTAAACTGAATCATAATCGGAATTAAATAGATTTCATTGTAATGGATACCGAAAACTTAGGATCGATCAGCATAATTTCATATGAAAAATGTAATTCAAAATTTTCCAGGAAATGTCGAAAAGAGAAGTATATCTGCATGTAAATATGTATTGATGTCCCTCATTGCACAGATTATCCATAAAATATTATAAACTTTGAAAATTGCTAAAGCCGTCATTTTGTCGGGTCTTGGGATAAATAGATGTAGATCAAACTGATTATAGAAGTTTAAATGACTGGCTGGAAATTGAATAGGAATATGTAATTGTTCTTATATTTCATTAAAAGTAGTCATAAAGTTCTTGAACAATACATAAATTATATCAAATTTTTAAGCATGAAATTTGAAAACCATCAAAATTACGGTCTAGGTAGTTAGTTCTATTGTTAAATGTATAAAATATATCCCATGCATAGAGATAATCTTTACTGTTTTTGATCTACTGAAATAAAGCACAGGGTGGTTATAATTAAAGTTCCACTTTGAAATGGTCGTGAAAGGAAAACCACTGGACCAAATATTCTCAAACTTGATGAAAGTTTAAAGAAGGTTCATGGGAATTTCTTTTCTGCCAAAAATATTCACCACCAAGGAGGAAATGGTGCTGTATGCAATATCGTTAAGCAAAATATGACGTGAAAATGTGTTTAATCATTTCTGAAACGTATTACAAAGCGTGCTCAATGTGGCATCCACCATTTTCTGAAAGCAAATTAAATCGCTTTACTGCATTCTCAACAGAAGATCTTAGCATATCAGGAGGAATGCCACGCATATATCACTGTATAGGATCTTTCAGTTTCCCCAAATTATAAAGAATATCACCATTAACAGTGCTTTTGAGATAACACACATTGAACATGATTTGTAACACGTTTCAGAAACGATTAAACCCTTTTTAAGCCGATGTCTTGATACCAAATTAATGATTATACAAATTTTACGTGAATGCTTACAATTATATATATATAGATACTTAATTTTCAACAAAATGTTACATTGCTGCTTTGAAACTCAAACCGTTTGCATTGTTTCATCAAATATATAATCACATGATTTTTTTTCCTTCCATTTTTGAAAGCCAAGAAAGAAGATTTTTTTTATCTGTTTAATTTGCTTACATGATGATTAAAAAAGTGAAGTTGCAGCACTGTAAAAGTTAAAAGACAGATAGAAATGACAACTATGTTTTTATAGCAATGTGATGTCACTGGAATTGATTCTATTAGGAACATTAATGTACAAAATAAACAATAATGTAACAAAATTAAAATAATACGACTTTAATGTCTACTACAATTTGGTACTTGATTTTCTTTTTTCACAAAATCATATACATGAAACCTATGAGAGTTAAATGAAATGAAATAAAACTAAAATTCCCGGTCAATCAACTGAAAGGCATACTATAAAATAGTAATAAATAAAATGCTTTTTTGTGTATTTAAATGCAGAAGAAATAAAATTCATCTTGTAAACAAAATTAGGGAAACTTAAGTAAGAATATTTACACGATTTTGACGCTCTTTAGTTAGCATTTGGATTCGGCTTATTAGAATAATTAATTTGCTGGACAGAAAGATCGTTGGGGTTTATGGCTGTAAAGGACAAAACAATTTTGCATATGTTTATTATTATAAAAATAAGATGATTCATTTTGCATGATATTTTTACGCAATGCATGGAAATCTGTCCTATAATTTTTTTTATTCCTGCCAGATTTGCTCTTCCCAGTAAGGTGAGAGCTTAGTTTCTGCAAAAATTGCTATCTCTCAGTAGCAATAATAAATAGTATATTTTTACTTTTATGGTCTCCTTGATAAATAGCCCCAAAAATACAATATGACCTCAACAAAGTAATTAATGTAATCTGATCGTTTTAAAATCTGAAAATTTCCATTTGAATCCGGAAATGCAACTATTTTGGGGAAATCTCTGCACTTTGGAACTTGTTGATCTCTGCGTAATATGAATACCGCCAAATACGCCAATTATCTTGGATTAATCTGAATACCGCCAAATAAAACAATTACTTTGGCGTAATCTGAAAACTGCGAAGTAAAACTCGGGTGTGCAACCACCTTGTCATTTTTATATATTATGCATTATCTTGGCGATCTTGCCGAAACCTTTTACATTTCATATATTACTAGCCGCCTTTGGCGACCAGCCGGTTCGATAATCTTAATGTTTGTTAAAATTTTAATAATTAAATATTTTATGCAATTCCTACTTTAATAGCTTCTTCATCAAAATATTTTAAAACTTCAAATTTTGATAGACATATAATTCACTCATAATATTATAAAGGCCTTCAGTCACAACGTAATTTGTATCTCTCTAATTTTCTGTTAGCTCCCGTAGAATTTATGCTTTAAATTAAAGTGGAAAGGATGAATCTGCAATTAATATAATACTTTTTTACTGAAACAAAGCACTTTTTTATAATATGATTACTGAAAACAGAGTCACTGAGCGTTTAAACTTTATGGGCACTAAAGAATATCTTTCTTAATTGATGTAATATTTCAAGAATTTGTCAACAAAATTTTCTCAGATTCATCATGAGCAGATCGATTAATTAACAATGTTTAATTTTAAATGCATCAAACACTAAGAAAATAAACAGAATCGTTTAAAATAATCGGTTGAAAACGGTGTACTTAAAACTATAAGCATATACAAAAAAAATATATAACAAACATAAATACAATTTAATTACAATAGCATACAACTAACGTAAAAATGATTTAAACCAAGGCCGCATCCGTTGTCAACAATCAGAACACAATGCGGATGCGTGAATTTTCAACGCTAGTTACGGTAACGCAAATGCGTGAATTTTTCTACGCAAGTTGGGGTAACGCTATGCGGATTAGAAATTCTTAATTTCCTTTATTCTGTTTTATTTTAATTCAAAAGTACTTAAGAATGAATCTGAAAGATCGATTAATCAACAATGTTTAATTTTAAATGCATCAAACATTAAGAAAATAAACAGAATCGTTTGAAATAATCAGCTGAAAAATCTTAAGCCTAGCCTTATTAACGTGGGGTAAAAAACTGAAACTTTACTCATTTGGCGGTGGGGAAAATGAAAATTTTTTTTTGGCGGGAAAGTTAGTTTTTAATTAATTATTAAAATTCAAAAAAGGGACCCCAGGTGCACATTCCCGACCTCCAAGGTATACATGTACCAAATTTGGTAGCTGTAGGTCCAACGATCTGGCCTGTATAGCGCCAACACACGCACACACACACACATTGAGCTTTATATAAGTCTAGATAGATGGAGTCTGACGCTCTTAGCTAAATCCGAAAATTGCCAAGTAAATAAATTATCTTGGTGTAACCTGGAGGTTTTGGCTAAGTAATCCCGTGAGCCGTAAAAATAAACAAATAACTGATAAATCAACATTTATGAATTTGGTAATAATCTAAATAAGTAAAGAGTATATTGATGACTATTACCTCACTTCTAAATCATTAAAAATGAATATATATTTCCAATGAAAAAAAGCTCTAAACACCGGAAAGAATCATATGGTGTTTGAGTCAAGAAATGTATTGCTGAAAAATTAAAAAATATTTAATTTAATCACCGGTCTAATTAGGAATAATCTGTAAAATATTTTAGTACATGAACATTTTGAAGAAAAAAAATTGTGCTGCAATTCTGAGACAAAACCCGTTATTTTTAAATATTTGAATGTCATTATTTTAGGCCGATCAAAAGCCACTTTAACGAAACCAAATTTTATTTGTTTCGAGGATCTTATTCTAGATTGTCAGCAAAAGAGTCTAAAACTGTTTTAAAAAAAAGTAATATTAAAAAGCAGTAAATTTATTGACTCAAACAACATAAAATATAGTTTTTATATT
Source organism: Argiope bruennichi (assembly GCF_947563725.1). Taxonomy (NCBI): domain Eukaryota; kingdom Metazoa; phylum Arthropoda; class Arachnida; order Araneae; family Araneidae; genus Argiope; species Argiope bruennichi. The sequence continues at coordinate 58,404,483 of NC_079158.1, forward strand.
ATTTAAAACCTGTCATCTAGAAATAATCCTACATATCTTCAACAGGTTAGAACGTGTTGGAGTAGGCATAGGATAAATGCCCTATATGTTCTTAAACTACAAGCTAAAGCAAAAACTACAGCTATATATGCAATAAAACTAAAATTTATTTAAATAGTATATAATGTAAAATATTATATTAAATAAGATAGAAGAAGCCAAAAATATCAATCGAAAACCAGTCCGCCGTAATAAATCATCACTGTTTTGTTATATTATCGTTAAATATCGCAAACCCGTTCTACGAAAACTTATTTTATATATAAAATAAAGAGATTCCTTTTCGAAAGTTAGAAAAATATAATGCGAGGCACATTCGATTTCTTATACTCATTGACAAATTTTTAAAAAATTTCTTAAACCATTGAAACCAAACCTGCCATTACATATTATCTGCGCTTTAAATCTTAAGTTCAAAAAGTTAAAACACACATCTTCCAATTTCTGCACAATCTGTCAGGTGTTACATCTCCTTCAAATTCAATTTTCAGAAGGAAAAAAAAACTTCTTTCGTTCAATTACTTTTTTTTCTTTCTTTTCGATGATAAAAGAAATTTAAGGGAAAAAAAACCTTGACACATAAGAACCACGAATCTGGGTCGAAGGTTGAAATGAAACACAGCACCCAATTTTCTTCTTCAATCCCCATCCCCCTTTTTTTTCTTCCCCCTCCCCCGAATCTATATCCTAATACAGCCAATAACTCTCTCCCATCTCTTCTTCCACCCCCACCCCTTTACCCACACAGAAATTGGAACTAGGGGCTTTGATAGATTTCTTCCGGGTAGAAGAATAAGTGGTTTTATATCTCAAACAAAATTTAAGAATTACGTGATTAAAAAGTTCATTTGTCAGTATCGTATGTATCTTAAGAATCACATATATTTATTATTAATCGAACTAGCCGCCTCTGGCGACCAGCTTGTTCACCAGTTTACTGACTTATTGTATCTAAAACTATTTATATTAAATGCACTTTCTTTATACGATAAGATTGAAAAATGATGAATTTAATTTATTATTAAATGCATACATTAATTATTAAATTATTGCAGTTTCAAGATAAAATCTATATATATAATAAATTAAAAGCGGAAATTAAAATTCGACTTGCGTTGAATTGATGTTCGAAGAAGGCAATGTTTTACTCTTAATTTTAACACTGAAAAAGGAGCGATTGAATGTTTTGATGGATGAATTTGAATTTCTACATAACATTAAAAACATTGTTTTAGATTATGTATCGCATTAAATTCAAAAATATATTTAAAACTAAGAAAGAAATTGCTCGGAAATGAAACTGATGTAATTAAAAATATAATTTTTTTAGGTTTTAAGAAAATGCAAAAATCACGTTTTTTTAAAGAATGGTTTTTGAGGATAGGAATATCAATTGTCATAAGCAAGCACTTTCGACAAATAGAGAATATTTTCTGACTGCAGTAAATAAGCTCACTTCTACGACTCACGCCTAAACTTCAGGGCATTATCTAATTATATAATTCCTTTTTCTTCATTAAAACTATTTTATCGCTCAATTAAAACTTCTGTTTAATGATTTTTTTTCCTATTATCTGGATTTCTTTTAGATTTTCTTTCCTCTGATAAAATGGTGGTTTCGGCGATCTCTCTTCCAAGCATTTCTTATAATTCTTTACAGGTCTGTTAATTAGTTAAGCGAAGTGTTAAATTATTTGCAACTGTTTCAGTCAAATTTTACTATTTTATGCTTCAAAAGCATTTATTGAAAAGTCTGACAAGTTCGCGTACGGAATTTGTTTTCAAGGACTGTTGCCATTCAATAGTAAGTAATAACAACGACTTCTGTATCATGAATGTTAGCGTTTTTTATACATAGTGATTAAAAATGTTGTTTCTGCATGCTTTGTCTGATCAGAATAAACACTTTGTGGGTAAAGTCAGTTTAAAATTAAACTGGCGGTTCTCAGACACTCGTAGCTCAATTTCTACTGAACGGATACCAATAAAACTTCATATATTTGTTTCTTAGACATTAGAACCAAAGTTTCCGTCGAAAAAGTAGTTTGAAATTTTTTCAATTGATGGCGCTGTACCCTTAAAACATATACTTATGAGTAGTTCATTTAATTTTGTTATAAAAGCAATATGTATGACTCGAATAAATCATTCGCCCGCTGTGAATATGCCGCTGATCAAGAAAGGGAGCGCTCTTACCACTGTTTTATCAGAATGCGAGCAATGCTTCAGAAGCACTCCGTGCTAATTGATGAATGAAAAACTTAAGTAAAAGATCCATGACAGTAATGACAGGCATGATGCGAAAGCTTAAAGAAACCGTTTCTCTAGATGTTGTACCGGGAAAAGAAAAACGTGCTTAGTAATCCGACAAGTGAGGAGGAAGTTGCCATGTCTACACTTGAAGCATTGCAAGTTTTTCAAATACAATTGTAAGTAGTTGCTTATTATAGCATGAGCATTGGACATTGAACCGGGTGCAAAATTTTACTCAAATTCGTAAGCTGTACGCTTACAAGATACATTACATGCAACAATTGGAACTGCAAGATTGGAACTGCAACAATTGGAACTGCAACGGCTAAAGCCTTGCAATTTCTGGAGAGGATGCAAGTGGATGAGTATTAGTCATCGAATATCTAATGGATAGACAGTTCATTTTCTCTTAGACAGCGCCATGAGCATACAGAAATGATGCAAGTGGGGTTTAGCCAGTCCTCATGTTTCGCAACAACAGCCGCTGTATTCCCTATCTATTATTGTTCCCTATCTACTGTCGTTCTGGCACATCGTCAAGGCATACTGTGGATTCACGGCGCATTTCATAGCTGCATCTTACTTGTCCGTGGAAATCACTGAGAACGGGTTTCGTTAAGTCTACAGTCACCAATGACCGTTACAGCATATTTTTGGGGAATCATGTCGTCTCTGTGTTAAAGCAAAGAGGATGTTTGGCCACCACAATGTTAATCCAAGAAGTGTAAAGAACGGGTGTCAAGTAGCTCTTAATATCTGAACCATTGGTCATTTACCCCCTTGGTCCTCTATTTTTTAGGGATATCGCAAAATCTTTACGCATCTTCCAATCTCAACAGCTGGACAAATTTCGCCTGTTTGATTAGTGAACTAATCAAAATTTCTTATCCTTACTGTGAAAGTATAATCTAAAATAGCACGCTTTCATTTAGTGTGATAATCGTAGTTTCAAACGTAAGCCAACTCCGCCCTGCAGTAGCATCCGGGGTTCTTGCATGACAGTTATCACATTAGCACTGTGATGAGAAATATGATTGAGTTTGATTGGCCATCACTGCATATGGTACACCTCCTGCCTTAGGAAATATGTCCTACCATAGAAACGGAAGTGTTATCCTCCAAGTAGGTGAGACTCAAAAGACGAACTCCATTTCCATTTGTGAGATTTCTCTGTAGGGACATTTTGGATAATAAGATAAAGATTATCAAAATTGTGTGACATTACTAAATTAATATTATGCATATCAAGAGCGAACAGCCTTTCAAGAAAAGCAGTTAGCATTTATTACATAGATTAATTATGTATATAATAGAATATTTTGTGCAAGAAACATTGATTTTGCTATTGCTCCCTATTTACTATTTTACAATTATTAAATATTTTTTTTAACTTTCTCGTAAACGTAGTATAGCGAAAGTATGCTAATCGTCGGAAAATCCGAACACAAGATTTTGACGATTCTCCACGTTTCAGACATCCCCGTGTTCAAAAAACGCATTTTTGGATGTCCGTCCACCTGTCCGTCTGTGGAAAAGATAACTCAAAATATTTTGAGCTAGATGGACGAAATTTGGTATATGGCCTTTCAATGAAATTTGAAGATTTCCATCAAATTTTGAACAAAGTCTGTCGGTCCGACGATTCAAATATATGTTAGCACGATAATTACAAAACGAAAGGAGCTAGATGGATGAAATTCGGTACACATATTTAACATCTATAATGCAGACGCCTATCAAAGTTTAAGAGAAATTCACTTAGGGGGTTGACTGTCTGTTGGTCGTACTTTCAGAAGCATGTAAACGCGATAACTCAAAAACACAATGACTTAAATATATCAAATTTAGTATGGGATTTTGTAACTACACATATATAGTTTTGTATCAAATTTTTGTTTCAATCGGTTGAGAAAAAAGCTTCTCAACCGATTCTTGTTGTTTCTAATGGCACTTGTCATGGACAAGCCCACAGGCCTTAGAAGTCAGTGATTTTAAGCCAAGGGTGCGTCTCTTGTTTTACAATAACGCCATCTAGGGCGAAGAGTACGGTTTATTTATACACACCTCCCAACCCTTTTTAAGGGGCGGACTTCATTCATCCATCCACAGATCGTAATTTAGACCTCAATCAGAGAACAATCACCCTGATCCAGTACCCCAGGTGGTATTACTCCCGACATGGAGGACTTTGAGATTACAACAGATTTATACGTGCACTAGCCACCACACACACGGAGAATCTTTGGCCGGCGGGGTTCAAACTCGCAACCCAACGGAAGCGAATCCAACGCCCTACCAACCAGGCTATCACGGCCCAAAGCACTTCTAAAACACAAATTCGATTTTCGGATATTATTAACCGCATGTCGGGGATGAATCGCCAAATAACTCGCCAAGGATGACATGATAGAATCAGTAAAAATGCTATGTGTGAACGAATAGTTTAATATTAAGGTCAAAGTTTAATATTAATAAGACTATTGTACTCCAATTCCATGGAAGACATTTCCTGGGATAAAATTTATATTAGAGAATATGCAAGAAAGTTTGGGAGAGTATATTCCCGCTGGTTTAATTTCTGATAAACTCTCACTCATTCGTCCATGTTGTCCCAACCAGATTATTGAAACACTGCTGCTTTCATGAATTCAACTACCTCAATAAAAACTGTACAAATAGCATTTTTCTTGTACAAACTAGAAACTTTTCTGGTGTTTCTGGGACTTTCCGTGTACACATACATTAGCAACACTTAACTTCCGTTCTCTAATCAATAAATATATTCACAAAATCCGGCAAACACTCACAGGCACGATAGTACCATAAATCCCACTAACAAATTCATATGAGGCGAAAATTTTTCAGGATTAAATCTTTCTTTCGTTCCTATAATGTTACTCACCGGATGTGAGGCCCTGAATTAGTTAAGTTTTTACCCAGCACCCTCTGATAGGTGCGCCTCAGGAACTGCTTAAACAACTTGCAGGGGACAGCGGGATTTAATTATATGCCACGGATTTGTCGCCGAGACATACATAATGTATCGTGACCACTTCCATGCTTACACTTAGTCGCTAGCAACCTGCAACCTTCCCGCTGTGCGTAGAGTGAAGGCCAAAGTGGTTTGAGTCAGAATTGATTTAGCGGGATTAAGTAGCTGCTTAGATGACTCAGTTTGCAGTGGATGTTTTACAGAATAAGTTTTCACAACTAAAAAGTTGTTTTATGGATATTTCGAAAATATGTGTGAAATTGTCTGTTAAAATGGTTTTGTCTAGAATGCAATGAAATGACTTAGGTGTTTTTTTATATAATGAGATTAAATATAAGAAACCAGCAGGAACGGTCTCCCTGAAACTTTCTCTCGTACTCTGTAATAAATTTATCATTCCAGAAAACGCCTTACATGGCATTGACTTACAATAGTTACGAAATATAAACTTTTGGCGTGAATTTAGCATTTTTACTGAATTTACGTCATCCTTGGCGAGTTATTTGGCGATATATCCCTAGCATACGTAAATAGCATCCAAAAATCGAATTTCTGTTTTTAGGCACGTTTTCCTCACCCGATTGACACAAAAATGTAACACAAAACTGCACTTGAAGTCACAAAATCTCGTACCAAATTTAATATATTTAAGCCCCTGCATTTTTGAATTATCGCTTTTGCATATTTCTAAAAGCACAGATCTACTGACAGTAGACCCGCCATTGATTTGGGTCAAAATTTAAAAAGCATACAAATGTTAAATCTGGGTGCCGAATTTTATCTATCCAGCTCTTTTCTTTTTGTAATTATTATGTTAACACGTTTCGAACAGCTGGACAGATGAACTTCCTCTGAACGAATTTTGTTCAAAATTTGATAGAAAACTTCAAATTTTCTGTAAATACAATATATTTTTCTGTAAAGACAATAATTTTCGATCATCTAGGTCAAATCGGTTTTCAGTCAACTTTGTCAGAGACAGACGGATGGACATTTTCCAAAAATGTGTTTTCCGAACTCAGAAAAGTCTAAAACATAGAGATTCGTCAAAATCTCGAGTTCGAATTTTTTGGCGATTATTATACTTTTTCTATACCTTTAATACGTGAAAATAAAAATTAGATTATAATTTAAAATTTATGTGGAAAGAGAGTGTTGAGTTTCACCACAAACAAAAAAATTAATTTTAAAAATATCAGCATCTGTTAGAATCAACAGACCATTTTATGTTTATCGTCAGCTAAGAAAGATATACTATCAAATATATTTTTTGCCTCTTGCCGTTGACTATAGAGATAAAGCTATGTTACATATCTACAATTTTGTTATTCTAACTCAACGCGAAATTTTATTTTGTTAATCGCTGAGTTAGGTAAATTCCTGTAGGAAAACTGCCTATTTCAATGGTTCTCAAGACAACACATTCATGACATATATAAGAGAGGAAAAAGCGCAAAATCCAGTGGTCACTTTTCAGACTTCCAGGCAACACTTTTGAGATAAGACTTGATCAGGAGAAAATTGAAGCACAACAGATCCGCAAATATGAAATGTATTTTATGAAATGTAATTCGAAAATGCAACAGTCGGTTTCTGAAGCAAAGGTTTCACACTACGACATGAAATATCAAGGTTCTCCACCATGTAAATCAAGCCTTACCGTTTGAAGGCCTATTTCATAGAAATTATTAATTATGGTAAATTTATAAATCCATTATAAAAGTTTATTTTATATTTTTACTTCTTATCTACACAAAGAAACTACGGCAATCGACGAAAATTTTGATCTCAGGATTTGATGATTCCAGAAAAAAAAACACATTTAAAACTATGTTTTTCCGTGAATTAATTAACAAATAGAAAAAGAGATAAACTGACGAAATCGGTAGGTAATTTTTATTGAAAAATTATTGGTTTCTATCAAATTCGAAAAAAAAAAAACTCGATCAAAAGGAAATCTTTCTGTCTCTCTCTCTTCTTACATATTTCTATATATACATTCATACTTTATTAAATAATAGAAATTATTCAATTTGAAATAATTAAGGCAAAGGATATTCAATAAAGTTAGGAAAGCTATTATTCAAAATATGCATTACATTTTCAATATGCTGTCTCCTTCTTACACTTAAATAAATGCTGAAATGACTGTACATAATTTAACCAATCTTTCTCGTATTACCAGAATATAAAGTAAGTTAGATATATTGGCAATAGGTAGCTAGCTATCCCCGTGATTTCTGCGTCTGAAATGAAGCAGCTATAGTTTAAGGCAAATGTTCTCACGTCTGGAATTGTCCCCCTGCAGCAGATTTGAAATCTAGTACATAATGCGTCTTGTAAACAGCATTATGTTCGTGACCCTCGATTGTCACAAGTGCTACTCGCGAGTGTCATAAGGAGATGGTGGGATTTGTCTGACGCTAAAAGTATATAATGTCACGAGAATTTTAAATTTTGTAACAAATAATAATAAAAAAAAACTTTTTTTAATACTAAAAGCATTTTCCGATTAAATATCAATGCATTTCAATTGAGAGTTTAATAATCAAAGAATAAAATATTCTAAATTGTATTATTCAACTGTATTTGTTGATGAAACTGCTACATTAAAATAAATTATAAATTGTCTCAAATGAAAAGTATAAAATATCAATATTTATTAATAATTTAAAAGAAAGAGATGATTGGATGTAAGGAAATGTCTTCTGTCATCCCAGAGTTCCTTAGAGATTTAAAAACTTTTTATTTATTTATATATTTATTGTTATTCTTTTGTTATTTTTTCTGAAACATTCTAAATTTTTACCTCTTCAAATATTAATTGACTTATGTCAAGTGACAATATACTTTGTATAGCTGTATAACGGAGAATAACAAATAATTGTTTATATAATTATTTATTATTGGTAAAAATAAGGGACGAATAGGATGCTTCAATTGCAGCAAATTTCTAAATTTTTAATTTACACATCTGAATAAAGATTTATTCATAAAAATAAATATTAAATAATAAAATATGATGTTTTATTATTTAATATTTTAATATTTATTGATTTTTACTTAGTATAAAGTGAAGTCTCCTGAAAGTGTCTGTATGTTCGAAAGAGAAAATTCCAGAAATACTTAACTGATAATGGAGATATTTGTACCATTTTGTAGGGCATTTATTGGGGAACGTTTTAGTATATTGTAGTCAAATGAAAATAAAAAAAGGAGTTTTATAATTTCGATTTTAATTATTTTCCTACTACGATTCGCGTATACGAAAAACAGCAGTATCTGTGCTTCGCACTTATCCGCGAATATGCGAAAGCCTCAAACTGCGCATGTGCAAATAGTAAGAGCTGTGGTATGTACATGTGATATATTTCTTTGTTTACGTCTGATTTTAAACAGCGATTGAAAACTCATTAAGTCCACAAAAAAAAAGGAAATTCAACCTTGGCCGGAGCACATTAAATGCCAAAACGCTTCGTTTGTTGCGCGATAATGAAAATATAGAGGAAAGAAATGTTCGGTTAGCGAATATCAGAGAAAGATTGTCCACACAGGGAAGGACAGTCTTCTGTTGAACTAAGTAACCGTATCTCTTTAAATCGCACTGCAATTGAATTACAGAGACAGAATGAATCTCATGAGGAGCGGAGTGATCGCCAGACAATATAGTTTACAAAGAAATATTAAGAAGTAAGCTGAATTTTATTTTCATATCAGATTATACAGAGTTAATAAACAAGTGTGGAACAATGGGTACAATGATTAATTTGTATATTTTTAAATTTTAAAACAGATTTTCTATTGCATATTTTAGTGAATTGTTTTGTCTATGAACATATCATTTTTTTCTTCTTTTTAACAGTCTAAATATATTCTGAATGCGTGCTATAAAAAATTGTTTTATAGTTGTTTTTGATGATTTCTAAATATATTTTTAATGTTTGTTTGATGTTGCGTGGCATGCCCATGTCATATCGGGTGGAAGCTAGACTTAAGTTTAAACTTAATTTTTCCTCTTGGATTTTATGATACGTGCAACGCTCTGCTTGTACTGTTATATTATATATTATATTTAATTTTACAAAAATTTTATTTAAATATTTTGAGTAACTATTCTTTAATGGTGCATTCAATAAAATATTTTTGAATTTCAAATTCCGAGAGATACATACATTTTAGAAGCTTTATACCGTTATGTTCATTTTGTCTATTCATTTTTCTAATGTTCTCTTTGTATCTTTATACATCTAATTGTATCGTAAAAAATACCTGCAAAATTTGTAAATGGACCCACTTTAAAAATTTCTAATCATTGCTTGATTTCGAATTTAAACCTTAATTACAAGTAAAACAAAATTTCAAACATTTTATTAAAAGCATAGTTTGCATTGAAACCAATATGCAATATGGAAAAGTAAACCGAATCTTCATCTTGATCATCAACAATGGAAAAAAAAGGTATGATAAAATATCAGCAGCAACAATGAAACTATTTGAATTTCACTTGAATAATGAAGTATATCGTGGAAAATATGTTTAAAATATTTTTAAAAATTCATTAAAAATGGAAAAAGATTATATGGGAAACATTGTGAAATAATTGAAAAGATAATTTTTTTGGATTTTTAAGATGATGTAAAGATTATTTTTGTGCTGTATTATTTTTAGAAATTAAAATAGATCCAAGAATTTTGCTTGGTTTTTAATCAAGTGAAATTTTAAAGAAATGGCTTCAATATGCACCTTACCTCTCTTAAAAGTATATTAATTCCAAATTTCATAGATCTAACCTGCAGCCCGCCAACACTCATACACACACACTCACAAATATAAAAAAAAAATACAATGGCACAAGCATTATCTGTTAATATATTATAGAGATAGGGATTATGGTGCCAAGATAGTATACCAAATTTTGTTTACATAGTTTACTTTATATTTTAGTTCCCGTATTCATAAACTCAATGAAAATAAACAGAAAGATTCCCCTTTAATCTATTTAATAGAAATCTACATTTTTTTTCTGTAAAGCCAGAATAACACATTTCATTCATCTAGTTTATAGCATAATATCATTTTCATGTTTCCTAACAGGCAAATAGTATAATTTGAAAAGAGGTTTTTTTTTAATTCAAGAAGATTTTAAACGAAGAGATACATTAAAATCTCGATATCATATTTTTTGACACTTTTAATATTTTCACTTGTCTACTTCCTAACAAATACTAAGCAATAAAAGTGAATTATTCCTATTTTTAAAAAGGAAACTTGTCACTTTTCGACAGATATATCCAGCCAAGTGTATCGAACGGTTTAAGGATAAATTGGGATCTAGATATTTGCTCGTAACCTCTTTAACTCGTTAAAGCCGTGTCATAATACTTTATATTTATGTCCCATTTTAAGGCTACAAAAGGACTATTCAAATCGTTATTCCTATGATTATTTTTTTTTATTTATTTCATTTCCCAGATTTTGCTAGGTACTTTTATTTTACAGTTAGCTGACTATCATAAAAATAGCCACATGCAGACATTGTGTTATAATATTTAGATTGTTTTCTAAAAATTATGATTTTTTTTGTTTTTGTTTTTATGCCTAAAATTATTTTTAAATTTAAATTTTTATGTGCAAAATGACAAAAAATATTCTCTTAAGGATGCAGTGTAATTGAAAATTTTTTTATTTCAGTTTTTCGGCGTATTTGTTGTTTATATCTGGTTGTATAGATTTTAAAATCAATAAATAAATCATCTTTGGAAATTATAGAGACAAAAAAGATAATTCCGAAGTATGGCTTATGTTAGGACTTAATACGCTCTCGATCATTTAGATCCTGAACCAGGATCTAAGCGATTCCGATTTGAATCTAAATTATCTAATCGTCATTTAGATCCTGAACATTAAAAATAAATAAATTTCATCAAAATAGCTCCAGATTGAGTCCGAAATATTACTTTCATGAAAAATAAATAAATTTTGATTTTTATCTTATTAAGTTCATATCCAGAAACAAAGAAAATGTAAAGAATCAATAATCTGAGATAGAAATTGGGCCAGCGAAAGCTTTAGTGAGTGATAAAAAAAAGAGCTACTAAAATGTTCAAGTCCTGTAGTTGTCAAAAAAAAAATCAAAGGGAGTGAGTGGCCTCTCCGAAACTTCCTCGTATACTCCCTAACATACCTTTCATACCAGAGAACGCCTTTCATGGCACTGGGTTACGATATTTTCGAAATACTAACTTTTGGCATGAATTTAATATTTTTACTGAATCTATCGCGTCATCCTTGGCGCATTATTTGGCGATTAATCTCTGGCATGCATTATTAGTAGCCAAAAATTTAATTTTTGTTTTAGATACGTTTTTCTCAACCGATTGAAACAAAAATTGACATAAATGGTATAGGATTTTATCACTTTTGCTCACAAAATCCCATATCAAATTTGATATATTTAAATCATCAGGTTTTTCAATTATCGCGTTTAATTATTTCTGAAAGTACAGACCGACAGACAATCAACCCGTCGTTGGATTTGTCTAGACATGTGACATGTGTCAACATTACTGATATTAAATCTGAGTACCAAATTTTATCTATCTAGCTCTCTTCATTTTGTAATTATGGTGTTATCGTATACTCAAACAACCTTGCAGACGAACTTCCTCTGATTTTTTTTCAAAATTTGACAGAAGTCTGCAAATTTTGTGTAAAGACCGTATACCAAATTTAAACCGTCTGGCTTAAAGCGTTGTTGAGTTAGTTATCTTTGTCACAGACAGACAGACGGGCAGACATTCTTCAAAAATTCGTTTTTAGAACTCAGGGATTGCTATACTTTCTCTATGTTACGTATACGAGAAAGTAAAAAGTGTCAAAAACAATTTTAATATTCATAGGACTCTGAAAGTCATTTAGCACCACGTATCACATGTGCATAAATCGATAACCACTATTACTGCAATTGGATAAAATCCTGTTCCAAACAAACTATTTTTATGAATGAAAATGTTAACTTTGTTTATAATACTGAACGCACCCCCGGGGAGCACCTCGGAAAGAGGATGAGATGCTTCCGGTATGGTGGTTTGATCTTGCCACCCTGGAGGGTACACAAAAAGGTGGGGGATCTGGCTCCTCCCGTCGATGACGGGACATACTTCCTTCGGGAAATGTTGTACCGTAGCCGGTGATGGCTCTTAGGACTCAACCCCCGTTCCCGCTACTGTTGCTGGTCCGGTCATTTAGTTTTCTTTATCAGTGTGCCTTAGGGCGGGTCGGAGAGTCAGTGATATGACTTATAGTACTGAACGCATTTTATTCAGTTTTTTTTGGTAATATTATTTTACTTCATGTAATAATATTGAACATAAATGTCATTTTTTTGTTGTAACAAATCCCTTTTCCTTTGATGCCATAATTTAGAAAATTTATTCTATGCAAACAGTTTTATCTATAAAATATCGACAGTTCTTTATATTATTGGACATAAGAGCCACTGCTTTGTTATCTCAATCAAGTACTAAAAGTATGTAACCCAAACAAATACATTTCTATCGACTATCATATTAAATATGTCTGCCAAGCTAAATTGGCTACGCTTGCTCGTGGAATAACAGCGGGCTCAACGGAATATCAATGACGTACACCATGGTCCCTCTCAGTATCAGGAATGATAATAGGATGCAGGGTGGGGGGGGCGGATTAGGAGCAGGGAGTGGACGAAACGAAAACAGGATGGCAAACACAACGCTATACCTTATCCGTAATGTTTAAATTCCGTGACTGCAAGGTACGGAAACCGCATATGATTCCATGCTATGGCTTTTCCGTGCGTTTCGGAGGAGGGTTTGTTGTGCACAAGTCCCCAATGACTGCAGGGGCAGGGAGAGCCTCTTGTGAAAAGGTCAGTTCTGCCTGCTGAATAGTTTACACCGAATTAGAATTATAGAAAGATCTTTACAGTTTTCTTTTTATTGTTCTAGGTTTACAATACCTCTTGTGAGCGGCATTCCCATAAGGTACGAGGTGCAAAGTATCATATAAAAAAATTGAATTTCTTTATCTTATTTTACTATAAAAAGTAGAAAATGTGTTGAAGAACATTTTTATTTTTAAAAAAATTCCCTCCTTCAAGTTTTTTAGGCCATTGTATTAGATTCACGAACGCTACGTAGAATTTTGATGAGAAGGAAGACTATTTCCATACTTATGTTTACCCATCAGTTCAGACAAAACAATATTCTGTCTAACATAAAAGAATGCAACTGGATGAATAAATGAACTGTGTTTAGATAAATTGATCGTCTGGCGAATGTGAAAAAAAAAGAGAAAAAAAATGCGCAGACGAAATAAAAAGCTGCACAAATATCTTTACAGTCTGGTAGAAATGTACTTTTTTTTTTCAATACTTGTTCTGCGCCAATTTTTTGTTTGTTTGTTTTAAAGTTTTGCTGCGATTAAATCAAATAAATTGTTTTTGTCTGGCTTTTGTTTCAATCAGACAATTTTCAAAAAAAAAAAAAAAAATGACTGGAATAACGGCAATCAAATCATTTATTATTTTTTCCTCCTTTATCATCTAAAAGATTTCTACTGAAAAAAAATTCTAATACAATTGATATTATGGGTAATGTAATATTTAATAGTATGCTATCTATTAGGATAATAGCGTAACTTTTGTGAGTACCAAACTATTCTAAAAACTGAACGAATAACAAACTATTCTAAGAACGGAGCGAATAACAAACTATTCTGAAAACTGAATGGGGTTACAATTACTTTAAGTGCATAGCAATTTTGCTAACCGATTTCAAATTCGTGTAATATTACAAATAAATTAATATTTAAATAAAAATCAAAGAAATTATTTTATAAACGTCAATAGAGAATATCTGTTGTTTATGAATTTTCTAGATTGGAGTGGAGCTAATAGAATACAAATATCTCTATATTACTCAATTATTATTCTCCCATCTTCAGTTCTAAGTTAATGAGCAGACCTCGAGATTTTCACTTTGGTTTGAAGACTAGGGAGTTGGCACCACCCTCATGACAATTTAATTACAGTAGTTTTGAAATACATGTTTTTAGTTGTGTTCTAAAAACTAGACTTTTTTATTTAAATTACCTTAAGACTTTAGATTTATTTGTTATCAATAGTTGTTAAACTTACTACTATTATTTAAATCATAATTTAATTTAAACAATTCATCAATTAATAACCAAGCTCTTTAAAAAAAACTAAAATAGGGAATTGTTACCCATAATACATAAGAATACATAATTTCAAACCCCTAGTGTTCTAAAAATTAAGTAAAGAATCATTATAAAATTCCCATTTCACAAACATGAAGTAATGAGTGTGTGTGTGTGTGTGTGTGTGTGTGTGTGTGTGTGTGTGTGTGTGTGTGTGTGTGTGTGTGTGTGTGTGTGTGTGTGTGTGTGTGTGTGTGTGTGTGTGTGTGTGTGTGTGTGTCTGTTGGCTCTGAATAGGACCGATAATTGGAAAGACAGTTTAACAAATTCTGCTCAGAAAGTGGAAATATGCATCTCCGAGAGAGAATTCTTTTAAAAATGTTAATTAATTAAAAATTAAGCCAAATTTTGTTATTTTTTTCGTCATAACCTTTGCAAATAGAAAAGCAGAAAATAAATTTCATATCATCTTAAAATTTTAAAAAAGTTATCTTTTCAATGGTGCTAATTTTTACCGCACAATTTTTATCTTTTTAAATTTTTAAAAAATAGAAAGCTTTTATATTAAATTTACTACTTACTATTTTTAGTTTATAACCGCTTATAAATATTATATCAGCTTGAAATTTTTTTCAGTTATAAAGGACGTCATTATAAAAAATCAAAATATAATTTATTCAATGAAAAATATTTTAAAAAATTATTAAAATTCCCATCATTATAAACACTAAGTAATTCATAATAAATAAAAGTGTTTCAATACATTCTACTTGAAAGACATTTCAGATTTTTAGGATAGCCAGTAAAATTTTAAAATCGAAAATGGTTTAAACTAATTATACTTTGCGATATTTTATTCATAACCTTTAAAAATAGATATTTTTTCAAGGTGGAACAAAAAATCAAAATATTGTTTCGACTAATGTCTTTGTTTCCATTTAATTACTATTATTGCAACATAGTTATAACATAACATAGTTGAAACATTGATATTAATTTAATCTCGCAAAATATTTATGTTTAATACCTTGCAAATGGTATTAGGGGGGTTGTGAACCAGTTCATCATTACTTGAATTCTGATCCCAGAAACTCATTTCACAGCTTTAATCAATAACATCAACTAGTTTGCTCCGGACAATAAGCCAACAGAAATCTTAATGTCAAAACGCAGGTTATTGCTTAGTAGAGCATTCGCGAAAGGTAAATATTTATCTTTCAATGTGCAGACTTAATATGCGATAGATCAATTAAAATATCGATAGTTCTGTTTAGGTATATTTTGGGCAAATTCTAAGCATTGATTTTAATTGGAATGTGAAATTTCTAGATAGTTTAGGGCCAGAATTATATCATAGAGGGTATTACTAAACATTGTTCACCAAGTTATGATGGAAATTTCAACTCATTTTTGCAAAACGCAATGCACTATTTATTAAATATAAGGAACAGTTGAAAAATCGATAAAAATAGTGACTGGTGTTTTTTCAACGCTCTAGTTTGTTCATTTTCAAATCTTTTTTCAAAATTTTATTTGTAATCGTTTTCATTTCAACATTTTATTATTATAATTTTAATATTTTTCTTTTGTATTTTCTCAGATAAATAGATATATAAATATTCGGAAACTTTTATAAATTCATTCATTTCTTTTCTAGCGTTCTGTATTTAAAAATTGTTTGAAATAGAGAAAAACTCACAAAAATGAAGCAATCAAGACTAATAAAAAGCAAATTTGAGTAAAATCATAATATATCAATATTGGACCACCCTTCTTTTCATACGCAAAATTAAAAGGAATTTTCAAAGTCGAAAAACTAGCACGTCTTTAAACAACATTGTCTGGTTCATTTTTAAAAAAATGGTATTTTCATTTGTATGTGCACGTATATGTGTGTGGAAAAATATCTTCTGTAAGAGTTTTCTTTTTAACGGTTGAAAACATTACAAAATAAATTGCACTTTATTACAAAGCATTATAAAATTTATTACAAGTTTTTAAAAAATAATAATATAATTATTTGCAATTAATATTAAAATTTTTATTCAAAATTTATCTTTAAACTCTGGAAATTGCAAATTACGAAATTATTTGAAATATTTCTATATTTTTGCATCGAAAATCAAACAAATGAACAATTTTATTATAACAGAGATCAGATAAGCTATATTTAACACAGTTTTGGAAATATTGTTTTTCTTATTCTCAAGCAATATTATAAATAGCCATTTCAAAATTCCTAATAAGTAAAATATTATTACGGATGTCGTCCGGTTGAAGTAATAAAGTTAAATAAATTCAAAACGGATAGAAGTACTTTATTCCATTAACGACATGAAGCGCAGATAGAAAAAGCATAGTCAAGACATATGGGAAGAACTAAACTTGTACGCACTAACAACACAAAGACATAATAAACAGCTAAATAGGTTTGGTTTGGTTTTAGGGCACAAGAACCATGTTTAATAGCTAAAAAGAAAACAACGCAAAGAATTTGAAAAGTCGAGTTCCAAAGAAATAATTGGCGCTCAAGTGAACGCTTCCAATTATATAGTATCCACGTCTGAATATAAAATATTCTGTAATTATATTGAACAATGATTCCTAATTATGATAAAGTCATAATTCCTGTATTTTTCAGAATTTTCAAATTATTTTTGTACCAAACGCACGAAATTCATTGCCTAGGTCACCAAGTCTATCGCCAAAAGTGGTGGTTTTTGGTCTGTCATTCATTCATTCTCCATTAAGAGTATCTGTAAATCTCTCTTCTTTACCATGAGGTGAACTGTCCAGGTAAACAATATTAGAATATTATCAAACTGAGTCATTCTGTATTCAATAATCTTCTACTTTATTAGTTATTTCTGCATTAATACAACGTTGTGTTAAAACCCTGTTCAAAGAAATTAGTGCCCATAGTATAATTTTTTTTAAAATTGAAACTAAAAAATTTTTTCTTCATGAGAATATTTAAAATTGTTAGACAGATGGTACTGGAAAATATTAAAATGTTGTGTTATGAAAGAATCGGTTGAATTAAAACAATATTCAACAGTTACATATGAAAGGGTAAAAATAAAAAAAAATATTTATACTAAGGAAACTATTATTAATTTGTATAGAAAAAAAATTTCTCGTTGGGTGGTAACAATGTTAAAACTTTCAGCATCCAGATAACCCTTCAGAAATCTTTAGTTTACGCAGTTTAGTAAGAAAGTTTACGCAGCCCTTACCGATTAAAACTTCCCGATCAGAACTTAAATCTTCAATCGCCAACTTTCAAAAGCCACAAACCAAATACAGCAAGTGCAATCTTAATTATTTTTTTTTTCAAAGTCGCGGCAAAATTTACTGAAAAGCTTCCCCAACCGTATTTTGTTATTACTTTCTTTCTTTTTGTCAATTTTTTTTTTTTTATCTTCGTTCCTTCCGGTCTAGTGAGCATCGGAAAGGTAATTTTTATGCATGCCAATATTTACCTACCGTTGCCGAAATCCTTTCATAACCGTTACAATAATGAAACTGAGGCATCTGGGTATATTCGACCGCAGCAATAGCGAAAACTGACATTTGCATACGGTGTTCACCCCTCCCCCTTAAAAAAGACCCCCTCCCGACGACGAGGTTTTACACCTAGATACTTAATGACATCTTACGCCACCAATATGAGGATGCGTGTCAAATAGCGCCATCTGGCGGTTAGGTCGTATCATTAATGCTGCTGTGCTCTCTCTCTTTCTAGCTTTTCTTTTATTTATCTACATTTTTTCCCCACCGAATAGTTCTTCCTCTCTTTTGCATATCAAACGTCAGTCCTTATTAAAAAACGAACTTTCTGCCTTTTGTGGACGCGCGCTCTTGCCAATGTCGCTACTTACGTATGCAGGGCACTCAAAAGAGTCCCTGACTGCTTGCTGACTTTGTAGATTTTTTCTTCATTGTATCTTTTTTTTTTATCCTGTGCTTTTTAATATTATTATTGTTATTATTATTCCCTCCCACTAAAATTTGGCTGGCACAGATCGCTCAGTATTTTGCTTTTCTCCCAAGAATAAACTCCAAGGAAAGATATATTTCTTCTTTAAAAAAAAGTAAATAAATAAGCAGTGCAGCTTTCGTCGTACGTGTATACATGCATGTTCTACCACAGGAAGCAGTAGGCGATGGGCATTAAAGGAGGTACTAAAATTTAATATCGTCTGCTTGATGAATGGTTGAAGGGTGGTCATGTGACAACTGACAACATTTATCAAATTCTGATAGCGGCGCTGGAAGTGATGCATCCCGTCCAAGGGAATTCTTTCAGCTACTTTTCAATTTTTTTTCAGATTATTTTTCCGCTTCTATCTTTTCATATTTCCCACTGAAATGCATAGTCAGCTGAGCTCCAGACGATATTTTTCCACCGCGGTTCCTTCCCCCCATTCTTGAAATCGAACAAAAAGTTTTTAAAATCGTGTTATCAAATCTAAGAGTTTTACTCATAATTTAATATATAAAACTAAATTTTTTTTCGAATTGGAATAAATAAACATGTATTACTTTAGTGGAAAAGAGCGCAAATTGTGTTTTCATCGAATTTTTGAAATTCTTTTCATTCCCTTTGATTTAGAATTTCTTGGCAATGATTCTTTCTTAATCTTATTCTTACATCTTTCTTGAAAGGTAATTATAGATTTAAGAAAATATAATTAACTTTTTCCTCTGGTGAAATAACTCTTTATCATTGCATTTCTTATTGCTCTCGAAACAATATTCCCTCTCAAAGATAAGTAAATTTTAAGTTTCTACGAATAAATTTCTTAATGCAAGAAAACGATTTTTTTTTTTCTTGTATTAGAAATTTTACAAAAGACATTTCCACGAACTCATTAGTCATTCATAAAATGTATTTTGGTCAGCTCAATTTTTTTTAAATTTAAATTCGTAAGCATTTCAATTTTTTTTCTTTGATCCCCTTGAATGCCCTTTTAACAAAATGTTAAAATATCCTTTATTTTGATAAATTCGAATTCAGAACTAAAAAATGTCTGGCATTATTTCCGTTTCTTAAAAGTATTTTCAATATTTAAATTTGTTTGTATCTTGAATCTTTAGTAATTTTTACAAATTTTTAAAACTCGTTTTTCATTTCCCATGCTATTGGTGTCACTACTGTTTATTCAATATTTACTATTGATTATCTAATTTAAAAAAGGCAAATAAAAATTATTAATATTTTTTTAAGAAATTTTGAACGCCTACGTACGAAACTGTGAATTTTAATGCTTATTTTGAAATTTCAGAGTAATTTTTGCATTTTGTGAACTGTCTTCTAAACAAACAACTCATAAAATGCGCGAAAACACGAAAAAAATACCATTGTGCAAATTCAGACTGCTGTGAATCGATTGTTTGCATATAGGCTGGAGCTAAATGAAAAACTAAAAAAAAAAATCTAGACTTTGAAATGAAATGTGAATAGAGTAATCCAATGATTCCAAATGCTCTTCAATCAAATTATGTTTGGTGTCGGAGAGGCCTGCGGAATTCCTCCTTTCTTTAAATGCAGTTGATTGGAATATCCTAGGAAAGTGCTTTGTTGCTTGGACAGCTTGCCCAGATGAGCTTCAAGGACATGAACGTTTTCTAATAACTCTTCAAAGAAATCCGAAGATACATTTGCTTCGCAACTATCAGCTAAGCAGGGTCTTTTTATACCAACAACATCACATACAAATTAAATTTATCTAAATCGTTGCGTTTCATTTGTCTTAGTTGTCTCATTCGAGTTTACATGCATGGCTTAATGCACACCTTATGGATTTGGCTTAAAATTTGGCATGGATCAACACGCTATAGATATTAAAACTATGAATCAAATTTTATGTAATAAGGATTTTATATTTAGTAAAATGGTAAACATCATGTCTATTTGCTCTCAGATAGATTGATAGACTAATTTCCTGTTGATTAATTTCATTCTAAATTTGACAAAAATTTTTAATAAAAAAAAATTACATGCCAAATTTTATTTGTTTAACTCAAAACGTTTTAGGTTGTTTCCTATCGGAAGACTACCTACTGCAATAGTTCTCATGACAAGATTTCGGAAGTAGACAAATGAAACTTCATATTAGATTTCTTTCAAAGGGTGAGCAAAGTCTGTTTAAGGAAAACTCTGTACGGCTGTTTGAGTACAAATGGGCTGAATAATTACAAAATGGAAAGAGCTATGTAAATGAAATTTCATATATAAATTTAGTATCTGATATAGAGATGATCTTAATAAAATTTGGTACTAAGGTGTAGCGTTTGAAGCAGAGACTATGTAAATAAAATTTGGCACACAGGTTTGGCATCTGAATTAAAGACTATATAAATAAATTTTGGTACACAGGTTCAGCAATTGAAACAGAGATTCACACCAAATTTTCAGCCACATCTATCAAGCTGTTGACCATCTGTATCCCCGTATTTTCACTTGCATGTAATTGCGATAATTCATGGACATAATCGCTTAACTCAATGAAATTCGTTATATTGTCTTATGATTACAGTTGCAGTTTCGTGTCAAATTTTGGTGCGATTCGGTCTGCAAAAAGGCATCTGAAACACGTATTCTCACAATAGATTCAATAAAAATAGTATATTCATACCAAAAAAAAGTTAACGTACATTTAATGTATTTTATGCATTTTTAATGTTTCATAATTTAATATGTAATGTAACATGTTAAGTTTTTTTTTCTTCTATTCTTTTATTCTGTACCAATATGCGTTTTTTCTAGAAGGTTTTCCTCTGTTTGCAAGTGTCCAATGTCATCAAATGTCGTTTGTTCCTTCGTGCTGGGTAAGGTTGCTCATCGGTGGCCTCATCCAGTTTTCAGCATGGTCTCTGGCGAAGTCGGGGTAATTCTTGAAAATTCTTGCCAGAGACCTATATTTTGCAACTTTCTCCAAATCTGTTATTTGTGATTATTTTGCATAGCGCTAGTGAACGCCACTCTTAAGTAATCTCGACCTTATCCAAGGTTCACAATTTTAGGCGGGAAAAGGGTGGGAAATTAACTGGCGAAGAATGGCGAAGAATTGGCGAGAATGTTTCGGGAAAACCCTTTCATTGTTTTTTTTTATTAAAGGATTGAAATGAATTTTATAATAATAACTTACATGAAAAGGAATCTACCTTTGCCTTCCAGCTTGCCAAGCGGAATTTTTGAGTTGACATAAAAGCAATCTTACATAAATCCAGACACATATTTCCCTTGACTTAATAAAGTTTGAAACTTAAAAAAATCTTTAAACTCTTGATCTCATATTTTTTTGATGATTATAATACTTTTTTCTGTGATCTAAAAAAATACAAGAAAGTAAAAATTTCCATTTTTTTTAAGGAAAAATTTTTTTTTAAACTTCCATGTACCACCAATGCTTAAAAGAACTATTATTACATACATTCAATTTTCAAAAATGGGCTTTTGTATCGTATTATCAGGCTAGGAAACATAACTGCATCTTTAGACGAAAACCTTATTTCAAATCACATTCCATTTCTTTTGTTTAAAGTAATGAAATTCGAGAAATACTTTACTGTCTGAACAAAAGAGGGATAAATTTTCAAATTATGAATAGAAATAAAATGATGAATATTTAGAAACTGTGTCGGCGGCAATGTTAAAATTAAATATGCAAATGCATTTGGATAAAAGCGAGCGAAGGAGTAATGTAAGCAAATAATCATTACGAGAGAAAACGGCATTGTGACTTTATTTAATGTCATTTCTTTGAAAATTATTTAAACGAGTAAGAAAAGAGTAGATAATACGTAAAATAATTTAAAAACTCAATTGTTCTAAATTTTGAACTAATTTTCAGATGTTGGAGAATTTTAATTAATCCACTACGCTTTGTTAGATTTAAGGAACATATTTGATGTTTTAATCCTTTGTTTAAATGCAGATTTTAATTAAAGGAGAAATATTTTTCAAAGTTTCATTGATATTGCAAAGGGCTTTTGAATCGAAATGGTTTATGGATAACAAGATCAACGCGATCATGAAGCAATTTGTTGTTTTTGGGTTGTGGAGACTTGAAAGAATTTTTTTTTTCATGATTTCATACTTTTGAATTATGCCTGTTATAATTTCTGAAGAATAAGATAAAATCTTGTGTGATAATTGAAAATTTACTTTTAGTTTAATAGTAATAAGTAATCATGCAAGGTTTGTAGCGATTCTAGAACAGGTGATCAGAACCTGACTATCACAAGCCATTCTGTAAGTCTAATTTGGAATTTTCTGCTGACAATTTCGTCAGACATCAGCAGTGTGTAAATAGAGTAAATATTGAAAAGAAATTTCTCTTTTCTTTCCCTCTCTCTCTCTCTCTCTGTGCGTATCTATCTATCTTTCTCTCTCCCTGTCTATCACTCTTTATTTCTCTCTCTATCTATCTATCTCTCTTTCTCTCTCCCTGTCTCTATTTATCTCTCTTTATTTCTCTCTCCATCTATCTTTCTGTCTCTCTCTCTCTCTCTCTCTCTCTCTCTCTGTGCCTATCTATCTATCTTTCTCTCTCCCTGTGCCTATCTATCTATCTTTCTCTCTCCCTGTCTATATATCACTCTTTATTTCTCTCTCTATCTATCTATCTCTCTTTCTCTCTCCCTGTCTCTATCTATCTCTCTTTATTTCTCTCTCTATCTATCTATCTCTCTTTCTCTCTCCCTGTCTCTATTTATCTTTATTTATTTCTCTCTATATCGTTCTTTCTCTCTCTCTCTCTCTCTGTGCCTATCTATCTATCTTTCTCTCTCCCTGTCTATCTCTCTTTATTTCTCTTTATTTCTCTATCTATATCTTTCCCTTTCTCTCTCCCTGTCTCTATCTATCTCTCTTTATTTCTCTCTCTATCTATCTATCTCTCTTTCTCCCTCCCTGTCTATCTATCTCTCTTTATTTCTCTTTCTATCTTTCTTTCTTTCTCTCTCTCTCTCTCTCTCTCTCTATCTATCTCTATCTATCTACCTATCTATCTCTGTCTGTTTATCTCTCTTTTTCTCTCTATCTAGCTCTCTCTCTTTCTCTGTCGCTTTCTCTCTGGTTTTTATATCTCTTTTCAGGTTACTCTCTCCTAGTAACTGCAGTCTTCAGTATTTTTTGGCAACCATTGTAGAAGCATATCCATCGTAGTCTATATGACCTCCGCATCAAGAGCTGCTTGAACTAAGTGCTGTGATATTTTAATCTAAATTGATTGATTCTGTTTGTAAATCAATATTTTTAATTATTATTCAGTAAAGTGTTCTGATTATATGGAAGTCTCATCAGACACCAAACTTTCAGCCATAGTTCACTCAAAGACAAACAACGTACTTCTAAATAACATAAATTGCTTATAAATCCAGCTAACTCTTATGAAGATGTTTACATGTACATAGAGATAACTAAATCAGTATCCGTAGGAAAACCATAATGCTTTTAAAGCCAGCCCATCAGATTATATTTTTTGACAAAAAGGGTAAGTGTTTCTGTGAGAAAGAAGTGGATACAATTCCACGCATTAACAAAGAGTAGGGGCTTTGAAATAATCAATGCAGACAGTACGCATGAATACTAGTCTAAATTGTCTGAGTCATGAATGCAGAGAATACCAATGCATCCATTGTTTGGGTGGATTGGTTGGAAACTTGGCCGAAAAATTACAACTTGCCAAGAACTCAATCGCCATGATTTTTTGATAAAGTGTTGACTGAACAAATGGAAGATTTTAGCAACAATAATTTGGAACAACATTTTTTTTTCTCGTACGTTTCTTTTGTTTTTACTGAATTTTTCTTCTTCTTTTTTTCTATTTTTACTGTTCAATTCAATTGCTTGGCACTTCGATGGACCTTAAAGTAAATCAGCCGATCCCCAATTTTGACTTTTAGCAGCTGCAATTTTCTCTGATACTTTCGTGTCGGATGGTTTAACCTGTTTGATTTGGACGAGGTGTGCATCTCGTGCATGCCATTTTAAGACTCTCAGTACCCACCTGTATGTTAAATGTAGAGATATGATTCATTAATACACTGCTTCACTTTCCCCTGAAGCACCCTTCTGGGGAAAGATTGTTTAAACTGTTCTCTGAGAAATGGGGCAACTATAAAATCAGTGCATTTCTTTGAGTATGTGAAATTGTTTAATCAGATCCTAATCCAGGTTGTTAGGGTAATTCTCGTATGAAGTATATAAAGTGGAACATATGTTTACATATATCAAATAACAGATGTTTTTATGGTTACTTTATCATAATATTTTGTAATATTATTTATATTTTTAAATTACAAATGTATGATAAATTAATCAGCATAAAGTCCTAAAATATCCATTTGGATATAATTTAATTAACTGAATTAAATACTTCAAAAACTACTTTTTCTGTTTTAATAATAATTTCTAAATAAAAAATACGAAAATTATTTTTAAATGTCTATTAGTTTTCATTTAGGTCTTAAAGAAAACAGGAAGAATCTCAAAAAATGGACCAAATTGGAAAAAGAGGAGAAAAAAATATTAAAAATATGTGTTTTTAAAATCAATGTATTCTTTCTAGTTCTTTCTTCCGTCATAATTTTTTCAGCAAAATCCTAAGTACAACTCTAAAAATCTGTAGGAATGTTCTTCACCTAGCTTTCTCGTACTTTTCCTCAATATTGTTCCAGAAAACGTCCGATAGGTGTATGCCAGAAACCCAACAACTTCGATAACAGATAGCTATGTTTTACTCAAAAAAATGGAGAAAAAAACACGTATCACAAGTACTAAATTACACTCAAATTGTACACAAATATAGCACTTGCAGAAATCAGTCACACATAAGAACAACAAATCGTCATTAAATCACAAATAAAACACGATAACGAGGACTGCAAATAGAGACTTTACTTCGCGATCAACACTCTAAAGAGGAAATTTCGTAGACTCGTATGACAGCCTCCCCTTATATACTCTCCGGTACAGGATAATAAAATTTCTGGAAGGATCTACAAATCTAGGCTCCTAATATCCAAATTTCCTGTATTTTTAAAACCTTTTTTGTTACGTGACAATCATTGAAAACTTCGTAAAACCTTTCCTTATTATGAGACTAAGTGCCCATGGAAATAATGTTACATATTCGTAATAATATGAAGTCATCTTTTTTTTAGCATTGTTGCACACTAAAATAATTGAATTTAGCACTCTTTAGCACTCTTTTCTTTGACCGATTGCATGCCAAAACTAAATGTGGATCTACACTTTGATCTCAATTTATACCACATATGAAATTTCATTTTTCTCTCTTTGTAAGGTTTAAATAATCGTGTTCACAATTGATAGATCGAGAGATCGTCAACTAATTGATAGATTTGGTCTAAAATACGAAAATCATCAACGATTTTGATGAAAAATTCTGATGACAAATTTCATCCCTACAGTTGATTGAGTTTCTTCTTGATTGAGTTTTCCCTACAATTGATTGATTACGTTGATGTCAAATAGATAATCGAGAATGGATTCTTAGAAATTTTGATAGAAATTTGCAATTTTGGCCTGAAATAATCTACATATTACTACTCCATACTACCAATTCCATTCTTCAATTATTGTTCTTGCGTGCAGACAGAGAGAGATTACAAAAAAACTAAGCAGTCAAAATTTTAAAATGAAATGAAAAGGAACTTTTGTGACAAGATATGAGAGGATTTCCTTCAAATGTGTAAGTGACTGACGTCATATATGGAACATTTTGCATATCTTCTTTCAGAGCAATTTAATTCGAAATTTGAAATATACCTACAGTTTTGAACATACCTACAGTTAGTTAGAATCCTAATAAATTGGTAATTTGATATAATTATTCAGTGGAATTCCATCCATGTATTGACTAATTAAATTTATTGATTCGATAGAATTAACTGTTCATAGAAAAATAGAAATAAATGATTTTTTTTCTGTTTTTGGAAGATGTAAAACGCGATTCCTTACAAAAATTTTGAGCACCATTATTTTGGTAATGAAAAAGTTTTAGCTTCCTAAACCGTATCCCTATATACACTTTCTCGTATACGTAGTATAAAGAAAGTATAATATTTGTCAAGAAATTCAAACTCGACATTTTGACAGATCCCCATGCTTTAGAACTCCGAGTGATCGGAAAACACGTTTTTGGAAAATGTTTGTCTGTCTGTGGCAAAGATAACTCAAAAACGCTTTGAGTTAGATTATTGAAATTTGGTATACGGTCTCTATACCAAATTTACTTATTTCTATCAAATTTTGAGTAAAATATAATCAAAGAAAGTTCGTCTGTCCAGCTGTTTGAATATAAATTTGAATAACACGATAATTTAAAAATTGAAGAGAACTAGATAGATAAGATTCGGTACACAGATTTATCATCTATAGCGTAGTCATTTATCAGATTTTGAGCCAAATCCAACAAGAAATCGATCGCTTGTTGGTCTGTACTTTCAGAAACATGTAAACATGATAGTTTAAAAACGCAATGACTTAAATGCATAAAATTTGATACAGGATTTTGTGATTATAAGTACAGTTTTGTGTCAAATTTTAATATAAATCGGTTGAAAAAGAAACTTTTATAAAACACAAATTCGGTTTTTGGATACTATTAAAGTATATTTGGGATTAATCGCCAAAAAACTCACCAAAGATAATACGATAGATTCAGCCAAAATGCTAAATCCATGCCAAAAGTTAATATTTCGTAACTATGTACGCCAATATCATGTAAGGGGTCCACAGGAAGGACACCTTTCTGAGAGAGTGCGCGAGTGTGCGTGCAACACTGGTTTGTACGAGAAAGTAAAATCAGTTGAGAAGGTGGGGATTAAAGCGCGAATTGCTTGTTTGGGCATTTGTAAAATAATAAAAGTCCCAACTAACCTATTATTTATTATCAGGGATATTCAAAGGTCTGAGACCCAAAATAAAACCTATTATTTATTATGACTTAGAAAAAAGTTAAACTATTTAAGGTAGAAAGAAAGGGATTGGAAAAATCGAAAACGCCCATCGCTTAGTTAGTGAACCTTCAGTTAAAGATTCGAATATTACTATAAATTCAGATTTGCACGTTCGAATTACAACCCCATTTAAAGAGCAAAGGTCTTTAACCCTTTTCTTCATCTCGTTAATACCCATTAGCATTCATCGAACATGCCGTGGTCAAATAGAAATTTCTCTCCTTCGAAAATAATTCATATTTGCAATAATAAAAAGTCCAGATCGCGAGATCGATTTCTAGGTGGGCATTCGATCGTCCTTCTGGGAATACTTTCCCCTGTCTGCCGAACAGTTTACTGCCTCATCCGTAAATTTGACCACACCCTCATTTCGAAAATTCTTACCAATTCTCTTAACCTATAGGGACCACTGCGGCACCTCGAGCGAAAACACTTCGAATGTGCTCTCTGGACTTCCAGACCCAAACAGCAAAAAGGGATATCTCTCCGGTACACCTAGGACTGAAGAAGAAAACGCTATTTTATCTAATCCCCAGGGAATGGGCGTGTTGACGACGAGACAGACGAAAAAGACCCTCTTCCTCTCTTAGAAAAACCCCCTTATTTCAAATAAAAGCCGGAAAATAAACTTAGGGAGGGAGGAAAAAAAGGGAATAAAAACACAACTCTGGAGAAAGGTGTTGGACATGGAAAAAATAACACACTGCTTGCTTCAGGTTGAATCTTCTTGGGGGAAACTTCTGATCAAAAGCCCCCTTTTTTTACCAAAAGAAGAAAGACGAGACAGCGACGAAGGGAGGGAGAAAGAAATAATAATAAATAAGAGAGGATGGAAGAGGAAGGCCTAAACAACACGTAAGGTACAATGCACCAGGGAACGGCAGAACGTTGATGAAATGTAATTCAAGAAGCCCTCCACTGTCAGCGAAGCGAAAGAAAACTGTGAAGGGAATAACTAGAAACATGGCTTTGATTCCATAGTCCAGGGAATAGAAGATGAATAGGTTGGCCTGCGTTATAACGAGATTATTTCTGAAATGATTTTTCTTCTCCTGTGCCTCGCAGGAGCCAAAGGTAGGGCGACCGGAATGAAAAATTGCAGCCGCTGACCACTGTCCAGGGCATCAGGGCCGTTGGGGAGCTCGGGGCAGAGAAAGGAAGTAAAACTCTTGAGTACCATTCGGAGATATTAAAGGAATTTATTGCTTTTTTGATTTGTGGGACAGTGTTTGATGTTGCAGCTCAATTAGAGGAGATCTTCGCTCATAGGTTTTATATTTCATTCTCTTTTTCAATTTCTGGATCAGGTTCGGGAACATTTTTCTGTGGTTCTAAAATATTATGAATTATTTCATCAAGACATGTAAATAAAATTTAGAAAGAGATATTTTTAACAAAAAAAAAGACACCAATTCTGTGCATTTTTAGATTTAGGAAATTATTTTTCTTACCATTTTAATTTCCCATTCTTTCTATGACTTTAGGAATATCAAATAATTTGAATAATTTAAAATTTCTTGAGAACGTCGCTCAAGAAATTACTCTAAAATGATGTATTACCAAAATTCTCGTTCAAATTGCAATAGCAGTCCCTGAGCCTTGCATTGAAATGATATAAGTTGATTTTTCAATATTTCATTATTCTCTAAGCTTCTATTTCAATTTAATTTTCATATTATTATGTTTATAAACAACTGAGACCTCCAGAGCAATAATAATTTTATTTTTCGTTCTTCGAAAAATATAAAAAAAAAGCAATGTTTAACAATATTTGTTTGTTTGATAATACAGTGTCTACTTCAAAGTAAAGTGCTCCATTGCAAAATATGTTTTATTTTTTAAAGATAATGTGATATTGAAATCAAGAAAATAATAAAATATCCGATATTATATAGATAAAGAATAGTAAACTTAATTAATGCCGAGACTGAATAATGCATTAATGCAAACATATTTTCATTGTATCAAGATATATCGATTGTTATTCATATATTTTTGATAAATATTTTTTATCTCTGAGGTGATCAACATTTTATTCAATCTCCTTTGATTTTTAAAATTCTAATAGGGCTAATTCCAAGTAAACCAGCGATAGTGGTTTTTCCGAAACTTTCACGCATACTCTCTAAGTAAGTATTATCTATCCTTATAAAATTGTAGACTTTGAGTAAGGCCATGATTGCATGGAGTTGGAGAACAATAATTACGAAATACATGTGGATGATTGAATTACCACCGACCGAACCCGCAATGTTGGGGACCGCAGTCGCGTAACGTAACCACTAGACAAAAGTGATCAACCTTGTCTGGAGGCTGTTTACTGGCTTATGAAGCTACCACCAATGTATATGTTTGACATGAATCTACCATTTTCTTAACTATATCATGTGATTTTTGGCAATGACACTCTACATATATCTGATATATATCCAAAAGTCAAAATGTATTTTGGACATATTTTTTTCACCAGATTGATTTCAAAGTTTGGCAAGGAAGTACAATTGCAGTTACAAGATTATACGCCAAATTTCATATATTTAAGTCATTGAGTTTTTGAGTGATCACATTTTCATGTTTATGAAACATAGATCGGTAGACAGTTAACAACATGATGGTTTGGATTCTGATAAGTATTTGCAATCAAGATGTTAAATCCATGTGCACCACATCCATGTACACAATTGCTTTTTTGTACCCTTGTCTATCCGGAAAGACAGACTACCTCTAAATGGATTTATTCAAAATCTGATTAAAAAAATTTCAAATTTGGCGTAAAGCGATATACCAAATTTCATCAATCAAGGTCAAAGAGTTTATGAATTATCATGCTCATTGATAGAAGATTCTAAAAATAGATTTTTTGGACTTAGTGAGGGTTGAGATATCTGGGCTCATCGAAATCTCGTTTTCGAATATTTCGACGATTACAAAATATTTTCTTTTTATATTCTTCATATACCAGAAAGTAAAAAAATTGAATTTTCAAATTGAAAAATTATACAGAAGTTAATCTAAAACGATGAGATTTTCCTATTTTGTGGTTTCTGTATATTTAAGCTGTGTCTAAAACACTGAAACATCCATGGACCAAATTGAATGCATTTTCCAAGCTCTAATTTTTAATTTGACATAATATAATGAACATAATTCGCTGGCACGAATGCTGCCGAGTTCCTAAGAGTGAATATGGCGTCCAATCATATAATAAATAATACCAAATATATGAAAAATATAGGAATTTATTACATTAAAGGCAAGTTCCTAATTACTTCAAGATACATATTGTATGGAGTAACTGAAAATCCTTTCCTATCTCTCAGCAGAAAATCGAAAAATGGAAATTCATTTTTTTCCTTTAACCTTTATATCCTAGTATACAAGAAATATAAATATATATGGTATCTACGGCGACAAAATAGTAATAGATCTGGACCTCGAGGCGGGATGGGGGGGGGGGAGATGGATTTCCAACATGCAACTATTATCTAAATTGGGGCTAGCTAAATCCTTCTGTTTTAAATAATTGGAACCCATCAATGCTGAAAGGGATGTTAACCGACTTACCGTCCCCACGGTTCAAAATTACCCTAGCGTTGTTCAATAAGGATGTTAATATAACTGAACTATATGAAATCTTCTTGAGTGAATTTCCATATTAACATTTTATATACTTTACCATTGTAAACTATGGATTTGATTTCTCCATGTAAATTTCTATAAGCATATTTCGGAACATTTTTATTTAAAAAAAATTATCATAAATAGCATCTAGAAATCTAGCTCAAAGAATTAGAAATGTCTCACAGAATTAGAATGAATAACTATAGAGAAAAAGGAATTTAATCAAGCCTATGAAGCTTAAAATCATTAATATTTCTGCAATTATTTCCTAACTTCTTACACATATAGCTCAACGCAGATACTTTTCTCCCAACACATAAAACAAAATGGCGGAAGTATTGTTCCCGTAACATGAAATTTTATTATGTTTTTAAAGCTTTTGAGCTCAGAAAAAAACTATTTATAAATGATCTGATAAATATTCAACCTTTCAAAATTAAGATGTTCCTTTTTGGTTAAAATTAACTCCCCCTTTCTTTTTTCTGCCATTTCCCGCCTAACTCCTATCCCTAATTTTCTTTGTCCATAGTCAGGAAAAAATAAATAAATTCTTATTGTCCCATTTGAAACGTTTTATTGAAATATAATTTTTATATTTTTCTTGCATTTTCATTAAGCTATATTAAATTTACCTCCCATAAAAAGTCATATTTTTATAATACTTACATTAAGTAATTCTACAAAAATTAAAAAATTCTTTTTGATAATTTTTTCCTTTCTCCCTCCCCTTACATCCCTAATTTGTATTATTGATAGTCTTACATTTGTTGGCTTGATAATAATTATTGATCATATTTTAGTTGTTAATTTCAACAGTCACTTTTGCTATTGTCAACAACAATATAACAGTTTAAATGTTTAACAAAGTTATAGATTCTAAACAATCTCATGGAATAAACAATGGACTCCAGTTCTGTTGTTTTCTGCTAAAATTCATTCACTGTTTTACAACCGAACGTTGTGCGACTGTTTTTGCTGAGTTATAATGCTTAGTGCGCTTTTCGAGAACTTCAATGAGGCTTCGGCCATCATTGTGTTCCTCGTCTTAATGACGATTTGGGAAATACTAGAATATTTCCTTACCCCCAATTTGCCATCTATTGGGGATGTAGATTCAAATCCAGTTTTGGATCTTGATACAGATGTATCATCTGACCCGCCTGTACCCCGAGTTGCTGTAGTGCGCTCGTTTGTCGTTTATAAGATCTGCCGAGCTCTGGAGCTACCTGTTGAATTGGCTCCCATTCAAGTCCAAAAGGCTGAGACTCCGATCGTAAAATCTGTCATGGTTTACGAAATGTGCTGTGCGTTAAAGTTGCCAGCACGACTGGCTCCTATTGGAGTGCCAGTTGTGGAGTCATTTGCAGTTTACCAACTTTGCATGGCCTTGGACTTGCCGGCTGAATACCGGCAGCGGCAGAATGCAGTTTAAGATCAGAACTGTAGTATCGATGCTGTCTTAAAATCAGGACTGTCATCGGATGTTGAAGGGAGGGTTGGCGGGCGGGGAACGAGAGTAGCACACCTCCACGTGGTGTTCCCTGGGCAACGGGGCAGTTCATTGGAACTGCAACGGCTAAGATGCTACTCAAATTTGAAAACATAAATAAAGAATTTATTGAAACATAAATAAAGAATTTATTATGTTTCTTTATTTATTATGTCAGACTAAATAATAAATAAAGAATTTATTATCTAGTCTGACAAAGTTTACACTCTTATTTTTATTATTATATTTGTCATTAGTCATTTCATTACTATTATCTTGTTTGGTGTAAAAATTCATATATAGTTGGCACACCATTATATTGTCAACAGATGCCAAGATTCCAATTAACATTAGTTAGTGTAGCTATTGAAATTCAGTGTCGTTTTATTGAAAGAAGGCTTACTATTCCTTGGTATGAAATCTGAGGACAAATCCTTTTTGCTTAAAAACATTATATTTGACAAAAAAAATTCAGAATTTGAAAATTATTGATTTTTTTAGAAAAGAATTTATACAAGATTTACAAACTCAAAAAATAACAAGAAAATTCTAAAACAAAGCCTTTAAAAAATTATGAAATAAAAATAGATTTCTGAACAAGCTTAGTATCATTTATAATATTCAAATGTTGAACTGAAATTTAACATTAATTTTGAAACCTCAAAATTAATGTTAATTTTTGAGTGAATACTGAAGAAAAGCGATTTGCATTATATGCTCTTCTCTCTAGGCAATAGAATTCATCAGTTGTTCAAGTTTCTATCAGTTTCCATAATACAATAGAGTTCTTTAAATATTTGGAACTTGCAATCATTTGTTTTCAGTTTCTTTTCAAAATAGTCTTCTTTAAAACATAATATTTGGTAAATCGCCATTAGGAGTTTTAGTGTATTGGAAAAAATATTCGTTGTTACGTCCAATTTTGATATCAGATATAAGTAAATGAATATAATCCATTCAAAGACGATTTTCTGATATTATCCTTATGTTATCATTGAATTTATTATATTTCCAATGAATATTTATTTGGAAATATAACAGTGAATCTAGAAGCAAATTTAAAATAAAATGGTTAAATTTTCTTATGAGTTTATTTATGTAAACATGCACTTTTTTTGAATTCCGTTGTGAGTATAACGCCGTATACCACTTTCTTTAGCTCTATAATATTAATAATTTTTAAACCAAAAAAAAGGCTGAAATACGATTTCAGAATGTCAATGTACACAAATGAAAACTGTAGCTCATAAAATTGTGAGAAATTCAATATTTTTTCAGTATCTCGTCAAAAAAAAAAAAAAAAAACTTTTATAATTGTTAAAATAAAAATCTTACACTTCTGATTTTCGATTTTCTTTTTACCGGTTTGAAATGAAAGCGTTTTGTGACTCCAAAGCAAATTTGGGTTTTTCACTATCGTTTAGCCTATGGCTCTTACGGAAATCACCCCTACTGAGATAAGTGCGTATGTATCTCTCTACGTTGGCTTTCTACAGACTATACCGTCAAACTTAGAGTTAGTTACCAAACTTGGACCAAAATAAGAGAAAATATTTATTGCTCAAACATCAAAATTTAAAATTTTTTTAAAAATATCTTTTTAATGATACCATTTGAATAATCGTGAAATTTTTTTCTGATTTTCAATATTTTTTAAAAATTATTTGTGTGCCTGATTTTCTACAACAGATTATATTTTTCACATGAAATTCCAACTGATTTTTATTATTTATCAAATATTTAACTGCAAAAGTTTAATCCATTAATGAAAGCAAAAAAGAGATCTGTTTCATATCTGTGAAGTTTACAAAACGAATAAAAATTGAATTTGCAAAATCAAGAAAGTTCGAAGAGAGATGAACCGGGCAATTGCGTTTCTAACAACGTTATGTGTCCTGAGCCTGATATCCATTTTCCCTTAGGAATGCTCTTGTACATAATGAATAAAAAAAAATAAGATGCACTATAAAAACAACATGGTTTTAATGTTTGACAGTTTGACCGAAGAATGGACATGAAATTATGTCTAAGTGATTTAAATGAAATTAAATATAGCCGGTATTCTTGATGAACATGCTGGTCACCAATACGGATAAATAAGAGTAAAATACAATTCAAATCATACACACAATGTGGCGTTTTTATTTCTCCAGTAGAATTTTTGCTATTCGAGCAGTTATTCGTTCACCAAAAAAAGAAATATTATGAAAACATAGTCATTAACTAAACAGTTCCTTAACCCATAAAAAAATAATTAAAAAAATGTTTCAAATATTTGCAATAAACAGACAGCCGATACATATTTTCTTAATTCCTTAACATTTTAATTTATATTATATTTAAGAATGTTCTTATTAGTCAGAGAACGGAGGTTGTAAGGGCTCAGCTCAATCACCCTGAAACCCTGGTAACCACTGTGACGTCCCTTTTTCCCACACTCGATAATTAACATTTCTGGCCAGCTGTATATCATCAAGGTGTAAAACTCCCACATTGTTAAGTGCCTCTAGATTGCCAGATGGGGGGACCTCTTTTTATGTATGGTCATCTGGCCAATGAGTGTGAGTCTAGATAAGAAACCACACGTGCGTTTCCCAGGGAAACAAATCGTGTCTTCGAAAGGGGAGAGTGTCAAACTTCATTTTCCCATTTTGGAAGGTGTATCATCAACGGACATTCTCACGTTCGACCGGAGACCATTCAGGTTTGTTGATTGGGTATCAGGGAGCCCAAGTGTACCAATGTGGACATGAGAGGTGCAGTCTGAGAGAAAAATAAAATGCGCGATTTTTCGAAAGAAAAAAGAAAAGAGAGGAGGAAAGGTCAGAGAAGCTTCGAGTGAATCGGACTTCTGAGTAAAATTCTACACGAAGGAAATTCGGTGGATTCCGAGAGCTACCCCTGTAGTAGCCTGAGACACCAATAGCCTGTTAGCTGTTCTTGTGAAGGTGTTTTCTCCGAATTTGTTCGAGGAACTATTCTTGTTTAATTTTCGTGCTGTAAATAGCATCATTCCTTTAACCTAGATGAGAAAGAGTTGTTTTTATGTAAATAAGGCTGTAAATAAAGAAAATTGTCTATAAACGCTACCCTTTATTTGATCGGACAGTATCAAGACATTAGAAGGTATATTATCTGGATATGAGATAAATGAAAATCGGATCTCCAAATTGTGAGATTATATGCATCTGCAAGTAATTTCTAGGGTGACAAATCTATCAATATTACATACTAACCGCCTTTGACGGTCAGTATGTAATATTTTGTTGGGATAAATTTCAGTTAAAAATTTCAAATGAATTCTTCCTGAAACATGATCCTAATAATTTCCTCACAAAATATTTACAATTTCAAATTTCCATAGGCATGTAATTCATACTATTTTAGTAATTTTACATCATTCTGCCTTGTAATATACATTTCCCTAACTTTCTGCTTGTATCTTTCTACATCTACTTTACCCT
Organism: Argiope bruennichi; assembly: GCF_947563725.1. NCBI lineage: Eukaryota > Metazoa > Arthropoda > Arachnida > Araneae > Araneidae > Argiope > Argiope bruennichi. The sequence continues at coordinate 58,440,535 of NC_079158.1, forward strand.
TCCCTGGGAGAATTTCAGATGCAAGGATGAGAAGCGTACAGTAAAAGCGTGGGGTGGGCTACCCTTATCGATGACCTGAGATTCCTTCTGCAGGTCCTTTGATGGCCCTTAGGACTCAATCATGCCCATGCTGTCGCTACGTTTCAATCATTCAATTTAATCCCTGTGCCTTCGAGCGATTTAAAATAGCCGCTTATGGTTATACATCTAATTACATCCAAGGAATCTGCAGCAGTGTTTATAAACGGCCCATTTGAAAAATTACCGCTACTTGATTCTGAAGTTAAGCTTGACTATTTATATCATCATGATATAATTATTTAAAATCTAGATTCATTTAGGGAAAATTCAGGAATGTCATAGAAGTTGCCATTTCCTTCGATGTAAGATATTCTTATGAGATGGAAAATAAGTCTATAATTTTTGAGGGCATAATTATGCTTTGAAAGGCTCTGCAAACAATCCCTTTGTGTTCAAGTTTATTTATTAACTATCTACTCTCAAAAACATGTGAATATACTGGGATAAAATTTCTTTATTATTCCAGTATATTCACAATTAGACAGAAATTCTCAGAAAATTGGGATAATGGGTTATACCTGTTCTGATCATAGAAACGAACTGATTTGAAAAGAATATATTTGTAATGATAAGAAATTATTAATCCTTTATTTATTATTATCTTTATTTTCCCACGCATTTTCAAGTACCCCAAAAAACTATTTTCTTAATGTTCGTCAATAAAAGGTATTATATTTCTTGAAATATTATATAATTTCTTTAATATCTTCGCTATAGAATAATTTATAATAATTTTATCCACAATTTTGTCGAGACAAGTCGAGAAATGAACCCGTATATAAACAGAAATGTCTGAATATTATGAGATACGAGAAAAAAGTATATAATTCTCAAAATTTTGCTTTAAAATTCCTGAAGAATTATTAAAGATTCATCACGCCTGTGAAAAGATATACATGAAGAGCAAAACGTAGATACTAGAGACTTGATCTTCTCATGTTTCAGATATTTTCTGCTATCCAGCATCATATATCTTCAGGCCACAACCCCCCCCCCCCCCATTTTCAAATTGGTCTTTTTTCAATAATGTTGGAGGGATAAATGCATTTTCTCTATTCTCTCCAAATATGTATATGTCCAGAATTGTTAATCAGAGAAAAATTAGCTTTAATTAGTGAAGAAACTCTCACCTCTATTGCTGGTCTTTGGAGTTTCTAGTACACCTGGAAACTCGTAACTTAAGAACAGATTTTAATGGCACACATCATTCTGAGTGTCTTGAAAACAAATTACCTCTCTTTATATGCTTTCTTTTGTGTGGGGCAAAGTAAAATACAATATATGCTTCCCAGCAGTCTGTTGTATGTATCTTGTGATTTCCTTCGGTTTCTCTCGCCTGTCTCTTATCAAAGGACAAGATGCCTATGGTACTACATCACTTTAATTCGTGAATAATTTAATATGGAAAATTGTATGGGCAGCATAGTAGCTTCAAGCTCGAGACATAATAAGTTATTCTTCAGGAAATGCTAAACACACTTCATTTCATAATTCACTGATTCAATTTCGTTTAAAAAGAATGCAAATATCATCTGCAGAATTGCCCATTGCAGTAATAGGTAAGGAAGAAAAGTTTTCTTCAAACCTGTAAAAACCCGAAAATAGAAATCTAGTAAATATTAAACATACAAGACCCTTATGTTGTGGCCATCATTAGACTGGATATGATGTTTATTAACAGCTAAATTCAAATATATAAGGGGAAATAAGATGCAGTTTATAGAGATTATTAATTGAAATATCAAAAAACATTTTTTTCTGAAAAAATAATTAATTATAATTGAAAAATTTTGTCTTAATGAGTAGCATTGTAGACAATCAAAATTAAATCTGATTTTAAGAGATAATTACTTTTCGATATATTTCGAGAATTCTAGATAACACGAGGACTTTCTGTTCCGGTAAGATTCTTAAGAAGTTAATGTGATCAACGGAACAATACTGGGGCTCAAACGAAATCTGATTCAATACTCGAAAACTTGTTCTCTTCTTGAATTTGGAGGTCTCAGTACCTGGAAGATATGTGAAGGTTAAGCACTCTTTATTCTCAAGGTTTCAGTAATATCCTCTTTTGCTAAATTATGGCTGCTATTGAAAAAAAGGCTCAATCTTCTACAAAGTAACGTATTGAAATCGTTTGCCGAATTCTCCATCAAGAATGACACATGGTTGAGTCTTTGAACCAAGAGTGCTTCTGATAAGAAAGCTAATACATGCGTATGAAACAAAAATCTTTGGAATCTCTGATTAGTACTTAGGAGGAAGTGTATGAATTGAAAAACTCTACGAGAAATGCGTCCTTATAAGGTACTAAAAAAATAGAAATGAAGCATTAGAATGCATCTGAAAATTGAGAACAGTTCAAATAAACATTTTATATATACATATATTATCTTTTTTTTGTCTTGTTTCTTGAGAGTAAATTAACTCTCATGCTTAAAAAAGCATCTTTATAATTAAAAAATATATATATACCCTTTGATGATCATATAAATACAAGAAAATCAGTTTTCAAAAATTTTCGTAACATAGTTATCTCAAGAAATACAGTTTTTCTTTAATGAAAATGTTTCTTCTGTTGGATGCTGCATAGATTTCTTCATAGAATTTCTTATTCATAAGTAACATTAAACATTCTGAATTTTAATTAATTTAAAAGATTAATTAATTAAAAGTTAGAAACCAAATGATGAATTAGCATGACGTCACTTTATAGAAACGACGAACACTTACCTTTTATTAATTTTCTTATGCTAAGAATTCCATAAAATAATATAAATTACAATTACATTCAATATTATGAATTTCTAAAAATTAGGGACTAGTTTTGTTTTTAAAAACAGAAGCAGCAATTATTACAAATCGGTATGTTTTGAATGCAATTCTCAATTCTTTAGCATTCAAAAACTTCTTTCATTTACACAAACATTTTATCTTCTATTTAAAATATTTGAGTTATTAATTGCTGATAGAATACTAATGTGCATCGAATTTTATATTCATTTCTTTACACATAATATCATTCTCGAAAATAAAGAGCATGTATAAAGAAGAATTTCTCAGCTTATCCTAATGGCTCTTTGATGAAGAGGAACGAATCCATTCTCAGTTCAAATGAGAAAGCAAACAAGATCATCATTTAGTATAGAAGAATATTGTTCAGGGTCTTGGCGCATTATTTTGGAATAACCCCTGTACTCTAACAGATGGATGTGAGAATTTTGAAATTTCAGAAATTACTTGTAATTGTAAAACTTGGGGTTAGGGGTTGGAATTTAAATATAAATCATTGCAGATATTTCCGACATTCATCATTTATATGTTAATTAATTTTACTAGCTTTCAATTACAAATGCAAGGAAATTTAAGTATTTTGCGATTCCAGACAGATTATCAAGACCTTTTTTGATAAACAGGTAAATTTAGTTTCACATTTCATCTCATTTTTGACATACTGATATTTCATTATACAATAATTTTTTTTATCTTATTAACTTTATGAAAATACATTTTTTTATTTATCCTTTGTGACTCCAGACTGCCTGGCATTCTCTTTTATGTTTCACATTGTGTTTATAAATAACCTAATAACAAAGTTAATGCAATGAAACATATAAGAATCTGATCAATTACATTTAATAAAATATTTATATTATTTTAATGTTTTATAATTCATAGAATATTTACAAATTTATTTATTTGGCAACTAGTAAAAACAAGTCGTTCGATTGACCCGTTGAGGGTCTTTCTCATCCTGTTCACCCTAAGCTGTTGTCTAGTTGGAAATCTGCAACGGAGTACAAAAGTGGAATGCAACCAAATGTTATAAGGGTCTTGTCGAAAGAATCAATGGTAATCGTGTAATTTATTTTCATTATCTAATCTATTCTACTTTCACACATGATAATCTTTATAGATTGGCATTATATCTGTAATTTATAACAGCCTTGATTTAAAATTTTCCAAAACAATTTATAAAGCAAATCGTTAGATCTGAAGCAACCAATCTTCCCAGATATTTGGTACATTGACGTTAGCAACTTATTAAGAAAAGAATTTTCAAATTATTAATTCAATTTTTAATTAGAAATAATTCGAAGAGAATTTACCTAATGAATTTAGAGATTATTCTATGTCGCCCTAGTGCCATTTATTCAACTGCCGCTGATTTAAGATCGAAGAATCGAAGATCTGACCTCACCCAGAAGGAACTGTGTGCGCAGATCGAGTGCAGTTTTGTAACATGCTCTTTTAAAGATATGGAGAAATTAGCAGGGATAATCTTCCTTTAACTTTTTTGCATACTTTCCAATAAAACTCTTACTCCCCCAGAAAGGCATAAAATTGTGGATTTTGAGTTTAGACACACTTTATATCCCAACAGAAAACAATAGTTAAGAAATAGAGAATTTTATCGAGAATTCAGCAGTTTCGCTTAATTTAGAGTACTGTTGTGTATTTTAAAGATTCTTTTTCCCACCGATTGAAAACGAAATTTCACAGAAAAATACAACTAAATTCACAAAATCACATGCCAGTATTACAAGCCATTATGAATTACTGCTTTTGCATATATGATATATTATCAACCATTTGAACGTTTTTGTTCAAAATTTGAGGTATCTACATTTTACATGCTAAACTCAAGTACCAAAATTTGTCTGATTAATTCTTTGCATTTTGTTTTTATCTAGTTCACTTGCAGTCAAACAATTAGACAGACGTTTCGTTGTTATATGAATGGATTTCGTTGTAAATTTGATACATCTACGAATTTAGTTTAAAATCACTACTGCCGAATTTCATTCGCCTAGTTTTCAACATTTTCCAATACTGCGTTCACGGATAAAATGCTGAAATGGTTTTTTTTACGTAAGGCAGACATAATGCCAAAGTGAAGATATTAAATAGTTATCATAATCTTCACTGTAGAATAATTTATTCCCAATTCTGTAGAAGAAAAGTCTAGAGTGCCATTTTATAAAAATAGAAACGGCTAATTTTATGAGATATGAGGAATGAATTTCTAAGATTTATAAAAGCAGTTTAAAATGAATAGAGATTACTAGTTCAAGTTAATGGTAAAATGCATAGCTTTCAAGTAGAACGCTCGATATCCTATTCAATTTATTTTTTTCTTTAATATTTAAACTGTTCAAAATATTTCAATAAGGGATGAGATTAAACTTGAGAATGTGATAGATATACTTTTGTATAACTCTCAGAAATCTCAAACTATCATTAAAGACCAAAATAAATTTTGATTTATTCAAATTGAGTCTGTTATATTCAGTTGATCATCGCGAACTCTTTCAATGCATCAAGTTACGATTAATGAATTTTCATTAATCGTAAGCTTTAATCATTCATTCATTCTGTAATCTGCAAACACATTCGATCAAAAATAATATTTACAAATAAGAAATGATTCTGAATAAAAAGTACTTCCTCCATATTCACAACTTCCATTTCTGATTTTAAAAAATTAAAATAATTATGTTCAAACTCCAATTTCAGCATTACGTTTGTCTATTACCTCTATATCAGTTCATTAGTTTTCTTCAAATAATAAATTATTCCACATTAATAAAAAATATAGGAATTTATTACATTAAAGGCCTGTTGCTAAATGCATCCTGTCCAAATTATTCCAAGATGCATATTCCTCAGGAGGAAATCTAAAAACTAAAATTCTTATTTTTAACCGTTATATTCTAAGACACAAGAAATGTATATGCTGTCCGTAGTGGCCAAATAGCAAGGTCTGGACCTCGGGAGAGGTGGACGCTGACTAATTCCGCTTGTGCTAAATTATTGGGGCCAGTTCTGAAAGGGGTCGCTAATCGACTCACCGTCTCCATGGTTCAAAATTATAATTCTTACCCTAAAATAGCCTTAATGTGGTAATAGCCCAGTAGCCGAAATGTAGCCTTCAAAAGGGATGCTAATATAACTGAACTAGGAAATGCTTCTGATATGAATTTACAGATCAATATTGCATTTATTTTAACATTGCGAAGTATATTTTTGATATTTTTCAGAAATTTTTATGGAAATTTATATTTCTATATAAATTTTTGTAAGTATATTTCTGAACACTTTTACTTTATAAAAGTGACCCTCGGGGGGGCACCTCGAAATGAGGATGAGATGCTTCCGGCATGGTGGTTGGATCTCGCCACCCTGGAGGGTACAATAATAGGTGGGGGATCTGACTCCCCCCACCGATGACGGGACGTACTTCCTTCGGGGAGGGTTGTACCATGGCCGGTGACGGCCCTTAGGACTCAACCACAGTTCCCGCCAATTGCTGTTGCGGCGGTCCGGTCATTCAGTTCTATGGTTTAAATCCGTGTGCATTAGGGCGGGTCGGAGAGTCAGAAGGTTGACTTACTTTATAAAAGTGACCCTCGGGGGGGCACCTCGAATGAGGATGAGATGCTTCCGGCATGGTGGTTGGATCTCGCCACCCTGGAGGGTACAATAATAGGTGGGGGATCTGACTCCCCCCACCGATGACGGGACGTACTTCCTTCGGGGAGGGTTGTACCGTGGCCGGTGACGGCCCTTAGGACTCAACCACAGTTCCCGCCAATTGCTGTTGCGGCGGTCCGGTCATTCAGTTCTATGGTTTAAATCCGTGTGCCTTAGGGCGGGTCGGAGAGTTAGAAGGTTGACTTACTTTATAAAAGCTGATTATATACTGTGTCTAGATATATTTTGAAAATTAGAATGAAATACTGTTTGGAAAAAGGAAATTAAAAAATTTGAAAAGTTATTTCAGTCATTGTTTATTAATATTTATCTAATCATTTCCTAACTTGTTACACTTATAACAAACCACAGATATTTTATTATCAACACATAAAATAAAAGGTAGAAAATGTTATTTCCAAATGTAACATGAGCATCGATTCAATTTCTTAAGATTTTGATCACAGGAATAAAGCTGCTTAGAAATGATTTGAAAATTATTAAACCTTCCAAAATACGAATGCTTTATTTTTTGGTAAATTACCAGCTCCCCCTTTCTTTTTACTGCCATTCCCCAGCTCTGCCTACCTCCTAGCTATCCCTTACTTCCTTCATCAGTGTAAAGGATAGAAAAGAATATTGTTTCATTTGAAACGCCAAATCAAAATATTATTTTTAAATCTCGTACACTTTTTCATTAAGTTATTTTAAATTTACTCCCATAAAAAGGCACATTATTTCTAATACATTTAAAAATTCTACAAATATTTAAGAATTATTTTAGGTATTAATTCCCCCAATTTTAGCCTCCCCTTACTTTCCAAATCTGTATTATTTACAGTTATTCTTTTTTTGGCTTTGTAATAATTATTGGTCATTCTTCAATTGTTAATACATACAAAATATTTCAGCAGTGACTTTTATCATTGTTGTCAACAGTAATGTAACAGCTTAAATGTTTAACAAAGTTATAAATTCTAAACAATCTAACAGAATAAACAATGGATTCTTATTCTGTTGCTTTCTGTAAAAATCCATTCACTGTTTTGCAACCAAACGTTGTGCGACTGTTTTTGCTGAGTTATAATTCTTAGTGCGCTTTTCGAGAACTTCAATGAGGCTTCGGCCATCATTGTGTTCCTCGTCTTAATGACGATTTGGGAAATACTAGAATATTTCCTTACCCCCAATTTGCCATCTATTGGGGATGTAGATTCAAATCCAGTTTTGGATCTTGATACAGATGTATCATCTGACCCGCCTGTACCCCGAGTTGCTGTAGTGCGCTCGTTTGTCGTTTATAAGATCTGCCGAGCTCTGGAGCTACCTGTTGAATTGGCTCCCATTCAAGTCCAAAAGGCTGAGACTCCGATCGTAAAATCTGTCATGGTTTACGAAATGTGCTGTGCGTTAAAGTTGCCAGCACGACTGGCTCCTATTGGAGTGCCAGTTGTGGAGTCATTTGCAGTTTACCAACTTTGCATGGCCTTGGACTTGCCGGCTGAATACCGGCAGCGGCAGAATGCAGTTTAAGATCAGAACTGTAGTATCGATGCTGTCTTAAAATCAGGACTGTCATCGGATGTTGAAGGGAGGGTTGGCGGGCGGGGAACGAGAGTAGCACACCTCCACGTGGTGTTCCCTGGGCAACGGGGCAGTTCATTGGAACTGCAACGGCTAAGATGCTACTCAAATTTGAAAACATAAATAAAGAATTTATTGAAACATAAATAAAGATTTTTTATTTAGTCTGACAAAGTGTACACTCTTATTTTTATTACTATAGTTTTTATTAGTCATTTCATTACTATTAAATCGTTTGGTGTAAAAATTCATATTTATTTGGCACACCCTTATATTGTCAATAGATGCCAAGAATACCAAGCATATTAGTGTTGTTGTATTGTGACTTATGACATTTTATAAGCCCGCTAAAGTTATCTGTCAGCGAATTATGCCAAGTGAGCGTCTCTTGGTTTTTCAGTAGTGCCAACTAGGGCCATGAGTAAAACTTAGGTACTTCATGCATCACATTCGCTTGTGCAGTCCCTTTTTACAGGGGTGCGCATTCACACACTTCACAGATAGAACACAGAAGAACACCCATACCCGAATCTGAAACTGAACCCGGGAAGCCCAGATCACGGGGAAACGCGCTACCCCTATGTCAGGATGCCTGCATGCATATCAGTAAGAAATGTCATTAAAATTCAGTGCCTTTTAATTGAAAAAAAAGCATATTTTTCCTTGGCATGAAATCTGTAGACCAACGCTTTCTACTTCAAAAATTCTTATGTTTGATTTTTAAAAAAATCAGAATAGGCAAATTATTTATGAAAATTATTGTTTCTTTTGAAAAAATGAACTATACGGGATTTTCAAACACTCAGGAAAAACCAGAAAAGGTCTGAAACAAAACTTTAGGAAAACATTAGGAAAGGTTAATAGATTTTTGAATAAGCTTAATAGCATTTATAATACTACAGGAATATTGAACTTCAAAGTTAATACTTTGAAACATCAAAATAAATTTTCATTTTCCAAAAGTAAAATTACAATGAAGACATGAGCTTTGACTAAACATTTCGGTAACCTATAAATCAAAAATCCGTTTCAAATATTTGCAATTAGCAAAAAAGCGATATAGATTTTTCTTAATTCTAAGGAATTTTAATTTATCTTACATTTAAAGATATTCTTACTAATTAGAGAACGAAGAAATATTGTTTGGATATGAATGAAAATGGAAATTGGAAATCCGAATTGTAAGATTTTATGTATCCGTTTCTAGAGCGACATATCTATCAATATTACATACTAAACGTCTTTGACAGTTGGTTGGTTGGCTGAGATAAATGGCAGCTAAAAATTTCAGTTGAATTCTTTCTGCAACGTGATTTAATAACTTCCTCATCAAAATATTCCCACTTTCAAATTTTCATAGTCTTAAATAGACGTTTTAGACTTTTCATATATTCCCCTAATTTTCTATTTGTATCTTTATACTCCTAATTTATCCCCCTTCCGAGGACTTCAGATGTGAAAATGAGTAGCGTACAGAAACGGTTTGGGGCTTGATACCCTTACCGATGATGGAAGATACCTTCTACGGGAAGTGCCAGTGATGGCCCTTAGGACTCTATCATAATTCCAGCCTGTACTGTCGATTCATTCCTTTAATCCCTGAGCTTTCGTGCAGATCGGACTAACTACTTACGGTTATACATCTAATTAAAACACTGGGATGCTTAAAAATGGATCTATTAAAGAAAATTACCACTACTTGATTCTGAAGTGAATCTTTAATATTTATATCATTATGATATAATTATTTAAAATTCAGATTCATTTAGACTAATTTTAGTAATATCGTAGAAGGTGATTGAAAATGTTCTGATGAGAAGGAAAATAAGTCTATAATTTACATCATGCACAAGAAGGTTCTGTAAACAATCCCTTTATCTTCAAATTCATTTATTAACTATCCACTCTCAGAAGGAGTAACGTTCATTAATACTCCATATATTCATAATTAAATAGAAAACCTCGGATAATTGGGATAAAGGGGTATACATATTCTGATCATAGAAACGAATTGATTGAAGGGAATAGATTTGCAATTTATTATTTTACATTTATTTATTATTACTAATGATTGAAATACCGGTATACCGGGATACCGAATACCGGTATTTTGAGCCATTTGTACAATTTTGTAATACCGGTATTCACAAGTTTAAATACCGGTTTTTCGGTATTTACTAGAAATTTTTAAAACGGTCTCCACTATATGTTCAGGGATCGCGAACATAGCAAAATAGTATACATTTTTGTTGTTATGTCTCCGTAACAGGCGAAATTAATTAGTTGATTAATTGCTGAAATCTAAATTAGCAAAACATGGATTATCCCTGAAAGAAAATATTTTATCCATAACGACTGATGGAGCAACAATTATGAAAAAAGTTAGAAAGTTGATTGGTGCAAATCAGCAGTTGTGCTATGCACATGGATTCAATTAGGAGTAATAGATGTATTATACCAAAAAAATAAGGAACAGAAGAATCCAAATACTGTGGATATAGAAACTTACGATTCCAACTTTGAAGAGAGTAAAAGTGAGAGTGATATTGACAATGAAGATAATGACAATGTAATTGTTGAATAAGATATTGCTAATGACGATGAAATATTAATCTATCAAGAATTGCTTCCTATAATTTATAAAGTTCGAAAAATTGTTAAGATATTTAAACGTTCCCCTATAAAAAAAAGGATATATTACTAAAATATATATTAACTGAAAATAAAACAGAATATATGTTAATATTAGATTCTAAAACACGTTGGAACAGTTTACTCCTAATGATGGAACGATTTTTGAAACTGAGAAATCCAATCCAAAAAGCAATAATCGACTTAAACCTGTAAATTATTTTTTCAGATAGTGAATTCGACTTAATATGCAGAACTATATCAGCTCTACTTCCAATAAAACTGACTATTGAGGCATTATGTCGGAGAGATTCTAATAACAGCTAATGCAACAATAAATTTCATGTTGTAGTCACTGAAAGAACAGCACACATCACTATCTAAAGAATTATATATTACATTGAAAAATCGCACAGAAGAAAGTCATACCGAAATAGAAAATGTCTTTTGGTATTTACATAATTATAATGATTTTAAAAATGAAAATGAAAAAGAAGAAAAGAAAATAACCAGTTCAAATCTGATTAAGTTTAGAGTAAATTTTCTTAAAATTTTTTACCCACAAACCTATCCACATTCAGAAGAATTCGGTTCAATTATCCAAGATTATGATGTCACTACTGTCGATAGTGAAAAGGAATTGTCTCTTGAACAAAAATTAGAATTAGCGATAAATAAAAAAAATATTCAACGAACCAAAATACAATACAGAAATCAGCTATATCCAAAACCATCCGACGAGAAATCGATTTATTTGAAGATGAGGGATTTAGAGGTAAATACTTTAAAAAAATATATCGCGCATTGCTAACAGTACCACCAGCTAGCGTAGATGCCGAAAGAGGGTTTTCAACAGCTGGCAATTTTTACACAAAATTACTTTTCAGGCTTAATGACAGTACAATTGATACATTATGTTTTTTAAGATCCCATTTCAAAAATTTGTAATAGTACCACAGACTAAATAGTGATATTTACACTTTTTTTGTGATTTAAATAAATAAGATGTTCCTTTACTTTTTTGTGATTATATACTGCTATAATTTATAAGTTACAAATTATTTTTTGGGATATTTACACTCTCTAACAAAACTGGCAAATAAAACAATGAAACACCTGTGTTTTCTTTCTTTTTCTAAAATTTCTAATACCGGTATTAAAACCGGTATCCCGGTATTAAGATTTAGAAAATACCGAATACCGGTATTGAAATTTTGGTCCGGTATTGCAATCCCTAATTACTACTGAAATAACAATTTTCGACTATGATACTATGTTGATTTGAAAGAAATATTTCTAAAAGTCAAATTGACATTAAACAATTTCTTTTTATGCCCTCTCTCAAAGCACTCATTCCTAGCAACATCTAGAGAAGCTCTTAGAAAATATTTCAGTTTAAAATTGTTATCGAATTAAAAATTATTTTTTGCTTGCAAATACATAATTCAGATCAGCATCTTTGGCATTTAACCCTTTCTAGGATCGTGGGAAGTATGCTTCCCACCAAATTTATCAATCTTGATATGAAATTATGTAGGTTGGCATAAGTTCTGACAAATTTTTTTAGTAAGTCAGAAATTTAGATGCTTCAGTTCTTTATCTCAGACTAAATGATGTGTCTTGATTTATTACTTAATTATTAATTAACCAAATTAATTAAGGAATCAAATTAAATTTATCTAATAAGCTAAATGAAACCCTTTTCTTATTCTAATTTCAAGTCTAAAAATATTTTTACATAATATGACTAGAAAAAAATGGCCCTTTAAAGGGTTAAAAACACTTTGTGCAAATTTTCTGCTGCTTTGACTTCATAATTTCTTCTCAATTTAAAGTCCATGATTATGCAATAATTCAGATTAAATCACAGAATTTGGGCTTCTTTGAAATATTATTTTTAAATTCGATTATTTGTAAATCAGATGTTATATACAAATCAGCCTGATAAACATTGTGATTTAGATATTAGAGATAAATTATCTCGATTATAATATATATATAAATATTTAATAATCTCACGGGCATTTCTTCCCTGGTGACCTATTTACATTAATTTCCTTTTCTATACATATATGTATATCATTGCCAACACATTTTCAAAAATATAAACCACATATTGCATTTCGATTATTTTTTTTTTCATCCTTAGTAAAAGGTAGTATGGAAATTTTGGAAGGGAGCACCAGCTCAAATGTCGCTCTCATCATCTGATTGTGATTCAAATTCATAAGATTCTCCCAAAAGAGCCCTACTGTTGACTTCTCACTTGTCTAGTTTGCTATTCAAACAGATCAATGAACTCATGATAAATATGACCTCTAACAACCTCGGTTGGTCTGAGTGACCTTGGAGCACTAAACTCTCATTCGAAATATGGCTTTACCAGATACAGAATATCAGGAAAAATCGCCTATTTGGGGGATTTTCATGAGAAACTGGCCCTCATTTATGATTCTTTCGGAAGAAATTCGACAGACCCTATTTCACTGTTAAACGCACATCTGTCTACCAGGTTTTGAATGGTACTGCTTCAAAGCTAATTTAATACAGAACTCATAACTTTCTTTTTACAATTTAAACACCTCGACCAAGCTTTGCTCTAAACCATAAGATCGCTGCTAATCTTAATTAAACTTGAAACATTACAGAGATCTAAAATGTCATTACTTTTCTTCAGTTTATAACAAATAAATTTCTGTTCTCTTGGAATAAATTCAGAAGTGGTTTTCTGTTGACTTAATTTCCCAAGCCAAACATATTTGAGTATATTTAAATCCCAAGTCTAATCAGCTTGGTTTAAAACACCATTTCCTATTATTTATCTTAATTAATTCATTGGAAAACACCGAATTGTTACTTTTAGGTTTGTTTGTAAAATGTTGAGCAGTTTCAAATATATTAAATTCAAAAAAAGGCAACCAGGTGAGAAATCGGAATGCATTAAGCAAACAGCTCGAAGTAATATTGTTCGCTTCAAATGTAGGAATTTTCCAAATGTTTCAAAAGTGTTACTTTTATTGTTGATTCAGAATCATTTCCATTGTGTTCTTTCGCTCTTTTGAATTTCGGAAAAGAATATAATTGCTGAGCATTTACTACTGCTTCGCGTTTCGAAAAATTCATTCATCGAAAATTGTTATTATTCCTTTATTGAAATATTTCGCTTCCGTTAGTTTTAATAGAGTTTTTTTTTTCCACTGTGAATTTCTATTGTAGAAAACTTCCTATACGACAAAATTTTCGTTTGACTTGAATTGGAATAGCATTTTATTCTTAAATCGAGATGTTGAATGCTGATTGTAAAATATTTTTTTTCATGCAGATAAAATAGAAAGTGTTGAATGGTTCTAAGATAATGATTCCGATCGAGTCAATGATTAACGTTATGCTTTAAAAGTAAAGAAAAGCAATTCTGGATGGCAATTTTGATTCCCCGCTTCAGTGAGTTTTAAAATGTAAATACTAAAATGCATTGAAGATATAAACGAAAAAGATCATTGGAATAGAATAAGAATGTGAGCTATTTTTAAAAGGAAAAAATATTTATTTCATACTAGCCATCTTTGGCGACCAACCAGTTCGCAAATATTAATGCTCGCTAAAATTATCAATGAAAAATTTATGCAACTTGATTTCTTAATAGTTTCTTCAGTAAAATATTTTAAACTTCAAATTCAGTAGTTATATTCATTCATACTATGATGGAAGCATTAAGTCATTTTGTTCATTGTATTATGTATCACTCTCTGTCGGCTCCCGTAAAATTTCAATTTAAAATTAAAGTGAAAATTATTAGACTGCAATTAATAAAAAAAAAAATTCTGAAACCAGACTTTTTTTTTAATATGAGTACTAAAAACAAAGTCATTGAACATTGAAATATATGCACTATAGAAAAATTTTCATAATATATGTAATATCTCTAGGAATTATTCAAGAAAAAATTCTCTGATTCCTCTTAAAATTCAGCTTTTAATTTTATTTTGGAAAGGATTTAAATGACGTCAATAATAATATTTTATTTTGTTTTGGTCTATAAATATACTTAAAAAATGATGAAGTCTGAATTCTATAACATCCTTTTTTCCTAAGGAATCATACTCCGCGAAATATTCTTGACACTTCAACATTTAAATAAACAAATAAAAGTTTCTATCTTCTGTGATCAAATCTGGCTGTTTCATTAAGTTTTGAATATTACAATTTTAGAAATACCAAAAATTTTATAATCGTAGAACAATAAGTCTTCAGAAACTTTGGTCCAACTAACCTAGTAGATCCTCCAATCATCTTGAGATTGGATTATTTTCTTTGATTATTCTTCTTCTATTATTCTATTGTTCTTCTTCTAAATAACGATAATTTTTTTTTAAGGAGGCATGTAAACATCTACATATTTAAAATAATTGGCGAATCTAAAGAACCAGTCACCCTTTCCCAACCATTTTTTCAATTTCTACAATTTTCATATCATATAAAAGCTCCTGATTACTAAATATGTCAACAATGGTTGATCACTTGCTTCTTCTCCATTTTTAAGAGTAATTTCAAAATCACTACATAACAGCACATTTCCTACGTGAAAAACACTCGATATCCCAGCCTGAATCACTAGTTCGATTTCACCAATTTTTTTTTCATATGAAAATTTGACATATGAATCATATATGATCTTTAGAAATGATCTTGAGTCATCGGTAACCTACTCTCATGCATCCATTCCCAGTTTTGAGAAAAAATCTCAACAAATTTCTATTTTATAACACATTTTCAATGGGAAAAAAGCCAGTAAAGAATCCTTCAGCCCCAACAACGGTGTTGATTTCACCAGTTTTATTTCATGTAAAAGCTTATAACCGCAAACTCTATTATCAACCACCGTTTGTCTCCAACCATTCACCGTTTTTGTGAGATACTATAAAATAAAATGTTGACACAATATCCAATCTCAGCAATTCGATTGATTTTATCAATGAATTTCACCACTATTCTGGTATAATTTACCAATCAGAATTCTCCATATTTATTATGCAAGTATAATTTAAAAGCTCGTATCATCATTAAACTTTGGGGCAAGTTAAACTGATGTGTGAAATAAATTTTTAAAAGAAATATGACGTAGTTTAAAACAACAGTTTTACTTGGTATGATAAAATGCTGTACATCAAAGTTGGTTGGCATTAGTAAATTAGCTCTTTTTATGTGACGGAAGATCACCTTGTGATGACATTTCATGACCTCTAGATGCACTAAAGCTCATGATCTCTATGATCTCTAGATGCACTACTGCTCATGACTTCTATGACCTCTAGATACATTAAAGTTTATGACCTATATGACCTCTAGATGCACTACAGCTCATGACTTCTATGATCTCTAGATACATTAAAGTTTATGACCTATATGACCTCTAGATGCACTACAGCTCATGACTTCTATGATCTCTAGATACATTAAAGCGTATGACCTATATGACCTCTAGATATGTTAATGATCATGACCTATATGACCTCTAGATACATTTCAATTGCTATTTGCCTCCTCTCACCTCTTCACTTTTGAGGGAAACCTCAATTACAATCCTGCACTATGCATCGTCTATCATGACAAAGTCCCAAAGCCATCATCATTTAAATAATTTCAGAAATTTTTATTTCATATGAAAATCTAAATCCAAAATCTAAAAACAAAGTCCCAAAGCCATCATCATTTAAATAATTTCAGAAATTTTTATTTCATATGAAAATCTAAATCCAAAATCTAAAAACAAAGTCCCAAAGCCATCATCATTTAAATAATTTCAGAAATTTTTATTTCATATGAAAATCTAAATCCAAAATCTAAAAACAAAGTCCCAAAGCCATCATCATTTAAATAATTTCAGAAATTTTTATTTCATATGAAAATCTAAATCCAAAATCTAAAAACAAAGTCCCAAAGCCATCATCATTTAAATAATTTCAGAAATTTTTATTTCATATGGAAATCTAAATCCAAAATCTAAAAACAAAGTCCCAAAGCCATCATCATTTAAATAATTTCAGAAATTTTTATTTCATATGAAAATCTAAATAAATTGTAGATAGCCTACTGTTTCCTACCACCTTCTATTTTCCAGTACTTAAATAAGAAATTTTAAACAAATAATAAGCAAATAAACGTATGCAGGCTATATTTGTACACATAATAAAACTTACATACTCAAACTTATACATAAAATTAAATTTACACAAAGCTTTAAGCACTTACATGTCATCTTCAATTAATATCGAAACAATCAGAAAGATATATGTTTATTGTACAAGTTTAATTTAAAAAGTACTTTTTTGTTGAAATAAGATGTTATACTTCAAAGTTAACCATCTATAGCTATAAATTATAATAGAATTAGTATGGTGGCCGAATAGCTGGTTATAGAAAGCGGCTAGTATTTTGCTTATTTTACATGAGCACTTTTTTATTACGTTGGGATGAATTAGATTAAATTGTTCTTTAATACAGTTTATTTAATACTATTAAAACGCAAAAAGGGGTATCTAAATTTCTATCTAACATTTTCGGTTTCAAGGAAAATAAAATGGTATTTTTTTTAAGTATTATTTACAGCATTTTTTGCCCCTGTATCAATGTTTACATTACACAAGATAGAGTTTTGGTTAATAAGAGAGGGAAATTCTACAGAAAAAAAGAAGCGAGAGTTTGATCTTTTTAAGACTTTTAAAATATCAGTTGCCAAATACAACTTAAAATATAAATTTCATTATAAAATATTAACTTCCGGTTTAAACTATTTCTTGTTTGCAAAATACAAATCCATAAATTATCCATTCCAATGCTATATTATGAATTCAAAAAATTAAGATTGAAAATCTTTGCAAATGAACGATTATTTCCTTCAATTAGAAACTTTGAAGTAGTAAATTAAAGAAATAAGATGCAATGTTGGTGAAAGCAGACCTCCGGGAAAAAAAAGATTAGCTCATTTACAGAATCACTGAAAATACAATTACACTACTGTTGCAACAGTTATGCATTTACTTTTGTTTTATGCAAAAATTAATCTTCGTATGATTACGTCAAATTTATATAAATCATCAGTGTATATTTTAATTAATGTATTTGAAAAGCAAACTTTAACGTGGTCATTATTTCATGCTAAATAAATTTATTTCAAGACAAAATATTCTCCTTTAGAATCGTCTTATCCTTCAAGATTGCTTAATTCATCAAAAATGATTAATCAATTAAAGTTCTTTAAAAAAAATACACACATTTTAATTCATTAGGTTGCTACAACAAACCTAAACATCACTGCTTTCACTTAAATTGATCCAATTATGTAAAAAGCAGAAAACAACACACACCACGATTCAAAAAGACAAAGGATTTACCCACAATTCCCCAGCTATTCTTTCTCGGCCACCACAAAAGCGTCTAATGGTGCTGTTTTCTCTCCTCCCACACTCACTCCCTCACCCCCCAATGAAGAAAAATGGTCCTAAACCGAATTCTAAGGGTAGTGGGTGGATTTTTAAAGGCATCGTAGTATGTTATAGACAAATAAATATTCCATTGTGAGGTTTTCGTTTTCTGTTTGGAACAGAACAAGGCGGCTTTGGACAATTCATCATGGTCCCCTGCTTAATATGCAGCTGTCACCAAAATTTTGGTGCCCACGGACAGCTGCCAAATTCTGAGAATGTGGCCTGTAAGCTGCAGACTTTGTTTTGCGACAGTCTGATGCTGTTCTCGAAATTTAAATTTCAAGGCATGTTGCCGGGGATGGAACGTCTTCATGAGAAGTTCTATTGGAAATTCCACTTTTCTACAGTTTCTAGATTTGTCTTTTTGATTCAGATATATTTTATACAGGATATATATCTATAGATTTACGGAATGAGTCAAATTTCACTGGAAAATGGAATCACTCCAATTTTATTGTTGTGTACTCTAATAAATCGAACATGGACAAATATATAATTTCTAAATTATTAAAAGTAATCAAACACTTCGGGCTGTAAAAATGCTTTATATGATGTAAAAAAAATTATTTTGTGTTATAACAATCAACACATGTACATTTAACTGCAAAAAAAAAAATGTTAAACAAAAAAGTAAGAAGAATTAATTTTTATTCTGTCCCCCGGTTCTATTTTCTGCATTGAGTAAAATATTTTTATGGTAACAAAATTTAACCAGTGGAAATTGCCTCCACAAAACTTTCTCGCATAGTCTCTAATAATATTTTCGGGCAGAGAACATGGCACTGGCGCACAATAGTTACAAAATATTACTTTTTCACGTGAATTTATAATTTTTATTGAATCTATCGTGTCAATCTTACGAATTATTTGGCAATTAATCACTAGCATAATATCTAAAAATCGAATTTGTGTTTTAGGCTCGTTTTTCTGAACCAATTGAAACAAAAATGTGACACAAAACAAATGCGATGACACATTTAAGTCATTGCGTTTCTGAATGATCGCGTTTACACGCTTCTAAAAGTACAGACGGACAGACAGAAAACTCGTCGTTAGATTTAACTCAAAATTTATCAAATGTCTGCACTATAGATGTTAAATCTGCGTACCGAATTTTATCTATCTAGCTCTCTTCGTTTTGTAATCAACAACCGGACAGACGGACTTCCTCTGAACAGATTTTACTCCAAATTTGATAGAAATCTGAAAATTTGGTGTAAACAGCGTGTACCAAATTTTATCCGTCTAACTAAAAGCCTTTTCTAGTTATCTTTATCACAGACGGACATTTCCCAAAAATGTGTTTTTTGAACTTAAGGTCTTAATTGTGGAGATTCTCCAAAATCTCGAGTTCGAATTTTTTGAACGATTACTATACTTCTTCTATATTTCGTATACGAGAAAGCAAAAAAGCAAGAAGAATTAATTTTTATTCTGCCCCCCAATCCTATTTGCTGTATTTAGTAAACCCACGGGGGGCACCTCAAAATGAGGATGAGATGCTTCCGGCATGGTGGTTGCATCTCGCCATCCTGGAGGGTGCACAAATAGGTGGGGGATCTGACTCCTCCCATCGATGATGGGACGTACTTCCTTCGGGAAGGGTTGTACCGTGGCTGGTGATGAACCATAGAACTCAACCACTGATCCCGCCAGTGTTGCTGTTGCGGCGGTCCGGTCATTCAGCCTTATGGTTTAAATCCGTGTGCCTCTGTGGCGGGTCGGAGAGTCAGTTGGTTGACTAACTGTATTTAGAAAAATATTTTTTAGGCAACAAGATTTCAAAAAAGGGAATTCCCATCTATAATCAGCAGAATTATGAATTTTTTAATATCACCTTTATAAACAATTTTAGGCCATATCAAAAGTTGCCTCCAGGAAGACACAACAAATAATGGATGTAGGATAACAAGGGTTGATTTGATTGTTTAAAATAATGTAATTCAAAACTTTATAAATCGGTGAGTTTTGGTCTGAGGAATGTGAATTATAGACTGTTAATATTATTACGGATTTCTAAAATATTTTGCTAAATATAATTACTGATACAGAGGGACTACATAAAAACTGAACTCCTTAATCTTTTAGCATTACATTTATTAATTGAAACCATATGAAAAAAGAGATTCTTTGTGCCATTAGGATCCTTTTTCCAACTAGAAGTATATGTCTGTCTCAAATAGTATTCAAATTAAGTTTTTAGTCTCGATTAGACGATAGTAGAAAAATTAAAAGTTGGCTTTAAAAAACTTGTATTTGTTTCTAATAAAGTATTGAAATAAATATAATTTGAATTTAGCTCTCCATTAATTATTTAATTTTTGAAATTTTAGTTTGATATAACTATTATTACTTTTAGGAGTGTCATGCTGATTTATTAACCCTTATTATAGTTAATTGTTTCAAACACATGAAATTTATGTGTGAAGATATTTCTTATAAAAATAATATAGCAAATGGAATGCAAATAAGCAACGAATATTAAATTTTTATGTTCAGTCTTGTGAAATTAAATATAAAATTTAACATTTCGTTGATGCAACTGAATGCTTACTAGAATGTAGTAAGATGTAATAACATTTGTTCAAAATGAAATAAAAATGTACTTCAGAATCAGAATGTATATATAAGAAATTATTTCTATTAAAGATTTTTTCCATGATTTATTTAACCCTTAAATGTCGAATCTCGTCTTTAAACTGCATACCCAATTTTGACTTCTAAAATATGAGAATCAATTTGAAACTCTAATGTCTACTGTTGCCAACAGGGAGTATAGTAAAAATGCATCCATCATAAGAAATTGATAACATTAAAAATCGAGGAATTGGTTGCCTAGAATGTTTCAAGCTCTGCAACAAAATGGTTTGTCCACACAATTTATTAGCATCATAATCAATCGTACTTAGCTGCAACTAAATAGGTAAGATGTTTTTCTATTAAATGATTTGATCTAAAATTAAATACAAATAATATATTTTGATATAAGAATCGGATTAGAAATTTAATCCATCAAAAGTAGTTACTAAACATAAAAAAATTGTTAGAATTGAAACAATGGTTTCTGAAGTCAAAACCTTGACGTTGAATTCTTCCATCATAATAATAATTTCACTTAAATAATTTGCATAAGAAAAATGAATGTATTCGAATTTTCTCATGTATTATACTGAAAATCTGTGAAATCACAGCTTAAGAAATAAAATAATAAAAATTCCTTCATAAAAATTTTTTATTGAATTTTTATATCGTCTAGTTTAAAGTCCAAGATATTCAAAAAAAAAAAAAAAAATAGTAGGAGAAAATAATATTTATTTGTCCTTTTTTTCTATATTATTGATATTTTTCTCCTTAAGCCTATACTAAAACCTTTGCATTCAATCAAAATAACTTTTAAAAAATCAGCTAATCAGAGCTGTGTGAAAAGTGATATGCATATTGAAAAGATAAATAGAACTTTTGTCAGCGAAAGCACGATTCATAGAAAAATTGAGTTTTTATATTACAAATAATCAAATAAAATAAACGAAGATCGATGAATAGTTTTGCTGTTCAAATAAACATAATTATACGTTTAAAAAAACAAATTGATTTTTTCCCCTTTATGAAGGGGAGAAAACAATTTAAACTAACCTAACAAACCTGGCAAATAAAGTAATAACTTTTTCAGCTTTTTTTAGTACTTTTGCCATTGGAAGCAATCAATATATTTGTTTTATCAACGCTGGATTTAATCAAATTATGGATAAGAAATATTCAGGTTTAACATTGAAAGTGTAAGCAATTTGAGCATTCTACATTCAAAGAGAGATTTTTTGAATAACGAATTTGCATTCATTAGCAATTATTGGCAAAATATTTCTCAAAATTCGTTGTTAAGCAAATTATAGATATATTCAAATGAGAATTTATGGTTACGAAATATATGAATACAAATTTTAGGCTTTATTTATTTATTTATTTTTTAATTTATTAAGGAAAGAATTAAAAAATTCAAAATCAGCATGAATTTTTATTTATAAAATGATATAATAAAGATGTTTTTAATTTGTCTTAAATTAATTATTTTTTTCTTATAGCAAAATAATATACAAATTTGATGATGAAATCTGAAAAAACATGTCAAATAATGCAGCTGAAAATAGATCATGTTTAATAAACCAAATTAATTTCTATTTAATAAAAATTTGCCATGTTTATCAGGAAAAAATGCGACTTGGTACTAGCTGGAAGATAGCGCAATTTTGCAATCATTGTTGTAATTGAAAATTTTGTATTTCATGGAAAACAAATATATGACTTGACTAATTTTTCAATTGAATTACTCAGAAAGATTAGTCTTAAATTCTCAATTTTATATAATCAAATTTTATATTTAATCAGGTATTTTTCTTCTATAATTCTAGCATTCCTGGAATTATAAAGGGAGGTTGGGTTACTACAGCTTTTGCATTCAATGCTTAGATTTATATTGTTACGAAATTTCCGGGGTTCCTTTGGATAATGGAAGTTATATGGTGTGAAGAACGCTCAATCACTAGGCGGCAGTAGAAAATAAAACAACGACGTTTATTTACACGAAGACACACAGGACAGCACAAAGACGACAACTATATACAGCACAGGGGACGATTATCTTCAGCCGAGACGTGCAACAGCAACAGCATATAGCAAGACTCTCTACTGCACAGTAGCGCACAGCTTAGTTCAGCACTAGCTTGACTCCGTCGCTGCTCCGCTTATCCCTGGAAGACCAGTTCTTCACCGTCGCTTTCGACTACTCTGCCCTAGCAGCTGTGGCCGCCTCCTTTTATAGGTCTCAGGAAGCGGGGCTAGAAGCCTCTCAACCAATCAGTAACGTTCGATTCGTATCTCGGTTCCTACTGGACGGATCGGGAAAATTTTCGATGTTTCGGGTAAAATCTATTTTGGCGCCAAAGTCGCCAAATTCGTCGGCAAGTCGCTAAATGGTCGCCAAGCTCTGGAACCTCCGACGCAAAAACGGACTCCGTCCAGTGCAGATGAATGTAAAACATTCTTTCCGATGGTGGAACCAACTATACTGGGAAGCAGCATTACAGATTCGTAACAATATTAATCGAAATGTATACGCAAAATAAAGACGACGGAATATGGGTAAGTGTTATTTTTCTTCAATTCCAGAACAGATTTCTATAATAAAGAAGTTGATAATATGATATATCAAATCATAGGTTAATCAAAAAACGTTGCAATTATTTTTTATTTATTTATTTTGACAAAACAAGTTGCAAAGAATAAATTTTTCTTATTTTGATACTAAAGCGATAGTAATATACATATTTAACACGTCTTTACAATAAAGTTCTTTTGATCAATGCTTGCATTCAACTTCGAATTAAGGTGAAACATTTTAAAACAGTTTTTCATTCATATGCACTTAGTCATTTTAGTATCAAATGAAACTAGATTTAAAGTGATAAGAATTAAACTCAGCATTAAATAAATACAATATTTGAAACTCAAATAAATTCGACGAAACAAATAATTAAACCATGTCTATCACAACTATGTCTGTATCATTATTTTTAAAGGCAAGTTACAATAATAAAGGTTAAGAGAATTCACTCCCATAGTATAATAAATTCGCCCTCTGAATTGCATCCGAAGATGAAAAGTTAATTTTACAAAAAAAAAATTATATGTGTGAATTATGATATTATGGCAAGAAAATTTAAGACACGAGTGTGCCAAATAGGAGTGTCCGTTCCTCCATATTTTTATATATTTCCTCACTATAATATATTTTGTGCTTATTATCGTCGAATAATGAAAAGAACGATTATGTATTTGGAAACAAGATTTCTTCTTATTTTCTGATTTAGTCCAAAGTTTGTGGCTTTTCTGTAACTTTAAAGTAAAGATCACGTGTTGAAATTCATGAATATAACATATTTCATGTTTGAGATATCACTTTCACGTGCAACGGATAGACTAACAGACTTTATGGAATAATTTCGTTCAAAATTTGAAACAGATCTATGAATTGATCATGCATTAAATTTCCTAATTTTAAATATCTTCGTTTTTGAGTTAATATAATCACAGAAAAAAATATAATTTTTTTAAATGTGTTTTTTTTTCCCTGATTTAGAATCGGTCAGGAAAATTCATGGGACAAAAACATCAGGTCAAAAAGTTTGAAAACAATAGTACCTTTCTATATTTAGAATTAAAGTAAAAAAACAACACATAAAAGCAGAAAACATTGCAATAATGCAATATCATTCAAATTGCAAGATTTTTCTTAAATTTATTGTTCTGAATCAATAAAAAATCATCACCGCTTAGCAATTCTCTTTAATCTTTTAATATCACCTTTAAATTTATTCCCAGTATATCGATCTTTCATTTATGAAACGAAGGTAACATTTTGCAATTCGCTGTCAAATTTTAAATATTCTCAACGTAAAAACTGGATGCTTTTTTTAAAACTGAAAGCACTGATCGTGCTAAAGAGGGTGTTCTATATTTAAAGAATTTTGGATTGATTTTTTTTGTATTAATTTACGTTTAAGGAAGAACGTGATCAATTACTTGCAATTGAGTTTTTGCGTTAAATTTCTGTCAAGACCTTATTTCACAAATCAATAGTTTTGCTTGATGATTTAATAAATAACGATTCCTGAGATCTTTTAGTTAAAGTATGCATTGAAATTTTAACTTTTTAAAATATTTTTTATCCTTTATTAAAATTATCAACTTCAGTTAAGGCATTTATAAATAAAAAGGATATATAAAATCTAGGCTTGAAATCCAGCTTAAATTTAAAAGAATTAAATCAAATCTATCACAAGCTAATTCCTTATTTTATCTTAAGGAGATAGTAATGAGAAAGTTTACACACACATATATATACGGACAAAACATTAATTTCCTAATGAATTCCTCGATAATATTTAGTAATTCACTAGAATTAAACACTGCTCCTCAAGTGCTTAACAAACAGAAGATAAATCGCAGAGAACTTCAGGTATAAGACAATAGAGAAAGAGCTTATTTTCTCTTAATAAATGGTTTTAAAGAGATTAAAGACCAGTGATAATGTAGAAAAACATTTTTGGAACAAACCAAAATGCAGAGAGAGCTCTTTTTTTTTCAGGTTTTCGATTGCCTGTTTGTAACGCTTACCGACCATTATTCAAATTTTCTCCCATTATAAATTAATTAACGCACGAACCTAATTAAAGTTGATAAATTAAGAAAGATATGCTCGTATCACTAGCTTAAAATATGCGAGTTATGAAAAAATTACGAAATCAAGTGCTTTAAATAGTTTTAATGTTCTCCTGTTCTTTTCTTTCGTTGTTTTTTGTTTCAAGAGAGCATTTCGATTCTTTTGCATTTGCTTAATTGTCTAATTATTCATCACCTTTGAGAAACATTTTTTTATTATTATTTTTATAAATTCTCCTTCTTTTGCCGAAATATTTAATAATTGCGTAATGCTCGAAGATAATTTTTTTTTAAATTTAGAATAACCGATTTTTATTCTTTTTAGCAGACGAACAAATCTTTTATCGTTTGCAGTTCATATCTTTTATATCGTATTAGTTTCTGATGTGTTTAATAAAGTCATTTATTTTCATTCGTAAAAACGAAAAAAAAAAAACTTTCATTCGTAAATTTTGGAGAATTGAAGCAAGTATTGTTTGCTTCGATAATTTCTAATTAACAGAAAAAGATTCTTCTTTTTGATGAATGGGTCAAAAATAGAAGGATACGAGACAAAGAACAAAGATAATAGTTTATCGCAAAAATTCTTTAATGTTAAGCTTTCAGGAAAAACATGCTCTTTCGGTTTTTACCACTTAAACTTTTAAAACGATAGCATTTTGATTAACTTTAGTGGGGGTTTTTTCGGGATTTATAAAAAGAAATAAACATTGTGATAAATAAAATTAAAAGAATTTAGCACTGATAATTCTTCTTTTGGTTATAAAGACGAAAATTCTAATGTTTTTTTCGAAAAACATTATCACTTTCCAACAAAAGAAAAAGCAACATAGGCAGTTTACAAATTTCTCAACACTGATAAAATTAAGATTACAACATTTTCTTTTCTTTTCTTTTTTAAGTAATGTTATAATCAACTATTTTTTTTTTTCTCATTGTTAAATATTTTGCTCTTAACCTGTTTAATGAATTAAAAGATTACATAAAAAGATATAATTAACATGAAAACTAAAGTTAAAAAACTACTATTATAGATATTGCACCAAAGATAATTTAGGATGCTATAATGATTTAGCAACGTTGTCGAGATATCAAAGTATTTATTTTATTGTTTTTTAAAAAGAATAATTCCTTTATATTTCGCGATTCATATTTTTGCATCAATTTAATATCTAATTTGTTTTATCCATTTTATTATTTTCATATAAAATTAATGAAAAAGTACATTATGTTTTTGTCAAATGTAAGCTGGGATATTAAAGTACTATTTATTCTTCTCCTTAACAAAGAGACTATTATTTTTGATGAATGACACAGAAATGTAATGTTATGGAGACAAAGAAAAATATAATAGTTATCCTAAATTCATTATTATTCAAAGCTTGCGGAAAATATTTTTTTTTTGTGGTTCAAACGCTTGAAGTGATAATCACTTTGAATAGTCTCGTAATTTTTTTCGTTATTAGTATATAAAATTAAGCGGATTATGTTAAAAAATAAAATTAAAAATAAAAATAAGATGGTAAAAAAGGCATGAACAGCAGGATTAAAATTTAAAAGAAAGTAATTATAAATTTGCACAAATGTCACACACGTTTTTCGCAGAAAGAAGAAATGATTAAATTCTTAACTTTAATTAAAATTTCTGCTTTCATACAATTTTTCTCATTTACCAATTTTTTTATGAACAATACTTAAATATCATATTATGAAATACTTTATTTTTAATGCATTTAACAAATTAAGAGATATAGCAAAAGTTTGGAATGATTTCTTAGTTTTAAATGGCAAAAAATAGCATATTAATCATTAATAATCCTTTTTATCAGTAATTAATCATTTGGTTTACAGCAAATGATACATTAGAGCACCAGCATTATTTTAATAAATATATAAAATGACTCAGTTATTCTTTCTGCTCTTGGGAAATAGAAATCGTTTTCGTCTAGATCATATAATCAGAAAATTATTCCATTCTATGAAGTTCTTTATTCTTTAAGAGTCTAATGAATTTAGCCAATGAATAAAATGACTAATTTGATTATATATGTCTTGAAAGAACCAAAATTAGTCATAATAATATTCTATTAAATCAATCATTTTTCTGTTTAACCATTGATCAGATATCGACTTGATTGAATAATTTCTTTGTTTCCAACCTTTTAGAATTTTACAAATGATATTCAATATTGAAATCAGATCTTTTTAAAAGAAGAAAACACTTTTGGGCTTTTGCAGTTTATAGCTCTTATACTTTTATTAGTTTCTGATGTATTTTAATAAAACATTTATTTAGATGCGCAAGACACAGAGAAAAATATTATTTGCGCTTATTGTAAAGCAAATGAGCAATTTTATTGTTTACAACTTCTGTTAACTTATGTCTTTTTTCACTTTCTCGTATATGTACTAAAGAGAAAAATTCGAACTTGAGGTTTTGTTTATACCATGTTTTAAACCTCCATAAGTTCGAAAACCACATTTTTGGAAAATGTCTGCCTGTCTGTCTGTGACAAATATAACTCAAAATACTTTAAGCTAGACTGATAAAATTTGGTATCCGATCTTTATATCAAATTTGTAGATTTCTATCGAATTTTGAGGAAATTCTTTATTGTTTTGCTCAGAGGAAGTCCGTCTCTTCGAAAATAAATGACCTCGATAATTACAAAACGAAGAGAGTTAGATGCTCCGAGGAAGTCTATCGCTCTGGCTTTTCGAATATAATTTGATATAACTATAAAACGAAGAGAACTGGACAGATAAAATTCAACGTATAAAATTAACTTTTATATTCTAAACATCTATCAAACTTTGAGCCAAATCAAAATTAAATATTGACCGTCGAGCGGTCTATTCCTTTAGTTTAGTTTAGTTATATTAACGACCCGTTGTAAAGCAACACTAGGGCTGTTTTGGGACGGACCTCGTCATTTTGAACGGCAGCCAGATGACGAGGACGACACCTGATCTGGCACACCCCTCTCCACACCACACCACACCAGCGGAAGGACGTTTGGCATGACGTATTTAACGCGCAACAGACCCTCTTACACGACGGTTCTTCGGTGGAATCGGGTCTCGAACCTGAAATCCTACGACTCACAAGCCGAGACCTTACCACCAGGCCACCGCGGCTTCGGTCTATTCTTTTAGAAACAGGCAAAGAGCGATAACGCAAAAAATGCCATGACTTAAATATATAGTACTGTTTAATATGTCATTTTGTGACTACAAATATAGTTTTGTGTCACATTTTTATGTCAATCGGTTGGGAAAAACGGGTCTAAATTACAAATTCGATTTCAGATACTATTAACTGCATACCAGGAATTAATCGCCAAATAACTCGCCAAGTACCACACGATAGATGCAGTAAAAATGCTAAATTTATAACAAAGGTTAATATTTCTTAACTATTGTACGTCAATGCTATGCAAGGCATTTTCTGGGATAATATTTTTATTAGAGTGTATGCGAGAAAGCTTTGGGGATGTTATTTTTTTATTATTATTATTTATTGTTATTTATTTTCATTTATTTGTTTTTCATTATTTTTATAGTTTATTTCATTCTTTTTTACATTGTTTATTTTCAGTGTTTTAATAATTGTATTAGTTTTGATTTGTAATCCCAAAAGGATGTTTCTTTTAAACTCTAAAATTCTATTGAATTAATTTGTTACTGAAAAATTACTTTCCAGTTCACTGCTAATCTCACTATCCTATAGAGAATTTTCGAAGATATAATGGGTTTCCTAATAAAATAGATCTTGATATTCAAATCAAAATTAGATAAATTCCTGTTATAGATATAAAAAATGTGAATATTGTAATTACTATCCAATTTAAGTTCCAAATATCTATTTATCTATATATTTTGACATAATTCAATTCTTAAACGTATAATAATGTTTTAGAATACTAAAAAGAGCTATTTATACTCATAGATATATTTTGTTGAAAAGCAAAAACCACTTTGCGTTCCAACTAATTAACATGAAGAACTAATTCAGTCCAGAATTATTTCCTCAAAGTTAATTAAATCAAAAACGGGAATTTATATCGTCTTCTTAAGTCCTCCCACTCTATTCTTAGAACGCGCTTTTACTTAAGCACTCATTAGAATTCTCTTTCTTTCAACCTCTGTTGTTTTTCTACAAAGAATTAGTTCCCCAATAATTGATAAATGAATATCTTGTTCCCATCTGAACTGAATGGAATGTTATTTTAAGTTCTAGATGAAAAAGGGCCATTCATTTCGATTTTTCCATTTTCAAAGATCGTTCGTATTCAATTGGAGAAAACATTTCTCTTTTCGCTTCAAAACACACGCATACATCGACCTTTGCATAATATCAGAGGTTACATATACTGGATTTTCAATTAGAGGTGGAATAGATTGAATCAGTCAAAATATTGATATTACGTTGCCAGCAGCGCGATTGGATAACTCCGGTGTGTGTCCAATATATTCTATTTCCAATTATTGTCTAATGCTTATGAAAATGATGATGCATTTTTATAGATTTTTTTTTATGAAAAAAAGGCTTAAGATCAAACAATATTGGAAACCCTACAGTTTACGAACGTATTAATTAACTTTTAATTTTTTTTTTTGTATCTCAGTTATTTTAAAAAATTCTTTACCAAAACGTTATAATTAAAGATTTAAGATAGTTTAAAATGTATTTAAAATTTTTTAACCAATTTCAAGTTTATATTAAAATTATCTAATTGCTTTTTTTTAAGTAACAAAATATTTTATGCGTCGCTTCTTTTTACCATGTGAAAACATTATGTTATTTTGGTTAGGAGTTTTTAAAGCCTCAAAACGAATAGGCAGAAAATTGGATTTATCGCTTTTGAGGCATCAATTTTTCGCTTTCAAGGTTATTAGAAGATGATAAAGAATGTTGTCACATTTAAAGACTTATTTCAAAAAAAAAAAAAAAAAACATTTACTTGACTCAAATGTCCACAGTATTCAATACTCCCGTCTGGACAATAAAAGGGCAGAATCGTAAGAAGCTATTGCCAAAAGAAGCACAGAGAAGAAAATGGGAATGAACACAAAACAGTGAGAGGAGGTGTAGAAAATTATAAATTTAAAATTTTCAATTTTTCTAGCTGGCAAAAATGATTTGGAGCTCGAACGATTTTGCAATGAAAAAAGAACCTTCGTTTTCTTAATATCGACGCATGCGTAATCTGATAGACATGTGATTGTTTCAAACTGCTTTAAACTGGTTTTTCACGAAAAAAAAAATGCTGGCCTCGGGAAAAAAAATTTTAGAACTCGATTGATTTTGAGATGGTTAAAAACCATCGCTTTTCTAAATGTTGATGATTGCGAAATATGAGTCATGTGAGAACATGATGTTTTCTGTCTGATTCCACGTAACATAAAAAGTAATGCTCTCACATGATAACTTGAAATTTGCGACAGAAGATTTAAATTTTAATCAAGTTTTTTTTATTACTTTTAATTAATACCAGCCAACTTGGTCGACCAGTTGGTCTCTGAGAATATTGTTTGTGCTTGATTTTCCATTAAATCGCCCATGTAACACTTTGATGCTCATAATTCCCGAAAAAAAAAACAGCTTTAAACATCAAATAATGACGAACATGAATACCGGGTTGTTTTAATAGCTTTGTCCTTGTTCCATCAATGGAATCAAGTATCATGATATCATAGTGCCATTAAAAGATATCTTTATGCGCACGTCATCTTTCGCTTCATTGTCTTATCCCTCATAAAAATAAATAAATAGAATCTTTCTTCATTAACTTCCAGTAATGAAAGGAAAACAAGCTATAAAATATTTGACGATATAATGAAAACAATTTGAATTCTATTGCGACAATGAAGACTGTTGTTGTAAATTATGCAAAACAAAAATACTTTAAAGAATAATGGAAATTCAGAAAATCTTCATGACAAAATGGCGTCAAAAAAGTCATTTTTTTTAAAACTTTTGGATGGTGTAAAAATTGTTTTATGCAGTAATATATTCGGAAGTTATCACAAAAAAATGCCTAAAAAAATTGTTTAATTAATTAAAATTTCTAAAAATTCTATCCAAGATGCATATTTGCAGTTTGCAAAGGGTTTTTGTGCTAAATTTGGTATCCTCAAATGGTCTGATCTTTGGAACGCCAATACTCATGCGCGAGGTTTTCTTTTATTATTAGTAGGAACTATAAAGTTGAATTTTTTTACTTATTTCTTGATATGTAAGAGTTATGAAATATTATATGTTCCTATATTCTAGTTTATGTTACAGCATTTTATAGCTTTCAGGGTTTAATTATTCATTAATCCTAACTATACTTTTAGATGTGTTTCTTGTTGGAATATTATGAAATACTTACAGTGTCCCAAAAAAATTCAAACGTGGTTTAATTCCTTACCTATTAGAAATAAGTGGGCAATGTAAATTGCAAAGTAGTTCAAAATAAAGTACGAAATAAAACCATGTTAATAAAAAAAAAATTACATTTAATTTTTCAAAAGTTGCACTTTTTAAATTTTTATGCGACCCCTTTAGACAAATTTAGTCAATGAGAAAACTTTAATTTTTTACACAACATCATTACAAAAACCGCATACTCGTATATTTAAACTGAATGAATTATATTTAACTGAAAATTGAGCGCGCTGCATAGGGACCATATACCAAAACAGAAATAAAATTTGTGACTTATTAAAAAAAAATAAGATGTAAGGTAATATTTACATTAAAATCCTTTTGCATGTTTAAGGCAGATTCGTGAAACCGTCATGTGTTCTTAAGGGTTTTCTTTTTATGTGTTCTTTTATATTGTGTTATGTTGTTTTATATGTGTTTCTTTTTATATTCAGATTGAATTCTTTTTATATTCAGATTGCATCAAAATCAATGCATGCAAGTAATTTAATGTCAAATTTATCATCATTTTTCAAAACAACATTCTAACAATTTAATTCACAGCCGAATTATTTTCGTTTATTTAACTGTAACTAAGCCGTTTCAAATATTTAAGTTAAAATATTCTTTAATTGCATAATGAAATGCAAACGATTTCTTTTTCAATTTACTTATGGTTTCCCACAATTATTTCTTTTCAATACAATTTAACCAAACTTTTCTTATACATGTAAAAGAAATAATTGGAAATCATACAAAAATATTTAGTTTTACATTGTGATATTAAGAACACAGCTAAACTGGTTCTGTATTATCGTATTTTTAACAAATGGCGAGCAATTTGAATGAGCAATCATTTATTCTTTGTGCAGTAAAAAACTTGCAGATACTTCTAAGAAATTTGAACGGTAATATACGAATTTGCCAGAAATTCCATGCACATTTGTTTATTGAATTATGAGACGATTAAGAACTGCCGGTTCATTTCATCCAAGGCTTGGTCCTGTTAGAAATCGATTGTACACTGAAGACGAAGAAAAGGGCACCATTGCATATTTTCTACCGACCTGAGGACTAACATTCGAAAAATATATGAAATAAAGTAGATTAAAGCTTTATTTAAAGGCATTTCGATTTTTTTTAGCATAATAACTTAAAAAGAGTAACTTTTTGAAAATTGATGGAAATTTTTTTTATTAATGTAGTCTTATTGTATATCTTATTTTGAACTACTTTTCAATTTATATTGCTCACTTATCTCTAACGGGTAAAGAATTAAACCACATTTCTGTCGTTTTAGGACTCTCTGTATATTCCTTAGAGTGCAGAAATGTGTTCTTCGGAGCGATTTTCTGAAATCTTAATCAATTAATTGAATTGAATTTTGGCATTTTTCAACGAAAACTTACCATAATTAGCATGAATTTACTCTTTTTTAAAATTTAAATATTTGTATTTTTAATGATATTTATTTAATAATTGTGAAGAATTTTCCTGAATTTTCTTAAAAACATTTTTTTTTTCCTTGTTTTTAACTATATATTATATTTCTTCCCTGAAATTGAAACCATTTTCATTATTTCCTCAATTTTATCGAGTGATTCGCTTCCATTCTCTAAATTTAAAGAAGAAGAATTTTATTTAATGTCAGTGTAATTTACCAGACGGATAAAAAAAATTCGTTACCATACCGCGAAAGTTATAAGACATATAAACCACACTCTATGTATTAAATATGATGTATATATGTATATATATGATGTTATGGAATTATTTCCATTAAAATGTTTCATATACACAATGAACAGAACATATATAAAACAATTAAAACAAATTCGTTTTAGTGTCTGAAAATTTGACGAAATCATTGACACAAAGTTATATCTATACAATTTCACTGAAATTAAATATCATATCTCAAACAAACAAACTGGTCGCCAAAAATGACAAGAATAAAATAAAAATTTATGAAGTTGTTTAACATTTTAAATATTTAAAAAACTGGAAGGGGGTGGCTAATAATTAGTGTGTGTGTGTGTGTGTGTGTGTGTGTGTGTGTGTGTGTGTGTGTGTGTGTGTGTGTGTGTGTGTGTGTGTTTAATTTGTGGTTAAATAACTAACTTTTATGTAAGAGTAATAAAATTCACTTCCTTTCCTTTTTCATCTTTACATTACTACTATGTGCCAAGATTAAAATGCAAAGTTCCTGATATCCAATCACAAACGAAGCATTACGGACTAACATAAACATCAAAACAAACTTTTACTTTTCGTTTTCCTCGGAATTAAGAGCCTCATCCGTTTCAATCAGCAGTTACAAATCAATGTAAGCAACAACCCCTCTGCCCCGACAATTCTTTCTGCCCGCTTTCATTACTCCGAAGAGCAGGCAAGACCTTAATCATATACACCGAACGTCCCATCCCGGCGGGAACGCCAAAGATTGAAGATAAGCCCGGCATGATTGATCGCCACGACATTATGTCTGTCATTGGAAGGTATTGAGCAGAAGGCAGCGACAAAGGCAGTCACGTATTACATAAGCATACGTCCGATCTTTAGATGAGTCCATGTGATTACATCCCACAAAGAAGGGACGCAATAAGCTACGGACGCTCACAGTCGCGCCGTAGATTAGGAGATAATGAATAGATAGTCTACTTTTCTGGAAGAGATGTTTGCGAACAACTGCAGAGGCAGAAGCGAACGGTGTTTAAGGATGTTTAAAGGAATTTCGGAGAAAAGTGGTATTGATTTTATGGCTCTAAAATGTAATTAGATTTAAGTCAGGAAAGAAAAGAGGCCATATTGGGTTTTGGTTGTTCAGATTTTGACAAAAAGAATATGACATGGATTGTTTAAATTTTTTTGTATTTGAAGAAAACACAGAAGAAATATAATAATCATCAAAAAGTTCATTCTAGAGAAATTTACGAGTCCCCAAGTTTTACACTTTCGTATGCCCCCCCCCGAAAATTAAATTCTGTAAAATAATTTATCACCATAAAAATTGTTTTTCAATACTCTTAGTATAGTCATCACATTAAGAGTATTAACTAAGTAATTTCAACATTTAAGAATTATACTTTATCACTCTAAATGAAAGCATAATTTTAAATTACACTTGGACAACAAATGTTTATGTGTCATGTTTAGAGTAATTTAATTGGTTAGCTATCACAAAAGCAATAAAATGAATGCGATGCTATGCGAAATAACGTATGATAGATTCCTTGCTTCAAAAATTATTGTATAATTTTATGTTAAAACTAGATTTAAAAAAAATTCTTCAAATTCATAAATGCTTGCAAAAAAATCATTTTTTTTTTCCTTTCTTTATGCATAAAATTTTAAAAATTAAAATAGATAGTGCTGTTGGTTAAGCATTTAAAAGATTTAAAGTATTTGTTTAAATAATGCAGTGGAAAGGAAATGTCTAGATGATAAAATATGTTAAATTATTTATGTAGCACCTCTTTTTCCCCTTGAGCAGAGAGCGCCCCCTTGGGGCGTTTTAAGGAAGACAAACAGTTGAACGGGAGACCTGCATCCTGAGGTCGTCTTTTTCCCTATGCGCAACCCTTGCGCCAACGCCGAATGCTTTCGGTTGGAAACGGTGGAATCCCTCCACCATACTGTTTTCTTTAACCTCATTGTCTATGTGTGTTTGTAAATTTTGTAGTGTAGCTGTGTTTGTGTAGATTAAGAAATTATATTTAAAATCGGGCTTGTTCATTAGAAAATCACAACACACCCACTATATCTATAGTTTTTGCTTTAATCCTTTCATTGCCAAATATTAATAAAATCAAAGGATTATATCAAGTTTTAATTTAAATCAATTTTTTTTTATTTATTCCCATTAGAATGTTTGAAGTGAGCAGGTAGCATTGCAGTTAAAAACAACAAGTTAGCATTACAGTTAGGAATAAATCAAATCTTTTAATCTACTCCTAATTGTAATGCAAATTCTTTAATTTATTCCTAACATTACATAAATTATGGGCAGTTAGTATTATTGTTAAGAGTGAACATTTATAGATTAATTTTTGGATTACAGTTTGAAATAAAGCAATTAACATTTCATTTAGGAATAAGTCGAAAAAATCATAAAATGAATTGTAGAATTTGCGATACATTAACTGCCACGCTTTCATCATGCTATTTTAATGCTTTTTTAATTCTAGTAGTCAATCCATGTGAGCTCTGAATCTATAAAAAAATATTTCGCACACGTGGTACGAGAAGAAAAATATTTTTAAATTCAATTAGATAGAAAAGAACAAAATTTTCGTTTCGTTACAAAAGTCAAAAATGCTCATAGGAATATATTAAAAAAGGATTCTGAAATGGCGTAGTTCGTCAGAAAGCAGCAAGGTTTTCAAAGAGAATATCACCAGCTTATTGCCAACTTCTTTTTTTGAAAAATATTTCAAAAAGTAAGTAAACCACGACGCGTAATTCTTGTTATCTATTTTATGAGGTGTTAAAGCTGAATAGGAGCTTAAATGTGGAAAAAAAAGATTGAAATTTTCTACCATCTTTTTGAAGTGGGTAAAATAAAAAGTCTGAAATCCTCGGAATAATATTTCAGAACTTTTTCATCGAATTCCCAAAAGTCCTCGTTTATTTTATTTTATTTTTTTCCCTCCTTAAAAACTGGTAGAAATAAAATGGCCGCAAATGTATAAATTTACGGTTGCAGCGACAGGACTACGAAGGCCGACATCTTGCGAGGTTAGATGAAAAAAAAATAATAATAAAAAGAATTCAAAAGGAAACAGCAGCAAACGAATGGCGAGAGAAAAAAATGGCGCCAGAAAGTAAAAATAAAAATCGTCTGAGATTTGTGGTTGGCATTTGGAAATATCTTTACAGATCGAGACGCCATTTTTAAACCTATTCGCAGAATGGAAAAATTATGGAATCGAATGATGCAGGATTTATTTCTTTATACGAATTCTTACGTCATCCGAAAGAAGTTTTAGCAGAGGTTGGAATAAAAATTCTATGGAGTATATTTGATCAAACTGTGAGTACGTTCTGCTATGTGCCTGGGGCGCATTGAAGAGTATCAGATGAAACTGTTTTAATCCTCCAGTCTGCCTTCTTCTTCTTTATTTATTTATTTTTTCATTCCATTCATTCGAGAAATGGAACAGAAACTGCGTTTGCAGATCTTTCTTCTTTCTTATTTAATAATGAAAAAAGAAAAATATCTTCGTCTTATGAATTTCAAAAATGCGTTTTATTTGTTGCAGCTAGAAAAGAATCCAAAATCTTGATGTTAAACCTTATCGCAAATTACATGGTCGGTGTTTTGTTAAAAGAATTAAAAGCTTTTGAGTAACGCGTTGATTAGTTTCTAAAATTTTTCAAAAAGTAAAAGCTCGAGAAATGATCCGTTTTAATCAAAGAATGATTTCCTCAAAGTCAAATTTTCAGTTTATTTGCGTTTGAAAAATATTTTATTTTCAGTTAAACCAATTTCAGAAGCGCTGATATGCATGCAGTTTGAGTAAAATGCAAACTAGATGTTGCAACCAATCATGAAATTCTGACTAAAAAAATAATTATTATTTTCTTATTTCGCTTATTTCAAGGAATCTGATGTAATCAAAAGGAAGAGTAGAAAATTAACAAGTATGGCCTCAGTTATTAAAGAGCAAAAAATGCCAAACTGCTAAAAAATAACAGTTTCTCAGTTAAAACGATTTTTTTTTCTTCCAGCAGACAAACATTCAACAATTACTTGAAATCTCGAAAATGGAAGTCATTTTTTATAATAAATTCATTTATAAACGTTAAAAATAGGCTACGCAAACAGAAATTAACCATTCTCACTATAGATCGCAAAACTGGGAAGACAAATGAGGAAGAGTCTTACAGTAAGTTCTTTGTCAAAGAATTAAATAAAATAAAAGGATAAACAAAATAAGTATGCAATACATGTTTTATGGTGTATAAATTTACAACAGCGCATCAACGCAGATGCATGAAGTGCGTCGTACGATGTGTGTATAGCATGTGGTCTCAACATTTACTTTAAGTACTCCAAAGTTTCTTGCTGATACTGCGTCCAGTGGCGTGCCGATCAGGACGTAAAAGGGCTTTAGATGTCCTGAGTACCACCTGAGTGGAAAATATTAGTGCGTTTATGTCAAATATCATAAAAGGAAGAAAAATAAAGCTATGCCTCGGACGCCATATGCACTTCCTAAACCTCTGGAGGCGATTAAAGACAAAAAAAATCATAATATCATCTGAACACCGATTATCTTCGGTAAGCCATTGGCTGCACCCTATTTGTCATTGTATCTCTTATACTGGATACTAATTGCAATATAGTTATTTATCAAACTGTATTATTGTATCACCTGGAATTTTTATACTATCAAACCTGTATTACCCATTTCATCTGATATAGCCATTTCTTTTTCTTAATTTAATGATAAAGAACCCATTGTAAAGGGCTTGCAATGTCATGTTTTATTGTGAAAATGACTTGTTTCTTTAAATTAGCTCTATGCTTAAAGTTTGTAAATAACCTTTTGAAACACCTTGTATGTGTTTCGACAATATGATCAAAAACCAATTATGCCAAATTCATAACAGCTTGTGTTAGCTAAAATTATCTTTTAACTGTTTCTAACATCGATTCTAGGTTTGTTATTGCAAGGCCAATCGATGGGAGGTGACTATTATCTATCATTAGATTTCCATTGTATCTGTATCGCTAATTTTCTGGTTATAGTTTTCTAACAAGCTCAGCAGATTTTTTTTTTAAATTTTCAAATATTTCACATTTGTAACACATTTACAAATATTTACTTTTTGCAGTATTTTGGATATTTCGAATTTATATTTAATAAAATAAATTTTAAATTTAGTTGTTTCTTGTGGCACTTGCCAGGGTCAAGCCCGCTGTTACGAAGACAGCAATTTAAGCCGGATGGGGAGCGTCTCTTGCTTTTATAGTAGCGCCAACTAGGGCAAAGAGTACGACTTTGCTACTCATGCATCACTCATTCGCTTGCACAACCCCTTTTTACAGGAGGGTGCATTCACACATCTCACAGATAGAACAACTGTAGAACAACCATGCCCAAACCGGGAGTCGAACCCAGGACGCCCAGATCACGGTGAAGACGCGCTAGCCCTATGCCAGGACGCCGGCTTAAATTCAGTTCTTTGTTAAAACTAACTTTAAATTTATCATTAGTTTTTTTTAAATCATCTTTAAAATTTTAATTTAAATTTCATCAATTTTTGATAAATAATCGCGATTTTTAAAACTACATTTTTTTTTTTATTATTTAATAAATTCCACGTCCATGTGGATGACCTTTAAATATTACTGGATATACCTACAGTTTTCTAATGTCTACTTGTATACATATAGTGATTAGTTTTTGCAATAAAGCAATTTTAGCAGTTATATACAACATTTTGTGCCGGAAACTATTCTTCAAGTAATCAAAAATTTATAGAACTCCGTGAAATAATATTCAAACTTTTTTATAGAACATAAGCATTTATATATATGTGTGTGTGTGATACTTTCAGGTAGGGAAAGCTTCCAGAATATAAATAATGCGTATGAAAAGCTTGTATCCTGCATTTCCCAGTATAATTTTATTTCCATGACATTGAAACAAACATTTTTTTATTGCAGCAATATTTCGAATTGACAATAATCCCAATGTCCACATCATAGATCCCCCAATAAATATCATATTTTACGACTTCCCATACGAATTTCGCCACCAAAAAAACACCCACAACAACATCGATTCTGCATTTTACGTCATTTTTAGATCCCTCCACCAGCATTAAGAAAGGGCAATGATTCCAAGGTACCCATAAACAGAAGAGAAACACCACTTACAGACTACCTCACACGTACCAGTTGAAACGCTTGAGAGAGACAAAACGACTAGACACTGCAACATGTCAGTCAGTCCCTCCTCCAGAACAACAAAAGCCATCTTCCAAAAGGCCCATACATACATACATACTACGTAGAACAAACAGCCTCTTGAATTGTGATCACGTACGCTGCGGGTCGTTTTATAACCCACGGGGCACAGGATCTTTTGTTGTTGGAGCCAGTTGAGCGGTGTGCCTTTGTGTGAGCGGTAAGATCTGGAAGTAGGGACAGAACGTGAGTTAAGTAACTTTAGATCACCTCCCCCACGCGTTCTTCTTTCGGAATCACGGTAGGGGAAACTTTTGAGATGGAACTAACAACATGCCCTTGGGGAGGAAGAGGGGGGGGGAGGAAACAGAAGAGACTGGGAATTTGCTGTGTTTGCTACAGGATTGGTTGATGGATGTTCCTGTTTTATGAGAATGGTCATTTCGAAATGCAAAGGGATGTTAAGCTAGGGTAGTTTCACTTTTACCGAAGAAAATTGTTTCGATTTCGATTTCATTTCTTACCAGCTCCGAACAGAGGTAGATGAAGTATGGTGATCTTCAAAAGATTCGATCTTGAGATTTTGATAAATCTCCTCATTTTAGAACCTATCTGATTCTGAAGGATCATTTTTGGATGTCTGATTGTCTGTCTGTATACACGGTAAATCAAAAACAAAAGTAGCTAGATGAATGAATTCGATATATAATCTGTATCAAAAAAAGCTTTTACATTTGGATTCAGTTTTCGGTGAGAAGTTTTCTTTGTCCATCCATATACATCATGTGAATATGATAATTCAAAGATGCAATGAATTATATAGAAGGGACATCGATCCTATTCACCCAACAAGTTGTCTATCTGTCTATTTGTACTTGCGTGTATGTAAACGCGGTAGCTCTGAAAGGCAATAAAATATGGAAATAAGTCATAACATATTTGCCGAAATTTGTATATTTGTACCAAATTTTCTACCCATTCTGAATTCATTTTTTTTTTCCCCTTCTGAAATCAAAATTTCCGACTCAACAGAGAATCGCTGCAAATTTTGTTTGTGATCCTGCCATTATTTTTTGCATAGGAAATGCATTTTGCAATTAATACCTTCGGTTTAGTTTGGATCACCTTATTCAGTATTTGATATTTTTGGAAGTTAACTTCTAGTTATTTATTTTTGAAGTTATATTATTTGATATTTTTGAAGTTGAAATTATTCTAATTTTTCAAAATCACTCTTCATTTACTGTTTCTCTAAAGGGAAGAGTAAAACGAGTGTTGTTGTTGACTATTTGAATCGAAATCTTCCCCTTGTTGTTCACAGGAAGTTAAAAAAAAAACCGCAGTGAAAGAAGAGGAAGCTAAGACAGGGATTTTGTATCCAAATAAATGAAAAAATTTAAGATTCCTAAAAATTATAGAGTTTTTTGGGTGTTTTTTTTTTCTTTCTAAAAAAATGTCTAAAGTTTTCAGCAATTCTGAATAATAGGTAATTTTTAAATTTATTTTCAGAACACAAAACAAAAACTGGATGTGTTAGAAACAAGTGAATCTTTAATCCATTCAAAAACTTTTTGTCTTTAACATGCAATTACTACTAGTCACCAGACGTATAGGTTATCAGTTAAATTGTTCAATTCAGTTCAATTTAGTTTCATTTCAGCTAAGTTTTTATATCTAACTTCATGTCCAAGATTCCATCAGATTCCGAGACATTAAAACTATGCTATTTTAATTGTTTAACATATGTTCTTTTTATTGTGCAGATGACTCTTTTTAATGCAAGCCTGTCCCATGACATCATAGCGCTATTAAAAAAGCAAATGTTTTGGTTTATTTATCTACTGAATTTCGTTCACATTTTTATTCATTCATTTGTAAATTATACAGATATTAAGCGGAATCCTTTTTCTTTTCCGTTCAAACGATGCAAGAAAATCACCCGATTACATCTATACTTATAATAAAGCTCAATGTGTGTGTGTGTGTGTGTTGGCGCTCTACAGGCCAGACCGTTTGACGTACAGCTACCAAATTTGGTACATGTATACCTTGGAGGTTGGGAATGTGCACCTGGGCTTCTTTTTTCGTATTTTTAATTAGAATTTTAATTATTAATTAAAAACTAACTTTCCCGCCAAAAAAATCTTCCATTTTCCCCACCGCCAACTTTTCCGCCAAAAACTTCTTCCATTATCCCCAACGCCAAACGAGAAAGGCTTCAGTTTTTTTTTTCTCCCAACAGTAATGAGGCTAGGGTTAAAATTTTTCGGCGGATTATTTCAATCGGTTCTGTTTATTTTCTTAATGTTTGATGCATTTAAAATTAAACATTGTTAATGAATCAATCTTTCAGATTCATTCTGAAGTACTTTTGAATTAAAATAAAACAGAATAAAGGAAATTAAAAATTTCTAATCCGCATAGCGTTACCCCAACTGGCGTAGAAAAAATCACGCATTTGCGTTACGTAACCGGCGAAGAAAATTCACGCATGCGCATTCTGTTCTGATTGTTGCCATGACAACGTTATCAATGGATAATTTAAATTATTTTTGAGTTAGTTGCATGCTTTTGTAAGTAAATTGTATTTATGTTAGTTATATATTTTTTGTATATGCTTATAGTTTTAAGTACATCGTTTTTTAAGTAGTTTTTTTAAAACCTGTTTTCAACCGTTTATTTTAAACGATTCGTTTTATTTTCTTAGTGTTTGATGCATTTAAATTTAAACATTGTTAATTAATCGATCTGCTCATAATGAATCTAAGAAAATTTTGTTGACCAACTCTTGAGATATTACATA
Source organism: Argiope bruennichi (assembly GCF_947563725.1). Classification (NCBI taxonomy): domain Eukaryota; kingdom Metazoa; phylum Arthropoda; class Arachnida; order Araneae; family Araneidae; genus Argiope; species Argiope bruennichi. The sequence goes on from NC_079158.1 coordinate 58,483,137, forward strand.
AATTAAAAAAGATATTCTTTAGTGCCCATAAAGTTTAAACGCTGAGTGACTCTATTTTCAGTAATCAGATTATAAAAAAAAGCTTTGTTTCAGTAAAAAATATTATTATATTAATTGAAGATAAATTCTTTCCACTTTAATTTAAAGCATAAATTCTACGGGTGCTAACAGAAAATGAGAGAGATACATATTACGTTATGACTGAAGGCCTTTATAATATTATGAATGAATTATATGATAATCAAAATTTGAAGTTTTAAAATATTTTGATGAAGAAGCTATTAAAGTAGAAATTGCATAAAATATTTAACTATTAAAATTTTAACGAACATTAAGATTGGCGAACCGGCTGGTCGCCAAAGGCGGCTAGTATTTAATAAAACAATGAAAACGATTTAAATTGATGGGCAACAATGCAATCTATTGTTAGAAATAAAATCAATTTTTTTTTTTCAATTTGTTAAAACTCAAAAAGAATTTACACGAATATTGAATATATATAATTTAAAAGAAAATTTTTTAAATTTTAAGATAACGAAAAAATATTTGTGTGTTATGATATTTCCGGAAATTATGGAAAGAAAACTTCAAAGCTTCGTATAATTTTTAATTAGTTAAAATTTCAAAAAAAATCCCTTAGGTGCATATTTCCGTACTTCGTAAGTATACAGGGGCTACATTTTGTAACTATAGGTCAAATGGTCTGGCTTGTAGAGCACTCTCACTCACACACGCACACAATCATTTTTATTATTAGTAGAAATGTTACTGCTGATTTAATTTGATCTGAGAACCCCTGTAAACTGTTTGTATGAAAGGGATTTTTAATTAATTTAATATTTACTGTTGTGCCAAAATTTATATCTCGACTCAAGGCTTAACTTTGCATGGCGAATTTCAAAGTAACAGAATCCGTATTCATTTAAAATCTCTCATCGTATAATTTCATTCAGAACTCAGTCGTTATTATTAACATCTATTCAGTTGAAAAATCCGTACTTTAAGGTGAATTTATTGGCCAGTTATAAGGCGGCCAATAAGACAACGCATGCGCATAAAGGGACTGATTTATGTTTGCCACAATTTCATAAGATAGATTCAGGCATTCCATCCTTGGCTACAATTTGCCGATTTGGTGTTCATGAATTTTTCTTTTTCACTGCTTATCGTATTAAAATGATGGACATTTACACAAAGAAACATGGTAAAATAAGAAAAAAAAATAAAAAAAAAAATAAACAATTCAACATACCTAAATTTTGAAAACTACAGAAAGAAACACAACCTCGCATAAAAAAGAACAAAGAGCAAAAAAATGTCGGAATTAATCTATAAAAAGTGATCAATTTTTTTCACGTCAAAAAAACTACCAAATTCGACAAACGCATGAGCAGTAAGAAAACAATAATATACAGCGGCATGTTGTTGTCCCGTCGGAACAAGTACTTGCCATGGACCGAATAGCACTTTTCAGAATTTCTACGCATGCGCTGCCATCTAATAACTGGCCGAGTGTAAACCCACCTTTATTTTAACTTCAAACATTCAGATTTCATATCAAATTACAATCGTTATTCGTTTGTTAATAAAACACCTCAATATACTTATTGAGAGTTAACTCCATTTTTCCTATTAATACTTCGACAGCAGTTGCGTTTCAGTTTCAAAACTGTTCAATTTTCTTTTCAAAAAAAAAGAAATACTCCTTTTTTTTTTTTTTTTTTTTTTTTTTCCAAAATTTTAAGCAAAACACACACACATTTTATGTTTTACAAACGCGTATTTTTCAAAACTCTTTCCACTTTTTCGTCCAAACAAAAAGTTCCCCTTTTCGCTGCAACGTGTATACAAACAACAGTATCATTTTATAACTTTGTAACACCACATAAAACACTGATGGAGACCCAAAAAATACGGAAACGCCTGACGTCTTCTGTCACCAAAACGCACACGCATGAAATCCGTCGGACAAGCAGCGAATCCGGACTTTCAAAACATCCGGGCGCCTACGTCAAACGCTGCGAAATCCGGCAAAGCTTTCATAAGGAAGCTGCGAAACGGATTCCAAAAAACGGGTTACCCCTGAAAAAAAGAGGGCCAAGAAAATATCAGATGCAAAACAGGTTTGTTAAAAGAGCCGGATATTAAAAAGCGCGACGGTTGCGGGTACGAGATGGAGCAAAAGGGGTGGATGAGAAAAATGTTCCATCTCCCACCCCATGCCTTGTCCTTGCCATCCACCACCCCTCTCTCTTTTCCTATTAAGGCATCCAAAGGGATTTCAAGTCGCATTTCTCCAGTGTAGAAATTTATGCAGATGTGTTGGTCCCCTCTTCTAGATACAGACCGAAACTCTGGAAGCTTTAAATATTGATTATTTTTTTATATACTTTCTGGAAGGAGATCATACCTCCAGCTGTGGAGATGATAGTTGTGGATGAAAATGACATTTTTTTTTCATACCGTCCTTCTATCAGATTTTTTTTTCGTTTATTTGTTTATTTATTTTCTGTTTTTATAAAGGGCCGTCTTAAAGGGAGGGTTTCCCTCGGCTGTAGGGGTGGATGATGAGTACCGTCTGGTCTGGATCATCGGTTTCTTCAGATGGTGGATTTATTCTCAGCTTTATTACAGAAGCATTTTTTGAGATTTCTTTTCCTTTGTGCTATTTGGGTACTTTTTGGTCATATCTTTTGAAAGAAATGGTTATTATGCCGCTCCATGTACATATACATACAAGACAAAAAAAAATGGTTATAAAAATGTAAGAAAGCTCAGTTAATTCATATTTGAATTATGCTCAAGTCAAATTTTATATCTATCAAGAAAGTCATTTATACTATCTATCAAATATACTATTTTTATATATATCTATATACATATCTATAGATATATATATATAGATATACACACAAATCAAGCGTTCGTTCGCAATGAAAGCTTACGCAAAGCAACGGAACAAAAAAAGAAGTTCCTGAACTTCATAAAATAATGAATTGTGCCGCACATAAACACCAAAAAGTAAATTAAGTATGATTAATTGAGCAATAAAATGGATAAATTTATACAAAAATTGCTTAATGTATTAAAAATACTGTTAAATCACTACATAAATTCCAAAAACACTGAAATTCACGTTTCCGCTGAGATGTTTTATGTATGAAAACATGGTGTTTATTTTTCACTGATGCAGTATCTGAATGTCTGTACCAGATATTCATATCTTAATGTCTATACTAAATTATGGCCACATAGCTGGTTTCTATATTGTTACAGATAGTCAGATAGCTCAAACTGAAAAAGATGCTTTAAGTGACATTAAAAATACTTTTTATGTCGTTACCCGTTAAAATAATAAAAACCGCTTGAGTCCAGACTAAATAGCCCTTAAAAAAATTGAAGACAGAAAACCCATGCCTAAATAACTCCGATGAAATAACCGAAATATAAATTTTAAAGAATATTAAAAAGTATATTTAAGAAATAAGCACACTTTTATCAGTATATAAATATACAAAATTTGCATTTCAAAACTACGTGAGATTCCACAAAAACAGTCCAAATCTTCCATGTTCGCATAATTTTGCACGAAGGCTCCCAGTCATTGAATGAGTTATGCATACTTTTGATTTGTTTGCATCTAGATTACGTATATCTGCAACATGACGGAGAACCTCCAAACCTCCAAATATTCTGTTATTTTCGTATATAAAAATGAAGATGCAAATATATCAGTTATCATATACAAAGATAAGTTTATACATGGGTAGATAATCTTGACAAAAAAAATTTCAAGAATTAAAATAATTGCTATATAATACAAGAAAATTTTTTGCATCTTTTATACAACGATAAATTATTGTCAGGTATTATAAAAGACTAAATAAATCATAATAATCTACACCTGGTATTATAGAATGATTAATGTTAATAATTATGTGTTTTTTTCGTGACATTTCTTCTAATCTTGAAATTTAAGCAATCTCACAGTTCAAAAAATTTATAAATTTTACAAAAATCGAAATTAAAAAATGTTTAAAACAGAAAGAACAGTTTAAAAAATCCAAACCCAAAAGACTTCAAATCCAGTTCGGAGAATTTTTTGACGGTTACAATACTTAATCTATACTTCGCATACGAGAAAATAAAAACAAAAGAAAGAATTTAGTTCCCACAACTTTATTGTAATTCTTTAAATCATTTTGTTTTGTTAAAGAGTTTGAAATATATCTTTAAAATAGTTACAATAAGAAATGCCATGAATAAAATAATAATTTGTTAACTATACCTGCAGAATTGATTGAAAAATTAATCGAATTTTAAACACAAATAAATATTTATCTTTTATATTTCAGTTTCAAATCTTATATAAAACCTAAAGGATTCCACATTTATCCAGAATCGTTTTCGACCTACAAAACAATGCTACAATAAACAAAGATACAAAATGAAATAAATATAAGAATCGTTTGCGATAAATTATTTATTTTTAAAATATTAAAATATAAACGAATTATAAAACGATTTTTAAAAGAGTTTATATATTATAAATGGAAAAATAAATAATAAAATCATTCTCAAATTAATTTCATTATAAAGCAGTTATAATAAATCTTTTTAATTAAAAAAATCTAAAACATTTATTGTAAATTTTTATTGAATACAAAATGTCAACTCATAATTTCCTATTTTTATTCATAAAAAGGATACATCTACCGAAAAAGTTAAGACTATTTTGCTAACATTCTTAATGGAAAAGTGATGGTTTCAAAACCGAGAGTGAAATATAATTACTTACATCTCCAGCGGGGAAACATTCTGTTAAAATTCTAATTAGAACTGATCATGTCAGCGAAAATTTCAAAAATGTTAACATAATAGCTAATGGACGAAAATAATGATAAATGATCGTGCTTGATTCTCTGAGGATTCTTACATGATGGAATTCTTGAGATTATCATAATTTTATTGAAGAAAACTAATATTCATTCGAATATTTTACATTATTCGATTCATTGTTTTTGATTTTCATCTCATTATGCTGAATACCGTTCACATAAAACAACGGATTTAATGAATGTTTTTCTTCGAGTTGAATAATTTTCGATTAACTTTGGAAATTATTTCGTAAAGTTTAAATTAGCTTTCGAACAAGAAATCATGGTTTTTAAAAGTATTGTTATGCTCAATGATTTTATTAATACTGATTACAATTTGAAAAGGAAACGAAAAAATTAATTATTGCTGCTCGTTAAATAAATTTTTTATTAAAATGTAAGATAACTCTTTTTATAATAAAAAAATCTTTCTTATTTTGTATATGACAGTGAGGGATTATCCTTAATTCAAACTTCTTTTACCTTTTAATTGATTTCCTAGAATCTGCTTCAGATTTAAAAACAAGGCGAAATTTTTTGGGACACTAATCTGAAAATGGCAAATAATAAACAAATGCAATTGAAACTAAAATAATAATTAAATAAATAAATAAAAATAAACTAATGAGTCTTCTATTCATTTCAGTATCCCGAGATTACCATTTTTCGATTATTCTACCTCGCTAAGGGGTAAGACGTGAAAAATTGCCCCTTTTCCGAAATTTTTCGTCATTTTTTTTACCTTAATTTCCGCCTCATTAAATACTTTTTGGTTCAATTTTTTTTCATGCGTATCTGAGTATCGTGCCGTTTCTGACTGCACTATTTTATTTTAATTCAAAATTGCGTACTGTTTGCATATATGGCTAGTTCAAGAGACAAAAATACTTTTAAGAGCTGCACGAAGAATATTTTATATAATATCATTAAATGTGACTGAGATTATTTACCGCTTTTTAATCTCAAAATGTTACCAAAAAATTTCATAACAAATAAAAAAAAAGTGTTGCAATAAAAAAAATTATTATTTTGTAAAATAAGTGAATATCCAAATTTTAAGAACAGTAATATCTTATTCATTCATCATAATTTAAAGTTTAGACAACTTACAGTAAATAAAAATGGCTTCAAAGAATTTTATTGAGAATCAGTATCTTTTTCTGCCATTACACGAGTAGTCCGCTGTTTTTTTAGAATGTGTCGAACTGACTGAAAGAAATTAGGGGAAGATTCCTCACGAAAAATAATTTTAGCACATTATTGCAATACTCTGGAAATTTAAAAATATTAAAAGAAATGATGGAAAAAAATATCTAGCCTTTTACCAAGAGTTTGAAGATTCTTTGTACTTCTGTTAGCTGTTGTTTTCTTATGCAAAAATTTGGAGTTAATGAACATAACAGCCAGTCACAATAATCCCTGTCTATACGGCTTAGTTCTGTGGTAATAGGATGACTGGCTGAAATTTTTTTATATGTATAAAAAAAAAGATATGAGTTATTCGTTGTTTTTACGTCTCCAAAGTCAGTGAATAATCCTAGTTTCTCTTATTGTTAAATGCACATATCTCCTTCTCTTCTCTTTGATCTCATCCCTATTTTGACTAAGTAAACGCATGCTCAAAAGCGCGAAGGGTTTTGGAATCCGAGAATGAGCAGTAAATCTATCATCTCAAAACAACTAGAAGACTTTTTCATCAAGTTCGTTGTTTCAGGGTGATTTTATGAACTTAAATCGGAGAAATAACAATTCGGTTAAAAAGAAGCACTTCTAGTTGTCTATTCTAAATCTATATACTTATAATAAAGCTCAATGTGTGTGTGTGTGTTGGCGCTCTACAGGCCAGGTCATTTGACATACAGCTACCAAATTTGGTCTTGTATACCTTAGAGGTCGGGAATGTGCACCTGGGGTCCCTTTTTTTGAAATTTTAATTAGAATTTTAATTATTAATTAAAAACTAACTTTCCCGCCAAAAAAATCTTCCATTTTCCCCACCGCCAAATGAGTAAAGCTTCAGTTTTTTTTTCTCCCAACAGTAATGAGGCTAGGGTTAACATTCTTCGGCGGATTATTTCAAACGATTCTGTTTATTTTCTTAATGTTTTATGCATTTAAAATTAAACATTGTTAATTAATCCATGTTTCAGATTCATTCTGAAGTACTTTTGAATTAAAATAACACAGAATAAAGGAAATTAAAAATTTCTAATCTGCATAGCGTTACCCCAACTGGCGTAGAAAAATTCACGCATTTGCGTTACCGTAACTGGCGAAGAAAATTCACGCATGCGAATTGTGTTCTGATTATTGACATGGCAACCATTATCAATGGATGATTTAAATTATTTTTAGATTAGTTGCATGCTTTTGCAAGTAAATTGTATTTATGTTAGTTATATATTTTTGTATATGCTTATAGTTTTAAGTACATCGTTTTTTAAGTAGCTTTTTTAACCTGTTTTCAATGATTTAAATTATTTTTAGGTTAATTGCATGCTTTTCTAATTAAATTGTATTTAATTACAAAATATATGTTAGTTATATATATATTTTTTTTTGTATATGCTTATATTTTTAAGTACATCGTTTTTTAAGTAGTTTTTTTAAACCTGTTTTCGACCGATTATTTTAAACGATTCAGTTTATTTTCTTAGTGTTTGATGCATTTAAAATTAAACATTGTTAATGAATCGATCTGTTCATGAAAAGTTCTGAGAAAGTTTTGTTGACAAATTCTTGATATATTACATAAATTAAGAAAGATATTCTTTAGTGCCCATAAAGTTTAAACGCTCAGTAACTCTATTATCAGTAATCATATTATTAAAAAAAAATGCTTTGTTTCAGTAAAAAATATTATTATATTAATTGCAGATTAATCACTTACACTTTAATTTAAATCATAAATTCTACGAGGTGTAACAGAAAATTAGAGAGATACATATCATGTTATGACTGAAGGCCTTTATAATATTATGAGTGAATTATATGACTATCAAAATATGAAGTTTTAAAATATTTTGCTGAAGAATCTATTAAAGTTGGAATTGCGTAAAATATTTAATGGTACGACCGGAGTTTAACCCCCTGCTTTGTGCAATTTTTAAAAAATCGCCAACAACGGCCTCGCGAAATGTTCAAAAGCAAAGAAGCAGATGTTCAATTATAGTGCATAATAAAGATTGCCAGCTTTGGCGCGTTATCGCAACTTGGCGAAGAAGGGGGTTAAACTCCGGTTCAACCTATTTAATTATTAAAATTTAAACGAACATTAAGATTGGCGAACCGGCTGGTCGCCAAAGGCGGCTAGTATGTTTAATAAAATACTCCTAAAAGCAATCTTTTCTATTTCTATAGTATTTAATTTATAATAAGTGTTAATGAAACTTGAAATCATTTTCTCACAAATTTCCTACCAGGTGGAGCCACTCGTTTCGAATCAAAATTAAATTAAATTAATCGACTGACAAAAAATGATGACCTGAAAAATGAAAAATGATGACACGACTTCCTGAACACATCAGGAAGTGAGTATAAAATCAATAACAAAATTTTCCTGTCTACAAACATGAAATAGATCAAATTAAATAATAGGCATTTAAAAACAGTTTTCTTACAAGAATTTATTTCTTGAATAAAACGATATTGGATTATATTTTTAAACATTTCGTGAAATCATTTGTATAGAGAGATTATTTTCTAAATTGCAAAATGTAAATAGAAACATAGAGGATGCATTTATTTATATGTAATATTTCTATTTATTTTTTTTTCGCTTGAAAGTAATACTTAAGTTTGAAATAATAAAAAAACAATCTATTAAATATATACTTTTGATATATTTTGTTCTTGAATGACAAAAATGAAGATAATTCTCATGATGACACAGTCACATGAGTATCACAATTGCTTATATTTACATCTAACTGCTTGTTACTTCAAGCTGTGTTGGGACTTCATGTCTTATTTTCTTTTGATATGCGCAATGGATTCCAAAATTAAGAAAGCCAGATGGTCTTGAAATTCAAATGTGATAAAATGACAATAGTTGTTAAGTTCTTTAAAAATACCTTTGCATATGAAAGTAGAATGTTATTCTCTAGGAGATTACATAAAATTATATCCATTTATTTAGGATCAATAAATTATAAGTACCTGAAACTAGACGATATAAAAATATTTAACCAAAATCATTGGTTAAAATATAAATATTTATTATTTTGATGCAAAAATTTCATTTTTAAATTAAAACAATATTAGAACATTCGCCTACCAACTGTTTTCCCTCAATATTGATAGAATTAATTTAATCAATCAGTCAACTTTAATGAGATATAACTAATCACAGCAAAAGAAAGCATTATTTTAAATTCTAATTCTAAACTTATAGCATTCAGCTTTGTTAGCTGTTGCAAAGTGGCAATAAAAATTGGCGAAATAGTTCCACTTGTTGAAATTGAAAGCTTTGTCAAAATATTGTTGTTTATTACACCAGATAATGTAAATCAGTGGTGGTTAGGAGATTGCTTGTGGTGTAACTAAAGGTTATGAATTTGATATGAAATAAAGTTGGCAAAATTGGTGCTGTAATTGTGGCTGGGGCGCTTTTTCAAAGTTCTCATCAATGAAAACTGTACAAAGAAGAAGTGTTTCTAGATTTCTGTCGGAAATGGTGTACAGAGAAAGGAGGACAAAGTTTCATGATATATTTAAGGAATTATAAATATTTATACAAAACAATAATTGGGAAAATCGAATCAGTGGTTGAATTAGGGGCAAATTCTTTGATCTTGCTGATTATTTTAAACTAGTCGCCTTTGGCAATCAGCTATTTGTTCAAGTATATTGGTTATATCTAACTTAAATCGTTTAGATATTATTTATAACCCATGACACAATGGAATTAGCTGACATTAAAGCTGCGTGGCTTTAATCGTTTTATATATGCTTCCCTCATACTCAAAAACTTTCCAATGAAGACAAGTTCCATCATATAATGGAGATATTAAAAATGTAAAAATGTGATTCATCTATCTTATAAATTTTTTAGTATTGTTAATTCACATTTTTATTCATCACGTAAATTAAATACATATTTAAAAAAGTCCTGGGCGTCTTGGGGTTTGAGTCCCGGTGCGGGCATTGTTATTCTTCATCTGTTCTATCTGTGAGATGTGTGAATGTTCCCCCCTGTAAAAAGGGGTTGTGCAAGCGAATGTGATGCGTGAGTAGCAAAATCGTACTCTTGGGCCTAGATGCCGCTACTAAAACAAGAGACGCTCTCCCTCTGCTTAAATCGCTGACTTCGAATCAGAGAGCTTGCCCATGGCAAGTGCCATCAGAAATAACAACCACAAACAAAATCCTTCTCTTTTAAAATTCAACAATGGAAGAGAATCATGCTATCAAATAATTCATGAAACAATGAAAACGATTTGAATTTCACGGCAGCAATGCAATCCATTACCGGGGGCAACGGTGGCCTGGTGGTAAAGTATCGGCCTCGAAACCGGAGGGTTTCAGGTTCGAGACCCGATTCCACAGAAGAATCATGGTGTAAGGGGGTCTGTTGCACGTTAAATCCGTCATGACCAAACGTCCTCCCGCTGGTGTGGTGTGGAGAGGGGGGTGCCAGCTCAGGTGTCGTCCTCGTCATCTGACCATGGTTCAAAATGACGAGGTGCGTCCCAAAATAGCCCTTGTGTTGCTTCAAAACGGGACGTTAATATAACCAAACCAAAACCAAAACAATCCATTACTGGAAATCAGGCAAAAGAAATATATTTAAATAATTACCAAAATCCTACACAAATTTGCATGATCATAAAAATGTCGTCATTGAAAAGACAATTTTTTAAAAAGTGTAAAATTTATTTTTTGTACAATAATATTTTCGCAAGTTATCGCTTTAAATTCAGTTTATTCAGTTCAGTTACCAAAATTTAGTATATATTTTAATTAATTAAGTTTCTAATTAAAATTTCAACAAATTGCACCGAGGTGGACACCCCCACCCTCCAAAGAATATATGTGCCAAGTTTGGTAGCCCTAGGTCAGACGGTCTGGCCTGTAGGGAGCCAACACACATACGCACACATAGATGAGCACACATTCATCTTTATTAGTAGTAGTAGGGATAGAGATATATAGCTTTCTATGTGTGAAATGGATGCCAAAAGGGATTGATCTAAAATAAAAATACATTTTATTGAAACTTTCTAGTTCCGAGACTCTTAAACAATATAGTTTGAAATGTTGAAACAAAATTGTTATGAATAGATACCGAGAAAAAGCTGACAGTAACCATTGCAAAAAAATTGAAACTATTATGGAAAAAGTATCTGAAATTTCTTACATAACAGACAGCCCATTTGTCTCAAGTTATCTTTTAACCAATAGAAAAATTTTCTTATTGTGCTTTCAAAGGCTTCTGCTATAGCTTTCTATTTTCGATTTCGCAGTTATTTTTGACCCAGTTCATGGTTAATGCTCGTTTATAAGATTTTGGATGGAATTCTGTTGCTTTCCTTTCGTAATTTGATTTTAGTGTAATGCTATCGACGGTTTGATATATTTTATTAGAGACACAATTGTTACTCTTGATACCATTTTGTATCAGAGTAAAAAGATATAGTAAATGCATTTATACAAGAAACAAAGTTAACAATTTTGAGTAAGAATGTCTCAGTCATGATTCAAAAACAGCTTATGTTAATGGATTTAACAGTTTGATGGATATATCTTTAACACTTTTTAACTCAACTATTTTATTTTTGTATTCGCATTAAGAAGATAATATCTTTAATTTCACCTAAAAAGTTAATTAAATTTCTTAAAATGTCTAGAGAATTAATCACTTTCGTTGATTCAATGATTGAAATACTGCCAATTTATAATTCATTCAACGTTATTCTTAACTGTTAACTACTTCCAAATATTATTATAGGATATCATGCTAAATTTAATTACATGCGCAAGTTTTAAAGTAAATAAGTCATTATTCATGAATATAGGAGATTTCCATATAAAGCGGTTAGAATGTATGCATTATATAAATATACTTTAATGGAAATCATGCAGTATTGGAAATTTATCTATAATGGAATAAACAGTAAATAAATTTCTAATATTGCAATATTTTCTATAACGTATGTCTATACAACATATAACTTTTTAAACGAGTTACATGGGAGTTTTACTGAAAATAAATTTCTCCTACTGCGTGTACAGCGTATATCTATCTATATAATCCATGACTTTTTAACCACTTTATATGGAAATCTACTGTTAATAAATTTCATTTATTGCGTGATTGCTGGTAATTTATATTTATTCACTGCATGATTTTTAAACTATATTAATATAGAAGTTTAATGTAATAGAAGCCGTTAATGAATAATTAAAACAACGGAGGTGATCTCCCAAAAACTTGCTGTCATATTCTCTAATAAACTTGTCATTTCAGAGAACGCCTTACATGGCATTGGGGGTGAATCGGAATTTAACCCCCTTCTTCGCCAAGTTGCAATAACGCGTCAAAGCTGGCAACTTCCGTTTTCTCTAGACTGGCAAGCCTATTATCTTTCGCCTTTATTATGTGCTATGATTGGACATCTGCTCCCTCGCTTTTGAACATTTCGCAAAACATGGTGAAAGACCGTTGTTGGCGATTTTTGATAATTTTGCCAAGCAGGGGGTTAAACTCTGATCGTATCGGCATTGGCTTACAATGGTTAAGAAATATTAACTTTCGGCGTGAATTTAGCTTTTTTATTGAATCTATCGTGTTAACCTTGGCGCTTTCTTTGGCGATTAATCCTAGGCATGCATGAATAGTATTTTCAAATCGAATTTGTGTTTCAGATATTTTTTCTCAACCGAATGAAACAAAAATTTGACAGGAAACTGCGCTTGTAATCACAAAATTCCTTTACCAAATTTAATATATTCAAGTCATTGAATTTTTGAATTATCGTGTTTACTTCTTTCTGAAATTACAGACCGACAGTCATCCCGCAGTTGGTTTTGGCACAAAATTTGGCAGATGTTGGCAAAATTTGACACCTATAGATGTTAAATTTGTATACCAAATCTTCTTTATACCTCAACTATGCCACTAAGTCATACCCCATAGTGTGAAGTATAGCCAATAACATTGGTTTAATAGCTATATAATGTTTATATTTTATATTCAAATTTATCATCATTAAACACTTTACTGGCTTGGAGTCAAGCTTCACACAATATTTGGAATGCTATTGTTGACCAAAAAAGACAGCAATTGTCAATAGTTTTTACATAAGCTAATTTACAAGTGGAATGCATTTTGTTTTGTATCTCAAGCTTTTGATTGAATGCTGTAATAACTGCGAGTACAATTCAATGCTTAAATTGAAGATTTAGTTGACTAAGAATGACAAAAATTACCTACAGCAAGAGTATATCCGAACACTGATACCATTAAAATGGCATGGATACATGTTACTCTCTAATCTGAGCTTGAGTTATCTGTAAGTCTCCTGATACTTTCATTCTCCTAAGCTCAGACTGTTAATAGGAAGTCACTGATCAATTTATAATAGAAGGAAAGGGCTTAACTGTTGCATCGCGAAAGGAAAATTCCGTCTTAAATGAGATGTGTTAACTCAACGAATCTAGTCTCTGAAGGTGAGATAGGAATTCGGATTGGATAGTGTTTGAGCTTTGAAGTGAAAATACAGGAGTGCTGTAATTACTGTGCAAGTGTTTAGAGAAGCCTCAGATGAAAGCTACTGGTTCGACTGTTGTTAGTTTATAGAGGTTATTTAATGTTGTAGCAGAAAGAATTCAAGCAAATGAAGTTGATTTGTATATCTCTGTCTGTCTAGTACTTTCCCGATGATGTTACAGTAAACTTCTGATTATTTGCGGATGTTTATCCCAAAGTGTTATTAAAATTTTGATTCATAGATAAAAACTTGGAGAAGTGGTCTCCCCTAAATTTTCTCGCATACTCTCTAATAAATTTGTAAGGCCAGAGAATGCCTTACATGGCACTGGCGTATAATAATTACAAAATATTAACTTTTGGTGTAAATTTATTATTTTTACTGAATCTATTTGGAATACTTGGCGAGTTATTTGGCGATTACTCCTTAGCATACGTTAATAATACCCGAAAGGTTAATCTGTGTTTTACACTCATTTTTCCGAATATGTGTCTATGTTTTAGGATGAACGAAGTCAAATTTAACACAAAACTGCACTGGTAGTCCAAATCCTCATACCAAATTTGATATGTTTAAATCATTTCATTTTTGAGTCATTCCGTTTACGTGTTTTTGAAAATACAGACCGACAGACGGTCAACACCTTGTCGGAAATTCCTTCAAATTTTGATAAGTGTCAACACTATAGACGTTTAAATCTGTGTAGAGAGTTTTATTTATCTAGCTCTCTTGTTTTTGCAATTGCTGTGTTAAATTATATTCGAAAAGTCGGACAGATAGACTATCTTTGAACATATTTTATTCAAAATTTGAAAGAAATATGCAAATTTGGTGTAAAGACCAAATACCAAATACCATCCTTCTAGCTCGAAACCTTTTTGAGTTTCCTTCGTCATAGACCGACAGAGAACAGATGGACATTTTCCAAAAATGTGTTTTCCGTACTCGGGGGTGGGGGGAATCTAAAACGTGGAGATTGGTCAAACTCGAGTTCGAATTTTTTGATGATCACTATACTTTCTTTGTACTAGATATACGACAAAGTAAAAAAAGGGTTCAATTAATTAAAAAAACTAATAAATAAATTATTTTTTGCAAAAAAAGAATATTTTTTCAATTTGTAGGTGCAGAACTCTAGCGCAATGATACGATGGCTCTGTGACAAGTTTTCAGTTTCGGAGCCAGAAGATTCCAAATTCGAAACCCTAAAAACTGTTGTGATAGCAATTCTGGTGCAGTTAGTTACATTTACCGGAGTCAAATATTCGTCCACTGGTGAGAAATTAAAAATCTCAGTAGAGTCATCATCAAGAACCGTCCTCTTCCTCTGAGCACGATTTAAACCAATACGTCAGTTCTAAAATAACTCTTATGTTGCTTCGTAAAGGAATATAAATACAATTAAACTACTCTACTTCCAGCTTTGGAAATATATTCTTCGTTTCATCTATATTCGCCATTAGAGACCAGCTGGGTCACTTGGAATATTAATTATATTTCATTTCAATCAAATGTTGAAATATAATTTCATGTTTATGATTCCTCCAAATTATCATACATTAAAGTCGTGTCATGTAATTGTCTTAAATATGATCTTTTTATTGTGTATAAGAACCTTTCAAATGGTGATTAATCCCATGACATCACAGCACTATTAAAAAGGTAAATGTCCAATTCAAAGATAAAAAATTTTCTAAATTTCATGATATTCCCATTTTTTATTTTTCTTGTAAATTACAAAGAATTAAAGATAATCCTTCTTTTTCTTAGCTTTCAAGAAAGTAAAAAAAAAATCACAAAATTTAATATTTGATGAAAAATTGAAAATAGTTTGAATTTCAGAGCAACAATGTAATGTATTTTTGAAAATAAAACACAAAAATATTTTGAACTTTGAAAAATTCAGGAAACATTTGTATGACCGTTGAATCTCATTATCAATAAATGGATATTTTTTTAAATTTTGAAATGGTGTGAAAATCAGTTTTGTGCCTTGATGTTCTCTGAAGTTATTGCGGGAAAATGCCAAACTGTTGCGCCAATTTTTTTAGAATTCTAATAAATTAGAATTCTAAATAAACTTCAAAAAATTGCTCTCATGTGCTCATTTCTTTTCTATTAGATATATATGTGCCAAATTTAGAAGTTGTTGATCAAATTGTTTGCTCTATAAAGCACCAACTCACAAATGCATACACATATTCGGTACGACCGGAATTTAACCCACTGCTTGGCGTAATTTTCAAAAATCGCCAACTCGCCAATAACGGTCTGGCGCCATGTTTTGCGAAATGTTGAAAAGCGAGGGAGCAGATGTCCAATCATAGAGCATAATAAAGGCAAAAGATAATAGGTTTGAAAATCTAGGGAAAACGGAGGTTGCAAGCTTTGCCTCGTTATCGCATCTTGGCGAAGAAGGGGGTTAAACTCTGGGTCAACCACATATTCTTTCTTAGTAAAGATAGAGGTAATCGCCTATTTTGTAGTCGTTTACTTACTTCATGATTCATTATAAAGTCATTACTGTTTAGTTTGATTTGAAAAGATCTTCAGATGAGTAAGATAATCTATCGGAGATGCGCTAACTTATTTACTTTTAACTGCAATTAAATAATACTAGTTTACATTCGTTGGTACATCTCGATTACCATGGCGACCACTAGTAAAACGCCACTAAGAATAACGCCAAATTAGAATTAATCACATTTAGTTTGTGGCCAAAGTGAACCCCAAAGAGAAAATGTGTACCGTTGGTCTTAGTTTGACCAATGATACACGAACTTTTTTTTCATGATTTAGCGGTTTATCGTGGTAGCCGTGGAAATCAAGTTGTACCGTTTCTTAAAAAAAAATTTTAACAAATTCTATCTCTTCTGGCACGAAAGATGTCATGATTATGCAATGCAAATTTCAAAGAATTCACTATACTTTAATTCAATATTAAAATAATATGGTAATAAATGATGTAAATGAGGATAAAAGTTAGAAATGATAATGAAGATAGTATTTGATTACCATATTTCTATTAGAGAATAATATCCTATGGATATAAAAAACATAAAAAAATGAACATATAAATCTGAAATATTGATAATGTCGCTGTTATCTGTTAATAAATAAGTATTGACCCATGAAATATACATATTCATCATGAATATTGGAGACATGTAGACATCTGTGTTTCAAGTAACAGATATTAATGTATAAATTCTTAGAACATTTTCTTACCTTTGAGGAAAACTTGTTCACAGTATTTACTTTCAGTACTAATCCAAAATTAATGGAGATGACTTTAAATCTAAAAAAAAAAAATCCATTTTTTGTTAACTTAAAATAATGGCTTGCACTGAGATAACATTTAAATAATGCAAAACTTTTAATATCAATTCAGTGGCAATAAGATTCACAAAATTATGATTTTTTTTTACTTGAATATTTATTTGGAGGTTTACCATTTCCCTTTTCGCATCTCATTATTTAAATATAAACCATCAAAGGAACGAATTTCTCCTTTAAAGAATTCAGTCTAATTGAGATGTTGTTATGCTAAACCACTGAAACATTAAAATGGAGTTTAAATCCCAAAATCTATTCATGGTTTCTTAGAAATATCATAAATTCATAAAGTACATCTCTTAACTCAGTGGAGGGAAGAAAAAAATAACGGATCAAGTTGGTTTTAATTACATTTCTAACAGCATTATATCTTATGCATATAAATAACATTATTATATTTAGTATTCATTTTCATTAGAAATTCTGCTTTCGTTTTACGAATTCGTGAAAAATATTTATATTCTCTTGAGTAATTTCCCTTAACTAAAATAATAAGAATAATTTTAATCTAACAAAGATCGCCTCGTATACTTACTTTCACAGTATATAAGAAATTTGTGTGAAAGAATCTATCTTCTCAAAGAAATAATGATGCAGAATTTAGAAAATGTAATTAACTCGATGTATTTTGAGACCCCGCGAAATCAAAAATGCTTCCGAGAAAATGAATATTATTATTGCGGGTAAAAAGAATAGAATTTGAATGAATTGAAGGCGAGAAAACGCATTTTCCTTACGGCGGGCTTTCCAGCACTTAAAGTTATCCCAAGGAAAAAGAAGTTTAACAGATTTTCAATTTGAAGCGAACCATATGAATTTAAATTTCACTCGTCGGTTATTGCATTTCCATTTCTCTTTCTCATTTCTTTGTCTTTTCAGCTCAAATTTTTAAAATTAAATTTTATCATTTCTTTCGATTTCATTACTAGAGTATTAAAATAGTTGTTTTTATATCACAATTGCTTTGTATATTTCATGGCATTTTGTAAATACAGCAGTTAATTCTTAAGCAAATAATATCTAATTAAAGATAATTCATTACTAAATCAAAACGGTTTCCAATATTTTATAATGTTTTGTAAATATAGTGTTTATAAAATATAATGTTATAAATATAATATTTATAGCTTTTATAAATATTATATATTTTATAAATACTGCTTCATTTTGTAAATACAGCAATTAATTCTTAAACAAATATTATTTTATTAAAGATAATTTATTATTAAACCACAAAGGTTTCATATATTTTATAATGTTTTGTAAATATAGTATTTATATAATTTAATGCTATAAATATAATGTTTACAGCTTTTACAAATATTGTGTTTATTTTTTATAACGTTTTCTAATATATATAAATAATTCTTAAACAAATACTATCCTATCAAAGATAGTTCATCACAATTGAATAAGTGTTTTTGAATTTTATGATATTTACGACATTATTCGTCTAAAAGTAATATAACATCAGAAATAATGTTATATTATCAATTTTTTATGGATTTTTATGAGAATTCGATAATTTCATGCAAAATACTCAAGCACTAAAAGTTATGTACCTTCTTATTTAATGTATTTTCAGATAATAGCAAAAATTCATATAGAGAGAGTTTTAACAAGCAAATTCGGACTGAAATAATTTTTCAGAGTCTGGCTAGATGTCACTACGAATCAGTGCAATGAGAGAGGCCATGAAAGAAAATTGTTTAATATCATTTTCGTCTCTTTTCAATATATCCTCCAGGTCATTGCTTGCAATTGAAATTTATAATTTATATTTGTTTTGATTAAATTTGATATTTATGTAGTGAAAACACGAAATTATTTCTTCGGATGTCGTGTATTCAATGTTAAAAAAAAGTTATAAATCATCCAAAAAAAATGGTAAAAATTCCGACAGAAAAATTTAAAACTTTCGATTATATTCAAGATGATTTCATAGAACGGTTTTGTTTTTTAAGTTACGCTGTTTTGTTAACTTTTAAAGTTCTAGAACTTGAGCATTCTTCATTAAAAACTTTTTCCATATTCTTTACAAATAAAAACGGTTTTTTACATTATTTGCAGTAATTCCAAAGTTATTTCAATGATAGTAAATTTTTTAAAAGTATATAAATAGTAATATTAAAATATATACTTTTTAAAGTTAGATAATCAGGTCAAAAATTGATACTAGCATACAGTTTTGGCATAAAACCTGTAAGCCATATATAATCCATCAAAGCAATTATGTCTGCGAGCTATATTTACAAATATATAGCAAATGCGCCGACATTATTCCATAAACAGTTTTTTTAAACTAGTGAAGATCTAAGACAGTAAAATTCAATAAAATCCCGAAACAAATTTTTTTTGAAGATTTTATCACTTTCTCTTCCTGTGAACTTCGCAAAAGAAATGAAAAAGCAATACTGATAAGACTAAAATTTAGAAATGCAGTTAGCTTCGTGTAGGAACAGATCAAACGATTTTAAAATGGAAGTGAGAAAATGAAAATATCATTGAAGAAAAGGAATAGAATTTAAATGAATTCCGAGTAAAAATATTTTTTTAAACTAACACTTCTTTTTCTTATGTCGATCTTTCCGCCTCCTGGAATTGTTTTTGAAGGAATCAAGTTTTACACAGCAGAATCTGAAAACAGAAATAACAGACAAATGAAATTTGAATTAGGAACAATAAACAAATCCAGATTTCTTTCTTCAGTTATTTCTGTTCATTTTCATTTTTACTTGACCTCATTTGAAAGTTTAAAAAGATAATTTGAATCATTGCATTAATTTATTTTAAAAATTAGAAATTCAGGATAACATATCACAATTGTTTTTCACAATTTTAAGAAATTTTATGAAGAATTGTCTATGCTTACCTGAAATAGTTGAAAAGCTTATTTTGTTTGCTTTTAAAATTTCCTTTTAAGATTTTCTCCGTATGAATTTTGCTCAAAATTTCATAAATATCTACAAATTTTGTGTAAAACCCATATATCAAATTTCATTCTTCTAGTTCTAAGCATTTTTGAGTAATTTTTCACAGACAAAAGTGGGCCTAATGCCAAAAAGTCGTGTTTTGAACTCAGAGAGCCCTAAAATATGGAAATTCTTCAAAATCTTGAGTTCGAATTTTTTGACAATTACAGTATTTCTTCTATACTTCGTATAAGAGTCTCAGGGGGGGGGCATCTCGTAACTGAAGATGAGAAGCTTCCGGCATGGTGGTTGGTTCTCCCCATCCTTGTATATACAAAAGGTAGGGGTCTGGTTCCTCTCATCGATGATGAGACGTACTTTCTCAGGGAAGGGTGGTACAGTGACCGGTATTGGTCCTTAGGACTCAACCAGTTCCCGCCAATGTTGCTGCTGCAGCTGTCTGGTCATTCAAGTTTTTCCGTGTCAGAGTAGTCAATTTGTTCACTCATATGAGGGTTTTTAATTTTTTTAAACAGTTTCTTGCCTTTTGTATACGCTTGTATGATTTCCTGTGAAATAGATTAAGATAAATTAATGCATCTAAAATGACTCAACTTATAAAAAAATACTTTGATATAAATACTTTTAAAAAATTTCAATAGAAATATATGACAGTGCCTAATATTTTTATGGCAAATATTACAATCTTTCTTTCCAAAACAACACTTACAGAGATAGATAAAATCAGTGTCAAAAATTTTCCTATTTGATAAGTTTGATTATAGCAGCAAAATCGAGATGTGCTCATTTCTTATTTTATTACCAGTATTTGAACTAAATCTCACTTCTGATTCAAACCAAAGGCACAATTCAATAAAACTTTGCCGTGAATCTCCCAAAAATTTCCTAGCTAACCCCAGACATTTTCATCACATCTATAAGTCTTTAAAAAAGTCAGATAGATGAAATATATTTTACGAGTCACAATTCTGGTACAAAGTTTCATATTATTCCATAATGGTTTCCTAAGCCTGCTCGGGAAACTTCCCCTTCATAGCAGTGGGCGCAGCTGTCTGCTGATCGCAGCGCGTTTTGCAGAAAACGCGCCGCGATCAAACAAAACTGACTCTTGGCTTTCGTTCAATCGATGATCGGAAAAAAACTTTTTACTCGAGACAGATATGAAAAAAGTAAAGAAATAATAAATGTCTGCTACGGGAGATTTATGTGACGTAAGCAATCTATTACGATTTCTGAGTGGACCAAAAATAAAAAGTATTACAAGCCAGCTGCCAATCAACATCTGCCTCAGTCAGCCCGTGCTACTCATGTGTGAAGCCAGCAGGGAAGAAAAGATTTTTTAGGTGGATAAAAAATCAGTTTTGTGGTTGTGTTATACATTCTGTGAAAGATTATACTGAAATTATTTTGAGGTTTGATATAAGCCGGCTGTGTAAAATGCAAGAGTTCTTTTCAAAATATTCTGAAGATAAAGTTTATTGTCATAAGAAACTCACATTTATGTATAAGCATAGAATGCGTGTACTTTTAAATAAAGAAACTCTTGATACAAATTGTGGTGCAACATGATCCTAAAATGATTAATCTGATTGAAATTGTTCATAATTTCATTATCACTATATTAATAAACATCATATTAGTAGAGGCAGCTAACATGTCTCAAAAATGAGTAATCTGATTTAAATTCCTCATATATTTCATTATTATTTAGTAGAGACGGATAATACGTCTCAAAATGAGTAATCTGGTTTAAATTGCTCATATATTTCATTATTATTATCATTGATAAACATCATATTTAGTAGAGACGGCTAACATGTCTCAAAATGAGTAATCTGGTTTAAATTGCTCATATATTTCATTATTATTATCATTGATAAACATCATATTTAGTAGAGAAGGATAACATGTCTCAAAATGAGTAATCTGGTTTAAATTGCTCATATATTTCATTATTATTTAGTAGAGACGGATAATATGTCTCAAAATGAATAATCTCATTTAAATTCCTCATATATTTCATTATTATTTAGTAGAGACGGATAATATGTCTCAAAATGAGTAATCTCGTTTAAATTGCTCATATATTTCATTATTATTATCATTGATAAACATCATATTTAGTAGAGACGGCTAACATGTCTCAAAATGAGTAATCTGGTTAAAATTGTTCATATATTTCATTAGTATTATTATCATTGATAAACATCATATTTAGTAGAGAAGGATAATGTGTCTCAAAATGAGTAATCTGATTTAAATTGCTCATTACCCTTATGTTAACAAACATCATACTTTAATCAACATCATACTTGTTAACATACATCATATTCCCAAATTGAGTAATCTTATTTAGATTGCACATAATTTCATAAAATTAACACTAACATCATAAAATTAAAAAGCATTATAGAGATTATATTTAGAAGAGACAGACAGCATATACCAAAATGATTAATCTAACTTAATTTAAGTTGATCATGATTTCATTACCTTCGTATTTATAAATATCATATTGGACAGAGACAAATATCATTTAATTCCGTATCTCCTTTGGAAAGTCTGCAAAAACCTAAGACACATTATTTAAAAGCATGATACTAAAGCATATAATAGCTGATGACAATATATATATATTGTATATATAAATAATGTGTCTGAGATTTTCGCAGACTTTCCAAAGGAGATACAGAATTAAATGATATTTGTCTCTGTCCAATATGATATTTATAAATACGAAGGTAATGAAATCATGATCAACTTAAATTAAGTTAGATTAATCATTTTGGTATATGCTGTCTGTCTCTTCTAAATATAATCTCTATAATGCTTTTTAATTTTATGATGTTAGTGTTAATTTTATGAAATTATGTTTTCATATATATATATATATATATATATCCACGAATATTAATGGATGGACAGAATTTTCTGCGGCTTTAAAAGCATGGTATTCTGAAAAAATACGATTAGTAAAAGAGAATTTTACGCACTTACAAAATACTTTACATTTTTGGTAAATATTTAGGAATCATCTGGCAGACGATATTCATTGTAGCATAATACAGCTGCAATATACTTTCAGAATTTAAGATTTTTAAGGGATTAAGGGGCCTTTTGGATTCCTGGAACTTTCATTTATAAAATTGTTCCCCACATTTTACTGTGCAAATAAAAAATTTTTATTCTTTTACTTTTTATTATTTGATGTATTTTGAAATTCATTGTCATTAATATTTACGAATCTTGAAATTAGTTTTGTTTCTTAAATTCAATACCAGATGGCGCCTACCATAAAAAAAAATTATTTAAATCAATCGGAACAAATTATTATATCTCATTGATAAGATACAAATGCACACAATATCGGAGCTCGAATCCATCAAATAGTGAATGAAAAGTAACAATTAAACAAATAATAAAGCTATACAATTCCATCTTAGCAAACATGAAAGAAGTCAAATTAAATGAAAACACATAAATAAATAAACTGTATCGAACAAATCATTTATAATTGCAAAATCAAATTTTGAAATTCTAATTTTTTGGGGGGGAGGGGGGGATTTTGGATTTAGCTCATAACCACTCTTAATTTAAAACTGTGTATATGAAAGAATAACAAGTAAAGAATTATATCGTTTCATTCAAGATTAAATTAAAAATAACTAATTATAAATATTGATATAATAAATCAGTAAATATTTAGGCAGATATAATAAGTCAGTAATTTTAAATACTATTAATAAATATTATCATATATTGGCATCATTTGATTCAAATCTGAGGACAGAATATATAATGTTACATTAATTTAACAATCAAATCATATTTTCAAAAAAACATATATACAAGAGCAACAATTCTCCATCAGCATTTCCCGGATTCGTAGAATAACTCGTTATTTCCACCTCTAGTCCAACAAAAGGAATGGTCCTAAACAAATCTTCCTTCCCTTAAACAAAGTACCAGCATACAGAGCTACCAGGGAAAACTTTATTTTC
Source organism: Argiope bruennichi (assembly GCF_947563725.1). Lineage (NCBI taxonomy): Eukaryota > Metazoa > Arthropoda > Arachnida > Araneae > Araneidae > Argiope > Argiope bruennichi. Next base: position 58,506,995 of record NC_079158.1, read on the forward strand.
GCCGTTCGTCTTGCAACACTCCCCTAACAAGAGCCGACCACCCCAAACTTGGCCATTGTTGAACAAGGTACTCCAGAGGAATTCCACCGCTGCGGCTAACCTCTCTGATTAACCGATTAATCAAGTCACCCTCTCCACCACCCCCGCGAAGAGATATTCCTGGCCTGGCCTCGGAGGGTTTCGGTAAGTAACATCCCCCCCCCGAGGAAAAGCATTTAACTAAAACCGCAACTTTCTTTGCTATGCTTCACCGCAAACCACGTTAAGCGTTGAAGTGTCAGGAACAATTTCCCGCATTGTTCAGAGACGATTAGAATTGTCTACCGTCGCTGCTGTCGTGTCTTTTGAACTTCGCAGACAAACTATGTCGGTCTCTTTGAAGTTTCCTATTGAATTCTAAAATGGATTTCCAATATTTGGGTGAATTAATACAGTGATTTTCACGTTTTGGCTATTATGAAAAGAAATTTCAATTTTTTTCATACTGCATTCTGGCTTTTAAATAATCAACATAAAAGCACATTCTCTGTACTTTATACATATACGATAATCAAATTTCATTTATATTAATGTCTTGTTTTAAGCAATGCAAGTGCTATTTTGAGACAGACCTCGTATTGATCCTTGGCCCAGATGTCGAGGACGGCACCTGAGCTGAAAGACCCTTCACCAAGCTTCCCCACCGGGAAAGCGTTTGGCCTCGAAGGTTAACGTGCCCCACAACCGCTTACACGACGGTTCTTCGGCGGAATAGGTCCCGGTTTTGAAACCCAGATATTACCACCGAGCCATATTTATAGTGCAAAGTTATGATTCACTCATTCATGAAAATATAATTTTTATATATTTTGTCGTTATGCTTTGGAATCTTCTATTTCACAATTGGACAGTCGTGTTAAATTTTTAAATCATAATATTTCCACTGTCCATCATGTATAATACATTTCCTTATTCAAAGTTGTGCACAAAACTACACCCCATGCCAGTTGGGTTGAGCTGCCAGTTCGAGTTGCATTAATTCCAATTTTTTTCTCTATACTTACTTCTTCCGGCGATAACTTCTTATGGCTCTGCCCTTTATTGGTCAGACAGAAGAATCGGGTACATGACAGACATTCACGCCAAGTTCTAATTTTTTGTTGGTATCTTTAACATTTTCTAATAACCTTAAAAGTGAAAAACAGATGCCACCAAAGCGATAAATCGCCAATGTTATGCCCATGTGACATCAAAAACTCCAAACCAAAACAACATCATGATCTCACTTGATAAAAGACAAATTCAATGACGGATCTTTCAAGGAATTCAAATACTTGTAATCGAACATTTTGTTAATTATAATTATTTTTGAAAAGTAATTATTTCAACAGATAAGTAAAAAAGCCAGAAAATTTCATAAATATTACTCAGTATATTTATCACAATAATATATGAAAAGAAAAAAGAAAAGAACAATAAAATGAAATCAAACTAAGCATCTTTTGGATCCTAAGTCTATAGTATTCACATTTTTCTCTTAAGACTTTCGAAAAATTACACACGACATGAAGAAAAAAGTAATTCCGCTTTCCAAGAATTTTACTTTAAACTGATTACGAAAGTGTACATCTGCCAAACTACCGAAAAGTCACCTTAACAATTCCCATTTCCTTCTAACATCAAAAGTTATTTACTGTAGAACCTTAACCTACCTCGCCTATTCACAATAAACTCCGCATTCATTAGTAGTTAAAAGCTGACTGAGTTTGATTAGACACATTTTGTAAATTAATGTAGTTTCAAGTTAAAGTTCGGTTCGAGCCGCAGCTCATAAATTATACATAAGTTCTACTGCTATTTCGGGAGGATAAATACCGTGAAAATGTATGACTTGTAAACAGAAGGCGTCATACCTTAAGATTCTTCCAAGAAACGAGGATTGAAGGGTACAATTTGGTAATTAAATGTAAGTAAAGTTTGCATTAGTAAAATTGCTAATGTAGGCATGTTGTAATAGTACATTGAAATAACTCAAAAAGTCACTACCTCATTTGGTTTGTCTTTTAATTGGGAAAATGAAATAAGAACTGAAATAATTATCAAATAGAGTATGAATCTGGATGGAATATTTAATATTCTTATTATATTATAAAATAATACACGACAAGATTTTCCAGATCATGCAGTCGAGATTTATTTTTTTAAACTAGTACAAAAAACCACCATCAGGTGGCGCTGTTTTGAAGATTGCAATACTTTCTCATTGCATATTTCATATCCATAATGGTAAAAACTATGGAATTGAGTGGAAAAAGTATAATATTTTGAATGTCGATTCTTACAAATAATATAATTCCTTGCAGGAAACATCTCTATATTTAAAATAATCAAGAAAACCAAACAACCAGTCCCTTAACCTCTTATCCGATTTCAAATTAACACTCATGGCCTCTAAATATATAATAATCTGCCTTCCCCCATCATCCATTTTTGAAGGAAATTTCAAAAACATTCACTTCATATTCTCTATAGGAATAAATCTTGACACAGTCCTCCCAGGAAAGCCACTTTACCGATTTCGCCAAATTTCATTTCCTATGAATGCTCATGGCCTCGATGGTCACTTGCATCTGATCATTCTACAGAGTCAAGAGATAATCATAAAGAAACAATCATAAAGTTCCATATTTATTATGCAATTAATTCGAAACAAGGCATTCTTCTGTAATTATCAGCCGTAGTATATAAAGGTTGATTGTCAATATTAAATCGATGCTATTAATAAGATGGAAGATCAATAGGTCGCCTTAGATTCTTATAGTTCTTAATAAAATTATCATCATCGTGGGGTCGTGACTTCGACTTAGATGAGGTTGGTTACCTATAATACAAAAAGAATTTCTCCAACATGTGAAACCAGTATGTTTGACAGATTTAGATCAAAACTTTTATTATTCCCTCACAATTGTGTTTAAATAAATAAAAAAAATTATCATTTATTTTGTAAAGCTTTCTTTTTACAATAACAATTACAAAAGACAGAAAAATAATTTGGTCCAATTCGTTGGAAGTTTAAAAGAAAGTAACGAATGCCTACTTTAGTTTAGAACAGTTATATTAATGTCAAGTTTTAAAATAACATGAGGACTGTTTTCGGACACACTTTGAAATTTTGAATGACGATCAGATAACAAAGACTGCAAATGAGCTGATTAAAGTATTAATTGAACAAATGATGTCAACTTTCAACATTACATGCCATAAACTTAACCTCTGAAATAATGTTTCTTCATTACAGTTAAAGCGATGGAAAAGCACAACGTTAAACAAATGGAAATGAATAAACGCAAGTGACAGAAAAAATTGCATTAAAAATTGATTGGGATTAATTTTATAAAAATAGTTTTTAGAAGTTTGTTCACTAAATTGGTATAAAAAAAAGGTAAATTCTTCTTAATTTAATTATTTTCTACTCATTATTTTTTAATTTATAATTAATTATTATAAATATAAAATATGAATATATATATATATATATATATATATATATATATATATATATATATATATATATATTCAAATTCCTTATTATGTGGAGTCACTTTCGTGAAATCAATATTCAATTAAATTAAGTGATAATTATGTCCCGAAAATGTTGAAATAGTCTACTATTATACACACATATATAAAATTTGGAAATTCTAGAGAATTAGGAAGTACACAAAAAAAGGATTTAAAAAAATTATCATTTCAGGTATATAATAAATTAAATATAAATATTTAGAGAATACAATAAAGACATCCTTCAAAAATCTATTTTTAGCGGTTATATAAACTAACAGATAAAAAAATTAACTTAATGATAAAAAGTTTGTAAATAAGTATTTACGAAAAATGAGACCACAAGCAAGATGAAATTTTGAACTCCAGTTGAATCTGCTGTCACCTGAAAATAGTTCATAACTACAAGATCAACGAGCCATTCATAATTCAAATGAATAAACTTTATTGTAGCTTTTGTAGCTCTATTGTAGCTCAGAATTTGGTTACAATTAAACTGAGTTCTGATGAAAGACATTTCTTGGAAGGAAGTCTGAATTTCCAAGCCTCTCGACAAAATTACCTCTACTGTTTTAAGTATTTATAAAATTCAGCTGTTTTCAAGAAAAATTTTAATAATTTAAATTTGATTCAAGCCAGCCTTATTATTATATTGAAATAAGGTTGACAATCAACAGATGAAAAATAACGAAATGAATTAATTTCAACTTTTTACATTCAATTTCCTGCAAAACATCGCGCCATTCACATGCAAAGCAATCCCAAAGATCGATGCCCCACACAAACATTTTTCTAAGACGCTTATAAATACATTAAAAATCTGCCCTTGCCCCCTCCTAGCTTGCTCGACTGACGCTTAATGAAGCATGCACGGCGTGATTTCATGCAAATGACACTTCAAACCCCCCATGACCCCTTTTTCGACCCCCTCCTTTCCACCTGCTCCTGCAGAATTCTCTGTCAGGTACACGCGAATCGATAGCTTCGAATTCAACTGGAAAAGAGGGTTGAGATTCGAATGATCACCCCTTGATCGTTACGGCAAAACGTTGCCGTTAATAAGAAAAAGGGACAAAGTTTTGGGGCACGGGGGCCCTTGGAATTGTTTGTCGAGGAAAACGAAAGAGACGGGTGTAATCAGGCGGGGAAATTCCTGGGATGTTTACGCAAAATCTCTTTTCGTCTGGTCCTGATTTTGTCGTGGAATTAAGAGGCTGCCGTAACAAGCTATAAACTTAAAACTCTTCCACTAGGAAGGACTTTTATTTTGGAATTAATGAGTTGGAGTTCTGGAGAGTGAGTGCTGCTGAATGAAGTGAAGGCATCTTCTGGATGAGTTTTGAATGGAAGGTGCACGCGATCGAGTGAAATCGCTCAAAGGAAAGGGTCGTTCAAGAGAAAGTATTTCCATGAGCGTTTATTGGTTCTAGTTGGGGTAATGGGTGAAATAACGGCGGAATTAGTGATTTAGTTCTTAATACGGGATAGGTCATAAGTTGAACTAGCATTTAAGTAATGGATAACTTCTGTGCTTATCTGAAATTTTAATTCGTCTTTCCACACAGCAAACTGCACTGTTAGGAGTTTATTTTCTTCACGTTTTTGAAATGACATGGCGCATACAGTTTATATTTTCTCTTGATAATTTGTGTCTTTCAATTCGATATCTTCTCAACTATGATTTGGATTTTTGAATAAATGTTATTATTTGAGCTGTTGATTATTCAAGGTCTATTGCGAAAGTTTCTATAACCTAACAGATTGAAAGTAGGAATAAATAAGCAGTTTTTTTAGTTATATTAAAATTTTGGTCTGAAGCAAACAAAATGTGAACCTTGTTACTGGCTTAGAAATTTTTCCTTGTAATTTTTAACTGGGTCAGATAATGAATACAATATCTGAGGTAGTATCTTCTTTACAAACTTTCAAAACGTAATACTTAGAGAAGGCCTTAACCTTTTACTATACTTAACGTATGTCAAGACCCTTTATATGATGGATAATTGGCAGAATCATATGTTTGGCATTAATGCGAGCGTTTAAATAAAAAACCACTGGTTAAAATCAATAATTATTTTGCAGTTAAATTTGGGTTTGCAGTTATATTCATGCTGGACTAGTCAACTCAGGCGACCATTTAGTTCACTTAGAACACTGGTTATATTCGATTTCAGATAAACTGCTTGGATATAATTTCATTTCTATGATTCCATCAAATTGTCAGATATTAAGGCTCTGTTATTTTAATCGATTTATACTTTTATAGTGTATATAAAAGTTTATAATGACAATAGTCCCATAATATTATAGTATTATTTATAGTATTATTAAAAATGTAAATATCTTCATCTATTTTCTAAACACTGCAACTTCGCAACTTTATTTGCCTCGTACTAATATTGCACACAATCCTTCTTCTTTAATATTCAACAATGGAAAAAAAACACGCGATTAAATATTTGATAAAAACAGAGAAAGCAGTTTGAATTATAGGACAAAAATATAATTTATCATTGAAAAGTATGCAGAAAATATTTAAAATTCGACAAAGATTCGCACGATTGTTAAATTAATATCATGAATAAGATAACAGTTTTAAATTTTGAAACGGTTTTAAAATTCCTTCTCGTGCAATAATATTTTCAAAAGTTATGGCAGAAAAATACCACAATTTCTCTTAATTTTTAATTCATTGAAATCTCAGAAAAATCTCTTCAAAGTGCGCATTCCCATCCTCCAAATCATATATGAAGCAAACATGGTATCCCTAGCTCAAATGGTTTGACCTGCAGAGCGTCAACACACACACTTTCAACTTTATTATTAGTAGAGATTTACGTAAGTCCTGACAAAATGTGAACTAATTGTACACGATGATCAGATGACTGGAGGATATTTATGTTAGCATCTTATTTCCAAACTTTTACGCCACTCAGATAAATGGCAACTGATTTTGGCATTTGATGTACACCATATCCACTGACGTAATGGATTATTCATAGAATTGTTTATCAACCCAGCAGGCCTTCTACTTGGAAACTTAGATTTTACCACAATAGATATTGCAACCAGTAAAGCAGAACAAGTCAGTTCATAATGCCGTTGTTTGACGATTCAAAGTTGATTTTAATAGTTTAAAAATATTTCAAACAAGATACATTTTGATATTTTACGTAATTCATTAATAATTATTATCCACAAGAAAAACCTTAAAGGAATAGATTTAAAAAATAAATTTCATTTACCTTCCAAAAATATTTGTTTTTCTTCAGAAAATCGGGCAGCGCACAAAGCATACCTTATAATGTTATTAAAAATTTTAAACCATCTGCCTATGCATTCCATAACTTAACACCTCCTTTCTCTTTTTTTCGATTATTAATATTTAGAAAGTTTGCCGATATAATTGTATTAATTTCAGCTGCTTTCTTTAGTTCCTAATATAAATATAGATTCTTTGAGATATAACAAACTATCATTATGAAAATCCCAAAATTTAAAACTTTTAATGATTTTAAGATAAAAACAGTTATTTTGAAAGATTTTCTATAGTTAAAATATCATTTTTAATTATTTTAACAATATTTATAATTATTTAAAAATAATTCAATAACCACATAGGTGAACATAATTATTTTTCCTCTAAAAATAAGTTATAGCTTATGTATTAAGAGAAAATACATTTATTTTTCTCATACATAAATAAATATCACATTAATTGAAACCATCTTTAAATTGTTAAATTAATTTAAGTTAATTCAGAATATTAAAATAACCCCATTCATACTTGTAATTATTTTTTTTCTAAAAATTAAATCATAATCCAAGAATTCCGAGAAGAAATATTTATTTTGGCGTAAGAAAAATGAAAGACATTATTAATTAAAACTGCTTGTAAATTTTTTAATTAATTTCAAATAATTTTCAAAAATAAACAAAGAAAAGAAAAGAAAAAACACTACTCCAGGATCATGCTCGGGAATGCTAAAACGGCTCTTTATCCAGTATACTATTTTGCTCTCGGAAACAGCGGGGCTTTATTAGTATGTAAGCTATGCTAAAAGTTTGAGAGCCATTTTCTCAAAATTTCCTGGCTATTGAGCTTTAATATTTTCGTGAATTAATATTCTAAATGTTTAGTAACATTATAATAAATCTCATTCCAAACTTAATTTTCAACCTCTTGCCCTCCTCTTGTGTGTCATATATCATCCAAATTTTTTTTCAATATATGATGCAAACGTAACAAAAAAAAATTCGTGAGTTTATAATTGATTGATTACACGATATAGTGATTTTTGAACTAGCTTATACTTTGAAGATATTATCTAGAAAGAATTTCTTCCTCCAAAGATATCCACCAAGAGTAATCGGACACTAATATTCCGTAGTGGTCTTGTAATCATCTGCTGAAATCAGACGACAACATTCCGACTTCAGGATGGAAAGGATTTAAAATCCAATTCATCAAAAAATCTGCTAATTATGGTACTCTAATGGAAATTAAATTTTATCTTAGGATTCAAATGCCCTCCTGCTGTTGTGACGTGGAAGAATTTAGAGAGAAATGTCCTTTCATGTACATTTCTTATCGTGATGAATCATCTAAAAATTTCTCCCCAATTTCCTTAAAACAAAATATTAATGTAGCCGCAAAGAAGTTATCCTCACCCTGCTGAAGTATTCAGAGTAAGCTGAATTATAATTGTCACTAATGAGGTGGAGTCCTCATCACTATCACGAATCAACTTCTCCAGTAGGAGGTGGTCCAGTCATCGGAATGGGGTTAATTCGTCCAAACACCATTATTTTACCCACTAAAGAAATGAGAACAAATCACCATAAAGGATGATGCTAATACTCTTATCTGGGGTGTGCCCCTGTGTAGAGAAATTAATGTAACTCAACTCAGCGTGACCCCGTTCTAAAGAAAATTCCTTTCATTGTTTAGTTAATATAAACTTAACTATCTTCCATATCTTTATGGTAAAAAAAAATTTTAAAAAAGCGCTGCAGTCGCAATCATTTTATGACGTCCTTTTTATCATTCAAATTGAAACTGAACAAATAAAACTCGGGTAGGCACGTTCAATAAAACAATTCATTTGTTGGTTGCTCTACACATACACAATGCATCAAACCCATACCTACCAAATCTATTTTGTGAAAGCCCTCTTCTACTAACTTCTTCCCATTTCCTTTTCAAATTGAGTTTTCCCCTTTCCACCATCTTCCCTCTAAGAACTTTTAACTCTTTATTCTTTTTTTTTTCCTCATCCTCCCCTTCTATCTCTCCTCCACCCCTCTTCTGTTGTCTGTTAGCCGACGCTTTAACTTCGCAATGAATGAGATCGTCTGAGAAAAACGTGATCATTTAGCAGCTGTTAAAAGAGTCCAAAGAAGCAGAAAAGGGAGCACATCTTTCACCCTTTTACACACCTCCCATCTAAACAACGCCCCAGAATCGATAGTTTTAATGTTTATTGTTAGAAATCCTGACAAGGAAAGTCTTCAGATGAAAAATAACGACAATAACAGCAAGAAAAGAGGAGGAGATGAAGAGGGTGGAAAAAATAAAAAAAGGGGATCCCGAAGTTAAAATGTGAAGAGATTTCTAGAGAGAAGGAAAGGTAAGCGGTGGTCGACCCTATTCTCTACGATCCCTCCCTTCCACCCTTAAAAAAAGGAACAGCCGGAGATATTTTGCATTATTTTGAAAGTATAATGAACATATTTTGGTAGCGTTGCATATTGATGAAGAACAGAAATGATTTAGAAGAAGCGGCGGGCCGTCGTTCTGTTGAACCTTCGAAGCAGAGGGACTCTTTCCCCTATGGGTGGAAGCTCGGCGAAGACAATGAGTTGATGGGAGAAATTATGATTAGAATTTTGAGGACTGATTGAAATTTGCATATCCACTTGTGTGAATGAGGCAGTAAATGAAACAAGAATAGGAAATGACAGTGAGTCTAAAATAAATAGAGATGCTCAGAACTGCAGCTTCAGAAAAAATTAAGTAATTTTAGAAGTTTCTGCAGAAATAACGTTAAAGAAAACTCATTGAAACATCGTCGTACTTGGTGCAGAAATTGCTCTTACGATTTATTGCCGAATGGCAATAAATAAATATAAACAAAAATAGTCCGAAATTCAAACTGATGCATTAAATTCACTACCTCTTTTAACTAATTAATAGAGCTGCTAAAAATTATTAGAAATGTTCAAAAGAGGACTCGCAGTGTCACCAAAAACTCTATTCAGTCAAAATAAGGTTTAAAAGAGCAAGATATAAAAACATGCATCAAACAGAAAGTTTAATTGAGAGATAAAATAGGCTTAATCGTCGCCAAATGCGTAATCCGTATAACACTCCTATGGAAATTGATTTCATATCTTCCAAAACTGTTACATTCAAACCAAAATTATTATTAACTACTTCAAAAACTGTCTTTAGATTATCTTAAAACAAAATTTGCTTTTTTAATTATATAAATTTCATTTTCTAATTTTTTTTTTCAAATTTTATTTTAGTAAATTTCTTAGATTTAATTTCATACAGCATCTCTAACGTTTATAATGCTGTGATGAAATTCATATTCTCCTTTAAAACTTGTAATCCTTTTCTTTTTCCAATCATTAGTTTAAGAGTAAGATTTCCATTTTATTTAGTAGCATGGGCATTTTTTAATACCTATGCAAAATAATTTGATTTCATGCTTTTCAGTCATATATTACAACAAGGTAAAATTTTTCAAAAAAAAAAAATTGAATTCCATATAAATCGCTTAGAAACCTGAAACGCCAATAATCTGGGGAAACAGTATGGTCTCCAAAGACAGCTAATTTAATATCTAAAAAAATAAATCATAATGAATTGGCTGAGAAAAACATGTCTAAAACACAATTTCAATTTCCGGATACTATTAACTATGTCAAGGAGTAAGCGCCAAATAACTCGCCAAGAATGATATGATAGATTCAGTAAAAATGCTGAATGTAGCCAAAGGTTGATATTTCGTAATTTTTGAACACCAATGGTCTACAAAGCATTCTCTGAGATAACACCTTTATGAGAGTGTACGCGAGAAAGTTTTGGAAGGATCATTTTCGTTGGTTTAATAATAATGTTATCATATGTTGCTGTCGCATCCGAAATAGTCTTTTGGAGAAAGGGCCTCTTCAAAGATGGACGAAAATTTTAACTGATAAAAACTTTAATGGGTTTCAAATGCACTAACATTTATGATAAGTTAAACAGGAGTGATCTTGGCGAACTTATTGATATGAACACCAAATTTCATTCCATTGAGGACAAAGGATATTTATATTTGCAGCAAACATCGATGTCAGTGAAAAGTGAATTAATTTTCTAGCCAAACCAGGAATTTTGGAAATAAATATGCTAATGTCTTTAACGAATCTAGGTGCTGATAATAGATTCGGAGATTTTGACATGATTTTACTCTTATTAGAATTTGGAGAATATTTTAATGATGATAGGCCTCTTATTAATATGTATGGAGTATTTGGAAATTAATAAGTTAAAATATATGATATATTTGGAAATGCTGTTTCCGTATTGATGCTTATTGATATTCATTTTAAATCATAACTGACGAAACAAACATTCGTATAAAAGATAGAATGATATCCTTACCTATGTTCAAAGCACGCCATGAAATATCTGGATAAATATTTATAATTAAACTATATGCATATTTATTTGCAATTTTATAGAATATATTTATATCAGTATACGTATTTCATTATAATCAATAATTTGTCATGAAAGATATTGAAAATTTTGAAAGACTTTCAATTTTATCAATAAAAAAATTTTCATAAATTTTACGACGCTGGCGTGTGTACTATAATGTGATGCAGTTTCATACTATTGAAATAGACATAGTGAAAATTTATATATTTACTGAAAATGACAAATCATATATATACTTTTTTAAACAAGGCAGTAATTTCATTTATTGCCGTATGAACAAAAATGGATTATTTTCAAAAAACAATTAGATAGGATATGTCTCCTAGGAAAATAGGCAATTTTTGCCCTTGTGGACATGTGGCAATTGTAGATATATTTGTTATTTCAGGAAAATTTTACTACAGTTTTTCTTCGAATCCTCAGATGTTTCTCTTGTGTTCTTTAGGATTCACTAGTAAAAGTTTTAAGTAGGCCATTGGCACTTTTATCTTCTCAAGTAGTCTTTTTAAAAGTTTATTATGGAGAGTAACTTATTCACGTGATAATAATTTTTGAACGGTTCATTTACATGACGAAAAGAAATTTAATTAAGTAGCCAAAGCAGAAATATAAAATAGTAAATCTCCCAAAATGATTCAGAGAATTCAGAAGAAAAATGTAAATCCTGCCCATTAATAGATGTGAAAAATAAAATGATAGCAATTAATTAAACAATCCATTATTTACTTTTATTTTTACATAAATAGAAGAACTCCCTATACTAATTATTCAAATCGTAATTATTTTTTTCAAGGAACTACTTTATTTGCTTCGATATAAAATTTAAAAAAATGAAATCATTCAACCTTAAGCATCTGGAGAATCTATTTCAATGATTTCATTCTTCATCTAATGTACTAATCTATACTTATAATAAAGCTCAATGTGTGTGTGTGTGTGTGTGTGTGTGTTGGCGCTCTACAGGCCAGGTCATTTGACATACAGCTATCAAATTTGGTACATGTATACCTTAGAGGTCGGGAATGTGCACCTGGGGTCCCTTTTTTTGAAATTTTAATTAGAATTTTAATTATTAATTAAAAACTAACTTTCCCGCCAAAAAAATCTTCCATTTTCCCCACCGCCAACTTTTCCGCCAAAAACATCTTCCATTTTCGCCACCGCCAAATGAGTAAGGCTTCCATTTTTTTTTTTTTTTTTTTTTTTTTTCCTTCTCCCAACAGTAATGAGGCTAGGGTTAGTATTTTTCGGCGGATTATTTCAAACGATTCTGTTTATTTTCTTAATGTTTGATGCATTTAAAATTAAACATTGTTAATTAATCGATCCTTCAGATTCATTCTGAAGTACTTTTGAATTAAAATAAAACAGAATAAAGGAAATTAAAAATTTCTAATCCGCATAGCGTTACCCCAACTGACGTAGAAAAAAAATCACGTATTTGCGTTACGTAACTGGCGTTGAAAATTCACGCATGCGCTTTGTGTTCTGAATTCCGCATTGTGTTGACGAATTATTATCAACGGATGCGGACTGGATTTAAATTTTTTTTAGGTTCGTTGCATGCTTTTGTAATTAAATTGTATTTATGTTAGTTATATATATTTTTTGTATATGCTTATAGTTTTAAGTACATCGTTTTTTAGGTAGTTTTTTTAAACCTGTTTCAGACCGATTATTTTAAACGATTCATTTCATTTTCTTAGTGTTTGATGCATTTAAAATTAAACATTTTTAATTAATCGATCTGTTCATGATGAATCTGAGAAATTTTGTTGACAAATTCTTGAGATATTACATAAATTAAGAAAGATATTCTTTAGTGCCCATAAAGTTTAAACGCGCAGTGACTCTATTATCAGTCATCATATTATTAAAAAAAAATGCTCTGTTTCAGTAAAAAATATTATTATATTAATTGCAGATTAATCATTTACACTTTAATTTAAAGCATAAATTCTACGAGGGGTAACAGAAAATTAGATAGATACATATCACGTTATGACTGAAGGCCTTTATAATATTATGAGTGAATTATATGACTATCAAAATTTGAAGTTTTAAAATATTTTGCTGAAGAATCTATTAAAGTTGGAATTGCATAAAATATTTAATTATTAAAATTTTAACGAACATTAAGATTGACGTTGGCTGGTCGCCAAAGGCGGCTAGTAGCTTATAAATTTTGATGTATTCTTTGCAAATATTGTTTAAAGTTGCCAAAAATATAAGTCCTATAATCCTGTATCTCTACTACTATATAAAAATGTCGCATGTTCAAAACGCCATGCAGAACAAATATAGCAGAACGCCATGCAATTCTTTTACTCAAGTCTTCACATTTTTAACTTATCGCATCCTTAACAACGAATGCTCTTAATAAGATACTATCCATTATTTTAAAACTTAGAATAAAAGTAAAGAAACACTTTGTATTCCGAGTGGACTTTTCTGCTTATTGAAAAATGCATGCACTTAACATCATATGGGGGAAACTTAACCTGAAAGAAAAATGATAATGATAAATTATATTTCAAATTTATGTTATGGCGCAAAATAAAAATGAATGGATTCCGCTTTTTACATTAGGAAACTTCTTTCTTTTACCATATTTTTATCGTTGGCTTGCTAATCTCAATTTTATCCAAGCATTTTTGCCTCTTATACTGCTAAGTGTTTGTTTTATAAGACAATGCCCGCGGGCGAAATGCTATTCAGTTTTCTAACTGGCAGAGGCTTCTTTTTTTTTTTTTTATTTGTTCTTTCCACAAAATTTTCATACGAAATGAACCCATCAGCACTTTCTTATAGAAAAAAATTATCAAGGCAATGAATAAAATAAGGAAAAATCAGAAAAAAAAAAAAATCTTCCGCTCAACTCGATATGCAAGAATTATTCATGAAAGCTTTCTAATAAAAAAAATAAAGGGAAAAAAAGAAGAAAACACTTTTAACTTTTAAACGAATAGCTTATATCCCGGATGAATTTCCCTCTAGCTAGGAAACTTTTAAATTTTCAATAGTTTCCCCTGGAACTCTGTGTCGCCTTTTTTTATTTTATTATTATTTTTTATTTAAAGAGAGGGCGTTACCTTTGGAGCAAAAGTGGCGCAGATTTTGAATCAGAACTAAAGAGATTGTGGAGTTAGAGAAAAGTATAAAATGTTTTAAAGTTGCAGTATTCTACTCTATTATATGTTTTTGTATTTGTCTAGACTGGAAATCATGAAGCAAAAAGGAAATGATTTGAAAGTTTTAACATTCTAGTTTACATGAATTTGTATTCGTGTATAAAAGAGGTTATAAAATGAAAGAAAAGTTATTTAAAATCCGGTAATCTAATCTATATGGTTTTATATTTCTTCTATACTACTGATTATAAAGCTTAAAGGAAGAATAAAGATTTTTTTTTTTAAAGTCGTATGTTTTTGGCTTTATGATTTTGTATTTGTCACAAGGAGTTATGAAAAAAAGGGAAACATAAATTATTTGAAAACTGCTTATCTAGTTTATATGATTTTGTATTTTTGCAAATGAGAGATTATGGTATGAAAGGAAGATGTTTTAAAATTCTGATGATCTAGTTTACATGATTTTGTATTGCTTCTCGTTTACATATTAAAAAGCCAAAAGGAAGTGTAATTTTTTAAATTTCGCATTTAGTCTATGAGGTTTTGAAATTTCTATACAAGGATTTATTAAAGAGAAAAAAAGGAATATGTAGTAAATTATCTTAAAATTCTATTATTCAATTCGATTTCAAATCTAAAGATTATGAAATGGAAAGGAAGTGTAAAGGGCTTCGAAACTTCAGTATTCTAGTCTATATAACTTTGCATTTGTCTAGACTGAAATTATGGCATTATGAAGAAAGGTACAGTGTTTTGAGATTCTAGTCTACATAATTTTGTATTTTTCTAGATTAAAAATTATGGTACTGAAGAGAAGTACTGTATTTTGAAATTTAATTCACATAATTTTGTATTTCTCTAGACTAGGAGTTGTAGAATGGAAATGGAAACATGAAGGTGCATTAAAACTGAATATTCTATTCTGTGGGATTTTATTTTTCATGTACAGATAATGAGAGATTATAGTATGAAAATTCTTATTATAGTACAATTCTTAAAATTGTTTTTACTTGCGGTTTCTATTTAATTGAAAAGAAAATATACCAATCCAATCTTTATTTCAAGCGCTATTTTATTGACTGGGAAATCAAAAAATAATCGATAAATTAAAACTCTAATTACATGAAAAAAATTCTACAAATTTTTGAAAAGTAAAATTATCATTTTTTTTTTCTAATGAGATGAAATTCAAAGAAAGAGTAATCGTAAAACTTTTCACAGTCCAACTACCTGTTGCAAAGTTACTCTTTTTGAATTCGCAGCCTTCATATCATGTCTTCGATACCTCAATTATGAATGGTTAATCTGATCTATTTTTATCCTAGAAAGTAACATTTCATATTTTTAAATCTGAGTCTATATGATTTCGTAATCTCCCCTAATTCAAGTTAATAGCATTTTGTATTTGTTTAAAATCCAAGCTTATGGTTTTGTATTGTTTTCTTGAGCTATGTATTTTCTACTTTTTAAATTCAAATCCATATTTTGGATTTGATTCTTAGTTCTATACGTTTCAGAAATTCAAATTTTAGTCCATGATTTTATTCTATTTTTATTTAAGTCTATATGATTCAGTATTCTTTTTATTTGAATCTATATGACATTTTGGATCTTCTCCTTCAACATAATGTTGCTTTTTTTTTTATTCCAACCAATACATTTTTGTGTCTTATTCAACTTTAAAAAAATTTTAATCTGTTTTTTTAACAAAATATTTTTATCATAAAAAGAATCTAAAATTCTTTAAGATTCCAATATTTAGTATGAAATATATATTCAAACTCATATGAAACTATATTTGAACTAATCTCATAATTATCCAGGCACAGATAATTTTTTTTTATTTTAGTTTGTATGATTTTTGTAATCTGATTTTAGAGCTAAAGGACAAAAAAGATGCTAAATCAAAATATTTTGTTGAAATATTTTGTTGTCAGTTTGGTAAATACTTCTATCGTATTAAAAAACATATTTTTTCAAATGCTGTTATAATTCGAAACCTTTTTCTCATCGTTTCTTTTTGATTAAAAGAAAAGTGCATTAACTTTAATTTTCAATGAATTTACAACATAGAAATATGTGTAAATGTATGTGTGTAGAAGTAAATTATTTCAGAAACTGCCATCCAAAGAATATACAGAATATTTTTTAATTATTCCATCGTCAAAAGTGATAAGCGTAAAACATTTATAGAAAATTTCTAAATCTCTTAATTATTATTAAGAGAAATGAAGTTCTCATTTGCACTTTCTTTCCAAAAAATTTACCGCCTCGAAATATTTTTTCCCTCAAATTTAAAAGTCAAAATGTCATAGAGAGAATTTTATCAAAGATTCACCATACCGGTTAAATTTAGTGAAAACTTAGTTTTTGTCGAAAATACATCCAAAAATAGTCGACGAAAATACATCCAAAAATAGTCGGCGAAAAAACGAAGTAAATATTTCCAAATAAATCAAACTACATCTATTTAATTCGTCATAACAAAAAAATACATTTTATGAAGTATAAATTTAGTGTTCAATATTAAAAGCAATTAAATAATTATCATAAAATGGATATAAAACAAAGAATGAATCAACATTCAAAATAGTATATACATTTTTGTACCATTTTGAATATTCTTTTTGGTTTATCAAAGACAGCAATAAAGGAAGAAAAAAGTGTTGATGTTGTTATTTGGAAGTGGTCACCCCCAAATAATAATAACACAGATGAAAATTTTTAAATGTCTTTCAGAGAGTTCTGGGAAAAAAACAGTTTTGTATTTGATGTCACCTCAAATCGTCCTTGAAACATTGCTTGATTCTTGAGCATTTCTTGCTTATAGATTCTTGAAATCTGGAATGACTTTCTAGTTGCTGGAGCCGGATGAGTGGTGTGGTACTAGGCATCAAGAATTAAAAAAAAACTGAATTCTTCCAACTATATGTACTCCAATGAAAATTATCTGCGAGGTCACAAATGCGAATCAATAAAATCTGAGCAATCGACGAAAGCAAAAACAAAAAAATCCTCGATGAAAACCGAAATCAGTCAAAATCAAAGTATTTCTGTACCTCTTAATGAGTAAATCATCATTTGTTTTAGGTGCCTATAGATTACTGGAAATGATGATGATGTCGTGTAAGCGTTACCACGGAAAGGGAGTGCAGTAGCTTCTGAGGGTAAAGACCCCAGTGCACCCGAGGGCAGAAGTCTGACTTCTAGCTCAAATGAAGATGAAACTCACAAATTCACTTGCACAACCGCTTTTTACAGAGGGGCGCATTCACACACCTCAAAGATAGAGTACAGATGGAACAACCATGGCCGAACCGGGATTCGAACCCGGAACGCCAAGAATGGTGCGCTAACTATTGATTCTAATGCGCCCGTACCCATTTGAGCAGCGCCAAGCGTTATGGCGAGCGTATGTGTGGGTTAGTGGCTGCTGTTGCTGCGTCAAGGGAATCTGACGACTTTGGTTGCTGCAGCCTTTTTGTGTTGATGCGACAAGTGAGTCTGACGACTTTGGTTTGCTGTGGGTAGATGACGCCACAGAAGCTGTACGAAAGTTGAAGGATCATCGTCTGAGGTCACCAATGTGGTGGATTGGAATGAGCGAGGATAGAACCTGGGTTCTTAGCCCAGTAACATGACCACAATACAAAAGCGATTGCTCGTGTAGCTTAGCTGTTAGCTGGCTTATAATCTTTCACTACAATATAAACGTGATAACTCAAAGAAGCAACGATTCAAATATATAAATGGATTTTGATATATGATCTTATAACTAAAATTATAGTTATGTCTTGAATTTTGGTCTGAAAATAGATTGCAGAAAACGTATCTAAAATGCCTATTCTCTTTTATTCCCTATATTCACTATATATGGCATATAACGGTCATATACGACAGAAAGAGGTGTGTGTGTTTTTCAAAGTTACAACAAATTAAAGTCTCCCTCCATAGACGTGTAATAGCAAAATATACGTCTCCGAACAAAAATACAGTTAAGATAGTGCCTCCAGATTTATATTTAGCTAAGCGATATGAAATTACCTGTATCTTGCCTTATTTCGTTTTATTATATATACGTATATATAAATTTAATTTATATGTTCAACACAAAATCATATAACTCTGCCTTAACTATCTTAGACTTTTCTCTAACACTCAACATCGCAAGTCACATTTAAACTGTTGATCCAACAATACCGCTGGCGCCTAGAGGTAGCGCGTCTTCCCAGGATCTAAGCTTCCTCGGATCGTGTCCAATTCGAGCATTGTTTTTTACCCTGTGTTCTATCTGTGAGGGGTCTGAACGATCTCCTCCCCCATGTAAAAAGGGGTTGTGCAAGCGAGTGTGTGAGTGCCATTTTCATATGAGCTAAAAGTCAGACATCTGCCCTCGGGTGACGTCTGACTCTTTACCCTCAGAAACCACTATACCTTTATTTCCGTTGTAATGTGGACACGCATTTATCGTCATCATCCAGTAATGCCTTAGTTTCACTTTCTATAAGAAGGCACTCTCTTCCAAGCTGTTAAAAGTCTGTACCGCGTTGCTGATAGTTTTTTTCTGCTCCAAACACTTCACTGGTGAATTTCGCGAGCTGCCTTTTTTTTAAAAATATCTGACACACAGATTAGAACTTACTATTTATTTTTCACCTGTTTCAAGTAACATATCAATATTTTAATAATTGATTTATATTGAGAAACGATAACCATCTGCTTTAAAAGAGATGTCTACTTTAATGACAGAATCTTTCTACTGCAAATTGTAATTTATGTATATTTTCAAACTACAAAGCAAAACAATATTATGCAAACAAATAAAAAAGAAAATCCCTTCACTTATATGAAACTAGTCCTAGCATTGATAGCTATTTTTTTTTTAAAAATCTATGCTGAAGAAACACGCACCACTTTTCCTCCAACTACCCCAAAAAATCAGACGAGAACTAATTAATCGACTTGGACATTTTGATCTTTTTTTCATTAGTATCAATTTGCATCAAGAAGCGTTTTCGCTGAAGGATACGAAACAAAATGATTTCACGAAAAAACCAGAGAAGCGAAATCAGGACGGCAAATTTAATAAAAACAGACCACTTCGTTTCAGAAAGTTGGACTAATGGCGTCATAATGGGAAAAAAAAAATTCGCCAGTGCAAGGATGAGTTGAATCAAATCTCTGCGGCAAAAATGGCTTCTTCATCTTTTCAAAATAAGGTCGGTTTTGGCATCAGTGAATAAATGTTTGTTGTTGAATAGTTTAATGAATATAATTTTTTTTTTATTTTGTGATTAACATTTTTTGAATGGTAAAATGACTATTTGCAAACTATGGGGACATGATATGAAGAAAAAAAGCCTTGAGATGGATACTGCATTCATGCGTTTTGCGAAATGACGTTAATCCTCCTCATGTGCTATATTCACTGTTCAACTTAAATTTAAAAAATTAAAATTTAACAAATAATATTAAAAATTGAAACTATTATTTTTCATGCTTTCATTAGCAAGAATTTTCTTTTACTCACTCTGTCGCTTTAATTCTATGTGCGTGCGTGTGTGTGTGTGTGCGTGCTCCAATCTTTACTTATAATAAAGATAAATGTGTATGTACATGCATGTGTGTACGTGTGCCAGTCTTAACTTATCTTTATTTTTCATCAATATTTAATTATAATAAAGATGACTATGTGTGTGTGTGTACGTGCGTGTGTAAGTGCTCCAATCTTTACTTATAATAAAGATAAACGCATGTGTGTGCGTGTGCACGTCCATCTTGACTTATAATAAAGAAGAGTATGTGTGTGTCTGTACGTGCGCGTTTATCAATCTTTATTTATAATAAAGATGAGTGCGTGTGTGTGTGTGTGTGCGTGGGCTCAACAGTCTTTACTTATAACAAAAATGAATGTGTACGTGCACCAATCTTTACTTATAATAAAAACAAATGTGTGTATATGTGTGAAAAATGCGATTTCCCTTCGATTACCTCTTTTTCAAACCGCAAAATTACATGATGATATATTTCATTTCACCATAGCATACGAATTTTGGGCCGTAAAAAATGGTGCAAGCAAAAGCATCTGCTCTATCGTTTTATTTTTTTAAAAAAATTAAGTAAAGAACATGGAATCCATCTCTAGATTACCAAAAAAAGCTACATAACCACATGAAATATTCTTAAAGGTCAAAACATAACATTAGCAGAGGGTCCCCTTTTGTTACTTTCCACTGATAAAACTTTTCCGGTTAGAAAATCATATCTCAATTAAAGCAGCCATGCCTTATATCATATCCAACGAAAATAACAAAGCTGCAGATAGAAAATATTTAGCAAAAAAAAGAACTCTTTTTATTAGAATATATCTTATTTTGTAGTTGTTGCCCAAAATCTCTGTTTCAAGAGTCATAAATGGATTGAAAATAAAGAACCCAAATTTCGAAGAAGATGCTCTTTCCTCCCAGCACATTCAGTATAAAAAAAACCGAAGGGCCTTTTACCCCCCGCAGAACCATTAGGTCGATTCCAACAAACAATCGGTGCTCCGTTTTAAAAGACTTACTGCTCCAATCCCTGAAGAAAGCAAGCAAGTTCACCTAGAAATAAGCTGTTAAGTGCGAGGCTGTGCACTTTTTCTTCCTCCCTAGTCCTACCCAAGCGTGTTTGATCTATGGTACATCCTATTAACCCGGAATAACAATCTCTTGGAACAGTTCGTGTTTCTTATGCCCTTTTTCTTTGACTCAATTGTGGTTGTAATCGCTGGAGTAGGGAAAAAATCCTTTATTTCACTCGATTTCAGAAGCAGCGTTTTGTCATGAATGGCGATTGAGATTTTATGGGTTTTGAGTAAGTGGGGGCTTTATTTATGGGTATAAAGAGCTTCCGGTGAGTGTTTTTTTTCTGTGTGTGTGTGTCTTTTATTTTTGCTTCAAGGAGGTGTATTTAGAAGAATAGACTTGTTGAGTTGGAGTATCGAAGAAAATTTTATTTTCGATTTCATATTTATTGAGAAGAAACAATGCAATTTAAATAATCTTTTGGAGGCTTAATAATATTTGTTTTTACATGCAGCGTTTGTTAGTTATTCGCTTTTGTTTTATTATTACACTGACTTCAATTTAAAATGAATCTGGGAAATTGTGCAGCAGGTGAACTATAATTGGCATCTTTATACTTTATATGTGTTTGCCTTATTGCTCGCATTTCCTCTCAAGTTTAAAAGATTTATATGGGAGTGAATAAAAAGTTGGGTAGTTTAGAATATTTCTTTTAATCGTTGTTGTCGACACACTGTAACAACTACTGTGATAAAAGGTTTTCAAGAATCAGAGGTTTCTATCGGTTTATTGAACCGCTTATAGTAATTCTTTTCCTTTTCTAGCATTTAAAGTAACTTCTTTCCAACTCCATAATGTACATGTTGTATTCATTTTCGATGCAAAAGTATATTATGACAATTTAACTATCTTAAACTAATTTTGAACAAAATTTTGAAAAAATAAGAATCTCCAATAAAACGAAACAACGGCAACTAGTGCATCTGAAAAATGATAGAAATAAGTTAATTCTAAATAGCTTTCTTTTAATATTTTTAAAATTTTGTTTTGCATTATTTTTTTAAAATAATTTTTTTTTATGTTTCTAGAATCTTCAGACTTAAATTTTCTTTGCCAATTTATATTGTATTAAATATTATCA
This sequence comes from Argiope bruennichi, assembly GCF_947563725.1. Taxonomy (NCBI): domain Eukaryota; kingdom Metazoa; phylum Arthropoda; class Arachnida; order Araneae; family Araneidae; genus Argiope; species Argiope bruennichi. The sequence continues at coordinate 58,529,087 of NC_079158.1, forward strand.
TTGCCAAATTCTGTTCAATTTTACCAAAAGAAATTGACATAACCACGATAAATTGAAAAATCATATGTCGCACTTTAAATAATATATTCCAACAGCTGTAAACTTCTTTGTACACTTGTTCGAGGTCCTTTATTAATCGTTGTTGATTAAATTAAAAGGAATTAATTAATCCATAGTGCTTCACAACATGTGTATCTTTTATAATTGACATCCATATTTAATTTTTACATCAAAATATTATGTAAATACTGCGTTTTATTCGCTTTGGGATTGGTAGATAGCGAGACATCTGACCATGGCATATGAGGTTTGTTTTGTCAGGATTGTTTCAAATATTTAATAAAAATTGTTATTACATCTTCTTTTACAATTGCCATCCACCACAGAATCACAAAAATATTGATACTTCAACTTCGACGACTATCTTTTATATTGCCAAAACTGTGGTAGAAACTAATGATTAAATTCTGAATACCAAACGTTTTCATCTTGGAATACATTATTTTCCAATTCAATTTTTACAAATATGCTAATGAATTCCCTATTTACAAATCCACAAGTTAATTAATTGCTTCAACTTCATTAATTGAACAACCATTCAACAAATTAGCCTTTTTAGTGGGGATCTATTCACTTTAATCCTCTTTAGAGCACTCTTCGATTACTCGAGACAAAAAAGCGTCATTCATTCCCAGAATTTCCCAAAACAAATCCATGAAACTTCCACCAAACTCGTTTCTGCTTTCCTTTCCCCTCCCCCCGAAAAAAACAGCAATAAACTCTCATTAAAAATGTTTATCTCTATGACATCCTAACAACATCTGTTCTTTCTAATCACAGATACAGCGTCACTTCTAATCACAGATACTGCGTCACTTCTAATCACTGATAATCCTATTCACAGGGGACTAATGGGTCTACCTTTTATATATAAATAAATAAATAAATCTCATCCTTCAGCTTCATGAAAAGCTCTATCTTCATTATGCTAAAATCCCCCCAACATCCTTAAACAGCTCCCTTCCGGCGATCCCATACACTTTTGACAGCCAATGAAGTGTCCATTTTTTGGCAATTACTCATCATTTTTAACCTCTTCTAATTACCGTACACCTTGGCGTGTATTGCTGCTGCTATTGCAACCATCCAGCTCTGCAGCTGATAATGGGCGAGCGTTGAAGTTGTTGAGGTTTTTTTTCCCCTTTCCTGTAGGAGATCAATTATGGCAGGTACCATCAAGCATAAACGAGAAAACTCTTCATGAAATATTCATCAGGTCCTCTTTTCTTTTTAGCCCTCGAAACTATCGAATGGGCCTTTTTCAAGGAGATAAGTGATCTAGGGAAGGACGGAGAAGTGGATTCTAGTGTAGCAACTAGGGTAGCCATCGACACGTCAATTTGGCTTCTCAAAACCAGCATATCGTACAAGCTTTATAACTTCTTCATTCACTATGGAGTTGAATTGGGACTTTGTAACAGTCTCGATTACTGCTTTGCATACATTACGAATATTTAATTCAAAAATTGATTTGAATACCATGCTCCATTACTCAAAACAGTAAGAATTACAGGAATAATAAAAGATCAGGATATGTGTTCGATCCACATAACAATATATATAGAGAGAGCAGTGCGAATTTATTAAATAAAAAATTAGTACAAAAATTCACCGTTAGGTGGCGTTGAAATACACATAAAACCATTTAATATGATTTCTAATTGTTAAATAAAATAAAATTAAAATTGCTTGATATGTCTTCCTTTATTTTCAACAGGGTTTTTCAGGGTTGTTCCTGGATAACGTGAGGTTTTTCCTCTGCCTAAATGCAACAGTTGTGAGTGTTAATTTGCCCTTTGTGGCAAAAGTGGGCCTCATCAATCCACTGAATGTTCCATGGCCAAGTTGTGTCAACCACCATTCGAGCAAGGAACTGAAGTGCAAAAGTTCAACGGACCTCTAAGTTCCCGTCCTGCAACAGGTTCATAGACTTGATTTTGTATGAATAAAAATGCCTAATCTGCCGTACGATTTCTCGTACAGTTGAATACGGCATATCCAGAACACGGGAAATAACTGGCAAACTCACACTATTATGCAGCGACTGACTGCTGGCTTCTTCAACGAGCGCGGTTGCAACATTTTTGACGCTGGAAGACGGTATTCCCCCCCCCTCGTCCTCTGCCTGGAAGAATGCCAAGTTGCCCAGTTTCTTCAAATTTCTACATCTTCTTGCGTAGGGCACCTGGAGACATCGGACCTCTTTGTATCTACCTCATACGACGAAATTCCTTTAAAGCTATAACGGAATTTTGTTGGTTTGATGGAACAATTTCACCAGTAGCGCTTTTTCTTGCACCGTAGGCATGACGAACAGCGAAGAAACTAACGTTCGTGCAGAATCCGTCTTCTTTTTATCCAAAGAAAATTGGTAATAGCCATGCGCTGTAACGCAAATTATGCTTTACACTTTCAATATATGCAAATAAATGCTATTCGTGTTACAGCGCCATCTATTGGTGAATTGTTGTACTAATTTTTTTTAATTAATAAATTTAAAGCGAGTCATCTGAATAATCTGTAGTTCACATTTTATCTTATATATATATATAGAGAGAGAGAGAGAGAAGTGATTTTTCGCAGTCAGTTGCAACACTTATTTACTATCACTATTCGAAGACCTCGACACAGACTCCCTTTTCTTTGCTAAATCTATAGAAGATCTTCAGAAATATTTACTATTAAAATCAAAATCATCATATTTTTCAACTGTGTAGTCCGACACAAAGTGAAAAATGAGTTTTAGTTACATTTACAATAAAGAATATACATACATAATAAGAGCATTTAAATATTTTTTAACTATGAAAAACTTTGACAAATACTAAAAAGAATGTATTCCATCAAACTGACAGTTCCACAAAACAAGCCATCTCAGCGGAAACAAACAACTATTAACTTGAAATATGACTGTTCTCTCTTACATGACTAAACACAAAGATATTATGCCTTTGTTCTTACGGTAAAAACAGTAATTGTTTTCAATAGTGATAAAGAAAACAAACTTTTCGGCAGATTTGAAATTATTTTATCTATGGACCTTATATAAATGAAATACCTCAAACATACATAGAAGAATTATTAATACATACCCAGATTACGATTGTACCACATAGATAAAAATATAGATAGACGAAAGGTGCATTCGCCTTCAGTCATATCAAATATATTAATTAGTAACCTGGTGGGTACAGATAAAGGCGGGAGTCGACTTCTCCCACCAATGATGGGGCTTACTACCCAAGGGAAGGGTTACACAGTGGCCGGTGATAGCCTTTTGGACTCAACCACAGTTCCCGCCAGTCCTGTCATTCAGATTTTCCCGTATGCCTCAGGGTGGGTCGGAGTATCCGGTTTAAGGTAAGGTCAACGTCATATATAAACCACTTTGATCGGTATAATTAGTCTAGCTTAATAAGGATTCTCAGAAATTAGTGCAAGATTTTAACATACCTATTTTAAATAACTTTATCTTATACTTGAAAGATATGTTAACAAAATGATCAAATCACTTTAATAACCAACAGGAGTGGATTCCCGAAACTTTCTAATAAACTTGTTATGCCAGAGAATGCTTTACATGCCACTGGCGTACAATAGTTACGAAATGTTAACTTTTAGTGTAAATTTAGCATTTTTATAGAGTCAAACTTGTGATCCTTAGCGAGTTATTTAGCGATTAATCCCTGGCATAACGTTAATACTGTCCGAAAATCGAATTAGTGCTTTAGACGTGTTTTCCTCAACCGATTGGAAGAAAAATTTGATACAAAACTGAATTTGTAGTCACAAATTTTGATACTAAATTTGATACATTTAAGTCACTGTGTTTTTCAAGTATTGCAATTACTTATTTCTGAAAGTATAGACAGACTGACAGTCAACCTGTTGTTGGATTTGGCTCAAAACTTGGCAGATGACAAATTGACACTAAATCTGTATACCAAATCTTATTTATCTAACTTTCTTCACTATGTAGTTATCATGTTAACTTACATTCGAACAGCCGGATAGACAGATTTCCAGTGAACGGATTTTGATGAAAAGCTGATAGAAATTGATAAATTTGGTGTAAATACCGTATACCAAATCTCGTTTAAATCACATCAATCGTTTTTTAATTATCCTTGTAACAGAGACGAACATTTTCCAGAAATGTGTTTTTCAAACACAGGGAGTTCTAAAACGTAAAGATTCGTCAAAATCTCAAATTCGAATTCTTAGACGGCTATTATATTTTCTCTATACTATGTATACAAGAAAGTAAACATTCTTAACCTCATTCATTAATCTTCTATTAAAATAACTTAAAAAGCTGTCATGACATCTATTAATCCAGTTTAATAATCGTTCCTTTATAGATTCAATGTATCAACTACTTTTAATTGCATGAGGATCAGATTCAGGAGTATGGAACGAATTATAAAAATGCATCATACACTTTTAAACATATAGTCAATTTGAATTTTAATAATACAACAAGAAAAACTCACACACACTTATCATTCTTAGTATCTAGAATTGTATACTTATAAAAAAATTAAGATTAGAAAGCATAAAGATTCCTACATTCTAGAAATCGTCCGTATACTCCTAAAAAATCACATCAAATGATGTGACTCATAAAAAAAATGCATATGAAATTTCCCGATTATAAGAAAAATCATAGATTGATTGCTTCCTACATATTTTTGGTATTTTTGTGTTTATTTGTAAACTTTACGTTTGATAAATAACAATTTTTCATAATTTAGGAATTTAAACGAAGAATTATTGCTTCGATTTTTTACTAATATGTTTTGAACATAATGTGAATTAATCATTTTATATCATCATCAATGGATCTATAATTTTATCAGCCACAAGAGCCAGAATCTAGTAGCTTTAATATTAAATTGAAAATACTTTTCGATATAATATATTATTTCAAATATAATATAAAATATAAATATTTCGAATATAATATAAAATATAAATATTTCGAATATAATATAAAATATAAATATTTCGAATATAATATAAAATATCAATATTTCGAATATAATATAAAATATAAATATTTCGAATATAATATAAAATATAAATATTTCGAATATAATATAAAATATCAATATTTCGAATATAATATAAAATATAAATATTTCGAATATAATATATAATCGGAAAAGACTTTTCATATTCCAATAATATAACAAAAGAAACAAATCACTAATTTCAAAAAAGGAAAAAAATCTTAAAAATAAGCATTTGTTGTTGTAACCTTTCAATAAATGCCATAATATTACCATAAATCCATACTTTTTACATCCATATATAATACCACATTTTTCGAAATAAAATAATTATTCATACAAATCATAATCAAAAACAAAATTTCTATTTTAATTCATAAAAGAAATCTGCATCCCACTTACCTTTATTTTAAATATATTTGTGACGAACATTCCAAAAAAAAACAGCAAATGAATTATAATATTCTGCTCAAAAAAATTAAAAGAACAAATGCAAACAGAAGATTAAAAACAAAATGTCGAAAGTAAGCCTCTGTGGTCGAATCGTTGATTCAAACCAAACGATTCTGAAAAATTCGTCAGCAAAATGTTTTTATTGAAATAATGACCAATAAGAATCCTCTATTTTCCTGCGAAGGGAAAAAAAGATGCCAAACGATTGTTGTTTGCAGTTCTCCCAAAGGTCTTTGCAAAATTATAAATTAGCCAAAAAAAAAAAAAAAAAAACAGTAGTTGTATCTGAAAAATAAAACGTATGATCTTTATTTTCAATTCGCTTTGTTATTTGTCAACTTTTTCACGGTAGTCAGTAAGCATTTAAAAGTAACCGAGTCGAGTAAGTAAATATTATCTAATCCGTTGTCTAATATTAAAAATGATTAAATTAGATAATTTATTTTATTTACCATTTTTAGTTGCTATTATTAAATGAAAACGATCGAGTTTATTATTTATTTATTTTTTGGCTGTAGGGATCATGTTCGGTAAAACTTGGTCACTATAAATAGCATTATTAAAATGTTACTGTAACACAGTACTGACTTGCAGAATAATTTTACATTTAAGGCATAGCATTTTTCAATTATTCAAGACTTTAATTGATTCATTTTATTTATTGATTTTATCTCCTTTTACATACACCAAAGAAATGTCTATTTTTGTAATAAAAAAGTGCTGCTGATTCTTAGTTACAAGAAATATATGCCTGTACAATGTATGTCTAGTTATAAAGAGATTTATAAAACAACTAATACGATTATGCATTATTTATTACATTTGAATTTAATTTAATGAATGATTATTTTATTTATGGTAGCTGCCTTTGAGGACCAACTGGTCCACCAAATCCAAATGAATAATGAAAAAGACTTCTAATAGTATCTGCGAGGCTTCTTAAATTAGCGTTACTAATTGGAAAAGTTGATTTTTCTAATTTTTTTTTATCATCATTTACTTAGATAGAGTCTATACTATCAAAGCGTTATCAATGTAATGATAAACACTACAATAAATCCAAATGAATAATAATTAAGGCATCTAATTGCAACTGAGATGCTCCGTGGGTTGGCGTTGCTAATTTGAAAAATTCACTTTTTTATTTTTTTTTTTTCTTATTAATTATTTATCTAGATAGAGAAAATACTTAAATCTAATAAATACATTAACAAATCCAAGTGAATATTAAAAAAGACAACTAATAATGATTGTGATGCTTCTTGGGTTAGAGCTAATTGCAAAAATTCACTTTTTAATTTTTTTACCAACTATTTATCTAGATTAAGATATTTAAAATTAACAAATTAATTAAAAAATCTAAAAGAATAATAACAAAAGCATATGGTAATGATTATTACGCTTCTTAGGTTAGCGCTACTAATCGTAAAAATTTACTTTTCTAATTTTTACCCACTATTTATCTAGATTATGCTTAAAGTCAATAAATTAATTAATAAATCCAACTAAATATTAAAAAAGACATATCTAACAATAATATTGATATTTTTAGCTCAATTTTCAGTTCTTGTTTTAAAAAAAACACTTTTCCCATTTTTCTTTTCTTGCCAGCCATTTCTCTAGGTAGAGCTAGCACTTAAATTACTTTTAAAAACCAAAGCACCCATTTATCTCTGTATAAAAAGGAAATCAATAAAATTAGCATAACGAGTCTTCATAAATGCTTGATTCGGAAGCTAAGAATAAAAACTAACAAGAAAACCTTGATGCATGCTTAAATATGCAAAATCAATCTAAGCAGGAATTTTTTCTTAAAATATACCTTTGGTCTTTATTATTTTTACTTCACAAAGTTTAATTCCCTCTCTGCATTCAACTTTGACTTGTTTCCTTTAAGAAAATACGAATATCATGTTTATTCTTTTACCTTAAAAAATGTCAAATTAAACTTTGAAAGGTCAAATCAATATTTCCATCTTGTTTATTTCTTAAGCCTTTTATCATGATAATGATTTTTTTTAAGTGGAGATAGCAAAAGCTGCTAAAGTAAAATGATTTTTACACTACTTTGAAAGTGTGCTAATTTTCTTAAAAACAACTTCATTTCTACACCTTTTCTCTTAGCAACATAGAATTTTTAAAATGGATTGTTTTTTATTATATTGTAACAGTGCTTTTATATTAAATTATTATAAACTAGGCACTTTTGGCACTAATCTGTAGTGTTTGCTGTAGTGTAATCTGAAATATCGGTAGTGTTTGCTTATAATTAAATTTCCTATACATAACTTAATGTTAATGATTCATCTAGGAAAATTTTTTAAATATCAAATTGCCAGAGATATTAAAGTTGTCGTATTTTAATGGATATTCATCTGCTATATTCATTTTGTTTATGGGACAGCCAAATAAAATCAAGTTCCAGGATATCATAGTGTTAATAAAAATGTAACTACCTAGATAATCTAACTTATAATTTCAGTGGTTCTGTAATTTCATTTTCTTCTGTAATATCCATGTACCATTAGGTTGTGTTCAATTATAACAAAATCTCAGAAATTTTCATGTCATTTTCTTATTTTAACTCATTTTAAGCTTAATTTCAAGAAAATTCGGAATTTGGAACATTTATTTGAAATAATAAAATTATTTGTTCAAGTAATTTCAAGCAATTTTAAGTTTAACTTCAAATAATTTTCTTATAGCATGTAATATGAAATATAATTTCGTGTAATTTTCTTATTTCAAGAAATTTCGAATAATTGTAAGTTTAATTTCAAGTATTTTTTTTTTATTTTGAACAAATATAATGTTTAATTTCATGTAATTTTCTTAAGTAATTTTAATTTTAAGTAGTGTCGGGTAATTTTTTTTTTTATTTCGAGTAATTCAGATAACCTTTTTTTATTTCGAGTAATTCAGATAACTTTTTTTTTATTTCAAGTAATTCAGATAACTTTTGTATTTCAAGTAATATCAAATTTAATTTCAAGTAATATCAAATTTAATTTCAAGTAATATCAAATTTAATTTCAGGTAATTTCATATTTCATTTCATATTTTTTTATCGATTATTTGATGTTCATGCCTTTCTAAAAAAAAAAAATTTTTAGCATCAAATTGTATATTACAGTGATATTATTTTAATAGCCTTGTGCAAATTCTGTTTATTGTATACATAAGCCTTTCTAATAGAATGCAGTGCAAGTAAAAACATAATTGTTCGGATCTTCTATTCTATCTTCTATTCTCATGTTGGTTTTTGCGGGAAAAAACCTTATTTCCTTACATCTCGTGCAAACTACGCAAATAATAAAGAAAATTCCCCCCCCCCCCTTTTTTTTCCTTCCCAAAAATGGAAGAGAATCACGTGACTAAATATTTGATGAAAAAATGACAACAATTTGAATTTCACTAAAACAACAACAAAAATGTGTTGGAAATTATACAAAAAATATTTTTTTAACCGTCAGAAAATAAATTCATGATGGGTAAATATTATATTTATGCAATAATATTTTTGGAAGTTCGTGGAAAAACGCCAATATTTCGTTAAAATTTTTAAAGTTCACAACGAAATACATAGTCACACCCTCAAACTATATATCCGTGGTAAATTATGCAGTTCTATGGCAAAAAGTTTAGGACAACAGATTCATACAGACATGCATGTTCTTTTATTATTAGCAAAGATAAATTTATTTGCTGCTAAAATTAAACTGAAAAAGAAAATTGAATCCGTTGAATTTGGATGATTTTCTCCAAAATTAAAACTGCATTTTACAAAAAATTGGGATTTTACAAAATCATTCGTACGCATTAAATGATATTTAAGAAAAAAGGAAAAAAAATCGATTAGAATTGTTTTAATAAATTGATAATAATTTGTACTTCAGTGCTTTAAACTATATTTTGAATAGAAGATTTTTTTATCAAATAAGTTATAAGGACTTTTGTGGTCGATTACTGTAACAGATCTTAAAACTAAATACAAGGGGGGAAAAAATCCTGAAAATGTTATGCTTTTAAGTTAGATATTGATTATTCAGTTTATAAATAGTAGATGGCGCCACGAAACCAAGTTTTAATTATTTGTAAAATTGAGAATTACAAAAAATTTTATTTATCACTTGAATCTACGGAGAATCTAAAATATTCTCTAATATTACAGAAGTTGAAATATTCCTTTAAAGAATCGTCGTCTGAAATAAAATACTTCATTATTTCTTGTCAATGACAATATTATATTTGTGAATTTATATTTAAAAATAGCAATTTTATAAAAACTAAAGTATAATTTGATGAAAGTAATGATCTCAACAATTTTCAAATGAAAGAAAATCATATGAATGTTTCTACATAAAAGTAAATATTATGAAAAGTATTACAATGACTTTGTTATTATGATAATAATATCAATTTCGTATCTACAGTGAAATAATATATCTTTTATTCTATTCATTTACCTTGCATTATTTCATTTAAATATGAAGTTTTATAAACTTTATTCTTTCCCTCTAAAAACTTCTGTTTAATGGAGTCAACTCATGATCACGTGATACACGTTGAATCCGCAGAGCTAATTTCAATTTGAATGTCATTGAGCATCTGCATGTGGAGGTAGGTGGAATATAAAAAATGCATATTCTTGGACAATATAGATTTGATTATATAGATATTCTCAGATAAAATAGATTTGAATAGACTCCATTCTTATTCACAAGTATTTTCAATTTAATTCATGCTAATATATTTCATTCTTATTTTAGGTAATAAATATTGCAATATATAGGTTATGTTAAACGTCAATAACAGCAATAAGTAATAGTTCAATAAGATAAACTATATTTCACAGAAACGAACGCGCTACATCTAAGAAAACATATAAAATAAACGCAGGGGCATAAATACAGAGAACTCAAATGGAATTCCAGAAAAAATAATGTAATCTAATCATTAGATCTCGCATTTATAATTTTACACTCAAGAGCGGAGTGGGGGAAGAAATTTTAAGCAAATATTAAATCGCTTTTTTTTTTCTGCGCATGCGTGTATTTTCGCAGTAATATATGATACCTAAAAAAAAGGAACTTTCTTGGTCTTCCATTAAACATCAAAGCTATCAAAGACTCGCCGAATGTCAATTTAGTTAACTTGCCTTTAGTCGCAGTCGTTGGTTAAACTTGGATTTAATAAGAGGTTTTATCGTCTATCTCGCGAAATTTTCGCCAATAGCTAAGTATTCGCCAAATAAACGCTAATATAAATTACAGCAAAAAAAAAAAAGTTCCGCGTGGGGGGAAAAAATACAGTTTTCATTTTTTGGATGAAAACGCCAAAAAAATTTTCGGTTCCACATTTAGCGAGATATTGACTGAATTTTTTTATTTATTTTAATTGAAAAGTATTAGCATTGTAAAACATATCTATTAGATATAGTGACTAACAAAAGACTAATTTTGAGTACTGATGTGCAATCTTGTTCTATAAAAGTGCTTATTTTTCCTTAATAAAAATAATTATTGCAGAAAAATGTGCTATTTGAAAAGCATGATCATAATGTTAAGAAAAGCGACTAACAGAATTTATCATTCGGCTCAAAAACATTCGAAGAAAATATTTAAAAATAAACATAACTCATTTTATAAACTCATCTTCAATGGTAACGATATTCGAGGCAAAGGTATATTATGCTGATTTCTAAAAATATAAATCTCTCGAAATCCGGAATTTTGATGTGTGTGTTTTCATTATAAATATAATTACAGACTGAATTTAGAATACAAAAATCAAGTTTCAGATATTAATTCTTTTTCATAGCCTTCTTATAACCTTTCATAATTAATAAATAAAAATTGCAGAAATGGTTGTATATATTTATTCTCAAGCAGGATGGGATGTTTATATTTCAAATCTCTTTCAAATAGTGTTTCAGTATGAATGGGAAGTATAAAAATAATTTCTTAGCCTTAAATGATGATGATTATTATTAGAACGCATTCTTTAGGTAAAATTATCTTCTTCGCAAAAATATCATATAATATTTTTAAAAATAGTGTAGATACTATTTTATTGTTAAAGTTAAAATAATTATTCTTATATAGATTCTTTTTCCCCCATTATATGACCAAATTTTTTTCTCTAAAAAAATCGTTTTGTTAAAAAATTTTTCAGCAATAATCATACAAATTACAAGTCTAGCAAATTTTTCTTAAGTAAGCAAATAAAATGTGCATTTTCTCCAGCAAACGATATTTTTATGTAATTTTCGAAGCATTTTGAAAGTCATAATCGAATTATTTCTCAATTTAAAAAATCATATTTTAATAAAATTCAACAGAAGAATATCTGAAAATGATAAATTAATTCAGGGCATAGATTTTTAAATCACATTTGGTGTAATGTAAATTTATTTTTGGCATATTTCAGTTCAATGTAGTAAAAATGCATTGAAATATTTTTATACTTTTACATTTTAATTAAGTATAATCTTGATTCATTTTAACTGTAACTGAACTTAATTGTGTTTCTAGTAACATTTAATATAAGAACAACATTCATTGATGAAAAATAGGTTCAAAATATTTGTCGTAGCAACTTTTCATACGTCAAAAAATCCGATAAGTTGAGCAATTTCAATTGAACCTCAGAAAGTATAGGTCGTGCTGCCATCTGCTGGAGATATATGAATGCGTTATTCTTTTGCTTGGAAAATATTAAAATTTATTTTGAAGAAGGAAATGAGTTCTGCGCAACATTTTGAATTGGATTCTCTTTCTTTCTTTTTTAATTAAATAAATATTGAATGAAAAATTTCAAATAAAATTTCTATTTATAGAAACATTTAAAAATTAGCATTTAAAAATAAAATTTTAAAAAAAGAATTTGTAAGCAAGAATTTTTTATTAAAAATATATAGGATAATAAAGAAAAACAATCGTAAATTGCATAACAGTTTTTGTGTCGTGGAAATTAGAATTTCTTAATATGTATTAACATTAACAGAAATATAAATTCAAAATGTCTTAGATAACAAGAATTAATATTTTTACAATTTAAAAACCTTTGATAAAATTCATTGCTCACCAAAACACCATAACTATTTAATATTTTTACTAATTAAAATCATTACTAATCCTAACTCTAGAACTCCAATTATTCTGTAAATATAGAAATTCATACAACCTCTTTGCGAAAAGTATTATTTTTTTTAAATAACAAATGGCATTCAAACATAAAATGAATAAGATAGATGATGTTTAAAGTATCAAATAACTAAAAGTCGTTATAAAATCTTGTCATTTTTTTAATTTATTTTCGCTATTTACATCTTTAAATCTCTTTTTTTTTAATCAATTTATGATCGGAAAAATTATTGGGTAATTCGCAAATCCTTGATATTTCAAAATTTTTGTAAGTGCAACACAAACCACTAAAACGAATAACTTTATATCTCTTACTTTTTTACTTTCTCTTACACAAAGAAAGCAAGGAGAAAATATTTGTAGTCGTCACAAAAATTCGAACTCGAGATTTTAAAAAATCCCCACGTTTCAGACTCTGAGTCCAAAAATCAAATTTTTGGAATTGTCTTTGTCTGTTTGGGAACTCGATAATTTAAAAAAAGCTTTGAGATAAATGAATAAAACTTGGTATGTGAATTTGGTATGAAATTTCAAGATTTGTGTCAAATTTTGAATGAAATCATATCCGAGGTAATCTCTGTGTGTGTGTGACTATTTGGTATACGAAAGCTGTAAAATGAAGAGAGTAAGATAGATAAAATTTGATACATGTATTTAACATCTAAAATGAAGATACATATCAAATTTGGGAGCCGTTTGTCAAAGGGCTGACTGTTTGTCTGTCTGTTCTTCCACAAGCATGTAAATGCAATGGTTTAAATGTATGAATTTTAGTTTGTGATTTTCTGACCACAAGCATAATTCTATGTCAAATTTTGGTTTCAATCGAATGGAGAAAAATGTCCGAAGTGCATAGTTGATTTTCTATATTTTTCATTTACCACATATTTGGGAGTAATCACCAAAAATATTTTCAAAAGAGCGACTATTCATAACCAGTGTTTGTGAATGGCATGCAAAATGCATAGGTGCCGGTGATTAATTATTCGTAACTAGTGTTTGTGAATGGCATGCAATTAATGCATAGGTGCCGGTGATTAATTATTCGTAACTAGGGTTTGTGAATGGCATGCAATTAATGCATAGGTGCCGGTGATTAATTATTCGTAACTAGTGTTTGTGAATGGTATGCAATTAATGCATAGGTGCCGGTGATTAATTATTCGTAACTAGGGTTTGTGAATGGCATGCAATTAATGCATAGGTGCCGGTGATTAATTATTCGTAACTAGAGTTTGTGAATGGCATGCAATAAATGCATAGGTGCCGTTGATTAATTATTCGTAACCAGTGTTTGTGAATGGCATGCAATTAATGCATAGGTGCCGGTGATTAATTATTCGTAATTAGTGTTTGTGAATGGCATGGAATTAATGCATAGGTGCCGGTGATTAATTATTCGTAACTAGAGTTTGTGAATGGCATTCAATTAATGCGTAGGTGCTGATGATTAATCAATTAGCATATAAAGTAACTGAAAACAATTTTAATTAAAAACAGATTTTTTTAATACACTTTCGTTGTTGCATAAAAAAGTGAAAGCATTTGTCATTTTAATTATTTTTCTACTTTTTAATCCTGAGGTCAATTCTCGTTCAAACTCATTGTCAAGTGATATCACGAGCAATGTATCAATTAGACTTTAATTAATCCCAAATTCCTAAATAAGTTCCGAAGATATTAAAATAGCGTATTTTAATTGTGAGCACATAATTGAAGATAATTTCAAAACCCTAATCCATCAGGAAGTAAGTAAAATAAATCAACTACAAAATTCTACCTTTGTATACATGAAAGAATTAATTCTCCTTTGCATAATTGCTCTAGGATGAATCGAAAAGTTAAATTTAAAGCATTAAAGTTTGTTGATCTTAGTGAATAACCTAAGAAAATCAAACATTCTTGCTACAAATATCCCTGAAAATATACTAGAAATACAGAAAATACAGAAAAATATGTTGACTTTCACATGTTTATATTTATTATGTCTTTAACTTTCTTAATCACATCCGCTAAACGATATTTAAAGTGTCATTTGCTTGCTTAAAAGCAAATATAGATTGTTAGCCACCTTTGGAGACAAGTTGGTTAACCGGGGTTAATGATTGCTAAACATTTCAATTGTTTCCTCATGAGAGTATTTTTGTACATCAAATTTTGATAGACTTGCATTATTTCAAACACCTTATGCAGTTCCGTTTATTGGCCTTTGCATTTCTTTAATTTTCCCTCGATATTTGTATATCATTCAATTATATCATAGAGAAAAGCAGAAGTATATGAATTGGAAGCACTTTAAAAAAATTTCTACCATTCTTTTTTCTGATTTTGCATTTAAACCTTAATTTTAAATACAACAAAATATCAAAAATTTATCAAAAGCAAACTTTATACTCAAAACCACTCAACTTGGAAAAATAAATTTAATCTTCATATCTTGATTCCAACAATGAAAAAAAAGTCTGAAAAAAATATTATTTTACATTTTTTGTTAAAACGTCAGTGAAAAATGAATTCATTGTACCATATATCCATCTGTCAGTTCTCGTACAGAATTACGCATCAAAGTTGTTGCTGATAGCATAAAACTAAGATGTCTTTTTTCTCTGCCGCCACAAGAATCAATCTATCACTTTCTCAAGCATGTCTGTTGTCCATACAAAAGAGTTCTTCCCATGCATCCGGCCTTGATATGATTCAGCAGGAGACAAAGAGGGCTTGGCTCTTAATTTAGAGCCAGTATCACGTTCTGGCCATGACATTTTGGCCATGGCAAATCCTTGTAGGAGTAGGCCAACAGGAACGGAGCGACCTTGCAGAATAGATTAATCCGCATTCGCAAGTCCGTAAAAAAGCTGCTCAAATAAATGAAATTTTAACTGAGCAAAAAAAGGTTTTTAGTTTCGTTGAGTCAACGAAAATTTCAAATTGATACAACTTTTTCAATGAGGAAAAGTCAAATTTTCTAAAATATATAGCTAATTTCATTGGTTAATGAAGTACCAATAGCGACCAGTAAGTTTCTCCGGATTATTTATTGTGTTTGATTCCGATTAAGTCTTTTAAGCGTAATTTGATTTTCAAGATATATTCAATAAAATATTTTTAATCATCAAATCGCGACCGACATTAAAGTCTTGCTTTTTCATAACTCTTTGTATCTGCTTTTATCATCATGAATAAGACTTTCTTATTCCTAGTTTTACTTCTCGTTGGTTAAAAAGACAGCACAATCAAAATGTGAATATTTCTCAAACTTGAGAAAAAGACAGAATTTTACAATTTTTCGATCAAAATGTCAGCCTCATGCATTAAAATCCCCTGGAGTACTCATCCTGAAATTTTATAGGATATTTTCTAATAAATACATTATTCCTTCCTATTTCACTGCACAAAAAATGATCTTCGGCAAAGCATGAAAATTGAGGATCAAGAATGCTCAAATTTTTATTTTCAGAGTCTGGTACTTGAACATATTATGCTTCATTGTACAATAAAAAATGAATATGTATTTTGGACTCTTTTGGTCAACTGTTTGAAACTAGAATGTGGAATAGAATTACAATTTTATTAAAAGCACATTGTAGCAATATTATGTTATTCAAGATAAGAAAAGGTAACACTAAAATGTAGAACATTCTAAAATAGCTAATTAGAGAATACTTTAATTTCATGTTTGAAAAATCGTAGTTCTTTATAAGTTTTACATACTACATTATCAATGTTGCAACCAATTCCCTACTAAAACTTTTCAAAGAGATCGATCTGCATGTACCCATTTACAAGATATAAGCCATATTCTTACCTCAAATGGTACGGTTGCTTTTTCGAGCAAATGATTCCTTTAAGAGCAGGAAAAACTGGGATTAAAACTATTGCATCATATTGGTACATGAAACTATAATTGCCGCCTATACATATTTATATTTAACATTAATAAATGAATATGGATGAACTAGAAATATTTTACTTGGAGATATTTAAATCTAATAACCTAAACTTCAAGTTTTTATACTTTGATAAAAAATAATATTGAAAGATTCCCTATTGCATATATACATACTTTTCAAAAAATATATAAATAGCTTTCAAATATCAAGGCATGTCATAAAAAGACTAAAATAACCTGTTACCACTTGTAAGAGAAAAAACAACTAATTTCCTCATACATTTGCTACTGAGAAAAGAGGTGAAATTCAGTTTTCTTAAACGTGTTTTTTGCATTCTTCTTATATAAAAATCCATTTCTTTTCATGGAAATCTTTCTCCATTAAGAGTTATTTAATTTCCCTAAAAACGAGTTCTTCTTTGCAAGCCTTCCTCGTTATCTTTCTAAATGCCATAGAACAAATGAATAAAAACTAACAAATTTTGGATTTTTGCCATATTGTACAAATACACTAAATATTTCTCGAAATCTTACACACTCGAAACTTTATTTTAAATGAATTTTCATTCCCATTACCAAGCAATAAACATATATATCAGACTACAAAACCACCTGTTAGTCCAACGGTCAGTCTACGCCAACCGGTCGCGCTTGACACGAGCTAAGCAATACCACCTCCCCCAAGGCCGAACACGTCTTCGTTCGTTTCAAAAATTAAAATAACCGAAAGAAAGCAATGAATAACTTGATCTCCCTCATTCGCTTGCTGGCCACTTCCAAGGGTACACTTCGAACATCGAAAGTGTGGTTGTCGAACCTCCCTCCTGTTTCACCACCCTCTCACGCCTGCGGTCAACCAAAAGAGTGTATCATACGCCCATACCACAGTGATGCGTCCGGATTGATGAGCACGTGGGAGGATGCACCCTCATCCGGATCAAGAATGACTAAATTTCTAGACATCAGGATCTTGCAGGTGGTTTATAGGTGACTGCCATCATGTTCTTTTTCAAGGTAAGTAATTTGATAATTCATTCTAATTGTTAATTGCCTGTGGCTTATTAATTAAGATTGATATAATGAGATGTATTAATTGAATATTCCATTAAAAATGTTATTTTTAGCATATAAAGATTCCATATGATTATTTCTACATTAATTATTAACGTAATGAGAAAAGTAATCGACATGCATTGGTAACTCATCTAAATTCAATAGAATAAAGATGAACGTCATAATGTATTTCTACATTAATTATTAATGTGATTGGAAAAGTAATCGACATGCATTGATAATTCATCTAAATTCAATAAAATAAAGATGAACGTCATAACGTATTTCTACATTAATTATTAATATAATTGCAAAAATAATTGACATGCATTGGTAATTCATTTAAATTCAATAGAATAAAGATGGACGTCATAATGTAATTTTACTGAAGTATAATCATTTTTATTAATTTTGTATGCCATGATTTTATTCATTTTATTACTTTTATTCGAGACTTCAAACTAAGTTATTACTTCTCTAAAATGCATGATTTATTCCAAAATTAGAACAATGCCTTTAATGTGTATAATGTTAACAAAAATTATCTATAATTTTTTTTTATTTACTGATTTATTTATTTATTTCACAACTTCATATTTATTTTTTACATTTTTAAAATTATTTATTTAATTTATATTTTTTTCATTATTTATTTATTTTTAATTATTTTTAATTGTTGTTTTAATTATTCTTAATTATTATTTTAATTATTTTTAAATATTTATTTAATTTATATTTTTTTATTATTTTTTTAAATTTATATTTTACATTTTTTAAATTTATTTTTTGCCAATAAGATTTTTAATCACTTGAACTCTGAATTAAATTCCTTATAAGATGAAGCATTTTATCGAAATCTTTATAGTTATTTTAATGCATATGAAAATGTAAAAGATACTTGAATATATCCAAATACATTTTAAATCAAATAGAACTTTGACATTAATACCTATTTAAATATAAAAGAAAAAGAATTGATGCAAGAATCAAATGTGTTATTGTATGCGAAAGATATTAAAGGACTTTTAAGCAATAAATAAATTAATAAATTAAAATAAAGATGGAGATAATTTTTGTACACATGACTGATTCAACTTTACTGAGATATAATTACTTTGATTAATTTGGCATGCCATGGTTTTATTCATCGTTTTATTTTGTATTCTGACTCCATTCCAAATTCTTATTTCTCCAAGATGCGTGATGAACTCCAAAATTAGAACAATGCTTTTAACGTGTGTCAGGTGAACAAAAATTATCTCTATTTTTTTATTTATATTAATTAATTAATTAATTAATTGCTTTAATCATTCCTTTTCCACATAATTCTTGTATCGTTTCTTTTTCATTTACATTAAATAAGTATTAATCTCAAAATACTATTTAATTTAAAACGTATTTGGACATATTCAAGTGTTCTTTGCAATCTTATATTCATTAAAATAACAATAAATGTTCCGATAAAATGTTTCGTCTTTCTGAGAATTTAATTCATAGTTCAAGCGATTGAGAAACTATTGACAAAAATATATTTAATATTTTTAAAATATGTAAAAAATATTTTTAATATTTTTAAAATATGTAAAAAATAAACAGGAAGCTGTGAAATAATATTTAAAAAAATGTAGAAATCAGTAAAAATTTTCTGTTAATTAAACAAAAAAAAAATTACAAAAACATTAAATACCACATAAAAACTAAACATTTCGAAGTTTTGAAACCTTTTTTACGTTAAAATACGAAATAAGGAAAAATTCAATCAATTTAAAATTTTAAAATTTCACCCACAAATATCCTTTACATTCTTATATGAATCAAAATAGCAATAAATGTTCCGAAAGAACCCCTTATATCATTACAAAATTATAGTTCAGAATATTTTTGGAAATTATTAGCAAAAACTTCAAAAATTATAAAACATTAATAAAGCGATAAAATTATATTAAAAAAAAAAATCTTAGAAATCTTTACAATTTTTCAATAGTTTGATCCAAAACTAATTCTTGAAATGACACGGTATACCATGAGAGAATTAGAAATTTCTACTTAAGAACTATAATTAAAATGGGAACAATGGTAATTTTTTAAGAAGTAGGATAAAATTTTTAAAATGTCGGTATGTGCCTTGTATAAAAATAATTTTGAAACTAATGTTTAATCCTTAGCCTTTCTTTTTCAATGACAATCAATTTTTAAAAGGTAGCAGATCGGGAAAGCTAATTGAAATCATTGTCAGATCAGACAATTAAAATGTTTTCTTTTGTAGTCTAAAAATAAGGGTTGTTTCCACATTAGATGTACTTAATACATTACAATCTATCGAAGTTTATTTTTAAATTCCAAAGATGCATTCAGTTTATACGTTGAGTTATCTCCCGATTATTTCTGAAAGTATAGAAGCAGCCACGAGTAGCCGAATTTTTAGTAAATCCGAAAGGAACGCAAATCGACATTAAAATGTGTTTTGAACAATTTTTATTTACAGTAAGATACTTATACATGCATAACAACATAAAGGGCTTCAATTATAGGAATTATTTATTAGGTCACATTTTTTGCAAACACACACACACACACATTTGTTTTCGTTTACTCTCTCTCTCTCTCTTTCACCCTGTGTGTGTGTGTGTGTGTGTGTGTGTGTGTGTGTGTGTGTGTGTGTGTGTGTGTGTGTGTGTGTGTGTGTGTGTGTGTGTGTGTGTGTGTGTGTGTGTGTGTGTGTGTAACGACATTTTGGAAATAAAAACCATGGATAACTAAACGCGTTGAGAAATCTGATTTCAGTTTTGATTCTTATCATGAATTCCTCTTTACTGTATAAAAAAAATCTCGCTTAGAAATCTTAAATTTTTAAACTGCTTTTTGCCTATTGCAAATTGCAGCTATTAGAATTAGATTTTTTTTTAAATTCATGATAGCTAAAATAATTCAAATATAAAATTTGGTTTTTCTAAAAAATAACTTTTATATTAATATACATTTCTTATTTATTGCTTGCTTATTATTATATTACTAATATATATTACTAATTTATTACATATTTATTATATTACTTATGCATTAATTTTAACGGAATGTGATTTTTCGTTTAATCTTGGTATTCTATATTTTTTTTTCTTTTTTTAATTTCGAAAATTATCCATACAATTCCTAAAGATTTACTATTTTATTGGCATTCGTATTATTTAATATACTACCAAAAAGTATTTGTCCCTATTCAAAAAAACTATAAGATTTTTCAAAAAAATGAACGAAATAGAAATTTCAACATTTTCTTGATTCTCTCAGCTAAAATAATGTGAAATCCTTTGATTAAATTATTAGCATTTTCTTTTCTTTTTCTTTTCTATTTTTTTCTTTTTTTATTTTTTTGCTTGTATACTTTAATTACTTTTTGATATCTTTCGAATTAAATTAAAAATTAAATAAATACATAGAATGCATATAAAAAATATGGTGGTACTAAGCAATTTAATAACAATAGCCTTTGACTGTAAATACAATCAATCGTGCATAAAATGAAAAATAATGCATTAAATCCCATTTATCCGGGAGGGGGATGTCGTGACAGTTCCGATTCGTTCTTAATCATTTCGAGTTCATTCTTAATCAGTTAATTCGTTTTCAGTTTGAATATTTTTTTAACGGCGTTTTTCGTTCGTTTTTTAAACGGCGCAAAGGATATAAAACTTCGATTATGTGTCATTTTCGGTGTTCAAAAAAATTTTAATCTCCTAAGAGCAGAAATCGCTTTCAATGAGTATATGAACAATTTTACAATTAATGATTGAATAGAAAAGAAATTTAATTTAAGCAATAATAAAGAAGTATGAAAAGAACTTAATACTTCTTCCTTTGCAGATATAACAGACTCCATTAAAAATTTATTTTGTTTATCAAAAGATTAATGAAGAAATATTAAACTAACTAATTCTATTCGTAATGTTGTATTTATTACTCATAGATAATTAGTGTGCCAGATGACGATCAAAAATTTTATTACTTTGTCCTATACGTAGTGTAGAGAAAGTATAGTAATCGAAAAAAATTAGAAATCGAGATTTTGATGAATCTTCACGTTTTAGACCTCCCTGAATTCTATAAACGCATAGCTGGAAAATGTCTGTCTGTCTGTGGTAAAGATAATTCAAAAGCTACGATGAGCTGCAAAAGCTACAATGATTTGATCTACAATGTTGAAATTGGATGCATGGTCTTTAAGCCAAATTTGCAGATTTCTGACAAATTTTGGGCAAAATCTGTTTAAAGGAAGTCCATCTTTCCGGCTGTTCGAATACAAGTTAACACGATGATTACAAAATGAAAAGAACTGGATAAATAAAATTCAGTACACAAATTTAAAATCTATAGTGTAAACATCTGACAAATTTTGAGCTAAATGCAACTATCGGTTTACTGTCTGTCGGTCTGTACTTTCATAAACATGTAAACGCGATAGTTCAAAAATGTAGTAGTTTAAATATATTAAATTTGGTATCAGATTTTGTGATTACAAGTGCAGTTTTGTGTCAAATTTTTCTATCGATCTGTTGAGGAAAACGTGTCTAAAGCACAGAGTTTTGGATAGTATTAATGTATACCAACGTATA
Source organism: Argiope bruennichi (assembly GCF_947563725.1). NCBI lineage: Eukaryota > Metazoa > Arthropoda > Arachnida > Araneae > Araneidae > Argiope > Argiope bruennichi. Next base: position 58,551,309 of record NC_079158.1, read on the forward strand.
ACGTATATTTTTAAACGTTCCCCTTATTCTATTAGTCGCATTTTGAAAGATAATTTAGATGCACAAAAGTTTTAAACAAAAATGTTCCACGTTTCTGCAAAAAAAAACTTATCATGAAGCTTATAATGTGATTATTTTAAATTAATTCAACTGTCAGTTTAAGTAAGATATGCCAATTGAATCTTAGCATATCCTCAAAGTAATTGTTGTCAGGTATAAAGTAATAAAATTAAAGGCTTCATAATCCGAATGGTTGATAATTTTTAGGTTTAAAATGTGATTATGTCTAAAATATATTATTAAATATTGCTAATACAAAAGGATATCTGTATAAAAATTTTCTTGCTTTGAATAAATTCTAATACTTCCAGAAACATTGGTCATCCGAGGCAGATTATACATTCAAAATTTTATCTATTGTTTTGAATCATTTCTAGAAGCATCAAACATTATTGAAATTTTTTTAGAAACATCGGACTCCATTATGAATGAAAAATAGATCCTTAATTTCTTTTTGTTTGTTTCGAATCAATTCTAATATTTCCAGAATCACCGTCATACCGAAACAGATTATACATTCAAAATTTTCTATATTGTATTTAATCCTTTCTGGAAGCATCAAACATTGCTGTAATTTATTAGAAACATCGGACTCCATTATGAATGAAAAATAGATCAATTTCTTTTTGTTTGCTTCGAATCCTAACATTTCCTGAAACACTGGTAATACTAAGGCAGATTATACATTCAAAATTTTATCTGTGTTTTTTTGTTGTTGTTGTTTGTTTGTTTGTTTCTTTTTTTTTTTAATTATTTGTAACTTTACCAGAAACACCGGTAATACCGAGGCAGATTATACATTCGAAATATTATCTGTTGTTTTGAATCATTTGTAACTTTTCCAGAAACATCAAAGTAAATCTTTAAAGAAGACATCGAATTTTCAAGCAGGCAACTACTGAATCACCTGCAAAACAAGTGCACTTCCACCCAAAAAGCCATTAAGCTCTTCTCAAAGCTCATAGCGCGTCAAACATTGTGAGCTAAACAATCAATTATGCCTCTTAAATGATTTGCCTTGACCTGCAAGAAAGGGCTAGTTCCAATGTTGCCTATCCTGAGCGATGAGGTCATTGGAATGATTCCGGGTATCATGACTTCTGCTGTCATTTCACTGATATTAACTGGCATTTAACGAGGCTTTCTTTTGCCCAAGTCGATGATTGCATAATTCATTTCTGTTGATGGTGTTTGAAGAAATAAACAGGTGAACTGTTGTCAGGATAATTGACAGATACTAATAGTTACTTTAATTGGACAAGAATTACGAAAGGTTTAAAATTACTTTAAAAGGTTCTTTTTATTTATTTATGTATTATTTTCCTCGCTTGTCTGAAATTAGCCGCGCCAAATTGTTTTCGAAGATGTGTAGGTGTTAGGATGGATGTGGTTGAAATAATAAACAAAAAAGATGCCGTTTTATGCATATTGTTACTTTGTTAGTTGGAAAACTTCAACTTTAAGTTGACTTTTAACAAAGTGTGACAAAGAATGACCTCGTGAAATGAACAAAATAATAATTATTAAAGTCAAATTTACAAATAGTAACCATTTAACTTTTTTTTAACTAACTACCATTGAGTCAACAGTAAAAAGATATAATAACCAGACGAAAATTTTAAAACTTGCTAATCGACGTTATTATATTTTCTGGAAAATATTTATATAAATTTATATCAATGATAATGGCAAACAAAATTCTTTTTCCACAGAATCTTTTAAACTAATCGAAATATTTTTATGCTTAATTTTTGTTAAAAATTTATATCCTAAGATCTTAAATAAAAGAAAGTAAAATCTTACATCATTATAAGTGGAGGATTACATTGAGATGCAATTTGAAATTTAGTTGTTTTCTGATACAATGACGAAATTGGAAATTACTTAAAATAAAAGTTGTTGTATTATGGATAAACACAAATCTAATGCAAAACACTAAGATCGAAATATTTTAATGAAAAATATTCTTAAAAAATAATAATTTCTTTTTAATAAAATAATAATTCTCTTTTTAAAAATTTTTCCTAAAGAATAATTACTACATAAGTCATTAAAAAAAGATTAGCGCAAAAGAATAATGATTCTAAAAATTCTAGATATTTACTTTTATTCATATACTTTCATACGTATACAAAACATAATTTATTATGAAGAAAATTTCCGTTATTATTTGGAACAACAGCGGCCTCATTAAAATCAGCGAGAGTAGTCTTCTCGAAACTTTCTCGCATACTACTTAATAAAATTCCTTACGCATGGCTTTTGAAACTTGAACTACACGTTTTGAACGTTAGACAAAATTGTGAACGCCGGGAGTAAGCGATATTTTAAACATCATCTATCTTCAGCGCGTGGTTTCTAATGTAAAACCGGACTAAGTTCACAAATTGTACACCAAATTACTTATAATACAACGTGTGGATGTGTTCTAAATTTTTTACTCTTTCGTCTTTTTATTTATCGTACAGAAAGTATAGAGAAAATATTTTAATGGTAAAAAAAAAATTGAAATTCTAGATTTTGAATAATCTCCACGTTTCAGATGGCCCTAAGTACGAAAAACACGTTTTTGGCATTATGTCTGTCTGTCAGTCAATCTGTCTATAAATAAGATAACTCAAAAATTCTTTAAGATAGACGGGAGGAATTAGCAAAAAAAATTTCGAATTCATGGAATTCGAAAACCTAAAAATTCCTCAAAATCTCAAGTTCAATTTTTTTTTTTTTTTACCAATTGTAATATTTTCTCTATACTTTGTAAACAACGAAATAAAAAAAAAAGATTAACCATCAATTAATTCAATAGCAAGAGTAGATCAAATTCTCAGCTTTTCCTGATTGCTCCCACCCACCATCCCCACTCTTCATCCCCTGCTGCATGTCCTAAAATCTTTGTATGAGGGAAAATGAAAATTAATTTTTGTATTTTAAATTCGAGCTTGAGAGCTAGCCACAGAGGGGCTACTAGTCTTTCTACAGTACAGCCTAGTACAGCCTTTCTTCTAGTACAGCCACTATTTTTTTATCGTTTCAAGAATTCTAGTTACATTCTACCTTTTAAATTTTCAAATTATTTTTGTCACATTTTCTTTCCAGGTGCTATTTATTTTTGTCTGTTTCGTCCTCTTACATCTACCAGTCAGTGACAGTGAAATCAGCAGAGGAATTCCCTGCATAAAGAGATTAAACCAGTTGTATTGCCCATCGCCTGGTCAAAACTATCCTCAGTAAGTAAGAAATTGAGCAACTAATCATATGTTTTTTTTAACTTGATATTGTTTTGAATTACTATTTCTCTTTCAATTAATCGGCTATCACTGTTACTTATTACTATATTTCATTTATATTATTTACGTTTTTCTTAGCGCTTGGCAATTTTATTATTTACTAATCGCCTTTAGTGACCAGCTAATTGCCCCGTGATATTATTTGTATTTATTGTTATTTAAATCATTCAGATACAATTTCATGACACTGCTTCTGTCAAATTGTTAGATATTAAAGCCGTATTTTTTTTCTTTCTTATTTAACTTCTGTTTATTGCGTACATGAATCTTACCAGTGAAGACCAATTCCATAACATCATGGTGTTATTAAAACTGTGAATGAATTTATTTAGCAGTATTGTAACATCATTTTTTTATTTATCTTGTGAATTACGCAAATATTAATCAGAATCTTTCTTCTTTAGCTTTCAACAATTAAAGAAAATCATATGATAAAATATACCTGAAACAAAGAAAACGGTTTTAATTTCAGAACAGTAATGTAACTTTTTAAATTAAATTAGGCCAACAAAATATATTTAAAAACTTACCAAAATTCGGCTATTAAACTGATATACTTAAAAAGACAATTTTTTTAAATTTTGAAATGACATAAAATTTATTTTTGTTGCTGCAATATTTTTAGAATCTATCTAGAAAAAAGTACCAAAAATTGGTTTAGTTTGTAATCAATTAAAATTTTAATTAAAAGTTCAAAGAACCTCTCCCAGATGCACAGTTCCATTTTCCAAGATGTGACAAATTTCGTAACTGTAGATCAAATAGTCTGGCCTGTAAATCGAGGGCAGACATACACAAATTCATCTTTATTATTAGTAGCGATAGATATATAGCTCGTAAATTCTTTTATTATAATACAATTATATTTACAGGCAAGCATATTATCTGTAAATGGCACTATACGGCACATATGATGCTTTATGAAAAAAACTGTTCAAAATGCTCTGTAGAGGAAATCTTATATATGCATTCGAAATTTAGTTGCTTCTTATACTATTTCACTAAAAAAGGATTACTCAAAATTTTAAGCAAATTTTAAACCATATTGTAGCTTTATATCACCCTTTTTAACCATATAACTGAATCTTTAAAATTTGCATAATAGATTAATATAAATTATTCAAATTTTAGTTCGATAAGAGACATAAACAAAAGCTGAATGAGGAAAAAAAGTGTGATCGTAAAATCTCTCTCTTATGAAAAAAATATTGCAAAAGAACCATTGAATATAATACTTTAAATGTTATATTATGTAATAATCGTGTTCTCGTTTTTTTAGTCCAATATATAGTGCAACTAATCACATATTGACTATGCCCACCCGATCTGAGGCACACAGATAAATTTGAATGACTAGAACGCCGTGATAGGCATTGGCTGGAACTAATATTGAAATGAAGGCCATCACCAGCCACAGTATAACTCTTCCCGTAGGAAGCACGGCCCGTCATCAGTAGGATATAGTTGACCCCACGCCATTTCTGTACTCACTCGGATGGTAAGAACTCCCACCATGCCTGAAGCATCTCATCCTCGTATCTGAGTCCCCCCCCGGTGGGAGAGATAGCGCAACTAATATAGAAACAGAGATTTTACATTTGATTACTATCAAAATGACACCAACGAAGAAAGAAATTCAATGTGTTCTTTGATTCCATGATTTCAAATCTGATATTATTGTACAATGTCAATTTTGGGATTATATAAAGTATAAAATGTTTGTAATACCAGTTGAAGATACTGATACACTCAAAATTAAGATCACAGATCCTGTGTCTAGTGTTAAAGTCAAAATATTGGATAATACGTAGCGAAAATGGGAATATTGTCTTGACATTTTTCGAGCTACCAAGAGTGCTCAGATTGAAACTTGCCGGAATACTGGTATAGGGGTAGCGCGTCTTCCCCGTGATTTGGGCGTCCCGGTTTGGGCATGGTTGTTCATCCGTTGTTCTATCTGTGAGATGTGTGACTGTGCCCTCCTGTAAAAAAGGTTTGTGCAAGCGAATCAGTGATGCGTGAGTAGCAAAGTCGTACTCTTGGCATTAGTTGGCGCTACTATAAAAATAGGAGACGCTCCCCCTCCGGCTTAAATCTGTGCGGGTTGAGGTTCGAACTCGCAACGTTAGGATTCATAGCCGAGTAACAAAGCCACTAGACAAAAGTGTACACTCTTCACCGGAAGTTGTTAACTGGCTTATAATGTTACCACCACAAATCGCTGCCTTCGTAACAGCGGGCTTGTCCGTGGCAAGTGCCATAAGAAACAACAACATTGACATTTATTGCCGTAAGAGGCTTTATTAAAAATATTACGCACATCTTTACGATATATCGAAACACCCACATACCAAATTATAGCAATTTTTCTTACAACAAATTTTTAGAATAAAAAGGTTTGAAACCACCTTATACTTTTATCTCATTGCAGTTTGAGTTTATTAACATTGTATAAAAAAAAAGAAAAAAAGAAACTGAAGTACTATTTATAAAACTATTGTTTCATGTTGCAAGTACTTTTTTTTTTTTTTTTTTTTGCTTTGTTTCTCAAATATTCTTTAAAAAAATGTTTCCTTCCATTTTATCTTGCACTTTTTCAGGGAGAAAATTGAAACTTTCATTGATGAAAATAAAGCCCTCATCAAACGAATGGTCGGTGATTACACCAATGCTCCAGTGGATAGCGAAATCCCCGAAAGTTTCGAAACATATGACGGGAAAAAAATTCATGTTAGATCTAAAAGAGCTAGTCCTAAAAACTCCTACACAGCTTCATCTTCATCGAATAAGTAATTATTTTTCAGTTTCTTTCTCTTTTTGTGATGATTGAAATGATTTCTTTTGATCCACAATGAATAAATCTTTGATATCTGAAATGAACTTTACAATTTGATAAACCATTTATTTAAATGTGAAACCTTTCCTGGTTACAGAATATTTCCTTTCAATTTTGTTGAATATGTTATTATGGAATGATTGCTTTGAATTATTATTGGGATCATTATTATGAAATGACTTCATCGATTTGTTATTGTAATGTTTCATTTAAAATACAGATTAATAGAAATCGTTTGAATACTTTCATTAAATGTTTTAATGACTTATATAAACGACTAGAAACATTCAATGCGGGATTTTTATATCATCTACTGAAAATGAATTTATTTTTAATGAGCTAAAAATTTCAGATGAGTCGATTTTCCAAAATCGCGATTTTAAAAGCGTGTAGCTGATTGTTATATGCGAAGATAGAACCTGGGACCTTGTGGTTCGCAGCTGAGTAACATGACCACAATACAAAAGCAAATGCCAGTGTAGCGTAGCTGTTAACTGGCTTATAAGCTTTCACCACAAGCGAAACGAATAAGCATCAAAATTTGTAGTCAACGTGAAATTTTGCTGTCAAAATATTTAAAATGTTACAAAAAGCATTTTAATGAATCTTTTTATCAAAAACAACAGTATTTGAATTGAATGGTATACAATGATTAAAAAAATTGTGGGTTAGTCACAGATGAATTATTTTTTGACTATTCATTTCGTATAATTCTAAACACGTTGATCATATTCGAGGATTGGTGAAGACTGCCGTTAACAATTAAAGACATTATTGTACAAGTTGCTAAATCGAAAACGTCCAAAATTATCTGAATTGTGATGATTTAATTCACGAGTTTTGCATCCGGATAATGCGCCTCCACAAAATGCTATTACTATTTTTGAAGTTTTTTCAAAAAAAAATTAATATAGCTCTACAAGAATCATTTTCACTAGATATGACATCATATGATTTTTTTCTTCTATTTTCACGGTAGAAACTGCCTCTCTGTGATCACTTTTCTTTATCTATTAATGCAATAAAAAAAACTAAGGAATTTTACGGAAACGACTTTAAAGCTTGTTTTGAGGATCGGAACGATGCTAGCAGAAATATTTTGTAATTAGAGGATATTGCTTTGAAGAAGATGAAGATTACTTCAAGAAAATTGTGATAATTACTGAGCATTAAATTATGTGCTTTGTTTTATAACAACAATGATAATATTTTTTTCTCGCAAAATATATTGTGTGAGCTTTGTATATCTATTTAAATGCAACTCTAATAAGTATATTATACTTTTAAGGCATTGCATATAAATAGAAATTCCCTTTTTAGTCTGTGTTTGGTAATCTATTCGCAAAAGAAGCTAAATTACTTTCTCGTATAAGTATACAAAAAATATAATAATCGTCAAAAAATTCGAACTAAAGATTATAATTAATTTCTACATTTTAGACTCCCCTGAATTCCAAAAATACGTGTTTTTGGAAGTGTATGTATGTTTGTGACAAAGATAACTGAAAAATGCTTTGAGCTGTGAAATAAACAGGCCGAAAACTAAATTTGTGGATTTCTATCAAAATCCATTCTGAGGAAGTCTGTATGTCTGGCTGTTCGAATATAAATTAGAAAAATAACTACAAAACGAAGAGAGCAAGATAAATAAAATTAGGTGCTCAGATTTAACATAGACTTTAATATAGACATTCTACCAAATTTTGAGCGAAATCCAACAACAGCTTGACCGTCTGAAAGGCTGTACTTTCAAAATCGTGTAAATGCCATAACTTAAATACGCAGTGTCTTTAAAATATCGAATATGGTTTTATGTGGTATACGAATGCGAATATGGTTTAAGTGCAATTTTAAGTCAAATTTTTGTTGTAATCGGTTGGGAAGAACGCATCTGAAACCCAAATTCGGTTTTCGGATACTTTTGATTGCATACAAGGTATAACTCGCCAAGGATCATTCGACAGATTTAGTTAAAATGCTAAATTCTTGCCAAAGGTGCGTATTTAAGTAATATATATATATTTCGTATATATATATATATTTCGTAACTATTGTAAGCCAATGCCTTGCAAGGCGTTCACTAGGATAGCATCTTTATAAGAGAGAATACGAGAAAGTTTTAGGGAGACCACTGCCACTGTTTTTTTTAAAACAATGTCAAAAAGTATTCTATTTTATAGTTTTAATTGAATTCGCTTTTAATTACATTTTTAAATTAATCACAATTTTTAAACATTCACAAATGAAGCTTTTTATTATTGGATTCATTATAAAATTTTATATTGGTAATACAGATATCCGAGACTTGCTTTATTTTAAATAATTCATATCTTGTTGGCTTCGCTTAGTTTTAAAACTTTCATAAAATTTGATTTAAAAAATTATAATTATACTTCTTTTAAACAAAGAACTATAAGAAAAAAAATACTTTCATCTTTTTTTCGATGCGGAAAGTTAGAATTATCTGTCTAATTTCAATGTTGCACTCAATTTAATTTGATAGAAATTATCATTTTCTCGTTTCTCTTAAACGAAAAATCTAAAGATAAAGTATTGTAATTGTTAAAAATTCGACCTCGGGATTTCAATAAATTTCCTGGTTTTAGATCTTTCTGTGTTACAAAAAGAATGATTTGTTTGTTTGTTGATCTGTCTGTTCGTCCACTCACGTATAAATAAACCATACAAATCAAAAAGGAAAAAGGAAAGTTGAATGAAATTTGTCGTGTGATCTTTGCGATGAAGTTGTAAATTCGTGTAAATTTTGGATCCAATTGGTTGGTGGAAAAATTATGAATCCGAAATGAGTACTCGGTTTTTCTTGTCATTATAAGGTAAAGTATATCATACTATGGAAGCATATGATAATATCGAGAGGAGAATGTTCTTACTGGTTATTAAAAATGACAAGAAACTTTATGTAATTTCCCATCACATTTCCCCTAAATTTTTTTAACCGATATAAAACTTTATTTGCCCTTTTATTTTTGATCTTTTTTGTAATTCCTTTCACAAAACATTATTTTTGACTTCGGAAAGTTTTAATAAACATTACTTACATATATAAAAAAAATTATAAATCTGTTTTAAAAAATGCTTTGAACTATTATTTTGAATTGAATCGCAATTTTTATTTTAAGTTTGTTCTTAACCCAAAATAATAATAATTTTTAATTGTTTAAAATACTCTTATTCAAGTGAAACTTTTAGAAACCTCAAAAAATAGTTTAAATATTTCATCTGTTCAGTTCAGTTATATTAACGTTCCAATTTAGAGCAACATCATAGCTATTTCGGTAATTTTGAACCGCGATCAGATGACAAGGATGACATCTGAGCTGACACCCGCCTCCCTCTCCGAACTTCTATGCCACTCGACATCAGCGAGAAGACATTCAGTCACAACGGATTTAGGGCGCACTAGATTCGCTTACATGACGGTTCTTCAATGGAATTGGATCTCGAACCTAATGCCCACTACTTCCGAGGCCGACAACTTCCCAGTAGGCCACCGAAGTTCTTTAAAATATTCCATGTACATTAATAGAATATCTGTTTTGATTAATCTCTTTCAATGAAATTCTTCCATAAATTTTAGTTTCTGATTGTTACAAACCTGTAATTTTGCTACCCGGAACGAATATTGTCATTATGGGAAAAACCGTTGTAAGATCTGTCCTGTGCGTGCTGAACGGGTGCCACGTCAATGACCTGAGAGCTTGGCGACCATTTGGCGATGAATTTGGCGAGTTTGGCGACTAAATGGATCATACTGAAAAGTTCGTGAAGTTTCACGATCCATCCAGTAGGAACCAAGGTACGCCCTGGTAAGTCTGAAGATTCTAGCCTCGCCTCCCGGAACTATAAAAGACGGACACTCTGAAGCTGCATAGAAGTCGTGTGTATCGTCAGAAGTCGTGTGTGAGCGTAGTCGGAGTCGACGACAAGTAAAAAAGATTTGAGAGGATTAGACAGCAAGCAAGCTGCTGAACTACCGATTAAATGTGCTGCATTATTACGATTGATTGGCAGTACTTGTAGAAGAAAAATTTTGTAACATAATGACGAATGCTATCACATAGTTAGTAGGCAAAAAAATTAAAGTGTGACATTTACGTGTATTTCACATCTAGAACAGGCGCATGTGCATAACCAGCAACAAACAACAAAGCAGAATCGGTTTGACCTCAGACTCCAAAATTAAAACTTTGTAAATGATTACCTGATAATCTAAATATTCACTTCTTTAAATCTTCTGTGTTTGTATTACATGAGTTTTTAAGGCAAACGAAATAAATTTTATTATTTAAGAAAGTACAGGGTGTTAAAATAGCCTATTTTTCTTTCAGAATTGACGCTTGTGAGTCTTCAGTTGAGATAGTAACTCCATACTGGGCCTCAAACAGCGCAGGAAAACTGAGAGCTGTTGTCAATACTCAGCATCTGCAACAAGCTATTCATCAGGAAGTTTGCCAGTAAGTTGATAAAACCGAAAAAAATATATAGCACCTTTATCTTCTATATACGAAAGAATATAAATGTATTAAATAATATTTCCTCACTAAAAGTTATTGCAACAAACGATAATTGTTTTCCTACTAAAAGATAGCGTTTTTTTTTTTTTTTTCAATGATAGAGTATTGTTTATTCGACTGAAATTTCCTATATCTTGTGATTTTAAAATTCTAAGAAAGTATTTTTATTCATCTTTTTCGTTATCGGTATATTTCGTTTAATATTTTCATGTAGAAAAAAATAAGATATTTGATTATTTTTAAATTATTTTTATTTAAAAAACTGAGCTAAAATAATGCAAGAACAAGAATGAAAAACTGTAGAATAATGATAAAAAAAAATAAACAAATATCACCATTTTGAATTACTGAGGAATTATGAGTAGGGATGACGAATATTTTCAGAGCGGTTATTACGTAACCAATATCAAAAAGTCACAAATACAAGTGATCAATACTTTTCAAAGAGGGGTGTGATTCAAATCCTTCATACGATCTTACTGATGATATTTCGATTACAGGTTTTGGATCACGATAGAAACTAACAATCGATACGATATCACTGAAATTTGCCGGAGCAGTGACGATACGATCTGTCCAATGGAAGCTCTCGAAAGAAATCTGTGATTGGATTGAAAAGTGAACGGACCGGTTATTGGAATTATCGTATCGTATCATTGAATTGCATATCACTGAAATTTATCGGAGCGGTGATTTCACCGGAAAGTGCGAGGCTTCACTGTAAAGTGCGAAGTCACCGCTGCACTTTACGGGAGTGACCGATATTCGTATTTGATGATGCACTATTCCATACAGATCATTTTTAATTGCTCGTGACATGATTGACTTTGATTATATGTACTCTGTTTACTGATGGCGCCATCTATTGGTAGAATATAGGACTAAAGTAAACATTTTAAAGAAATGACATATATTTTTAACTCATCTTTTCCAGAAAATGATTCACTCTAATAAATAAATTAAATAAATAATTTTGAGAAAAAAAATAAAATTTAAGAAGTAAGCTGAAACAGATAAACTAATTCAATCACACGTTAATTAAATTAGTAAATTAAGTATTAATTACAATTAATAAATTTTATATTTAATATTAAGTAAAAAATTTTAATTAATAATATGATTGAAATAACAGATATTTGGAACGCATATTTAAAAATAACAATAGCAATATTATTTGTTATTCAAAAAATCGTGGATTATGCATCTCTAATTATGAGATGATAGAAGAATCGTTTGCCACCAATCAGATTAAAAGCATTAAGGAATTGTGAAATGACGAAAGAATCGTCTGCCATCTAACAATTTTTTTAATTGGAACTGATTATTAGTTATTAGCTGATAATAAGTTATTTTATGTTCATGGTGATATCTATGCTCTTGATAAATTACTTTTCTCTCTAACTGTTTGTAATCCAGTTATATTAGTTATAATAACATAAATAATATCTGCGAAGGAGCAATATTTTATATTTTATTATAGAGCGTTCAGATTCACATGCTGCCATCATGTGTTTACAAATCATCGATGAAAATAAATTTACAAAAAATATTTGTTCTTATCAAATTTGATTGATCCATTGGAAACGATAGGAATTTTGATTTCAGAATAACACATTTGCAGCATGAATACTTAAATTTTTTTAAAAACTGCAATAAGAAATAATACTCTGTACCAAAGCTTCTTATTCTATTAATACAATTTTCTATAGATACCGTGATTCTGTAATATTTCAAGCTTACAAAAACTTTGGAAGCAAGATCCTCTGCCAAATTTGTCTTTAATATAATCAAGCAAAATATTTTGAAAATCCATCTTGAATTGAAACATGCATTTATATTTAAAATAAATAAACTGAATTAAATATTTTCCTGCTTTTTTTAACGCTTTGACAACGAAATGGTTTTCGCCTCTGTTAAATAAACATAGAAATGTCCGAAATCAACTTGAACCATTATTATAGAGGCAATTAAATCTTCAATCTAATATTTTTTACTCTATCTCGTTTTTATAAAATGTCCATTCATGGAAGGCATCGTGGAATATTTTTTCAATCTAAACAGAATTATAATTATGAAAATTTTAAGATACTTCTTCACCGAAATGTTATTTTATCAATTAAATACTGCATGGCTTGAAAAATGTTTTTCATTATTTATTGAATAATTTTTTTTCTAAAGTATTTTTTTCCTCTCTCAGGTCCACGCAAACAAAAAAGTGTGCTAGCGACTGCAGCTGCGAGCAGAAATACAAATGGCACCGACTTTTAGCTTACGATCCTGACGACGATTGCAAAGGAATTTTCATGGACTGGTTCCTCTTTCCTTCGTGTTGTATCTGTCGATGTACAGCTCCTATTAAAACTAAGTAGAGAAAAAAGCACATTGATTGAGTTTACTTTTTTCATAAATATGCGCTTAACCGAATGACGGTTCATTTATATTATAGGGCTGAAATTTAGAGTTCAAAAGGAATCCATATACTGAATAATTCATTTAAAATGCAATTTAGAATAACAGATGTCTATAAATTTTCTTTACAGTTTTAGACTTCAAAAATTTTAAAACTGTACTAAATATTAACAATTTTCAACATATGATGCAAAAAATTTTGATTCTTATTTTATCAGAATCAGTAGGCATATTATTCAAGAAATATATCAAGACTACTTTACTGTTTCTGTCATCCGGAGACCAAAGCTTTTGTTTCACTTTTAGTTAGATACAAAAAATTCATTTATAAATTGAAACCGTCAAATAATGCTGAACACATTCTGGATTAAAATTTTAAAGTGAATTTAAATCATACATTAACACTTTACATTACTGCACATAGAACATTGAGGAAGTAAAAGAAAGTAACTCTTAATTTTCAAAAGTTTGAAATGTTTCTGCTTTAGAGGAAGGAAATTCTGCTAAGAAATGCAGTCTACATAGAAAATATGAAAAGACAACTCATAAATTTTTGTTTCTTCACTCATACACATCAATGATTCAACCCCCAATAGTACCGACAATGGAATTTAAAGGAATTTTTTAAAACCTCGAAGTTAAGAAAAAGTCTGAAAATTTTAAATAATACTTAAGTACAGTACTGATGGTACCAGGTAATCTTAAAACTCTGAAAGACATGATGTCAAAAATTGTCAGTTTTTTACCAACTATTTGAGAGTTTGTAGATAAGAAAGAAGGACAGTAATTGACCACTTTGTGGCCAATTATCTCGAAGAGAATGTCACTTTGACAAATCGGTCTATGCAAGGATGGACAATGCTAAAGATAGCAGTCGGCCACAACAAATCCTGTCGATACTGCTACGTTCAGTGGTGGCGGGGTGGTCGACTGTACGCAAGATGAAGTACCGACAATGGACTGTCAATACTCCTTCGTTCAGCTGTGGCGGGGTGGTCGGCTATAAATCAGAAATACCAATAACGTCCATTCAGTATTTAATTTCTCTCCGTGTACGCCATTTCCGTTTAAGATTTGATGGTGTAATGCCTATCTTTATTTAAAGTGTAATAAATTTTTACTTGCGTTCCTATTGAAAAAGTATCAAGATAAGGACATCAACAGAAATTCAGAATATTATTAGACAGGATATGAATGATTCCTTGAATATAGTATTTTCTTAATTATTTAACATGCTTATGCAAAAGGCAACTATTGTATGCACATGAATTATAATTTATTTACAGAAGGTAATCACTTGCAAAAAATGATGGCCACAAGACCCCTAAGAAAATAAAGTCCGGCCATCTTTCGATAATCTGACATACCAAATAATTATCTAATCCACATTCTCATTGGTCAATGCCTCAATGACATGTGCATGCGCTTGTCCTTGATTTCATATTGTCAAGTAATGCCGCTATTTTGTTGACTTCCTCTTATTTTCTATTATGCCCAATGATTGTTCCTTGTAAACAGATTCTTCATGTATATTCAATAATCTCCTGAATATTCATTTTCTTTTTCTTCCAAGTGTCAGTTCATTCCACGTGCATTTTTGTGGATAATACTTACAGAAAGGTCTAAACCTTAGCTTCATATTCCAATTCATCATGTTCAATATTGCTAAAGCTTATATATTAAAACTTATCTGAATATGTAATAGAATTATTTATGAAACTAAAACACTTCTCTACAGTAGTCTGTAACTTCCTGTAAAGTTTTGAAAATGTTATAATATTGTAGCTAGAAAAATTTGTGTTTTAAAAATCGGTTTTAGAAAGTCAATGGCCTTAAATTTTGTCTGAAATTAAATGTTTTTGGATAAAAAATAGTGTGAACAGTTTAAGTTAATATAATCACAAATCCTCCCCCTCCCTTCAATGTCAAGTCGTTCAGGATAATATGTACGTCGCGTCGTTGTGATATAATAACAATTTCGATTGATTTTATTTTCAACTGAAAAGTTGTTTATTATATCATGTTCAAGATTTATCAGTGCACCATATGCTATCATAGAGCTTAGAAAATAATAAAAAAGAAAAAGGGCAAAATTCTTTAAAATATTCAAAAAAAAATTGAATATTTTTTTTAAAAATATATGACTAATAATAAATAAGGGATTCTATCAAGATGCAAGTTATTTTCATGAATAATATTAGATCTTATGAAATTTTTTTTTAAAATAAATTTTGGCCTTCGGCTTTACTTTATGGAACTTTAACTGACACCACTTGTTTCAACATCGCAAACTTCATCATGAATTTAAAAATGAGTGTAATACCAATTCATCCAAACGATCATCACTTAATGCTCTTTTAAATATGGTGGATCAAAACCAACAACAATGCACTAAAATTAATTTACATATGATTCTGAAGAAAAGGATGAAAGAATGATACGAACAATTTTGGAAGTTGACAGCAAAACATTCTGTAATTTAAGTCTTTCTTACTGAATATCTATAAAATTTTAACAATTTTTTACTGAATTAAGAAGCAACTGCAAGTCAAAATGTCAACATTGTTACTTTTCTGAACTAAATTCTATAATCGATTTAGTGATACAAATATAAAATTATTTCGTTTTACTGGAAATGGCAAAAAATAAAATAAAAATAAATAAATAAATGTTTGAGTTCAAATCCTGAAAAATCTAGAATAAATTTGTTCTAATAAAAAAAAAAGTGGTAACAGTATTTTGATAATACATTTTTATTCCAGTATGTTCTGTGTACAGAGTTAATTCATTTTTGCAAATGAATTATTGTGTGTAATAATTGAATAAAGCACGAAATATTTAGCAAATTTTTCTCTACTAGATTGAGGCTTATAATAAATTTTATGAATTATTATGCAATTTTATTTACGATTGTTAAAACGCATCGTAATTATTGTGGCATATATTTAAAATCTAAACACTGTTCAAATAATTCGACTTTTATTCATTTTTACATTGCTCTGAAACTTAATTTTGAATGTCCCATTACAGAGACTTTAACTACATTTTATCGTTAATTCATCTCTCTTTATTTTATTAAGTGCAATCTTTCGGATATAAGGTTAATAGATCAAAAATTGTTGTTAACAAGAAATCTTTATTGTGGAAATCTGCTTTCACCCATATTGTTTTAAATAAAATTTTAGATTTTAATTAATACAGTAATAACATTAAAAAAATCTTTGCAGGCATCTTTTAAAAACTGAGATTTTAATTTGTACTAAATTATCTATATTTAATTAAAATGTGATAAAATTTTTATTCCAACAAAATTTAGAATAATATTTTTTTAAGACAGTTTCGATTAAACATGTAACAATGAACACGTTTCACGTTTTTGATTCAAAAAAACAGAAAAACGACAAAAGGAATTTTTCCACAATTCATCTCATCTTTCACATTTTGCTGGATATTTGAAATTTATGATGATTGTACACAAACGACAATTTTATAATCACACTATGTATATCAACAAAACTTTATACTTGAAAATATAGCATTTACACTGTTGCTTTCAGTTTAAAGATTAGCGAAATAATTTTTAGCCTATGTAATAATAGCTAAAAATATATTCAATTTTTAAAAAGTATTTTAACATCATTGTAATCACAAATTCAAGAGACTAAAGAAAAAATTTCGAATTCTCCCTAATCTGAGGTAAAAAGATTCAAATGAGCTAGATGTATAAATAGAATACTTTGGGCAATTTCAAGAAATTGAAAAATGAATACTTTTTAAGAATCGAAGGAATATAGTATTGATGACATTTTTTTTTTCTAGCTTCAAAAACATTAAATAAACATTTGCCATCCTAGCGTCTTCCAAGACGGGCTGCAAGAACGCCAGTACCCACCGTACAATATTAACATTCTCATTGCATCCGAAATTTGTATTGCAATTATGGTTTCTGTTATTTTCGCATTTAAAACAACAAACCACAAAATGACTGGTTTTTCACATTTTAGACTTATTTGCATAGTTATAAAAACTGTTGCAATCTAAAGGCAAAAAAAACGGTAATTATTGAAAATTACATATGATAAATTTAAAATTTACTCACACGATTTTTTTTTTTCATTCAGTATTTGTTTTCCAGTTAAGACTCAAATTTTCATGCAATTGGTTCCCATTAACATCATCATCATAACATTATATGTCAATTTATCGCATTAATCAGGTGATCTGATGTATGACGACACAAGAAAATCAATAGATATTTAAAAGAACAATATGAACTATCTGCTCATTTATCAAAAATAATATATTTTTGAATTTCTGAATAAAATATCGATTATGCTTAATACTAATATTATGTTCACATGAGGCAGAATAAACATTTTGCTTAAAACAAAACACAGTTCTGTCGATTTCGCTGAGATAAGAAATATCTCTTCAATACCTAAATTATATCAATTAAGTATCAGTAAATATATATTTTTTTTAAATTATGGACTTGCAAAATAAAATTTCACATAAAATGTTATGTTTGATTAGCCTTATAAATTTTTGCTGGCTCTTTTTAACAAACTGTCGTCTAGTAAGAAAATCGAGGGGAAAAGTGTACCACACCCCTTCACCAAGTTCCTGATAGGAACACTACAGTTCAGAAATGAAAAAAAGTCAGGAGCGCAAAATTTTCAAAAAGGTATTCGCACCAAAATTGTAAACTTCAAATTTTGATTACATTAGAAAATAACAAGTAATATGTAAAAAAATAAAAATTAAGTCAATTCTTACAACATTTTTTTTATTTTAGTTACTTTTTATTAAATAATTACAATTAATATAAATATGTATATAGATATGACAGAATTACAATATTAAGTAGCAAAATAGAGCTTGGCGACCATTTGGTGACTCAATAGAAATTACTGGACAAATTTAATTAATTAATTAATATTTGAAAAAAACTGTATTAACATCAAGTGTCACCACTACAAGTTTTAAAAAAATGTATTTGAACTTGAGCGGATGAATAAAACGTATTTTTATTAAAGATTGAAAATTTGAACAAGATATATATTTAAAGAGAGTGTGTGAGCTAATAGTAGGAATTAAAAAAAAAAAAAGCCTCTAAAATACATGCTCGATTTACTTTACTTCATTACGAAGCACAAAAGGCGACAATTTGAGTTAATATACTAGAAATTAAGGAAGAACAACCAAGCTGATTTTTTTCTTCTTAACTTTAAAATTTTAAATTCAAATTTAAAATACTAAAAATTAAATTAAAAAAGGTTGTTGTTAAAAATTGTTTCAATCAGTTTGTAACGGTTGCTTCATCACAAAATATTATTTTCTTCTTTAAAGAATAACTTTTCAGAAAATACTTTCCTTATTATTCTGAAAGCATCTTCTTTTTTCACCATCATTATTCTATGAACATTTTTTATTTCAAGAATGTTCTTTTTTATAATGTTGCCACTGCTTGTCTATATAAAGTTATAAAATCAAAGATTATATGATTTATAGAGGAACAAATTTGCCACATCTTATGGTTAATCGTAAACATATCGTGAATATAAACATATATTTCATATCACAAGTTACAGAGAAATGTTTCAAGCTGATATTTTTGAACTAATTTTTTTCTAAGAAATGAGATTCATGTAATTTCAGTTGTACCCAATGATTTCTATCGTAATTTTATTTTCAATTTAACAAGACTAACTTGAAAAATAGTTTTGTTTCCTATAACGTTTATTAAAATGTAACCGAAACATGGATTCATTCAATTATTCTCAAATTTCTCAGGCTATAGGTGTGATAAGAGTCGCACTATAGCATCAGTATTAGAAACTGTTAACTTTCTTTTAAGTATTTTTGGCGCTTTTGTTATGATTAGCAACAATATTTACGATATAACTCTACATGATTGAAATTTTCAGTTCTTTCTAAATAATAGATCAAATTTTCTGTACACGTTTGCAAAGCCCTTTAAACGTTAACTATATCACAAATACTTTTTGGCAACACTCAATCCACCGCATCAACATCTCAACTTGTTATGTCGTCTTGTAGTGTAAATTAAAGGCAGGGGAAATATTCGAAATTAAATATGGTAAGTAGTAATCTGAACGCATCCTTTTTGTTTTATAATTAATTTATAATCAAAGTTGAAAATTACCGAGTTAATTGCGTTAGCGATTCTATTGTCTAGATTATTTTTTGTTGATACTATCTTGACTTTTAATGTTACACGCTGTAAACTGGACTACACATAGCTATCCGGATTACCATATCAATGGTCTGGAAAGCGTAAAATTTTATTATTTAAATCTTTATTTTGTTAAAAAAAAAATTTGTAATTATTGTCTGTTTTATTTTTAGGGCGAAAGTACAGTTACTCTCCGAACTAAAAAGTTCATGTCTAATCGTCTACTATGTAGAAAACAGATGGTAAGCACATTTTATTTCTCTATATTTGATTAAATATTTATTTGGATATGCCATTTGTTTTCGTATGGTAGTGTATTGCATTTTAATTAAAATGTGTTTGTATTATTGTAATGCTAAAAGTGAGTTCAAAAATCATTTGTCTAATGTAATCGTTTGTCTAGTAATGATTGATTATAATTTGTTATTCCTTACTTTAGTATGGCATTAGTTTTTTTAATATTATAAGTAATTCATTTTGAAGTGGTTATATTTCATGGAGTCGATGAATATCAAGCCATATTTTATGGTTAAAAGGAAATTTCGAATAGTCTGGAAATAAGTTAGCCTTCTGGTATATTTATGATTTTATCGATTAATGGTAATGTGGAATTAAGAATTTCGTTGATCTCATTTGAAAATTGTGTAAAATAGCTTTGCTTTTCTGCCTTTAAAGACAATCGATACTTTTTTATAGCACATATGACTTGACATTTGTCAAATGTGGATATTTATGGTAATTTAAAATTAGTCTTCTGCATATGCAAGAAATTTTATTTTACCGTGATTCTCTAATAAATATTGCGTTTTTCTAATAGTTTTATGCATTATTCATTGTGTTAAGTTGGCCAATTTGTCATTTTTGACAAATTTCTTGTGTTCTATTATCTTGACTTCGATTGAATTCTTCTGAGTTATCTTAAAAACTTAAATTTTATAGTTTAATGGCACACATTATCAATATAATGGTTATCTTTATTTCTAATTTGATTTCTTTTAGTTATTTAACTCTAAACTGTAATCATTTTATTTAATATTAACAGTAATCTATATATTTAATATATTTTATTTTATTTTCGAATTTCAAGCCCAGAATTCTTGATTCAAATATTATTGAATCAAGAATTGTGGGCTCTGAAGCCAGCATAAAATATCAAGATAGAAATATGCAGCTAATGTATCAATGTAAACAAGGAATAGAAGTCAACTCTGCTAAATGAACTTGTTGGAAGTTTAAACTGGCTTGTGTTTTCATTTTTGAATTGCAGTGGCTCCCAAAAATGTCCGTACACCAACAAGAATCGATTAAAAACCTCATTATTTACCATTATATATTCTTATTTTTACATGAAAATTTTTTCATGGCATATTTTTACAGTTCTTAATAAAGCAATGATGAATAAATTTTAATTACGATGTAAATTATTTTTTTAAAAATGACAATAAATAAAATTGTGCAAAAAGTAGGACACAAAAGTGATCATACACTTTAAAAAAACATCACTAAATATGAAATTTTTATAAATGTTTAGTATTTAGTAGGATATCCTTTATTCTTTATAACAGCTTTTAAACGTTTGGGCATAGATTTAACTAAACGATCGGTTACTTCTGCGCCGATCTTGTTCCATCCTTCGATCATTACTGCTTTCAGTTGAATTTTCGATTTAGTGTCTTGACTTCTTATTCGCACTTCTAATTCTTTCCAAATATGTTCTATAGGGTTTAGATCCGGTGATTGAGCTGGTGTTTTAAGGGTTTGAGGGCAATGATAGAGGCAAAAAAGAACAACATTCATGGCCGTGTGCTTAGGATCGTTGTCTTGGTAATACACAAAGTTGTTTAAAATGCCCAATTTTTGTGCTGACACTTTTAAATTATTATTGAGAATATTTATATAAACTCTATGATCCAGGGGTGTTTGTGCTCCGGGGAAACCCCGGAATTCCGGGGATTTTGAACTTCGATACCCGGAAATTCCGGGGATCGTCGTTCAAAAGGAAGTAGGAATAATAATGAATTATTTATTTTGATCTGGGTAATTTTGTTTGCTTTTGAAAGCAGAAAACGCAAGGTCAATGTGTGTGGTGAAAACTTTTCCTTTCTTTCTCCAAAGGCAGTGATAATGCGTGAAAAGGGAGAAAAAACTTCTTTTTTGTTCTTTCCTTATTGCGAGTTATGACTCATTCCCCCGGTTCTCGGACATTCTCTTCTGGATTCTTTTCGGCAAGTAGGCGCGGCAGAAAAAAAAAGGGGAGACTTTGTGCGATCACGTGGCTCTGGGTTCAAAGGTCTTATCTCTCCTGGCGTGGCGCCAATAAGTAGAGAAGGGGGATTTTTCGCCGTATTAGCTATTTGTCATTGATCGCTTCGCAACTTTTTTTTCTCCGCTGTGTAAAATTTTCGTTTCATTTATTGATGCACGTGTAAATTTTCCGTTTCGTTTATTGAAATATTTTTTTATTTATGTACGCAAGAGAATTTCACTATGAAATTTCTCGATATAAATAGTGATATTATACAATTAGAAGAAGGTGTCCGGAATGCATTTAGGTGGAATTGGATTGAACGGAGAGATGGTAATGGGGATACCATCGGCACATGGTGCAAGAAAATAAATGTTGCTGGACAAGCATATTGTGTTTTTTGTAACTCACTGCTGAAGTATGGTGGGGAAGGATTCAAGGCTTTCACAAATCATTCTAAAATCCAATCATCCAATAGCAAAAGAATGCCAAATTTCTCTTATACTAATACAGCACAGCATATGAAACAGAAATTACCCCTTAAAAATTCATATCTAATTAGTTTTACAGCATTAGATCCAGAGCTAAGAGGTAAAACCAGTACAATATTAGCTTTTGAAAAATTATCACCTTTTATGTCCCATATTTTTAGTGATAATGAAAAGTCAAAAGTAGAAGCTGAAATAAGGTTATACCAAAGTGATATTGATATCACCAAAGAAATGCTCTACACATCTGATGAAAGTGGAAATCAAGTCAAGTGTACAATTGATAAATATTGGTCTAAAGTTTTTAATTTAAAAGATGATTTCACAAATGATTATAAGTATCCTACATTGGCTAAATTGGTCAAAGCCTGCCTTAGCTGCTTCCATGGCCCATTAGTGGAAAGTGCATTCAACTTAATGGATACACTTGTCACTGATTATAGAACCTCTCTTAAGATTGATTCCCTAGATGCAGTGCAGACTATTAAATATGATTTAATGGCTTCTAAAGAAACCTCATGTGGAAAATATGGCTCAAAAAATCCAATGACTGATCCGCTTCACAAAGATCTCTTACTGAATATGAACAGAAGTTGGAAAACATATCACGGGGACTTAAAAACATGTATTTCAGATGAGTCACCTATAAAAGTTTCTGAAAAACCTTCTACATTAGCAGAAAAGCAAACTGCTTCCCACCTCTGCATGTGCAGTTCTCAAGGAAATTTCTTCAACTGTAAATGAGGAAAATAAAAGTCAACCTTCCTGCAATTATGAAGTTCACCACAAAAGAAAGACAAGCCCACAAACATCAGAAAATAAATAAAAAAAACAGCAGAAATTAGATAATTTTTTTAAAGAATTAATTCAGGTAATTATAATATTTACATAAAATGTAGTAGTTTATATGTTTGAAAATTTATGGTTATTAATTTTGCAAAAAAAGTAATTCATTGAACTTTTATAATTAGGTCATTCAATACTTCATAATTGTAATTTTTCATTTCTCCCCCCCCCCCTCTCGAAACTCCAAAATGTCGGTAGTAAGTCCGTAAAAGTTTCAGGGGATTTTTTGGGGTCCCACAAACACCCCTGATGATCCATTATACCATCAATGAATACTAAATTGCCTACTCCAGCTGCTGACATACACCCCCAAACCATGACACCTCCACCGTCATGTTTTACTGTTCCAACTAAATTCTTGGGATTAAGTTCTTCGGGTTTTTTTTCTTTTTCCCCTCCATACAATGATTCTCCCATCTGACCCAAAGATGTTAAACTTACTTTCATCTGCAAATAAGACACGATTCCAATAGCTCTCTGGCTGGTTTATCATAGATTTGGCAAATTTAAGCCTAGCAATTCTGTTCTGACTTACAAAGAATTTTCTTCGTGCAGAGCGGCCATGTATACCAGCATTCCGAAGAATTCTACGAATAGTTTCACAGGAAATAGAAGTTTCGTTTGATTCATTATATTGTGAAGTAAACTTTATTGCACTCAGACATGGATTTTTTAGAAATTTACTTGCAATATTTCGACTTCTAGCTGACAGAATTTGAGGGCAACCTTTGCGAGGCTTGTTTGCAATTTTTTTCCCCCTCTCTGTAATGTTTTATTATGCTTTGCACCGTTGAATGAGGTAGATTAGTTATAGTTGCAATGCCTCTGATTGATTTTCCAGCTTTAAAATGAAATATAATTAATTTTCGTACGTTTCTTTACGAATGCATGCATATCTAAGAATAAAGTAAATAGAATAAATAATTGTGATATTAAATACTGAAATCAAACGATTTTAGTGTATTTTTCAATTAGAAGAAAAATAAGCCGCAAAAGATATTTTTATGATGAATTTAAATAAATAATGTTTGGATGTACAAAGACTTGTGTTCTAATTTTGTGACATTTTTTATTTATTAGAACAATACTACTTGATTTTTTATAAAAAATATTTGTTCAGTTTTATTGAGAACTATTTAAAGATGCTAATTAAAAAAACCAACTAATAAAATGCTTTATTAAGAAGTATAGAACACAATTTCTGCAAATTTCTTTAGTGTACGAACATTTTTGGAGCCACTGTAACTCCCTTGACAACTGATTTTTTTGCCAAGCTTTGTGATTTTTTTTTAATTTAGAGCTTAATGGCTTAGGATTTTGATTGGTTATATCTTGTTTTAGAAACTAAATACCTTTCTCTTTGATTTCTTAATCTTTTTTTTTTTAATGTGCTTTAAAAATTGCAACATTTATTTTGTAAAAGTTAAATTTCTCTTTGAAATTGAAGGATAAATCTGTTACGAAATCTTAAACTTATCTGAAGAAACTTTCTTCTTTATCTACAGTTGCCTTGAAGATTTTAAGTCCAATAGTTATTGCTAATAAATTTCATGTCTGCATTTAAACAAGCCTGCACATCAAATATATTTGTTGATTCATTGATTAAAATTTCCTTGCTGCAGCTGTGTCCTACCATTAGTTTCATAATTATTGGTACACCTAAAAGCTGCAACATTAAAAGCATGTGGCGTTTCTTAATTCTTTGTGGGTATTAAGAGTCAACGCATGCTAACAGATTCTTATACTATAATTTTTTTTAGTTTATTATTTGATCTCCTCACTTCCCTTGTAATCCATAATGAAGTTATATGTTTTTATTGTATGTACCTTTAATAGGAACTGGTGAATTTTAATCAACAGTTTGGTATAATAAACATCCAAATGAATGTTTTCACTTATGTTTTCTCTCTCCTTTGAAGTTTTGTTGAATTTTAACTGAAAAATTAAAATAAATCATGGATATATGAACGTGAGCTGAAACAAAAGAATAAATATAAATCTACAATTTATAAATATTTCTAAATTTTGAATTTAAAAAGAAAAAAAGTCTGTAATGTAGTTTCTCATAATTCTTCTCTTAAACCCATGCAATGGATAAAGGACTTTTTACTGTTCTCAAGTAACTGGAAAAGTTTTTTTTTTTTTTTTTTCCCCACTTTTTATAAGATAAAAAAATGGGTTTTGTTAGATTGTTAATGAAATCAGATATATGGAAAACTGGTTTATTTCTGCTTTAAAGAAAGTTCAGTTATATTATGAAAATGTAAGACAAATTGATAATTTTAAAAGAACTTAATTGTATTTTTAAGAAATTATGTGCTTTATGCTCATTATTGGTGTTTTCAATATTTCAAATGCAGCTGTGTCCTACCATTAATTTAATAATTATTGGTACACCTAAAAGTTGCAATATTAAAAGCATGCGGCGTTTCTTATTCCTTTATGGGTATAAAGAGTCAATGCATGCTAACAGATTTTCATATATAATTTTTAACATCAAAACTTTGAACTTAAGAAAGCTTTTTACTTTCACTCTCATTAACTTTTTCATAATAGTTAAGCTTAATTTATTTATAATGATTGACATTCAAAAAAAAGTTAATTTACTAATTATAAAAAAAATTCTTTTGTGAATATTTACTTGCATCCTTTATATTGATTGTTATATTCACTTAGTTGATATGACATTTTGAATTGGTCATTGCATGCATTTTGAATGCAGCTGTGTCCTACCATAGATTTTGTAATTTTTGGTACACCTAAAAGCTGCAAGATTAACTGCATGCGGCGTTCCTTGGTCTCTGTAGAAATCAAGAGTCATTGCATGCAAACAGATATTTCTTTTGCAATAACTTATTAAAGATGGAAGTTACAGCACTTGTTGCATCTATTATAATTTTCTTAAGAAGTTTGATTCTTGGGCATATAAAATATAAAGATATTAATTTTTTCTGATATTTTATATCTTCATATTTATTAAAGTTATAATTTATTCTAGTTTCAAGAAAGTTAAATGGGATTGTTTATGCTAATGGGGACTTGCAAAATTTCTTAACTATTTTACGTGTCTTCATTATGAAAAGATGCCCATTTCATTTCAGGTTTTATTGAACCTGAATTCTAATAAAGGTTCTAATTTATACCTTGTTATAAATTTTGTAATTTGGCAGAACTTTTAAAATTTCCTCTTAAGTATATAAATCATCAAAATCTTGTTTCAATATGTATATTTCAATATGAATATTCAAAATCTTATTTCAATACAATATTTGTAACATTGTATTATTAATCTTGTATTTATTGCTTTTAGGTAGTAGATGTTACTCATCCTGGAAAGGGTTCTGTACCTAAAACAGAAATCAGAGAAAAACTAGCTAAATTATACAAGACGACACCAGATGTCATCTTTTGCTTCGGCTTCAGAACACAGTTTGGTGGTGGCAAATCCACAGGTTTTGCCCTAATATATGACACATTAGATTATGCAAAGAAATTTGAACCAAAATATCGTCTCATTAGGGTAAGATTTGATATTTATATATATGGATTATCTTAATTATAAAATTTAATAATGTATTACTATGCCAAATTTTTCCCTATAATCTATTGCAATAAACTTTATAATAATGCTTTTGCTTTAATTTTTTTAAAGGGAAGGTTAAGTTTTCTTTAGTGGAAGAGTTGTAGGTCAATATTATTAATGTATAATTACTCGCTTGCATTTTAATTGTTAATCAATGACAGAGTTATTTTTTGAATGCAAGTTAGATGGTAGTGCAATTTTCATATTGTGCATTATTAAATGGTATATAAAAAAATTTTGAAATAAAAGTTGCTTGTATTATATAATTTTGCACTGTACATAATAGTTTTAAACAATGTCTTGATTCCTTTTTAATACTTCTCTTTATTCGAGTTGCTGTAGTTATTGTTCAATTTTAAATTTGCTTGTATTTAAAAGAATTCTCAATTATTGAAGGCCAGTGGGATACTCCTTTTGGCTAACTGCTGTACAGAATGCATTGCTATTCAAATCATTTATTCAATATGTATTCTAATATAGTTGGAATGTAGTTTATCTTAAATTTCCAAATTTTGTTTTGGAATAAATAAATCATTTGGGGATTTTATAACCATTTATTTATCCTGGCTGCAGTGTGACTTCAAAATGTTTCTTGTTAAAATCAAAGAATAAGTGCTGAGCTTGGAGCTAATACATGCCTCTGAATTGTTTCTAGAAGGATGGTTTATTTAAATTGTTTGATTGCTTACCAGTTTCTTTATATTCTGTAAATTATTTGTATCTAATGAATAAAGGATTACTTGAAGTTCTTGTCTGGGTCAAAATGCTTTATGTGTATTAAACTTTTAATTATTAGCTATGTTGAATGCAAAAATAGTTGCTACTTTAATCTCGTGCCCCATCTAAAAAAAGTAACTTATCTATATAATTGTTTTTAAAATTATGAATCATAAATTATGTAATATAACTGTCTATTTTTATAGTTATTTTCTTGATTTGTAAAATGAGATTGCTTTTAACTTGTGTTGTATAAATCAAATTTAGATCCCGTAACAGTAAATTTTATATTCCATTTGTATATAAATTTAATAAAACTCATTAGTTTTTTTACAGCAGTTTAACAAGATATTTATCATTAATTAGTATAAGAAATTAGTGTTGCTTTATTATGAAGTGTTTTAACATCCATTTTCAGAACGGTTTTGGCGAGAGAGCGAAAACTGGTCGAAAACAAAGAAAAGAAAGGAAAAACAGAATGAAGAAAGTTAGGGGTACGAAGAAGGCTAAAGTGGGTGCGGCATCAGGAAAGAAGGTAATATTTTAAATTCATCTGTTTTTCAATTTAATAATGACTAAGTTTTTTCTTTTCTCTGCATCTTTAATCTTTCTTACTAACAGTCTAATTGTAATAAAATGCATTAAATTTTTTAATCTTATCACTTTAAGGCATGTACATTTCCAGATTTCAACATCAAATCTGGAGTATTTTTTAATGTCTATCCTTTTGTATAGATCTGTTGTAAAATATAACTTCCGTTAATCGAATGTTGAGAAAATATGCAAATCTAGTTTTTGTGAAAAGCTTCATCAATGAATTGTATTTTTTTGTTTATTTCCCTTCTGTCTCTAACCTATTTATAATATATATAACTTTGCATCCCAATATCTGTTATGTTATATTGGGTTTCGTGGGCCAATGTTATATTTTGTAATAAAAATTCAAGCTACTTAAAGGAATGCTAACTAAATTTATGTCTAGATGGTAGAAAAAAATAAAAAATTTCCTCATTTTTTATTTAACCTTTTTGTTGTCTACTCTAGTGTAAAGTAGTATTTTCAAGTTAATGGTGGACGAACATTGTGAAGGAATTATTATGAAAACAGAATAAAATGTTATGAGCGATAGCATGCTTTCCTGTAGTTCAGCATGTATTGGTGCAAGTGACTGTTGGGAATTTCCCGTCTTGAAGAACTAATGGCGTGACTAACTAAATATCTGGCAAAATTATATTTTTACTTATTGCGTTATTATTTTTCCAGAAACATTAAATGATGTGCAGAATATCGTTGGAGTACATGGTACTGGTGCTGCTTCTCTTATGCTTGCTTTTTCTGTTTCTGTCTATTCTTTGTCTTTGCATCCTTGTTTTATTTATAAATTTATGTTTGTACTAATTTTTTCCCATTTTTCTTACAGGTGTAAAGAGCATGGACTATATGTATTCCAAGCTTTTACAATAAAAAAAAATGTGTTGTCTGTATTGTGTTGTTAATTATTTATACACTCATGATCATTAAATAATACAGGGTGTAAGAAAAAAGAACTAGCTGTTTCAAAAATTGGAGCTTGATTGGAATTCTCTCTAAAATTAAAAAATCTTTGTGACCAAATTCATAGTGCATCAAAAAATCTGTATTAGAGTTTGGTAGAAGGTTAATTTTGTGCTGCTTAATATTAATTCATGTTATAATTTTGGAAAGACCCTATTATGATTGCTTCAACTATTAGTTAGCATCAAATGAACTGTATGCATTACATGAATATATTAAACATAAAAAAAATTTTATTGATTAGTTATTAATTTATAAATATTTTGTTCCATTATAAAATATTCAATATTATATCATTTGTTGAGCACCATGCCTATCTTGCGTTAAATTTTTCATACTCTACTTCAGTTACTTGATATTCCGTATAGGTTACTGTCTTATGAGGTAATTAATTGGACCAATTTCTGTTTCAAATCTAGGTATTTGTGGTTACAGAGATAGTCATACTATCTCCATACAAACTTCTAATCAAAGCTTCTGTTATATTTTTCAAGAATGTAACCAGGTTATTTTGAATTTAAAAATAGAATTGCCATCAGTTTGAATTTCTTGTACATATTTTTGTTGACAAAATATTTAGGACAATTATAGGTGCATATGTCTATTTAGAGCTGGGTTTCGTGAGCTTTTGGTTGGATTGTGATTATGTCAACTATATAAATTCATGGTCATTCAGAATTCTTGAAAGATGAAAAAATTGTCATAATTTTATTTACTTTTTTATCTAATATTTGGTTAAAATTCATTGTTCTCATACAGTTTTTTCCATTGTTCCCATACTATTTTTCCTCCACTGAAGCTTTTTGTTTGTCACATGATTGCCTTGCTGTACTATGTTAGTTAACTTAATAATTAAATACTCCACATTGTTTTTTACAATTTTCCACAACTATACCATCTCTTTCAGTTATAGTTATGTATTCTTTTCTACAAAAAAAAAATCTGAAAATTAAAATTGATTATTAACTTGGGCATTTAAGAATTAAATTTTTAATTTCAGCTATGCCATGGTGATATAGTTTCCATCTTATATCTACCACTAATTTTTTTTTAACCCTTATTGCTTTCTTTATAACTATATACTTAACTGAAGTGTTGTTAAAATGTGTGTTTTTATTTAATTCTGTACTTGATTTCGTTGTTATTGAATGATAAAGATTGTATAAGATTATTATTAATTTGTATGAGAGATAATGTCTTCTCAGAAGATGAATCTTAATTGTGTATTAAATTTATTAAACAGTATTTTTTTATATGTTCAGAATTTAAAAAGCATAGAAACTTAATGCACCAGTTAATTTGTAATTTTTGCTCTTATGAACTGAGATGTTTTTACATAATTCTAATGGGTCATTAAAAAAAGAAAAGGCATTTAAGAAAGGTGTGGGTTTTGTTCAATTGCCGTAATAATGCCCTTTTTCTATTCCGCTACTTTAATTTTCTTTCGGTTCAGCTCCCTGCCCAAAAACTGATTTATATATAGTTGCAAAATTGAAAATTCCAAATCAGATTGTGATTTTCATAAAAATTTATGGTTACGGATGAATATGCTGAAAGTATTCTGTATAATAATAAAGTTAGAAGGTATGGGGTAATGTTTTCTGACAGTGGAATTGCAAAACATTTTGTGAATAACAAAGTGTGAATATTTTTTACTTTGGAATTGTTCCAGATTTTATCCCGCTATTGTATAATTTGTTTTGCATTGTTGAAAATTCTACTTTGTTAATTGATGAATTATTAAATAAGTCTACAAAGCAAATAGATGTGTGTCCTAGATGATTTTGGAACTTAAAAGTTCAGGAGGTTGAAGCATGGTGTTTAGTTTGTCTTCTGTAGCAGAAGATACTTAAAAAGCATTTATTGATTCCACAAAAAAAAAAAAAGTTGGATTTGAGAGAGACGATAAAAGTTCCAATTGATGGATTAGCTATGGGCTAGAAATTCTTCCATATGAAATTGTTGAATATAAGTATCTGTATTTCAATACTTTAAGTAATTCTTTTAAAGTGGGAAATAAAATTGAGGGGATTAGGATAGTATTTGCAATTCTTTATTGAATATTTCCCACACATAAAGAACATTGTAAAAATTCCTTCTACAAAAAAAGTCATACAAATTTTGTTCCTGTCGATGGATGGCTGAAAAACATGCCAGTTAAAAATTGGGAATGATATTTAAAAAAATTATGGTCCAGAATGTTGAAAAAGAGAAATTTCAGAAAGCTGGTTATAAATTATACTGTAGTATTACAGGCTGCTGAAAGAAAATGTGATGTGCTGAAGTGAATGTTTATAGTGTTAGGTGAAGTGTAGTCAAGTATGTCTCTTCTGCCAAAAAGCACAACTCGACTTTCTTTGGTCCAAATGATAGTGTAACATTTTTAACTGAATCAATCTAGTAAAATTTTTGTCATTCTTTGTTGAAGATCTTAAAAATTTATCCTGGATTAAATTGGCACATTTACTGTTAAGAAGAAGAAAAAAAATGTCTTAGCAAACTATGAATAGTGTTTATAAAATAGAATTTAATTTTAGAAGACAAGCCTGTCCAAAGACATTGACTCTCTTTCTAAAATAAGTCTTAGATTCACTGGAAATAGGATTTTAAAACACTTAGTATTTCTGAACAAAATATTTTAGAAAAATTGTCACTTAGTTTCTAAATAGATGCATATTTTGTATGGATCCAAGAAAAGTTTTTATAACAAATTAAAAAATAGATCTCATTTGCTAAAAATACAGTGTATAAAAAATGGATGCAATTATATATTAATAAAATTTAATTGTTTTCTGAATAAAATAGTAATACCAAAATTTCAGATATGATCCATCAAAAACAACCTTTACTTTTTTTTTTTGCATGGGTGTTTAGGAAAAGAAAACTTCTGTAAATTAGGGGAAATAATACATGCATATTTAATGCTTTTTCATAGGCAAACTGATTTTTAAAAAGGGGAGAGGGTTCCTTGTGATAAAAGAATAGAAGACTTAAAAACAGTCTTTTGTAACAATAAAAAATGATTAAATGTTTGAACAAATTCAAATTGCCTTGAAATCATGAAGGAACTAAGATTGTAATAGAGGCCAGACAAAAGTATTCCAATTACCTAAAGGATCAGGAGATGTCAAAAAGAAATTCTACACAAAATAGGAAATGTTTTTTGGTGAGTTAAATTAATTAAAAATAAAATGTGTATAATTGAAGAGAAGTTCTGAAAAATTAGCAGTGAAAGAAGATTTTATATATATAGTTTATTATTTATAAAGACAAACTTGAAATTTTAGTGCCTGGATGGAATTTTCATGTTCAACTTTTATTAAATTAATTAGTAATAATGCATTAAATCTTTGTGTATTCCAAATTGTTTTAAGAATACTGAGAGTAGTTAAATGCAGGAAAATAGTAGGAACCGTATTTAAGTCGAATGATCACAATAATACTATTATAAGGTTGTTTAACAAGAAAATCTGAATTTTTACCATGAGTATAAGTTTATAATTTTAACCTTTCATATTTCTACCAATTTTACAGATAACTCCGTGAAATTTTTCTCTTTGTTTCTGTTATGGTATAGCGTACATTTTTCTAACTTGACTTTTTTGGCCGATCTCCTTTATTGTTTTTAGTTATTTTTGTATTTTACTTATTTCGCCAATTGGGGTGCTATCTCAAGTTATCACTTTAATATAGATAATAGCATAATCACTTTATAATAGATACACTGTTTTCTTGGCTATACAAGAAACCTTTTTGAATTTAAAGAGTTTAAAAAAACTACCGATACTCAGTATGGTTATATATATATTATCATTTATCAGGACAGTTTAATTATTTATTTCCGTTTGATTTATAAAAATAATGGTCTTGAACTCTTCAAATTAAAATCGCGCATAATTTAAATTTCAGGACCTTCATCATAGGATTTTTCCCCCAACATATTTGATCTAATTTGTTTACTTTTGGATGACAGACTTTTTAATCAAAAACGTTTGCACTTTTATCACCAAGGATATTTAAACTGTGTTGATTTTTGAAATCTTTTAACGTACTTTTTAAAATTGCTTTTAAATTTAAAATTATTTTTAAAAATAAAGATGTGTATGTATGTTTTTATAGGTAAGACTTTTGGAACAACCTGCATATAAATAAATTTTATTTATTTTTTTCAGTTACTCCTATATTGCATATCCGCTATGATTTAGTCATTTTTTAAAAAAATATTTGGCATGTACATTTGTTTCTAAAAGAAAGATTAAATATAGATTCAATTTAAAATATTTGATTTTGTAAGGTAAAGATGTTGCGTTATTTGTAGTACTAAACCCGGACTTGTGGTAAGAATCTATATTGTATATTAAAACAGTTTTTCAGTTGTAAATGGGTGAAATCTTCTATATAAATTGTTTCTCTTCTATGATACTAATCCTGTAGGCTCTTGAAATAAGCGGAAGAAAGCCTAGTTGGCTGAAAGATAATTCCTAGGGAAATTCTACTACTACTACCTTTTTGTGGGCTCTGTTAAATATTGAAGGGCTTTCGTAGCTAGTTGGTCGAGTCTAAAGGAGTTTGAACCTTAAAATATTTTATAGTATCCAAGTGAATGCCCAATAGCAAGTTTACTTAATAATAATGTATAATAGTTTTCTCTGAAGAGACTGTTCATTTCAGGAACCTCTGACTATCACTTATGCATGATTTTACCCCACATAAGATAAATATATTCCTGTAACTTTTTGTTTGCCTTGATATACCTCTCATTATATACGATTTCTTTAAGATTCTTTACCTCCATTTGTCATTTTAATCCGTACTGTTTTAATTTAATTTGAAACATGCATATTCATGGTTCATATGGCTAGTTTAATTTTGAGGATCATCTGCGGTTACTACGTTGTCTAATTCCGCTGATAATATAGATTTATTGTATATCTAAATAAATGTTAACATATCTTCCTCTACTTTTCATTTCGCGCCTATTTTGTGAAATCAGCGCCTCTTGGCGCATGCGCAGAAGCTTTAATGCTTTTCATATCCGAGAATAAACAGTAATTTGCTTTCCATTCATCCTTTTGAAAAACTTGGAAATTGATACATGTTTTTAGTTTAATTTTGGCTTTAATAACGCTGTTCAAGGTGTGCACATAAACTTAAGTATTGGAAAGCCCCCTTCCTAGTTATTTGAATATCTTCTTTTGGATTTAATGGGAAACATTTTAAAAATTAATCGAAATTTATATCAATGTTTAGTTTAAAAATACTTTGTGGATCAATTTTTCGGAGCAATTCTCCTTATACATGAATTATTGCTTCTAATACACTTTCAATAATTAAAATAAGAGGGAACAAAATGGTTTATAATAATCACTGACTCTTCATAAAAAGAAAATAAGTGAAAATATTCATCGATTATACTGGCATTAATGTTCAATAACATATATATATACAGTGGCTCAAAAAATTGAGAGTACACCTTACTTTTACTTCATAAATCCGACTTTCAATATAAATAACACATTACCGGGAAGTGCAAACATGATTTTATTTTTACCCATGACAAATGGTTTAATTTAGAGTAAAAATAAAGAAAAATCAACGAAAAATTTCTAAATTAAAAATTTTCAGAAGCATTTTAAATAAACATACGCAGAATTTTGCCTCAAAAATTGAGAATACACCAATGAAATTTTCGCAATATCACGCATAGAAATAAAGTGTCACTATTAAATTGCATGTCTTTTGGTTCTTATAATGGCCTCTAAACGTCATGGTACCGATTTGACCCATTTTTGGTGGTATTTGAAGATATTTTACCCTATTCTTCTTGCACCACTTGTTTTAAATGGGGTTTGTTTCTAATTTTGAGTTTTTGAACCACTTTTTCTGGTATGACCCACGAATATTCAATGGCATTGATGTCAGGGTACTGTGGTGGTGTGTGTAACTGCTATTTACAATGAAAAAGACACCATATTTTGAAGTTACGTGTATTCTGTTTGGGGTCGATGTCTTACTGGAAAATGAAATTTCCATCTAAACTCAAATTTATAGCACTTTCCTTTAGATTGCTGCGAAGCATATCCAAGTAAACCGTATCATTTATAATGCCATCTATAAAAATTAAATTTCCTGCCCCGGATAAAGCCATGTAACCTCAAATCATCACCTAGTCACCATCATGTTTAACTGTAGGACGTAAATTTTTTGGATACAAAGCAGTATTAGGCTTTCTCCATACAGCAAGATGGTTGTCACAGCCAAAAATGTTGAGGTTTCTTTCAATACTAAAAATAGATTTCTTCCAAAGGTTATTGGTCTTCAATTGATGAGTTTTTGCAAATGCTTTTTCTGAATTTGCAAGCTGATGAGCGGTTTCTCTCTAACAATGCGACTTTTATATCCAGCTTGTCTAAGGGCATTTAGCACAGTTTCAGCACTTACACTTCTGCCTATGATTTGAAAAGTTTCTGCAACAAGTTGGATGAACCATATGGTAGCAGCAATCTAAAGGAAAGTGTTAAAAATTTGGGTTTAGATGGAAATTCCATTTTCCAGCAAGACAACGACCCCAAACAGAATGCACGTTACGTCAAAATATGATGTGTTTTTCATTGTAAACAACAGTTACACACAGTACCCTGACATCAATGCCATTGAATATTCGTGGGCCATACTCGAAAAAGTGGTTCAAAAATACAAAATTAGAAACAAAACCCATTTAAAACAAGTGGTGCAAGAAGAATAAGGTAAAATATCTTCAGATACCACCAAAAATGGGTCGAATTGGTACCATGACGTTTAGAGACCATTATAAGAGCCAAAAAACATGCAATTTAATAGTGACACTGTTTCTATGCGTGATATTGCAAAAATTTCATTGGTGTATTCTCAATTTTTTGAGGCAAAATTCTGTGTATTTTTATTTAAAATGCTTCTGAAAATTTTCAATTTAGAAATTTTTCGTTGATTTTTCTTTATTTTTACTCTAAATTAAACCATTTGTTATGCGTAAGAATAAAAACAAGTTTGCACTTCCCGGTAATATGTTATTTATATTGAAAGTCGCATTTATCAAGTAAACGTAAGGTGTACTCTCAATTTTTTGAGCCACTGTATATATATATATATATATATATATATATATATATATATATATATATATATATATATATATATATATATATATATATATATATATATAGTTCCAAAATTTCATCGTATTTAAGTAATATTATAATAATGTTTTTCGTGAGTACTATGACCTGCTGATTGTTGCATACCTAATAATAATTATTTATTCAACTCTATTTACAGTAATATTGCAGAGAAAAAAAAGCAACTAAATATTCTTTCATGCAATGAATCCAAGTTCATTCGAATATATTTCTAAAATTATTTACTGACGAATTTCGGATATAAAATTAAAATTATTAAATATTCAGGGAAAAAAATAGAGTAGAAAGCTTAGTTCCATTCCCTTCTTGACATATTTATATCTATTTACCAACAATCGATAAATAACAGGCCATAATATCATAACAACAAGTAAACGATAGATGGCGACAGCGTTTCTAACAAATCATTTCTAAGTTGAAAAGTTTATTTATTTAAACGATAGGTGGCGGTTGCGTTTCAAATAAACTGAATTTCCGAGTGTGCTTGGAAAAACTTATACGTGGTTTCTTAGAATCCAGCAATTTCATTGCAAAAAGATAACCACCAAAACCATAAAATAGTTCTCATGTGAGACGCAAAAATAGTCTGTGTTTATAAATGCTCTTAATTTTTGCAATATTTAAAAGTTTTCTGATGCACACGAAGGAAAAAAAAATTTCGTACATATGTACACATAAAAAAATTCGTGTGTATAAATCTGATATTGTTTTATATTAGTGCTAAAGATATAGGTCTTGCGAATGAAAATAGTTAAAATCTAATTTATTGCGAGTTATGTTAAGTTTATGAGATTTGCCATATGCTTATATTTAATTGGCTTCATTTTTATTTAATATTGGTTAGTATTTCGTTTTTCTTCTTATTTGCTATTTTATATATTAAAAACTTTTTCCAATGAAAATGCGGTCGCAATTTTTAACATTATAAGAATCCATGTTCTATCTATTTGCAAAATTTCGTTATTTTTACTTTATTATTATTATTTTTTACCTCTAAACTATTATTTTTTTTTCAGTTTTATTTCTAATTAATTATGAGTAAACTAGCTAATTTAATTTATTAGATGTATAGTAGCATAGTGAGGATATCAGACGCTGGGTATAATATAATTTTTTTTATCCTCATCCGTTATCATATTTAATAAATATAGATGGCGCCCGAGGTCTGGAATTATTTTTTCGATCCTTCCCGATATTTCACATAAAAAAATTATATAAACGTTTAATGTTTTGTCCCCATAAGACTTGTTTCCAGAACATCATTAAATCTTGCCATAATCTAGAAGTTTTCATCGGCGTAAGTAATTATTTTCCCTTATGAAAGGAAAAGAGTATAAGGAAGTAAATTTTAATCCTGGATTACTGATATTCATCATGAATGAGAATTGAAATTAATTAATGTGAACAAATAGAAAAGATGGTAGCCAAAGAGAGATACAGTCATGAAGATACCATTAAATTTACCGTTGTCATTGTTCTTTTTGTTTTCTCGTGTACAAAGTTTAGAGAAAGTATATATAATAATATTGTAACCATCAAAAAAAAAAAATCATAAAACACGAAATATGAAAGAATTTCCGTGTTCCAGACTTCTCCGAATTCGAAAAACATATTTTGGTTTCATAAATTTAGACTTTGTTTATTTGACCACTACCAATATATGATACTTTAAATACAGGTGAATGTTATCCGGTTTCATGAAGATCTGTAATTCTACTTATAAAATAATATCCAGATTTCACCCATCTTGCTCTTTGCGTTTTTCAAGCAGGCTGTTCACATTTGCAAGGACGGACATTAACAAGAGATGAAATTCCATTCTAATGATCGCATCTGTAATTTGATATGAAAGCAAAAAATTTTAATTAAAGTACTATTTAAATAATTAAAGTAAGTTAACATAAAGTATTAATTAAGTTTATTTAAAGTATTATTTACTGTTATTACTACAAAATTTTTACTAAAAGTTTTCATTTGTCTACTTCATCCCTTTTTTAAAAAATCATAGGAATACAGACATTATTCCAAAAAACTGCTTATTCCGACTGAGAAACATCTGAAACATGCAGATTCATCAAAATATCGAGGTCACAGTTTTCGGCAATTTCAATACTTACTCTTTGTATAAGAGAAAGTAAAAATGACTACATTTTGAATGCTCAAAACATAAACAAATATTTTGTTTAAGCCCTCTTTGTTTAAAATGTTGCATTTTCAATTGACTTATTATTCAACGTAACTATGAATGAAGAATTAAATTAGCATTGTGAATGTTTGTTTATTGAAAAGTTAAACTGTGTAGCTAAAACAATAAATTGATTGTGTTGAACCGCGGTGTCTGTGAAAAATGTCAAATACCATCAGGAATTAAAAGGATTGAATGTTTTCCTCTTAACTTAATGGAATCTCTAGAGTGGCTTTTAAACTCACTTGAAATCTTATTATTTAGCTAAGATTTTTAATAGTCTTTAAGCCATTAAAAGAAATTCTTTAAATAGTTGTTTCAAATGTAAATATTTTTTATTTCATATTATTTTCTATGATTAAATTTGAAATGTCTACTAATAATAAAAATGAGTGTTTATGTATGCGTTGGCATTTTACAGGTCAGACCGTTTTATCTATGGCTATTTGGCGCATATATACTTAGGAGGTAGAAATGTGCACATCGGAAGTTTTTTTTCTTTTTACTGTAATTAGAATTTTAAATAATAGTAATTAATTAAAAGTTAAATTGAATTTTGTCGTTTTTCTGCGATAACTTCCTAAAATATTATTGCATTAAAAATTAATATTATATACTGTTTCGAAATATAAAAAAATATTTTTAATGATATTAATTAAAAAATTCGTACAAACTTCCCTTGTATTAAAAAAAATGTTTTTTTTTTTTTTTTTCCGAATTTCCAACAGTAGATTGCATTGTTGGGCCGGAATAAAAACCATTGTTCTTGCTTCAAAAAATATTTAATCGCATGATTTCTTCTCCCCCCCCCCCATTGTTGACAGCTAAAGTAGAAGAATTCTGCCTAATATCTGTGTAATTTAGAACACAAATTTAAAAAAAAAGTGAATGCAGAATATTATGAAATTTAAAGATAAATAAACCGGGTATTT
Source organism: Argiope bruennichi (assembly GCF_947563725.1). Lineage (NCBI taxonomy): Eukaryota > Metazoa > Arthropoda > Arachnida > Araneae > Araneidae > Argiope > Argiope bruennichi. Next base: position 58,590,357 of record NC_079158.1, read on the forward strand.
ATGCTTTTAATAACTCTATAGTGTTATGGATTATCTCCATTAGAAAGGTCCATATACATAATAAACGGAACTTAAGTAAGGCAATTTAAAAAAAAATAACAGTTTTAAAATGTCATACAATTTGACGGAATCATAGACGTGAATTTATATTTAAGCTATTTATCTGAAATCAGATATAACCATTAATTATCAGTAACCAATAACCTGTGGAACTAACTGGTCACCAGAGGCGATTAGTGATAAGTAAAATTATATTATTGCATGTGTGAAGGATATGTTGAGAACTGCTACATGAACATTATTGTAATAATTATCAGTCAGTGTTTTCTTTTATAAAAAATACAATGCAGTCTTTATTTTTTAAATCCTAACTTCTTTTAAATGAGGATAACATAATTTTTTTTTAACATAACTAGATTTGATCAGAGCACCTCTTCTTGAAATGTAAATACCTTAATAGAGTGAATTCAAGTACCCGCATCACAAATCAAGTATGCCTGTTTAATTTTGGAATCCATTGGATAAAAAAATGGTAAGTAATAGCATAATGTATGCTATCTAAGTGCTGTTATGTTTGCTTACGTTTAATTTGCGACATCAGATGAGTTTTATTCGTTTTTACTTGTATGAGTAATTTAGAAACCAATTATCTTTAAAATGATATTTAAGAATAATGTTAAATATTTCTTCTTAAATATGAAGTTGAAATAAATTTTCATAAAATATTCAAACATATGAAAAGGCGAGGTCATTATATCGCAACTACATCGAATTTATACTTAAAGATGAATGTTGGCATGCATGTCTTGGAATATAAATCTACAGTTTTCGTTCGATCTTAATGAAATTCTTTCATACTTGATCTTCAAAAAACGAGAAAGAACCATTGTCAGTTTTTAAAGTTAAAAAATTAATTATAATAAATAAGTTAATTAAAAGTTAATTCTCCAGAAATATTAATTGACAAAAATGATTTTTCTCTTTCTTAAAATTCAAAATATTACTTTTTCAATGAAATAATATCATCTCTCTCTCTTTATATATATTTAATTTTAATGAATTAATTTGATACAGAATTCGAACAATGTATTTATTGAAATGATGATGTTCAAAGTAATTTCATTTTTCCACTAAACCCATCAATTATATGTTTTTACTACAATCTATCTAACTTCTTTTCTACTAATGTTTTTGCATCAATCAAACTAATTTTCAATCAAACCCATCAATTATTTTTTTAAATTGAGATTTTAAAAAATGCTTTCTTTGGATATTAAACTGTATTAGTAAGATTTTCATTTCCACTATATTTTGTTGTTTATACAATTTTTAATTTACACGTGCAGAAATATGTAGTAGAAATTGGTTTCATTAAATTAATATTTTTTAAAAATCGAAATAGAATTTCTAATAAATGTATTGCATATTAATAATTTAATAGCCAGAAAAGTCAATATTGCTGGACGAACAAACTACTCTTTGAAGTTGGCTTTCTACATATTCAAATTTGAAAAGATTGGTTATTCTATTTCCAATTCCACATAGAATAATTCCTAACTAATATAGAATACACTGAATAAGAAATAGCTAGTTAGTTATCACGATCTAGCTAAAAAAATACAGTGAAAAATAATCAAAAATGAAATTTAGTACGATTTATCCAAAGGAAAAAAGAAAGAACAATACAAGATAATCGTTTTTTATAAAATCGTTTGCAATTACTCACATGATATAATTTCCAAAATATATAAATTCAGAACAAAACGATTTCTTTAAAATGGAAAAACTGAACTACGAAATTGAATGTCTTCAAAAATTGTTTCAAATTTTGGTTACTATTGTATTTAAAGTGATGACAGACTTAAGAAGATAATTAATTCTTTATTTAATATATTATTTCTTGCATTTAAAAAAATAATTCTTTATATGTTTTGAGTATTGATAATAACATGCGTAAAGTTGTATTGTTGAGAAATTTCTTTCAATCGTTATTTAATTATGCATTGCGAATAATTGCTGTCAAAGGAATGACATTAGAAAGTGAATGATCGTCTTCTACTATATTTTGATATATAGCTTAACACCTGCCCTGTCACGTACAACAAAGGTTTCCTAAAGTTCGGAGGTTCCAAGACTTGTAAAATTGGTAGGGTGGACAATTCTTCATCTCTACAATACAGTTCTAGTAGGTAATCTGCACCTGGTGTCCGTATTCTTTGACATTCCATTATTTAAACTAAAACTCGTTTGCAGAAATTTTGCCATTTTATCGCTTCTAGAGCAGATACATAGGAATTGTACTAGAGAAATATTATTGACATTCTGAGCTCCCAAAATTGCATCAGTTAAAAAAAGAAAGAAAGAAAAATTTTAAAATTATTTCTGCTATATCAAATGACAAAAATCAGAAAGAAACATTTAAATGTACATCAATAAGATGATTAAATAAATAAATAAATTTTTAAACTGTACGTAACATTTCAGAATTTGTCCATAATATCTCTGAAATTGTAAATTTCTTAGTTTTACCGCAATTTTTTTCAAGAGTGTTACATTTATGAACTGCTTATAAGTTGTTAAATTGCTAAAAATGTATTAAAATTTAAAATAAAATTACTTTTTTTCACATTGTTTCAGAGAGAAGAATTCTTCATGAGAATAAACAAGAAATTAATGCATATTCGAAACATAAGATCATCATTTCTTTAATTTATTATATTTCATTAAAAAGCTTATTTCCAGAAGAAATTAAACGGAGAAAAAAGTGGGTTTGTGAATTTTTAAAATTTAATTATTTTTTATTTTGAAAACTGAATCAAAATAATTCGACATTCTTACCTAAAAATACTTCTGAAACTCCAAAGTAATTTAATCGTAAATTTCAAATTTCATTTGTTCTTCTAGGATTATAATTTTGTTTTTAATTTTAATCCCAGTCATTTCCTAACATAATAAAAGATGTTGCTTACTGCACAATTGGGAATACTAAATTATTAAATAAAATACAAATTTTATATCATTTTAAATTTAAAAAATAAAACTATTTAAAATATGCTATTTGAGCCCTCCAGTAAATTCTCCGATTTGAAAGCTTATCTGTTTTCTGTACATTCATCGATTTCTCTGCTCTTTATGATCAGCATATTTCCAGAAGAAAGTAACTTAATAGTGTTTGAATCAAACTATTAGTATAACATAGCGTATACATTAAAGTAACCTAACAAAAGCGTGTTTAAAAAAACATTTTTTATTTATTATTTTCATCTTACTAATTTTGATTTATAATTCATCGCTATAACTGTTATAGAATTTTCTAGTTATTTTTTTCTCTTAAATTTGCGACCAGTTGTTGCCACACATATATTATCAAAATTCTATTAAATTAAAACGTTATCAAATAAACTAGATATTGTTTAGAAATTAACTTAAAAAATAAACCAAAACTATATTAAAAATTCTAGTGTAAGGAATAAAAATAAATAATAATAATAAACGAAAAAGAAGAAACAAATTCAAATAAAAAAATTTTACGTAATAAGCAGCATTTATAAAATACGTAAGGGATTCGAAATTCAATTAGGAATAATCATCTTGCATTTATCATGTGTGCATGAATTCCATCCAACTGATACATGAATTGCTAATGAAAGAGTTTGATTAAAAACATAAAATATTGTCTGTAAAATTATTTAAATATTAATTTCAACTATTTATTTTTATTTATTTGTCATTGGCAACGCATGAAAATATTTTTCATGCTCGTTCAAAAATCGTTTGTCTTTATTCTTCTATTACAGCTGTGTCTTCTGCTATCTTTAGTTAACATTAAATTAATTTAGAATTTTAATTATAATTGATTCATTGTTTGCATAAAGTTATATAAATCGCTTAATTATGTACACAAATATTGGTAGCTTAAAAAAACTAATTAAAATTTGGAGCTGTTATCAAAGGCAAGTAATAAACTTAAATGTCTTCTCGTATTCTTTTCTTTATTGGAAGTTTTATTTGAAAGTAGTGAGATTTGGTGAGTATGTGAAGTTATTTCAAATATTTTTCTTAAGTTAATTCTCCTTTTACTTACATTAAATTTGTTTATAAATATAAAAGAAAAATCTATCTTTCAGAATATTATTTTTCATGAAGAGGGTGCTTATTTTATTTGAAAGCTTATAAATAAAAGATAAAATTATAAATAAAATAAAACGTTGAGCAAATCGAACTTCTATTTTCGAAATGTTTTAGCAATTGTTAATGATATAGTGTATCAAAATGCCATCTAAATTAATAACAGGGAAAAGAATAAGCTCTTTTAATATAATGCAATGATTAGCAATTAATGAATCGCCACAGATTTAAAAATAATATTATTAAAACTTTATAGCTATGAAAAATGCTATGTTTATATCAAAAATCTAAGCTATAAAATACAGTTTTTAGAATTACAGTCACAAATTCATTCAATAATGTGAAATAGTTTTATCAATAACTAGACGCTGATAGCAAACAGCTGGTTTGCCAGGGATATTGATTATTGATTTAATTTGAGTCGAATCACTTAGATATATCTTCATGTACATGTTAAGTTATCAGAAGTTAAAAGTCGTGTTATTTAATTGTCTTTGTTCCTTTCATTGTGTACAGGAATTTTTCTATTGAAATTGGTCTTATGACATCATGGTGCTGGTAAAAGCATAAATGTATGGTTCAACTGTCTTTTAACTTTTGCGATATCAAAATTTAACCTTTTTATTTATCCTAATAAATTACACAAATATTGAATGGATTTTTTTTTATTATTATTTAAGGAGATTTGAAACATAGAACTGCGTAAAAAAGTCGAATTCCAGTATTTTAAGATTGCATTACTTTGTATGCTAGAAAGTGAAATGGAAGATTAATTACAGTAGAATGTAAGATATTATTAATTGAAATGTTAAATGAAACGCTTTGCTATATTTGTCTCCAATTGTTTCATCACGGAAATTTACATCTTTTATTCTAGAAATTTCGAAGTACTTATTTATGATAGAAAAATAGCAATAATTTTCAAAGAAAATATTTTAACCACCGTCAGTGATCTCCCTGAAATTTCACTCCAGTTAAGAACTTAACACTCACCCCGCATAAAATAATGGGTAAGACCGTGAACATTTGGTCATCGGCGAACCATAGTATGAAATATAGAACCTCGGCATGAATCCAGCATTTTTACAGAATATAATTCGAATATGTAGTTTGGACATCTTTTTTCCAACCGATTAAAATCAAAATTTCACACGGAACTATAGATGTAATCCAAAAAATCAGATACTGAATTTCATTGATTTAAGTCATTACCTTTATAAGTAATTGCGTTTACATGCGTGCCGAAAGCACTGGCCAAGAGACAGTCAGCTCTTTGATAGATTTGATTCAAAATTTGATGATAATTTACATTTTAAGTACTACACGTGTGTTCCAAATGTTATCTATTTCTATCTTTACGTTTTGAAATTATTGAGTTCACTTGTACTTGAACAGTCAGCCAGACAGACTGTTCTTGAATGAATTTCATGCAAATTTTCCAAAACATCTACAAATTAGAAGATATATCAAATTTCATCCACCTAGCTCAAAACGTTTCTGAATTACCGTGTTCACAGACAGACAAACAGAAATGCCAAAAGTGTATTTTTCGAACTCGAATAATTCTGAAATGTAGAGATTTGCCAAAATCTCAAATTCGAATTCGTCACCGTCCTTTTAATTTTTTCCCTTAGGTTCGATACTAACCTAAGTTTTGCTTTTGTTCGTCTCCAATACCCTCATTAAATCAATTTTTAACAACTCTTCCTAACGTTTATCAATTAATTTATCATTTTTTAGAAAATCTTTTAGTATTTCTTTTTTAATTTTTCTATTTAATTTTTTTTTATTTTCATTTTAGACATTTTACAATTAATTAATTTTTGCTTTCCACATTGCACATGTTTATCTGCATTCCACGTAATTTCACTCATCTCAAGTCAAAACTTTTCCACGAATGCAGCTGAAGGCCCCGGCCGGTAGCCAATGAATTGCAATAAACCTCTGTAACATTGTTTCGAATTTTTGACGAATGCAGCAGTTTCCTTATATTTCATATATAAGAAACTAAAAATGACAAAGATTAAAACATCAGATTCAAGCTTCTTTTTTTTTTTTTGGTATATTAGAGTTTATCGCGTCTTTCGCTTATCCTTTATAATGCTTAAAATTTATATCCATTGAACTGTTTTCGTTATATTATCGTGTTCCGAAATCATAAAAAAATATATCAGTTTATCAATATGTGTTATTTACATTCTACAAGATAATGTAAAACAATGGAACTGATTATAATTCATAGTGCTTTTTAGCATATAAAGATAGAATGAAAAAGTTTGAACACTATTTAAAAGGAAATTTTGTTTGTGTACATAATTTTTGACTACTGAGACAACAGCGGAAGCCTATTTTAAATATATGTAGCATTATGTATTAGCTCTATGTGTTATCTTCAGTTCATTCATTGTTAGTGCAGGCAAGGGTGTTTAGACAGAATCTATAACTTTTCCTAATAAAATAAAAATAATAGAAGAAATTTCAGAAAATTTAAGTAATTACATGCAAAGTATGTATTTGGATATCAAAAGCAGCGAACATGCTTCACAATTTCTGGTGTAAAATAAGCTAGTGCATGGATGTCACCCATGAAACCAAAGGAAGTCAAAGGGGATGATTATCACCAAATTTAATGATCCCATCTGTAATGTGTTCAAATGAATTCTTTCTGTCGTTGTTTGCAAAGAAGTTATTGTCATTTGTAATGGGCGCTGTTGTTTTAATTTACTTTGTATTGGGCACCGCTTCTCAGGAGCTTGTGGAAATTCTAAAAACAGCAAATGCAAGATTCACCGTGAAATTTAAATTTAAATCGGCATGAAGCTTATGATATGTGTCAAGTAAACATAAAACTATTTCATTGCATATTTATCATAGTTTTTCTTATATATATATGAAAATCGATTTTTTAATATTCAAGCATTTATATTCGAAATTTTCATAAAATAGAATTCCTATGATCTTCTAGATATCACTTATTTCCTGTAACAAGATTTTCAAAATATATCTGTTCCTGTAAAATAGAAAAATGTTTAAGGGTTTTTTTTTTTTTTTTTCCATTTTGAGTCTTTTAAATAATAATAATGTTAATAAATCCTAATTTGTGACAACTGAACTATATGAAAATCAGATATCTTTCTTAATAAAATTTTAGCGTAAATATTTTTTGCAGAATAAGGAACGAAATGCTAAATTTACCTTAACTTAAGCTCTTAAAATTAAAAGAAAGTAATTAAATTTTAATTTTCTAAAACATTAATTAAAAGTGTATCCAAGAACAAAATGTTGGCATTAGGCTGAGAAACGTTAAGATTTGTAAGAGTAAAATAAAAAGGGGGGGGGGCATATTATTTACTGTTAAGAATATTCTTCATAACTCGTAAAATCTCATTTAAAAAGACTCAAATTTCTTAAAAAATAAGTTATAAAAAAGTGACAAAGCATGCTCTAATAATGTTCTGCTAAGATCTAATAAAGCATCATTAAAACTGCTTTCTAATAAAGTATTGTTTGCAAAAATAATTCACTGATTGTTTCAAATTTACTTTCTTTTTTGCAATGGACATCTCCCATTTATATTTTTCTCAATAATAAAAAATATTGCATGAAAGCGTCTTTATTCTCTCAAAAGTTTGCCATCAAATCAAGTAACACCTAACTGAGTCTGTTAAAGAATATTATCCGAAGTTCAAACGCTCTTATAGGGGGGAGGGAAGGGGGAAGTTAAGCTCCAACATTTTTTTCTGTGATCCTTGAGAATCCTTTGCAAAATAACTCCCTTCTCCCCGCATTTCTTCGTTGACTTTTTCAGCTTCCCTTTCTTTCTTTAACCTCTTTTTTGTTGTCAAAAGAGGCCGTTGACACGCTAACCTTCAAATGTTTCCTTTCAATGTTAGGTGAAAATCGTTTGGTGGATTTTAAGAAATTCAAATATTTTTCGTACTTTGAGAGAGAAAAGTTTACTTTTTTTTCATTTGTTTTAAATGAACTATTTTTTTAAATTCTTTAATGACGTTGTCTTTCAGCTTTAATTGTCTATAAGAATTCAACAATTGAGTAATTGTGTTAAATTATAAGATTTATTCTTAAACAGTCCCGTCGATCTAAGCCCGCTATCTGTAATTCAGAAAACGAAGAATTGAGAATTATGTTTGAAAAACTTCATTTATTGTTAATAGTTCTAATGTATTTTTATTGGAAATTTATGTAATATAGCATATTTATTTAAAATTAACCGAGTACATATTTCAAGGAAGATTTCTTTTACATTAATTACGAAACCACGTAAAGATTATGGCAGGAAAAAAAAGGAAAGAAAAAAAAAGGGGGGGGGGGATATCTCTAATACTTCGATTTAGTCAAGAATTTTGTAGCTTTATATAAAGTTATAAAGTCCGAATTTATTTCCAAAATGTTTCAGAAATAAATGGTAAAAAGCTATTTAAAGATTGCATTAAGTAATTAATTAGCATTAAATATTTATCAAAAATAGTAAATAATTTGATTTTTAATAATACGTTACATGGTGTTTAAAAAATTACATTCCAGTGTTATTATATATATACATATATATTGGAAGGCAAATAACTTGATTTACCTTATATTTTTTTTTCTGTTATTACATAAAAAAGTTTTTCGCATTTTATTCTAAACGGGTTTTAGTTGTTTTTTTCTTTTTAAAAATTCATTTTGCATTGTTTGAAAAGAAATGTTTACTTTTCTTACATTTTATTCGTTATTTATTTCTCATAAAATCTCATAAATTTTGTATTGCTATTTTTTTAAAAATTTACTATTTCCTAGGTATCAACATATTTAGTAAAACAAAAGGACATTTTAGATTTTGTGTCATCTTTAAACTTTTTTTTATACTGTCATTTACCTTTAAAATTCTTTTCATTAATAATGCTATCGTGCAAGATATTAACAATTCAATAAAAAAAGAACAATTAAAATAGAGATATCTATATTAAAAATATTTGAAGATTAGTATTGACAAAAACAGAGCTTTCACAGTGCTCTTCTTTCATTAGTTTTTCAACAACAACAACAACAACAACAAATCTATTATCTTTTTTTTTCCCCACTTTTAATTCCTAGAAAATCTGTACCTAAATAGTTGCTTATTTATTTTCGTAAACATAACGAATTCGTCAAAGAATGACAAAAGAAGAAGGGGGGAGAGGGAATTCAAGAAAGAAAACTAAAAAAAGAAACAAAAAAATGAAGAATTCTAGAAGCCTCTCCATTGTGAAAAGCTCAAAAAAAAGAATGCTTCCATCCAACGATACTTGTTTGGTTGCCTTCCATATTTGATACAATGTGGCGTGCAGTTTACATGCTCTTCCGAACAAAGGCACGAAATACTCGTAAACTCTCCTGGAGGAAAGCGTAGAGATCAGCATCTCTTCCAACGAGATCCATTCATTCACTCGCAGAGAAAAGCGTGTCGTCACTTCCGGTCTGACCTTTCCACGGCCTCTCTGCAGTCGCACAACAGCTGGCGCAGATCGTTACGTCACGAAGAGCATTATAGTCTGAGAAAAGAAAATCGCAAAACGCTCTACATACGCGTAAGCACATCTGTGGAGTAAAAACTGTATCAAAGCGACTGCGCTCTTCGTACTTAAAATTCTTGGTATTTGTTTAGATATTCGCTACATTTTAATTTCATAGAATATCTTGCTTAAACTATATAAGATATAGAGCATTTACAATAAAAAAAAAGGAGGGGAAAAAAAAGAAAAACAATTTTTTAATTTAAATTTTAGAAAACATTAAATTTTAATACTGTAAACTGTAATAGAAAAAGTCATGTGTATGGAAACTATGCAATTCGAATCCACATTCAAGTTTGAAAATAAATGCATAATAAATTTAAGAAGCTTAATGGCAGGTTAGATTTATAACTATCGTGGCTTAATGATGTAATACGCCATTATTTTCCATTAACTTTACTGCTCGTTGAAATGCGATTTTTTTTTCTTGGAATTGTTTATATTCTGCAAACGATGCTCATAAATTCATATAAAACAATACTAAAATCATTTTTAGAAAAAAAATTGGAAAAAAGGTTTCATTTAAATATTTATTAATTCAAACAAAGGTGTACGTTTAGAATGCAGTTATATGATCGTATTAAAATAAAGTATACATATTTATTATATAAAAAGTATTCTTCAATACTTATTCAAGTATGTGATAAAAAAAATCCAGCAATCCGAAAATGAGAAAGCAGATTTCTTTCCAGACTCTGCAAGTTTAGGGCATGCGTATTAGCCCAGCTTTTACTCCGCTGACCTACTCACCTCAGACTATATGGATATTTTTTCTTCTTTTTTTTAAAATGAGATTTTCAATTAGTTTGTGCCTTGTTTTTCTTTTCTTCCTTCTTTTTCTTTCTTCAGGAACGTCGACAGTTGGCAGTTGTTAAAGGTGAGAGGATCTTTTAGGATGACGCACACATCTGGCGCTGATTAAAGTGTTTAGCGATCGAGGGATTTGGTCGGCAGGGGGAGGGGGGGGGTAGAATTTGCTGCAAATCGACGAAGGCTGTTTTCCATGGAATGGCTCGCGTTTAATAGGAGCGTTTGCGTTTAGTCTGTCTGGGTGACTCAGGGTGGGAGAAGGAAGGGGGCGGAGCAGCTATCGAGATTTTTATAAAATTTCCCAAATAACAGAATGGAATAACACAAAAATACTATTTAAATTTATAGAAAAATTTCTTTAATTTAATGCTGCCAATATATAAATCCCAGGTATTTTAGAGAATGCCCAGACCAAGTATTAAAAAATGTGCTTCAATTTAATAATTAATTAATTTTTTTAAAGGCATTGCGCAGTATATCTTGTTTTGACAGGATATGACAAATACTTTTTAGCATGAAAATTGCTTTTATCGATTATATTTTTAATTTTGTTTTTTGAAAGAAGAAGTCCTGACGTAAGATTCAAATGTGGCGATGTTGCACAAATATATGGTACTGCTTTTTAGAGGAAAAGAGCAGAAAGTAAGAGAAATAAAAGGAATGTTAAAAGTTTTTGTTCCCTATAGAATTAATTATATTGTTCCCTTACCTTAAAATTCTTCGCCAGTGTAAATACTTGGTCTTACTACTACATCCATGAGTCTTTCTAATGACAAATGTGAAGCACAAGTAAAATATTAGAATAAAAAAATTAACTATCTCGCAAGCACCTGACTTATGATTCGAAAAATTGTAGTATGTAATAAATTGTAGTAAAAAAAGAATTAAAAAAAAACATTTCATTCATAGCTAGCTCCAATCAGATACTATAAAGATTTTGTAAACAAAAATGTCTAACAACCTAACATTGGAATTCAGTTTTTAACTTTTGTCAAAGGCTTGTATACTTAGAGTTGTGTAAACAAGCTAACTATTGATAAGAACAAAATTTTAGAATTTTGTATGATTTAATAATATTAACTATTGTTATGAATTAAAATTTTAATACTCTACTCTGTCTAAAAAAAAGTTCCCATACATAAGACGATTTAGCTATTCTTAGGTATGAAGGAATGATCACATAATTGAGTATTGAAGAATTGATGCACTTTTAATAAATGAAATGCTGTCAAAACTAAATGTTCGCGATGTTAAAGCTGAAACTCCATCTGAAATTCAATTTTAAATATCTGTTCTTTTCGAATATTTTCCCCTCTCTTTCATAATATTAAATATTCAAGTTCATAATAAAAATATTAATTCTTAGCAATTAATTGATGTAATTACATAATTTGGAACCAACTACCATTTTAAGAATTTCAAACTCACTGCATTAGAATGTGTAATCTGAGGTTTAAAATTGAACTCATTCCGATCCATTGCACAATTTAGCAACTAATTACGAAATAATGCAAGAATTCAATTTATCTACGATGTTTAGTAAAAATGACTTATCTCAAAATATGCATATTGTAATTGGCATCCGATTGCACAACTGCATTCACAATTACGGTTTATTCTTACATTGATAAATTGTTGCTGATTCATTAAATCAAGATAACTGAATGTACACTGATAATTTAAAAATTTATAATTTATTTCAGTATAAAACATTATTTTAGAAACACAGATAAAAATAAAATACATTTTTTTCTTATCTTCTTTTCTAAATACTCCATCCCCTCCCCATTCCATCCCTTGTCCTATTTTGAATTAAAAAGACTAAAGTAAACTATGGTCTTCAAATCTTATCTTGAATTTTTGAGAAAGAATAGAAAAATAATTTTAGGATGTTTAGAATTTAGATATTTATTTTCTAGTAATTCATGTAATCCAAATCCTTTAATTTCCTATTAAAATAAATCAGGAAAGAAAGCTGCGCCCCATTCATAACTAATATTGAATTTGTTGTTTATATTTTATGATAATCTTTGCTATTACGATAAAAAAAATGCTAACCAAGAATATCAAATAAATAACATTAGCATAAGAACAACTAGATGAAGAAAATGCCCGATAAAAACAATGTAAAAAGGATTAAACTTCCTTTATTTATTTTTTAATTACATTTTATTATTCCTTTATTTATTTTTATGGGCATTAATATCCTAATATAAAGGAACTAACTATGACTCTATAAAAAAAAAGAAAAAAAGAAAAGGATTTTTGACCAAATAAATATTGCACGGAATTAAGAAAACTGAAAAAGCAGTCAATTAAACACAATATGTAAAAGCATTGTACAGACAGAAAAACGAGAAGTATTTACAATTTGAAAGTGGCTTCATGTAAGATGGGAAAAAATATTTCAAGTTAATATTCATAATTTGCTACAGTAAAATTTGTAATTTTTACTATGTTAATTTTTAAAAACATAGTTAAGAGTTATTACTACGTTAACTTTTAAAAACATAGCTAAGAGTTATTACTATGTTAACTTTTAAAATCATAGCTAAGAGTTATATTCTCATCTCTATGTTAATCGAATGCTTACCTTTTTAATTATTTTGATCATTATCATTTATTATTTAATTATTATTATTATCATTGATTATTGACCATTATTATTTAATTATTATTATTATCATTGATTATTGACCATTATTATTTAATTATTATTATTATCATTGATTATTGACCATTATTATTTAATTATTTTGATCATTTAACATATTGATCGCAATAGAATTTCATAGAAATTGGTTGAAAGTAATTATTGGGTTTTGGGCTTATTCTGTAAGAATATTTAAATGTAAATATTGTTTTATTATTTTTTATAAAGTATTTTTAATAAAGTTTGGCGAATTTTTTTAATGCCTGGTCCTCAGTGCTCATCAAAGCACTAATGGAATAATTTTGATATTAATGATCGTATGTCGTATTTCTTTCAAATAATATTCTTATGTCAAATAGCAGCATTTTACAGATTTTATTCAGAAATTTGACAAACAAACTTGACTTTAGCTCAGATTTCATTCTACTTTGCTGGTCACGTATGACTATGACATAACTGAAATTATTAAATGTTACGTTTCTATTTTAAAAGTTTTGTATTTAGATTATTCAAACATTTTGCAATCAATATGCTCAAAAGGAAGTAGAGACATAGAAAAACGAATTTAAAAGGGATTAGAACATGTATTTTGTATATTAATTGTATTTCTCTCTCTTTCTCTTCTGACCCAACTAGGGATTGCAATACCGGGATACCGAATGCCGGTATTTTGAGCCATTTGTACAATTTTGTAATACCGGTATTCACAAGTTTAAATACCGGTTTTTCGGTATTTACTAGAAATTTTTAAAATGGTCTCCACTATATGTTCAGGTATCACAAACATAGCAATATAGTATACGTTTTTGTTTTTATGTCTCCCGAACGGGCGAAATTAATTAACTAATGAATGGCTTAATTAACTGCTTAAATCTAAAGTAGAGAAACATGGATTATCCTTAAAAGAAAATATTGTATCCATAACGGCTGATGGAGCAACAGTTATGAAAAAAGTTGGAAAGTTGATTCGTTGAATTGTGCTATGCTCATGGAATTCAATTAGGAGTAATAGCTATATTATACCAAAAATATAAAGAACAGAAGAATCCAAATACTGTGGATATAGAAAATTCGGATTCCGACTTTGAAGAGAGTAAGAGTGAGAGTGATATTGACAATGAAGATAATGACAATGTAATTGTTGAAGAAGATATTGCTAATGAGGATGAAATATTAACCTATCAAGAATTGCTTCCTATAATTTATAAAGTTCGAAAAATTGTTAAGATATTTAAACGTTCCCCTATAAAAAAGGATATATTACTAAAATATATACTAACTGAAAATAAAACAGAATATATGTTAATATTAGATTCTAAAACACGTTGGAACAGTTTACTCCTAAAGATGGAACGATTTTTGAAACTGAGAAATCCAATCCAAAAAGCAATAATCGACTTAAACTTGTAAACTATTTTTTCAGATAGTGAATTCGACTTAATATCCAGAACTATATCAACTCTACTTCCAATAAAACTGACTATTGAGGCATTATGTCTGAGAGATTCTAATTTATTAACAGTTAATGCAACAATAAATTTCATGTTGCAGTCACTGAAAGAACAGCACACATCACTATCTGAATAATTATATATTACATTGAAAAATAGCACAGAAGAAAGGCATACCGAAATAGAAAATGTCTTATGGTATTTACATAATTATAATGATTTTAAAAATGAAAATGAAAAAGAAGAAAATAAAATAACCAATTCAAATTTGATTAAGTTTAGAGTAAATTTTCTTAAAATTTTTTACCCACAAACCTATCCACATTCAGAAGAATTCGGTTCAATTATCGAAGATTATGATGTCACTACTATCGATAGTGAAAAGGAATTGTCTCTTGAACAAAAATTAGAATTAGCGATAAATAAAAAAAAATTCAACGAACCAAAATACAATACAGAAATCAGCTATATCCAAAACCATCCAACGATGAATCGATTTATTTGAAGATGAGGGATTTAGAGGTAAATACTTGAAAAAAATATTTCGCCCATTGCTAACAGTACCACCAGCTAGCGTAGATGCCGAAAGAGCGTTTTCGACAGCTGGTAATTTTTACACAAAATTACTTTTCAGGCTTAATGACAGTACAATTGATCATTATGTTTTTTTAAGATCACATTTCAAAAATTTGTAATAGTACCACAGACTGAATAGTGATATTTACATTTTTGTGATTTAAATAAATAAGATGTTCCTTTACTTTTTTGTGATTATATACTGTTATAATTTATAAGTTACAAATTATTTTTTGTGATATTTACACTCTCTGGCAAATAAAACAAACAACTGGCAAATAAAACAAAGAAACAGCTGTGTTTTCTTTCTTTTTCTAAAATTTCTAATACCGGTATTAAAACCGGTATCCCGGTATTAAGATTTAAAAAATACCGAATATCGGTATTGAAATTTTGGTCCGGTATTGCAATCCCTAGACCCAACCGTTTATAATCGTTCCTTTTCTCTGTTAAATACAGGTTCCCGCAAATTAACGAATCTGCAAAAGATTTTCCGAAGCAGAATATGCTAGCTGTTTACAAGAAAACCTTTATCGAATAGACAATTATAGGTTCAGTTCAGTGGCATAATTATAGGGTGGTAGAATTGGCAAAATGCCAGAGGGGCCTCTTCTTTAATGGGTCCGACATGAGGTGTTACAATCAAATAAGCCGAACATTTTCATACATTAAAATACTTGAAAAATAAACGAATCTCTGTTTTTAAAAAAGAGAGTTAGTATATATGTGTGTTGCGGCTTTACAGATCAGACCATTTGACCAAGAGCTATGCTATAAAATTTTGTATATATATATATTTACACGCGAGATAGAAATGCGCACACTGACCCAGTTTTTTTTTTTTTTTTTTCCTTGAAAATTTTAACTAATTAAACAGCGAAATTCTGGCGTGTAGGAAAATAGTATTGCTCAAAAAAAGTTTTTAGATTTTTTTTTAAAATCTTTTTAATGATATAAATTACATTAATTTTTTTCCTGAATTTTGACAACTTTTTAAAGATTTTTCTTCTGCATAATTTCAAACAGTAAATTTATTGCTGAATTGATATGCAAACTGTTTCCATTGTTTCCTCACTTATGCAATTGTATAATATTCTCTATCGTCAGTGATTAAAGAATCAAATCTACACACTTTATTATTTACAAAGTTTACATCAGAAATAAGAAAGAGAAAGTACAGTAAAGCGAAGAACAGTGTGTAAATATTAGGGCAATTATATTTTCACTGACATTATGATGTCTTAGGACTGATATATATTAGGAAAATTTGTATGGGTGATAAAGAGAATAATTGTAAGGATATGAAAATAATTAGACTTTATATCTATCACAATTAGATGAGCAAAAATATAACTATGAACAAGTCATACATCAGATATTTTACTGAAATTCAAACTAATCACTATTTTCGGCAAAACTGCTGGTCGTAACAGGTGTCTACCATATTAATAAAATCCATGCCAGACCAAAAAGCACAAAATTAAATTAGTATTCGTAGCATTATTTAATGTTCCTTTTTTTAAAAAAAATTGAAAATTAATGAAATCCTATTTAAGGAATTTCATCCAACTAGAGAAATTTCGTAGTCCTGGAAAGTTGTAATAAAATCATACTTTAACCTGTATGTTAAATTTCAAAAAAATATCAAGAATTTCTGCTGAAATGAAGATTTGAGATTAATCTTGTTAAAGTAATTATAAAATACTGCCGATTTACAAAAACATTAAAAAAAACTTTGTATTCAAATAATGATAAATAAAAAAAAAATTCTAAATAATTTCTTACTCCTTTAAATGAAAAGAACTTTTAAAATCAAATAACAGTATAAGAGAACGCCAGGCAAGTTGTAGCATGCATTTTATTCAGAGGTTTTTAAAAATTTAAATACAAATTTTCTCTAAATGTGAATTTTGTGACGAACCCTATTGCATCACTATAGTTGATGCCCAACTGAAACGGGTAGTTAGAGACTGTGAACCTGTGCTCCGTTTCAGTTAGTTAATGGGGGGGGGATATTTTGTAGAATTTAAGATAAAATAGTTGCTTTTTTTTGTTTGTTTAGTTTTTTCAAAAATATTTTTATTTATTTATTTTATTATATTAAGCTTAAAAAAGAAAAATGCTTTATTTCTAATAGTTGTATTTTTTTACTAATGAATAAAAATTCGAAAATATCGGGAAGGGCAAGTTGTAACAAAATCTCGGTGCGAGTTGTATCATGTTACAACTTACGAAATTTATCGATTTGATTTGATTCATGTAATTCGATATTTTGTTTTAAATATTAGTATGTACACTCGACGATCAAATCCTCCTTAAGGAAGGAATTTATCTTGGAAGGAATATCTTATCTCCTTATTTATCTTGCAAGGAATTTAATCTTAAAATTCTCACAACAATTGAAAAATTATACTTTCCAAACTGACCCACTTAAAAAAGAAGCTTTGAGAAAGAATATAGTGGCATCATTAATAAGAAAGAGTAAAAAAAAAGTTTAAGGAAAAAAGTCGAATGAGAAATAAAAGGGAAAGGATGAAGAGGATTTTGAAGTAACATACAGATTTTGAAAAGGTGCAATGGTTTTGTCCTAGCTTACGTAGATGCACATAGCAAGTCTGACGATATACTATAATGCAATATATTACTCTAATATATAGTTTTGAAACTATTTAATGGTTAATTTGGGACAACTAACATAACAACGTTCAGACGACGAGGATAGAATCTGAGCTAACACCCCATTTTTAAGCTTCCGCTTCACACTGGTAGGTAAGCTTGGCCCAGATAGATTTGCCGTATATTAAACTTACGCAGGGGGTTTTGAGTGAAATTATTTCTCGAACAGAGGCCCTTCCAGCTGCAAAGCCAAGACATTAAAAACAGACTGTTGCAGCCCATGTCCCTCATGAAGGAAAACGGATTCATTGTTTAATTTTGAAATTTTGGATATGTGATAAAGGATCCAGTCTATCATTTTCTTGCGTTAATTGCAATTCTGATGATGAGTGACTGCTATGTTGATTGAATAAATAATTTTTTCTGCATTTTTCTATAAATCACTTGATAACAATTATTATCATTATGCTAAAAGATAATAATTACAAATTCCTTGTGCGTTTTAAGGAATAAAATAACAGGAAAAAGAAAAATTATTTAAAATATTGTTGCATTTATTGTTACAACTTGCCCCATATCCAGAAAAATTATAGTAGCCGACAAATTTTGAAAAAAATTTCTGGTGCTAAAATCAACAAAATTATTGAATTTTTTTAGACATATAATGAATGAATAATTAAACTATTCAAAAAAAAAGTTGTTATGATCAAGGAAACGCTAATACATTAAAATATATAAGCATTTTTTTAAAATAAAAACTGTTACAACTAACCTCTGTAGCTCCGAATAAAGAGCGATTTTGCACCTTAAAAAATGAAATATAGAAAACGGTCTATTGTCCGGCCGTTTGCCAATTTAGTCCATCCAGTAGAACTGTTTTCTCAGAAAAACAAACGAGAAGCATGAAACAGAACTTATGTCACAGCTGATCGATTTCATTGACCTAAATGCATCGTAAAAAATAGGATGCTAGTAAGATTTTGAATTACATTTTAAAACATTTATTACATATAATACAATTTTCTATGTAGTTTTCATATTTTATAAAATAAACATTTTTTTCTATCAAAATGCTTCTCCAGTAATTTGGCAGCCTCCTGATTTGACTATAGGATCAAAGGTAAATTTTATAATTAGTTATAATCATTGGTCAGCTTTTTTTAAAGATCCACACTAAATATTTGTCCTGCGCTTCAAATTGTCTAGTTATACCACTGCTTCAAGGTACGATTTGGGAAGGCTTCAGAGAATATAAATATTATTGTAGGTAAATTTAATAAACCAATGAAGAATTTTAGTGCGAAAGGTTAAGTAAAATTGAAAGTTTTGTCTGTTTAAATCACTCGTCATGTTTTAACATTCAGAAATAAATAAATAAATGTGATAATTTATACGAAATTGGTCAAATATTCTTGTAATAGAACACAGTTCATAAAATTTGAATTGTGTTGAGCGACTTTTTGCATTTCATTGAATTCCATACTAATTTATTTCAAATATGCCACTATTGTCTAAATTGATATTGATTCTATTTCTTTCGAAAATTAAAATTTCTTCTGAAATCATGATTACGAACAAAATATAATAACGAACAGTGATTATAAAAGTAAAGCAACTATATTAATAATACAGGCCACAAAATTTTTACTTTTGTTAGAAGCTCAAATAATTTTTTTGTAAATTGTATGATATTCTTACACCTACTTCAAAATCGGCATCCATTTATTTTTTTGTATCACAATAAGCTTCATTAAAGAATTTTATACAATGGTGAAACCAAAACATTTTTTGACATTTTTAAAAATACCATTATATAAAATTATTTAACTTCCGACAGTAATCTACCATAAAATCACCCCCCTTGATATCGTTTTTCTATGTATTTTGTATCCATTTTTGTGTTTCCATGCACTTATATTTAACGAAATCTCATAATAATCGTCACTCAACGAACGCAGTAAGATTTTCAAAAAAATATTCAGAACAGGAGTATGAAAAGTGTATTTTTAAGCTTATGTTATAGTCTAGTTCATTAAAGTCCCTAGAATCGCTTCCCCCCCCCCCCTCTGTTATTGTGCTGTTGCGGTCTTGCAATTCCTAAAAGATTTCTGAATGTCGTCTTTAAAATACTTTTTCATCGATCGATTTTATTTTTTCTCAAATTTTTCTATCTTTCACAAATATATTTATATCTTGATTGACGAGCACATTTTCTTTTCCTGTGAATCCATAAGTCATAAATTGAATATGGCAAGTAATCCAAAACTTTATCGACTTTTATCCAAAACCTTATCAAATTATTCACCAATCCTAATTTTACGTATGAGTGGTAGAGTAATTTGAATCCATTGAGTTCTTTTAAATCACATTCTTTGATCTGAATTCAAGCTTTTCCATGTAGGTCAATCTTTCCTCATCCATTGTTGATTTTTAAAATTATTATTTCGAGCAGTATGATAGATATTTTTGTAGTCACCCTAATGGCCTAAAAACATAATCAAAATTTTGAAATCTACTCAAACGCTCCTTTTAAAATTCTTGATATTTTATTTTAATTTATAAAAATTGATTTAAAAAATTAATTATTAATTCTAAAAAGTTTTTATTTAACGTTTAATTTTTTTATTGTCCGTTTAAAGTTCCTGGATTAAAAACCTGACACTTTAAATAATTAAGATCTTTTATATTTGACTTTGAATCTTTCTAGTTCCTATTTTTCATAATATTGAACCTAAAAAAACTACTCATTAACTAACATCATTAATACTCAGTATTATTCTTCAATTCCTTCTAAGAAATATTTTATTTATTGGGGATAACAGAATATCTTAAGCAGTTCTTGAATAGTTACTTATCTGGCTTCAGAGGAAGCATATCTTATCTTGAACTTGTTTCAAATCTAAATCAGATATGTTTTACGCGCGAGAACAGAGATAAGGATAACAAAAGTCGCAAGCGCACGACGTAAGCAGATAAATAAAGCAGCAAAGCTTCCGCCGATATGAGAATAGCCTACACTGATAACAACTAATAACTACCGCAGATTCAGAGTTCATTAGCTTAACGTGTTTGTGGACATGACTTTTATAGCCTTCATTTACATTTTGTGGACACAGTGACATGAAAGCTATAATATTTAAATTTATGATCTAGATCATCATGAATTTAATTCTATTTAGCTTTAGTTTTTTTAATTTATTACGTACTTTAAAATAATGTATAAATGTTTCTTTGAATATTTATATAATAATGCTTATAGACATTCATACTGTCTGTAAATTGCTAAATATATAATAAATATGCATGATAAATTAATGCAAAACACTCGACAGGATAGATCAGGAGGCATAAAATTCCTAAAATCCGCAAATAGTTCTCTATAAAAAAAGTGCTTAAAAATGTTTTGAACTATTAAAATTTAAACTGGAACAGTATTAAACTGCTTGCTTATTAAGTTAAACATTTTAACTGAAAATAATCGAAATTTTAAGACGTTTATGTTTAAGAATAATTTCGATGCGTATTAAAGTACAAAATATTTTTATACCAATTGAAAATAAAATAAAAAATATCTTAATTAATAAGCTTTTTAATGATGTCGATTTTATCTCTGTACAATTTTTTTTCTCTAGGTTTAACAATTTAAAAAAAAAAATGTTTTTTTAGGTATTAGTTACAAAAATTCTTTTCAAAATTCTTAAATCTGATATGCTTTATATATACATAAACAATTTAATCCTAAAAATTATTATGGTACAATGTTTCTTTTTAATATTGCCTTATATTTTTCTCCGTGGACATTTTAAAAGTGCTGAGGCCCAATTCGAAGTCAAAAGACATTGGTAAAGAGAAATATTTTATTCTTCCAAAATGCAAAAAGTTCAGTTCAACCTTGCTTAGTTTCTTTAACGTCTGTCTTTTCTAGAATTTAATATAAAATTTTACTTTTTAAAATAGAAGAAAAAAACTTAATAATATTCTTTGTGGTTAAAAAATATTTGATCAGTTTTTGTTCAACTATATGTTAGTTACTTTTATTTGCGAATTGTTAGAAAAATCTCTTAAAAAACAACTATGTTTTTTTTTTCACTTGAAATACAAGGAAATATTGCATAGTTGATTTACTTTTCATTTGAATCAATCATAGATTTTGAAGCTATATGAGCACAATCAGGGGTTGCCTTAAAATACTAAATCTGTGACTGCACGAGATGCATTGAGATGATGTGAACTTATTGAATTACATATTAAGTACATTATTAAATTGATAATGTGCATTATAATTCCATTAATGAATTAATGCAACCAACATGATTCACGCTAAATTTACATAATTACACTCATGTCCATAAATTAAGGATAATTCAGAGTCACGCGGAAATCGAACTCTAAAACACATATATCACCCGTAAAATGACTACACACATCTTTAAATATCATATGCAAATTGCAGAAAGCCACCAGATAACACCGATAGTACGTCACAATGACGAGAGTGTATAAGGAATATAGGCAAAGAAGAAAAATTGTTCGCAAGCACTTTATAAGCCTTTCAGTGCAATAACTGCATAGTTATGACACAAAGGACGCATTTGGATGATTTTTTAAGTGGTAGAATTATCGGCCGTCTGGAATATAGGCTGGAAGTACTCGAGAAACTTGGAATCGCCCAGAGTGTCATCTCCAGGCTTTGGCAACGATTCCAAGATGATGGTAATGTGAGTAGACGTTACAGCACAGGTCACCCCCGAGTTACAACGCCGAATGAGGACCGGTATTTGGCAGTTACTGTCAAAAGAAACAGATGGAGCACAGCATCAGACCTGTCTCATCAGCTCTCTTCAGCCACTGATATGACAGTTTCAAGGCAGACCATGTACAGACGCTTAGGGCAGATTGGTCTATATGCTAGTAGGCCTGTCAGATGTGTTCCACTTACTGCAATTCACTGTCGCCTGCGGTTAACCTGGAGTAGAGAACATGCATTGTGAACACCGCAACAGTAGGCTTGTGTAATGTTTTCCGAGTCCAGGTTTAGCTTGCAGTCTGATTCTCGTCGGACTTTCATATGGAGAGCGCCAGGTACCCGTTACCACCAAGAGAACATCACTGAGCGTCACCGGTACGGTAGTGCAGGATTACTCGTTTGGGATGGAATTATTCTGAGTTACATAACTGACCTGCATGTTCAAATTGGAACCATGATAGGCCAAATCTATCGGGAAGTTATTCTGGAACAACATGTACATTTGTTTCAGGGTGCTATGGGCGCAGAATTCGTGTTTATGGATGACAACGCCCGTCCTTACCGTACAAACATCCTAAACGAATGCCCTTGATTGGAGATCACTCGTATGGACTGGCCAGCATTCTCAACGGATTTGAATCCAGTAGAGCATGTGTGGGACATGCTTGGCCAACGAGTTGCAACCCGTCAACCACTTCCTACATGTCTACCGGAACTTCGGAGAGCATTGTTTGATGAGTGGTGTAATAGTCCCCAAAATCAGATCGATAATTGATACTCAGCATGCCTAGGCATTGTACGGACTGTATTGCATTGTCTGGGAGACATACTATGTATTAACCATCATATCAACCATGTAATATTAATTTTTGTAAATAGTCTGTTTTTTTTTTTTTTTCGTAATTTGCTCCAGGGAGCAAAAAATTCCAATTTTTATTAATGGTATCAAACATATAGCATCTTTTTTGCTCTTTACCTTTTGTTTAATAAGCAGGCTTTACAAATAAATCACATTTGTTTTGATTCTTACTCTTTCTTTTCCTGAACTTGTATTATCCTTAATTTATGGCCATGAATGTAAAATTAGTCGCCTTTAGCTAATATTTGATTTGTTGACCTATTGATGAATATTTCATAAAAATTCTAGCATTTCAATGTTTTGTGTAAATTGATTTTAGTGGCTACTTTAGCAAGATATTTTTAACCTCTAGTTTTATGGATATTTAATTTAGAATTAATACTATTATTAATATTTAGAATTAAAACTATTATTAATATTTAGAATTAAAACTATTATTAATATTTAGAATTAAAACTATTATTAATATTTAGAATTAATACTATTATTACATACTATTTTAGAAGCCTTACACCGTTCTGTAATTTACATTTTCCTAATTTTCTATCTATATCTTTTTACATCCAATTACAAAAAACGATGGCATTTACATTAAAAAGATATTTTCCATCTTTTGACTTTAAAATTGATCTTTAATTGTAACTACAAAAAAGTTCAATTATACTAATAATTTTGTACTCAATAACAAGAAAAAAGCCAGCATGAAAGATTAGCAGCGTTATTAAAAACTATTTGAATTTTATTTCAATAAAGAAATATATTGTTGTGAAATTTTCTTAAAATATTTTTAAACAATTAAAAAATAATAGAATAAAAAAATATTATTATTGAAAGAATATATTTATTTATTTATTTTGATTTTAAGACGATACAAAAAATCATTCTTGTGCTATAATGTTTTCGGATGTTATCGCAAAAAAGAAACAAAAATTTGCTTAATTTTTTTTTAAAAAAATTATTTAAATTTTAAAGATAGAATCATTGAGATGTGCCATTTCTACCTTTCAAAATATATATAAACTAAACATCGTAACTTTAGGTCACTTCTGTAGAGTGATAAAACACATATACACACATTCATACATTCATTTTTTTATTAATAAACATGAAAATAATGATTAAAAACTAATTAAAAAATAGAACATAATTATGGAATTATGAGTTAAACATGTTCATGAAACAAGCTTTTCAATTTATAGATAAAAATGTGCTCTTAATATCTGTTTTTGTCAAATTCATTTATCAAAATTATATGTATATAATCAAGGAATATTTGTTTACAAACAGGAACATAGAACTACTTCTTTAATTCTGTATCAGCGTTGGCATTACTGTTACAAATTTGTATTTATATTATGTCTGCTTTCAATTCGATTACTGACAAATCGAATTCCGCGAAAAACTGAGAAACCAAACTACCGTATAAATCGAGGATTATATATAACTTCAAGCAAAAAGATCGCAATGACTTTTGATTTCATTGTTTGAATAAGAACAATGAAAAGAAAGGGCGCCAAACGACTTTTTTACGAAGAACATCTAACGCTCATTTTTAACCACATTTCTAAAACCTCAACCCGAGAACGAAGCAAATCTCTCTTCTTTTATTATTATGTTTTTGTTGTTTAGGAGCTCCTTTCTTGAGTCTCTCTTAACATGCTTGCTTTTTGTTGAATTCCGGTGCAATATTCCACGAATCGCCGCAGTGTGTATTTATCATCTTCTGATAAAATCGTCAAATCTCTTGCAGCCACTCAGTGGAGGTAGCTAATGATTTTCTGGTTCTCTTCCAAATGTCCGAAATAATCCTAACTCAAGGTTCCGCATGCCAGAAAATACGATTAGAAATGCTAAGCGCATCTACTTTGTTAAGTTTCACTTTTTGGAATACACTTTTAGAAATGTAAGCGAAACAAAAGCGTATCTTTTCTAGAGGTAATTAGGTGCGCAGTGCAATGGTCGTCAGTTTCTCGTGATTCATGTTTTCTATACCTTAAAAACAAAGCATAATTCATTCATCATTTTTCTCAAAATGACTCGCTGCATCGGAACTACTTTTTAAAGACACAAATGAAATATGTATGTAATAATTGTTAAATTAAATAAAAATATTTCATTTTTCCCAATAAAAGTATTATCTCTTTCTTCACAAGTTTTCATCATTTCTATGAATTTGATTTATTGGCTCAGAATTGTTTTTAAGACAATTTAAGTCAAATATATATCTAGCAATTTGTTGTATTAGGTAATTTATATAATAATTCAATTCTTTTAGATTAAATTATGTATCTCATTAATATATTTTCTGCATCAATGAACAAATTGAAGGGCATTTGATCCCAATCTGTAATATATTGATTTGTTAGAAATAAAGTATTTTTTAAGGCATTTTAGATCAAATATGATGATAATATATTTGAAAAATTTTGTAATCGACATTATTAATCCAGATTCTAAAATCTGAAGTTGCAATTAGCTGTTTCAAACAAACACAATTTTCTGAAAGAAAAAAAAATATTAATCTTTCGAAGCAAACTAATCATATATAATGAAATGATATATTTGATATTTTTAAGTACAATATTTATTTTTCTCTTTTTGTCGCAACTGACTTCAATTCATTTCATATCTATAATTGAAGAATTTTTTAAAGAGGTCAAAGAGTGCAGCACAACATTTTTATTTTATAAACCTGTGCGAATCTTTCTTTCGTATAAGAAGAATCTTTATACTAAATTTTTTTAAAAAAAATTCTTTTGTTTATAATATATTATCATATGAAAAATAAATTCCAATATACTGTTTTCATAAAAAAATGCAAAAATTTCTTTGAATAGTACTTCATACTATAACATATATATATAAGTAAAAATTTAAATTTTAAGATAAATACTTTTCACTTAAGCTGATTCGATAAAAGTAGCCATAAGATTATTTTGATATGAGCGAATATAATTATAGACAACAAAATACAATTCATTTTAAAACAATTTAAAAATATTTAAGCTATGTGTTTACTGTATAAGATGAAAATGACGAATCCGCAAATTTCATCACCAAAAATTGTTTCATCATCATCATAATCATACAAAAAGTACATGCAAGAAGTTTGTAATATATTTTTTCTTTTCGTATAAATGTTTTAAATCGAATACTTAATTAATAGTTGTATTAAGTAAATAAATTTTAATCCATGATATTAATTTAATCTTTAAAAATTGAAATTTTTAATTGTTTTTCCTAAAAGCAGAATTCTGAAATCAGATACACCATTAATTTAAATTTTGTTAAAATCATAAAACATGAATATGATATTTTTCGAAATCGTGAAACAGAATAATCAATTTTCGTTTACATAAAAATAAGTCTTTAACGGTGAAAAGAAGCGAAAATCTAAGTGCGCAGTACTTTTATGGAGAAAAACGCCGTGCCCATGATAGTTATCATCTAGCATGACGTAATATTTCGTCATGCTCAGTTAAAAAGTTAAAAAAAGCATTATTGTATATGTACTTCTTGTTTCTTGGCAAGCATTAAAGATTCTGGAACAATTTCCTTTTGGATATTTTTAAAATCTATATATGAGTTTTTTTTTTTAAGCATTCATTCATTAGTGCATCAGATTTTGGTATATTTTGTTTATCATCTTATATCGATAATTTTGAATGGGACTTTTTTTGTAGAAGGAGAGGATTGTCAGAATGAATAAAATGTTAGAAGATGCCTATGCCGTCTAATATTTTATTGCACCTTGTATGTTATGCAGTAATGTCATGTCCTTTTCCCTTCTGTAAATTCACAACTGTACCATGATTTGATTGCCTGGACGCATGCCTCATTTTTAATATGACAATGCTTACAAGCTGACATATTTATGAATAAGGCAAAAAAGATAGAAAAATCCTTCAAAATATTCTGCAGGGTAGACCATTTGGCTTATAACTACTTCATTTGGCCCATTATTATTGTTTTAATGGGTACTTATTAAAAAGAATTTCTTAAAATTTTAATTACAGTTTAATCGAAATACTTTTTTTCTTCAATAGTTTCGAAGCATATTATCGCTCAAAATCATTTTATATCACTTTAAAATTTCAAAAATAAGTTTTGATACCAATAGCAAGGATATCAATTTTATTTCCAAACTTTTTTCCTCTCTAATTTTTAAAAACATTTTTAAATAGGAGAGGATATTGTATTTTTGGCCGATTTTCAATATAAAATTTATATCGGCTTTACATGTAAGTTCACAATTCTGTTGACTCTGCTTAGTTTTGCATTTACTGCATATTTTAAATCAGTAAAATTTTCAGTTTTAATATTTTTAATTGGTGATCAAAGGGATCAAAGGAAAATAGATTAAAGATACTATGTTTATATACAAATTTTATACTTATATTTTACAACAAAGCTTTTTAGTGACTGGACTGATATTTATAGGCGTTGCGACAATATTGAATACATTTTTCTGTCTACTCCGTTATCACTATTATATAATGAAGATTAAATTTTAAAAATAATCTAAAGAGAAACGAATACGAGCTTTAAATATTAGTATGAAACGATGTTTCAGAGTACAGGTCCAAAACTTTAAAAAAAAATTTTTTTTAACTTATCGTCAATTATAGTAATTTTTGAAGCAACACGAAATCTATATTCGGAGGTTCTTGGTAATTTTGAACTGTGATAACCAAGACATCAGAGCTCCTATCGAATTTCACACTTCACATCAGGAATACGTTTGATTCTCATAAGATTGAAAGTGCACCAAACTTATTTTGAGTCTCGAAATAAGTTTCACAGAGAGAGTCATTTCACACTTCACACCAGGAATGCATTTGATTCACTTAAGCAGGAAATGAGTGCGTGAGAACCGCGCTCGCAAATTTTATGCTTTCGTAACAAAGTTTAGTCAGCAGCTTTTTAGTGCTCTAGGAAAGTGGAAATACGTATGATTCATTAATTTAAAGTGCTTTTATCTTTGAATTAAAGTAAGAAAGCTTTTACTTTTTAAAAATTTGGTGGCTTTAAAAAAATTAATTTAATGGTCTGGAAGATTTTTTTGATTTCATCACATAATTTCTCACCACTAATCTTTTCAGAGAGAAATGAGACAGATACTAGCTCTCAATTCTGTCATCAATTGGTTACAATATGGCTTCTTAAATTACTGGTAGCGGAAACTTTCTCTGAACCGCATTTTTCAATATTTTTTAGCAAAAATAGTTAAATAAGCTGTAATATTTTTTTGTTTTATTATATTTAGTTAAAACTGTCTACTTCATAATTATGATGCTATTTAACACAGTTTAAAAAAAAATATCTATTAAAGTTTTAAAAAAAATATCTATTTATTGAATGCTTTTTTCTTTGGTCTAAAGTTATGGAATTAAACACAAAACCAACTACTTTCGATGACCAAGTGTTATCTCACTAAATTTTTACCATTTATTAAGTAGCTCAACCAATTCAATGAGTCACATCTTAACATACCAAATTTAAAAAAAAAAGAAACTATTTGAAATTATACTGTCACAATAAAGGCAGAACATTCTGACTAATCAGTTACGTTTGATAAATGGCGAAATTAACAGTTAATATAGTTATAATATTCTTTTTATGTTCATATTCAGTTGTTTCTTTAAGATAATTAAAATAAATTTCAAATATTTTTTTAGAAAATTCATGCAGGAATTTATTCTGAAAGTTCCGCTGCTTTGCAAATAAAGCAGCGGAAGTGATCTCCCTAAAATCTTCTAGCATATTCTCTAATGAACTTGTCGTGATAAAAAAAAGCCTTACATGTCGTTGGCGTAGTGCGAAATATTAACTTTTGGCGTGCATTTAGCATTTTTACTGAATCTATCGTAGAATCATTGGCGCGTGTTTTGGCGATTAATCCCTTGAATGAGGTTAATAGTATCCATAAATCGAACATGTGATTTAAACAAGTTTTTCTTAACCGACTGAAATAAAAATTTGACACAAAACTGCACTTGCAGTCATAAAATTCCGTACCAAATTTGATGTATTTAAACCATTACAATTTTGAATAATCGCGTTTATATGTTTCTGAAAGTACAGATCGACAGACAGTCAATCACTTTTTGGATTTGGCTCTGTAGTGTAGACAGCTTGTTGGATTTAACATCTATAGGGTAGACAGCTGGCAAAATTTGACAACTGTCTACAATATAGACTGTAAATCTGAGTACCGAATTTCATTTACCTAGCTCTTCCCGTTTTGTAATAATTGTGTTAACTTATATTCGAACAGCCGTACAAGTGGCTGATCATATTTTACACAAAATTTGATAAAAATATAGAAATTTGGTGTAAATTCAATATACCAAATTTCAACCGTCTAGCTCAAATCATTTTTGTGTAATCTTTGTCACAAACAGACGGGCATTTTCTATAAATGTTATTTTTGAACTCATTTAAGTCTTAAGCGTGGAGATTCGTCAAAATTTCCAATTTGAATTTTTTTCCTCCCTTTTTTTCCCCTCCTCTTTTTTTCGTACATGAGAGAAAAAAAAGGAGTATGATAATTGTTTTTTATTATTGGACTGTGGTCCAGTCTATATATTTGGTTTCAATATTTTGATTATCATCTCAAGGACTTTTTTGTTTGCTGTACTATTACAGAATTAGTTAGAACAGGAAAAAGAAACAGAGCTATCTAAGTTAAAGAATCCAATTTTTTAAATTTTTATTATTTTTTAACGATTTAAATTTCCGAATGAATGCCTGCCAATTCGACAACTGTATAAACAGAAAAACAATTGACAAATCTCTCATGAGATAAATAAATATCGGTTTCGAATTGACTTTTGCCACTACAATTTGAGCTGGCAAAGAGAAAAAGAATAAATCATTCAGAAATGTATTGATAGCATGATTCATTTTACGCTAGCATTTTCTTTTTTAAAATCTTACTAAAAAAATAATGATATTATGCATTCTCTGCTTTCAGAATTTTATTTATATTTTACGAGTTAAGATGAATATTCTGTAATCAAACTTAATTATCATCAAACAGCATCGAAATTTCTGATTAAATTTATGTAGTTATCTCATCATTAAATGCTTTCAATATATGAATTCAAAGACAATTTTATTTAATCAATTAGCAAATAATAAAGATAATGCTCCAGGGTTTTCAATAATTATTTAATTAAGAATTAATATGTTTTAATTCTGAAATATACAATTCATGAATATAATTTTTTCAAATTCTTTTTTTTTTTAGTTTTATATGGAATCCGGTATCTTTTAAGAAGTAAATTACTATCACTCTTCCATAGTGCAAACATTAAGAATATAACTACGTAATTTAAATGCAAGTAGTACTTGATTAGATTAAATTCAAAATATCAAACTTTTCCTAATGATAATTGTATCAACAAACCGAAAAGGATTTATGAAATAGCTGAAAAATATTTAAGTGAATTCTGGTTAGAGTACGAACTATACAAAGCAAAGATGCATTATAATGTTGAAAACTAGAAACATTTATAAACCTGGAAAATTTCTGAAATTCATATATCCGCATATTTAGATTTTTTTTTAAAATTCTGCAGTATATTTACATGATTTGTTTCAACTATATAGCATTATAATTTTCCAGGTTTTTACGAAGATTCGGACGTGTCATACCGAAACAATGAAGTATGCTCTAGAGTCTATTTACAAAGCATCATTACCAATGAATGGATTTCAGAATTAAATTGATGTTATTCATTTGAAAGCATGGATTGATTCCATACAGGTAATTTATTATGCTCCTTTCAAAAATTCTCTTTCTTTTTATTTTTTCCTGCACCTAAAGATTCGAATTTAAGATTATCAAAGACACAATAGACTAAATTTGAAATTCCAGAGAAAATTTGGAATTTTGGTGGCTTTGAAATAAATAATGATTTCTTATTAAGTTTTTGTAGAATATTTTCTTTTGAAATTTTAAAGTACTTAGAAGCAATATAAAAGAATTAATAACTAAGTAAAGATGTTTGAAACAAAGTTTTATTTTTTCAAATAAAAGATAAACAAGCAAATCAAATTACATATTCCCTAACAGTAACTTGTTATTGATATGGATTACGAATACTGACTGACTTGATTGTAAAAAAGCCCCCAGATTTCAAACTTCCTAAAGCTAAAAACTTTGGTGACTGATGTGGCTTGTGATATGTTCGTTGCTTATCGTTAACATTTTAAAATGTTTAGTATTCATTTCAATGAATTTTAGAATCAGATGATAACAGACCCCTATCAAACATTTTTTCCCTTTCTTGTTTTGCAAATATTTTTAGATTATAATAAAGGAGAATTCGAAATGGAATTTTAAGAACACCAAAAAGATACAAAAAGAAAAATCACCGAATCTATTAATAATTTTTTTAAAAATGTTCTAAACTTTTAATATTTTGTAACAAAAAATTAACTGACTGTTGATTACAGTGTTGGTTCTGATAATATGAAATCTTAGTTAAAATACAGATAATTTATTCGTTTGCGGTTATTTTTGAAGTCAATAAATGTATTTGTCTAGGACTATTTTTAGTACTTTTCAAGATATATCTCCCCCTTTCCAGTTTCCAAACAAAATAACCAAAATTTGTCAATACCTTATTATTTCCAAATTTTCGAAATATCTTTTATTTTTCCTATAAACAACTTCTAATCGAGAAGTTCTATCTTCTAAGTACCTTTACAACAGCATAAAAGACACTAATTGCATTTTCAAAACATCTCTTATATAATCTTCACACATCAATCGGGGATCTTCACTTCCCAACAGTAGTCAATAATAGAAAACTACACACAACGACAAGGATAGCACTAATGTTATGAAAACTCGTAGCAGTTCCAGGCCTGCCAGAAAGAGATCAAAGAGATTAGACATCTGGAAATCAGTTTTTTTTATGGTCAGTGAACTATCCAGAGGTATCATCTTGTAAGAATTTGTCAATAGATTCTGTTAAAAATCTGCATTTCTCATTTTTTTTAGTAATTTATTTTTTCAAACAAGGGAGATATTTTTATAAAAAGAAGAATCATATTCGTTAATGATTAATAAAAGTTAAAATATTTGAATAATATTTTTGGTTGCAGAGTAGTTAATCATAAACAGTATTTAAATAGCTTTGGGACTGTAGGATTCTAGATTCGAAACCCGATTTCACCAAAGATCTGAAATTTTTTTCGACCTATTAGATGCTATATTTCAGGAGAAATTATTAATGAATCACGCAAGTTTGGAAAGGAGGCGCTGATTTATTTGCCGTCCTCATCATCTGACAGTTGTTCAAAAAGACGAATTCAAGCCCCAAAAAAGCAATCGAATTATTTTAGAAGCAAAACATTAGTATAACAGAAATTTAAAAAAAATCTTTAAATATCGCGTGACTATGTATTACATGTATATTTATATGATTAATAAAGTACTACTATTTATAAGCATAAGTCTCCTCCCCTTAAGCGAGGCGAATCTCAGGGACCCCATTTCTTATCTCTAACTTCCTAATCTTGATAACTTTTATTAATATTAATAATTTTTACTAGCAATTTTAACTAGGAAATTCTGATAATCTTACAAAATATTAAAATAGTGTTTTTTTTCGACACTTTTGGATAAAAAAAAAAATTAAAACACGAATTTTGAACAATGTTAAACAAAGCAGCAAAGAAAAAAAAGGAATTTTTAAGTACAATCAGTACTACTATAATATTATATTTTATTTTATTCATTATATTATCTATTGTATTATACTTTTATACTGTTTATTTTATACTATACAATTTTATTACAAAATAATACTTTTTTCAATATAAAACAAGATTTTTTTTTCTAAATTTTTAAATGGCATAATACGAAACTCGTAAAAGATTATTAATTAAGAATATTATTTTAAAGTTTTAGCCTTTAATACTTGATTTGAATGTGAGTCATTTCGAATGAATAAACCTTGTAAATTAAATGAAAGCATAAAAATAATACAATCAGAAAATAATGCAAAAAAAAAAAAATCGAAATTTTGCGGGTTATTAATGTTGCCGGGGTCCTAGACAGTTCTATAAAATAGTACTCCATCCCTACATCATTCTGGCATTTTATCTATACAAAGTAACTGAAACTCATGAATGTGGTTGCAGCCCTTTGAATTCTTCAGATTTTTCTCGCTGTAATGCTATTTGAGAGCGCTCAGATTTTTATTTTCGATCGCATACGTGAAACACCTATAACTCTAATTTCGTGTATTTTGCGACCATTATTAACACTTACATTGATAAAATTAATTTGATAGCAATTCTGTTGATTTAATAAATCAATATAGTGAAATGTCAGCAGATCTAAACAATGTACTGATGGTTTACCAAATTATTTTGCTTAAGAACATATAAGAAATAATGAAGTAATTTTATGGTATCTGCTTTTAATGGATTTAGTTTTATTGGATTATTTTTTCATGTTAGACAGCAAAATATCTTTTCAATTGAAAAAGTTATCAGCAAGCAAAAACTCAGATATGCAAAAACTCAGAAACAGGGAGACAAATTCAAAATGAAAATATCAAATTGCAATCAGCTCCACTTTCTTGTTTTTCACTTTTTTTATTCAATAAAAAAAGTATTATTCGTTTAAATTATGGAAGGTTACTATTGGCCCTTTGAATACTAAGCTCGACCAACGAGTAATTTTTAAAATTCACAATCACAAATGTTCAGGACAGTCTGCATTAGGCTATGAATCTGTGTGTGGCTATAAATCTATATGGAGCTACGAAGAAATTATTTTATACTTTTCAGTCTATTTTAAAAACATGCTATATTAAAACATTATTTAAATACTTATTAGACCTTACTACCAAAAATAATCAGCTATGCTTATCACTAGACTGCCCACCTAATAATGATTACTTTAAATTAGATTAGCATGGTGTGAAACGATTGATTCAAGTTCAAATTTTAATTTGATAAAAAGAAAATTCTGTCTTTATTTCTCCAGATTTTATTTTAAATTTTCTTTCGAGTAGCATATCAAATCTAAGTTTCTTGATTATGACAAATGCTTCTATACTACTCAAGAAAACAACAAAGAACAACTGTCCCAGTGCATTTCTTTCTTTCGTTTTTTACTTTTTTCAAGTAAAATTGAATTATTTTGAGATAGTAACAAATAAAAGCAAACTATTTGCACGGCTTAATAAAACACTAAAGGCATCTTATTCTCAGTGGATTCTGAAAATTTACCTCCAATACAAAGTTTGGACGGGACTGAATTTGGGAATACTAGCTGTAAGGTTATAAATACTTTTCACTAATATTTTTTATAAAATGATGGATGATTTATGAAAAAAATATTTTAGGTAGACTTCTGTTACATTTTTAAGTTTTTAATAAATAATTTAAAGCAAAGTCAACATAAAAATATCCAATACAATCTTACCTTCCGAGATCGACTCGTCGCGTATCAAGACTAACATTCAACGTAATACTAGTAGCAATCCTTTATTGCATTTCCCTCTCTCTGGCGGGACACGTATCTATCTCCAACACACAGGCCCCTAACAGGAATCGCGATATCGATAGTAGGCCTCCATTGGGGAGCACCGGTAAATATGGGGGCCCCCGGGGATCCCCTGGGTACTTACCTGTTGCACGTGTGGTGGCACGCGACTTTCCTCGAATTCCCACACGAACCATCCTGCCACTGTATTCCACTATCCGCCCCTTCTCTGATATGGGATTTTCAAGTCTTGGGGAGCGAGGGGGGCATTCCGGTGGTGGGTGGGGCCCCACTTAAGTGGTCGGAAAGTAGGAGATAGACAAGAGAGGGGGACCTCCTGATGTGAGTTACATAATCAAGGGTGTGTAATAACAAAGCAGGGGAAAGGAGGGTTAAAGGTAGGGTGAGAGGTGAAAACGAAAGTGACACCGAGGACTCCCTGCGGGAAAGGAATCTGTGGGTTGTCTCCCCTCCCACCAGGTAGGACCGACAGTACTTAACGTGCGTGGGTTGCAAAATGGCAGTTTAGCACACCTCCCGCTTGGATTCGGAATCGGGAAGCCAGGTTGACCGAAGGAAAGAGAAGATAAAATAGCAGTTCATGGATAGAACCGGAAGGTGTAGAGCTTGGTTAACCGCAAAGAAAAAAGCGATAATCATAACAATCGGCAGTTGTTTCCTAATAGGCTTTTGATGTTTGGCCTATACTCTTCCGGTGTATTTGTTTTGCGGTAAAATTGTTTAGAGATGTTTTTAAAACTATTAGACAATTTGACTTGAGATCTTATGGAGGATTCTGTATTAAATTCAGTAAAAGGAAGAAATTTTATGGAATTTTTAGACAATTCGGTAAAATATGATTAATATGCTATAGCTTTAAAAAACAAAACTACTTTAATGGTTTCAAATGATTATTTTTTAAATAAATTAACTATTAAAAAAATTGTATTTTGGTTTAGGACCCATAAGTTGTTATTGTTTCTGATATTC
Source organism: Argiope bruennichi (assembly GCF_947563725.1). NCBI lineage: Eukaryota > Metazoa > Arthropoda > Arachnida > Araneae > Araneidae > Argiope > Argiope bruennichi. The sequence continues at coordinate 58,626,254 of NC_079158.1, forward strand.
ATCTACAACCCTTTTAGTGTCTTTAGCATGATAGAAGCTTTCTGTGCTATTCAAGCTTTGTAAATACATTTTAGAATTAGCGTGTTCATTTATTTGGTAAGAAAATGATTAAGAAATTGGTTCATTGATAATCATTTTTATGTGTATTTTCATTGTTTTTTCTCCTTTTAATTTGAAGGAATGATATGAATCCAGATTTAGTAAAGAAATATAAATGAATTCAAAATACATAGAAATTTTTTAAGTACGTATGAATTTCAAATGTATTTATAAAAAACATCGAGCTGGTAAGTTCTTTCTTGTTTCCGCTAAATTCTGAGTATCACAATACATTTTAAAATTTTAATTCAGATTGTAATATGGATTGTAGTTTAAACTAATCTTTCCTCTTTAGTTTATTATAGCCTTTCGATTTATTACCGCATTGAAAAGACGCACTCGACTCTCCATGGCCGAATGGTCATAGCACTGATCTCATGTTTAAGAAATCGTAAGTTCGAATCCCGCTAGAGACAATGCGATTCACAGTTTGTGTAAACTCATTGATTTTATGTTTTCCTTTATTTCATGTTCCAGAAGATTCTGGACATTTCTTTAGTTTACCAGACAAGTGTTCTGGAATTTCCTTACTGTCTCCAGAAAAGTATTCCGGAACACTCCCTGCTAGTATAAAAACAGAAGATCTATCAGTCACTGGGTACTGAGTTCAGAGTTGAGTTAATAAGTTGGTTTAGCTCTACTTCTTATGTGTGTCATTGAGTTCCATACTAAAGTACCTACGTGACAATATTACAATGAAAAGATCTATCAGATTTTACAATACAAAAGTTTTAAAAATAGTTAATGTAGCGTAAATTTTGCAATAATTGTCGATCAGCTCACTTCCACTATATTTATTACTAAGTCGGCGCTAAGAAGCTAGAAAAAATATCTCTAAATTATTTATAAATTTTATAAAAAATAAAATGAGTTAAATCGTTCTAAAAATATAATGCTTCAGCAAATAGTTGCTTCCTAATATATATTTGTTTTCTAATTACAAATGAACTTTCACGTAAAGCAAATTTAAAGCCAATACCTGGAGAAAGGATACTTTTATCTATACTTATATAAAGCTCAATGTGTGTGTGTATGTGTGTTGGCGCTCTACAGGCCAGGCTATTTGACCTACAGCTACCAAATTTGGTAAATGTATACCTTAAAGGTCGGGAATGTGCACCTGGGGTTCCTTTTTTTAAAATTTTTAATTAGAATTTTAATTATTAATTAAAAACTAACTTTTCCGCCAAAAAATCTTACATTTTCCTCACCGCCAAATGACCAAGGCTTCAGTTTTTTTTTCTCCCAACAGTAACGAGGCTAGGGTTAACATTTTTCGGTCGATTATTTCAAACGATTCTGTTTATTTTCTTAATGTTTTATGCATTTAAAATTAAACATTGTTAATGAATCGATCTTTCAGATTCATTCTGAAGTACTTTTGAATTAAAATAACACAGGATAAAGGAAATTAAAAATGTCTAATCTGCATAGAGTTACCCCAACTGGCGTAGAAAAATTCACGCATTTGCGTTACCGTAACTGGCGTTGAAAATTCACGCATGCGCATTGTGTTCTGATTGTTGACAATATTATCAACGGATGATTCTTGATTTAAATTATTTTTAGGTTAGTTGCATGCTTTTGTAATTAAATTGCATTATGTTAGTTATATATTTTGTATATGCTTATAGTTTTAAGTACATCGTTTTTTAAGTAGTTTTTTTAAACCTGTTTTCGACCGATTATTTTAAACGATTCATTTTATTTTCTTAGTGTTTGATGTATTTAAAATTAAACATTGTTAATGAATCGATCTGGTCATGATGAATCTGAGAAAATTTTGTTGACAAATTCTTGAGATATTACATAAATTAAGAAAGATATTCTTTAGTGCTCATAAAGTTTAAACGCTCAGTGACTCTGTTATCAGTAATCATATTATAAAAAAATGCTTTGTTTCAGTAAAAAATATTATTATATTAATTGCAGATTAATCATTTACACTTTAATTTAAAGCATAATTTCTACGAGGGGTAACAGAAAATTAGAGAGATACATATCACGCTATAACTGAAGGCCTTTATAATATTATGAGTGAATTATATGACTATCAAAATTTGAAGTTTTAAAATATTTTGATGGAGAATCTATTAAAGTAGGAATTGCGTAAAATATTTAATTATTAAAATTTAAACGAACATTAAGGTTGGCGAACCAGCTGATCGCCAAAGGCGGCTAGTTATTAATAATCTGATTGTGGATTTCCAAGAGTATGCAAGCATTGGAGTGAAAGAAATTATAGTTTGAGATGTTTCACTGAGAGCATTTAAGTGCGCCTACATGAAAAACTATATTCGTAGATCTCTTTAAAAAAATCGGGAGTGGTCTTCTCAAAACTTTCTCGCATACTCGCATTCCGATAAGACAGTTGTGATGGATGCGGGAGATTTTTTCACTCTCGGAACTGGACCGAGTAATCTTAATATAAATAAAAGTCTTTGCGGCTACCGGGTACTAGTGTATACATTCAACTATACTACCTGAACTACTGGGCTGATTCAATCAAATTTTGAATAATTATTCCTTAAGATAAGAGAAAATACTGTCAGCTTTTATAAGAGCGAAATTTAATTAAATATTCAATTAATTAGAAATTAACTGAAATGTTAAGTTTTAATATCTTCTTAACAAGAAATATTTTCGTATCTTAAAATTCAAAATTTAACCATTTTAGTGATAATAATATCGTTTCTACGCCATATTTCTTTCAACTGTTATCATTTTTTTAAAAAACTAAACGCATTAAAATTTATGACAATTTGTCATTATTTATTTTATAAAATTTCTGTTTTATTTTAATACTATCTTTTTATCAGGTTTTTACTTGTTTCTAAATCGTGATTTAACAGCGCATAAATCAGTCGCTCCAGTGCAGACAAAAATGGTAAAATTCTTGCGAGCAAATTAAATAGATATTTGACGACAATAACCACTTCAGGCTGTGGGAAATTAGCCAATATTTTGCATTCTTTCCCCAAAGAAACTTCGGTGGAAGTTATTTCGAAAAAGTTAGTAAAATTAAAAATTTTACTTTTCAACGATATCAGTTTCATTTCTGTGCAATTCTTCCTTCAATTTTATTAGCTCTTTAGAAAATTTAACGGACATGATTTTGAAATAAGGAAATTTGTGGGTGCTCCTTTACTAGACAAAGTTAAAACTTTAAATTACTCTACCAATGTTTTTTTTAAAAATTTCCCTTTAATTTTAATACAAATGGCTTGAAAAAGGCTCTGAATATTATAATAATTTATATAAGATTAATTTCTATGTAAAAAAAAAAAGCCTTACAAAAAAAATGTTTTTTTTTTTAATTATTCCGAGTAATGTCGAACTTATCGACAAGTTAAATAATAATAAAAAAGAATCGAAGAAACACACTTAAAAAGATATGTTAAAACCTTTCAATATGAACTCCCTACCCTCTTACTTAGCAGGAAAACATTTAAACCATAATTCTCAAAAGAGAATATATATTTTTTAGCAATATTAAACCCTTTAGCATTATTAAAACACACACACACACACACACACATATATATATATGTGTGTGTGTGTGTACAAATTTCGTTCAAAATTTGATAAAACTCCTCAAAATGGGTCGTAATTCCATATACCAAATTTCATTCGCCTCGCTCAAAGCGATTTTGAATTATCATATTCTCAGACAGAAACGTGAATTTTGGAGTGAGGGAGATCTGAAAAGTAAAGATTCGTCAAAATCGCGAGTTCCAATTTTTTTGAAGACTATAATACTTCCTTTATTTTTCACGGACGCACGCACGCGCACACACACACACACACACACACACACACACACACACACACACACACACACACACACATATATATATATATATATATATATATATATATATATATATATATATATATATATATATATATATATATATATATATATATATATATATATATATATATATATATATATATATATATTTGACAAATCTTTACTTTTCAGATATCCCTCACTCCAAAATTCACGTTTCTGTCTGAGAATATGATAATTCAAAATCGCTTTGAGCGAGGCGAATGAAATTTGGTATATGGAATTACGACCCATTTCGTAGATTTCTATCAAATTTTGAACGAAATTTGTGCACAGGTTTAACATATAAAATATAAATTTAATCAAATTTTGAATCAAATCTTTCAAAGAGTTGACTGTTATTATATAGTCTTGCATGCATATAAACGCAATGACTTAAATATATGAAATTTGGTATGTGATTTTGTAACTGTCATTATAATTCTGAGTCAAATTTTGATTTCGGTGGATTGGAAACAATGCATCTAAAACACAAATTCGATTTTCGGGTGCTTACTGTTAGACGCCAGGATTAATCAACGAAAAATCTACAAGGATCGCATGATAGATGCAGTACAAATAATAAATTCACGAAAAAGATTTGTATTTTATAATTATGGCTTGCTAATGCCATCATGGCATTCGCTACCGTACTCAAGATCCACAATTTTATGCGGAGGGAAAGAGACAACACTTTTATTAGTAAGTATCCGAGACAGGTTTTTTTTTTGGGGGGGGGGGGCAGGGCCACAATAATTATTATTATACGTACGTAATTTATGGCATTAATCCTTAAAAGGAAATTTAAGCAAAATCTGATGTTAATCCGTGCTTTAACATCAAAAGTATTAGCACTTAATCTATACATTAACACTGGGAAATCTTACTTGGCTATTAGTGGTTATCTCATTGTTAATCTTAAACTCATCTCTGTTGTTATTTAATCAACCCAGTAAAAATCATCTCTATTGTTTTATGGCACCTGCGTCAAGCTTATGATAATTTTTTTAACAAAATCTTGCAAAATAATTGAGTTATTGACATGAGTAGAACTAAATAAAAATAAGTAACGCTGATAAATAAATAAAATTGAAGGCAAATTACAAAAAATTATGATGTGCAGATATTAAAAGACACAGAATTGTAAAAAAATCATAGTGTACTAAGAATTTTTTTATTTTTATTTTCAAAATCTCCCGCAGAGGCAATTCGGCTATCGGCGATAAGAGCATTCTAAAACAAAATTAGACTCGTAAAATAAATATTTAATACGGAAGGATTCAATAATTCATTTACAAAACTAATTGTGAATTTCCTTTCTAAACGCCAAACGATTTTTTGTTTTTAGCTGGATAGATCTAGACAAATTTCCAGCCTCTATTTTCTAGATAGAGCCTAGATCCAATAACTAGAATGTGTATAAAACATATTTTACACGTATCTGATTGTGAGCAAGTAGCAAATGCACGACATATGTAGTATTCGATATCCGAAATCGATAAAAGACAATCGATCTCGAATGGTGGTTTAATCATGTAGCACCCACTCAGGAAACCAGATATTGATTCAGGCATTACTGCACAACCGACTGTAGAAGGGCAATAAGTACAGGGATCGATGCAAGTTTTCTCCTCATCATGGGGGCTGTACTTTTTGGATGCTGAGGACCGTTGAAGGCATCACAATTGTATACATGCATTGATTTTTATTTTCTCGTATACGTAGGATAGAGAAAGTATAGTAAACGTCAAAATAAATTTGAATTTGAGATTTTCACGAATCTCCATGCTTTAGACCTCCTTGAGTTTGAAAAACACATTTCTATAAAATGTCTATCTATGACAGACATTTGTTTTTCTGGGACATTATCTACCTACTGTCTGTCATTCTGCGATTGTCTGTCTGTCTGTGACAAAAGATAACTGAAAAACGATTAGAGATAGGCAGTTGAAATTTGGTATACGGTCTTTACACTGAATTCGAAGATTTCTGCCAAATTTAAAATCTGTTCATAGGAAGATCGTCTGTCTGGCTGTTCGAATATAAGTTAACATGATAAGTACAAAACGAAGAGGGCAAAATGGATAAGATTTGGTACACAGATTTAACATTTATGATGTAGACACCCATCAAATTTTAAGCCAAATTCAACCATGGGTTGACTGTCTGTCGGTCTGTACTTTTAGAAACATGTAAACGTGATAATTAAAAACACACTGACATAAATATATCAAATTTGGTACTGGATTTTATGACTACAAGTGCATTTTGTGTTAAATCTCTGTTCCAATCGGTTGTGTAAAACGTATCTAAAATGCAAATTCGATCTTCGGATATTTTTAACAGCATAACAGTGATTAATTACCAAATAATTCGCCAAGTATTCAGTAATTCGATGTATTCAGTAAAAATGCTAAATTCGCTCCAAAAGTTAATATTTCGTAACTATTGCAAGCCAGTGCCATGTAAGGTGTCCTCTGGCACGACAAATTTAATACAGAGTACGCGATAAAGTTTTGGGCTCTTATTGGTTTGCATCAGTTATCTGAACAGAAAAACACGTAGATCTAGATTCATTGTCATAATCATTGATTGCATAATGATGAAGGAAAACTGAAAATATTGCAGCTTCGTATCTATTTGGGACTATTCAAAAAGTTGGTAGCTTGTGATGGTCGGAACTGTATTTTGTTCTTGATAAATCGTATACCTATTAAAATATCTTCCAACGCAGTTTACTGGTCAATAACCTTTTTTTTTTTTGTTATTTTCTTAAGTTATAGTGATTTAATATATCAAAAGGGCAATTGCTTCCCCTATACTGTTCTAACTTCTGTTTTTTATAACAGTATTCTAATAAAGTTCAAAAGAATATTTTTTTATTCTTATAAACATTCAAACGTTAAGTTTTTATAAAAACGTATGAATTTTTATTATTTTTGGGATTGCATTTATCGCAATTAAAAGAAGAAATCTAGCCGATTAAATAATGAAACTTCCTAAGCAAAATTCGTGTTCCTATAATTTCCTAAATATAAAGTGTCCACTTTTATCGTGGCCAATAGTTAATTTCTAAATCACTTGGACTAGACATATAATTTCACTTGGAAAAATTCTTTAAATGACGGGAAGAATTATATTTTATTTGATTGAGCCAATAAATGCCTTTTTTAAGAATTTATGTATTCTAACTTTTTATATGGTCACAGTACTATCAATAATATTTGGTAAAAAAAAATAGACTTTCTGAAATATACAATAAAAAAAAATCCATACTTTTATGACTAAAATTAACCATGTTATTGCAGTTTATAGGGGTTGTGAACAAATTCATTGGAAGGAAAAATTCAAAAAAGTAACATGACGATGCATGATTTCAATTTTCAAATGATTTCTTAAGATCTCTCTCGAAGCGCCAAATCTAAAATTCATATAAATCAGTGATTTTCAACATTTTATAAGTCGACCAGTTTCTGTAGCAGAAGAATGAAATTTTATTTTTCTTAAAAGTTATTGTCGAGAATTTTTTACTAAACATGATCGATATAAAAGGGGGACTATATAAAAAAATAATACTTGTAACGTTTTGAGGAATATATTTACTAACTTAAACAATATAAAATATTATTCCGATAATTTAAAGTATTTTTCCAATTGGAACTATAAATGTTTAGAAAATTGCTATTTAGCTACAAGAGGGGACATTTTGTATATTAGCAGCCTTGATGAGAAGTTTCTTTGTCTGGAATATTGCCTTTATTGGTCGTTAAACTTTTAGTATTGAAGGTTAGCTATTTAAAATTTCTCCATTGCTGCTCCATAAGATTGAAAATTATGACTTTAAAGAAATTTGGGATTTACGGTAAAATGATTTACCTATTTATAAATATGGTCTTAAAGTAAAGTATTTATATTAACTGAATATGAAAAAAATCGATATTTAGAAATTTCTATATGCAGAAATAAATATCTCAAATATTATTTAATTTGATGTTGACTACATATACAATTCCATTCCTCTAACTCAATGCATGTTTGGGTTATTATGCTCATAGAAAAGCAAACTGAAGACATTATTCCAACTAGAGCTCTCCTCAATACATAAGATAACATCGCCATTTTTTTGGCGAGAATTTGCATATTCCGAACTATTGTGAAGAGAAGGAAGAAATGAATTTTACCTAGAGCATTTCAACGAATATTTCGCAGTTTCATTAATTAACGAAGTATTGAACTAAATGCAATTGTTTATTGAACTAAATGCATAAGAGCGATTTCTGTGCCATGTGCGTAAACGCTCTTTATAAATAGATATTTTTTATTAATGTCTCTTTCATACTTACTTAAAGATTTTTTTACAATATCTATAGGTGAGATTGTTATATCTTTGATAACATCTGTGCTGACAACTGGACGACAAAATTAGGAAAATTTTGTGTTTAGTACAAAGATTAACTACTAATTAACTTATTGCTATTTTAAAGAAATGGATAGTTTAATGAATAAAAATATTTTTCTGATATCGCTGTTACAAAATAAGTACTACAACCATAATTTTTTACCTCACAGTATTTTTTGGTACAATTAAAAAATGATAGTCGTGTATGAAGATCATAGATTAATAATCTCATTTTGTGCAAACTCTGATTTTTCTATTCCAAACCAAAAATGAGGTATAGAAGTTTAAATTTAAAAGTTTGCCATGATATACTTTTGATCATCATAGTACGTTGGTCTTTTGATCAAGTGAGAGAAACAATATCACTTATTTCATAAAAACTGGGGATATTTCATCCAAGATTAGTTTCACAATTCGCGAGGAAGATGGTAATTTGTGTGTGTCATCTGCCTTTGATCTATGATCTTATAAACTATCGCCAAGTGATTTCATTTCATTCTTAAATATATATATATATATATATATATATATATATATATATATATATATATATATATATATATATATATATATATATATATATATATATATAAAGGTGGGAAGGTAAATATATTTTAGGGGCCCTAAGTAAATTTTTCATTTCTTTATGGATTGGAAAATGACTTTTGAAAGAAAGATTGATGAAAATACTTCTGAGTTATAAGCATACTTTGACAGATGTAAAATATCTCCGTTCTAAAGGGTTTAATCTTTAAATTTCTTTTTGTCTACAATTCTTTTCTTCAAAGGTAACTTTCTAAATTTTAAATTACCTTTTAATTCAGATTTTTACAGAATTACTTTTCTTCATTTATTTAAGGACTTTATCGATCATATCCGACTAAATTTTGAAAAACCTGCACTTTACTCCTTAAAAAATACGAAATGGCGTAATTATTTATGTTATTATGACAAAAAAAAATGGTATGATTATCATGATTTTTTGTTTTTACAACAATAATTGATTTAGTTGTGTTAACATATCGTTTTAACGCAACACCAGGGCTATTTTGAGATGGGCCTCGTCATTTTGAACTGCTGTCAGATGACGAGGACCACACATGAGATGGCACCCCCTCACCAAACTTCCATATACAATCAGTGGAAGGACATTTTGCACCGACAGATTTAACGTGCATCAGATCCACTTACACGACGGTTCTTCGGTGGAATCGGATCTTGTACCTGAAATCCTCTGGTCCCGGAGACGGGACCTTATCACCAGGCCACCACGACCTCACTCAAACAGTAACTGAATGCATCTATTTGACAGGAATACATTTGGCCAATTCAAAATTTACTATAATCAGATAATAAACAAACGGATGTTAACGCTAAGTATTAGGAATAAACCTGTTATCATATATGATGCGGTTAAAATAGGTTATCAAATCTGACTCTACATAGTGTCATGAATGGATTCAACGTTATAGGTTTTGTCCCTTTTGTGAAGAATATTTTTACTGATTAAAGATTCTGCCTTTATCCATAATTAACAGACCAATGATTCATCCATATTTAAGCATTATTCAGCCATTATAGTTCGCCAACACAGATTCTGACCCAACTCTTATTAGTGTAAAATACCATAGTACCTTTTTCTAACTACTTGTACCATGTATTTTTTTCCTAAGATTCGGCGAAGAAAAGGGACAAATGAATATCAAAAGTTATATCAAAGATTCATTACTGCCAGTCCCATACAGTTAGCTTCACAAACATTAAAATCAAATAACAGCTCCAAAAGTTAAAAAAAAAAAAAAAAAAAAGATGTAGAAAGAAGCTCAAATAAAAATCTGTTGTTTTATCAACAACAACAAAAAAAAGCTTTAAAATGAATTATGAGAGTAATGACAAGGAAGAGCCTTTTAAAAACAACGAATTCTAGTAAATAATGTTTTTATGCATACAAATTTGAGATGTAATCAGAAATAGCTTTATATGAATAATACTTTCTCATTTATGATTGTTTTCTAAATAAATGCAGGTGAAAGATACAACACTTTGTTGTGTTGTACTTTTGACCATTATGTAAGTTGTTATTCATTGTGTATTGTCATTCAAAATATTAAGATTGAAATTTTTTAAAAATTTGTAGTTGATGCAAAACTAAGCAGCAATAAAATTGGCATTCGCACAGGAATTTCGAATTTAATACGAAGCCAATAAAAAATTAATTTTGAAAATCAGTTAAAGATATAGCATTCTCTCCTACTTACTATACGAAATCTAAACTCAGTTTCAAGCAGAAATTTCACTCCAATAAATGGATTCGTGACATAGAGGCTATGGATAACTTATGACCCACTTCACCGATGAATGTTTATTGCTTTTTCGTATTGCAATTTTTTTTTCCCCACAAACGACTTCAGATTTCCGAGATTTTTTTTCTTATGAAGAATCGGTGAAACAGTTGTTTTCTCGTACTTTCTGGTATACGTAGCTTAGAGAAGTATAATAATTGTCAAAAAAATTCGAACTCGATATTTTGGCGTATCTCTACGTTTTAGACCTGCCCGAGTTCGGAAAACACAATTTGGAAAATATCTGTCTATCTGTCTGTCTGTGATACTTGCTTTTTTTTAAAACTTTTTACTTAGAATACTTTTTTGGGGGTAATTTAGATTTACTGCCTAGCAAAATAAATTCTGTAGAAATTATTTTTAAAACGAGCTTTTGGTAATGCACAAAAAAAAGCAGTTTTTATATTAATTATTTTCTACGATTTATTCTGATAATCAAGTTCCAAAAATATTAAAATAACGTATTGTCATCCGAAATTCTAACCATTCCATTTCGAAATTCTAACACATCAAGTGTGATTAAAAATCGATTGGAACATTCCATCTTCACATCAAATAGTCAAATCATATATATATAATGTATATGAATTAAATTTACTAACACTACTATTTTTTTCTAAAACATCATGCTGAAATATTTGCCTCCAATGCAAAGTTCATAAGGTTATAAAACTTTCCTGACGCTCATTAACTGAAAGTTAAAAAAAATATTGACGAAATTTTTTTAAATGATTTTTGCAAAAAAACCTTGGAACAATTATTCAGGAATAATCTTTTTACAATAATGAATTAAAATTCTTAATTATTTTTAATTATTATTTTTTTTAATTATTATTAACAAGCAGATTAAGCACGGCTTTGGCGCGATATGATTAATATCTGTGACATCATCACCACAATAACCAAAAATAAATCTAAAAAAAAGAAAGTAAAAAAATAATATTGAATTTTGCATGTTTATTTTTCTGCGTTTGCTACTGATGAATAGCAGACGATAAAAATCAAAACAAATAACTGGAAGTGAAGATATGCTAAAAAGAGAACGCAATGGAAATTATTTTTATGATGCTTGGTTTCCAAGCTTGGCAACGCACCAAATCAGCTAAGAAATGAAACAAGCTACTTCCAAAGAATTGGGGGGGGGGAAGTAATTACTGGCAAAATAATTAATTAAAAAATTTTGATTAAAAATGCTTTTATTATTTCTTGTTTTAAATTTAAGAGGCATATTTGAATATTTTAGAAAAGATAAAATTAAGAAAAGATAACGGAAATTAGAATATTCCATGCAGAAATTTTAGTTCGAATTCTTAAATTTTAGGGAAAAAAATGAGTAAAAAATATATATATTTTTAATTTTTACAAATTTCAGTAAATTACATAAGAGATGCAAACAAATTCTTTAGAATGAAGGTTATTTGTTCTTTTCAGCGGTGCACACAGTTTTTTTTTTTTTTTTTCACCCTACAATTATTAGAAACGATACTATGGGCAAACAGGTGGTCCGAGAAATAATTCAAAATCATAACAAAATATCAAATAAAACATTTTCTTAGTGGAAATTTAAAATTTGGACTTCGAGATGCGTTGAATTATCATTACAACTTCCTCTGCATCGAATTTCTTAACTGCAAATGCGATAAATTTGTCTGAACACCGCAGAGGCACCCTAACACTTCCTTTTATAATTGTAGATCCATTTAGACGAAATGATCCATTTCTTGCATTGCGAATGGCAGCTACAAGTAAAGTCATAAAATTCTCGTAGACATTTTTTTTAACCTTTATCTTTCAAATTCTTAAATGATCACTAAAGAAGTCATAGTGAACTTAAGATATTTCTATTAAAATTATTTTCTTACTATGTTTGATTTAATTTTTCTTTTGTTATTATGAGCTACTTCTACTAGTTCTTCTTCGGTAGCGAGGTAATATATATATTTTTTTAATCAGAAAAGAAATCGTGAACGATAAAAGTTTAAAAAACACTATCTTTGCAATAGAGTAAATCAATGTTCATCCGTTTAAACTTCAGGAGCCTCTCGCCAATTAATTTTGGAATACTTAGGGTTTCCTCTCTGAGTAAGACAGTAGTTAATTGATAGTTGAGTTTATAATTTTTACGTTAAATATCTAATTGTGCCTTCATATGATTAAAAATCTTTGTACTAAATGGTCAAATGATATCCATAAAAAACAACAACAACATTACTAAACATGCCTAAGCATTTCTGGAAGGGAGAGATTAAATCCTCTAGGGGCTCTTGAGCAATGACAATTTTGGGCCCCCATTTTTCTATCTCCAGCTTCCAAACTCAAGAAATTTTCATCGATTTCAATTTAATATCTATATAAACAGTTCTAAGTAGCAAACTTTTGCAAACAGAAACAAAAAAACATTAAATTACGGATCACTTTCAAGAGACTTTGTATCAGTAGCATATAACAAATGTAAAATTAAAATTTAAAAGTAATTTTACACAGAAAAATCTTTAAAAAAGTCAAAATTTCTTACTGTTAATATCTTAATACTATATATTTGATGCTACAGGATTGGACATTTTTTTTAATTATAAAGCAATATATGTTTTTTAGAATTATAAGAGAATATAATATAAAACTTACTAAAGGTTATTAATTAGGAATGTTGTTAGAATCTATACCATAATTTTACTGATACTTGATTTTAATTTGAAGAAATTTGAATACTCTGCCTTTGTAAATTCATTGGAAGTACAAATTAAATTACCTTGAAAAAACCGCAAAATAATTTGAGGCATCAGAGCCCCCCAAAAGCGGTGGGGTCCCAAGGCAGTTGCCTACTTTCCCTATTTAATAATTCGGCCCTTTTTCTGTAGTTAAAAACGAATGTTAAAAAAAAGTGGTTGGAAAGAGAGGAAGACCTAGGAAATCTGCTCATTTTATATTTAAAATGAGATGGTAAAATGTTTAATAATTTCAAATCTGCTGTGGTCTAAAAATAAATTTCTAATCGCTCAAATTCCGTCTTCAGTATAACTTTAACTTCAGAATTGCGCGGACTTTTTATTTATATTTAAAAGGAATGTGAAATTTGCACACCCCTTCTAAAATTATATAAGACTGAAGTTCATTCTCACACTTTCTCTTGCGTCTTTTTAACTTTTTGGTTTATCGTTCTGCTTCCGCCATGGCTTGGAAAAAGAAATCTTTACAAAAGCTAAAAATTGGGCTATTTTTATGAAATTAGAATTAATAAAAAGCATTAAAAAACTCAACGATTGTTTCTTCAATCCAAGTTTTATATGTATACATAGTAGACGATTTTGGAATTGTTAGAGGGCTACTCTACTGACAGACAAGAAGTTTTATTTTTACTTGACTCTTTGACGAAATAAATTTTGATTACACTTTATAAGAAGCATTCTTATGTGGAAAACATTGCTGTGGAAAATGTCCCCTTATGTGTATAATGAGAAGTGCAACAGGCGAAGTAATGAATAAAGATGCATTATTCCACAAGAAAGCACAAAAACACAGGTAGCAAAACGCAGCCGTAGCGAACACAAAGACAGAACTTACGGAAACTAATAAAATATAACAAATATTAAATAACTTATAAAATAGCAACACAGCACAAAGCTCTCAATGTAAAAGAAATGGAGATCTCACTTTTGCGATAAAGAATCTAAAAGAATTCACTTAACTGACTGACTCTCTTGAATGCATTTCGGCTTATATACTCTCCGTGACAAGGTACGGAAGCTTCTAGAAAGATCCCGTATTTTGATTTCTAATAGAGATACTATCAAAATTTCTTTACTTTCCGAATTCTTGTCGCCAAATTCGTCTTCAAAGCGGTTTACTATAGTGGCATCTAATCAGCATTCACTAAAATATCTGTAAAATTTTCTTTCTTATTATGAGATTAACCGCATATACATATTCCAGACAATATATAAGAGAGTGGAAAGAAGAGCAGTAAAATTTTGTTTCGTGACTTATTTTTTATACTGCGTTAATAATTTGAATTCATAGATCTCCCCCTTCACCATCATACGAAAGACTTTTTATGTAATCTTGTAATAATAAGCGAGGGAAAGTACTAAATAAATGCTATTCGTTTAATTCTATAAAATATTTATCGCTGAATTTCTTTTCTGGAAGTTTTTCATAAAATTTGAGCATGCTGATTCATCAAAATTACTTTGTACCAAGCATTCTCTGCCTTTTTTTATGCTACAAGAAATTAGACTTTTTTTTTAATGACATTAAGTAGTTTCTTATTTTAGGGAAAGTAACTGCAATTTACTTCACTACATTCTAAATATTAGCTTTCTGAGAAAATACCGAAATGTAATCGCAATAATTTATAGTGTTTCTGATTTTTAACGATGTTGCAGAAATTATTATGCCTTCAAAAACATAACTTGTAAAAAAAACCAAGTCTTGCAACTCAGTTCTTCTATCGTAAAAAGTTGTGAGATCCATGTAATACCAAGTCGGTCCATTTATTCAGTCCCTACTTAAGGGTCCTTCTGTCTTAAGTTATTACGTAATTAGCTAACTTAACAACAACTTATAGTGACCATATCAATATTAAAAATATTTTATGGTTTAAATAAATAGATTGACTTGGCCATCGCATGAAAACACAATGTATCTTTACATTAAATTAGATTACATTAACATATTATATTAAATTAGATTGTTTAGTGCGATTGCCAAGTCAATCTATTTATTTAAACCATAAAAGATTTTTACTATTGATATGGTCACTATAAGATGTTGTTAGGTTAGCTAATTACGTAATAACTTAAGACAGAAGGACCCTTAAGTAGGACCGACTTGGTATTACATGGATCTCACAACTTTTTACGATAGAAGAACTGAGTTGCGAGACTTGGTTTTTTTTACAAGTTATGTTTTTGATGGCATCTCATTTCTTTTTTTAGATAATCCTTTTCTTATTTTTGTATGTAGTCTTCCCCTTTTTCTTTTTCGGTACTACTTCTTGAGATTCAGCTACAGTTTTTCTCAAAGCCCAGTCTCTGTCTCTATGGGTTTTTCTCATAAGCTTTGATCTTACAATTTTTGACAAGTCTGGACGGTAAATGCTTCTTAGTCTGTTGTATTCACAAATTGAGGATTCCTGCGCTTTAATACTTGCAAAGTCGACATTTATTAGATGTAAGCCGTCCAGACTTGTAGCTCTCGAAAGTGCCACGTAAGCTTGGCCAGATGTGAATACTGCAGAACCGATATCCATCAAGGCATTATTTAGACTTAGACCCTGACTTTTGTGTATAGTTATAGCATAGGCTATACATATAGGTAACGGTTCGCGATGAACATAAGCTCTATTAATAATTTCAAATTTAGTTTTGACCGGACTAAGCTCGTAAACATGTTCTTTATTAAAAGTAATGTATATTTTCTTAATTATTTTTTGTATTTTCCAGATCAACCTTTACTCTTTGCACTATACCGATAGAATCATTAACTAAACCAAGACTCACGTCAATATTTCGCTTTAACATGACTTTTGCTCCTATTGTTATAATTATGTTCTCTTCCAGGACTGCAGTCATAGAAGCATCGTCTTCATATTTTTTTTATGCATTCACGAGCTCTTTTTGTTAGGTATCTGGGGAAATTTATGCTATCTACAGCTGTAACTTTTATTTTGGGATGTGGAAGAGATTTAAGCATTGCAGTATTTAATTGTTGACATACGTTTTTTGTAGATAATAAGCAAACGGTATCATCAGGAAGTTTCGAGAGGTGTTCAATTATTTCAATTAATCTGTTTTAATTTGAATTGGATTTGAGAGTTATTAATCTAGTCGAGAGTAACTCGCGGTCTTTTTGTGTAGTCACACCTAATCTTATTCTATTTAGCATTTCAACAAAGTCAAAATCATTGAGCTGTCGCAAGTTAATTGTAAGTTCATCGTATATGAACAATTCAGTCCACAGATTCGGTACACTGAGGGAATCTAATAACTTGTTAGTTTCAGCAGTTGATAGTTTTTCAAAAGGTGACTTTTCTCTTACCGGCGGACGCTGTAAGAGATCTCCGAAAACTACAAAATGTTTTTTTCCAAACTACCCATTCTGATCGTCTCTTGTGTCGAATATTTCAGATAAGCGTAAGTGAATATATGTTAAAGTAACATTGGATATCATCGACACTTCGTCTATTATAAACAACACTACTTCTTTCAAATCTGATCTCAGATCTTGGAGCACTTCATCAGAAAGTTGTTTGTACTTCGGTGTTTGCTTGTGTTCTACAGGCAGCTGCAATAGTCTATGTATAGTCAATCTATTCTATGTATAGTCAGCTATTCCTGTTGGAGTACTAACTGCCACTTTTTTTGTTTAAATACGTCTTAACCCAAATTTTCAGAGTTTTTATTAAAATCTCTTTCCAGTGACACTAGTTCCACTCACAAAACAGCTTAAAACGTCAGCGTTATTATCGATTGTGTCCATTTTATTTGTGATCATATCGAAGACTCTTTTTTGATCGACATTAAGTTTTGCGATCATACTTTGAAGATGCTTTCTTCTACCAGATTGATTCTCTGAAAGTCACCCATTGCGTTTGCAGCTTCCACAGCTTCAAATTGAATTATTTCAAATTAGATATTGTTAGAAACCTATAATTTGGAGATTTAATTAATTTTTCCCAGCGAGAATAGTGTCATCATATGAAAGACCGTTTTACAGTAATCTGTATTGGAATGCTGCCGGATGCCGAGCCAGTGATACGAGAGCTTGGTGACAAACTTGGCGACGAATTTGCCACAAAATGGATAATACTCGAAACTTCGAAAAATTTATTGATCCGTCCATTATTGCTCGCATATTTTAGTTTTTCCTTGATTTATACACTAAACTATAATTGTATTCTAAATTTGAAGCTTCTATGTCTGCTAGAAGTGTCTTAGAATTTTGATGATCGGTCAGTCAGTCAGTGACAAAATTCACAAACTTTGACTAGTTATAATTCTTAAACTACTGGTTCAAATTTAATGAAATTTGAAATATACCGTGTTTATATAATGCCTGCTTGGTTACTGAAAATTCAGGCTTCTAGTTTTATCCGTAACAAAGTTATAGGGGGTCGAAAATGGCCTGAACTGCTTCGAGAAAAGGATAGTACGGCCGTGCCGCTTGGTCTTGCTCGACTGGGCGGGGGCACTGCCGTGCCCCAAATATTGTTTATATAACTTGATTCTGAATCTTTTTATGTATTTACTTGAAACTTTCATCACTAAATGCTTATTTCGATAACGATTTCGATGCTTATTTCGATAATGTTTATAGAAATTTATTTTTATAAGATAGTAACAAATTATTGTTTGACTACCAAAGGAATTAATTTATGCAGGTTTATCCGACAAGCATATCGAAATATGTCATTCAACGCACATCGTCTTTTACTGAACTGCGTTTTGAATTTCAAAATTAAATTGGTGCTCTTGGAATATGCCACGTAAATATGACCCGGCTTCGTTATTAAATACAAACTTAGGGAGATTTGCCAATATACAGAATGTGCTATACAAAAACAGCAAGTCAAAATATATTAAAACCATCTATTAATATGCTACATCTTTTCAAAAATGATTTTTACAGTAAACTCGAGATAAATTATAAATATTGAACAATTCGAAAACTGCAATAATTCCATATTATAATTAGCATTTAATTACAAAGTAAAAACATAAAAATATATTTCTCATTTTTGAGAGAGAAATTAAAGCATAGTTTTAAAAACAAATTTATAATTTGTTTAAACATTTTCTTCCTAAAAATTCTTATAGACAGAATTTTTAAAAAATCATATTGTGTTATAATATATGTCTTAATATGAAACTATTGGTAAAACTTTAGATGTATATTATTACATAATTTATAAGCAAAAAATAAAATGCAACTATGATTTGAATGTAACTGGAATTTCTGATTTTTCTCCTTTAAAAATATATTTCAAGTTGTGAAATATTATCTTCGCAATTCAATAAAAACATCTACCAAGTTCCTAATAAAAAAAATTTGAGAGGTTATTTTTTTAAAAAATTATTTATTAAGATTCTCTAGATGTTTCTCATCTTTAATCTGTGTTAATATGTAAACTTCTACTTCTAATTTAATGCTTTATAGTTTGAGACACAATCCAATATTTACATCAGCGTTTTGAAATAGGCAATTGTTAGTAAGTAAAAACTTGAGAGATTCCCAGAATTTCAACCATCACCAAACATGATCGAAACTTAGCAATTATTTTTGAAATATTAAAAAAAGAATCGAATAGGAATAATAACATTACAATGGCACATGATATTTAACATGTGAATAGCCATATAACATTTTTTTTTGGGGGGGGAGGGGTTCCGTCAGACCATAAGAAATAATTCATTCATTCATTGCACATATTGATTATAAGAATATTAATATAAAAGTTATTGATAAAATTATTCTTTTACTAAGCTGTCGAAAATAATGTTTTGTACGTGAAGTAAATGTGACTCAGGTGACTTCCTATATAAAAAAAATTTTAAGCCGATCGTTTAAAAAAACATGATCGAAACTCGGCTTAAAAAAATTAGAAGAAGAAAATTAGATGCTCATGTTAAGAAACATGAGCATCACTCGGCTTAAAAAAATTTTAACCCGAGTGATGCTCACGTGATTCACAACTAGATCATACTTCTTCTTGTTGTTTATTCGGAATTGCATTTTGCTACCAGTACAACGAAGAGCAAAATAATATAATAGAAAATTGCCCATACCCCTCAGTTTTGTCCAATATATAATTTTCTATATATTTTAAAAGAAATATGGGTAGAAAATTAATGTATGATATACTTTCTATCCGATGTAGAGGATGAATTCAAAAATTTCATGGATGAATATTAATCCGAGTAGTAGCGAATTCGTCATCAAATACTCAACAGATAGCAGATATGCCATAAACAGGTGTCACAAACATAAAACTAACAAACTGATTTTGTTTGGTTGTCCAGGATAAACCACTTATTATTTACTTATATGACCAGTAAAAATCGTCATTAGCTACGGATAAAAAACAAAAGATTCGCGATTTATGCAGTATGAACGAATCAAGTACCCGTGGGACGTACTTGCTTTACATGGCAATGAATGTGTTAAAAATATGTAAATAAGTTTTGCCTCTCTAAAAATGACTTGAAAATGTATGCTTTGACAGGTATGTTATATTAATACATCTTATATTCAACTTCCACGTTTAAGCTGCAAAAAATAAATTTTAAAATAAGACAAAATTTTAAGTTGTATTTTTATTTGAATGTTAGAGTACAGTCCGAATTCATTCTTTTTTTTTTTTTTTATCTCACCCCTTTTATTTTCTCAGTTTGAATGGGCAGGAGACTGGAATATTCATATCAGATGTGGGGAAAAAAGAAAAAAGACTGAAATATTCCTTATCTTTCTCCAAATATTTGGAAAAATTTTTTCCTTTTCAATGAAAAAAAATTAGAAAATTGAAATAGATTATCAAGATTATTAAGTAATAATATATAGGTTTTTTTTTTTTACTTCCATTCTTAATGTGACAAAAGAAATATTTCTTGTTCGTTGTGATAAATTTATCCTCTTGTAAAAATTCAAAATTAAACTGGATTTCTATTCACCGTAGTTCAGTGCATATTTGAAAAGAGGATCATGAGCACTCCAGGGCCGGAGTAAGTACTTTAGAGACCTTCAGGCATTACAAGTCACGGGATCTCCTTTTCCCCCTTGTCAACTTCCTGAACCAGATATTTTTTTAATGATTTTTTTTATTTAATCTTTTTATAGCCAGTTTTAAGTAACAAATTTTGAACAGCTAGCAAAACACTTGATTGTCAATCACTTTCGAGCGAATTAATTTCAGCACATCGAGTATTAATAAAATTACAGGATTTTTTAAATCAATCTATTATTTAATGACAGGATCGGAACAAATTATGGATATTTTCTTTATTACTTGCCGCTTTTGGCGACCAGTAGGCCATTAAATGATTTACATATTATATATATATATATACGTGTTGCCGAATTCGACCGAAAAATTCAGAGGGTTGATAGTAGGCATCAAGAGGATAAGGAATCACCATACAACATGAGGTCCCAAACGACGTTTAGTAGGCGAAAATCGCAAAAACATAGAGAGTCGGAGGACTGTTGGAAACTGTAAAAAAAAATTAATAAAAAAATAACAAATGGTGTTTTAACTATGAATTTTTTTTAAGTGTAAGCACATTCTTAAACTTTTTTTTTTTTTTTTTCCATGTTTCGTAACATGCGGATTTGATGATTTAGAGGATCATAAATTATGGAAAACGAATAAAGTAGTTTAGAATCCATATTTGCAAAAATATCAAAACTGGAAGAAAAATGAAAGTTTAAAAATATAAGGAATTTTATATTCTATAATTTGATATAAGCGTGTAGTGTGAGAACTGCGGAGTTTTAAAGATATTCAACAAAAACTAAAATAGGAACCAGAAAACATCGCTCCAACATCCGTATCGATGTTCGCAATGATCGTTGTCAAATTTTAAATATAAATATAAAGCAAGGATAATGGGCATTAAGTAGATGAAAAATTACCAGAAAACATAGGGTTCGCAGGTAACGTTTATTCAGTGAAAATCGCAAAAACAGACGTCGAAAAGACAATGAGTCTGGTGAAGAGAATGGCTCTATCAATGCGAGGATTAGGAACAAGGTAATCGAGAAGAATAAGCCTTCTCGTATGTAAATTTTCCCTACGTTCGAGGAAAATAAAAGCAGCGGGAAAGTAGTCATTAATGAGAATTGATGGATTGCAGAATTGATGGTCGTTAAACTTCATTTGCAAACAACAAATCAGATTTCAATAATGCAACTAAAATGTGCTGGCATTTCATGCATTAACCAAATGTTCTGGCGTACAATTGTCGGTGCTCCCTGTAGTAAATCCGGAGGTATGTGCTGGAAGAAAACAAGGTATCTTGTGCCGCTGATGCGTTCGGGCAGAAGATACGGTTCCCATAGATTACTCTGCCCAGATGTTAATATTAAACTTGTGTTGTACGTTCGACGAGATAGTGATGTGGGGATTTTCGAATGACGAAATATTCTCAATGTGCGTGTTGAAGACCTTCTCTCGTAAAGCAGGCTTCATCTGATCCTAGAACTCCAGCAGAAAAGTGTGCATCTTCCTGTATAGCATCAAGCACCCAGCGTCCAAACTCCATTTGATTTGTGATTTTCATTGAAAAACGCTACCTGTGACCCTATTTCTTTTGGTAATTTTTCATCTACTTAATGTCCGTTATGCTTGCTCTGAATTTATCTTATGAATTTGACAAAGGTCTCTGCGAGCATCGATACTAATGTTGCAGCGATGTTTTCTGGTTCCCATTTTAGTTTTTGTTGAATATCTTTAAAACTCCCCATTTCTCACACTACACGCTTATATCAAATTATAGAATATAAAATTATTTGCATTTTCAAGGTTTTATTTTTCTTCAAGTTTTAATATTTTTGCAAATATGGGTTTTAAACTACTTCGTCTTTTCAGTAATTTATGACCCCCTGGATCATCAAATGGGCGTGTTACCTAAATGGGAAAAAAAAAAAAAAAAAAAAAAAACTTTTAAGAATGTACTTTTACCTAAAAAAAGTTCATAGGTGAAATAACATTTGTTATTTTTTTATTAATTTTTTACAGTTTTCAACAGTTTTCGGACTCCCTATATTTTTGCGATTTTCACCTACTTAACGTCGTTTGGGACCCTATGCTTTATGGTGATTCTTTATCCTCTTGTGTATGCGTAATATCACTCTTCTCAATTTGTCGATCGAATTCCGTATTCCTGTATATATTAATCTCGGTAATCCTGTATATATTAATAATATAAATTCGGTATATATTAATCTAATTAAAATATAATTTTTATCTTAATTTAATCCATATTAACTTCATTCTAAATTGTTCTCTTATTGTCTGATCCAATTCCACTTTTTATTTAATTAATTTTAATACTCGCTCTATAAAACTGTAAATCTCAGCATTTTCTCACGCTCTGAATGAAAAGATAAAAATTCTCAATGCTTGGCACATTCTTTTAAAGATACCTAAATTTCCCTTTCCTAAGACTAAACATGTCAAAGAAATCGCTATGACAATCTTATAGAAAAAGACCACTGTAGGGAAAATTTCAGTCTCTTTTTCTCTTCTGCACTTGTATCGCGATGTGAAAGAACATCAGTTTCATCACCGCTTCTTGTATATAATGTGCCTCCCGGATAAAATAAATCATAGTTTAAAAATTTCAGAAGTTTCTTCGATTCGGCCACGTAACTGCTCAAATATGTTTACATTTAATTACGTGGAAGTGTGTCGGGACCCATCGACACACACATACTCACATACATACACACACGCACGATCATATAAATTCATCTTCTTGATGTTTGATATGGCTGAAATACACAAATTTAATGGAATCAGTTTACTGCAAATTAAAAAGTGTATATATTACGAAATAAATGTGAAAGTGGAAATCCTATTGCGGGATCAATAACTGGCAAAAAGAAGCAAATAAATGTTTTTTAATGCATGAATTTCAATTCTGTTAATAACATTTGAAACCATTGTTTCAAATCAGTTGTGTATCAAATTGAATTAAAAATATAATTTAAATTAAATGAAAATTGTACGGAAATAATGTCATAAAAAAGAAATTTTATCGAGTTCTAAGGTAATTTTTTTGGAAGATATGAAGCCTCAATTTTTGTAAGAAATAACGATTACATATCTCGCAACGGTTATGCCTATTTTTTAGCTCGTTTAAATGTTCTGTTTGAAGCCTATTTTTAATTCTCTTGAAAACTTTTTTCTATCCTCTAACTGGTTGCAATTTTTGGTTATACGGAAAGAAAATTCTCCAGAACATTTCTAATAATATTTTGCTGCTTCATTAAATAACTGTGCCAAGCGATGAATTCAATGCAGCTGCAAAAACGTCCAATGAAGCACTCTGAAATTCGTATAATGGTTTATTTTCATTTGACTGCCGCCATTCGACATGAAGTAATAAAAGAGATTTTTGTGCCACATTAGCAATCTATAGATTGTATTAATGTACTTTGTATTGATAATTATTTGCATTTCCATTGCATTATTTCTCCATATGTTTTAGGCATCAGAATTATTTTTTATATACAGGATCTTTTATATTTTTAAGTATACCATTTTAATATATTCACAAATTAGAATTATAAAGCAATGTAGTATAAGACTTGCAAAAGGTAATTAGTAATACTGTTAGATTAATGTTAGAGAAAATTTAAATTACACTTGATTTTAATTTGAATAGGCCCGAGTGCATTGCAATTGCAAATTTAATGAAAGCACAAAATTAACTTTTTCTGAAAATGCTGCTAAAAAATCTGGAATACCTTGATCATTTGCCGACTTTGCCTATTTAATAATATAGTCTGCCCACTTACTTAACTTTTCTTATAGAATGTTGTAAAGATTCTTGTTACATTTTTCAGTAAATAAATAAATCTTATTTTAAAATACTTTATTTAACTTGATTTGTTTCATATTTGTGAAAGTGGAATTTTTGCTATCATTTTTTCACTTCTTTAAGTAAACTAGTTTTGAATCTCTCATTATTATTTGAACGTTTTCATAATTTAATTATCAGTTAAAAGATAATTTAAATAAATTTTGATTTAATCAAATTAAATAAATTTGTGAAAACAATTGATTTCAACAGTCCATAACATTTAGAATAGCAAATTATAAATTAAAGACTAGACAAAAAAAATGATTGCATTTTTTGCAAGTCACTCTGTCTGTACGAATCACTAATCGAAACTTCAAGGCTTGATTTGCCTATTTTGCATTGTATTTCATCTCATTCTGTATGTGAAGATTTTTATATTTATGCTTCTGTCAAAAATTTGTGAAGACTCATTCCAAAAAAATCTCAAATAAATAAATAAAATAAAAGTTGACTTATAAAATATTAATTATGGCAATAGTTTTTAAATAAAAGATCTAAACCCCTCGTTTGATTTTTCATTTTCGTAGGATCGGCGAACGACCGCAAAAGTAAACAGTCTATTTGGTTTTCGGATCGCGCTGTCTGTGACTGGTGCTTGGAATCTGGATTTGTAGAGGGGGGTTTCAAGGGTGAAAGGTCACGCAGAAAACTAGTTTCAAAGGGATGGAATTACTTCGTTGCCCCGGTTTTGTGTTTGAGTTGCTTGTTTTCAGGGTCTGTCTTTGAGTAATTCGCTGCGAACTGCATCCACCACTTCGAAAGACTTCGAGACGCTGAAAACATTTGGGGAGAATATCGACAAATCATAATTTTCTAGACGTTTCTGGTAAGATGTGACTTAAACAGAAAAATGATTTTTTTATGTTATACATAATAAAAAATGTGAGGATGAGTAAATTATTTTGCTTGAATTATGTTTTGCTTTGAATTAAATCGGAAATAATCTGTTAATCTGAAGAATATCAACCATTGGTAAATCGCTATCTACCTGGAAAACCAAGCTTCGTTCAGCTATTTTTTTTTTTTTTTTTGTAAAGTCGTATTTTTTTGGGAGAAAATATTTAGATACGAATCACAATACTGATTACATATGAATATTTTTCAGTCTTACCTACGTATGAACTGGTCATTTAAATAAATAATAATAATAAAAAAAATCACGAATGCACTAGTTTAACATGTTATTCGAAACAATCTGCTATATTACAGTATTCATTTTATAGTGTGACCATTACTTATACTCAGTTTTACCACGATGAAATAGGGTCCAAAATGGCGCTATTAGATGAGGGCAGATAGAAAAAGGTTCTAATAGTTAGTTATAAAGAAACGTGTGTGTTTTTAGGAAAAATCGTGTTATTTCGGAAATGACACCTATAGAGAAACCTTATAGGCAAAAATATTAAATATCAATAAACAAGTAAAAAAATACAGGAAAAATCACGACTCGAACCTACAAACACCCGCACTATTCGTGTTGTTCTGACCATTATACTACATATCCCATACTGCCCTGCTGAAGTTGAATATAGTTGTTCTAATAGTAGTTATAAAAAAAAAATTTTTTGGTGAAATTACATTTTTTTTTAAAGAAAGGCACTTCTATAAACTTAAAAAGAAAACCTTATATAAATAAAATTTATATAAGGTAAAATTTATAAAGTAAGTCGTTAGTGCCGTTTCCGACATACACGAAATATATATATTATATACTATATATATATATATATATATATATATATATATATGAGATAGTTCATGTCCATCAAAAATATTTTAGTTATTAATGGTAAAAGAAATGATTAAACTACAACTAGTTTTGCATAAATAAGATAAAGACGATACTAGTTTATATCGACTTCTATTTTTCTAAGGTACTCAGACTATGAAAGTTTTGGAGCTCCCTTTTCTCACCCTCAACTTTCAAAACGATCTTTATTTCTTAATTGAATTCATTTTTAATCTTTTTATAAGCAGTTATAAGTGCAAATTCTGACAAACTAAAATTACAAAATATTTAATTTCCGAGTATTTTCAAGAAAATTGGTTTGTTTCCCTCGCCTATAAAGATATTCAGGTTTAAAGGTAATTTCAAATAAAATAGTTAAAATGATGACTGAAATTTTAAAAATAATATAAATAATATTTTATTAAATAATCGAATAGTTTTAAAATTATAAAGCAATATACAATTATAATTTCAAAAAAGGGAATATATAACTTGCAAAAGGGAATTAATTAAAAATGCTATAAGAATAATGTCCCCAAATTTCAAAGATACTAAATTTTATTTAAATATGTTTGAGTGCTCGCATTTATGCTTTAAATTTCTTTGAAAAAAATCAAGAAATTCACTAAAAAAAGCAAGAAAACATTAGTCAGTTAGTTAATCAATTTCACTAAAAAATAATCTAGATATCCCAAAATTGAGCAAGCAACCTTGCATATTAATCTGGTTTTGATAATTTCATGATTCCACTAGAGTATAGAGGCAGATTTTTGAATAATATTCATTCAACCTACACGAATTGAATGAATATTATTCTCTTAAATAAATAGATAACTGAGAGAGTTTTTGTCCTGAGTAAACAAATCGAATTTTTACTAAAATTTTGACAAATTGAAGGATTATAATTTAATTTTTAAAATTTAATCAACATGATCCCCTATGAAAAAAAAAAAAAAAAAAAGAGAGAGAAAAAAGTTTTTTTTTTTAAATTTTATTTTCTTCTTAATTTCTATAGATATGCGAAAAAATTCTGTTCATTGCATTTATGTGAAATTTTATGCCATAATGTTTACAAACAATCTAAATCTGTTTAAAAATTTTTTTCACTCAGATTACTGAACCTGTACTCAAATACTGCCCCAATTTTGAGTGATTTTATTAAAATTTCTTTTATCTGAGTACTTTGATTTATGCTTATGAATTTAGTGAATACATTTTTGATTTGCTATTAAGAAACAAATGCTTTAAGAAATAAATATTTCTTTTCTGTTTTATGATAATTATAATAATTAAACTAATTATTTTCTGCATATATTAAATTTTATATCAGATACTTACTTGGAAAAAAATAACTTTTTTACAAGATAAATTCTTCCGTATTCACATGAAATCTATTGTATGTTCTTTTAGTTATGTGGGCAGTCATTAATATTGTATTTTTTCATGAAAATTTATTCAGCTGTCGATAATTATTGGCTTCATTTGCCTATCATAGAGGGTTATCAAAATATTTAGTACTTCTACTTCATTGTTGAAGATCAAATTCGACAAAATGCAAAAAACACAACTGCATGCCAAAACTTTATTTATCCTCCTTGTGGTGTTGTTTATAATAAAATTATTTTGAAATAGTTTTATTGAAACAAATGAAAAAAAAAAATTCTGCCGATTCTTGACTAAATCAGTGCGCATCTGGGACCCATTTTAACTCAAAATTACGCTCACTTAAACAACCTGTAAATTGCTTCAATCAGTAAATCCCATGTTTTACTGAGGATTTAACATTTCTGAAGATTTTCACTCCACATTTTAACAAAATATATGGTACGAAGTTCCTCCAAATTCTTACATTTCTTTTATTAATAATTCTTGTATCACAACAGTCTGAATTTTCCCCTAATACTTTTATTTTACAGATACTTTTATTTTACATCGCTTCCTTAAATTAACAACAAAAATGAACTCCCGAATTAGCAACGTACATTTTAATTAAAAGAAATTGTTCAAATGAGATGTGAAGATTCCTTTTTAATGCTTACGTCTAGAGGAAGTCGAATAAGTACACTTTTATTAATTTTCCTTTACAAGATGCAAGCTGGACCTTGTAAACCCTCTTTGCTATCACAAATTATAATTTTTAATTGATATTAGATAGCACTTTTTAACTGTTATAGGCAAACATACTTAAGGGAAAATACAAAGGAGGGGGGGGGGTCATGGAGATCATGATCCCAGACAGATCTTAGACAATATTTTTTGATCTGTAACAAAATCTGCCATAAGGTTGATTAGATTTGAGCAATTGATTGGGATATATATGATTGATCATTTTTTAAAAAAATTGAACTGAATTGGATTGATTAATGGATCTGTTTTTATAATTCACTTTTTTGCTTTGTATATCCAATCCTAAAAATAGCAAAAATACTTCATTGATGAACAGCCAATTCGTCGTCGGGAAATCTGTTTAGTCACTGTTATGAACACTAGACATAATACATTCTACATAATCAAGACGGCGTTTCTATATGTTATCAAAGAAGCTGTAATATATTATATATATACTCTATATATTATATATATTAAGTATTATGTGGCCGAAGCTTGAAATAAATTTAAGGTCAACGATTGGCTACGGAAGCTTTAGTAATGATTTACACTAAAAAAAATCCTTTAATTTTTAACGAAATTACTTAATGAAAATTTAAGCTCTAACTCTGCATTTAAAATAAAGTCATATGACATATAATAGTACAGTTTGGTCTCAAACGCCTTTTTTTCCCGCTCGATTTGGTGCTTTTCATTGATTCCTCCAAACCCCTCCAGAAAATTTCTGTACCCCAAACTATATATTTGAGCATGATTCCCTCTCCCCCCCCCCTAAAATTTTAGTCTGTGTCCGCCCCTTAGCTTATTATTAATTGCGACAGAAATAATTAAAAATCTGGTAGAACATTCTAGACAGTAAATCGATGAACCTGAAATGGCAAAATTTACAATATAATTAGTTATTCATGATAATTAATAAGAGAAGGATTTTTCAAAGTTTTAATTAGATTTTTTATTAAAAATTAATCAAAACGTTAATGTTTTCATCAATAACATGAGAGTATTTTATTACACTTTAACTCCAATTTAAAATTTTAAAGAAAGATTTTTAATGATACCAATTTTATTTCATGGCAATTTTTTCAGTTATTTTTTTAAAAATTTCAAAATATTTTTGAGTATATTTTATAATAATATTTTTCATTTTTTAGTTTTATAATCACACGTGAGTATAACATTATTTTATATGTATGTTATTGTTGCTATACATAAAAATAGCTTTTGAAAAATGTTATAAAGATAGGTGGATCAATCTTAAAAGCATATCATGCCACCAAATTTTGGTATACAAGTTCGAATATCCTTTTAATTTATTTTGACGTTTTGTAAAAAATTTGAATAATGTTTTATACAAATAATAATTAAAATATAGACAAGTAATAATGATTAAAATGTAGGTAAGTAATTGACTTTGAATATCTCAAGCAAGAACTCGGTATTTCATAATCAAAATGATGAAGCGTTATTTTAAAAGTTATATTTAGTTTATAACTAGAACACATCTCAGCGTAATAGTGGCTGCAGAAGAAAAGAAAGAAAAAAGAAAATAAAAGAACCAAATTTATCTTCGCGATAGCTAGTAAAGAACATCACAGCTTGGCCAAATAGGTGAAGAACCGGAAACAGAGAGTGCGGGTCACGTGATCTAAACGTAGGTTCAAACCAATTTGCGTGTGGGGAGAGTAGTAGAGAACATCCGGATGGGATCGATTCTGAGGAGCAGCAGGACAGGACAAAGGGAAGGCTTAGGAGGCAAGTAGGCATGGGTGAACGAAAGCTTGAAATGGCGTTATAGTAAGTACGATTTTCTCAATATTATTTTTATTTTACAATCTGAGAACGAAGTTTGCAATTTGATAACACATTTAGCGCTAAGTGTGGTATTTGCTGCTATTTATAGATTGTCTTTTCATGCATTCGCCATCTCTTTTTGTTTGTGATGCGTGCCCTCTGGCTTTCATGGAGAGAAAAACTCGCGCCGAATGAGCGAAGAGATAAACGAAGAAAAATAGTAAACGCTGCCGTCTATTTTTTTTATTGGATTCCCATCCGAAAGCTGACCCGTTTGTTTTCAACTTTTGAATATTTATTTTTAATTTTGTTGTCACGGCTCTTAAGAATCGGTATTGTTCTTTTCCCAGTTATCGCGTTCTCGAAAGGTAATTGGATGTGATATACTTTTTCTCTGGGGAAACTGTGAGAACGCGACGGATTCCCCTAAAGCTTCAGAAGTGCGTAATGACAGCCATGACAGCTTTCTTTTAGTTATAACTTCGATGTACTTTTTGATCCCTATGGCTATTTTGAATTTTTTTTTTGCATTCATCGATCTTATCGTCTGTGATTGTTTGTTTTGTCTGGATTTAGTGGGTTAGTGTTTCATTGTTTTGATCGAGTGTTATTTTTAGAATTTGCGTTCGTATTTTTGTATTTAGCTTTAATTATATAAGGAATTAATTGTAACTTTATATGATTATATTTTTTTTAGTTAGATGTTAATAAATGTATATTAAAGTTATTGAATTAGTTTTTACATGTATTTACAAATTAATTGTTTTGATAATTCTGGAGTTAAAATAATTTTTATTTTTGCTGCATTCTTTTTAATTTAATATTATTTTATTATATCTTACATTTTTGCAGTAGATTTTTAATATTATTTTTTAAGTATTATATGTAACTGCGAGTGTGAAATTCTTAATTATGTTTCATTTGGTGATGTCTGCATTTATTATAGTATTTTAATCATATAAAACGTTATATTTATGTCTTGGATATATTTAAAGAAGCTGGTTTGTTTTAAGCATTACATTTTTACTTATAACTCATTTTTAGTTTTAAATATTTCTTTGTAGCAGACATTCTTTTATATATATACTATAACCATATAAGGCCTCACTAAATCCGATTATTTTTGAAGTGTTGCATTTAATTTATCTGAAGGTATTTTACCTGTGATTTAAAATTTATTCTCCAATAACATCCTTTAAAATTTATTCAACTCCAGTATGAAGTTAGGTGCTGAATTTTAATATTTGCGAATATGTCTTGAAAATGTGTGCTATTATTTTAATAGATTTAATGTAAGAGCTCTTTAAACTCTAGATCATGACTATAAATAGGATTACAAAAACTTTAATTATTACAGTTGCATGACTTAGCAAAAATGATTTATAAAAACAAGTACATCTGAATAATTTTATAGAAATTTTCAAAATATATTTAATCAAATATCGATTGATGATTAACTACCATATATTTTTTTATTTTTTTAATTCTTAATGCATTCAGTATTGAAAAGTTGGAACATAAATATAAAGGTTTTTTTAAAGCTTTGGAAGCTATCTTATATTTTTTATGACTGCTTTATGTCTATTTTATTCATTTTTTAAATGAAATTAAGGATTTTTCTAATGTTTTTGGGCCTTTTGCATATTTGCTGGAATAAAGGAAATGCTAATTGTGAATGTCATTGGAATATGCTTAAATCAAGTCATTGATGCTAAAATCAAATAAGTAATTTAAAGATATTATTGCAGTTTGATCACTTATATTATGCAATTGCAATTATTTTTCTTATAATTTTCTAATTAAAATAAATCATGGCTATATTTTTAATCATTATTTATAGCCATTTCTTTTGAGGATAAACATTAACTGGCATGTTTTTTTAAATTGATTATTAGATTTTAAGAATTATAATCTGTTAGATTTTTGATTTGTATATTTTAACTGCACTTGAAAACATCTTAAAATGTAATGGTTATTTCTTTCTGAGATTGTACACAGATTTTTGAATTTGTAATTTATATAACATTTTTTCCAAAACAATGCAGAAAATTTTTCATTCAATGTAGAATATTACTTCATTCAAATTAAAATATTCTGAAAAAAAAAATCTTTTTTGTAATTCTTGATTTTTAATAAATAATTCTAATAAATTTTTATCCATCATTATCTTATTGTGTGTTGACAAATCTCAGGATTAAACATAAATAAGAAAATAATAGATATTCTTTTTAAGTACACAGTCATTAGTGGTCTTTTAGAACTTTAAAGTTAATCAAATTCTATTAAGAGTAAAATAATTTATAAAAATTTGAAGGTGTAGATTCAGCCATTTTCTAAGAGAACTGTTTTAAAAATTAAAACTTGGATAATATTTAAAGAAGACATTTTAAACATGACAAGACAACCACTTATTAAACAAAATGCCGACATCTTACCAGAAGTTTTTTCTAGTTTATTTTTAATAATATATGTTTCATTCATTATGAATAGAAAATTTTTTATTGTCATGCCTTGAATCTTAATTTTATATACCTACATGTGTTTAATAAATGATATATTGAAATATATAACATATTGAAAGAATATTTTGAGATATTTGTACTTAGGACTGCAAAAACTTTTATGGGAAAATGCTGGAAGAACATATAAATATAGGTATGGAATTAAGCTGAAGGAGTTTGCATATTTTAAAATTTTTTTTATTGGAGAATTTTGATTGCTTAAAATTTTTATTGTCATGCCTTAATTTTACTAAAAATCTAATTTGCAAAATTAAGATTAACTGAAAATTAAGATCCTCTGGACTTTAATTCCTTGACATACAAAATTGGTTGACGATCCTAGGTGAGCCATGATTTAAAAGCTACTGTTAAATTTGGTTATTTACTTTCAAATTTAGTTTTAAGTACTTTGTAGTGAATAAACAGTTTTTGAGAGAATTCTTTGCCAATTCATTTGCTTTTTCGTCCATCTTATTACAAATTGCAGTTGTTTAGTGTCTTCAAAAACTCAGTTATTGAAGTTGCGTCATTTTTTAGAATATTGCCTGATAATTAAATTTTGATCTTATCTAGATATTTTTTATTACAATTTTTTTCCAAATTTCATTTTTTTTTTCCTTTTTAATTTTTAGAATGCATTCCACCAAAGATAAAGGAAAATTGCCCATCCAGATACTATTAACTTGTTCCCTAATTAAAGTGAGTACAGTTAATTGAAATATGTTTAATTTTGTTTGTAAACCATAGTTGATATTTACATTTAGTAATAAACTTCTGTAAATGTAAACATTTCAAATTCTGAATATTTTATAATATCGTGAATGTTAGAAGTATAGATCTTCACATTTTATAAATTTTTTTTAGGAAATGGAAACAGTACATTTGGTTGATAATATTCATTGGAATAAAAAAAATATATGTATATATTTTAGAAATATAAAGGATATGTGAATTTTGAGAATTTGGACATTAAAAACAAGGCTTCAAGTTTTTAATTTTGCAAAATTGTAAATCAAAAAACTTAATCCATTATTAAAGTTATTTCATTTGTATTAGTTAACAAATTTAATATCGAATTTCTCAATTTTATTTTTTAAAAAAAAATGGGCATGTAAATTGGCATATTTAATAATGTCTTTTAACCGTGAAATTTAAAATTAATCTTCGAAACTACATTATTCAAGGGATTTGTTATGTTAGTGCATTATTCTTAAATATTAATTTAGAATGATTTATCTATAGGGGAAAAAGTCCTTCTAGTAAATAATATATATATATATATATATTATTTACTAATAATATATATATATATTATTTACTAGATATATATGTGAAAATGCAGAATTGTTTAGAATATCTGAAGTGCAATTGAATATAAGTAAAATACAGAGTTCCATGCATTCAGTAGTTTTTACACACTTTTAAAATTGGAGAATTTCTTCTTTTGATTTCATTATCATATTTTGTTTTAAATTACTCTCTATATAATATTTTAAAATTTAAATCTTAATTTCCTTTGTTTTTCTTATCTTAAGTTAGTTATGTTACTTTTTTTTCTAAAAGTAGCTGCTTTTGAGAATCAACTTGTTTGCCTTGATAATTGACTTTTTAGGTTGTTAAATAATTAATGTGGAATATTCTTTAAAAAAATTTGCCTACCTTGTTATATGATATGACTAAAAGATATAAATTCAAATTAATAAGTTTATTATAAATTAAAAAGCTTAGATGTTACGAAATAAAAGTGGAAGTGAAAGTCTTACTATGGAGTTAAAAGTGTGTGGTTGAATGCTTTTATTGATTAGTTTGAATTCCATCAAAGCATTTAAAAACATTGTTATTCAAATTGAATTTAAAAAATTAACCCGTCAGCACATGTATGGGATCTTTTTGAAGCCATCTTTTTCTCTTTAGAGTAAAGTTTTTTTTTTAGAAATTGTAGGAATTTATAAAAGTTTATAGTTGTTACTTCCAATACCTTCATGAGGGAACTAGAAGATTAAACCAGCAGAAATCAGTGAAACAGTGTATCTTATTTTTTACAAGAAGGCTGGGATCCAATTGACCCTTGCGTGTACTATTATTTCAGATTCTTTTAATATTATGCATATGTCAGTTAGCTATACAGTTTCAGAGATCTTCTCACAAGTCTCCCTACTGATATTGTTTGTTTGACAGCGGATTCTAAAACTTTCTGCACTTTTGTTCATGTGTTTGGATGGGTTTAATTCATCAAAATAGGGGTGAGAGGCAAGATGAAAGGAGGGGATATTTACATTTAATAATAAAATAAACTTGGATTACTTGCAGACTGAATTAAAATATTACGGTCTGAAATGACACAATATTCACACGCACCTGAAAACAAAAAAGTATCTTATAGGGTGAAAATCAAGGTCAAAGAAGGACGAAGAATTCCGGAAATGCGTTCATCTTTCTGCGTCACTCTGCTTAATAAGATAGAATCGTCAAAAAGTGGTCTTCTCAGAATACTGAAACGAACAGTAGTATATATATAAAAAATAAAAGATATTAATTTTCAAAATGGTATGTTTAGGCTTTTTTTTCTAAAAATGTTCCAATGTAAATTATAGATTTCCTTATTTTTCCAATATTTTTATACAGAAAAAAATTAATTATATTAAAAATAATAGTTTTATGTGAATGAAATCGGGAAAATGGTAGTGAATACAGAAAAAGTATGAAAATGGGGCCTAAATTAAATTTTTAAAATTTCTTATTAAAATTTATATTTGATCCTAAATAAGAACATATTTTTGTGGAAAAACATTTATATATTCTAATCATATTTTTATATACATAGCCTATAAGATAATGAGTAAGTGCCCAACAATTTGGGATCAAAATGACCCATCACATGTGATCATGTTAAAGAAAAATGGAGGTGTGTGCTGAAGGGTTAAATTTAAAGGGGAAAAAAAAAACTGTATGGAAATAGAATCAGCATTAATTAATTGATAACTTTTTGAATCAGCATCAATTAATTGATAACTTTTTGAATCTTAAGATAATAAAACCATTTTTTATAAGATAGTTGTTTTTAAAAAATAAACATCAATTTCCATAGGTTGATCATAGACTTACCATCTGGCAACAGACTACTTTTGAGTTTAATTAAATTTTTTTTGACACCTATTTCTTTTGTATCTTCTTTCCTCTGACTGAATGAAATTTTTGGTTATATGAAGAATTTTGTTAAGAACATTTCTAATAATAATTTGCATATTTTTAAAATTTTTTAAATTCTAAATTGAATTCTGTACAATTTTAAAAATATAAAGCATTCTGAAATTCGAATAATATATTTCTTACATTTGACTGTTGCCTCTACAGTAAGTAATAAGAACGATTTCTGTACCATATGTACACTAGTGTTATACATTCTCTTACTTTTTGATCCAAATTCCACTTTTTTTTAAAACTATTTTTATCATGTACTCTAAAAAATTGCTGATCTTGGTAGTCTGTTGTGCTCCAAGCAAAGGGATAAAAAATCTCTATGCATTCCTTTCAAAAATACCAACGATTTCCTTTTGTAAGTTTACACATGTTAAGAAATTCCTATCAGAATCTCGTATTAAAATCACTAAAGGGAACAATTTCTTCCACTTTCATTTGCTTTTAAATTAATTTAAATTTTGGGGAATAGTTTTACCATTTCATGTTCCTCCTTTATCCTTGTGTATTAATCATGCCTCTCATGGAAAAATAAAAGTTTATTCAAAATTTATGTGCTTTTGGCCACACATCTGTCAAATTAATACTACATTTATAAGTATACAGGGAATTTCAATGCATTAAATACCCAGAATATTTTTAAATATGCAATTTGTACTATTTTAATATAATTTCAATGTTTTCTTGTCAACTTTTTATAATATTTAATATCTAATTTTTAATATCTAATTTTTAATTATAGATGTGTCATTAAAGATGAATGAAAGTGGACAAGGTGCTGTGCCAGCTGCTTTGCCTGGTGGGTATGCAACTAGCATACCAGCTTCAGGCATTGGAACATCAACAGTCTTCCTAGGGCAAGACAATTGGATGACTGCACCAAATACTCATCTTGGTACCTCATACAGTGTTTTAACTCCTCATTATCCGCCAGAATATTCATTACCTGATGCTATGAGACCAGCATTTTATACAACTGGTTTTAGTGCTGTATCATCATCACCTAGTTTTATTCATAATCAAGTCATAGATACCCGTGCTCAAGAACAATTGTATGCCAAAGCTGTTGTGAGTGGATCCAGTTTTCAAGTCGGATTCCCTTCTATAAATTCTTCCCCACTTACTGCCTATGCTTCTGAACTGCGAACTGAGGAGTTACCTGAACAGAGAACCAATGAAAATAATTCATCTGTGCCAAATAATGATGCTTCTGCTGAAGGTTTAGCTACTCGTATGATGCCCAAAAGTCCAAATGATAGTTCGATGAGTAACGTGCCAACTCCTAATCCTCCGTCACGTGATGGAACTCCATCAGGTAATGTAGGATATAGACCATGGGAACGAGGTTTAAATGGACCAGATTATCAACCATCAACTCCACAATCAATGACAGAGATGGCAAATGATATGATACATCAGCAAAGGCCCCCAAGTTCTCCTCTAGACAAAAATAATTTGAAAGAAGTCGACAATAGAAATTCTTTTAAAAATCAAGATTTTTTATCAAAATCAGCATCGATGTCTGATGTTCAAGCTCCAAGATCTGTAGAAACACCTGGTAGACCTCCTTCCTGCATTTCGTCAGTTTCCAGTCCTACTGGAATTCATGATTCACAAATGCTAGAAGAAGCTATGGATCATCCGGATCTTCAGCATTTAACTCCTCATGCTCAAGGTTATCCCACTTTAATTCCTTCTTCTCGCCTTACTAATATCAATATGCAAGTTAATAATGCCTTACAAGTAAATAACACATTGCGACCATTTCAAAATGCCTTTATGCCTAGCAATAATGCTCAATTAACATCTTATATTCCTGGATCTCAAGTGATGGTAGCATATCCAGAAGCCAAGCTACTGAAGTTGGACTCGGAATTGGATATAAGAGGACACAAAGAAAACACATTTCAAGTGCCTTCAGTGTCTTCCACTACTCCACGCCAGTCAATGCATAATAATATTCCACCTCCTCATCAAGCACAAATTGAACAGTGGAATCAGCCAATGCCAAATATGACATCTGTACCTGAGGCTGAAAAGGCCACTAGGAAAAAGAGGAAACGATGTGGTGAATGCCCTGGATGTCAGACCAAAGCTAATTGTGGTGCCTGTGGTCCTTGTAAGAGTGTGAGGAGTCACCAGATTTGTAAAATGAGAAAATGTGAACAATTGAAAACGAAGAAAGAAAAAGTGAGTGAGAATTTCATTAAAATGAATAAGAAGTATATACTATTTTGTGGCCTTGACAACATTGATCTTTGTAAATATTGTAACTAAATGTCATTTTTTTATTTATTGGAATAACACTTGCTAAATATAACTACTAGTATTGAAAATTTCGGGTTTTGCAGCCTCTTTACTATACTTGATGAGTTTTGGATGCTGACTCAAAGCAGAAATAGCCTTATCTTTTTCATTTTAAAAGTTTATCATATTAAAACATAGTTTTTTTTTTATGACTTAATAAGTTAGTGTTTCAGTGTTTTTATTTTTACTAGTCATTTATAAATTGATAGTGAGGTTAAATTTTACCATTGATTTAATATAATTTTGCCTCTGAACTTTCGATTCACAAACATTGTATAGCTAACTGTCAAGCTATGATTTTTTTTTTCATGCAGTTATTTGTCAAATTTGGTCTATAGTTAAGTCTGCCATTTTAAAAGAAACAAAAGATGTTGAAAACTTATTGATAGGAACTACTATGTTTTTAAGTTCAATTTTTTTATATGTTTTGTTCTTTTAAAACCTTATTGATAATTTTGTATGTTTTCTTGATATGTAGTTATTTTTTAAAAATTATACATCATGTGAACTATATTATTATACGCAATAAACAAAGTAACAATTACAATATTCATGCAGTTTTAATTCAGTGTTTACAGTAATATAGCTTTAATAATTAAATATATCATTCAACTATGCTTCATTTTCCAAAATACAGTTGATTAAATTTTAATTAAAAATTGTATTGATATATATGTGTGTGTGTGTATAGTATTAAAGTTGTAATAATATTCTTCTAATAATTGCCTTTCTTGTGGTAAAAACGATTTTCTATTCTTGGTTATAATCTAGGATTCTATATATCTACTCTCCCAAGCCATAACATTATTTTATCATCCATGCAATATTAAGATAGCTATTATTGAAGTAATTTGAAATGTTATATTTAATTCATTTAATTTGAAAATTATTTTAGAATTTATGCATGGAAACTTTGCATATCAGGTACCAAAGGATGCAAGGAATTGCAAAAAATTATTTCTATCAATTTTTCAGTTGCGTATTATTAACAGGAGAAAGTTGATAACATTGTATAATTTGTAATTTATAAAATCCTGGTTTTTCTCTTGCAAATCTGATTATTACTTATCAGAATACCTTAAATGACAGGCAGTATTCATCAAATTTTTATTTGATGCAAATTTTGAAACAATGTGCATAAATCTAAACTAATTAACATTTATTTCGTTCCATGCAATTATCTCAGTATTGCAAAAAAAAAAAAAAAAAAAAATTACAATATCAGAAAAAAAAGTAATCAAATTTCTTCCTTTCTTTTTGTATAATTATTTAAAGGTTTATTTCTTAAAATTTTTTAAGGAAAATCTGACATTGTTTGTTAATAAATGTTTTTTCATAGCATTTATAACTATGTTTTATAAGATGTGCTAAATAATTCATTTTTTTATATATATAATTCAAATGGAGAAATCTTTTATAGGCTGCAGCTGCAAAAGCAAGTGGCCAGCTTTTGATTGATTCTGACAGTCAAAATTTAAATGGCAATCAAAGTTATACGAATGAAAATGACTCTCTTCAGCTTCCTGGAACACCTACTGTAAGTAAATTTAGCTGACAGATTTTTATCTTTTAAAGTGTTTTCATTGATAGCATATCTCATTGTTTACTGGAATATGTAATTTTTACAAATCAGCACAACTTTATCATTCATTTGGATATTATTAACAAATTTAGAAATATATTAATGTTACATTCCAATCATGATTAACTGTTAATTATAAATTCTATCAAAGTTAGATTAGTAATGCTGTTTAATAATTAAATCACTGATTTGTATATTAAAATGCATAATTATTTTAATATATCTGATCTACCCTACTAATAATAATCAAATTTCAATTTTGATTAATTTTGAATCTGATCAGTTTTCATTATCATTGATAAAAATATCTGTATTTTCCTTCCATAGCAAATTGACGCAATTAACGAAATAATTTTTTTAGGGCTTTCAGCAACATGATTTCTTAATGGCTGGCCAGTTGAAAAATCTTAGTCAATCACCAAACAATAGCACCAGTTCTTTGTTTGATTTGAATTCAGCCTACCCAGCTTTTCCTTCACAATCTCAGTTACTTGGTTTTAATGGTCAAGCTGACTTGTTAAAAGGAGAAAATCAGAATGTTCCTGCTGATCATCAATCTCTGTTAGAATTCAGTGGATCAACAACAATGCATGAATTTGCACAGTCGCGACTGAAAAATCTCTTAAATACTCGTAAAACTCAGAAAGAACAGATGCAAAATTACTCCACTTCTCAAAATGCTGGAAATATGTATGCCGAACAGTCAATAAGCCCAGTTGAAACTCCTCCACAACCAAATGAAGGTGAAACATATGCTCAGCGACCACCTTCTACACCATCATCAATGCGCAGCAGGGCAGGGAGCAATCCTACCGATTCTGGTATATCGAATGAAGAATCTGGTTATTTAGGACAATCTCTTGAACCCACATATGAATCTCTTCAAAATCTTGATCCTTCACCTGAGTCTGGTTTGGCATGGAGCAAGGCACCATCTCCCAACAAAATAGATTTGGACATTGTACAAAATGGACAGAATTCTGACAAAGAAGCCAAAAAGTTTGAGATTGGAAATGGCTCTAGTAATTCAGATGGAACTTTAAATTATTCTGGATTAGGGCAAGATACAGTTAATGGTTATTCTTACAGCAGGTATTTTGATCCTGCAAATAATCGTGAAATTAACAATGCAAGAGTTGAATCTTATGGTTCTGAATCTTCTAACAGAGATGCCTTTTCAAGTGCAGCTAATAATACTTCAGAATACCCGTCTCAAAATAATCAGTCCATGTATGATAATTCTCGCTATTTTCAACCATCTTCAGAGGTCAATTCATATTCTGGAAACACAGCTAATGAATCCTCCTCTCGGCCTGTTTTCACACCTACTTCATCTGGACAATCAACTCAATCATCTCCATATTCTCAACATCCGACAGCTTCTCCATCTAATCGAGAGAATGTATCATCTTATTCA
This sequence comes from Argiope bruennichi, assembly GCF_947563725.1. Taxonomy (NCBI): domain Eukaryota; kingdom Metazoa; phylum Arthropoda; class Arachnida; order Araneae; family Araneidae; genus Argiope; species Argiope bruennichi. The sequence goes on from NC_079158.1 coordinate 58,667,140, forward strand.
TCAAATCAACAAATAAATTTTGAACCACCAAATAAAACCATTGAAACATCGTCTGCTAATATCTCTGTATCTGCAAATAACCCAGTTGAAAGGGCAAGTAAAATTTCTAACGAAACGTCTGAGGAAGGGAATTTTTTATTGAATACGACCACATCTATGAATACATATTCAAATACTATCAATTCCTTTAATGGAATGAACTTTTCTACATCAAATACTTATCCTACTCTTCCTGCTATAGATTCATTATTTAGTATAGGCCATACTGTGATATCAAATACATCAGAACTGGGCCAACTAAAAATGACATATGCAAATCAAGCTAGTGGCACCACTACATTTCCTCTCTCTTCTGCCATAGATAGTGGTCGTAATGATGCACTCTCTGGATTGGATCCAGCTTCTTTTAATAACAGCTTCTATACTCAGCTACCAAATTCAGTATCTAATCCATTGCTGACAGCCAATGTAATCAACGCTGGAAAAAGCTTTTCCAATCAGGCGGATTGGTGGAGGCAGTCGAAAGAAGCTGAAAAGACAGAAGTGCCTCCTACTTCTCCTGACTGTGAAGTTGTAGAAAATCAGTCTTCAAATCCATCCACGGTATAGTTAATTGCATCTTTGTAGTTTGCATTCCGATGTCCTTCGGGGTTTATGACTCGAAGACTACTTTTTCAAATGAAATATTTCTATAAAATTTTTTAGTTTCATATATGAATTATACTTTTCTCTTCCCTGCATGAAAGAATGAAATGTTTTGTATTGAAGTGCCATTTCTCATGAATTTTTAATATTTTTGTTTTTAATACTAGAAATTTTTATGTCATAGTCAATGACTTTTTATATGTACAACTCCTTAGCTTTAGCAGCTTTATGTATGAGGCAATTTATCTTTATAAGTATTACTTGTTTTTTCATCTAATTCTTAATACCAGGGCTTCTTTAAACTAGGGATCTTGACTCCCCCCATCCCAAATGAGGTCTCATAAATGAATTTTTGGTTTAGAAAAGTTGGCTAATCTATAAAAATGAAGCAATAACATTTTATGATTAAAATTTAACATTTTGTTCATTAATCCATTTTTCACTATAATGTTTGATTCTTCTGAAACTTTTTTATACACTAATGAGACCACATATATTAAAAAAAATTATAATAAAATATAATAGGCAGACAAATGGGAAATTTTAAGAAGCTCTGCTTTATATTTATGTGTCTACCTCATTTGATTGATTTTTTTTATTTGCTTAAGATTAATTATCATTAGAAAGATGAAAGCACCAATCAGCAGTCAAATTCTGTGTGATTTATTTTGTGCACAGTGAGATGTTTTTATACTCAGGTCAAGTGTCGATAACGATTTATTTATTTGATTTCTTATTTATTTATGGCAAAGTTACTTAATTTTCATAAGATAATTTATGTATGTAGAAAAGGCAAGTATTTCTGCTTTGGTTATGACTTTATCATACTTTTAACAATTATTTTCTAAAAAATAGTGGAATAATACAGATTTTACACTTTTGGAATTTTCGGTTTTGGGCGTCTGGAAATAACATTTTTGGATAATGTTGTTTATATTTAATCATTAATTATTTGACATATAATTAGAAAAAAAAAATGCATTTTTGACCTTAAAAATTTCTTACAAAGTCTATAAAATATTTCATGGCAGAATATTCCATATGAAAATTATTTTAAGTATGGCCATTTAATATTAATTTTTATATTTGTTGGGTGATAGAGAACAGATCCATATTTAAAATGAAGTTCATTTGTTTCTTTCTAAGATGAATTAATGCTTATAAATCATAGTCTCTGAAAGATTGAAAAGACAATGATTAATTAGTTTTGGGGAATACATATATTGATACAGTGTTTTTTGTAATAAGATTCAAACATAGCTAAAAATGAAATCTTTAATTTTTGTAATTCAATTTTAAAATCATTATTTACTTTAATATTAAAACTTTATCCAATGACAGTTGAATTTACAAAATTAAATGAATAAAAATTTACTATTTTCAAAAAATAAATAAATAAAAAAAATGGCATTTTATATTTATTTTTTAAATACTTGAAAATTTTATTAATTTCTTAGTATTCTCTAGGTATTTTTCGAATAATTTTTATTATTCAGTTAGTTGCAGCTATGTGCAGGTAAGTGAGGTAAGTGTATAAGGGGTTTATAAGATATAAGTGATTTTATTGAATTGCAAAAAGCAAATCATTTTATAGTTCAATAATGTCATATTTAATTATTTCATTGAGTAATAGTATATATATATATATAATAATTTTTTCTTATTGAAATTTTGCTTCCTTAAAATTGTAGCCTGCTTTGTGTGCTGCCTTCATTATAGCATTATATTTTTGAGATCTCAAAGGAGTGATAATTTATTGGATTATATTTCATTGCTTTCAATTAAGGATTAAATGTGTTAGGACCTTGCTTGTTGTGACAAAAACTCTCAGATGGCCGTAATCTTTCAAATTCTTTATTTTAAAATAATTTAAATTATTTATTTATGAATAAAAATAACCTAGCAAATCATCCCATTTTTAAAGATTTCTTTAAAATTTGCTTAATATTTTCAAGTAATTCTGTAACAATATATGTTATGATATGTAATTTTTATTTTACTATTCTTCAGTTTTGGTGTCAGAATAAATTTGCAAATAGGAATTGTGTAATTTTTTACTTTCTTAAAAGGCAGGAAAAAAGTCACAAAGTACAAAATTATTTAAATGCAATTTCATTCAAAAGATGTTGATTTTCTAATAGAGAACATATTTTTAGTTCTTCTTATTATTTATTTATTCTTACAAGAAATATAACTTTTCAACTATTACATTATTTCAATTCTTATTCCAAGAGGAGTGCAAGAGTAATTTTCAAAATATTTTGACATTTAACTTAATTAGTGATAATTTTTTGCTATTAATTGAGACTTGAACTTCATTTTTATAGCATTATATTAGGCTTATTTACTTTAAATTTACAGTACCAAACTTGTTCTTTAAAACTAAATAGTTTTTACAAAGCAAGATTAAGAATTTTATATTTTTAGATGTATTAAGCTTCTTTTTTCATAATAATCAGAAAGGACAATGAAAAATTAAAAGGAAATATAAGAAAATTTGTTTAAGATTAATTATTAATTCTCTAGTGTATTTTATTTGGGTACTACTAGTGCGAAATAAGCTTCCTTGTGAATATTTTATATGCTAATTACCCACCTGCCTTGAATAAGCATTAATTCTAGTTTAGACAATATCATGCAGATTTAAATTATTTTAGTGACATTTAAGAAAATGATATAATAAAAAATATTCAACCATTATAAAGAGGAGGAGAATTTTTATTATATCATTACTCATTGAATTTATAGAATCATTTGCATATGGAATGTTTTGTACCTTAAACTTTAAATCAAATGAAAACAAAGATGAATGAAGAAATTAAATGAATTTCTTTAAATCAATTATTTATGCTATTGTAACGCTATTATTTCTAAAGCAATCTATGAATACTTTTTGATTAGCAGCATTATGTAATATATTACAAAAAGTAATATTTGGGCAGCTTGAAAAATACTGATAACTATCTTTGCTTTTGTTGGTATTAATTTTTAATTTATTACTTAAAATTTAGTGTGAACTGTACGAGTGTTGTTATGGATGTTATTGTGTTCATTGTTTTGCTAATTTATTTTTTCAAAGAAAAAATATATAATGTGATATAGTATTTAGTTTATTTTTATCCCTTATTTTCATGTTTTAATTGGAAATTTTATAATCTCCTTTAGTTGATCGAAATTTATTGCCTGAGTAAGATGTCATGTAAATTGCTTTTGAAATGATGTGCTTAATATAGGAGTGAATGAAAATAAATAATTATGTTGATAATAGTGTATTGTACTAATAATTTGCCATTTAACTTATTCAAATTTTTAATATTCTTGTTTTATATATACAATTATGTTCTTTGGTATTTGATTGTTATATCCATTTGAGTTCCTCTACATTGCAAGAAATTTACTTATTTATAAAGTTTTTATTTACAAATGAATAGGATGTACAATTAAAATTTTATTGAAATTAGATATAATATTGATACTTTAATTAATTGAATTTTATCAAGATTATCTTGTTGTTAGTCAATCTTTACTAAATGAGATTGTTAATTATTTTATAAATTTTACATTTAATTATTTTTTTTAAAAAATGAAACATTAATCATACTATTAATATTCATATTTCCAAAGCTATATATTTTAAGTTCAATGATTAAGTGAATAATTTTTATTGAGATCAGCAATTCTGATTCGTCCAATCTAGCCATTCTTTTAAACCATATTAGTATTGGTTTATTCAAATCCCTAATATATGACATATTTGCATTTCTTTGATCAAGTAATAATCATAATTTTGTTTTGAATATTTTGTTGAAGGGAGTGACTACAAAAACATTTCAGTAATATATTTATAAGATTAATTTATTATTCATTTAATGACTAATTGTTTTATTAACCCAATTTTTAGATATTTTCTATGCTCTTTTTCTTTATTTTTTAAACATGGATATGTCATTACATTTCATCACTGAAATTTAATGCTATTTTTTTGTAATTTTTGTAATATATATTTTTTTTACTTCATACAGGTGAATATTTTACTTTGGAGTGGGGGCCGATTACTGTGGGGGAAAAATTCAAACTGAGGGTTAAATTTTTTTTCCAAATTACTTTTTTATATCTTTAAATAATTAATAGTTCTTGATATCCCTCTTCTGATTCTGAAAATAATTTTCAGACTTTTCTTTTAATATTTGTATTTTAAACAGACTGCTCAAATTTCATTATAAATTTCAATAAATATTCTAATTAACTAATAATTTCAATTCTAATTAACTTCTAATTTCAAAAATATTCTAATTAAACTAACATCTTTTCATTAGAATTTTAAGTATATATTTTTTTTTGAAGTTCTGCTTTTTAATTTTTTTAATTAAATAAGATTTTTAGTGTCAATTTCCTGCATATTGTTCAGTTTTGGTTATGTAATCAATTCTGATGTGGAGCTAATGGAATATATCTTTCAGTAGTATTTGCCCTTTTTTAATATCCCATATTTTATTTTTTCTAGTATTTTTCTGTGGAAGAACAATTAAGAGCAAATTATGTATATATGATCACAAGTAATGGTGTTGTATTCAAGAAATTAAAATGCAGTTTTCAGCTTTGACTCTTTGCTTTCTAAACAGCCCTACTCAGCTTATTTGAAATTAGGTCATTTGAAAATTCTATAACAAGAAAATTTTTGCTTCCACAGAAAATGATGTGAAGAAGTGAAAATAATTTAATTTATGTTGGCATTAATGCTTTAAAAAGTAAGTTGATTAAAAAAAGCTTTATTATCAATTATTTCATTAATATTTGATTGCAAAGGGTTAATAGCTGAATTTGACTTTCAAAATGAATTAAAAACTGATGTTAAAATGATGTCGAGCCAACAGATTATTTTTGCTAAAAAGTATATTTTTGGAGTTCCAATTTTTCTTCCGATATACTCTATGCAATAAAATAAGCTAAGGAGTCAAATATGTCCCTACTATATTAGTAGTGTTTTAACTTTTCGTATGTGAAGATGTGTGTGAATGTATGTCTTGATATTTTTACTATGCAAGTCAAGCAGCAATAAAATACTTTTCTGATCATGCTTATAATGTGCCTATATTAAGAAGATCTTAAGTTTGTCAGTGATATTTTTCTAGCTTTTTAAACTTAAAAATTTGTGAAAATTGTGTTTCTTTTAGTCTACAGAGTATTTTTTCACTATGCTCTTGAGTATTTTTAGAGTAAACATTTTTGCTTCTAATCGAAGATAACTGTCAAAAGTACAAATATTGTCTTTTTACCTAGTCATTACTTGAATATTTTCAACAAATTGAAGAATATTCAATATTACACTAGAAACAAACGAATCAATGCATGAAAAAAATAAATGCATTGTAATGCCTCTTGATAGTTACTATAGTATTTATTACTTTCTGTTGATCCATTGAAGTTTAACATCTACTTGATATTTTGTAACTGCTCATATATTTAAGAAAATATTTTCTTTAAGAGAAAAGACTAGTGCCTCATTATATCCTGTGGTTGCCTTACTCGTCTATAAAATTTATTTTTAAAATTCCTGGGCATTGTGTATGTTTCCTTTCAATTTTGTTTTAAATTTAACATATGAACCACAATGAAATGGTTGTAGAATTAGTGAATTTATAATATGAATTCGCATTAGCCAAATTAAGTGAAGTTGTTTTTCACTTCTAATCATATTATATTCATTAAATTTTATTTATACTGCTTTGATGCCATAAATGATGTTTGATAACCATATTTAATTTTGCCAACTCTACTTATATTTATTATCTTATGTTTTATGTTCCTGTATGTATTATTACATGATCGTGATAGCTTATTTCACAATATTACAACAGTGATTAGTATGTGCCTTTATTATTTTTTTTTCTGTAATAATCATGTTGGCTTGTCTTCCCGTATAGCATTTTATATTCATATTACAGTTTAACATATTAATGTGATAAATAATATCTTTTATGAAACTTTAAAAAAAATTTCTATTGTATTGAAAACTTCATATTTTTTATGAAGAATTTCATACTCGTAATTAATTTTATTTACTAGAATTGTGATTTAATCTGTGCCATAAAAATGTTTGAATGCTTTGTCCTTCTCAATAATGCAAGACATGCCATCATGTTTTAAACCAAAGAAAGTTTGTACATTTTTGTTATGTGATAATTTTTAGTTCATAGTTTTCCCACCTATCATTTTTTTTTTTTTCTTTAGTCATTTTGAGTACTCAAATCATGTATTATTCCCATATTGGTATTTTGGTGAACCAAAAATATTTGCTCAGAACAGTATTATAGAAAAATTTCTCCTGAAAAAGTATTGGAGAATCTTTACGAGTATAATTGATTATATTTATTTTAATAGTTTTTAACGTATATTTGCTAGTCTTCCCAAACATGAATACTTAACTGAAATATTCAGTAGTGCATTTCTCCATCCATAAATTTATAAATGTAAATGATTGAAAATAATATTTTCAAAAAAGACAAATAGAAAAAACAGTCATTTAATGATTTTATTTGCTTTATAAATTCATTTTTGGTTAGTTTAAGTATTTGAATCTGTGTTATGTTCCTGTGTCAATACCAAAGCACCTGAATTCATATTTTATTTCTTTTTTATTAAGTTTTATGAGTAAAATATTCTTGAGATAGTAAAATTAATGTGACATATCATTATATGGTTTATGCTATTTCATATTTTATTTCTCATCTGAGAGTTAACCAATAAATGTATTTAATTACTTGAAAGATTAAGTTTCTAGAAGGTGCTAATTTACCAATGACATAAAATTAATGCTTAAAATATAAATTCATAAAAAATGTTCTTTGTCCAGATATCTTTGCATTTACTCTTTTTATTTTATAATAGTAGATCCAATTATATGATATTAGTGAAGTCTTAATTTTGAATTAACTAATTCACATTGAGCACTAATTATGATTTGTGTCAAAAGATTATAAGGATTGTATAGGGATGGCATATAAACCAATGATTTAAAAAAATGTTTATATCAATATTAATCCCAGTATAACTTTGAAATTTGTTTATAGAAGCAAGTGACCTTAACTATAATTTCAAATTTAGACAGTTTCAGTAGTTATTTTTTTATATATGTGTGAGATGGAAGAAAATGACTTAATTTGTTTATAATAAAAGGGTGAAGTTCTTCATGCTTATGAAATAAAGGAGCCACCCAAAACTTAACTACATTAAGAAACTGAAGTGGCTTAACTGTTATTTATTATATGAAATTTTGTAAAGACTGACCTGATGCCAGAATTTTGAGTGACTGAAGGCATATTGTAAAATATTGTAGTGATAACTTGCGTAATTGTGCGTAATGTGTTTTGTAACTTTAACAATGTACTTTAACAAAGTCATTTGAATTTATGCCAAAATGTATTTAGCTTTAGTTTGTGATTAAGTGTGATTAATGTTTTGTAGTCATTTAAAATCACAATGGATTTTTTAATTTATTTTGATCTTGGAACTTTCAGTATTTTCTGCCACAGTCAAATCCATAATAGATCTTACTTTATTAAATGAAGCAGTAATTAATTAATTTTCCAGACCAAGTGAAGTTGAGACCAGGAATGAAAGCTTTACAGCAATTAAAAAAGTATTACTCATATTAATAAATATTAAAGCTAATATTTATTACTGAAATCGGAACTTTATGTATAGAATGGAATTTAAATTATTAGTCATCTATCATTAATATAATTCACCTGTAACTTTTTTTATGGTCTCATTTTCACTTTTCTGGAATTATATACTTATTAAATTGAAAGACATATATTTTGATGCATTTATCTTTTCTATGAGAATCTCACTGTTTAGTTTAATTAATTCATATAAAAAATTTTTAGAACTTAGTCTTTCATTTTATAATTTTTCAGCTAATAATGATGCTATTAATTTGTGGCTTGCTTAAAAGTTTTTGAGACTTAAATTTAATTGATTTTTAATGTGTGTTGCTACAGCTTATTTTAAATGACATATTTTATTTTAAGACATTTGAGTGAAAATCATTTTGACTTTATTATTATTTAAAATTAGAATACTTCTTAATTCTTTTAGAATTTGTTTTCTCTGTGTAACTGATGTATTTAAGAAAGAAAATTGACATGCACCTTAACTTATATATATATATACTGTAGCTTTATAACTTGTGCCATATTTCACAATGATTATTTTTCATGTATGTATCAAGTTTTAAATTGTGTCTGTGTTATTGTGAAGACATTAAACATTTTTTGAGAAATTTAGTTGACATTTTATTTGGCTACTTGCATTCCCACAAAGGAATATAAATTTTTGTGTTAGGCACAAAAGTACAAAATATTGTCACTTATTATTTCAGGTTATAGCATAAATTAAATTCAAACCCTTGGCAGAAAATTTGCCTCATATCTGTATTTGTTTACCCTGATTATTTACTATAACTCAATTTTTTTTAATTATTTATTTTCACATATTCTCATGAACGCTTTGAGAAAAAGTAAATATAAGAATTTTGCTGTGGTGTGTTATTTGTTTGTATTCCATCTAAAACAATCAATATTGTTTTAAAAAAAAAATGCCTCTTAATATTTAGGACATTTTATAACATAAGCTAGTTTCAAAAGTTCAACGTAAGAAATTATTTCTCTGAAAATTCACTTTAATAAGATTTTTTTTATACTAAATATTGATTCATTAAATGTTTGTTTTGAAATTTTAGAATGCAACCACTTTATTTTGGTATGGAATTTCAAAGTGGGGGGGGGGATCAATTTTTAACTTTCATCCTATGTAGTATTCCTTTATTGAAATGATGGGCATATAAATTTTCTAATTCCTTAATATTAATTTCTGATATTTTGAAATTTTTAATCAAACTAAAAGATTTTAATATTTTATAACATAATTTATATAATTTTAAAACTGTGTAACATTAATGCACATAAATAATAATAATAAATATATGTAATGTTTTATTTAAATCGAAAAAAATTGAATAACAATATGCATGAAAGATCTGTGTTTTAAATGGTGTTTTACTGTGAAATAGCATTTCAGTAATTGTGATACAGTAATTAGTGTTTAAAATTTCTCCTGGTTTTTGTAGTTAAGTGAACATTATCCATTAGGTGATCTTTAAATTTAAAGTCAATTTTTTTAAATGATGCAATATAAAATGTTTAATCTATTTATAAGTTTTTATGTTTATATTGGAACATAATTCATGTAATTTTGGAATAATGTATGTGTAAAGGGGAGTATTTATATTCTGGATTATTTGAAATTGATGTAGATATCTTGAAAATATAATTCTATTGATTCATATAAACATTTATTATTATTATTATTATTATTATTATAAGTAGGTTTTACATAAAATTTTTCATAATGCATAAAAATAAATTATTTCTTTTAAAAAATGCATATCTAAACAATTCTCAACTTTTCAATTCAACCTTCAAACAATTTTTTTTAATGGTTGCCTTGGTTTCTATTTTATGGTGATTTTAAATATTTAACAAATTAAAGAAAAATCTACTGTTAACTGTGATGCAAGATAATTACTATCAAATATAAAGAATTATAATTTATATTTAGCCTAAAAGAAATGGATAATTATTAGCAGAATCAATTATATGCATTATGTTGAGATAGAAATAAAATAAGAACAATAAATCTTTCAAACTGTATTTTAAATTTAGCTTTGTGTGTGTGTGGGGGGGGGGGGGGAATGGAATTAGTCTTGTTCTGTTCTTCCAATTTTTATTTCCTGAAATTTGAAATATGTAAAGGAATATATATAAATATATATATATATATATTTAATCATCAGAAAAATACAACTTCTACATTTTTGGTGAATCTGTTTTTAAATCTTCCTAAATAAATAAAGTTGATTTATCAAGTAAAAAACAACCTCAATACCCGACTGCTGTTTTGGGAAGAGGGGGGGGGGGAGTGTGTCATTTTTAGGGTAATTTAATTTTGTCCTGGACTTCTGCCTTGTAAGAAACATGTATTTGAACATAATCAAATTAAAATTGAACATTTAATTTTCTGTATGTTTTCTAATTCAACTAAAAATCATCGCAGTCCTGATTTCTTTATTTAAATAGTTGTCTGATTGATTGGCAAATCATTATCTTTGACTAAATAATTTTAATAAAAATTTGCCAATCTTTTAAAAGGGTTTTACTTATATTTATTTATTATTTTTTTTTCCCGGCTGTCTGGTTTCAAATTGCACTGAATTTTTTTTAAATGTATTTTTTATGCATGATATTGAAATCGAATCAGAGTAACCGACAATTAAATATTAATCCTGGATATGGTAATTGTTAGTTAAAAACTGCTCAAAAATTAAATAAATTAAAATCGTTATAAAATATGATTTTGAAAGGAGAGGGGACTTAACCGATGACTTACAATTTAATTCTGTTCTGTTGATGAATTATGTATATCTGTGAATATTAAATTGGAATCGGCTGATAAATAAAATTGGTTGTGCGTAGGCCAAAACAAAGAGGAACATCTAAGAAAGATTGTAAACTTTGTATTGAGTTGAAATGAATCCGCAGCTATTTTAGTGTAATATTGCTTCGAATTCAGGTAGTGGAAAGGAAACCGAATGCGAAATAAGTTCATTAAAAAAAAATCATGTTGAGATAAGAAAACTGAGGACAGACGCCACATGAGATGTTTCATATGTTTATCTGCGCATTTTGACTTCAGCGAACCATGCGCACAGGTATATTGCATCGCGGCGTTTGCTCAGAAGCTAGTAGAATTGGTCAACGAGTCATATAGTCTCGGTTAGTCTGCACATAGTGTTAAGTTAGTCTTATAGTCGAGTATTGAGTCGCGTGCTGAGTAGTTAGTCTGCAATAATTTAAGCGATGAGCTGTATAGTCGGAAGTAGCAGAGTCAAGAGAGTAGTTGAGTTCTCTCTGTGCACTTTGTGCTGTTACGGTTTCTTAATATCGATTTGCTGCACTTGTGTATGCTTCGACTGTGATTTGTTGTCCTGTTGAATAATTCACATTTTTTTTATTATTATTTTTATTGAATATATCAGGGGTGTTTGTGCTCCGGGGAAACCCCGGAATTCCGGGGATTTTGAACTTCGATACCCGGAAATTCCGGGGATCGTCGTTCAAAAGGAAGTAGTAATAATAATGAATTATTTATTTTGATCTGGGCGATTTTGTTTGCTTTGAAAGCAGAAAACGCAATGTCAGCGTGTGTGGTGAAAACTTTTCCTTTCTTTCTCCAAAGGCAGTGATAATGCGTGAAAAGGGGGAAAAAACTTCTTTTTTGTTCTTTCCTTATTGCGAGTTATGACTCATTCCCCCGTTTCTCGGACATTCTCTTCTGGATTCTTTTCGGCAAGTAGGCGCGGCAGAAAAAAAAAGGGAGAGACTTCGCGACCAGATGTGCGATCACGTGACTCTGGGTTCAAAGGTCTTATCTCTCCTGGCGTGGCGCCAATTAGTAGAGAAGGGGGATTTTTCGCCATATTAGCTATTTGTCATTGATCGCTTCGCAACTTTTTTTTCTCCGCTGTGTAAAATTTTCGTTTCTCTTATTGAAATATTTTTTTATTTATGTACGCAAGAGAATTTCACTTTGAAATTTCAGCATACGAAACAGAAATTACCCCTTAAAAATTCATATCTAATTAGTTTTACAGCATTAGATTCAGAGCTAAGAGGTAAAACCAGTACAATATTAGCTTTTGAAAAATTATCATCTTTTATGTCCCATATTTTTAGTGATAATGAAAAGTCAAAAGTAGAAGCTGAAATAAGGTTATACCAGAGTGATATTGATATCACCAAAGAAATGCTCTACACATCTAATGAAAGTGGAAATCAAGTCAAGTGTACAATTGATAAATATTGGTCTAAAGTTTTTAATTTAAAAGATGATTTCACAAATGATTATAAGTATCCTACGTTGGCTAAATTGGTCAAAGCCTGCCTTAGCTGCTTCCATGGCCCATTAGTGGAAAGTGCATTCAACTTAATAGATACACTTGTCACTGACTATAGAACCTCTCTTAAGATTGATTCCCTAGATGCAGTGCAGACTATTAAATATGATTTAATGGCTTCTAAAGAAACCTCATGTGAAAAATATGGCTCAAAAAATCCAATGACTGATCCAATTCACAAAGATCTCTTACTGAATATGTACAGAAGTTGGAAAACATATCAAGAGGACTTAAAAACATGTATTTCAGATGAGTCACCTATAAAAGTCTCTGAAAAACCTTCTACATTAGCAGAAAAGCAAACTGCTTCTACCTCTGCATGTGCAGTTCTCGAGGAAATTTCTTCAACTGTAAATGAGGAAAATAAAAGTCAATCTTCCTGCAATTATGAAGTTCACCACAAAAGAAAGACAAGCCCACAAACATCAGAAAATAAAAAAAAGCAGCAGAAATTAGATAATTTTTTTAAAGAATTAATTCAGGTAATTTAAAATATTTGCATAAAATGTAGTAGTTTATATGTTTGAAAATTTATGGTTATTAATTTTGCAAAAAAAGTAATTCATTGAACTTTTATAATTAGGTCATTCAATATTTCATAATTGTAATTTTTCATTTCTCTCCCCCCCCCCTTCTCGAAACTCCAAAATGCCGGTAGTAAGTCCGTAAAAGTTTCAGGGGATTTTTTGGGGTCCCACAAACACCCCTGATATATTGAATTTTTTTCACCATATACTCGTTATCTTGGACTTATTGATTTTGGAGGATTTTTTTAGAAATTGTCATAATGATGTTGAAATTTCACAAACTTAAAGTAGACTTATTGGCAGTCTCGATATTTAGACCAGTGGGTAACATTTTCAAAACCCCGTTCCATCCAGAATATTCAAATGTTCCTCATTATTACTACGAGTATTTTATTCTCAGTTTTTTTCTTCCGATGTTAATAATCAAGTATTGAGATTTTGCTTTTTATTTTCACGCATACGTAGTACAGAGAAAGTATAGTAATAGTCAAAAAATTCGAACTCGAAATTTTGATGAATCTCCATGTTTTAGATATCCCTGAGTTCAAAAAACACATTTTTGGAAAATGCCCGTCTGTCTGTTCTGTGACAAAGATAAATCAAAAACGCTTTCATTTAGACAGAGGAAATTCGGTGTACGGTCTTTACACCAAATTTGCAGATTTCTATCGCCTTTTGTGTAAAATCTGTTCAGAGGAAATCCGGCTGTTAGAATATAAATTAACATGATAATTATTAAACAAAGAGAGCTAGATAGATGAAATTCAGTACGCAGATGTAACCTCTATAGTGCAGACTTCAGTCAAATTGTGAGCCAAATACAACGAGTTGACCTTCTGTCGGTCTGTACTTTTCAAAAATAAGAAAATGCGTTAATTCAAAAACGCAATGACAAATTTATCAAATTTGGAATGAGAATTTGAGACCAAATGCGGTTTTGTATCAAATTTTTGTTTCAATCGGTTTTGTAAAACGTGTCTGAAACACAAATTCTATTTTCAGATACTATTAATGCATGTCTGGGGTTAATTGCCAAAGATCTCAAAATAATTTCAATAAAAATGCCATCTCAAATCCTACTAATTCACTACAAAAGTTAATATTTTAAAACTATTATATGCCAATGCCATTCAAGGCGTTCTCTGTTATAATAAGTTTATTCGAGAGTATGTGAGAAGTTTTGGGAAGATGACTCTCGCTATTTTTTCTTAATTTGGCGTATTATATGGTTTTTTTTTTTTTTTTTTTGAAATTCTGATTTAATAAAGTTTTTTTTTTTCCCGGTTAATGATTATTACAGATAATGTTAGAAATAGTGTGAGTGTTAGGGATGCAATTTTTGTTTTCCTATATCTTACTGATATTGAAGATTGCTTGGTAATTCAAATTAATTGCGTAGTCATAATGAGAAACTTTCTATTAAAATTTTTTCGATAGCTGCAAGCCTTTAAAAAGTAAAGGTTAAAAATTATTTTCAATCCTCTAAATTCGACTGAGTATGTGATATCTCCTTGAGAAGCTATCATCAATTGCATTTTTTTTTCAGTTTTATATCTGAGATAAGATGTGAAAATCGATGAGGGGATCGAAATTTTTTTCCCCTTTTGTATTTCGTGATTTTCCAACTAGCCGATAGGAGTTTGTTAGTAGATTCTCAATAAGAATTCTACCTGCTACAATAATTCTCATGGCAAGATTTTTGAAAATTTCTATATTTTTTCGCCAATTATGGTCCTTAGAACTCGTGTTGTGAACACGATAATTAGATAATTTTGATAGATATGGATTGATGAATTTGAGTTTGGCGAAGGATATGTTGGTGGTAAAGTGAAAATACTTATCGAGACCGAGAATTGGAACCTCCAACACAAAATTGGGCGAATGATGAGGAATTGAAATCTTTTAATAATGAAACAGTTCCTAAGGTTAGGTTCTTAAGCCAAAATCGAAATCAAATACTAAAAGTCGAAAATTAGTAATCATTCGGTTTCGAATATAGCTATTCGATTGTGATCTAATATTAATGAATTAACCATCTTTTGTGACAACTAGTTCGCCGTGAAAATTTGTGTGCTCAATTTTATTTAAATTTCTTATGCATAACTTAATGTTTATAATTATCTTAGCAAAGTGTTTTTTAACTTCAAATTGTGACAGGCATTAAAGTTGTTAAAATGGCACAGCTTCATACCAGTTCCATTTATTATGTACATAAACCTTCCTAATGGAGTTGAGTTACATAACATCATAGTGCCTTTAAAAATTTAAATTGTGTGGGTAATATATATCAAACTGGACATAGTCTTTAACCTGGCCAATTGTTAGCCACTTCGACCAATTATTCCCATTTGAGCCCTGCTATTAAAGGGCTTTGCATCGAAGTGCAATCTATGCTTCCTTCAGTTTAATAAGATTTCTGAAATGAGATAGATAAAACACGTATTCTGAGCACAGTTTGAAAGAGGGTTTAAAACTGTTATGAATTTAAGAAAACTATTCATTTTTTCCCCTTCAAATCACAGTCTTCGGAATCTTATTAAAACTGTTATGAATTTAAAAAAACTATTCTTTTTTTTTTTTTTTTTCAAATCACAGACTTCGGAATTTTTAAAAAATGTTTCTAGTTAAATCTGGGGGAAATTAAGGCATATAACCTGATCTTCGGCCTTCTTTAAAGATCCAAGATCATTTTTTAAAATTTAAATTCAAATTTACTCTCTGATTATTGATAAATAGAAAAATTCAAAGTTCTGTATGGACACATTACATTAAAAAATAATGCCCGGCCTTATTTTTTTAAAAAATATATATAAATAGGTATATCAAAAGATTTCATTTCGCGTGATCTTTCTTTACAAACCCAAAACGGGTTTTTTTTTTTTTTTTTTTCGTTTTTTAAAAAATTTATCCTTAATTTAAAGCATGGGTAGGGGAAAAAAAAAAAGCCGTGCAAGTTGTTTGAAAACCAGAGTGGCTAATATTGTTCGCACATGGACCAAGTGTCTCATAATTCAAGCTCTGGTCTTTACAAGTAATATAATTTCACGTAGTGATTCCTCACAAATGACACAGGTATTTAGCGGGATCCAGTCTTGGACAACAATATTATTCTGAATTATCACGGAAAACCGCTAGATTATTATTATTATTATTTAAGATAAAAAAAAAATGTTCATAGTAGAAATGTAAACTATGAAGGTAATTCGCTACCATAAGCTGCAATTTGCTTGAGGTTTCATTAAAATTAAATTCACTTATTCTCTGCCATAATATCCAGATTTCGGAAGATTTGAAATAGCGTTAATTAATTAGTTTTCATTCATTTTTCAGACAATTTATCAAACCACTAACGGTGCTCACAATGAATTATTTTAAATTGCAAAACAATTGATTAGAAATTGAAAAAAATTGAAAATTGATTGATTAATTTTGATTAGTTTATATATTATTATTAATAATGCGTAATAATGTAAATATTGATATAATAATTAAATTAATAGCCAAAATCTTTGTCCTTGCTTTTGGATAATTTTACACTTTTATTTAATTTGACTTGTTTCATCTTATAAAGATAGAATTTTATAATCTATTTTTCATTCATTTTCTGTTGAGTATTAAAATGAAGTATTAATATTTTGAGCATTTATGTATTCTTCATAATCAAACACTATTTTAATATTTCAATTGATTAATTTAATTCAGTTGTTTTGATTTTTATATGTGGCGCCATCTAGTATCATATATTCGAAAGAAAAAAAATGGATTTTAAGATCCCATAATGTTTAATAATAAATTATAAATTAAAGACTAAAAAAAATTAAATAATATTTTTTATTGCTTTAATAAAAGTGTCTTAAAAATGTTTTCAAAATTTGTTTGACATATTAACGAATGTGCATTTATAGAAAGATCGCATAAATTTAATAACCAGTTAATATGTATGCACGTCAATCCGAATTTTCGTATTAGCGCAGTTATGCAATTGTTTTTTATTTAATAAAAATTAAACCTTATTCCCTGCATTATGATTTTTTTTTATAAAATTTACTATGCAAACATGTGTACTGCGTTCAGTGTGTATATACGTCGTCACTGGACTTAAAAAATTAAATTCCGAAATTAAACGGTGAAAAAAAGATTCATAAAATAATTTGGGTAAATAAAAAAAAAAAGAATCCTCCCCGGCGGGGAATCGAACCCCGGTCTCCCGCGTGACAGGCGGGGATACTGACCACTATACTACCGAGGATGAGACGCTTGCCGAAACCCGGGATCGAACCAGGGACCTTTAGATCTTCAGTCTAACGCTCTCCCAACTGAGCTATTTCGGCACGTCTTGCGATTCAGAGATAAGCTCCAAGCACTCAAAGCCCTTTGTACAAAATCGATAATGGTAGGTTCAACGAGAGAATGTTGAATTTTCAGGTATGGAACTTTCCACATTCAGTGATAGTTAATGGAAATTAAAGAATAATAATTCGTTTTTCTTCTCTTTATTTTTTTAAAATTCTTAATATCAAATTTTAGAAAGATCGCATTGATGATCTTAGGAATTCTTTGTTCGAATATTCTTTATACATTATTGATTATTAATTAATATCTTTTATTCATTTAAATTATTTTTATTATAAAAATAATTTTAAAAATGCCTTGAACTTTCAAAACACTATTCATAAAATAACAATTCAGGTGTGAATTATCTTCTTAAATAATATTTGAATTAATCACTAAAAATAATGTAATTATCACTTATTGTAAAATGTAAGAATATAAAATATGTTTCTGAAGATGATTAAGCTTGTTAGCGCTGCATTCATGGGCTTTAGGAAAACATTATTCATATAAACCACGATTTAACTTCTTAGCACTTAAAAACTATGTAAACCATTCCACATATGTATACCTGTAATTCGTTAATAATTGTAAGCTAACTGTAATAATGTTTTTATTAACCGCTGGCTTATATACACATCATTGATCAAAATTGAAATATTTTCGTATTTAATATTTTTAATGTAAAAGTAGTACATAAAATTTCTGTATTGTCTGACTTATTTTTTTGACAGTGAAATGAGAATATCAATTGAACCAAACAATTTTTGAACACTACCAATAACTACTTTTCTCCGAGTGTTATTTATATTTATTATATTAGTACTTCAAATTTAGTTCACCAGTACCACCTGTGACAATGCTGAAATTTAAGAATGATTTAAAAATATTTATATTAGGTAGATAATATTTCATTAATAAAAAACATGAAAAGTAATTAAAATACTGGTTGTGCCTGATAAAAACTAATAATCGTCTGGTTTTATACTTTTGTTTTCTTTTACTTATCACTTCAAATTTTTAACTAGTAGAAGTAATTTTTTGATCGAATTAAATAAGATTTTAACTTTTTTTAAAACCATGAAAAATCATTGCCAAACTTAATGATTAAAAACATTTAAAAAATAATTTTGTATGAAAAGAATGAATAAACAGAAATGCCAAAAATAGAGTAGTCTGTATTTTGATAGTCTCATTGTTACCTAGCAAAAGAGTATCTGTACATTTATTTCAAAATTGTGTGCCTATGTATAATTATTAAACCTTGAAAAAATATTAAAAATTGAATAACAAATTGCACAAAAGATAAGTTTAATTAAAAAAGAATTCTAACATGCTATAAAAATATTTGTTGCGGGAAAATTGTAAATATTTTTTCTGTTGTTTTAACTAAGTATGTAAAATTTTCCTGAATTCGATCAGCTGCTTAGAATATACGGAATTGATAAATGGCCATGATAATTTTTATTTATGCTAATTTTATTTTATTATTGCATATTATTTATTTCTTATTAAATTAATTAATCCTTTTTTAATAACTGATATGTTTTCATTTCAATAATTCAATCATTTTATCTGAATTCACCGCATAAATACTTATATAAGAATAATCGAAAGAAATCAGAATTCGTTCTAAAAGAATGTAACTGTAATTTCTCTAAATATTACTATTGAACAAATAACTATTACATTCTATATAAACCAATAAGCGTAATAGGAGAATTAATTTAATATAAACATTGAAATATGATTAGGAATGAATGAAATAAAAAAGGAATACAATATTAAATATTTATAATATAACCAAAATACTTCATTTTCCCCCGTTTTGTCTCTTCTTGAAAAATCTTACTTTGTGATAAATTATTTTATTTCCCTTTCCTTTTCTTTAATTATTTAAAATATCTTAGAGGCATGACCTTTGCGTGAAAGAGGTTTTCAAAAAAATTGTTCTGCGAAGTATTTTTAAATTAAAGATTAATATCAAATTCCAAACATTCTAAAACAATTTTTTATTGTTTTAAATATTTCATTCTAATTTCTGCCTTTCTAATTCTTTTATTTTATTCTAATTTCTGCCTTTTTAATTCTTTTATTTCATTCTAATTTCTGCCCGATCTCGATAAAATTTGCCATACATGCTCTTCAAGACAAAAAGTTTGCTGTCAACTTTTCAAAGTCGAAAAGTTTATTAAAAATTAGGCACATATGTTTGGTGTTTTCAAAATATGTTTTCGGAAAATATTTCCATAAAAATAAATTTTACTGTATTTTAAAAATTAAAAAATTGCATTTCTTCGCCATTTTTTTCTCCAATTTAATATTTTTAAAGAATTTTATTGGATATATAATCTTTAATAATTTTATTTATTGTTATGATGAAATCTCTTTGCCCCATCAAACCATTCTTTAATGGAATGCAAATCAGGTCCGTTTGAAAATTTTAAAACTAATATTAAAAAAAAAAAAATCTTTCTTTGGGCATTATTTTCGATGCTGAGTTTTCATTTTCATTTTTAATTTGTAGTATATGCACTTTTTTATACGTACAGTAACTGATAGAAGACTGACTCTCTTAAATTCTTTTTTTCTTTCTTATTAAATAACAAAATGAAATTTTAAAAATAAATACATTTCATATTAATAGTTTAGCACCAAGAAATCCAATATTTCGGTGAACAACCTGGTCACCATAGACGGCTAATTCCGTAATAAAACAAAGATTTGGTGGCAGATTACTTTAATTAATCACGAATGATCAGCTAAAAATTTATTTTCGATATTTATAAGTTCCGTTAATGTTTAAAAAAAATTTAACGGAACATGAACTTGATTTTCCGAAAAATGCACGACTTTTAAATACATATAAATTGAGAAAATTTCGACTATTTTCTTTCGTAATTAACATGTTTCTTTAATAAAATTAGTAAAAAATATAAAGACATTGTATTAATTATGTAAAAAACACCAGTTATTTTTCAATGTTTGAAATATTTTTCGTATTTTTTGAAAATTATGCATTTTTATAAAAGGAAATATTTATAAGCGTCGGCCCTCTACAGGAAAAACCCTTATATCTAGAACTACCGAATTTCACACATATATAATATAGAAAGTTAGAATGTATGCAGTATGTATATTTAAAAATTATATATATAAATTAAGCAAAATTTGACTAGAAATGTTTTTTCGCCATAACTTTCAAAAATATTATACCATATTGATTATGTGTGATTTTTACACTATTTTAAAAAATGTCTTTTAATGGTATCAATTTTAAATGGTGTTTATCAATTTTTGATGAAATCCATTTAGAGGAAGTCTGAATGTCCGAATATTAGTAAACTCAATAACTTATAAACGTGAAGAGCTAGATAAATAAAAAACAGGTTTAGCTTCTAAAATGTACATTCTTATCAAATTTTGAAGCAAATCTGCTCAGAATTAAATGTCTGTTAAATGTAAAATTAAATGTTAAATTAAATGTCAGCATTTTTACATGCATGTAAACAAAATTATTTAAATCAACGAAATTTAGTATGTCCTCTTATAACAATAATTGTAATTCCATTTCAAATTTTGGCTCTAATCGATGAGAAAAAGTGCATCTAAAATATATATTCATGCAGTTGATTAACTGAATATGCTACTAAATTCAAGCCAAAGACTTATTTCACAATGCCATGCTGTGGCCAATTTTTAAAATTTTAAGCGGAAGGAAAGAGAAGAATAAAACCTTTATTTGTGAAAAAATATATGGGTGAACTATTTCTGTTGATTTGTAACATAAAATATACAAGATGATTCGAAAATGACATAAAATATCAATAAATTTTAAAGGAACAAATGCAGAAAGATGTTATTGGTACAAAAGAATAGATACGAACCCCATTTAGATACAGAGTTGGAATTTACATTTCAATTGGTTTATTGATAAATTTCATTGGTTTATTGATGTTCCGGGTATTAAGCATTTTGATAGGTATCCATACATAATTGAATATGTATTTTCTATTGCTATTGTTCGCAGTATTTTTTTTATTTCAGTATCTCTACAACCACACGCAACAGATATAGTCAGGAGACTAAAATAGATATGCATGACAGAAATATTGAATACATTTCAATTACATTCAATCGATGGAGAACGAAATTCTCCATCGATATAAAATTAATGCTATGACCCATGCATTAAGCTACAAACTATCTACTAACTTAGACAAATTTTGTTAGAGAAATACAGTTTGGATCCAAGAAACTGTGATCATTTATTTATTATTGCACTTGAACCCCATCCCCATTTATAATTCATAAGAAAAATATCTATTAATTAACTGGCAGCATTACAATTCCTAGTTCTGCTCATTCAAAAATAAAGCATTTGGAATTCTTTAAGATATTCTTACTTCAATGTCAAGTTTTTTTTTAATACTTTGCCAGCAAAAAAGTTGCTATTATTCTTATTTATATTAAATAAAAAAATTTTTTTGTTTGTTTCTTAAGGATTCATTTATATCCATAGATAAGTATTGTATTAGGAATGCATTTTTATAAAATATTTTGAAACAATGGTGAGGTATTTTGATACTCTGGGGAAAATATACATAAAATATTTTATTGTTATTAGTATATACATAAACTATACACAGTGTTCAGTCATCTTTATCATCCACTTCTGTTTGGAACACTTCATTTGCTGGATCTATAGGATATGATTTCTCAGGTCTTCTCATTGCTAATAATTTCTTAGCATCAAATTTGTTTTTATATCGATTCACTGCCTCAACCTTCAGATTTCTTCGATGCTAGGAAGGAAAAGCAAAAGCATGTTTTAATGCATATATAATAATACGCATACTATACATATATAATAACAATGCTTAAGCTTTAAGGCATTTAAAAGAAAATATTAAATGCTATCATTTATAAAATATATTTTAAAATGTGATTTTTGTTTGAAAATATATGCCATTGCATTTCAATTCAGTTTTAAATTCTAATGCATATAATGAGCATACAAGAATAAATAAATACAAAGCCTCTGATTATTTATTATATTATAGTTTATTTGCACAACTTTAATGTTATTATGATGAGTCAAAATAAATTTATAAATATTATTAAACTATTGAAAATTAAAATTCATTTAAATCTTATAAAATTTGTAAACCCTTTAGATTGTCTTTACATAATGTTTGCATTTACAATTTTCTTTTTCTCACTCACCACCACCAATTTATTTTTGTATTTATATAGCATAAAAATTGGCATACATTCAAAAGAATTATTATTCACATTCCAAGTTCTAGAATTTGTTCAATATTCATAAGATTTAGATTTATTAATAAATGCCAAAATGTATAGTACTATGCACTAGTAAAATATGCTCACATATGGCTAATGTATCATAAAATATAATCAAATCAGTAAAGATTGCTCATGAAAAAGAAATATTTCTATAGTTAAAAAAAAAAAAAAAAAAAACACCTACATTTCAGGGTTTTTTTGTTTTGTTTTTTTAAATATAAAGTTCACAAATGTAACCATATTTTAAAGACAGTTGTGATGTGAACTGATTTTTGAATCAAATATCCTCAGAAAACATTTAATTCTTGAAAGTTGTTTGTGGTAAAAAATCAAAAACATTTTAAGATAGACTAGACACATTTTAAGATAGACTATCTCCTATTTTCTTTCCTATTTTTCTGCACTCCTATTTTCTTTTTGGATAACATAAATACACCATCAAGATCAACAATTTATGAATGACACAAAAAAATTTATGACAAACATTTTACCAAAATTCAAATCTGACAGAATCTTGGAAAATGCAGAACAAATTCACAAAATTTTCAGATTAGTCCTTGTAAACTGATTCTTGCAACAATGCAATTAATGGTGCTTGACCAACTTTATATGATGTGGACACAAAAAATACAACTTCCTGCAAACAACTTGATATTAAACTTCTACAGAAATTTAATATCAAGAATTTACAGGAAAGTGATAAAAAAAAAAAGTTAAAAATGTCCAAAATATGTAATATTTTTATAAGAGTCTGAAAAGACAGTTGTAATATGGGTTACAGAATTACTCAGTTATAGGTTTCCCCCCCCCCCTTTTCTCATGACTGTTAGATATCCTTGTACATTTTGTATTTCCACAAACAGGAGATTAGCCGCATAATATTGTTTTCAAGTAAAATAAAGCAAAGCTGCTCAAAAGCTTCGAAGTCACAGCTATCTAATATTCCAGATAACATGTCTCTTTGCTGTTAATTTGTTCTTAAAAGCATAAAGATACTTTAAAACTTTTAACAAATTACAGAATTATAAAAATATATATTATTGTGCATCAAAATACTCACCATACTTGGTGTTACATAATTTGTATTGGTATATAAAACAGAACCACAAAAACTTCCATCAAATATCTTTATCAGATTCATAGTAAATCTTGGGCCTAAAATAATAAAATAAGCAATATATTACAACTGGCAGTTAAAAGAGAAGATTTTTTCCCTTTCAGTATCCTATTCTTATTAATAGAAGAATTTAAAAAAGTTAAAAGCAAATAAAATTCCACATTTTTCATACAAATTCTACTTTATTATGATTTAAATTAATTCCAGTAACTGTAATGTTACATCATGAGTTTTCCTGTAACTGAAGAAAACTGAGATTTCTTTTTTCAACTTCTATAATACCATGAAATAAAAAGCCACAAGCAATAATGAAAATAGACACTCTAAATATAGTGAGCATTGTCAAAGCATATTCAACAAAAGAATTCAAATTGCTGTTCTACACACACAAAATATCACAGATAAACTTATTGATATTTCCATTAAAAGAAAAGAAAAGAAAAGAAAAAACATAATATCAAAAATAGAATCAAGACTTCTAAACACCACAAGATTTTAAGTACATTATGCAGATGATATTACAGTTATAAATTCTATAAAATTATAGAATGGTCATGTTTAAATTAAACACAATCTACATTTAATACGAACAAAATATTTACATTATAACCACGTTTAGAGGAGTAATCCTTTTAATGATTACTACTATTATGAAAATAGCAGTCTAAAAAGCTGATTATAAAGACAAAAACTATAAATAATAGAAATATATTTATTGAAAATACTTAATTCATATGCAATACAAGGGAAAGATTATGAACTCAGTTTAAAAATCACTTATATTAAATCAAATTTAGAATTCTGGCAGAAATTTTAAATTAGAAAATACTGATTTCTTCTACATGTTGAAACCAAAATTGCAAGAAGAAAGTCATAAATATATTCAATATATATGTGTGTGTGTGTGTGTACAAAAAACCCCCCATCTTATATTAAACACTTAATTACAAAATGTATATTTTAGAAATTTGGACACACGCTCACAAAAAAATTACAAGGAAAAAAAAATGCAACTCACCTATTTCAACTAAGGATGCACCATCATCTTCAATTTGGTAATTACGAAACCATATTCTATTATCAAGAAATTTAAAACTGAATACATGATCAAAAAAGGGTTGGCTTTTGGGATGATGATTAGGTGTACCAAAAACCTAGAATGAGTGTAATATCATTAAAAAAAAAAAAAAAAAGACAAATCTTTCAATCAATTATATACATATACTATAATACTTTATATAATAATTTTGAAATGCAACATACTTTAGATCTGAATTTAGAAATGCAAGGTTACTTATGAGTAAAATTACATTCTTTTTTTTTAATGCAGTATCTTAAAACATATTTTTTGCAACATTTCTCATTTCTGTGCCTTCACTGCAATTTGTGATACATATTAAAACTAAACATTTTAAAATTATTAAATAAGTAGTATATGATATAAATTCCTTGTAATTTGTGCAATAAATATTCTATATCACTTTTTTTTACAATAATTAATAATCTTTTAATTTGAAAGACATTTCAGAAAATTATCCAGACATCTTTACAAAAATTAATGTATCTGAAGTAATTGTACAACAGCTTTAAATAATTTTGTAATTTTTCATAATTTTAAGTAGTAATTAGTGATAAATATTTGGAATACAAAATTATAAATGGCTATTGCTAATATATTTTTAAAAGCCACCTTATTCTCAGTGTCTTAAAGGAAAGTTAAAAAGCTTAAATTCAACAGTAGATTGCAGATATAGAAACTCTTCCTTTTGACTGCAAATTAAGTCCTTCAAAGATTCAGATATCATAGACAGAATACTGTCCTTATGAAACAAAAAGACAAAGCAAGATAGATGTACAATAGTTAGCATGCAGTAAATGATTAATAATATCTGAATCATCAAAAGTACATTAAAATTATAAAAATAAACAATCCATTGTAAAAGAAATTACTCTCTAAATAATGTAAATGATCTGAACATAATCATTATTTCTAATTAAACATTTGAAAATAACCAATAATAGTCTTCACTTATCATATTCAAAAATTATTTTAAGTTACTGTATACAATATGCAAAAATAATGCCTTCTTAATACAATGAATAAATTTTTGTTGTTTTCATAGAAAATTATTATTATATATCTTAATGATTGAATACATTAGTCTCTTTTCTTACTTGTTAAAACACTAATAAGCTTAATGATGTGATTTTTTTTAATTGCATAGTTTATTGGATGTAAAATAAATAAAAATGTAAAAATTAAACAACCTTATTTCTTAGCTCTACACCCTCCCTCTCCCCTTCCGTAAAAAGAACTATTTAAAAAACTAAGAAACCTTAACATACAGTACACTCCCGATTATCGGCGGAATTGGGTGGCGCGGCCGCCACGGATAATCCGAAAAAAGCTAAAAACGGATATAGCAAAAGATAAAACAGTCATTCCAACTTTGAAAAATCGTTTTATGTACAATAAAACGTAAAATAAACAGCAGGAAATGTTTAACTAATGCTTAATGTTTTAGTATATCACTCAAAATTAACCTAAAATGCATTTTATTAATGAAAACAGAAAAGTGCTTTGTATTTACGAGAGGCGTCAAGGATACACAGAAAAATTAATACATATGTACTGTTTTAATACTGTAATGTATTATGTAATTACAAAAGCATAACTGTAAAACTGCACCTTTTTGAAAAAATGTCAAAAAAAAAAAAAAAAAAAAAAAAAAAAAACTTTGTGCGACAGGCGCGGATAACCCGTCCGCGGATAATCAGGAGTCTACTGTATTTCTTTTCCATAATCTTTCAGAGCAAAATTTATAGAATGATATGCAACAACAAAAGTTTCTGCAACTATATTGGATGGCATTCACTTATAATAAATGGTGCATCATTCAATTTTATAATAAATTTCATATAATGGTTAAATTTGTCTAATTTTGAAAATTTAATTTTTTAAAAACCAAAACCTACTTGAATTAAAACTTCTTTCAAAAGCATGAGGTGTGGCTCTGATTCAAAAGTCTAAAAAGGAAATAACATTTATTAAAATTTACATTCATTGATTTTTTTTTTTTTCTTATGAGGAATTACAAGCAAATATATAAATTATATCGCTATAATTTCAATAATCACAAAGTGGCAGAATTAACATTAAAAAGTTAAATTGTAAAGATACTACACAATGCAACAATATGAGGTGAAAGAAAAAAAAAAAAAAAAAAAAAGAAGACTTTTAACACTTTTATTTGTTAAATTTTTTTAAAAAAAATAATAATATAATAATAATAATTGCATCTATGCATAAACATCTTAACCTGTTAGCAGATCATTAAGGCAAACATCAATTACCAGTTTTAAAACCAGTGCATAACAAAACTAAATCAATAACCTAAGTATCATTAGTTCATGGATGCTTAGTATCTAAATTTATTACAAGAAGAAATATACATGATTATTTTTGTAAACACCGTAAAGAATAATGAAATTTCAAGAAGTAAATGAATCTTTTGCAGAGATTTATAGTTTATTATTTGAGCACTGTAATAATCAATGAAAAATAAATTTAACTAGTAATAAAGAAAATAGTATCCATAAAATGAATTTGTGTTTCAGACATGTTTTTTCAAACTGATTCCAAAACCGAAATCAAACTGGAAAACCAAAATTTCATACTGAAATACAATTGTAGTCATAAAATTACATACAAAATTTAATATAATTAAGTCATTGCAGTTTTGAGTGTTTACAAGCTAATGAAATTATGTTATGGAAAAAAAATAAACCTCTTGATGAATTTGGCTCCAAATTTGATAAGTAGCTACACTTTAGATGTCATATCTGTGCCTCAAAATTTATCCATCTAGCTCCTTTCATTTCATAGTTATTGAGTTCAGACAGATTTCCTTTGAATGAATTTCATTCGAATCAACAAATTTATAATAAAGACCATATACTAAATTTCATCGCCCAGCTCAAAGCATTTTTGAGCTATCTTTGTCACAGACAGTCAAATAAAACATAATACTAAAAATGTGTTTTTTAAACTCAGGAAAGTCTGAAATGTAAAAATCTTAAGTTTCATTTTTTTAACAATTACAAATACTTTCTCTGTACTTCATATTCCAGATAGAAATATGTAAAAACTGATTAAAATTTTAAAAACTGAATTAAAAAATTACTCCAAAATCCATATGATGCATCTATTGTTAAAAGATAAATTATTAAAATATGTAATACTTACGTTATCAAATGACAAAATTGGTCTTGATGCTTTCAAACAATTGCCAGTCAATTTCAATTCTTCCATTGTATGTACTGTTTATATGAGAACAAAAATAAATAAGCTATATTATTTGAAATATATATATATATATATAGTCTAAATATATTTAGGACAAATAAATACAACAAAAAGTATTCTTTTTATCACAGAGATTTCATATAAAATAATGTCAGTTATTTTCTCCCTTATTTTCTAATATTCAGTAATTATGATAATGTTATAAAATAACCAATCAGTTTATATGTTACTTAATTATATCATAAAATATAAGCATGATGCAATTAAAAGAAATATTTAAAAATTATCAGACAATAAATTTTATATTTGAAAAGACATGATAATTTTATACTTGAGTTGATGATCAATATCATAATTATGCTTGCTATATGTAATTATTAATGATCATCATTAAAAAAATACAGAAATTTTATCATAATATCACTAAATGCCATTTCAAGAAATATGCAAATTAGATTATAACAGGCCACAACTTTATAAGAAAGGAAAGTTTCTTAATTATATTGTCTGAAAATTTCAAAAATTCAAATGGGACAACATAGAAATTACATGTTAATTTTGCAATGTAATCAAACAATTCGATTGACTTTAAGAAATGTTAGATGATATATTGCTTCCTTTTTTTTTTTATAAAACTTTCTTGTTTATTTCTCTATTGAAATGAATAAATATATGATTTGAAGAGAATCAAGCAATAAGATAATCCCCCCCCCCCAATTAAAATTTCAACCTCAAGGATAGACTTCTACTTAAAAATAATCTAAAATCTTATATAAATATAATATTGTCAAAACGTTTAAAGAAATTAAAATAAAATTAATAATAGCAAACAAACAAATTGTAAATTAAAGAATGATTTGCTATGGCATCTTAAGACTAAAAACCCCTTAAAATATTATAAGAATTGGAACATTAATATTAAAGTTAAATAATTACATTAAGTTTCTTTTTCTTTCCTTTTTTTTTTTAATTACAGGTACATCTTTAATAATATTGAAAGAATATGTGTGTATATATATGTCTGTGTACTGGTTCTCTAAAGGAAAGAATAATAAATCAAGTGTTATCAAATTTATTATAAGTATAATTTGGAAGTTATGATCAAATTAATCTTCTTGAAATTTTAACTTACTAAAACTTATAAAAAATTAAATTTTTTTTTCCTTTCAAAAATTTTTACACTATTTTAGATATTGTCAAGAAGTTAGTTCCAATAAGACTAGTAATTAATAAATAAATTATATATTTTTTAAATGGTTATCTCTCTTAATTGCTTTAATCATAAACATATAAAAAATAGGTCAATCATAAAGAAACCAAAACCGTTTAGGTTTTGCAACTATAATTGACGAGGTGAAAGTCTAACTTACCATTTTCAACCAAAAATTTAGCAGAGGGCCCATTAGGCACTTTGGAAATCCTAAATAAATATTCAAAATAATGCACTTTTAATGATTTGTTTACAGTTACAGAATATAATTTTATATAATATATATATACATACATATACGAATCTTTCTTTCAGAAATAAATGGAAGTTTATTAATTGAGTATATCGCAATATACTACAATTTTTATTTGTCATTATACTGCTAAATATTTTACAATGTAATTACTAATAACATAACAAGAGAACTATCTTTCAGATTTAGACATTATCCTATTTTATTATTAGTTACATTTTGGGACCAGCTTGTTGCAAGAAATATTGGTCATGCTTCATCTGAAGTAAATTTCTCTAATCCATGCTATTCAAAATTTATATAAACTTGCACTATGTGTGAGAACTTGAACAATTTTTGAAGTTTTTTTGTCTAAAAATTTTCTAAACAAAAGTTAATGAAACGGCAGATAAAATTATGTACAATTAAGGTGATTAATTTCAATTGCATTAAAAAATAACAGATTATGCCTGAAGACCTATGAATTTCAACATGTATACACTAAATATTATGAAATTAACAATTAAAAGATATTACTTAAAATATACAAATATGAGTGCATTTGTATATTTTAAGCACTAATTTATATTTGCATATATTTATTCCAATTGGACGAAAGTCAAAATAAACACACTATCACAGAAACTTCATAATTTTTTAACAACCCCATAGCATCAGATGTTGTAAAAGGAGCCCTTATACACGTATTAACACCAGATAAGTAGCAGGAAAAGTGCTATTTGATATCAAATTTAGGTTTGGTACTAACAACACTAATAATACCAGCTAATTTTTGCTACTAATGACATTAAGCTAACTTAAATATTATTTTAAATGAATAATTCACAATATGAAAGAACAATTGCATTGAAATGGGCGTGTTTATATAAATGAAATCAACATATATGCAACAAATAGAAATATAAAATGTTACAAAAATAAAATAATTACCACATGTACAAATCTTTATGTTTTTTATTCTCAAAGTAAATGCATTGATTACAATTTTTCATTTCACAGATCTGTAAAAAATAAAAATAAATTCTAAAAATTTGAAAAATTACAGTATTGTTTACATATATCATAAAATTGCAGAGAAAAGAATATGACATCAAATTATTGACAAGAAATTTTTTAAAGAAAATTTATACCTCATTAATCATAAGCAGGGAGCATTTCTTATCCATTTTTGAATCTACATAAAAGAATTGAAAAAAATATTAAAACATTTGCAAGAGTACATAATTTTCTGAGGGAAAAGAAAAAAATAATCTCTAAATTACCTGGTTTAGAATGAGGCATCAAAGTTCTTAAATTATTCATCAAATGACGATCTCTGAAAGATATACC
Source organism: Argiope bruennichi (assembly GCF_947563725.1). Taxonomy (NCBI): domain Eukaryota; kingdom Metazoa; phylum Arthropoda; class Arachnida; order Araneae; family Araneidae; genus Argiope; species Argiope bruennichi. The sequence goes on from NC_079158.1 coordinate 58,698,182, forward strand.
CCTAGAGGCAAAAATTAGCACTCTCTGCTTATTTATCCATTTTGCCTGTAATAGAAACAAAAACAAATTTAGAACAGACACATCACAGTCAATTTTTAGTTTTAAATAACGTAAATGTATTCTCAGTGATATAAACAGTACAAATCATTTTAAGATGATGGAGCTTTATTATTTCATTTTATTAGCATTCTAGCATACAAAATGAAAATATAATTTGAATAAATTTCATGTGCAATTAACAAAAATAATAATAAATGAGCAGCTTTTCGGCAATCAAAAATAATCCCAAATTTCGTAAGCAAAAATGAAGCAAGTGACAGAGATCCCAAACCTTGAAAAACTTTTATATACTAATTTTAAAACTTTGCCCTTTTTTTATTATTATTTAGAATATCATATATTTAAAACAGTTGCAGTAGGATTGTATGTTGAACTATTAGCTAAACATTAAACCATTCCCAAGAAATTCTCCATGTGAAAAAAATCTAACATTACTTATTCGTGAAAATCGAGAGATCATCATTAACATTGTAAGTAATAATAAAAAAATAGTGTATTAGATGCTACTTTAATATATTTAGCTATTGTTTGTATATTTGAATGGTGAGAGTGTTAAAACATTTAAAAAAAAATTTATTTTGTGAAAATGCCTTAGTCTAATACAGCAGATTTAATTTTTCTACAATAAAATAAATATTTTCATCATTTCAATTATTCTATGTCATTACATTACTTAAAATAATTGAAAAATTACATCAGTTTAAAAACTCCAAGTAAGAAATTTTGTTTTTCAATCCGCAGAATTAATATGTACTTAATGTTTTAATACTACTATGATAAAATTTTTAAATATAATTACTTTCAGATTTTTTTAAGTATAAAAACAATTACAAAGGTTACAAAACACTTTATTAAAAAACTAAAAAGTAGAATTTTATATAATTTGCTAACTAACTTTTGGTCATTAGTTTATTCTATATTACAAGTTTTATAACAAGTCTATATAACAAGTACTATATTTACCTTCAAATCCACTAATAGGTGATATTACCCATAACAATGTTTAACTAAATTGATAACTAAGTTATAAAATATTAAAATACTATATTGCCATTAAGTACATACAAGAGTACCGAATCACAGAACTTTACTATACATGGATGTGAGAGAAAAAAGTATATAATAAAGTTTTGGGCTATTACATAACAAAAATAAGATTCTAAAGCAGTCTATCAAAATTCATCATAAAGAAAAACTCTACATACTCTCTTTGCTTCATTTTCAACTTCATTACTTTCAACAAGCTGTGTTTCAGTTCTCTTCCTTTTAACCATGTTTTAAGATCTAGAAAAATACGACATAGATTAGATGCAAAAATTATTGTTATAGACGCAGAATCTGGGAACTGCTTAAAACATATACCATATTATTGAGAATTATAAAATATCCTGAAATTTATGGAGCTGTATTCAGGATTGTCAGGAAAAACTAGAAACTCAAATGTTTATTAAATTAAGTATAGTTACAGACTAAAATTAAAGTAATTATCTAATGAAATAACAATTTCATGGCTATTCAATTGAAACTACAAATATAATTAAGTTGGAATCATTGATAATGGCATTTAATAGCTATTCATAAAAAAATTCGCTTAAAATTTCGAACTATGTAACTAAACAAAATTGAATAATAAAATGACTATGGTATAATTCACAAAATTCTATTACTTTCATCAATTCAAGAGAAAAGGCAAGCATATTAAAATTAAAATATGTTCTTTAAAATAAAAGTGTATTATAGAATTTCGGATTATCCTACCTTCTGTTCAGAAATAATAATAATAATAATAAAAAGAATGGAATATTACAATAATACCGAAGTGGGGAAAATTTATCTCACGCACGCTTTTACTGTTTACAGACAATTTAACAGTTAACATTATGAAGTAAAAATTTGAGAAATAAAAGTAGTAAAATTAACAACTCTAAGATTTAATGTGGGAAAATCTCAAGATTATTTAACTATATATTTTTTAAAAAATTTGCTCAAACGTACCAAAAATAATAAAAGTGAAAATAATGCTTGAAAACAATTTCAAATTGATAGCGAATCGCTATTGCTAACAGATTCGTAACCGTAATTGCTTCGACTTTCGGAAAAACTGATGGAATATGTTTACAAATTAAAATATTGACATTGATTGTGGATATATTATAAAAGATTCATTCGTATCTTTGAGAAAGGCTTAGGAATTAAATTACTTACAATACCAATATGCCAAATTATCGTGCTATGAAAGCGGAATTTTTTGTAAGGCATTGCAAATTTATTACAAACCATTTTTCAGTATATTTTATAAACATTCCTAATTTTCTGATTCACTCCTTTTTCTTTTGCAGACAAAATTCAAGGATTCCGTTAAAAAAGATAATCTCTATGAGTTTCTTAAGGCTTCGAAAGCAATTTTATCAACATGGAAGTATGTAATAATTATATCACTTTATGTTTTCAGTTACAAACATATCATGATGTGTTAAACTTCATGATTTTGTATATATTTGGTCTTATAATGATTAATGATATATATATTTTTTCATTTATAGAGAAAGTGATTTCAAAAATCTGATTGAGCTGACGATTCGAGAAGTTCTGTTAGATTTCATTGTGAGTTATTTGAATAAAGATCACTGTTTAAAATTATTAATATTGTTTAAACTTATTAGTTAAATATAACTGCTGTTTCAATCTCTATTCTAAAATTGTTTATGCTCTCTTTTCTTAAATATGGCATGTACATATTCATATTAAAATTTAATATCATTTTTAAAAGTTATCAATTGTTATTGTTTAAAAATGGCTTATTCATGTTTATTTGAATGTCAAGGTTTGATTTTAATAATGCATTTAAAACTATTTTTTGATTTCATCAAATTTTGGAGAAAATTTATATGGAGGTTTAATGTACTAAGATGTTAGTTTGATAGTATAAAAAATGCATTGTACAGTTTTTCTATTTAAAATGAATTATTTTTCTTTTAAAATAACATAATGCAAAATGTGTGAAAAATTTATTTGTTGCCAATAGTTCTGATTTTATATTATCTAGGCCAAATTCATTTTGTTGTTCTCAGTTTTGTATATTGCCTTCTGTTTTTGAATATGTGCTGTCGTTATTGCTCAGAGAGGCTAATTTAATGAATTAACATGTTACTTTTGTCATGTTCTGTCTTCTTCTTAATTTCTTATTTAAAGTGATACCTTTAATATCCATATCAATATTTCACCTAAAAAGACTACTTCCTGTTTAAAAATTTTTAGTTGAAATAATTATTGCAATTCTTAACAAAATATTAGGCCTACTCACTTTAAAAACTCAGAAAGCTAATGATGCACATGCATAATCATGCATTGTAGATTTTTGGAAAAATTTTGATATTTAATTCTACTGCTTTATTTTAATTTTATTTTTAAATATATAATCAATACTTTGTGAAACAAATACAAAATATCAATTTTTTAGAGAAGAATTGGTGAATAGTAAATCTTTTATTTTAAAATCTGTCTTATTAGTGCGATTTTTTAAAAATTTAGCTCCCCCCCCCTAGATTATCTGATATTTATGTAATCTAATATTCACAGTTGGTAATTTTACTGATATCATTATGACTTCATTAAAATACATTAATTATAACTAGCAAATCTTTTTAGCTTAAGGGAAATGCTTTTATTTAAAATTGTTTGTTCCTTGATGATGTTATAAATTTGTTTACAAGCTCTTTATCCAATCTGGTGCATTTTATTCGATTCATCTTCAATGTACATTATTATAAACGATCTGGGTGTAATATTTGAATAATGCATGCACCAATCCATGATTGGCCAGATTTGGTTTCATTGTTTAGCCTATTTTCTGGGAAAAAGAAGTTCCATTATTATATCAACATTGCAGCAATAGTATACAATTATTTTCTGAACATGTTTTGCTATTGCATTCTTTCAGAGTTTTTAAAATTAATTTTTAAATTAGAGATATTTTTTTCATATCATTTATTTAATTGTAGAAGTGTTATTTTCATTTTATATCTTCTCTCTGTACTTCAATTTCTTTTAATTCTTTTCCAGAAAAGTGGAGCTGATATTGTACTTTTGGAAAGAGTTTTCCAATTTTCAATTGATGCAGCTTTACAAGGTAAATAATATAATATTATATCATATTTAATATTATTACATTTATTTATGTGATTTACATTAAAAATATCTTATGTAACTATGTGATATATAATCATTACAAAATAATTAAACCTTATCATTCTTTCTTTTCTTTTCTTTTAATTGCCTTATTTGTAACATTGTTTTTTGTAAGATGATAACTTACAGAAAGTTTCTTGTTGAGACTAGAGAGATTCCTGTGTCTATCAAGATCAACTCTTTACTGACCCATCCCAACACTATCTATTAGTATTTTTATACATTTTAGCAACCCTTACTCTCTGGCCTATACATTCAATCAAATATGCTTGCATTGCATTGTGATAGTTGCTTGCTTGCTTTATGACAATGACAATCACTTGAATGCATTGCAGTCAATAGCTTTATATTTTGTTATGTTCTTGCAGATGCTGCTGCTGGTAATATACCAGTTCTTGTCATTGGAGATATGTTTGAATCCTCTACTATTATTGAATGTGAAACATATTTTTCTTTTGTTGAAAGCAGAGTAGATATATTCAAAAAGGTATATTTTTATTAATATTTTATGAAATTTTTATTAATGCTATTCTGATCAATAAATTAAATATCTTTTTTATTTTATCTGCCATAGGATATATTCTTTAAAGTATGTAAGAATCATCTATTGAGGTCTTGTAATGGTAAGTAAGTTCTTACTTCTCTAATGATTAAGTTTCATATAATATTTATTATATTAAATGTTTATTATTTTTGATTTCATTACTTTAAATTTAATTTTTTTTAGTTTATTCTTAATTAACTATTTAAAAAATTTCTTTATCAAGTTTATTGAATGGAATTTTAATTTCTCCTTCTTTTATCTTTCTTATTTAAGAAAGCATCTTTTGTTTCTGAGACTTTTTAAATGTTTTTCCCCCCTCATAAATCAAATCAAATTTATTTCATCAAATCTTGTGTTAAAAGGCATACATTTGCAAATGCATTGTGTGAATTATTCTCTGAATACACTTTAATTTTCTCTTTGCCTCTAATAAATAGAAATATTTCTAGTCAATTGTTGAAATTTGCTACATCTTATTATATAAGTTAAGCAGTTATGAAACAATTCTTTCTACATACTATTATGGATTTTTGTTTTATATTAGAGAAGTTTAAAGAAAAGCTTCAAACATTTAATACTTATTGTTAGCTAATAAAATTAATGTATCTTATTATTTCTGCATTTTATGAAACAGATTTCAATGTGAACAATGTTGCATTTTAATGTAAAAGTATATCAAAAGCTGAATTTGCTGAAATTTTTTAGGTATTTTTGATAAATGGTGATTTAGAAGAACTTTAATATTTTTTTGGTTTCTTTGGTAACTCAAGTTTAAGTTAAGGATGAAATTTTACATCTTGTGATCCTTTTTCAGTTCCAAATGGCTACTATCCCATCTATATGCAATTATTTTTTTCATAACTGCAAATGTTCATTTAAATAGGAGAAAAAAAATGGGAAAACTAATTATGAAATATATATATATATATAAATACAAAGTGAATGAGAATTGAGAATAAATTAAAATGGTTGTTGTCCAATAGAAGCCTTCATTGTCAATAATTACATGATGTCAAATTATAGATCTGATTTGAAAAGGAGAGCTACAGTTTCAAAAGCTTCATTTTTAAGCTTTTTGTGTTTATATTTTATTATTTTTGTAAGATTTGTCTGATTCTAATCCTCCCAAATACTTGATTCTGCTATCTAAAAAATGTAAAGTAAATTCTTTTTTTTTGTTACATTGAAAACAATATGAGAATTATTAATCAGTTGTGCTACTTATGTAAACAAAATATCAATCTTCTTTTGCAGATTTACTGAAAAGGTTGTCTAGATCACAAAATACTGTGTTTTGTGGCCGAATTCTTATGTTCTTAGCTCATATATTTCCTTTATCAGAACGATCTGGTGAGTAAACTTTAGCATATGGTATTTACTGAAATTTATAGGTTTAAATATCATCATTTATCTGGTAACAAGTACTTCTTGGTAATTAGTTTTGTATTTTTATTCATGATTTTTATTTGACTATGGAAAATTTTCATAATTATAGATATTATTTAAGCTATGAATAATTTATGCTTATTGCTTTTAATTCTAATTGATTTTTTTCTCAAATCTTTTTTTTTAAATATGACCAAATAGGTAATTTAATTTTTTATATATATTATGTCAGCTGTATGAAAAGGTTTTGTTTTTTAAATGCTAGAGATAAGAATAAAAGGAGAGTTAGTAAAATTAACAGAAAGACTTTTTTTTTAATAGATGAGGCATAAAATTTTAATCTACAGATAACTAGCAAACAACACCTTTTTAAGATATATGAACACTTATTCACTTTATTTCTGTATGAAATACTTTATTCCTATAACCAGCAAAACTTACTACGTGTTTCAAAATTTGATTGTAGTTACAGAAATAATGTTAAACTTTATTATAAAATATTAAGGCTAATTTCCTTATATGTTCCTTTGTAGGTTTGAACATTATAAGTGAATTTAACTTGGAAAATACCACTGCATACAACACTAATGATGATATGTTCAATGATATTGCTTCTGAAAAAGGTGATGCAGCAGAAGAAGGAGAAATTTCATCACAAAATCAGAGGTAAACTTTGGTTTTGTAAGTTGTTTTAGAATTAATGGATAATGTGAAGAATCACCTACTTGTTTGGCATGTTCTTTCTTAAATGAAATCATTTCTTGTGATGCTATGTACTAAAATTTAATTTAAAATTAAAAAAAAATTATGTTTAAAATATTTGTTTTGCAGCTCTTTTGTAGTTGATAAGAATTTGTACCAGAAGTTTTGGTCGCTGCAAGATTATTTCCGCAGTCCAAATACTTGCTATAATAAAATGCAGTGGAGACAATTCACTAATGTAAGTATTTTTGAAAAAAAAAATGTCTAGTTAATGATTTCTGTATTCATTTGTGAATAAACAGTTGTATTTTTCAGTGAAATAATTAATTAATAATTAACTCTTAATAGAGGAAATAATTACTTGAAAAACTGTTATTTTTTCCCTTTGTTTTACTTTTAATAGATGAAATGTTTGCAATTCATTTTTATTAAAGCATTGTTGATTTTATAAGTTTCTCTGCTAAAATGTAAGAATAATTATTTATAATCTGGTATTAGAAAATTAAAAATGTTAGGAAAGCTATTTTATTTACTACCAAAATTCATGAAACAAATTTTCAATTATATATATTAAATTAAATATACATATTTACATACATAATCTTCAAATTGAATATACATATTTACATACATAATCTTCAAATTGAATATAGATATTTACATACATAATCTCCAAAACAATTCATGATTTCAATTTTTTTTAATGTACCACAAAATTATAATAAAATTTATTTTGAGGACCACATTTTTTATGTATTTATTTGACAGCATAAATTTGTCTTTATTCTTTAGTTTAAATTCTGTTTCTCAACCTTGTTTAAAAAAATGAATCAAAAAAGGAATCTTTATGCAGTATTTTGATACTTATATGAAATTTCTTATATAATGAGTGCCATTAACATGAACGAGATAAAAATATTTTTTTTTTCATGCTTCATTTATGAGACAATAAAAATAAAAAAAATGAAGAAAAAAAGTGAGTAAAATAAAGAGAGAAAAAAAAAATCTATGGGGAGGTCATTAGTTACTTTGAAATATAAATGTTCTCTATATGATTATTTTTATGAATTTTACATGTTTTAAACTATATTCTATAACTATTTGTATTAAAAGCATATATTTAATTCATATAGTGTACATCTGATGTCTTAACTGTATTTGGGAGCTTCAAATCGGATGATGCAAATTCATCAAAATGGAAGCAGGCAAAATTGCCATCGCCAAATGGATCTTGTGTTTATTTTGCTAAATATTTGACAAGCCCTAAGGTATAAAATTTTTTAAAGGTCTTGTGTTATCAGTATTATTGTTACTATATTTGAAATGCTTAAAATTATGTTCTCTTTCTAGTTATTGGAACTGGAATTGAGTGATAGCCATTTTCGTCGCTATGTTTTAGTACAGTTCTTGATTCTTTTTCAGTACTTATCACTTCCAGTGAAATTTAAACTGTAAGTAAATATTTTAGGCATATTTTTTTAATTAAAAGCTAGCGTCATTTTTAGTGAAGTTTTAAGATAATTTAAAAATGACGGTTCTGAAATTCATATGCTTCAACTATTGTCATATTATTTCATTTTTTTAATTATCTGATTTTATTGTCTTAAAGTATTTAAAATACTTGGAAAAATTGATGACTGCATAGCTTAATATTTAGCATGTGAGTCATCACTGTTATTAAATAGATAATATCTTGTTGAAAGCTTTCACACTGAAAAATAGTACACATATGTATTTCCATTTTGGAGGATGTTTTGGTAGCCACTCATGTGTTGGATTAAATAAATGGAAAACTATATTGAATTAAAAATAGTTCATTTATTCCATTTGCAGATTTTCTAATTCTAATGATGAATATAAATTGATTTAAAAGCATAATTTTACTACCAAGATTGATTTCTCTGTTGTCTATTGTGAAAACTGAACTTCTGCAATTGAGAGAATTGTTTAAGAATCAATTTTACTAAAAATCACCATTATGTGAATCAGATTGATGCATTTGAAATTTGTGTAAGTCTGAGTTTGAAAAATAGATTTCACAGCTTTTGAGAATCAGTTGCATTGTTTTATTTCTCCCTTACTTTTTGTGACAAATTTTAATACACAATAGTAAAATTCATAACTTCTTGTGTATCTTCAAAATAGAGCTCTTAGGAAATAAATCAGTACTGCAATTTCATTATTATTCATTTTATAATTTGCTAAAGTTCAGAACCATTGTTCACCATTTGGATCATGGTGAATAAAAAATTAGTTCATATTTTATCTTGGAATAATTTATGTTAATAGTAGACATACAGATAATTTAATGATAATAAAGGCTGATACAAAAATGTATTCTTTATCTTGATATTTATTACTTCATGCAAAACTTTTAATTGTTTGTTTGATGATTGCAAAGAAATATTCATTTCAAAGAACATTAAAAGTATATTAAAATGTAAGCAGCTTATAAAATATATGTGAAATTTAATTATATATATATTTTTATTTTTTTAATAAAGTTATGTAGCAATCTATGAATTTCTTTATTTTATTGTACTTCATTTAAAATCATCTTTTTTTCTTTGTTAAAGAGAATCATATGTATTGACAGAAGAACAGCAAAACTGGGTTAAAGAAACTTCTAAGAAAATATATAAAGTAAGTCCTGTAATAACGTTTTTTTAATGACTAAAAGAAGCATTGCAACTTTTTTACTTTTGTGTAAATGCAAATTATGTTCCATTAAAATAGAATTTCCCCATGCTTTAAATGTTTTGCAATCATTTCTTATTAAATGGGTTACTCACTTAGTAACCCATTTAATATCTTTCTGTAATATATTTCATGCTTGTTTTCCACTTGTTTTATAAGTAATTAAAAGTGATATATTTTGATTTAATTTTTAAAGAATTATATATTTTGCTATATTTATATTATTCTTTTATGCTGAAATACTTGCTACAACTGTCTCTCCCCCCCCCCCCAAATAATGTGTGAATTTGGTTCTGAAAACAATAAAATATAATCATGTTTTTCAAGTGAATTAGCTTCCTGTATCATCAAGTTTTTATAGTTTATTAATTTTTAAAAACATGAATGAAAATCTTTTTTTTTTTTTTTCAAATGCTTGTTTTGGATTCTAAGATTAAATTATCATTTATAATTTTTATGCCACAGTTAAATTAATATAAGAAATTACATTGTCTTAGAAATTTTGATGGTATTAAAATTATTTCAAAAAAATTAATTTTGTGTATGATTGATAAAAAAATTTTAAATAAAAAAACATTTTATTGAATTTTTGTTAAATCTTAGTTTGTTTTATGTAAAACCCTCCTAACATGAGCTTCAAATTAAATATTTAAAGAGTCTTAAAATTTTCTGCATTCAGTGATTTGAATTTCAAATTATTTTGATCTTATAGCTTTCAACTTATTAAAGTTAGTTTTACAAATGAATGAAACATTTTTTTCTTATATCTCTTTAATAACGCCGTTAAATCCTAAGAATATACTTTATATTTAAAAAATATTCACATAAATTTAGATAGTCTGCTTTTGAGCTAATAGGGAAAAATGTAGAAAATTCTACTCAGAGTGTTAAAGAATTATGTTACATGAAAGTAAAATTATATTTCCATTTATACTGGTAGTTTTAATGTTAAAGTATTTCAAAATTATTTCTTTAGTAAAGAATATATGTTTTATTTCATAAATGTGTATTGCATATTAAAGTATATTTTTAAGATTTTTTTTTCTTTCTTTTTCTGAAATTCCTGTAATTTTTTTTTTTGAGATTTTTTGAAATTATCATTATTATTTTTTATTGTATATTAGAAAATTTTAATCTTATCATAGAAGAATTATCAGTTAATAGCAGCAAATTTCTAGTCTTACTCTTCCATTTTAATTTTTATTATTTTACAAGTTTAAACTTTCATTTCTTTTGCATAAATTTTCTCCATAGAAATTCAAGTGTTTGAGCTGGTTATTAAATAGATCATCTGTTAAATTGATTAAAAATAATTAAATTTGCAAAATCCTCAGCAAAAGATTCATTTTTTTTTGTTATACTTTTTAATTTTTAAAAAATTGTAATTGCATCATCATTATTATTATTTTTTTAGTTATTGGAAGAAACTCCTCCAAATGGAGAAGCATTTTCTCGTGATGTCCAAGTATGTACCTTTTTGTGTATTAAAGTATTTAAAAATGTATCTTTTTCATAATTTTATTAATATTTGTATTTCAAATGTTTGATTTATAAAGACAGCTAATCTTACATTCCCTATTACACATTTAATTTTTGTTAAAAATTCAGATTATTTATATCTATGGTTAGTTCACATATTCTATGGATAGTTTGATTTCTCTTGTTTTCTCTTTTACTAGCTGATATTTATACTGTATCAAAAAAATAATTCATTTTTATTTTCCTTGCAATTTTAATTTTAGATGAATTATAATCACTGTAGATAATATTAATCATTTATAATATATCATGGCATACATATTGAATTAAGGTATTTAATAAGGTAAGGTATTAAGGTAACTTGACAAACATTCTAAATGAAATGCCGAGCTTATATTCCAATCATTTATAAAAAAGAGGGAAATGTATGTAAATGTTTCCTAGCTAAAATTTCTGTTGTTCGACAATAAATTAGATTTCATTTAGTCCTTATTCAGACATTAAATACAGAGTGTGGTATTTACAGATAATTTCTTCATTTAATGTAGTATGTATGATTGAATTATAGTGATTTATTACTTGGAATGTTTGACAAAATTATTTATTGTTTATTTTAGCAAATTCTTCAAAGAGAAGAATACTGGAATGCATGGAAGAACGAAGGATGCCCTGATTTCAAACCCTTGTCTGATAGAGCTGAAGTTGAAAAAAAGTATAATTAACTTTCTAGCTGAAATATTATCCCTTTTCTTTATTTTTTGGTTACCTAAATTAATTGCACAATGAAATGTGCATGAATCTTTCCTATAGAATTTTTTAAGTATATATATATATATATAATATGTAATGCTGAATTCATGTGTGCTTTCAAATTTTGTTTGTTATGATGTGTTATTGATATGTTGTTTGCATTTCAGATTGACAAAACGACCCATTGAAGATATTCATACATATCCCAATAAAAAAGCAAGGTAAGTTTTCATTACTTTCACTGTTATAAGCACTTTCTTCTTTCTTTTTTTTTTTTGCTAATAATCCATATGAAATAATTCCCCTGGTTTTAGAAATACATTCCATATATATAATCCCATTGGTATATTATTTAAACAATTATATTTGGGAGATTTATTTTTTTCTTTATTATTTTAGTGCTGAAGTAACAAAAATTTGGAACACGAAACCAAATAACTGGGAAGCTTGCAGATCTGCTAAAAGGTGAGTTTTCTTTTTTTGCCACTAATCTACTGACATAAATTTTCCTAAAAAGCACATGATTCAATTTTACTGTTGAAAATAATGGTAATAAAAGGTTGTAAATAGCACAATAATACAAAAAAAAAAAAAAAAAAAAGAAAGAAAGAAAGAAAGAAAAATAATACAAAATTGTATATATTGTTAACTTGATAGCCATTTAAATATAATTAAAGAAAAACTATAGTAATTTGAAGGACTACATTTGCATTGAAATAAATTATAATAAACACTACTCTTCTAATGTACTACTGTTCGTCAATTAGCTAATTATGATATTTTTACTTTTTTTTATAATTATAACTAACAATAGAAAAATATTTGAAAATTTGAAAGTTATGCAAAAATTTTTGAGTTTTTAATATAAAAAATATTTAAAGTGAAATTATAAGTTAGTATTTTTATTAGAAATCTTTTAAGTTGATTTTGAAAAGCATCTCATTTACAAAAATTCTCATTTTATGAGATATTTATGGTCATGCCTTGTATTTATATCGCGATGCTGTTTAATGAACTGATCATAGTAAGATTTCTTAGTTGTTTTTTTAAATCTGACATGAGTGAATGAAATTGATATAATTAGATAAAAAATTATTTAAAATGGTTATATATTTTATATGGATAATTATTTATGTAATCTTCACTACTGATTACTGTAATAAAAGGAAAATGGTTGCTTGACACCATTTTTTTTATAGTGATTTGTATTTCCTCTGAGTATTGGGCATTCTGTGTATAAGAGAATCTAATGGCATAGCAATTGGAGGATGAGATGGGATATATATGGTTTGGCTATTAGTGGTTGTTTATGCATGCATGCTTTGAAGTCAAAACATTCATGCAATTATACCAGATTTTAAAGCTAACCATGATGCTGGAGCAAAAAACTAATACTATGCTCCAGGTGATGTTGTTAAGTCAATGGTGATGGCTGGGGGTAAAATATTCGTATGCCACTGAGAGGATAAGTCCATTTTGGGTCATTTTGAAAGTATTTCATTTTTAAGAAGCCTGATTTAAGTTCCCTAGAGACTTATAAAAAATAACAAATAATACAAAATAAAAGGACACTTATAAAAATGACTTATATTCATTGTCATATTTTCAAGCAGTACAAGTTTTCTCTATAATTCGCTAAAATTTTATAAATTTTAATCGCATATTTATTAATGTGATATGAATGCTTTGTATGACTGTAAAGCAGGTTTAATTATTTTTACAATGGGTATTTGTCTCTACTTCACTGTTGCAAGTAGAACAGATCTTTGTAGAAAATGATTTATCAATAAAATTTCTTAACTAATGTTAATCATTAACATGAAATACTTAAAATCATTTAATCATCTTTACTATTTTATAAGAAGTTTGAATTCATGTAGATGATATATTTCTATTTTCTGAGGATTTATAAATTAAAAATAGTGGTGTCTTATCTATAACTTGAAGTCTTTCAAAAATTTGACCAAATTTTTTTATTTTTTTATTATTATTAATGTAATATTATATTTTTGCAGGAATTTCGTTCCCTCTTTGGAAACTTATTTTGGAATAACTCCTAAAACTGAAGGTGGACAAGTAATTCAGAAAAGGTAATTATTTGTTTCTAAGGATGTATTTGAATTTTTCTATTAATTATCTGTATGTATGTGATAAAGTGTTCTTAGCTAATGCAAAAATAATTTTTTAATTTCTGGAATTTTTATTTCTGATGTTTTTATTCTTCTTTTGAACATAAATTTATTTAGAGTTGGGAATAATATTTTTCAATACAGAACTTTGTAACTTTGATCCAGTTGAATAAGTTAATGCTCTGATTTCCTTTGCCAACATGGATTTATCTTATTTTTAGAACCTGAGATTTAAATTATGTTTTTTGACTAATTTAAATCTCTGTCAATAGAGATTTGACTAATTCAAACCTCTGTCAAACTTGACTAATCATAGTCAAGTTTGAGTTTATGAATCAAATTAACATTTTGATTCTTTCTGTCATTGTAAATTCATCTGGTTCTTAAAATAATGATTATCTAGATTTTCTAGAAAAATTGTTAATTTGTCTAGGACACTTTCAATGAATATTATTAAATCTGTTAATTTTCTCACTTCTGAATCAGCTGCAGAAATCAGATATATTATTAACCAAATATGTCATAAAAATATAATAAATTGCCATCTTGCCATTATTTTATGCATGCACAATGTGCGCTTTAATTAATCTAAAACTCTGAACTAAAATAACTTGCAAGTTGTTGTAGACAATGTGCCACAAACTTTTATTTATTGAAAAACACATAGAAAAGAAATTGAACAGATAATATTTTCAAAATGAAAATTTTCAGTGGCATTACATTTACATTACCTAATATAAGAGAAAAAAGCCCTCATTAATTTACAATCATTTTACACATAGTACAATTTTGAAGCTTTCTATTCAGACGTCTTACCATAATTCTAGAAGCCTATTTTTTGAACAAATAACAAAAATTTGGTTAAGAAAAATATATTAAAAAAATATGGAAGTATTGTTAAACAGTTTCCTTTTATTTTATCTTTCATTGCATGCATTTATAATTACATTTAGTAGATTTATGAATTTATTATGGTTCAAAGCTGTAGTTTCTTCAATTCACAATTTATAAGAATTTTTTTACTTATTATATTTATTATTATATTTTGCTTATTTCTCAAGTTAATATGTTGTAAATTTCACATTGCAATGCATCTTTTTTAAATTTTTTTTCAAAATCAAAATGGTTACATAATTTTGTCATTAATCTTAAATATACAAGTAATATAAAATGGATATTTACCTATTAATTTGACAGCAGTCAAAATATAAGCATAATGTGTCATTTTTCCATTTACAAATATAACAAACTAGGGCTGATATAAGAACTTTCTGTTTTGAATATGTTTGACCACTTGGTGTAATTCCTATAATTGACATATTTATGTGTATTTTGATGTGCTGACATGAAAATGGTACTTTAAGCCAACATTTATGCTTCATGGTAATTGCTTTTGCTTATAAATTTTGTTGTAAATTATTAGAAAAATACCATTAACATTTGAAGTTAAATATATTCTCATGAGAAATATTTGTTGTATTTAACTTTTCAGAGATACAACTGATAGTAAATATACATGGAAAGCTTTACGACTGTTGTGTATGAAGTCACCATATATTTTTACTGCCAATTCAACTCCAGCTAAAAGTGTATCCGAATACTTGGACACTATTATACAAAAAGTAGCAAAAGAGAAACCTCAAATTGTAAGTGTTATATTCAAGTACATTCAGCTATATTTATATTAATAATTATTTTCAAACATAAAGAAATATGAAAAATCAAAAATATTCTTTTATTTAAGATTTTATTTCCAAAAAGTGTGAAATTGGATATATTTTATTACTCACCAAAACACATTTTTCATTTACAATATAGCAAGTTCAAAATTGAATCATACTATTTTATTTTAATGCAAACGTTTAATTTTGTTGTGGTTAAAATAATTGTAGTACCTGAGGGAATTTTTCACTTTTTCCAACTATTATTTTTTAACTTTATGTTTATTGGAAGGTAAATATTTGCTTAAATGCCCTTTCGTTATACAAAAATTTAAAATTTTTCTCTAATATTATGTAGGATCTTTTAAAGATTCATTGAATTTTTTTAATTATTCTGTATAAATTATATTTAATGTTTGATAAAATATGAATGTTCTATCTGCTGCTGTATTGTTTTGAATTAAATTGATTATTTTAATTTTGGAGCATTTCTTTTAATATTTAATTTCTATACTATGAAAATGTTTGTTTTTAAACTAATATATTTAATAGTTTACCAAAACATATTTATTAACTGAATAAATAAATTGTTTAGAATTATGCATCTTTTTTATATACATTTTTCACTGATTAGAATTTGAAAATTAATGCAATTTGTTTTAAAATATTACTTAGCATGGATTTAACTTTTACATTTCAATAACAAAATGAATAAACCTGACATCTTTTCCATAAAATTGTTTAAATTTGTAATGAACAAAGTTGAAATAGGTTCACAAAATTTTAAAGAGCATGACAGAAAGTATAACTTTTTTAAACATAAATTTTTTTTTTTCAATTTAAAGCAGTGCATCCAGTCAACTGGCCACACTTGAATCTTTGTTGTGTTGAAAGGAGATGACAGATATTAAATTTTCTTTCTTTCTTTTTTTTTTGTGTGTGTGTATAATATAATATACTAATTGTTTTTAACTGCCCAATAATTTTTTTTTTGTACTATTGCTTGTGAACTCAAATACTCTTTTATAGTAACACACTATTAGTTCAGATAAAGAAAAAAAATGCTCTAATTTGATTTCAAATTAGTATTTTCCGTAATATTTCTCACTAAATATAAAAGACACTTTGAACTTTATGAGTTTTCATGCAACTTATCAAAAGAAATGCATTTTTTTATCATTAAAATTTTTCTCATTCAATAATAACTGCAACTTTTCAGATTATTCATCTAAAGCCTTATTGTCTTCACTAAACTCATACTATTTTAATTTTTTTTTTTTTAAATCTGTATAACATATTTTTGTTTTTTTCTTTATTTTTATATTTAAAGTTTATTTATTGCATGCCAGTTTCTATTTTTTTAATTGTTGAGTCTCTTTATATATTAGAATGTATGGGCTTCTCTCTTGTTTTTTCTTTATATGAATGTGAAGAAATGTTTATAGTATTTAGGAACATTGTAGAAAAGTACAAGAATGCATATGTACAATGTTTTAAGCTCCAAATGTTACATCTTTGAATAATATATTTTGTCGATTTCATTATATTTAAAAGAAATTTTAATAGCTAAAAGTAACAACAAAATCATTGATTAAGATTATGAAATTTTGAAAAAGTTGCTGAAAATATATTTCGCGTGAATTAAGATTTGAAATTATTGAATACATATTTGTGAAATTAAGAATTTTTTTTAGATATTTGTAATTTAATTTAGATAATTACCTTCATTATAAATTCACAATTTACATATTTATTTATTGTACTTTTAATAATCATTACAATTATTCTGATATAAGCAATTTCTAAATCAGTTTTCTTTTCAATGTAATTATTTATATATCAGCAACAAGATAATATGACTGTGGAGACAGCTGTGGCTGAAGATGAAACAATGGAAGATACGAATGAAGATTTTTTTCCTAACTCAGAAGAAGATTCCAAAGATGAAGGTAAATATATTCATTTGGAAGAAAATCTAAAATATTCTGATAGCACTTTCTAGATCGGGGACTTTTACATATGTTCATTTATAAAACTAAATACTATGCTAAAATATCATTATTTCATAAATAATAAATTATTTTTTCTATCAACTTTCAGAATATGAAAGTAATAATTTTTTAAAAAATAAATAAAGCATTGAACAAATTGAATGATGTATTATACTAGATTATCCTATTTCTTTTAATGTTTGATTTATTATTTTGATATGATAACTTTCATTTCTGACTTTTAAAACTCATAAGTAAATAAATAATTTGAAATATGGTTTATTTACTTAAATGTTTTTTAAAAAATTTTGAAGAATTATTTAAAGACTTTTTAACTGCAAAACATTTAGCAATTTTATAGCTGATCATGAAAGATGGAGTGGGAGTGAACTCGAGTTTCCCCATTTGGAGAATTAAATAATATCTTTTTGCAAGATTTCTGTTCTTCAACAAATGCGAGGTTTAAAGTAATTTTTATTTTCATAATATAGAAATTTATAACAATTATTTCAATTTCCATAAAAAATATTATAAATAAAGTTTAGAAATGTTATATTTTGAAGATTCTTACACGTATAGTAATATTTATTTTTCTTTAATACTATCTGTGATTTTACAATAATCTTGACATTTAATCAGTAAATTTAATTATATAATGATGAGTTGAGAACTTAATACTAGTGCATGTATCATGATTTTAGGATGTACATTTTTTAAAATCCTTTTGATTATTCAGAAATTCTAAACTTTCTGAATGATTTTTTCTCCTTATAATTAAAATGTAAAGGCACTTATTATGAATACCCACTTCCTCCCCCAATTTTCAAAATAAAAACAATTGGATTTTGAATTATGTTGGTTCTTTTTATAATATTAAATTAATAAATGGGAAAAACGATTATAGCATACCTTTTCTATACACATTTCTGTTTACACAGTATTGACAGATATAGAACAATTAAACAATTTTCTTAATGCTAGCAAGGATTAAAATTGTGAACAATTCAAGATTCATGTAAGTATGCTTCATACTTTTTTTAAAAAAAATCTTTAAATGCATCCTAAAAATGTGTGAAAACTTCAACTTTTTATTGAAGTTTAAATAGTTTATGAATAATATAAATTTTGATTCACATTTCTTTATGCATGCATTTTTTTTAATACTCATGTTTATTTTTTTAAAATTTTTTTTTGCCTTTAAATTATTTCTTACTGCATGGCATCATTACATTTGAATAATTTTTCAGATTTTTAAGTTTTATTCAATGAATTTTTTAAAATTCAATTTCAATCTTGCATTCTTAAAATGGTTGAGATACACCAGTTTATATGAAGTTAAAAAAAAAAAATTCTGTACATTTTTTAATTTGAGAATTTATTACTTTTTAAATGAAGGATTCACTTTTCTTTCAGTAAAAAAAGAGAATGTTTTGACAAAAGCTTTGATCCAAACTATATCTAGTAAATTACAAGATAACTGGAAAACTCTTGCTGTAAAATTAGGATTCCAGGATGATGAAATCGAATATTATGAAACATTTCCTGATACAAAAGCACAGACTGAGCAAATGCTGACTGTTTGGATGGAAAGAGATGGAAATTTAGCCGCATTTACAAAAATCCTGCAAAGTGCAGGATTATTAAGTGGTGTATTGTCATTAATTACCTCATAATTTTGGTATTCTTCATTTTGTATAGATATCATTTTGTAAATAAAGTACTTTATCATGATTAGAAAAATTATTTACTTTTCAAGATCTTGCATTAAAAATATTTTAAAATTACCTTTATTATGAAAACTGTTATTATATTAACAAGGTGCTAATAGACTTGGGACACGAATGATTTATTGTATTGTTACTTGTGTATACTAAAGATATTTATGATAATTTTTGAAAGATATGTCACAATCCTGTCCAAAATTCATGCTAATATTCTTGTAAATGCCTTGGAGTTGCCCTGAGGATCATTCATAATATTCAAGTTTGGAAGCATTGTTTTGTGAAAACCTACTTCAGTTAAACCCTGAAGTCAAGGTATAAAGTGATTCAAATCCTCTGACTTAAAATTCTTGAATAGGCAAACTCTGAGATACAGAAAAAGAAGTTTTCCATTTTTTATCAACTTGCATGCAAAACTCACCAAAACAATCCGACTAATATTAACTCATTGGCTGTACCGTTTCTTCTAACATCAGCTCACATTAAAGGGGGAGAAGGGAGATTATTTGACATGAATTACTTTTTTGATTATTTTCTCCCTGTTTATTTGAGCAAATTGCATGCACTGTGTTTTCTCTGATCCTCCACCACTTCTCTCCAATATATGAATGTCTTTCACACTTCATTGAATGCTCCATATGTTACATAATATATAAAATGCATGGACATATAATTCCTGCTTATTAAAGTTTGTAATTTAATAGCAGTAACTGACTGAAGTCTTAGATACAATTCCAAAACTACAAGTAATTTAGTAATGGATGATTTCAGTTGTATATCAAAGTTTTATCTGAAATTAATTTTAATTTTCTAAAATTCCAACAAACATGGAATAAAAAAAAAACTGAACTACATGAATTATGCTAAGCATAAACACCCAGAAGTAGAATAAGTTTATACCAAAAATGCTTGAAATAGTAAAAAGATTATAGAATTATTACATAAAAGAACATTAATCAATTTAAAAAATGATAAAATTCTGAAAATATTGAAATGCACCATCTGTTCTAAGAAATACCAGTTTTTTTAAAGCAAATTTCTTACTAATTTTATTCTAATACAATATAAATGTGATTTTTGCAATTGATAGTTTAATTATTAGAAACAAATGACAGTGCATTAATATTTAAATTTGTTATCCTAAAATTATATTATTGAGCACAAACTTGTCATAAATTATGAAGAACTGCTATTAATTACTTAGCAAAAAGTAATTAATAGCTTTATCAATATCATTAAAATATTATCAATAAATCTTTTTTTTATTAATAATATTTTTAACTAATAATTAAATTAAATTTTATTGATTATAAAAATTTGAAATTTGCATAATTTTCAGTTTTTTTCCCCCCTTGTTTAATCTGTTTTATATGTGATAATATTAACATGTTGAAGAAATTGTGCTGTAAAAAAAGCACATATTTTAAGTCATAAATAAAACAATTTGGAAATAGATGGATTAATTGATCTTTATATAAAATATTTATATTTTATAAAATTTTAATGGTGTATTTAATAATATTCTTAATATCTCCTTTTTGATGCATACACAATATTAGCTCCTTGCAATTAATTGTTTTCCGTTGTCAACAATTTTCATGTCTTGTTATTTTCTATTGCAAGCAATTAAGTTATAAATAATATTTTATTTAATTAAAATATTTCTACTAAATGTTTAGTTTAACAGTTTAGAATAGATGTAATGCATATACCATTGAAATTCATTTAAAAAGCACTTGAATTAGCAGATAAGATGAAATTCTAATTTGTTGTATTCTATCTGTTACAGATAAATTTATACTAAGATAAAAAAATAGATTTCCAAGTATAGTCATATAATTGCTACATTTTAAATCAATTTACCCCCTCTCTCCTTATTCCTGCATTCAGTTTTTAAATAAAACTTTTTTTCTACTTCACTGTTTGATACAATAAAATCACTTCAAGTTCTAACAGTTATGAGTGAACTTGAATTTCAAATCAACTACCTGCCTTAATATTTATTGCAAGTCTCTTTAAAATGCCGATTAAGCAAGTTATAACCGAAATTGCATTATATTTCCTTTCATAATCAATATAAGCTAATTGCTACCAATAACCATCCTCTTAATGCATTTGGTTGCATGAGAGTGTGATGTTCATATTGTCATTTGTTGTAAAGTGCTTCTAAAATTTTAATCCTTGAAACTCGCATTTTTAATTTACTGAATGATCTGCAATATAAACGGCACTATCACTAGAATAAAAGTGAATCATTTAATTTTTATTTTTCTTTCCCTTGTTTCAATGGTATGGTATTATAGAAGCATCACATATATACATAATTTATTCTAATTAAATGATATTTACAATGATCACAAATGATATTTTCTGAAAAAAAAAATGACTGTATGCCCCTCAGATTTCTTATTAGTCTTCAACTTCTTCTTCATCACTAAAATAATCACTCTTCTTGAACTTTTTCTTTTTGAGGGATGATTCTTCATTTTTATTTTCATACTCGCCAGTAGCCACTTTTATTCGATATTCTTCTTCCTCTATTTTCTCTTGCTGAAAGATGTAAGTAATTCAGTAACATTAAGTAAAGTAAAAATTCCAATTTATATATTTAACAACAACAATAAAAAATAAAGAGGAGCTATTTACTTAAACAGCACTTCCCTCTCCTTCCATACAAACATTTGTTTGCAGGGTGCTCAAAATTTTTTTTGTGGCATTATCAGGATAATTTTTTAAAATTTCATTTGGAGTATACTTATTAAATTTAAAATCAAGTTTTATTTAAATTTCATAATATGTAGAATTTTTCTTCATACTTTCAAGTTTACTTACAGAATTAATGTGATCCATTTAAAAAAAAATTTTGCAGGTGACTGATTGATGCAAATTTTGTATTAAAATATTCAAACTCTGATAAAAAAGTAATTTATTTTAGCATACTTTAAAACTAATTTAGTCATAATATTTGGTAATTTAAAGCTGTTAAACAGAAAATAAATTAATATCAGCAAAAATCTGGTTTTGCAAGTTAGAGAGGAGAAATTAAACACAAACTTACGTTACCTAAATATCCCTAATAGGCTTAATCTGTTGCTGACTTATATGGAGGAATAATGGGTTAATTTTAGATAAAAGGTATGAAGAAAAAAATGCTCTGAAATGAAGTTAACTTAGTTTTTGAAAAGTTTTGTTTTACTACTAATAATACAGAATTATAAACCAAATAATTTTGCAAAAAAAAAGTTTTTATTTTTACCTGATATCGAATAGCTGCACTTAGACTTTCAAGACCTGGATCCTCTCCTTGTTCTTCTTCTGATTCTTGTTCACTTTCACTTAAAAAAAATAAATACATAAAAACAATTATCTTTGATATAATTAATTTTAAGAATGTAATGTTTTTGGAAATGTACAACAGAATATTAATGATGACAATTTTTTAAGCCAATACAGAGAAAAATACTCCGTAGAAAAGGAGTGAATTATCATTGTAAATTTACTTCAAATGTATTCTAAATTGTTTATATTTAACTTAAAATACATGATGTTTTTATAAAACTTAACACTAATACATATTTTCATTATATTCTATTCTAACTTTAAATACAGGATTGATTGCGATCCGATTTTAAATATTCCTTTCAGCAAGTTAGAAGCTTATCATCCAAGTTAATAGTTTTAAATTCTTACACAAAAACAATGAAATATAGTATATAGTAAACAACCATAGATAGCAACTTTATTGATTGTTTAACATGGACTGTATTACCATATTTAAATAAATAAATGATTAAAATCATATGCATTTAAAAGAACTAAAGCACATGCAACTTCCAAAATTTTTTAAATCTGACTATTTTGGTATAATAACATTTCTATCTATTAATTAATCTCTGCATATTTTTAAAGTGAACCAATATCAAAGAATGATTTTTATATTTCATAAATCTAGAAATGCTGGATCTCGGAATGTGCAATACTTGGGATTCCAAATTTATTTTGACCATAATGATTCTTTTTACATCATAATATTTGATTTGCCACTGTGGCAGAGACCTCCCTTTTAATAATTTAACTAATCATAATTATTTAATCTTCAGAAAACTTCAAAAAAGTTTAGATCCTATTTTTTTTCAATACCTTTAACACTTCTTCAGCTATTACTTATAAGTTATCTTTTTCTAAATACATAATTGACAGATGCAATGTAAAATATTTTAAATTCTTATCAAAGTTCTTTACATGGTGGTCACTTCTTTGTCAATTTATTTCATTCAAACTAACAATAAATATTCTAAAAAATAAAAGAATAAAAACAATCAACCATTATTTGCAATACTACTTACGGATATTCTTCTTCATTGTGAAATTTTCTCTTCTTTTTCTCTTTCTTTTCCACGATTCTATCACCCAATATATTTTTTGGACAATTGTAACTTAAGTGACCTTCTTCCTAAAATTTGGGAATAGTAAAGATATTTTTAATTAAATAAGAATGTAATTAAATTTTGTTAACATTCACAATATGAATAGAACAAAATACTTTTTTTTGATGATGATACACACATTTCATATTAGAATCATAACCAATAACCAAAGAAAAAAAATTATATTTTCAATCTTTAGCCAATAAGTATTAAAAAGAAACTATAGATTTTGAGACATTTGCATTATAAAGCTTATTATTACACTGAAATATGCACTTTATGAGGGCCATCTAGAAAATTAATTGCTTCAACCACAAACATAGTTTCAAACATTTATTAAAATAGGTACAGCATTCATTAAGTTACTTTTCAGCACAATCATCAATGAGATCCATCTACTGTAGAATATTGCCCTTTTACATTTGTATGTTATTGAAGTCTGCTGCTTTTGAACAGGAAACAGTATGTATCATGTTTCCAGGCACAGGGACCATCTACATTTTGGCATGCTTTGACATCACTAAAATAGAGGCGATATAAAAGACAGAAGAAGAATGATTTATTTTTTACTACAAGTTTCGAGTTAAAACAAAATAATGCAATTACATAAGGGGATAAATATCAACATTAGGAAGGACTACAGAATATATAAACTTGCAAAATAAGAAAACTTCAGAAAACAATGCTCTTCTTATTCACAACATATCACAATTCTGAAAATGAAACTTCCCAAAAGATTCCATCCACTTGGTGCAAAATCTCCAGAACAGCAGTAGCATCAAAGTTGTTTCAACTAACAAGGAGTATCACATATCTACCCCAATAATTGTCAATCTAGTTCTCCAAAATGTCTGTCTTATCAGTTCCAAATTGTATCATTAATAAATGAATGTCATCTACTGTGTTTTAGCCCATGGGCATTTTAATAACCTTTGCAAAATTATTTGCACTGTTTTTGATGATATCCATTTAAAGTTTTCTAGCTTTATTACCATGTATTGCTTTCAATCAGTGGGGGAAAGAAGAAGATATGACATTTTTTTCTTATTAAACCTTCAATTAATCAACTGACCAAGAAATATAAACAATCACATATGAGATCTTGAATCTTTCATTTCCCTTCACTTTATATGTCTATCCTCTACTGACAAAGTGAGAAAATTATTTTTTAGAAGAGCTTCACAAACATCAGTAAAAAAAAAAAAATAAAAAATAAAAAAAAAACAGTATAAATCATCTGATATTTTATTTTGTACCACATTATTTGTATTTAACAACATTACACACAAATCACTTCCTGTATCAGTTGTTTCACTAAAAATAATATTTGATTTCAAATAAATCATTTAAATAAACATGTCCACTATTTTGTCAAATTACCAGATATTAAAGTTCTGTTATTTTAAAAGTCTTACTTAAGTTCTGTTTATTATGTACACAGACCTTTCTAGCAGAGATAGTCTTATATCATAGCTTTATTTAAATCATGAATCTATCTTCTAAATTTTGCGATACTGTAATTTCATTTTTCTTCCCCTTCTAAATTACAGATATTAAATAGAATTCTTCTTCTTTAGCTTTCAACAATGGAAGAAAATCAGATGATTAAATATTTGATAAAACAATGAAAATAGTTTGAGTTCCTGGCCAACAATTTATTTTTGAAAATCCATTAAAAAAAAAAAAACTAAAATTCAGAAATATCTGCATGAACATTAAAGTAGTATCATTGAAAAGATAAATTTTTCAACCTTATGTTAAAATCATTTTTGTGCTGAGATAATTTCTGAAATTATGGCAGTAAAAAAAAAAAAAAAAAAAAAAAAAAATCAAAATTTGGCTAATTTTTAATTAATTAAAATTTAAAAAAATTACTCTCTTTCAAAACCTCTCAAAAACCCACTCTTTCAAAGTACACATGCTTTAAGTGTAGTAGTTCTAGATCAAATGATATATTCTGTATAGCATCAATACACATACATTCATCTTTATTTTTAATAGAAATAAGACACTATTTTGATTTTTTAAATACATATAACAAATATATTAAAAATATAAAAAAATTTTAAAATATAAATAAATATTCTAATAGGTTTATAATATATTTAATAAAAATCATTAAATAATTTCAACCCCCCCCCCCCGCTTGCTATTTAAAAGTTTATAAATAGAAAAATATTATATATATTAAGAAAGATTAACTTACTCCACATTCATAGCATCGAGATTTATCTTTATAAAATTTACGCCGAATGAATTCTGTAGCCCTGCCATTATCTTTGGCAATGCTGCATTTTAACATTCTTCCAAATAACTGTTGTTGATTCAAAGATCGAACACATTTGTAAGCACCTTCTTTGTCCAGAAACAAGACAAATGCAACACCTTTACTCTTATGAGTAACTTTATCTTTCACTAGGGTAACTCTGAAAAGGTCAAAATAAACAATACATATATTAATATTATACATTGAAAATAATTAAGCATGTTCTTTGGGTTATATATTTCTCATAGAAAGAAAAATAGAAATGTTACAAAATAAACTTACTTAACAACTCTTCCATATTTTTCGAGGATTTTGTGCAAATCATTATTAGTCAAAGAAAAAGGTAAGTTTGAAATGTAGACAGTACTTTTACTAGGACAAAATCCTCCGCTCATGTTTGATGGATATTATACAAACTGACAAGAGAGTAAGCATATAATTTATTCTTGGTTGTTTATACAGTTACATAAAATGTAATAAGAATAGTAATACATTTACTGTGCAGTAAATGATGTTCAATTATTTACAGGCAGCAAGTTGCGACAACTGTTTATTTACAAAAATTTGACACATTGCAGTTACAGTGAAGATAATAGAAAATTTAATATGGAAGTTCGGTACAAAATGCTAAGGATCAATCAATTGGCACAGTGGTTATTTATATGTCTATCGAAATCATTATATTCGAATATCATACGATATATTACTTGCATAAAATAAGGATTATATGTTTTGTTTAGGATTGATAAGTCAATCAGATTAGTTCTTTGTGTAAAAATATTCTTTCCCTTGAATGAGTATTTAAAATGCGATGAAGTCTCGATCCGAATTTTTAGATATATATGAAAGATCAATAGTTCCAATCTTCACTGTTTTGTATACGAAGATTTTTTTTTTTAAAGATTCAGTGGCACAGATTTTGATTTGAAAGGAAGAAACTGTAATATTTGTTTCCATTATACAGATATTAGTATTCAAATGCATCAAACTCTAGAGTGAATTATTTGTTAAATTTCCGTCCATTTTCAGGTTTCATGAGAGTAGTTGATGACGAATCTCATAATTTTGCATCCAAGCTGAACTATGAGAAAGAAGTTTGAAATATCACTTTACTTTTTAAGCTTTTCAACTACATGAATCTTCAGAAGAATGTCCTGTAGGGCAATATATTTGAAATGGATTTGCGAATTAAAAGTCGAATATTTCCAAGAAAAAAATCCCAGAAGATTGATTTTATTATTTTATTCAGACTTTATTTTGAGAAAAAGACTTTCAAATAAAAATAAGATCAATATGTAGATGCTGGACGGAGAGAAAGCTTTTCAGGTAATTATACTTCTGAATAATCACAAATTTTAACATATTAAGGAAGATTAATCGAAAGAATAATTCTTAATTCATATATGAGAAAAAGAATTCAATTTTGGGCATTTTCAGAGAAAAAATAAATTAAGATATTACATAGCATACTTTTTTTCATATATGCAACAATATCCGTTCTAAATGCTTTTATCGAACAACACTGAAAATATATGAATTTCAAAATTTGTGTTGAAAGGAAAAAAAGTATCTTGAAATATATTTCGCAGAAAAATTAGAATTTAATATAAGATTATTTAAATGCCTTTATTTTTACTTTGCACTAATAATTATTTGACATAAAAATCCTTTAAAGACCCTAGCTGTAATTTTGAATGAAAGAAAAGATTAGAAAATTAGTGTTATAAGCATTTATTCTATAATATTTTTTTTTTGAAAAAGTATTTCTGAATGTAGAAGTTTAAAACTTATTTTCCAGTATTTTACCAAAATGTACACAAATATATCATTTGTGCAGATGTTTATATATTATGTATCAACAAGAATTTCTCAAACATTTTTACTGTAAAATCTTTTATATATGCTTCCTTATAAATTTCTTCTCAAAAATTTATATATATATATATATTGTAATATCAAGACATTCATGGTATGGCAAAAAACTCATGACAAACGTAACCATGAAATTTTTCAAATTCCTACTTTTATTAGGATTTCGTTTAATTCTTGTAATTAGCTTACATGGTGTAGTGATGTTGTATTTTTTTTATCAACAAGCTTAGTCGTAATAACTAGAGATTTGGGGACCGATGGTCCTTAGATTATAACGGTCCCCTTTGTTTATTGTTTGTTTTAACCATAATTATTTTTATAGTAATGATTAAATTTTTTAATAATTAAAATACTTTGTGATCGTTTAATCAGGTAAACATTTTTTTTTATGTATAGATCTCATTGCGTATGCTATATATTGTTTTATAAGTTCGTGTTTAATCTTGTTACATCAAAAAAGAAAATGATATCCTAAACTATTTGATATTTTCTAATCTAATTGTTCGACGATGTATTCGCAGGTATTAGTTTTATTTAATTAGAAATAAACCATATTTTTAATTAGATAAATACTCTCTCAGCTTGGAAAGTAAAAATACGATTTTGGTCAACAAAGTTTAATTTTTCAATGTTTTGAAAAATAATATATATAAGAAAAAAAAATATATGCATTATGAAATTTCAATTAAAATTTATTTCTGAATAAAACTAAAAAATATACAATTGTATTTATAATAAGAGAAAAATTGACTTCATACTTATCTGTTGGCAGGGCTAAAATTAGATTTTTGGTTACATATCAACTAACTCAATAGATGGCGCTGAAACCCTCCAATTGTTTATTGCTTTGAATGACGTGGCGTTTTTATGCAGTGAGGACGCGGGAAACGTGATGAAAGCCTTTTTTGTAGAGATTTTACCTGCTACTGGTATGTTCTTTCCTTTTTGTTTTTATAGTTGGTTGTGAGTGTTCTTTTATAGTTTATATTATGTTATTATAATTTTCGCTTAAATTGGAGATTGTAATTTGTTTTATTTCTTTAAAAAATGGTTTTTCTCTAAGGCCTCAATTTCAGGGAATTTTCGGGTCATGAGGGGTCAATATTGTTGGATAAAGGCAGACCCTTCACAGAAAAAATCCCTTGTTTGAATTACTGCCTAAAGGTGACCCTTGAGAAAGACTTCAGCCCGGAATCTTAATTTCTTCATTTTTGATTCTATATTTATTCTTTTCGCTAATATTGACTTGATAGTTTTAGTGATTTGGTTATATATATAGTCCGGTGGCGTAGTCTTCCAACGCGCAGATCCTCGGGCTGGGTAAGGTCGATTCAGTTTTTCATCCCTTCAGTGGATCGATAAACTGAGAACTAAGCATGCTTGGAAACTAAACATTAGCGGTTTCGCCTTAGGCTGACCACCTAGCTCGGACATATGCCTTGCACCCCAGGACTCTCGGTCAAGAAAGTAGATATGGGCATTGTATGCCTTGACCCACACGGGCTCTCGTGTCATTGATTTTAGTTATAAATATATATATATAACCGATTTCTTTCTTTCTCCTCATTCAAGGGCTCGAGGTTTCGGACAATGTACTAAGGATAGGTTTGGGCCTTACTTACAGATGCATTGTTTCAAAAATGAGCTGTGCCATTTTATGTGTACCAAGGGAACATGAAATTATTTCTTTTTTAGAATTGTCATAAAACTGTGATTATTTGTAAAGACCGTCAAAAAAGTATTCGGACTCTGCGTTTTATCCCGAAGTTATCACACGATAAAAGTTTAAATGCCTATCATTGCAGAAATATATTCTCTACAAGCATACAAAGTATTTATGTATGTAAATTATCTCACCAAAATCAAATCCGATTTTTTCAAATGCCAACATCCTATTTTTAGTACATTTCTGAAATCTCCGAATTAAAATAGATCAAAATCATGCAATATTTTGTAATTTTGTGTAAATGATTGATGACTTATAAGCAATTGGAAATTTAAATTCCTAATTTTAAATGAATTTTAATTGTTTCAATATATTTCAAAATCTAAAGAATCTTTGCAAATTTTCTAATTATTTATTAAAATGCTAAATTAACAAAATTAAACATAAATTTTTAAAAATATGGAACTAATTTTAAATGTTTAATTTACTTTTAAATTTGCAATAAAATTTTGAATAGAAGCTCAAAAATTTTGATACCAATTCAAAGAGCAAGATCTATAACATTATTATTCGAAGGTTTATCAATTTCCATCAAATAGCTTTTACGATATGTTGTAATAGTTAAAAGCTTTCAAAACAGAATGATTTTCACATGTTTTGGAGAGCATTTGAACTTTTCTAAAGGATTTTCTGGCCAGAAAAAAATATTTGAGATGGAATGGTAAGCAAAACATGTCTTTCAATGTAACTTTAAATAAAGATATTTTTATTCAAAAGAATGCTAAAGTAAGTGAAAAAAATCAATACATGTGACGGATTTATTTTCATTACATTTCATGTGAAGTTTCATTTAGAAAAATTGGGAGCCAATTGCAATTGTAGAAATGATTTGTGGGATATTTTATTGATGAAAAACGCATGAAAAATTAATTACTTTTCCTTTAATACGTTTACTAGTAAAAATAGATTAAGAACAAAGAAAAAAATTGCTAAAAATTATTCATATGATTATTTGGCGGAAATTTTAACATATAAATCAATATCATAATGTTCATTCTTTGTATTTCAATTAAAAAGGAATGTTTCAAAAAATAAGCATCTAACCTTCATTTTTCAGTTTTATTAAAAACAGATGGGCGTGACCTAGAATGACATTTTCGCCTCTTTTTATCACTAGTTGTATAACAAAGCGATCGGTGATGATATAGTTTTTCGTTCTTCCATCATATTTATCTTTAAAAAATGTCATAAATGAGTTTAAACAACTGGATAAATGATAGAATGAGCATTTTGTCACAATCTTGTATCCTATGATTGATACCTGATGCATTTATATATTCGCGTATCTTCCTGGTCACTACGTCGCTGGCTGCCAGCTTCAGCTTAGTATTGTCCTAATAACTGATGGTAATACGAAAACTTCAATAAATAATGGTGGAGAATGGTTAGTTGTTTCGAAATTTAATAATATACTAGATGAAAGATTATTGCAAATATTTTAATTTTTTTTTTTTGTTAAAACTTTATCTGAATAAACTTCGCTTTCATCAATAATAATAAATAATGAATACTAAGACTAAAACTCAGAGTAATTGTGAAATAACCAACTTGGCCATAATATAAATACAGAAAGAAAAGTTTTTTTTATTTCTATTTGATTACATTAAAATGACTTAAGTTACTGTCTCTGCCAAAGAAGTACTCAACGTCAGAGTCGTGTCGTAATGGGACTTTTATTAGCTATATACATCCACATATCTCCCCAGAGAGAATGCTTACTTATATAGTTAAATATAGTTAAAAAAAAGTTGCCTAGAAGTTTAAGTTATTTTTAACCCTCTGACAGCGTAATTTTTAAAAATCACTATTGTTACGAATCTGTAATGCTGCTTCCCAGCATAGTTGATTCCACCATCGGAAAGAATGTTTTACAGTCATCTGTATTGGATGGAATCCGTGTGTCGCGTCGGAGGTCCCAGAGCTTGGCGACGAATTTGGCGACTTTGGCACCAAAATAGGTTATACCCGAAACATCGAGAATTTTCCCAATCCGTCCAGTAGGAACCGAGATACGCCTCGAACGTTCCTGATTGGTTGAGAGGTTTATAGCCCCGCCCCCTGAGACCTATAAAAGGAGGCGGCCGCGGCTGCCAGGGTCGTCGTAGTCGGAATCGACGATTAAGAACTCGCCTTCCAGAGATAAGCGGAGCAGCGACGGAGTGAAGCTAGTGCTGAACTAAGCTGTGCGCTACTTCTGCAGTAGAGTCTGGTTGTATGCTGTACGTCTCGGCTGAAGATAATCGTCTTCTGTGCTGTATATAGTTGTCGTCTTTGTGCTGTCCTGTGTGTCTTCGTGTAAATAAACGTCGTTGTTTTATTTTCTACTGCCGCCTGCTGATTGAGCGTTCTCCACACTATATAACTTCCACTATCCAAACGAACCCCGGAAATTTCGTAATACTATTTAGATGCGTGGTTTGCAAATATTTTTCAAACAGATGCTATATATTACACGATAATAATATGATATAATAAAAATCTATAATCTTAAAAATAAACATTCTAAATTATGAAAAACATGGGATGCAATAGAAGGCTTGACTGTCAACCCGAGGAAATAGCGGGATAAACAGCTGGAGGACTAGCATTAGACCATGAGGGCGCAAACGCAATCTTTGACCGTTACAGGTGGTCCTTAGTAAATTAAGTAAAAGTAATAGATGCATGAGATAAATTGTACATGAAATGAAAATTCCCGAAAACACAACAATCCAGTTGTTTGAGTAAATTTCGGACGATAAAATAGTTTGAAAACGCTCTTTATGTACGACAAAAACTAGTTCTGAGAAATAAAGTCCAAATTCGAAACTCGATTTCACCAAAGATGTATCATGTGCACAGCCTTGATGCATATTAAATTTGCCATAGTGAATCGGGCGTAATCTTGTTGGAGTGGTGTAAAACTCTGATGAGGGGAGAGGACAGATAAGGTGTCCTTGTCATTAGATAGCGGTTCGAAATTGAGGCTCGACTCAAGACAACTCAAGCATTGCTTCAGAACGGAATGTCCTACTCAAAATGTATCTCTCAAGCTGAATACAATTTGTAATGTCATTATTCTTTTAACTGTGTTGTGCTATTGTGTATTGACACCCAAATGTCCAAATAAAAAGAAAAGTAAGTATTCTACAATAAAATTTGACCGAGTTATGAAGCTCTGAAAAATCATTATTTTAAGCCATTAAAAGTTTCATTAGTGAAATTCCAGGCGCTAAGAAGTGTATTTTCTTCAAAGTGATCAATAGAATGGTCTAAATACGCACTTTTTTTAAATATAAAATGGCGATAATCAGATTTTCAAAAGTCGAATAAATTTTTGTCTCAAAAAGGTGGAACTTTTTTTTATTAAGCAGATTTCATTAATTCAGATTTATAGAACCGAAGCTCTGTATAAAAATTTAAAATACTGTAATTCATCTGGTTATTTAATGATTCAAACTACATAAAATATAATTATTTACTTTAATTAAACCATTTTTCTTATTAATTGTGAACGCCTAGTTACGGGGATTTAGAAATAAGATATTAAGCCCTGATTTGAGAGGATTACACAATGTTTGCCTTAACTACCATATAATTATTGAATTAATAATATAGATATTTTAAAAGCTACAGATTTTTTTTTTGCAATTTATTTTTCTAGAAAGTATAAACAGCTGCTCGAAGTTACACATGTAAAGAAAAATAATCTAAATTGCCTTAGAGGAAGCCGTAGAAATTTATAATTTTTTTTTTTCCATTTGAAAATAATTAGCAAAAGTTCAGTTTTTTTTTATTTGCAATATTTTTAATATTGTTCGGAATTATTGCTTTTTTATGTCCATTTCGCTGTCTTATTTTCAGTTTTTCATAATCTGCAATTTAATTTTCTACAAACAAAGAAGAAAAGGCTAGAAAACTTATCATGGAAAGAAACAACAACTTGATAAAGAAGTTTTTGTTGCCGGACTGCATTGTTTGAAACTTATTTTTCGAAACAAAATCTCTGTTGTTGTTATCCCAACCCCAAACTGACATTCTTTTCTGTCAAGAGATCCGGATGTAATATGCTTAGCAGTCAGATACTTACATAGAACTGAAGAATGAATGCACTAATTTGATAATTTTATTCAGCTTCAAGGACAAAAGGATTTCAAATCCAAACAAATGTCTAGACGGCTCTAAGAAAAGACGAAAGGAAACATTAACATGAATTTTTATTTAATTTTTGCTGAAGTCATTAGTTCTATTTTGCAGAACATATTGTAGTTTCAACACAGGAGACCCCCCACCCCCTCCTTTCGATTCTAAAAAAATTACGCAAAAAATACGCGATATGTTAAAAAATTAGAATAAAAATTGCAAAAAATTTATAAAAATAAAATACTTATGAAAACAAAATATCAAACTGCAAATACTTATTTATACAAAGAACGATTATAAATCCATTTTTTTCCACACAACTCTACCCGTATACAAAAGTCTTATTATGAGAAAATCAAATTAGAAATTTTAAATTTAAATGCAAAAATGATATTAAATAGAGTAAAAGAGAAAGAAATGGTGAATCTGTCCTGAAGATTTTCTCAAGGATCACCCTCAGGCAGAAATTCAACCAGGGATTTTAGTTTTGACTCAGGAAATATTTACTTTAAAATTATTTTCATATAGTTTGCTTTAAATTTTGGTTGATAGTTTCTCTTTTATGAGGGGATTAATTCATACAAAATTTTTGAGAAATAAATCACAATTTGATTATTTATTTAAATTTTAACTACCTTTGGTGACCAGCTGGTTTGTCGGCAATATTGGTTGCATTTAATTTCGGTTGAATTTCTTATGTATGATGTTATAATTACCTCAATAAAATATTTCTAAGCATCAGATTTTGGGGAACATCAGAGTCGTGTTATTTTAACAAGCTCATACCTATTTTATTTAATGTGAGTGCTAGTTTTCCTATTAGAGTGGAATTCTATGGAACATAGTGCTGTTAAAAATTTATTTGTTTTTATATTTCAAATTGCACTATTCAATTGCACGCTGTCTTTTACGTTAATGAAATTTCACTTTCTGATTTCTCGAGAAATTTGCGTAGATAATCAGAATGTTTCTTCTTTAGGGTTCAACAATGATAGAAAAACACACGAGTGTTTATTTCATGAAACAATGAAAACTGCTCGAGTTTTATTCTAATAATGAAATTCACCTCTGAAAATTATCCTAGAAATATTAAAAAAATCCAGGAAAAAAAATTTCTTTGCGAATAAATTGATATCATTAAAAAGACATTTAAAAAATTTTAAACGGTATGAAAATCAGTTTTGTTTTTTAATATTTTTGAATGTTATCGCTGAAAACGCCAAAACTTTGCTTCATTTTTAATTAATTAAAATTCTAATCAATATTTGAAAAATCTGAGATGCCCTTTTTAACCCTCCAAAGTTTAACCCTGCAAAAAATTTGGAAGCTCTAGGACAAAGGTCTGTCTAGTAGAGTGAACTTCCTCTCCAAATATACATTCTTCTTCATTAGTAGAGGTATTTTTTTGCAAAGAGTGCATTTACACATTTATAGAATGATTTCGATAAAGATAAAAAAATAAGATGTTTTGGATTAACACGTTTTGGCAATACTTTATTATTTCAAATGAGAAATATCGTCTGCTTCTTTTTTTTTTATTTATTCATCATTCAAAACATCGCATATAAAAAAACTGTGGATTAAAGGGTATGTTTTTGTGTTTTCCGAAAAAAAAAATATTCCTGTTCAATAAATAAATAAATAAATACTAAAAAACGTTATGAAATGCAAAGTATTAAAATTTGAGTGCAATTAAATGAAAAACCGTCAATCATTACTCCTAAATGGAAAGATGATCCAACGAAGACGCGTACTGTTCAAAGATTTTTCATGTGAAATTGCTAACAATAAGAGAAAATATACCGACGAAAAAGAAAATCAGTTTCAAAGATTTTAATACTGTAGCAAAATAAATGAAATAATAAAACGGGATGTAGAACTTAAAAGAAAGGAAAGAATAAATATTTAAGATATTTATTTATCTGCCACTTAAAAATAGGTAACGATAAGTAACTAATTTTTATTCATGAAGTAAAAGTTAGTCATGGGTTTTCAGATTTTACATTTAATTTACATTTTATTTATGCTGGATTGTAGCAAAAGTCAATGAGTTGAGATCTACAATTTTTATTAGATTTATGTTAATTCATTGCATTCTCACTTCACGGACCTTCTGGAAGTTTTTATTAATATTTCCTTTTATCATTGCTATTTAATTTTGTGTTTGGCATTACTTTTTTGTCAATGAATCACTATTCGTTTTAGGCAGATTTTAAAGATTATCCTTCATTTGAATGTTCTTGAATATTATGTATATTGAAGTTCCTCATGGAAAGAGAACAAGGCTATCAAGAGTGAGAATTTGAGGATAGTGAGACAAAGCCAAGAGATATTGTTAACACAATAACAACACGTCTTTACGGGCATATCTTCTAGTTAGCAAAAAAATCCAGCACACTAGTACGCCTCGAAAACTTACCACTTCACATGTTCCAAATATCTTTTAATGCAAATCTAGACAAAGGTATTTTATTGCAAACTTATTTAAAACTTTGATAAAGTTTAATTTTTATGAAAAGTGTTTCAAAGCGAGAAAATATTAGATTCCCTCTTTCCGAAGAAATGTCTCTCCCTTACTTCAAATCAGAACTTTTCTAAATTCTCTTGAGATGTATGCTCATATCCTTTCCAAAAATAACCCAAAAAAACTTTAAAATTATTCAATGGATGTTATCAAACACAAAGAACGGTTCGAAAGATTCAAGTGCCATCAAGCGTTCTTGAAAAAAGTATCAACTCGCTTAAAAAAACTTTTTCGTGTCTCTGCTTGAAAATCTCTATCGCATTTAACTCGAGAGAAAGGTAACTTTTTTGAATGTCGACGTCTTTTCATTGATTAAACTATTCCTTTCCATCTTGGAATGTTCCGTTCTTTTTTGCTTAAAGAACTAATTTTAGCCACTCATTCGCTTTCTCGGCAGATGTTTAAGCCGCAAGCATCACTCCCTCTGCTTAAAGGAAAAGATGGTCTCTCTTTTTTTCTGTAGTAGCAGACACGCGAATGGAATTGTAGCTGTAGTATCTTTTGCTTTTTTTTTACGGCGAGGTTTTTATTTCTTTCCTTTATTCAAGCATTCATTGATGGATGCGAGACGGAATTCATGTTCTAAAGGAAATTCGAACATATCCACTTCTCTGTTTAAGTTTTCGATACATTATGAATTGAAGGGTTTTACTCTTTGTTTGAAAGAAAGTATCGGACACGCATTTGAATTTATGCAGAAACGGATAACTTATATGAACTACTTTTTCAAACACCAGTGAATGTACAGTGGCTCAAAAAATTGAGAGTACACCTTACTTTTACTTGATAAATGCGGCTTTCAATATAAATAACACATTACCGGGAAGTGCAAACATGTTTTTATTTTTACACATAACAAATAGTATAATTTAGAGTAAAAATAAAGAAAAATCGACGAAAAACTTTTAAATTGAAAAGTTTCAGAAGCATTTTACATAAAGAATACGCAAACTTTTGCTTCAAAAAATTGAGAATATACCAAAGAAATTTTTGCAATATCTCGCATAGAAACAAAGTGTCACTATTAAATTGCATGTCTTTTGGCTCTTATAATGGCCTCTAAGCGTCATGGTACCCGATTTGACCCATTTTTGGTGGTATCTGGTGGAAAAAAAAATACAATCTTAGCATTTTCCAGAAAATTTTGAAACCTACTTCCCTTTCCCTTTTTAA
The DNA here is from genome assembly GCF_947563725.1 of Argiope bruennichi. NCBI lineage: Eukaryota > Metazoa > Arthropoda > Arachnida > Araneae > Araneidae > Argiope > Argiope bruennichi. Next base: position 58,735,600 of record NC_079158.1, read on the forward strand.
TAAATATTTTAAATTAAAATAATTTTGAAGAACTTTCTTTTAACCCTCCAGCTACGTATCCAGCGATTTCCACGTGTTGGCAATCAGTCCATTTTCTATTGCAGCCCGCGTTTTTCGCAGTTTAGAGTGTTTATTTTTACGATTACAGATTTTTATTATATCATATTATTATTATGTAACATATAATATCAGTTCACTTTGTTTGAAAAATATTTGAACCTATTTGCAAGCATTGCATTTAAATATTGATTTAAAAAAAATGACGCAGTCAGAGGGTTAAACGAACAGTTTATTTTATAGACGCTTCACATACTAAGGTAAATCCAAAAATATTGAAATATTTCCTTTATAATTGAATTCTATTCAGAAAAAAAACAATAAAACTACAAAGGAAAGTGCACTAAACTCGATGTTTATATAGTATAAGAAATGATGCAAAATTTTCAAATGCTTCTAATAACTCATTTTACAAAAGGCAAAAAAAGAAATATCTTTCCTTTCATTTTGATTACTTTTCATATTTCTATTTTTAAGTTTTTTCGTGTATAAAGCGAGAAAAAGTTGCAACTTGTTTTTTTTTTTTTTTTTTTTTTTGCCGTACCATCTACCTATTGATTGAACCATTCCTTTCCAAATTGGGATATCTCATCTTCTTTTAAAGAACAATCTATTTTTAGCCACTCAGAGTTTCGGACCAGCAGCAGATGTTTAAGTCGGAAGTACCACTTCCTTCTCTTTGAGTGAACGATGTACTTCTTATTTTTTTTGTCAACAGTAGTAGGAAACACGTAATTTGGTTTACAATTGTAAACATAGTTTTTTTACGTTATTCTGTGTTTAATTTTTTTCTCTCACTATCTCGTATACGTAGTATAGAGAAAGTATAGTAATAGTTAAAAAATTCGAACTCTAAATTTTGACGAATCTCCCCGTTTTAGATATCCCTGAGTTTGAAAAACACGTTTTTGGAAAATGTCCGCCCAGTTTGTCTGTGTGACAAAGATAACTCAGAAACGTTCTAATCTCAACGGATGAACTTTGGTTTACGGTTTCTGTACCTATCAAATTATGAGCAAAATCTGCTAAGTCTGTCTGTCCGGCTGTAGGAATATAAACTAACACGATAACTATAAAATGAAGAGAGTTAGATGGATAAAATTCGGTGCACACATTTAACATCTACACTCTAGAAACCTGTCAAATTTTTAGCCAAATGCAACAAGGAATGGATCGCTTGTCGGTCAGTTAGTTTAGTTGCATGTAAACGTGATCATTTAAAGACGCAATGCCTTTAATATATCAAATTTGGTATTAGATTTTGTGATTACAATTATAGTTCAGTGTCACAAATTAGATTTTTGGATGCTATTAACCGCATGCCAGGGAGGAATCGCCAAATAACTCGCCAAGAATCAAACGATAGGTTTAGAAAAAATGCTAAATTCACAACAAAGGTTCATATTTCGTAACTATTGTAAATGGATGCCATGCAAGGTGTTCTCTTGGATAGCACCTTTATTGGAGGGTATGCAAGAAAGTTTCGGTGAGACCGCTCCCGTTTTTTTTTTTTCTTTTCTTCCCAATTCATGGAATGTGAATGAAATTATAAGTGAATTATGAATACATTTTTTTGTATCCTTAATGTTTCAATATTTAATAAACAAGAAGATTGGTGTTTAGGGTAAAGAATTTTTGATTTGATTTGATTTGATAGTTAGATAGATATGAAAGCTCTAGTTGAGTTGACGCATTTCTTTCTTTGTTCCATACTTTGATATTAAAATTTAGATAAGCTTACTTTTCTGATTTCCAAAACTGTGACTGTTTTAATTTTTTTATCGGAAATTTTAAGTCATCATTTATAAATTTTAGTTAAAAATAAAACATATTGAAAAATGTTGACTTCTAAATCATGAGTATTTGAGAATCGAGAATCTGCAACCAGTTCTTAAGAGAAAGCTGACAATTCAATAAGTTAGACGTATGTTTAATCGTTTGTTGAACGTTAAACTGTAACTTTTTAAATTCATTTCTGATAATTCTCGAAGATTATGGTGATATTGTGAGGTCTTGTGGAAATTGGGGCGCGCATTCAGGTACTTTCAGTAAAATCCAGAATAACTTTTTTACCTTAGTCCAACCTATACCACTTTATTTTTAATTTTTTATTAAATGCACAGCTATGTCATCGATTAAAGATAAAAATTAACATTTCATTCCGTAAAACTTGAAATATCTGAAACATTTATCAGATTAATTGAAAAAGAAAATATGTTTATTTTTACTTACCAAGTATTAAACAAATTCTAAAGAAATATAAATTATTACTAGTTTCACTTGTTATTTTCTCAGTTAGCTTAAATTTAAATGCAAAAAAAAAAAAAAATGCATGGAGTAATTTGGAGGCTGTGAGCATGCACTGAGATCAAGGATTCCAGCAAATAATTGATCCTTCGTCATCTTATTTTCAACTAAAGAAATAAAAAGAAAGCGATATAATAAAATAGAAAAGTCTGGAGAAGAGCAAAATAAGTAAAAATGTCCAGAAATATTCGAATAAAAAAAAGACTTTTCTAAAGAAAGAGTTTGGTAGGAGAAGTTTAGCCGTTTTTATTTTCTTGTATACGTAGTACAGAAAAAATTACAGTAATCGTCAAAAAAAAAAAAAAAAAAAAAAAAAAAACCTTGGTCCCCCTGAGTTCGAAAAACGCATTTTTGAAAAATGTCCGTCTGTTATAAAGATAACTCGAAAATGATTTGAGCTAGATGGATGAAATCTGACAAATGGTCTTGACAACAAATTTGCAGATTTCTTTCAAATTTTGAGTCAAATCTATTCAGAGGAAGTCCGTTTGACCGGCTGTTAGAATATAAATTAACACGATAATTCAAACACGAAGAGAGCTAGATAGAATTTGGTACATAGATAGAAATTCGGTACACAGATTTAAATCTATAGTGTACCTGTCAGATTTTCGACCAAATTTAACAATTGGTTAACCCTTTGTCCGTCTGTACTTTCAGAAATATGTAAGCACAGTAACTCAAACGTAATGATTTAAATATGTAGAATACATTATGGTATTTTGTGACAATAAATTTTGTATCTTGTTTTTGTTTCAATTGTTTGAGAAAAATGTGTATAAAACACAAATTCGATTTTTTGATGCTATTAATCGCCAAATAACGGCCAAGAATGACACAATAGATTCAGTAAAAATGCTAAATTCACGCCAAAACTTAATATTTCGTAATTATCATTCAAGGCTTTCTCTGGCATGACAAGTTTATTAGAGAGTATGCGAGAAAGTTTTGGGGAGACAGCACCCGCTGGTCCTTTATTTATCAGTTTTTAATTCTGCCAAAAAATACTTCAGATTTTTAGAGTATTTTATATAGTATTTTTATTTATATGTAGTTTATATTTTAATATACAAAGGGTGTTCAAATTAAAAGGTACGAAAAGACACTGTGGGTATAAATGAAGACTTTATTCAAAGTATACACCATAGGCCTGAGCACAACGATCCCATTGATTAAAAAGCCGAAGGATTCCTTGTTCTCAGAATTTCTGTGGCCGTGACGAGACCCAGTCCTTCACAGTGTCCTTGAATTCGCCGTCCAAGGCCCGCTACTTGTTGAATTCCTCGAACACAGAAGAACCATTAACCTCAATGTGTACTGTGAGACACTCCTAAGACTACGCAAGTCCATCAAGAACAAAAGACTAGGCATACTCACGGAGGATGAAGTTCTACTCCATGATAACGCGCGTCCACACGTCTCCAGGGTTACGCACGCGGAATTGGCCAAGTTCATGTGGGAGCAGCTCGACCATCCCCCTTACAGCCCGGACATGTTGACTTGCGATTTTCATGTGTTTGGTCTCCTGAAAAAACATCTGAAAGGGAAGCGCTTCAACTCGGACGGCTAACATAAGGACATTGTGAAGGATTGGGTCTCGTCACGGCCACAGGAATTCTGGGAACAAGGAAACCTTCTGCTCATTAATCAATGGGATCGTTGTGCTCAGGCCTACGGTGTATACTTTGAATAAAATCTTCATTTATACCCACAGTGTCATTTTGTATCTTTTTTTTTGAACACTCTTTGTAGTATTATAGTATTTTTAATATTTCGTCAGACTGCAATGAATTTATTATTGTTATGCAAAATCCGTTTGGTGAGTAAACAGTGAGAAGTTCAACCAGGTCAATAACTGATAACAATGATATATTATACAAGGAATTATGAAATCATAAGTAGCAAAAACACGGCAGAAGCGACACAAAGCCCTTGCAAAAATAATCAACGTACTTATAGATAATAAACCATTGTTAAACAACCGTATCAGCACAAAGCGCTCAATTATAAATATATTCTACAATGAGTATTCCAAAGAGAAAAATTCATAGACTGACTGATTTTCAGTTCTCCCTATCTCCAGTTTTTATAGTCTCCCTGCCAAAAAACCTTTCCTAAAGGAACTGTGAATTTTGTCTCGTAATAAAGATAATGCCAAAATCTCTGGCCGTTCGAAAACTATTTTTGTCGCCAAAGTCATCAAATTCGTTGCCAAGACTGAGCCTTTAATCTGGATCCATTAGAAACATCTGTAAAACTCTCTTGTTTACTGTAAGAATAAGTATTCAGAAGAGCAATAGCATAGCTTCGTCACATTATTTATAAAGAAACGATGCCAAAAGAAGTACTAAGCCTTATTTTATAAGCAAATAAGCTGGCAAAGGTTTTCTTGAATTCGAACTTAAAGCAGAAAAATGGCACATGTTTAAACATTTACGAACAAAGGATAAGAAACAATTTTCTTTTGCTGAATTGAATTATTCAGGAATTATCTACTTTTCGGAATGAAAACTTTAGACTTTTCTGAATCACTAATTGCTCTTTTTCCAACAGATGCGCTTTTAGTACGATTACAAGTCGAATATTTGCCTTGAATAGAAATCGGAGAATGTGAATTTGATTCAATTACTCTACTAGATTCAGAAGAAGATCAAATCGAGTTAATTCAAGCATGCAGACGATTCTGAAAAAAAAAAATTTTTAACTAATTTCATGCATGGTTTTATTTAGCAATATATGCAGTTCCAATGAAAGGAAGAATCAACGCAAGTTGATTGAAAAAGATAAATTGCATAGTTTCTCTATGTGGCTAATTTTACCTAGAAGTTTTTCGCATATATAAAACACTGACAATGTATTTTAGCTTCATATACTAGCTGCTGATATCGGGAAAAATGTGTCTAATTTATCCATTAATAACAATGAATTTATCCATCTTTTAAATTGCCAATATATTTCAATCAGAGTTTAATCTGTTATAAAACTTTTTTGAGAATTTCAAACAATGAAATTTCAATTTGAACCTGTCTCTAATCTGTTCTCGATTCTTTACTAAGTAATTTTTACTTTCTCCTATACGAAGAAAGAGTTAATCGTCAAAAGATTTGAAATCGAGAGTTTCATAAAACTCCACTTTTTAGCCTCTATATGTCTTAAAAACACACTTTTAAAATTACATCTGTTCGTCTGTGAACACAATAATTCAATAAAGCTTTGATCTATAAATAAATGAAAATTGATATGCGATTTTTACACTGAATATATTGATTTCTATCAATGTTTGGACGAAATCCATGCCGAGGAAGTCTGTCTGGTTGTTTGAGCATAACTACCAAATGAAAAGAACTAAAGAGATAAAATTCAGTGTAAACATTCTGAATCTAAATTGTTAATCAAATTTGGAACCACAATTGTTAAAAGATTGAACATCTGTCTGTTTGCACTGTCATATGCATGTATACGCGATAGTTAAAAATTACACAATTATTTATATAAATGAAACTTGGTATATATGGTCTCTTGTCTATGAACTATAACTTTATTTCGAATTTTAGTTTCAATGTTGAAAAAAGGCGTTCAGTATATATATTCAATGTTTTTTGGTACTTGCATATAAATAATATTTCAGCAATTTGTCGTTACACCCCCCTCCCCAAATTTTCCCTAAAACACAGAATAGGCCTTTTCGAAACTATTGTTCGCTAATAGCATTTGGTACTGGTTTTGCTTATTATACACAATTTCCATGTGCGCTTCGAATGAGAGTAAATCAATTCACATGTGTGATACAACTCTGAAAATAAATATCTGAGCACTCATGGGCAAATATCTGAGCATCATAACCTTGTCCAAGATCCACAATTTTATGCGGGACTGCAGAAAAGGACGATGCTTTTATTAGAGAATATGCAAGAAAACTTTGGGAAAACCATCCCCAATGGTTAGAACAGAAGACAAATAGAAGTAAACAATTAAACAAAAAAAAATGCGTTAATGTTGTATTTCCCATGTGCACTTCGAATGAGAGTAAATCAATTCTCATAGAGTATGAGAGTAAATCAATTCTGAACAATAGAAAAGTTATGTCGAAAAATTGCTTTTATACGAAAAAGGCATTTCGTGATTTTATTTGTCAACAAACCAACGTTTATTTGAAAAAAAAAAATTAAGAAACTTCCAGAAATTTGAGAAGTTTTTATTTTTGAAACAAAATATTTACACGGCAGTTCAAAATAGTCCAGTACTTAACTCTGAAAGTAATATGACATGAATAAGTAGTAAGAAATATCCTGGTGACATAGAACATTTCAACTAATTCTTTTTTGAAGATATATGGAAGAATATTTTACTTTTTCTAATTCATTTTTTTGTTTAATTATTTAATGTGTAACAGAAAGTTACTTTTTCTTTGGATCGATGTCTCACTGATTTAACTATTCCTTTCCAAGACAAGCTGTCTAAACCATTTTCTTTTCCGAAAAAAAAAAAAAATCTAAACTTAGGTATACTCATTCGTTTCCCTGGCTGATTATTTAAGTCGGGCAACTACTCCTCTTTCTTCTATTTAACAATGCTCTTTCTATCTTTCTTCATTTATTAGCAGATACGCGAACTGGAGTGTAGTAGTAGCAGTCGTGTCTTTCACCATTTCCCCGTGGTGGTGTTTCTTTCTTTCTTCTTCTGTCTTTCTCCTCTTTATATTGATGAACTAGAAACGGAATTCATGTTCATTGGAAATGCCGAGTATACACTTTTCACTCTTTAATTTTTTAGTAAGTCATAATTAAGAGGTTTAATCTAATTTATAAAAAGGACATGCTAACACTTTTGATTGTATAGATTGACTTAGTTGTCTTTTCCTTTTGAAGGTCATGTATATTTCCAGAGGCATCTCATCATTATAATCATCATCGATATAAAAGGAAAATGAAAAAAAAAAATGAAAACAAGGAAGATAGATACAAAGTGAATCAAAACTTGAGATATGCAAGTTGAGGACTGCAAGGAGACTAACCCCTGAATGCGTCAAAGATCTTTCACCACACAACAGTTGAGAGTTAAAACAAGAATCCTCTCATTGACCTTAGTGGTTTTTGGGTTGCTTATGGGTGCAGATCAGATTTGGTTTTCGACTAACAGAATGAAGCTTTTTTTAAAAAATATCTCTCCCATGCAAAGGTCGATTTTACTCTCTTGATTTTTCTTGCTGTTATATGGTTTTGGTTTGGGCTTAGACAGAACTCACCTGCTTTTATATTCTTTTCTTTTCTTAGAATTCACTTTTTGATTTCAGCTGGAGTGGCTTCCGAAATTTTCTTGCATACTGTCGCATATTAAACATAAACCAGAGTGCATTATTAAACTCAGGCCACTGTCGAACTATAGTTAGGAAAGATCTTCATCTTGGTGATTAATCACTGGGAATGAGGTTGACCATTGGAAATCAAACAAATGAAAACCAGAATTTGACTCAATAACTATAATTGTAGTCGCAAGATCATATATCAAATTTCATCTATTCAAATCATTATATTTTTGAGATACCGTATTTACTCGCTTGCAAAAATGTAAATCAACAGAATGGTCAAACCTTTGCGAATTTGATTCCAAGTTTAATAAATATCTAAATTTGAGATGTTAAATAACTATAACAAATTTTATTCGTTTAGTTCTCTTCTTTCATGTTTATCGTGTTACCTTATATTCGGATAACCGGACAGAATTTCACTGAATAGATTTTGTTCAAAATTTGGTAAAAATCTAAATATTCGTAAAGATCACCTATTGCATTTCCTGTATCTAGTTCAAAACGCTTTTGAATTATCACTTCCATACAACATAGACGGTCATACTTCCAAAAAAAATGTTTTACTGACTCGGAGAAATCTGAAATCTGGAGATGCATCATGATTTCGAGTTCGAATTTTTTGATTATTACAATATTTTCTCTTTGCACACTTCGTATACGAGAAAGTAAAATTAAAAAAAAAAAAAAATGAAAATAATTTTCTATACACGATTAAGAAGTTTGGGCCATTTACAGGTAAGGCTGTATTTTCAGAATTGTATTTTATTAGGTAATCAAAAAAAAAAAAAAAAATTCTGTCGCTTTTTGTTGAAAGAAAACAAACATAAAAATGAATGAATAGAAAATAATACAAATTATTCATCATAATAACCAGCCTCACATTGATTAATCTTTCCCCAAAGAGAAAAAAAAACTTATAAAATCCATTTTTATAAAATATGCAATCTTTAGCCGGCGTCCTGGCATAGGGGTAGCGTGTCTTCCTCGTGATCTGGGCGTCCCGGGTTCGAATCCCGGTTCGGGCATGGTTGTTCTTCATCTGCGTTCTATCTGTGAGGTGTGTGAATGCGCCCATCCTGTAAAAAGGGCTTGTGCAAGCGAATGTGTGAGTTTCATCTTCATATGAGCTAGAAGTCAGACTTCTGCCCTTGGGTGCTCAGGCTCTTTACCCTCCGAAGCTACTGCATCCCCTTTCCGTGGTAACGCGGACACGCGGACACATCATCATGCAATCTTTAGAGTTGGAAAAGTTCTCTAACTCCGTTTCCATAGGCTCTTTATTTCTGATCTGTCGATTTCGCAGATGATTATCTAGGCTTCAAAATAAGTGATAGTCAGAAAGGCAAATGCCGAGGGAATAAGGGGGATGTAAAAGAGGTTTCCATCCAAGAATCTGAATTGTGCTAGAGGTCACAATTCAGAAAAGCATTTGCGGTTCACTAATGCTGGATGTTTTTTCAGAAGCGATTGGTAAACTCGACGGAGTTGGTCACTTTAGACGTTAGCAGTTATAGTCTGTCCAGATGGTAAAAGCTCACAGTGAACAATTCCATTTGCAGTTCACCTTACGCAGAGTACAAATTTTTGCCGATGAATATTGGGTTTGCTGATCTGTGCAGCATCTGTGGATGACAACCAATGATGCGATCTTTTGGGATTGCTGTTGAGAAGTCATTTCTCACCACAGATTAATAAACGGTCAAGAAAAGGTCCGTTTGATGGCAATGAAGCAATCCCAAACAAATGTTCAGGCGCTTTAGCTTATTATTTTGTCAATTGATGAGGTACTCTTTTGTTGAGGGTGCAAACGTTCCCAAGTTTATGCTAATATAAACAGACAACTTCATTTCTTACGGAGAGCCTTTGTGATAACATCTGACAACTTAGTGCGGAAACTTCTTCGATTGTAGCCTGTAATTCATCATCATTAATGACATATGACAGCCTTTCCCGTGATGTATCTTTAAGCGACTCATTGATGATAGAAAATTTTCTAAATCACCTTTGGGAGGTACGTTCTGACAGAACTTTCACCGAAAGTCTAGGGTGTTTTTTGAGCCGTGTTCACATAATTTGTTCCAAGTGTAAACTCATATAACATATAAGCATGAATTATAAAGTACTTATTTTCTGGTCAATTTTTATAATGTTAAGACGAGTCTGCATTAAATCTTGTTTAGAATATTGTTGGAATTTTAAGGCCATGTATTGAGTATCGTGTGTAACATTCATTATAGTTTCACAAAAACGAAAGAACTTTTTGGGGCACCTAAAGTCACTTTTGGGTCACCTTTTCATCTAAAATATATCCTTGCATCTTTTGCTATTATTTTCTGAACAGATGGGTCACCACTGTATATTTCTATCCTGTTTCCAATTTGGTCAATTTAAATTTAAACAACCGTTAAATTTATAAACACTACCGAACTAGAAAAAATTAATATAGCTGAGAATAGGAATTACAGACTATAACTGTTGTAGAAGATAATTTTTATCACCAAAGGTGTAATAAATGCAGAAATTTGTGAATTAGCCTTCTGTTAGTCGAAATCATTGATTAGACACAAAATTACGGATGGTTTCGTCGCCAAGCTAGAGAAAAATTCCCCAGCAATGAAAATTCTTGCCAACTGGCGCCGTCTTGGATGTCAAAGTAACTTTCTATCTTCGTTTCTTTGGGTTGCAATAGAAATTTTGTGGATTGCTACAATTGGCAAATGATTGCTTTAGAAAAGGAATTTTTTTTTTTTTTTGTTAGGTATGAGACCAGCGAGGATTAAGCAAGGTAAAAGAAGTCCCGGAGTCTCTGTATCAGTATTTGATAGCTGAGAGAATCGGTTTTTTTTTTATTTTGCCTATTATTTTAAATATATAGATGGTGAGTGAATAGCTGGTTGCCAAAGGCGGCTATTTCATTAAAAATTTATTCATATGAAGGAAAATTCTTTCAAATAATAACAGACAATTTTTCATTTTTTTACTAGAACTTCATGTTAAGTGAAATATTAAACAGATACTCTTACAGTTAAAAATTGAAATTTCTTTTAAATATTAAAAATTTATAAAACTTTTTAAAAATTTCAAATAGAAGAAAATCGTTTGCATTTCCAGTTTGAGATAAACTAGAGTTGAACTGGCAGTAAAATTTATTGACTCAAGAAGAAAATAATACAAACTGCATCGGAAAATTCGAAACAAAAAGTTTGAGACACTATTGGGAAGATTTCAGCTATTTTTATTTTATTCATCTTCTTTTAATCTTGGCAAAAACTATTTTCACTGTAGTGTACTTTCATGAATCATTTTGGCGTTTTGTAAGACTTGATTAAATTTTGTGCTTGCAAAGAAATGAAAACAATGAAACATTCTAGGGCAAAAAATTCGAAAGTTGCATTTGTTGCGGAATTGTATTATGTAAATGTTACCTACTTCTAGAAAAAAAAAAAAAGATTTGCAAAATTTTCTTTTTTGTTATTAAAAAAAATTCTTTTAAAGATACAGATTTAATAAGATTAGAAGCTGAATATTTACTCGGGTTAAAAAATACGAGAGAATTAATCTGATTATTTCATTCAGTCTGGGACAAAAGAATTTGAATAAACTGAATTAAAACAAGCGTGTACTTGAATCAGGGAAAAGAATATGTATATTCAATTGTATTTATGCATAATTATTGTTTTATTTTGGGGCAATTGTTATAGGAGGTCTAAAGCTTGTTAGAATCCCTAATAAATAAATTAAATAGAGACAATAGTTTTGAATAGTTAAAAGATAAAATATCATATTGGTGTTTTTGCTTATGGCGCGCTGATTTCGATTTTGATAATTTCCGTTGTTGTTTCTAATGACACTTGTCATAGACAAGCCCACTGACTTTAAAAATCAATGATTTTAAGCCAAGAGAGCGTTTCTTGTTTTTCAGTAGCGCCATCTAGGGCCAAGAGTACGACTTAGTTACACACATGTCACAACCCTTTTTACGGGGCGGACTTCATTCATGCATTTCATTCCCTCATCCACAGATCGTAATTTAGAACTGAATCAGAGAACGATCATCCCTGATTCAGTACCCCCCAGTGGTATTACTCTCGACATGGAAGACTTTGTGACCACCACAGATTTATACGTGCGCCAGCCACCATACACACGAGGAGTCTTCGGCCGGCGGGGTTCGAGCTTGCAAAGCAAGGAGCACGAATGATAATTTTCGTACAATGTTGATATTACATCATGTTCTACACCCTAGTCAAAAGTGTCAGCGCAATAATAGTTTAAAAATAAAACTTTAAATATAAATTTTATGTTAATTTCTAGTTTATATGTTAATAAAACAATTTTTTTACATGCATAGTGAAAAAAAGTAGCTTTATTTTAATCTCTATTCTTAATACTGGTTTTAAAAAATATCAAAATTATCGCGTCAAAAATTTAAGCCTAAAAACTGAAAAATGATTTTACGTAAATTAATTAAATTATGTAAAATCCTACAGTTGCAAATTAAAGCTAAATTACAGTTTTTTTTATTAAATCATATAATTGTACATACAAAAGATATCTAAGTAGACAGCTAGGTATAAGAACTTGGGTGTTCGTTCGATGCTAATGCAAAAAAGCTAGGCATTAAAAATTTTAGTGCAAATGACAAACGAATGATACGTATATGAGAGTGGAAAACAGAAGTTCGTTTTCTGATATTGTGACTGTATCAAGAAAATCAAAGTGTGGAATTTATCAAATCTTTGCTCATTAAAAATATTTCACGCAAAAATCTCATTCAAGAGGGCTACAAGCAGTTAGTTCTCCCATTGATCGCCGCATCAGAAATTTGGCTTCAGTTCGGAATTATTTTCTTTCTGGAACTGAAAATACAGCTGGAGGACAAAAATGGAGAAAAATTTTCATAAAAAGATATCAACGGAGTGCCTACTTAAATCACGTGCAATTCATTAATTTCATACTCAGGTAGCTATAGTCATGAAAATGGTGTCTGGGCATAGTAAAATGGCTATGCGCTGCGTGATAAGGACTTATTTTAGTGTCTTTTGAAGGAAATTTTGGAGTTTGTGTTTTGATTCCGTAAACAGTATAAAATAGGGGGGGGGGATGCTAGTTGCAAAATTGTGGAACATAATCGATTTAATCCAAAAAGACACTTTTGGGCAAATTATTACTAAAAATAGAAGGTTTAAAATGCGTTCGGTTTTTTTTTGTATGAATTTTCCGAAATTGTTACATTATGACAACAATTGTCATATCATAAGACATACAAAGAAAAAATACCAATATCAAGGAAATAACTCAAACAGCAAGTCTGTCATTTTTTTGCCGATATTGCAGGACTTTCGATCACGTATTACTTACTATGTTATATCTGCTAATGTACCTAATGATGAGGTAAAACGTATGCAAAGTTAAATTCATACAAAGTGAAATCAGTATTGCAGATGACGGAAAGCATGTTGAACAAAAACAAGTAATATATTTTTTAAAAAAAATTTAAGTCAATTCCTACTTAGGTCAACAAAAAAAAAATTATTTTAGTTACTTTTTATTAAATAATTTCAATTAATATTTCCACTTAATATTGACAGAAATACAATATTAAGTGGCAAAATAGAAATTGAATTGAAAAAAACTGTATTAACATCGAGTGTCATCCACTACAATTTTTATATCTTACTTTTGTATTATTTATTAAAATTTTTAGCTTGGCGACCATTTGGCGACTCTATTTAAAGCATTAAAAATTAAATAAATTTATTAAATGAATCAATATTTGAAATTACATAATGAATGAAGAATTACTTCAAGTATTATATGAATTTTTTTTAAATAGAATACCTACTTATATTATCTTATATTATTTATGATCGGGTGTCGCGTCAGTAATCTCAGAGCCTAGGGCGAAAATTGGCGACCATTTGGCGACAGATCTGGCGACTTTGGCGACCAAATAGAAATTACTGGACAAATTTAATTAATTAATTAAAATTTGAAAAAAAAAACTGTATTAATATCAAGTGTCATCCATTACAAGTTTAAAATAATGCATTTGAACTTGAGTGGATGAATAAAAAGTATTTTATTAACGATTGAATATTTGAACAAGATATATAGGGAGAGAGTGAACTAATAGTAGAATTGAAAAAAAAAATGGGGGCATCTTGTGATAATTAATTTTTTCTCTCCTTTTAACACATTTTGAGATATCACATTGTCGAAATCACAGTTTCGCATTACAAATTCATTATTGCCTTACGTTATCTTGTACATTATTTACCTTATCTTATACTTTTTTTTTGAACTAGGAAAGATAACTACATAGATGTTAGCCAGTTCGAGTTTTAAGTGGCTACATCACCTAGTTCATAGTCGTTTTATTATAATAAGACAACATTTTTCTGATTATAAAAGGTGTTGTTCGGGAATTAAAAATGGGAATATAATGATTCTGAGTATTTACTCTATATGTATGTAAAACTTAAAATATTTTGAATACTTTTTTTGAAACTTTATCATAAAAATATTCGGCTACAACTTTCTAAACGAAACCTGATATTTGATTATATAATTTGTACTAGAATGTGATAAGTTTCAATGATAACGATAAAAAAAAAGCGATTGACCCTGACAGGGTTTACATGTCTTTGGCGTTATCTCGCAAAACAGTCATATTCAAGAAGCAAACTGGTAAAAGAATGCTCATGGTATAAGAGCTTTTAGTTCCAATGGTCCGATATTCCTAGCTTTTCTTTGTAAATTGCGAAAATCAGAAAACTACCAAGGGGAGCTTGCCATTTATTGGCTTCCTTTTGGTTAAATTTTAGGTAGAAAAGTTAGTACTATTCAATATGACAAAGCATCAATCTATATCTCTATATAGACTTAACAGTTTCTTAAATCCCTCTACGTATCAGTCTTGTACTGGTCTGCCATAAATCTGATGCGAGTCCCGTTGAAAACGTTTGGGATATTCTCATATTCCCAGATCATCAAAGTGATACGTAGTATTTCTCCAATGAAGAAATGAAATATGGCATTGGGGATTATACTTTTGGCTAAAGACACAAATAATGCAAAAATAAGCATTATACTGTATTCCAATAGTTTAACATAAAACAATATTAATACTTATTTTTCCAATAATGTACGTCTAAATCAAATATTATTTACTTATTTTTACTGGATTGATAAAAGTAAATACGCTTTGACACGCTTGTTTTTGTGCTTTTGACAATTCCGATAAGAGTAAATTAAATTTGAGATATAATTGTACCAAATATAATTTAAAATTCATGATTTTTATATACTTGTGCATAGATTTAAAATAAGGAGAATATTTATGGTTTCATTTTGAAATGATCAATGTGCTTAATATTGTGACGGGATCTGCGTTTATTTAATATCTTAATAAAGTTAGAAAAGCTTTTCGTAAAAATTTTAAGGAATAAATTGAAATTTATCTCTTAATAGTTTTTTATAATTTAATTTACTATAATGTTGAGAGTTAGAATGTATTTATTTATGTACATTTATTTCCGTTTTTCCAATTAATAATTAATAGTCAGAAAACAGAAAACTTAGCAACGTTCCATAAGATATTTCGTGAGTTCAGAAATTTTCTGAGTAAATAATTTGGATAAATCACAAAATGGATGTAAAGCATGAATTACGCGAATTCTTCGACATTTTTCTTTAATTTAAATTATTTGATAATTTTACATACATGGATAACAATTTTTTAGTTGTATACATTATCTAGAGATAAAATATTTTGAGTTGTTGCATAAGAGGCAATGTACAGCTCAGATGTGAATTCAAAAAATTGATCACTTGTGTTTAAATTAATGTAAAGATCGTTTTGTCTAAGTTACAAAAATACCAATTATGCGAGTAAAGAATAAGCAGTAATTTATACTATCGAATTATTTGTATATTTTTACATTTTGAATATAGGACTGTATTCGGTTTTTATTATTCAAGAACTTTAGTTCGAAAACTAAAATACAGCGGCGAGGTTGATGATTTGAATTATTCAAATAAATAAATAAAAAAACACCTAGATAATCGTAAATTTCATTCGCTGCTTTCGTAAGAGATATCTAACTGTTGACTATCGACGGTGCATTGAATTATGATATGTATTCCAATGGCATCACAGTCGTATAATAAAAGTACCAAGTACCACATATGCCATTTAAGCATACATTTGTTTCGTCTAGAGCGGATATGTTCGCCATTAGCATTCCAGACTTGTTTACATTTGATGCAACATTTTTCGGTTGAAAAAAATTGACCGTCATTCAGTTTATGGCTGTTACAATGTATAAAGGGCAGACGATTGTGGTAATAAAGTATTTTCCAATTTCCCATTTAACGATACTGTTTTATTAAAAGATTAATTATTAGATTATAAAAATAGCAGACGATTTTTTTCAACGCAAAACAACACACTGCTAAGCATATAATATATTAAATAACTTATGGAAAAAGAAAAGAATTTTAATAAATAATTTATGTAAAATTGAATAAATATGTTTCTGAAGAAAAAATAAATGTAATCGAGTTAGAATTATTATGTTTTAAAAATATGAATCAAGACAAACGAACTGTTTTAATTAAACAGCAAACGATATTGAATTATTTGGGCAAATATATATATAAATTAATTTAAAGCTTCCAAAGTAATCTTTCCTAACAATAAATTTTTGATTGAAAAATAAACTAAAATTATATTATTTAAACAAATATAGTTAAAAATATTCATTCACCAAAATAATTGCTTTACGAGCAACAATTTCATGGTTTACAATGGATTCAAAATTTAAAATATTACCTTTTTGTAGAACTGTTAATTCGAATCAATAAATTTTAATCTAACATGTAACCTATTTGTTTCCGTTCCTTATAATTCATTCAACGGAATTAGATAAAAAGTGAAAATATTCTTTAACAGAAAGCTAATTTGGTGTTTTATTTGGTTTACTTTGTAATTCTAAAGAATAAAAAACCGTAAAAATTGATTTTTAAAAAAGAAAATTATTTTTGTTAAGATAAACTTCTGAGAAAAATGGGTATTAAAATTACTAATCTCACCCATAAATATGCCAATATTTTCTTTTTTTTTTATTGATCATGATTTTTGATCCAAGCAAACACTGCATAAATCTAGAATTTTCAATCTTGCGTGGATTATTTGTTTTGAAAAAATATTTTTTCACAAATAAATAAGTTTGATTCCATTTTTGAAAATGCTTTTATTACTAGCACTAATCTAAAGGACCGGAAAATGTTAAGATTCCAAATCCTTCACTTATAAATGGATTGCTGAAACAGTTTCGAGGTCTAAATGTTTTATATAGCCCACTGTAATATTTAAGAAGATTCCTTAATCCATATTTAAAAATAATAATTAAAAAATATTCTTAATACACCAAACATTTTTTAAAGTTCCATTCTTCTGTGACAAAAACAGTCCAAGTTATGCATTTAATTATTTTATCCCTTTAATGCCCAGCGTTTATATATATAAAATAGCTATATTACGTGGCAGCGAAATCAATCGCAATCACACCAGCCAAGCTCGGCTTTTCGAATGATGAAATCAGCTGAAATAGCTTAAAATATTAATATTCAATGCTTTATAAGTCAGTTAACTTCATAACTATGTTAGTGTGTCAAAATTATTTTATTAAAAATAACTAACTGTACAAAAATTGGATTTCGTAATTTTTTCAGAAGTGCATTTTTTGAATCATAAAACATAATTCCTTCATAATATTTATAGCATTTTTTTATACTTAAACATTTATCTTTAAAGATCTCGAAAATGGTACTGAGCTAAGATTAGAATGGACACCAATTACATAACCTTAAACTAATTGTAGCTACTGCTTAAACTAATTGTATTTGCTTATACATGCAGGGAAAAAAATGACAGTCGTCACAGCAGCACGGAAATAAAATACTAGGATTGAATTCTAAGGGCTGTCACAGGCAATGGTACAATTATCATAAGATGTATACCCCGTCATAGGAGTGGAGGTAGCTCGATTCAACAATACTACTACATACATTAGAGAAGTGAAAGCCTACTTATTTATCTGGTAATCTCACATCCACGTGTTGGTAGTAGGGATTGCAATACCGGTATACCGAGATACCGAATACCGGTATTTTGAGTCATTTGTATAATTTTGTAATACCGGTATTCACAAGTTTAAATACCGGTTTTTCGGTATTTACTACAAATTTTTAAAATTGTCTCCACTATATGTTCAGGTATCGCGAACATAGCAATATAGTATACGTTTTTGTTTTTATGCCTCCTTAACGGGCGAAATTAATTAGCTAATGAATGGCTTAATTAATTGCTTACATCTAAATTAGCGAAACATGCATTATCCCTGAAAGAAAATACTGTATCCATAACGACTGATGGAGCAACAATTATGAAAAAAGTTGGAAAGTTGATTGGTGCAAATCAGCAATGGTGCTATGCACATGGAATTCAATTAGGAGTAATAGATGTATTATACCAAAAATATAAAGAACAGAAGAATCCAAATACTGTAGAGAGTAAGAGTGAGAGTGATATTGACAATGAAGATAATGACAATGTAATTGTTGAAGAAGATATTGCTAATAAGGATGAAATATTAACCAATCAAGAATTACTTCCTATAATTTATAAAGTTCGAAAAATTGTTAAAATTTTTAAACGTTCCCCTATAAAAAGGATATATTACTAAAATATATATTAACTGAAAATAAAACAGAATATATGTTAATGTTAGATTCTAAAACACGTTGGAACAGTTTACTCCTAATGATGGAACGGTTTTTGAAACTGAGAAATCCAATCCAAAAAGCAATAATCGACTTAAACCTGTAAATTATTTTTTCAGATAGTGCATTCGACTTAATATCCAGAACTGTATCAGCTCTACTTCCAATAAAACTGACTATTGAGGCATTATGTCGGAGAGATTCTAATTTATTAACAGCTAAATGCAACAATAAATTTCATGTTGCAGTCACTGAAAGAACAGCACACATCACTATCTGAAGATATTATATTACATTGAAAAATCGCACAGAAGAAAGGCATACCGAAATAGAAAATGTCTTATGGCATTTACATAATTCTAATGATTTTAAAAATGAAAATGAAAAGAAGGAAAGAAAATAACCAAATCAAATCTGATTAAGTTAGAGTAAAGTTTCTTAAAATTTTTTCCCCACAAACCTATCCACATTCAGAAGAATTCGGTTCAATTATCGAAGATTATGATGTCACTACTATCGATAGTGAAAAGGAATTGTCTCTTGAACAAAAATTAGAATTAGCGATTAAAAAAAATTCAACGAACCAAAATACAATACAGAAATCAGCTATATCCAAAACTATCCGACGAAAAACGGATTTATTTGAAGATGAGGGATTTAGAGGTAAATACTTGGAAAAAATATATCCCGCATTGCTAACAGTACCACCAACTAGCGTAGATGCCGAAAGAGCATTTTTGACAGCTGGTAATTTTTACACAAAATTAATTTTCAGGCTTAATGACAGTACAATGGATGCATTATGTTTTTTTAGATCACATTTCAAAAATCACACTTTTTTTGTGATTTAAATAAGTAAGATGTTTCTTTACTTTTTTGTGATTATATACTGTTATAATTTATAAGTTACAAACTATTTTTTGTGATATTTACACTCTCTAATAAAACTGGCAAATAAAAAAAAGAAACACCTGTGTTTTCTTTCGTTTTCCAAAATTTCTAATACCGGTATTAAGATTTAAAAAATACCGAATACCGGTATTGAAATTTTGGTCCGGTATTGCAATCGCTAGTTGGTAGTGACCTCGGTGGATTTGCATATAACCTTAACCAAATTGAGTAATTTAAAACTTTTAATTGCCATTGAACTATGCAGATAATTCTTCCTAGACACAGAAAAGACTATTTTAACATGCAAATTCTTTATTTTTTTCAATTCCATTATATTAAAACTCTTTTTTGAAAAGTTGCATCGCATTAAGTCTGACGAAATTTCTCGCCCCCCCCCCGTCGGCAATGTCTTCTGATTGATTTAAGCTCTCTTTTCAATCTCAGAATGTTTCGTCTTTTATTTTAATCTAATTTTAGCCACTCTTTCGCTTTCGAGGCAATTGTTTAAGACAAAAGTACGGTTCTGTTCAATTGAACGATGTTCTACCAATCCTTTTTCAGTTGAAGGCAGGCACGCGAGCTGGAATGTAACTGTAGCCGTGATGTCTTCAGCCTCATTTTTGAGCTTTTTTTGCATTTAGTTTTGTTTCTCTTGTTCCCATTGATGGATTCGAAATGAAACTTATGTTCTTAGGAAATGCGAACACATCCTTTTGTCTCTTTCATTTTTTACTCTTAATGAATGATCGAATTAAAATTTGATGGAAAAAGGTTAAGACAAAGAGTTTGACTTGAGCCTAAAAGCCTAATTTGAATCGAATAGTGTTTAGTCAATTTCAGCTGGAAATAGTAATTATTTATAGTATGAAGAATACGGCCTCTCATCTCAAAGAAAACATTTTTCCACGAATATATCATTTTAACAATTAGAAAAAATAATGTTTTTTCTGTTTCAATAGTTATGAAATGGAGGGTGTTCCAAAATTAATGCAAGATTTGAATTTCCCACCATTTGTGCAGCAAAGTGCTGGCAGTCCTATTAAAAATCCATTTGACAGCTGATAGTTTAGGTTTAGTAAAAATGTAGAGTTACACCACAGAGCAATGTGTTTTTATTGTTGAACAATATTTCAAAATTTGTTGGCCACAGTTCGAAAATTTGACAAGTGGCCGCTCAGATCGTGTGATTTAACAACATTGGATTTCTTTTTATGGGGTAATTTGAAGTCAAAGGTCTATGCCAACAAGCCCATAAGCACGCTTGAATTGAAGGAGGAAATTCAATGCTGCATCAACGAAATTCAGTCATATTTATGCAAAAAGGTCATGGAAAATAGCAACAAAAGAATGTGTATGAGCCAGGAAAGCCATGGAGGTGATTTGCCTTTATATTATTCTGTACATAACTCCGACACTGTATACTTTAAGATTCAATAAAAATATAACAATTTAAAGAAAATAACAATTTTTTTTTTATTTAATTCAAACCTTGCGTTAAAAAGTTGTTCTATCGTGCAATGTTCCATTTTCACTAAGCCTAAACTACCAACTTTCAAATGATTTTTTTAAGAGAGTTGCCAACGCTTTAGAACATGAATGGTGGCAAATTAAAATCTTGCGTTAATTTTGAGATGCCCTTTATAATAATAGCTTTCAGTCGAATTAGATCAGTTCAGCAGATGAGACAAGTCTGTTTTCAGGTGACTACAAACATTAAACAATTTTAGACGTTAGTCGGGTCCAGAATCTCAAATCAATCACATTCTTCACATATTTTCACAACCATGGTGATCTAATGGTAAGATCTTGATTTTAGGTTCAAAAACCGATCCCTCTGAAGATTCACCGGGAATATGGGCCTAGTGCGCGTTCCCCAATGTCTTGGACTAAAAGTCTTTTCATGTGTGTGGGGCAGAAGTTTGGAAAGAGGTACATGTTCCAGCTCAGGAGTTGTCCATGTCATCTAAACGGAGCTCAAAATGGCGAGTTTCGTCATTTGAGCTCTTGTGTTGCTTTTAAACGGGACGTATGTTATTATAATTACACTAAACTAAGTCCATGCAACTCCTACTCAAAATTTTGAAGAATTCATATTGCATTTAATTTGTGAACTTCAATGTTATTTTATATATTTTTATTATTATAACTAGCCACTTTTTGTGGCCATCTGACTCGCAGGTATTAACTCTTTAAACTTTTTAATTAAATTTTTTATGAAGCTTTGTCTCTTTATAACTTTTTTTAGCAAAATATTTTTATGCTTTATAATTCGTAAACAAAAAAAACAAAACAAAAAGAGAGAGAGAGAGAGAGAGAGAGAGAGAGAGAGAGAGAGAGAGAGAGAGAGAGAGAGAGAGAGAGAGAGAGAGAGGTTTTAAAAATATTTACTTAAATGCTAAGCAAAATGTTCAGTATAATTACGTCATCAATTAAAGAATGAAAGTAATTTCATTTGAAAAAAAAATTCCATGCAAAATGAAAAAAAGGTACATAGAAAAATGTTTCTATGTAACTTAAGAAATAAAAATTGAATTGTTGGGGAATTTAAAGGAATAGAAAATAAAATAATACGAATTGCCTAGAAAAAGACACAGGAAAAAATACCTTTTTTTTGCTTTAGATACAATTTTTAGAAAGAGCTTTGTTTTTATTTATTCGTCCTCTTTTAATCTTAGCTGAAAATATTTTCGGTTTTTGCCTATTTTACTGTGGCATTTTCAATTTTTCGTAAGGGACCGATTGAATTTTTTGCATAAGGAAAAAAAAATGAAAGCAATGAAACAGTCTAGAAATAAAAGATGAAAAAAGAAAGTTCTTTGCAAACTGCATTATGTAAATGGTACTTTTTTTTTTTGAAAAGAAAGGCTTAAGAAGATATTTCTTTTTCACTACATGCTTTTCTTTTAAAGGCAAAATTTGAATATGATTAGAAGTGAGCCTTTTCGCGAAATCGAAATCGAAATGAAGTTTTATAACGTTTTACCATACTTAAAGCAATATGAACAAACGTATAAAGGGTTTTGAAAAAAAATTAATATTTATATTCAACTTGATTTCGTTTTGTAGCATATAATGTATCAATTACAAAAATTTAAAAAAAAATAGACATGTCTCCCAAAATTTTCTCGCATACTCTCTAATAGATTTTTCATGCCTTCAAAGAACGCCTTACATGGCACTATCGTACAATAGTTACGAAATATTAATTTTTGGATCAAAGTTAGCATTTTTACTTGAATCTATCGTGTCACTTTTGGCGAGTTATTTGGTGATTCATCCCTGGCACACAGTTAATAGCATCCGAAAATCGAATTTGTGTTTTTGACATGTTTTGTTTCAACCGATTGAAACAAAAATTTGACACAAAACTGCACTTCTAATCACAAATTCCCATATCAAATTTGATATATTTAAGTCATTGTGTTTTTGAATTATTGCGTTTACTTATTTCTGAAAGTACAGACCGACAGACAGTCTACCCTTAATTGGATTTAGCTCAAACTTTGATAGGTATCTATACTATAGATGTTAAATCTATATACTGAATCTTATCTATCTAGCTCTCTTCGTTTTGTAGCTATCGTGTGAACTTATATTCGAACAGCCGGACAGATAGACTTCTTCCGAACAGATTTTACTCAAAATTTAATAGAAATCTGCAAATTTGGTTTAAAGACTATGTACCCAATTTCAAACGTCTAGCTCTAATCGTTTTTGGTTTATCTTTGTCACAGACAGAAAGTTTCCAAAAATGATCTTTTTCGAACTCAGGGAGTTCTAAAACATAGAAATTCGTCAAAATTTCGAGTTCGAATTTTCTTTTTTTTCTTTTGACGATTACACTTTCTCTATACTACGTATACGAGAAGGTAAAAATATCCGCACATTTCTTAAATAAATCAGCCTGTGTAGTTTCCTCAAAACTTTCTCGTAGACATCCTAATAAAAGTTGTCTCTCCCGCATCAGGATGCATTTATTAAGTAAAAATAAGGGTGATAAAAGATATGAAAGGAGAAAATGTTTACATTGGACAATAAGATAAACTCGGATAATTCGTGGAGTTGAGAGGTTTAAAAACTGTGGATAAAGCGTAACATTGTCGGAAACAGATTCTAATTCACTATAAAATAGTTTAAAGCAATTCTTATTTATTCTAAGAGGCCTACACCTTAAACGGTGATAAATAAATGTGGCTATTTCAGCTATTAAAATTTGGTATTCCCTTTTCTTCTTATGTTAAATAATTCTTATGTTTAAAAAATCTCTTTTTTTATATGTTACCGAATATTTTAATAACATTTTAAGATTAACAACGGTAGATAATCGGTCACATTTAATGATATTATATAACATATTCTTTGAGCCACTCCTGAAAGCTTTATAGCTACTTGAACTAATCATAATAACTAACTAATATAAGCAATCGAAACGCAAAGCAACTCTTTATGTTTTATAGTTATACTGGGGTTTTGTAATTATATACTCAAATACCAAAGCAAATATGCTATTTAGAGTTAAAATGAAATAGTATGTCATAAAGACACGACACTCACATACGTATAGAAATAAATTCCTCTCCACAAGTTGGAAGGCAAATGTAGAAATCATTTATGTTACTACCTGATAACATAAACTGATGTTAGAAACAGTCAAAATGAGGGCGGGAAAATCACTTTTTAACCTGTAACTTCTAAGATATCGCAATAATCGAAAAAGTTTAAGTACAAAAATTGTTTGTCTGAATGAGTAATTTGGGTAATTAGATTTATTTTTCTATCTTCAATATTAAGAGAGTTATAGCGGAATGAAAATTTCAATCCCCCTCATTTCCACCCCCTCCCCTTGAGCTGGATGAACCATTTACGAACTCATGCGAGATTTGTACATTTCAATCCCCATCATTTCCACCCCCTCCCCTTGAGCTGGATGAACCATTTACGAACTCATGCGAGATTTGTAAATTTCAATCCCCATCATTTCCACCCCCTCCCCTTGAGCTGGATGAATCATTTACGAACTCATGCGAGATTTGTAAATTTCAATCCCCATCATTTCCACCCCCTCCCCTTGAGCTGGATGAACCATTTACCAACTCATGCGAGATTTGTAAATTTCAATCCCCATCATTTCCACCCCCTCTCCTTGAGCTGGATGAACCACTTACGAACTCATGCGAGATTTGTACATTTCAATCCCCATCATTTCCACCCCCTCCCCTTGAGCTGGATGAACCATTTACGAACTCATGCGAGATTTGTACATTTCAATCCCCATCATTTCCACCCCCTCCCCTTGAGCAGGATGAAGCATTTACGAACTTATGCGAGATCTGTACATATCTAACAATATATTTTAAGCGGGTAAAAATCCAAACAAAATTACCCTAATTATCCTGTTTTACAAGATAACACGGGCAAAATGTTATACGCATATATATATATATATATATATATATATATATATAATATAGTGTGTGTGGTTTTGGGTTCAAGCGCCATGATCAGTAAAGAACTGACGAAATATTCCAGTGGTCATGAGAACCATTGTAATAAGTAGTTTTCCTATAGGAATCTAAAGGCCGCGGTGGCCTGGTGATAAGGTCTCAGCTTGTGAGCCGTAGGGTTTCAGGTTCGAGACCCGATTCCACCGAAGAACCGTCGTGTAAGGGGGTCTGTTGCACGTTAAATCCGTCATGCCAAACGTCCTCCCGCTGGTGTGGTGTGGTGTGGTGTGGAGAGGGGGGTGCCAGCTCAGGTGTCGTCCTCATCATCTGACCGCGGTTCAGAATTACGAGATCCGTCCCAAAATATCCCTATTGTTGCTTTACAACGGGACGTTAATATAACTAAACTAAACTATAGGAATCTACCTACAACAATGAATGGAAAAGTATCTCATTGAGCGGAATCAAGGTCAAAGAATAACGAATTCCGGAAATGTCTCATCCTTCCGCGTTTCATCCCTTAGCGAAGTAGAATAGTCAAAAAGTGATAGTCTTGGGTTACTGAAGCAAACAGTACTTAAATTTTTATTATTTGAGCCCACACGTGGGAGTATTATTCTGCGAGGTATAATAGCGAAAACTGAATTTGCATTTTGGAGCATCTTTTTCGATCAATTGAATCTAAAATTTATTACAAGGCTTCAATTTTAGCTGCAAGTTCATATACTAAATTTCATTTATTTCAGTTGTTGTGTTTTTGAGTGATCATGTTTAGATGCACGTGAAAACTCATACCAACAGACAATCGATCTATGGACGTATTTGATTCAAAATGGATAAACATCTACATTTTAAATGCTAAATTCTACATTGAATTTCAATGATCCTTGTTGCATTTTTGAGTAATCGCGTTTATTGACTGACAAACCGACATATTGTCATTTAAATTTCAGATACGAAATTTAAATGCCAAGTTTTATCCAGCTAGCATTGTGTTTTGTAGCTCTTAAGTTTAATTATACTTGGACAGACAGATTTCTTTTGAATGGATTTCGAAAAAAATTTAATAGATATACGTAAATTTATTATTAAGACTATATAACAAATGATATCCATATAGATCCAAGAGTTTTTGAGGTATATTGTTCACAGATAGACATGTTTCAAAAATATGGTTTTCGGATTCCAGGATATATGAAACATGGAGATTTGATGAAATGTCGAATTCGAGTTCTTTGCTTTATATGTTCAATAGTTTCTTTTTTTTTTTTTACTTATACAAGAAAGTAAAAAATGTACTCTACAGTTTTCAGATCTCTTTGTAGATTTTATCTTTGATATAAAATATTCTGCTGGAAACATTTCCATTTGTGAAAACACATCTTCATCTTCACATCTTTGCAAATACAAAATGAAAAGCTGAGATTTTATTTTCGAGGTAAAATTAGATATGACTGACATCATACATGAAATCTTCAACTAACTTTTTAGTAAAATTCGGAAAATAATGATGCTCTTCAAAATGTCTAGTCATATTTTTCAGAAAATAACCACAAAATTTTCAGACGATCTGTACGTGACTTTAAATACAGTCGGTTGTATTCGATATTCAAGCGTTCTCGTTTGGCAAGAATAATTCTTATAATAATTGTGGAATAATTCTGCACGAAATACTACCAAAAGAATATTTTAAAATAAAATAGCTTCTTTTTTTAATTCATGTGTTCGTATCTTTGCTGTAAACGCTTTTACTGCTTTACGTATAACAAAATGATAAATTTTTGCATCGAAATTTTTTTTGTCGATTTGATAATTTTTTTTTTTACATGGTGGAATAGTTCTTTTTTTTTCTCCTCTAAAAAGTATTTTTAGATATTTGATCGTTTTAAGTGTTTGGTAAGTGTTTAACGAAACCTACCTTTTCTTGAAAAGAACCATGTTAATTCTTTTTTCATTTTCAGAGCCAGAGCTGTGAAGTCTTTTGCCTTACTTCTGTGTGTTTTAATAACTTTTGTTTAACTTGACTCGTTTCATATTTTTAACGATGGAGTTTTGCAATCGATTTTTCTCTTGCTTTTCTATATGCCAGAATGGCATAATTTTTTCATAATTGTGTCATTTTAATGAATGAATAATATATTAATACCTTTGGAAGCTGATTATCAGTTAATCATTAATAAAATTAAATTTTGATTTCATACTCGTGTCGTCACTTCTCACTAAAATTTCAGAAAAAAATAAATTTATGATTTATTTTCTATAACAATTATAAATTAGTAATTAAAATTATAAATTAATGTTAAAAAAAGAGAAAACTATTAAAGATGATAAAATTTCTTCTTTTTTGATCGTTAGTAAAAATGTTTTTCAAAACCGTTACATTTGTATTGCATTAGCATGATTATGAAGAATGATAATTACGAAATATCGATCTTTATCGTGAATCTAATGTTTCTACAAAATCTAGGATGTGATTTTTGACGATAAAAGGCTGGGGCAATTAAGATACAAGCACCAGAAAATCGAATAGACATTTTGGACGCTTTTTTGACCGACTAAAACAAAAATTTGTCTCAGAACTACAATTATAGAATACCAAATTGTATACCAAATTTCATTTATCTAATTCACTGCAGTTTTGAATCATCGTATTCATATGTATACAAAAGCACAGATTGACTGACGGTAAATCTCCTAACGGATCTTATTCGAAATATGATATGGATCTACGTTTCAGGTGCTTAATCTATGTATCTAATTTTATCTATCCGGATATTTACGTTTTATAATTATCTTTTTCGTTTGTATCCGGACAGCGGAACAGGCAAACTTCCTCAACACGACTTTCTTTCAAAATTTGACAGACATTTAGAAATTTCATGTTCACATGCTGAGTTTTATTTGTCTAGCTTAAAGCGTTTTTTGAGATATTGTATTCACAGATGTATAAACAGATATAATTATAAAAATGTTTTTTTTTCGAATTCTAGGAAGTCTGAAACATGATGATTAATCAAAATCTCGAGTTATACATTTTAACGATTTTATCACTATATTTTTATACTTGGTATAGGAGAAAGTAAAACATGAATGTTTACTACTGACATTTGTTAACACACTACGTATGGCGCTACGTCGTGCACCCAGAGCCCGCACATTTTTTAATGCTCTAGAAGCGTGCTTAGCAAGCAATAGGAGGCATATATGCACATTTTTAATTTGCATTTGGTATTATATTTACATAAAGTATCTTTAAATATTACTATATATTTTATACATGTATTTATTATATAAGTGTTTTTACAAATTTTCTCATGTTGCGAGTCCCATCTGTTACGGACGCTCTCGAGTTTTCTCGGGTTACTTGTCTCATCTGTTATTGCATCATAAATAACAAAATTATGATGATTTTAGAAAGTACAAGTTTGCCCAAAAACGTGCTGTCCCAGGCGTATGTCTTACAGATTTCTTCGTGGTCCTTAATGTGTTAAATATTTGACACTGATTGGTTATGCATCGATTAGCCGGAAATATATGACAACGAGATATCTCGTGTACCGGCCACAACATTCAACCTGTTAAAGAGAAGTATCATGACCTGTACGCAATGTGTTAACATGACCAACTTATATCAAATGGTGCGTGAATCAAATTCTATCACATAACTACCATTCCTGGAAAACGAGATATCTCGTCCGTAACGATGAAAATGCTAAACTCCAATGAAATGGCGAATTTTTAGAATATCGACATTTTATTGATTTAACTATTTTTATATACATTTATATGTGTTATTCTTTTTATTTAGGAAATCTAATTTTAGTCACTCATTCGCTTTCTGAGCAGATGTTTGAGCCGAAATTACCACTCCCCTCCTGAAGTGAAGGATGGGTTTCTATCTTCAGTGGTCCCAGACACGCGAGCTGAAATTGTAGCTGTAATGTCTTTCGTCTTACTTTCGCCTTTTTTTTAACTTTATTTTTTCTAGTTTCCATTAATGGATTCAAAATGGAATTCATGTTGAAACTTCTGAAAATGTATTTCTTTCTTTAAACTTTATAAACGTAATGGCGAGTGTTTGACCTTTTAAAGAAGTTTACTATATAGGCGTTCTCTCTTTTTCATCTATTTGATTATAAAGTTCGACATTATTTTTCTTTGTTCATGTTCAGGGTTATCATTTTTAGATAGATTCCTATAGGAAGACTACCTATTGCAATAGTTCTTATGACAAGGAAAATCTCTAGAACCCCAAACCACCCTTCGTTCAAAAATTTATATCGATACATATTATAAAATGAAGTCTCCTGAAAGCGTCTGTATGTTTGAAAAACTCGAGAAATACTTAACTGACTGATAGTGGAGATATTTGTACCATTTTGCAGGGCATTTATTTCGGAAGCTTTTAGTATTTTGAAGTCATGTCAAAATAAAAAAAAAGGAGTGAACAACTTTATGTGGCAGTTTCTAGAGTTACACACAAACAAAATCCTTTTTTCTGGGCACCAGGAGAAAACAGTCAATATAGTTTACAACGAAATATTATGAAGCAAGCCGAATTTTATTTTCATATCAGATTATACAGAGATAATAAACAAGTATGGAACAATGGGTACAATGACTTATTGATACATTTTAAAATTTTAAAATAGATTTTCTAATGTATATTTTTAGTGAATTGTTTTGTTTATGAACATATCATATTTTTACCTTTTTAACAGTCTAAATATATTCTGAATGTGTGCTAAAATAATTGTTTTGTAGTTATTTTTGATGATTTCTAAATATATTTTTAATGTTCGTTTGATGTTGCGTGACATGCCCATGTCATATCGGTTGGAAGTTAGACTTGATTTTAAAGCTAATTTTTCTTCTTGGATGTTATGCTACGTGCAAAGCTGTACTGGTATTGCTAGTTTATATATAATATTTAATTTTACAAAAATTTCATTTAAATATTTTGTGTAACTATGTCTTAATGGTGCATTCAATAAAATATTTTTGAATTTTAAATTCCGAGAGATACATATATTTTTCACCGTTATAGCTTTATACCGTTCTGTTCATTTTGTCTGCGCATTTTTCTAATGTTCTCTCTGTATCTTTATACATCTAATTGTATCGTAAAAAATACCTTCAAATTTGTAAATGGGCCCACTTTAAAAATATCTAATCATTGCTTGATTTTGAATTTAAATCTTAATTACAAGTAAAGCAAAATTTCAAACCTTTTATTAAGAGCATAGTTTGCATTGAAACCAATATGCAATATGGAAAAATAAACCGAATCTTCATCTTGATCATCAACAATGGAAAAAAGTCATGATAAAATATCAGCAGCAACAATAAAACTATTTGAATTTCACTTGAACAATGAAATATATCGTGGAAAATATGTTTAAATATTTTTAAAAATTCATTAAAAATAGAAAAAAATATATATATTGAAAACATTGTGAAATAATTGAAAAGATAAAATATACAACGGTTATCTTTGAGTAGCATTTATGATATATTTAGGCGTCAATAGCTTTCATATGAAATAAAAATTGGCAAATTCAGACCAGTGGTTGAAACTGAATAACTGGTCCTTAGTACTTTCCTAAGTATTTTAAACACACAGTTGACTCACTGAATGTTGTATGGAAAATAATAGTTATTTATTTAATAATAATATTAAAAGAAATTCTGCGAAGACAAAGCCATTAATGTCTTATTTTGTATGATTAATCCGTATGCCTTTCGATAGCTTCATAAAAATATTTATGGGTTCACATTTCAGTAAAGAATTGTGGCAAAAAGGGGCAAAAATTATGTTTAAGATTAATTAATTCAATTTTCATAATTTATAAACGTTTATTGAACGAATTAATTGATATTTATAACATATTTAGAAATTTTTAACTTTCATAAGCTTTCATACTGGAAATCTGCAAAATCGGAACGGTGGTTAGTACTGGGGTTGCTCAATATTTCTAGTTATTTTAAATATAGAGTTACAATCATTTCATAAGAAATAGCAAGGGAAAAAAAAGAAAGCGTGAAGCATAAATATCCGCAATTTAAGAACAAGAAATAAGTGAGCAGTACTTTGAAGAGATCAACACTTATATATGTAAACGTATTTTAGCAGTTGCGTGACCAAAAAAAAGAAATTTCCGAAATTTTAAAATTTCTATTTATTCACCATTGGAGGCATAATTTACGTGCAAAGAATAAATGGTCGGAAATATATCAATCTACATCGCGACACAAAAGCTGAAGAGAATGAAATTTTTCCCTTCAGTGATTTTACTATGAGATTTTGATACGCATTTCTTTGACATGTGTAGACTTAGGAAAGGGAATCTTGGGTATCTTTAAAAGGATATTGTAAGCATTGGGAATTTTCATCCCTTCACTTGGAGATTGAGAAAATGTTTAAGTGAGAATTTTATAGAGCGCGTGCAGAATTAATTAAATAAAAAGAGGGAATTGGATCAGGAAATAAAAGAATATTTTAGAATGAAGTTGATAAGGGCAAAATTAAGATAAAAATGAGGAAATTCATCAAGATTTAGATGAGATTAAGAGATATAATTACATATATATATCATGAAATGTTTGTTTTAAAAATAAAGTTTTTTCCTGTTAAGTTGTTTCCAAAAAAATTTACCCTCTAATTTATAACATGCTGAAAAAATAAAGAAAGGAAAAAAAAAGATATGTTCGAAATTCCTGTGAGCATGAATTGCATTTCAAGTTCATCGATGGAAAGCAGATGAAAAAAAAAAAAAAGAAAAGAAGAATGGAAATATGCCGGAAGACACGACAGCTGCAGCTACATTCCAGCTCGCGTGTCTGTTACTACTGAAGAGAGAATACCGCCATCTCATGAGAAGGGAGTGGTACTCTAGGCTCAACATCTGCCGAGAAAGAGAATGCGTGGTTAAAATTAGATTTTTTTTAAGAAAAAAAAAAAAAAAAGGATAGGCATTCTGAAGTGGGAAGGAATAATTAAATCAATAAAAAGATGTCGACATGTTCTAACGCGTTACGGTTTTGTCGAATTAAACGTGATGAAGAATTTCAAGCGGAATAGGAAGGCAGGGAACTTGAAGAAAAGGAAATGCAGAATAAAATATTCTTTTGAAAAGTTGTATTTGGATTGCTCAAGAATACTGAAATATTGTCAGTTCTTTATGAAGCACTGGTTGATATGTCTGGCGTTGCCCAGGATTAAAATCCTTTCATGAATAATAACGTAGAAATTATTTATGTATGAGTCGCCTTTGGCGACCAGCTAGTTCACCAAAAGTAATATTTTCTAAAATTTTCAATTAAATAATTATGCTCCTTGTTCTCTTAACATCATATTATTATAGAAGCCTGACGATATTTTCTTCCTTGTACTATATATCTAAAACGGTCGGGATAGACTGATTTGTAGGGCATTGGATTCGTATCTCTTGGATTGTGAGTTCGAACCGAACCGGCCGAAGACTCTCCGTATACATGGTGATTGGTGCATGTATAAATCTCTCGTAGCCAGAAAGTCTTCCAGGTCAAAACAATACCACTGTGGGTACTGGAACGGAGGTGATCGTTCCCTGATTCAGGTCGAAATGACGATCTGTGGTTGAGTGAATGAAAGATATGAATGAAGTCCGCTCGTGGAAAGGGCTGTGCCGCATGAATAGCTAAGACGTGCTCTTGGCCCTAGATGGCGTAACTGAAACAAGAGACGCTAAAATTCTCGGCTTAAAATCGCAAATTTCACCATAAGCAACAACACTATATATCTTTTTAATTTGCTGTCCGCTGCCGTTTGAATTTGAAACGGAAGAGATAAAACTTCAATAAATACAAAACCTTTTTTGCTCAAACCAAGCATATTTTTAAAAAATGATCGCCAACAATCGAATTCTTAATCTTACGCGTAACCAAAGAATTTTTTTTAATAATTGGTGCAATATTTCAAAGAATTATTCAATAAATATTTCTTTGATTCATCATAAAAATTCAGTTTTACTTTCAAAAAGATTTAAATGCTGTAATTTTTTTTTTATTTCAATCAATAAGTATTTTTCTAAAAACAGTTATGAAGTCTAAATTTTATACAGTCCTTCGATCCTATAAAACATATTTAGCAAAATGATCTCGGGAATCTAAACGATTCACTCTTCTGGGATCCTACCTGACCACGTTAGAAAGCTTTAAACATCATTACTTTAGGACAGTCAACAATTTCATTTTTTATACAATCAGTCTCGGGGAAAGTGCAAGCACTGATTGAATATTTTCTTCAAGATAATTAATGGAGATGTTTAAATCGTGTGTTTTTATAGATAGAGAATTACAAAGGTATTAAAATTTTCAAAACGCAATCATTTTTAATTGCAAAATAATGGATATTTTTTTATATTTAAAGTATTAGTGTCTGAAGAATATTTTATTAAACCTGATTCACTGAGCGGCGAATCTATATAGAAGTTTAAAAATCGCATTGCATCAAAACAATTATTGATTCAAACTGCATAAAATATGATTATTTATTTCATTCTCACCACTTTTATTAGATATATATGTCAATTAATAAAGTTTCAGAAGTTAACTGTTGGACCATGGATATTCTTAATGTATGCTTTAAATAAAACTGGACAGTTGAATTAATAATACAACTATTTTAAACGTCACAGAAAACTTTTTCTCGCATTAATTTTTTAAAGAAAATTTCATATTTATTCCATTTTATGCAACACGAAATGAAAATTACACTTTTTAAATTTTAATTTACAGTAATAGTTAACTTAATTTTTAATTTGACCTTCTATGAATATAATGGCAACACGTTGATAAAAACTAATTTTTTCCCATGCACGCGTAACATGCTCTTGTGAGTTAATTTATTTTAATTTTTTTATTTTGTGCGAAATAAATTGTACAAAAATATGTTAAAACATTTTTTAAATTCATTAAATATAGAATTTTAATTTGGTAATTAACATTGGTATCATTAAAAAGATAATTTTTTGAACTTTAGTTCGATGTGCGATGATATTTTTAGAAGTTAATTGTCCTCCAAGGTATACTTATACCAAATTTGGTAGCTGTAAGTCAAATGGTCTGGTCTGTAGAGCGCTAATACACACACACACACACACATTCTCCTTTATTATTGATAGATATATATAAAGGTTTTTTTAGATTTCCGAGTAGTTTTAGCCTAGGACTTTCAGGTAAGAACACTATGATTTGGTTAGACTTAGAATATGAAATGTAAATTGACATCTCGTTCTCTAAAATTCTGTTTCCCACCAAGGTAATGAAATAACATGTTGTTTGCTTTGACCTCCTTCGAATGAGTGATTCAGAGCAACTCTCTAGTCAGACATCCCCTTCTCTGCTCTCGTGAAGAGATAGGAGAGAAAGGATCGTTTAATTTGATTGAAACTATGAATCACAGGCTCGATCCCTGGCAGCGAATGTGTTGAAACACATTAAGTATGTGAATCTAGAATTCGAACTATCTATCTTCCATCCATGAATGCGAGACTGCTATTAGGCCACCGAGTTCGTTGCACCTTAGGCCACTATGGGTCATTCCCAACTGATCAGATTGGTATGTCCTGGGGAAAGGGATCTAATGGACTGTATTAGCCGACTGAGGACATGTAATCGGTGGTGTAGCCAAGCAACTAGTTGCAACCTGTAATATGAACCGACTCTTACTTATCCTGAAATATGGTAGGGACTGTATATAATGTAACTTGTTCACTTAAGATGACTAATGGCTTCACTCAGCCTGCGACCGCGTATGAGACGTTACCTTAACTTCTGCTCTCTACCCCGTTATTATTCGTTACCTAGTTAATAAAGCCTGTTTTACTTGTTGATTTTGATTTTTTTTTAAATGAACATAGAATCTATGACAAAAAATGAAAAAGATCTCAAAATTGCATGAAACTAGAATAAAAAACAAACACTTCATTTTTGACGTTGAAAAAAGAAATATTTTGTCAGTCCATGATTGAAGACTACAAGATTATAATTTTAAAAACTGAATTTTTGATACAATATTTTTAAAAGCTCATTTCCAAAATCGTTTTTAATTAAAGATCGAGGAGAAGGTATTATGCACATGATTTCATTCTTTAAAATGACTCCACCCTGGTATGAATTCTGCTATTAATCAAAAGTTGTGTGACCATTTAAGAGGTTCGTATACGCTCCGGAATCTAGCTGTGAAGCAACCAGATTCATCATTATTTCCTCTCTGGTAAGATACTCTCAATGGCAAGTAAATTAGTGAAATATATACAGTAGGCCATGTGGATCCGTGCTGTAAAGTTCAACTGGCTCAGTAATGGATGAAGGTGAGTAAATCAACAAGAAGTATCGAAAAACAGGTAACAAAATGCAGACGAAGCATACATAGAACAGCACTGACAGAAACCAATAATATACAAGCGGAAAATGATTTATAATCAACCGCAATAGCACAAAGCGCTCAGAAGGACACTCTCCAAATACAGAATTCACCCATCAAGACGTTTCTCTCGATTTGAGAGGGTCTATTCACTCATTTTAGGGGCTTTGTAGCCTCCATGATAGGACCTTGATTGCTCTAAAGCAAATATTTTAATGGAGCTATCGCCAAGATTCTGGGATAATCAGTCTTTTATTTTTGTTCTCAAATACATCAAATTTGTTCCAACCACCGAATTTGTCGCAGAGGTGTCGCATTCATTATCCCTCAGAGCTATGTATAATTTTTTTTCTTACCAGAAAACTAACTGCTCAGGGGAATAATGTTGGAAGTTCGCAATAGTTTTTTAACTCTATTGTTAGCTTTTGCAATCAACATTCTGGGAATCATAGAGATAACGCGATGTGCAACTTAAATATCATAAAATGAGGCAAAAATAAATGAAGAATTAATGCTTGCAGTAAAGCTAGCACAGTACACTCATTGATTCCGCTAATCAGATCAGCAACAGCTCTGATTTTTTTGTCCCATTGAGACTATGGCCTTAATTTATTATTCAATGAAAATCAAAAGAAAAAAAAGACATTTTTGCAATTCTTATTTGTTCTGTCTCGTTCTTTTCAATGAAAAAAAAATCGCAGAAATAGGGAGAAAGACTCTAGAGATACAGCTTTCTGTATTTTCGGAAAAAAGTATGTTTAATGAAATTCAAATGCTTGATGCCACTTAATATATTGAATTTTATGCAAAGAAGCGTTTTAAATATTA
This sequence comes from Argiope bruennichi, assembly GCF_947563725.1. Taxonomy (NCBI): domain Eukaryota; kingdom Metazoa; phylum Arthropoda; class Arachnida; order Araneae; family Araneidae; genus Argiope; species Argiope bruennichi. The sequence goes on from NC_079158.1 coordinate 58,771,631, forward strand.
GCAATTTTTTTGACAGATTGTGAATAGAATTCTGGAAGTATAAATCTTTTGAGTTTTATGATTAGAATTAAAAGATGGATATTTCTTCAGAAATGGAAATGCACATACGCACGCACGCACACCTACATCTACACACACACACACACACACCTACACACACACACACACACCTACACACACACACACACACACACACCTACACACACACACACACACACACACACACACACACACACACACACACACACACACACACACCTTTATTATTAGTAGAGATGTTTGGCGGTGAAATTCAAAATAATGAAAGAAACATGCCACTTTTTTATTGAAAATGAATCACTGCAATAAAAGTGCTGTGATTATCCCATAATGTAGTTAATATTTCAATAATGTTTAATTTCCTGTATGCCACTATTGAGATAATTATTCCAAAAATTCAATCTCAAAATATTTAGAATATCCCCTTCTATTAGAAGTATAACATTACGAAAGATGAAATGAAGTAATTGGAAATTATGAAGTTTTATTAAATGTAAATCATTTAAACATCTACCATTATGCTAAATGTCTGAAGTGACCGATTTTTCGCATTTGGATTCAAGATTCGAATAGTATATCATTTTCCTTAATATGCCATTTTGGAATTGATTTTTGAATGAATGCATTTTGTTTCTACTTCTCAAGTTTTTCACTCTGCTAAAATATATGCTATTAAACAGAACCAACGATTTTTTTGTCTCTAAAAATCGTCTGTGTGCTTGTTTCAATTAAATTTGAAAAACTCCGATCTTGAATTGAATGAATAAAATAATCAAATTAATGCCTCTCCGATTTCCAATCCGCAAAAAGCTCCTACTTCTAATCTCATTAAATCAGTATCTTTTAAAAAACAGTCATAAAAAGAAAAAATAAAATATTTTTTCCTTCAAAGTAGGTAACATTTACATAATGCCATTCAATAAAATACAATTCCTAAAGTTTTTTTCCCTTTTTCGAATGCTATCATTGTCTTTTTCTGCTGATATAGATGAGATGCACTTATAGATGAAAGTGATTGTCTGTGTTTGCGGTATTTAGACTAATCTGCCACGTATGAAATTCGGGACAAAGTATAATAGGAATAATAGCAGCAACAATCCTAAATTTTAAAACTTCATTTGGAATATTTTTTTATTCCATATATTGAGTTATTTTCTGTGATACTTTCTACTTTAATGTGCTTTTTTGTATAATTTTTAATGATGGCAAAAAAAAGTCTCTTTCTCTCTCTATTTTCACACACCCACACCAAGCGTTCATTTAAATTTAAATATATTATGAATTTAATTATCCAGTTTATAGGGACTATATCAGTGCTTCACGCTTTAATGTATTTTGCTTTTGTTTCCAGAATCTTGAAAAAAATAGTATTTTTATGTTTTTGGACACTGATAAAAAAAGCCTTCCAAAAGTTTTTTTTAATTTTTAATCCATTTTATCTTTAAACCTGGAAAAAAAGTAAAGCAATCAGAAAATTTAATGTTTTAATTTTGGAATCCCAATTTATTTTCGCATTAATTTTTGAAATAAATAACTTTTTATCTGAAAGACCAAAATCGTTTGACTTTATAATTGCCTCACTAAGATTGGATTTTTCAGTCTAGAGAACGAAACCAGTGGAGAATAAATGAGTATAAATTTCACGAATTCTAAACACTCTCTCTCTAGAATAGTTCGATTGTGACATTTAAATTTATTTTCAACGAGATAAATGTAAAAATATAAATACATTGTTACCGATATTTTGTCATAAAAATTCTCATCCAGAAAACTCCAAAAGTTGTATTTGAAATCTATTAATCGAGCCAAAGAAAGAAAAAGAAGATATAATCGAATAACAATATTTTTCGCTAAACTTGAGAAAACAGAAAAGATACGAAAATGTTCCGAATAAATGGAATGGATGCTGTAAGGGCAACATAAATTGTTTTTCTTATTTTGTTTCTAGAAATGAAGTTAAACATTAACGTTGATTAAATGTTGGTTTTCGGAGCCTTTGGATTTCCGTTACAATAATAGTTTTGCTCTGATGTTGGATTGAATTATTTTCCTTTTTCTTTTAAATAAATGAATTCTGGTCTTCGATTTTCAGATATTGTGACTGGATATTTTATATGAAGATTAACCAAAGATATATTGATTATTTTGTTGTAGAAGAAAGACAAATTTCTTCGATATTAATAAATTTTGAAAAGTGATATGAAATCATTTTTTTCATGTGCAATAACTGTTTTTGGATTTTAAGCAAACATCGGGATTCCAGCTTGGAACCTATCCGCCCACATTTATATAAATTCAGCCAAAAGTTGGCTGGAATATAAATTATCGATTGAATACTAATGTTTGATTTGATAAAAAGATTCTTCTTAAGAGCTTCAGAAAAATAAAGGATTTCTTTTATACAGTAAATTTTGATGAAAAGCATAAACGAACCCCATTGGCTTAATTTAAAGGCTTCCCCTTCGGGGTCGAAGGGTTCCTGGCTCGAATCCCGGTATTTGTTTAAAAATCAATACCGGGATTTGCCCCAGACGGAATCAACGTACAAGAAATCGCCAGGAAAGCCAACTTGGCGCACGCCAATACCGCCATTGAGGCGTGGTAAAGTGGGGAGTGGGTAACTCTTGTTATCGGATGTAGTTCACAATTACGAGGGCCGTACCAACAACGGGCCTAATGTTGCTTTAAAATTAGAATGAACAAGATAATACTAACTGAAATAATCTTTTTCACATGATATATAAAGGATTTCATTTTTAAATTATGTTTGAACAAAATCAGTGAAAAAAAAAAAAATGCAAAATTAAAGAAAATTATATCGTGCTTAATTGGCTACATTTTTAACTTACTTTCTTTTTGATTTAGTTTGCAATAATTCTTTCCGGTAATTTTTTTATTGTAAGTGGCACTATAAAATTTTGCCTTAAAATTGTACTTAATTCTTTTTACATATAGTACTAAACTTTTTCTCCATTTTTTTTTTTTTTAAAGGAAAATATCCAAGAATTTGCTTCTGGAAGCTCAATCAGTTCTGAATTCTACGGCAACTAGAAATATTAGAAATTTGAGAGTTTTGGAAAATATTATGGATGATGATGGTATTGTATTGCTATTGTTTTTTGTTTCTACTTTTTTGTATACCTGTTATTGTATAACTCATAAAGTTCTACCTAAAGTTGTCCATGATAAGATGAAGGACGATGAATCAAAACAAAAATAACTCTAAATAATTCTTTGAAAATAAAGTAAAAAAAATTATTGATTTTGCACGATTATTTTTTTGGGTGAAGTATAATATCGTTTGGTAAACTATAGCTGTTTAAAATTGAAACAAATAACATAAAATAAATGACTCACGAGGGAAACATAGTGTGGGAAAATGAAACTGGAAATTTTTCTGAAAACGATAGGATTACAATTTTAAACATATAAAAATAATTTTTATGATACTTGATTTTTCTAATTTGACTTCTTGCCAAATCAATCAAGAAGTAATATTTCTCCCCAGATTAGCTAAGAAATTTTTTGAAATATCAAGAAAGCAATTAATTAAAAAAATAAATGGATACTTTTTTGATCGCTCTAATTTTAAATTTCGCCTTGATTACTTAATTCTATATTTTTTAAGCATGAAATAAATCAAGTTAAATAAAAGTATTAAATTGAAAATGAATCGAATAAATTTGTTTGTTTTGTATTTATTTTTAACTTTGGTTGGATCTTTTTTTCGGACTTGGTTTGTAATTAATGTTTTGTTCAGAATTGCATTGATATTTTCATGTGGTGAACATTCTAAATTAATGCAATTTTATATGTGTATTTTACAACAAAGTTGAAAAAGGTATGTTAAAATTTTGAGATATATATAATATCGAAATAAATTTTGTCTCTCATTCCGTCAATGTGCATATGAACATAATTATATATAATTCAATCTGCAGTGAGCTAGATGGGTAAAATATGTTATATTCCCAAGGAATTATGTAATTCCATATGTTATAAATATGTTATATAACCCAAGGAATTTAGAAGCATATCAAATTTAAAAAGTTGATATTTTGCTGATATTTCTATTATGTATATGCAATTATCATAACTCAGAAGCCCAATGCAAATGTTGTTAAACCGATTTTAGTTATTTATATGGAATTTTGGACTCAGCTGATCAAAGCGCTGAAATCCTAAATGCATGTTTGATCCTTTTCACTCTTTTATATCATAAACGTCATGTAAGTCATCTTTCCGTCCGCCCCTTGTTCTGCCATACACTATGTGGACTCAATTTGGTTAGTGTGGATTTTTAAGTATGTGCGTTTAGAAGAGCACTCTTTCACGCACAGATGCAAAAATATAACAAAACCCTCAAATTTTTAGTTAAAAAAATCCTTTCGATGCGAGAAATCGCAATTAGCAACTCCGACGCGTCCAAAGGGACACTGAATTATCGTAACACCGTACAGCATTGGAGGGAACTAGGATTGAGTCCCAAGGGCTCTCACTGATCAGGGTACAAGACCTCCCTTACAAAGCACGTACCGGCATTGGCAAAAGTCTAAATACTTCACCATTTCTGCAGCCACCAGAGCAGCGAGAATCAACTACTATGCCGGAGGCTTCTTATCCCCATCTGTGAGATTTTCCTCGGCTTATGGTGCGAGAAATCCAACTGGCTCGATATCGGGTTATGGAGTTTTATCCAACAAAGAAATATGGGACGCAAGCAGCAAAACATTGTCAAAGTGTACACAAAGACGGTGAGTCGCACTCAAACAACCGATCATGATTAAAAAACAGCAACAGCAGAATAGTACTCGGAATACAGCTAGAGATCTCGCTTTAAGATCAACACTCCAAACATAGAATTAAATCATCGCGTGATTGCTTCGTTTATTTATTCTCTTCCTATAGGATATGGAATTTTTTTGAAGGATCTCCGAATCTCGGCTCCTAAAAGTGATATCGCCATCTTCCTTAAATATTACAGGATCTTCATTTGGGGGGGGGATCGGGGATTTATTGACCTGAAATCCATTAAAAATATTTGTAAATCTCTCTTTTCAGTGATGATATTAAGGTAGCCTAAAAGCGGTATTACAGATGCATAACAATATTAATTGAAAAACTTAATGATGAATTTGATGTATTGTTTTCGGCTTCTTTACTAAGATGTCTAAGATGTTTTCATGTCAGAGTTAAAGAAGAAAAATTCGTTATTTCGTAGATTAAGTACTTAATAAAATAATGAAAATAACTTGTCAACGTGTGAAATGCATCTGTGTTTTGCGACTTAAATAATTATTGGGCAAAATAACAAGTGACGCTCTGTTAAGTCTAAAATAAAAAGCACACTGCGAAATAAAAAGCGTCATACGTCAAGTTAATTGCGTTTCATAATAACCTTAAGTTAATTAAGCTTCTTAAGTTAAAATGTCTAAGCTTAATTGATTTAAAGCGATGAATTCTCTAAGAGATATGAGAAAAAAATATATCTTAAAAGAAATTCGTCGATCTTTGCTAAGTGTGATATGAAAGAAGACAATTATTTCCTAACCTACGAAAAAAATATTTTTAAAATGCAACAGTCTATCCTTAATTAATTTAAAGGATAATTAATCATTTCATTGAGGGTGCATATAAATTGCAGCGCTCGTAAACTATTCCTATTGATTGTTTCATGCAAATAATAGTCAAGCATATTAGGAAATAATTGAATTGTCACTTAATATTTAAAGTTCAGATTGAATAATTAAGCAAAAGGGCTTTTTTATAAATTGTAATGCATGTATTTTTTAAATAAGATATGGAAATCAAAACTAAACTTGTAAAATCCTCAAATGCTAATAGAAATAATAAATTTGAATTTTAATCATTTTTATAGAATTGTATTTTAATCAAATTGTATTTTGAAAATTTTTGATAGAAATTTTCCAAAGCGGTTTAGTTTTTTTTTGTTTAATATTATTTTTGATACCTCTCTAATTTAGGATTTTTATTTCGACTCTTATAATGTCGTTAAAAATATATTTTATATATAAGGAATAGAAAGTATTCATATTTTTTATTTTCATTTTTTTCCTACTCTTTTTTATTTTTTTTTCTACCACTCTCTATTATAACATAGTTTTATTAAAATCAGTTTTTCGCTTATTCATTACAAGATGGCGCACCGTATGATCAATCAAATGTAATTAAAATTCATCAATAATGAAGCATAATTTTAAAATAATGTATTGACAACGGGAACACATAACTGTACAAATTTGCGGAACTCTAATTCATCAAAAAATGTATGGAAAAATTACAAAATTGCGCCTTTATGAGCATAAAATATTTCAAATTAAATGAAAGCTTGTAAAAACAGCTTTATTACTATCTTTTCTTTTAAAGTTAATAAAAAAAATCTGAAAAATTCAATCAGTATTTAAGGATTAGCTTCACAGACTTTTTTTTATCTTTATAGTATCAAATATACAGGATGCCTTCTTAAATCTCTTAGCTTCAGGACGATGGCAGCCCTTTAAATATCCTGTTCTTAGAATTAATATGCATAAGGTGTCTTATAGTATTAAATCGATAACACTTTACAACTTTGTTAGGGACAATTTTTTTTTGTCTTATTACGTTATTCAAATAAGATTGCCAAATCCAGACTGGGCAACAAGACGGCGCAGTAAGTGGTCACATCAAGGACTACTTAACTGTTTTACCATACCCAAACCCACTTTCATGAATATAGCTGCCATCGTTCTGAAGTTAAACGGTATATAACCCTATACCAACTAATATACGTTTAGGAAGTATTAATTTAGCGATATTTTAAACAAAAATTTTTATATGATCCGAATAAGTAACTTTTGAATTACACAAGCAGTACTTGAAAATATTTATAATAAAATTAGTACCTGTTTTCCTAAGATTATATTCAGGATATGTTTTTTAAGGCATTTTTATAATATTTTACAAATTTTAATGAGGTAATGTTTATTGACTGGATTATATCTGTAAACTGGGTGGTCACTATACATGGTTTGCATATGGGAAAAAAATTCTAAACGCTCTATAGAGCAGGCTGCTGAATCTAGAGCTTTCAAATTTGACATGTAATTAATTATATGTTACTTGGTATTCATTAAGAAAAGATTTTTTAAATTAAAAAAATTTAAATTAAAAATTAAACCAAAATTCTAACTTTTTTCTTTAGAAATTTGGGAGCTTATAATTGCTTTTATGCGGTTATTACACAAGCACCAAAACACCTAATGAGCATTTAGGACTTCTTTTCTTTCGACTATTAAAACCAAATATTGATATAGAACTACAATTGTAATCATAAAATCATGAACAACTTTCTATTATTTCAGTCATTGCATTTTGAATTTACTTGTTTGCAAGTTTATGAAAGAGCTAACCGACAGACGGTCAACTCTTTGACGGATAGGGTTCCAAATTTGAAAGATATTTATACGTTAGACGTTAAATTTGTATACGAAATTTTAATCACCTATTTGTAATTTTAAGATATTTGTAATAACCCATTTGTAAATTTTGCTCAGCTTTCTTTGTTTTGTATTTGTCATGTTATCTTATATTCAGATGGACAGACTTCATCTGAATGGATTTTATTCCCTATTTCATGGAATTTTACATGTTAAGGCTCCAAATTCCACTTATCTAGCTCAAAACGTATTTGTCATATCGTGTTCACAGACATATAGACATAATTTCATAAATGCGTATTTCAGATTCAGACAAAGCTAAGATGTAGATATTTCTTAAAATTTCGAGATAGAATTTTTTGAGCATTCAAATAATTTTTCTTTTGTATACTCTGCGTACGAGAAAGTATGAAAATGAGCTTTTTAGCAATATTTGCTAAGATTATTTCCTTATAATATTTTTTAAAGTTTTATGGTAGTATTGAAAATATTATGCAATAATATCTTTCATTATTTTAGTTATTGCATTTATATACAGGGGCATTGCGGCGATATTTTTTTTCTGCATTTCATCATTGCTAATGTAACTGTGAACACATTTTAGAAATAAAATAGATGTCAAATCTAAAATATTATCATAGTATGAGGTTTTATTTTAGAGGTTCGAGACTTTTTTTAAAATGGACATTTTACAACATTTTTTTTCCAATTATTGTAATTTATCGTTTCACACTTTTTAGAAAATTGAGTAACTTGATTTCTTTTCAGTGAAAACTCTTATTTGATGCTTGGATCCATTGTACAATTATCATGTCGAAAAATATTACTTCCATAAATTTGATTTTGTCTATCCATTTTCCAAATATTAGACAGCGATTGCAATAATTATTTCATTTAGTACATAAGTGAAACTTAGTTTGTAACCGAACTCAGATGTATCCTTTAAAATACAATAGGAGTGGTCTCTTCGAAACTTTCTCGCATATCTCCTAACAATGATTTATTTCCCCTGCCTCGCATAAAAATTGCGAATCTTAGGCAAAATCGTGAACATGACTAGCATTTAGATTTTTATTTTCAACCTCATACATAATAATTTTGCTTTTCGTAATACAATGAAAAAAAAAATGGAGCATGCATTTTGGACGCAACTTTTCACAAATTCAAATCAAAATTTGATACAGAATTGCTATTTTAATAACAAAATAGGGCTCCAAATTTGTTTTCTCAATCCTTTTGTTTTTTGCGTTATCGTATTTACATACTTGAAAATGTACAGACTGACTGTCGGTCAACCTTTTGGTAAATTGATTCGAAGTTTAATAAGAATTGACACTTTAGAGGCTAAAAATATGTATCAAATTTTATATATGTAATTATTTATGTTTTATTAATTATTTATTGTGTTTACTTACACTCGGATAGACAGACAGGAAAACTTACTGAGAATGAAATTTGTTCAAATTTGATAGAAATTTAAATTTGGTGTAAAGAATAAATAACGAATTTCATTCATCTAGCTCAAAGCGTTTTTGAGATACCGTAGCCATAGATAAGCAGACGTATAATTCCAAATATACGCTTTTCACATTCAAGAATGTCTGAATGGAATGTAGAGATTTCTCAAAGTCTCTAGGCCATTTTTACTTTCTCCAATACTTAGTTTAGAGAAAATATAGTAATCGTCAAAAAATTCGAACTCCAGATTTTGACAAATCTGTACGTTTTAGATCTCCCTGAGGTCAACCCCCCCCTTTTTTTTTTAAGAAAATGGCTTTCTGATGTTTACCTGTGACAAAGATAACTCAAAAACGTTTTGACCTAGACGGTAGAAATTCGGTATACGTTTTTTTTTGTTGTTTTTGTTACCTTATGGCACTTTACAGGCCCCTGACAATCATCTGTCAGCGATTTAAGCCGAGTGAGCATCTCTCATTTTTTCAGTAGCACCAACTAAGGCCAAGAGTACGACTTAGCTACTTCATACGTCACGTTCACTTGCATTTTTACAGGGCGGCACATTCACACACCTCATAGATAGAACACAGAGGAAGAACAACCATGCCCGAACCGGGACTCAAACCCGGAACGCCCAGATCACGGGGAAGACACGCTACCCCTATGCCAGGACGTCGGCCTAGTGATAGCGCGTTTTTTACATCAAATGCGCAGATTTCTATCAAATTTTGAGTAAAAAATCTGTTTAGAGGAAGTCCGGCTGTTCGAATATAAGTTAACACAATAATTTCGAAATGGAAAGAGCTGGATGAGTGAAATTCGGTACACATATTTAGCATCTATAGTGTAGACATCTGTAAAATTTGGACTACATCCAAATACTCATTGATTGTCTTTCGGTCTGTAATTTTAGACATGCGACAGTGATAACTTTAAAACGCAATGATATAAATACATCAAATTTGGTATGAGATTTTGTGACTACAAGTGCAGTTTTGTGTCAAATTTTCGTTTGAATGGGTTAAGAAAAACTTACCTAAATCACAAATTCGATTTTTGAATATACTATTAACAACATACTAGGGATTAATCGCTAAAAAAAACTGGCGAAGGATAGATTCATTAATAATGCTAAATTCATTCTACAGGTTAATATTTCTTAAATATTGTAGGGCGATGCCATGTAAGGCGGTCTCTTACATGATAATTTTATTAGGGATTATACCAGAAAGTTTAAAGGCGACCCCTTCCTCTGGTATCCCATTCTTTAAAGTTTCAAACGGAAATATAACAGATATTAAAAGGAGGCCCGTTTCTCCCAAACTGAAGCGAAATATTTGACTTCATTAATAATTAATAAACTAATAATTATACCCTACTGTCATGTGCTTTTCCAGATATTTTAACTCCAGATAATCCGAATATAAAAGGCATATTGTATTCATCTCACAAATTAAAGGAATGTGAACCAACAAGAATCATATCGAAAATATCACCATGTGCATTCACCCAATCGATGTACATCTCCACAAACTAAATTGCTAATTGGTTAAACCAGCAATGATTAAAAAGCTAGCAATGCTAGAACACTGAATAGTTAAATCCTTCATGCAGGTTAAATATTTTTAAGCACGCCATTATGCAAAGTGATATCTGTGACTTGGTAACAAAGTTAATTACGGCGTTTCCCACTCTGGGTTAGAAATATCTTAATTACAAACAGTTGCCCCAGTAGTCCTTTCTGTTTGTAAACATGCTTATTTAACGAGTTTGTTGCAAATCTAGATAGCAGTCCCAACTGCTTCGTTTTCCCTCATGATTCATTTAATGCAGGTGAAAAGGACCATGTGTTCCTGCATAAAATATTTTTATCATTTAATCCTACCTAATAATGAGATGTAATGAGTTACTTAACATTTTGCTACGAATGCATTTGAGCTGAGGTTACTAATCTTTATTTCCTCCTGATTTAGTTTTTTAATTTTTTAATTCCTTGGCCGAAACAGTCTTTATTAATAATGTTAAGAAATTAAGGTAATTTAAGAATCAAATACTTTTAGTTAATTTATTAATATTTGTAACACTCATTACTGATTTTGCATTTTAATTCATTCTTTTTATAATAGAACTTTTGACTAGTTGGTTAGAATATGAGTTTCAATTAATTCTCAATTTCAATTAATTCTGTTATGCATAAATGGATGTTAGTGATTTTTTTTTCAGGAAAAGGAGAATTTGCTTAATGGAGTAGAACACTGTGATTTATACTGATAGTAAAATCTTAAGTCTCTGGATAATCTATTTCAAATTGCACATTTTATTTTGAAGTAATGTAATTTCAGTTTCAGATTCCTCATGCAAGGTGGCCAAATAAATAACAAATTCTTCTTTTCCTTTTAGAAATGGAAGAAAATCATGACACTAAATATTTAATAAAACAATGTAAATGTTTTATATCGGTGATTATGCGTAATTAGTGGTGATTAGTTATAATCACTACTAAACTTATTGGTAACTATGCATAATTACTAATTACCATAACATACGCGCGCACACACACAGACAGACAGACAGACAGACAGACAGACAGACAGAGAGAGAGAGAGAGAGAGAGAGAGAGAGAGAGAGAGAGAGAGAGAGAGAGAGAGAGAGAGAGAGAGAGAGAGAGAGAGAGAGAGAGAGAGATTTCATAATATATATAATAATAAATTATTAAATAAATTAAAATTTGAGAGGAAGAAAATTCTAAAAATATCTTTTTTAAAAAAACTCATAGTATTTATAAAAATAATCAGAGAAAGAATTATGAAAGGAAAATATTTTTCAGTCAGAAATATGGACGTTAAATTATATCGTTTTACAATTCCCTCACTACATTACTGTATTTCGCAATATGTTCTTGAGGATATAGACGGAAATAAAAGAACAGAATGTCGAGAGATCTTCCTCATTGGTATTAAATACAATCTCTGTCACTTACTACACTGCCAGAAAACTGAAAATCAGTTTATTTGTGTGATGATTCTCATTCTCTTATTAGAAATGGATAACGTAGGCTATAAATAGAATTTTGAAATGATAAGAGATCATTACTTTATGGCTGATAAAAAAAAATAGGTCCATTATATAGGATTTTTAATGCACCATAGATGAAAGAATATGAAAAAAAGAGATGGATTTAAAGTTTTTATATTATAGATAATTTATGGAATATATTTAGCTTCTCTTAAAAATAAATTGCTTATCGTTTTCTATTAAGGTCCTTTTTTTTCGGTTTCATTTAATTTTTACCGAAATATTTATTTTATTCATCTCTTTTTGTCATCTAAAAGGAAAGAAGTGGTAGGCTCGGAATTGCCGTAATAAAACAAGCAGAAAAAATATAAAAAATTTTAAGAGAATTTTATAAATTGAAGTTTGCATTAAGAAAAATACGATTAAGAAAAATGGAGAATTCTGCAATATCTATTTTACTCCTTTTCAAATATTTTACCCTTTTAAGTATTGGATTGCTCCAAAATAAAAATAATAAAGCTTTTAAAGAATTCCCTTTTAGAATATTTACTTTACTTTAGAGCTTTCCAAATAAAAAATCTTTTCTAAAAATTGGTCCAGAGAAAAGGAAATCTCTTTCAAATAGAAACTGGATACTTTTACTTAGCAAAAGATATTATAAAAATAACAAAGGGCATTTATTCTGATCAGTTTATATTTCTGATAATTGATTCTTTCTCTTAAAATGGTTGTGATATTTCAAAAATAATATCACCCTCATATCTACTTAATTTGCAAGAAAATAATTCACAGCGTATCCCGTGAAAAAAATATTCGCTGGTTTTCACTAGAATATGAATATTTTCAAAAATTAAATTAAAATTGCTTCTAAACTTTTTACCCTTATCCTTACACTCTTATATTTACCCTTTTTGCTTATAGATTTTTATTTTTTAGAATGAAGTGCTTAATTATCAAAAAATTAAGTTAGTTGCTTCTAGACTTTTTACCGTTAACCTTATATCCTTATATTCTTATATTTGCTCTTTTTGTTTATAGATTTTTATTTCTCGGAATAAAGTGCTTAATAATCAAAAATTTTTAATTTTTAAATTATTAAAATTGTTTTTAATTAAAAAATTATTTAAAAATTTTTACCCTTACCCTTATATCCTTATAGTCTTATATTCTACCTTTTGGCTTATAGAATTTTTATTTTTTGGAATGAAGAACTTAATTATCAAAAATTAATTGCTTATATATTTAATTAAAAGCTAAAATTTCTAAGTGATTTAATGTTTAGAGTCTTAAAATATGTCCAATATTTTAAGAATGATATTATGAAAAGTGATATCTGTAGCTCGACTTCAGAGTTAATTAGCTAGCGTTTATAACTTACGGAAATACCTTAATTGCAACAATGCATTCCGGTAGTCTCATGGACATACAATTACACTTTCCTAATGGTTTTGTTGTCAATTTATGGAATAATTTCTGCTTCTATGTTCATTTTGAAGATTTCCGGGAAAGTGAAAGGAGCAGTTTTACCAAATTAAGACGAAATAAAGAATTCTTCAACATTTCATTACTGGTTTCAAAACTTAACCATATATATCATAAAACAGAGCGAATAGAAACAAAATTGGAATAATAAATTTATTAAAAATTATTTAAAAAACGTTTTTTTTTTGCGTAATAAAACTAGAAGGCTTTTTAATATGATGATGCTTATAGGCTGGCATGCTATCTAGAAAGTGCACCTTGGTACATACAAGATGGAAAAATTATTTACAAATTTTCTACAGAGCAGATCGTTAGACTTACAACATTTAGATCTGCAACTTCTTGAGATCGAAATGCTTTTTAAGAAAGGGTTTTAAATACTTTATTGCATTTTTTTTGGTTAAAAATCAATTGAAATTTTAATTTAAAAATTTCGGGGCGTATAATTGCACAAAATGCATATTTACAATATTTTAAAACTTAAAAAATAAGGCGATACAATAATTCCAAATTTATATCCAAACAATGCTTTTTTTTTCTAATTTTTATAAAAATCTTAAAACTGTTTTCAAATATATTTTACTATATTAATTCTTTTAATTACTGCATTTACCCATACGAATGTTTCAAGGGTCTTAAATATTCGTTGAATTTTTATTAAAAAAATTATTCTTTTTTAATATAAATAATTTTTGTGCGCATACTATCTCTGCTATATTATTAAAGTAAAAATTTCCAAAATGCAACAAAAATCGATTAACTCTAAAATATTATGATTTATATTTAGTTAACCTTAAAATATTATGATTGATATGATAAATGTGTGATGAAATAATATGAATGATTGGTTTGGACTAAAAATTGGAATCATATTATAATTTTACGTTACTTATTTTCTTCTTTTTAGTCTTTAACTAGCAGTACCCGCACAGCGTTGCCCATGGCATAACATCCAAGAGGCAAAATTAGCTTAGGTATAGCCTCCACCCGATATGACATGTGCATGTCACGCAATATCAAACAAACATAAAAATATATTTAGAAATCATCAAAAATAACTACAATACAATTTTTTATAGCACACATTCAGAATATATTTAGACTGTTAAAAAGATAAAAATATGATATGTTCATAGACAAAATAATTCACTAAAAATATACATTAGAAAAGCTTTTTAAAATTTAAAAATATACAAATAAGTCATTGTACTCATTGTTCCACACTTGTTTATCAACTTTGTATAATCTGATATGAAAATAAAATTCAGCTCGCTTCATAATATTTCTTTGTAAACTATATTGGCTGATTTTCCTCCTGGTGCCAAGACAAAAAGATTTGGTTTGGATGTAACTTTAGAAAGTGCCACATAAAGTTGTCCATGAGAAAAACATTCTTCGCTTAGGTCAATTCCAGCAACGTGAAACATTTGTCCTTGGGCATTATGGATAATAGTAGGAAAATAATTAAAATCGCAATTATAAAATTCCTTTTTAAAAAATTTTGATATGACTTCAAAATACTAAAACCTTCCCAATAAAAATGCCCTACAAAATGGTACAAATGTCTTCAATATTACTTAGGTATTTCTCGAGTTTTTCTCCTTCAAACGTACAGACGCTTTCATTAGACTTCATTTTATATTATGTATAGATTTATAATTCATTGTTATAAATATTAAGGAAACTTTCAATCAATTTTTCTCAAATTCTTTACCAGGTGGCGCCACGCTTATGGCATTAAAATATATTAAGTGAATCGATTAATTCTTAAATATTTTCCAAAAATTAATAAGGAAAAAAAACTATGAATAAAGTGTAAAAATAAAAAAATTCAGAACACTAATTCAGCAGAAAAGTGAGAAGAGAATTTTTCATTTACAGGAAAGAAAAGAATTTTTATCTCCAGAGAGATTGTTTCTCGTTAGGGTGTCACTTACTACAAAGTAAACATTTTATTCACCGTCTTTTATTGTAAATATAATAATAATTTTTTTTAACTATGGTGTCTCGAAAAAAATATATTTTGCAAGTTTTTTGGATCGTCTGAAAATTGTTGCTAATTCTTCAAATAATTATAAATAAATATCGTTTGATGGTTTTAAAATCCTGGTTGTTTAAAGTTTATTCCTAAACAAAAAAAAAATGTCACATTTATTTCTTACTTTATTAGGAATCTCGATTGTGATTGATTAGTTTAAATAATAATAATTCTGTAGTATAAATCAGTTTTATTTAAGAAAACTTCAGATATTTTGAATTTGGAAGATTCTTTCTAAAAGTTTATATCAAAATATAATCGTTAGTTTTATTATTTATCGTTATTAGTTATAAAAAGTTTATCATTAATATTATCAAATTATTTTTCAAACTGATAAATTTACACGAATATTAAGTGAATCATTATATTATTATAGTATATATATATACAGAGTATAAAATTTTGACAAATTTGTTTGCTTCAAAAAACAGTTTTAGATAAAATTACATCATAAACATTCCCTGTATTTCTATGAAATCTGAAAATTTCATTGCTTTTGAGGAAGAAATAATAATGTCTTAGAAATGAGTAATAATAATTCAAAAATAAGAAATAAAAAAAGAATCTAAAAACAAGTTTTCCAAAACATGGAAAACTTTTGTGAACTTTCAATTGGGATAAAAATATGCATTCGAAAACATCTATTTTTAGATGTAATGCTTTGGAAATCCTTTCAAGATTCAGACACGAGCAAAAATTATTAAATGCAAAGTTGGGAATATTTTAAAACGTATTTAAAACACAAGTTTATTCCTTAATTTTTTTTACTTTATTTTTAGGCATGAACAACCATAAGTTGTCATTTAATAACATTTAAGGAATGGAGTATTTATGTAAAATTTTAATTATAATAATAATGGAATAACGAATGATTGTCAAGTAATAACATTCCAAGCATAGGATTACCATAAACGTTAAAATTTTATTTATGAAAATAAATTATTTTAATTCGGAAATGAACGCACTGAACGAAATAACACTTGAAAGTTCACAAAAGAGTCACATCTGCTAACGGATTTTTTTCAACTACAAAAATATTTAAAATATAATTTCAACAGCAGAGAAATTAAATTAATTATAATTAATGACAAAAATGTGATTAATCTGGTTCTCACTTACGCTATTGAAACATTAATAATGAAAGAAAGGTAAAGAAACTTTTGTTCTATTTGAAAGAGGAATTTTAAGAAGCCTATTTAGTGTAATTAAATGTGATAATTAGTAGCTGAAAACGTTTAAAGTAACAAATTGGAAAACCCTAGCTAAGAACATAACTATATGGAATGGAATTTTGAAGAAGGCAAGGGCACATCTGAGGCTGTCCCACTAGTGATGAAGTTTTTTTAATCCAATCATTGTTAATACACATTACAGCTGTTTTCAAATCCTTCAATGAATTCTTTAATGAAAACGATACTTTTTCTAGTTTCTACAAAGAAACAAGTTATTAAAAATTGATCTTAAATAGAATTTAAAAAAAAAGTATTTTTCAATGCTTTGAATAACGTCGGGTGTCAGAATACTTACGAAAAATAATAATTTTATTTTAGGAACGAATATAAGTTTCTTTGTGATTCGTGCTGGTTTATGATTATTCAACCTGAAAATAAAAAAATATTTAAATTGTCAATTGAACAATATCTTTCTTTAGGTTGGTGCAGAAAACTTATTAAAATGAAACTATAATAATCAATTATTATTATTTTTTAAAAACTGTAATCAACAATTATCAATGATAGTTATAATTGTTGATATGTGTTTAGAAATAAAAAAAATGACCCAATAAAAATAACCAAATTAGAAATAAATATTGTTTAAACACAGAAATGTATTAAATAGAATAAAAAAAAGAAAGAAAGAAAGAAAAAAGAATAATGAATCCGGCCTGAACTCTTTACCAAGAATTACCCTCAAACAGGGATTCAAACCAAGGCTTTTTGTCTCATCTCATTTAAAAACTGAACTTCTAACGATTTTCCCCAAAGTTTTTGCAATATAATAGAAGTGAAGATTTATCTATTTTCTAACATTTATTCTTTTGCTTTCTAACCTATTTTTTCACAACTAAGGTTATGCTTTCTAGTTTATTCTTTTTGGTTTTCAACTCAATAGATGGCGCTGAGATCGTTCATTTTCTTTCTTATGATGACGAAGTACTTTGACGATTCGTTGGAGGCGTATTCAGCTTTAAGCGTGGGAAAGTTGAATTTAGTTTAATATAATTGTCTGAATTAATGGGTTTAATTTTTCTTCAGAAAATCTTTTGGAGTATTTATGTTTAACTGGTATGTACTTTGCTTATTATATTTTATTGATGTTTTTTAATTTTATAATGGTTTTATAGTGCTTCGGTTTGATTCAATTTTGCTGTAGTCTTGTTTAGATTTGAATTTTGAAATATTTTGCTTATTATTATTATTGTATAATTTAATGTCTTTGCTTTATTGATATCTTCAAAAATCTCGATTTTTGGAATTTGCGGGTCATGAGGGGTTAATACGTGGACGAAAATGAAATCTTTCGAAGAAAAAATCCCGGGTTTGAAGAAACTTAATATTTATTTCTTATTTGGTTAAGTTCAATTGTGTTTTAGATGTAACAGCTTAGCGCCCTCTAAATACAATATATCTTTTTTATAGTTCTGATTCGGGAAATATTTACTTTTAGTTATTTTCATTAAGATTGCTTTAATTTTTGGTTGATAGTTTCAAATAGTAATTATTTTGATTGAAAATGTCTTATAAAATGACAATGTTTTTCATTTAATTTATATTCTATTAATATAAAAATTACTCGCATTTTAACTATTCGATTTACACATTTTTGAACTACTCTTTATACATTTATACACTTTTAAAATACCCTTTTACTTCCTAAAGATGTAAGAAATTCTAAATTTTTTCAACAATGCTATTTCCTAATTTTTTTTTAATTTGAAAGATATAAATTGATTAAAATGTAATGTTGAAAGATGTAAAAGCATTATTATTGATGTTTTCGTTCATGTAACATTGGATTGGAGCACTGACGTATTTTTCACAAAATTGAGTTTAGGATGATGTTAAGATAATTTCACAGCAACAATTTCGAGATTAAATCATATTTTTTTTATTTCAACCGTAATGGTGGAGTAAAATATAATTCAAACATCTTAAAATTCATTTAATTTTGAATTTCAAATGTCATTTTGATAATTTTCTTACAGATTGACTGCAATAAAAAATAACATCTTTTGTTGTAACACTATTTTTGTTGGGACATTTCATCACTTCGATGGACTAAGTTCTTTTTCACCGAAGAAAATTCACTAGGTAGATGATTAAGGATAAGCTTGGTTTGTGATAACAATTTTACTAATGAATTCGCTGACAATTAACATTTTAAAAAACACAGTAAAAAAGGACCAATGTAAGACTTATAAAAATGCTTTTTATTAAGATAAGATAAATTGTGAGATAAATTGTCGAAATTTGGGCAGAAAATCCTCGCTCGACGAATAGATGATAAAGGAAATTCAAAGTGATAAGTCTGAAAGTCGTTTTTAAATAATTTCAACTGTTCTGACATAATTAAGTCCATAAATCAAGTAGTCATGAGGAGTATTATATATTCGATTACATATGTATGTATCCAACATAAAGAAATCTTACCAATTTGCAACGGATATACAGATAAATATATATTGCTACAAATTTATCAATGCTTTCCTGTGCAATAAATCTCCTAGTAAAGAAGATAGTTTCATAGATGTAGCAACCGATGCTTCATTAAGTCAGATCAATGAACTCCGATCTTGGCGACCATTTGGCAATCAAAATGAAAAACACTATTTCGGCTATAGCTCCATTAGGGCTCGAATTTCGCGATTGCTCTAGAAGCCTATTTGTCCTATCACGGAATCCACAAACAGCCGAGAGACAGAGCTGAAAGCCAATCAGAAGGAATCAGTTGAGTTGAGTTAAGTAAGTAGCTGAGCGAGTTCTTTCTGAGCATTTTGTGCTCGGAAAGTATGGCTGTTAAGGTTGTTTATTTCCGATTTACTGCATGTGTATTGCTGCTCTTATGTACGCTGCAACTATATTTTGTTACTGTGCATTCATGTTGTGTGTATATATATATATATATATATATATATATTCAAGATTCAATGGCGTAGAATCACTTTTAAGAAAAAGATGTAGTATATAAACTGTATCATTAATAAAGTACATTATATGTACAAATAAGTGAAATAAAAGTTAAAGATGAATTAAATGACTATACAGAAATTTTCTAATGAAATTAGAAAATAAGCATAAAAAGTATAATTAAAATCACAAATAAGTATAGTTTATGTTAATTTCTTATCAATGGAGTTTACCTAGGAAGGACTCCAAGAATTGAGCACTTATGACTTCTTATTTTCAAAGTCTTCATCTGTTTTTAACATTAAGAAACAAAAATAATTTAGCTAGAATAGAATGTCGGTCACAGGTATTTTTTTTTTTGGTGATTTATCACCAAATGTGATATTTTTGATAATTATTACTACAATCCTAAAAGGCCTTTCATAACATTTCTTGTATCCATCTAAAATGAGGGATTTTATCAGATATTTGAATGACTGGCATAATTTAGTTGTGCCTGGCGAGAAACCAGATATTTTTTTGTGTCTTAATAACAATTGGCCAATTTAGTTTTGTAAAAAAATATCAATATTTTTGTAAATATATAGAGAACTGTAATTTACTGTGTCATGATTGTATCACTAAGTCACTCATTGTAAATAAAAATTGTTGATAAGCATTTCCGTATAACTTTTGGTGAGCATTTCTGTATTTGAAGTTTTCCCGCGGTTGCCCATTACCTAATTTCGTAGCTCACTGTAATTTGTCAAGTGTTTCTCATTATAGTTGCTTTTTTTCAAAAGGTGGAATCTTAAATGCTATTCTCAGCACCTGACCACAATTTTAAAAAACGAATTTCATGCTAAACTAGACTAGTAAGTTTGTGAAACAACGCATATATTTATCAAAATTATAATTTTAATCATATTTGCTATAAAGCGATTTAAGAATACTTAAATTTTACGAGAAATAATGACCATGGTGGTCTAGTGGTAAGGTCTCGGCTTGTGTGCCGTAGGGTTTCAGGTTCGAGACCCCATTCCACCGAAGAACCACCGTGTAAGTTGGTCTGTTGCACGATAAATCCGTCAGGGCTTAGCGTCCACCCGTTGGTGTGGTGTCGTGTGGAGAGGGGAATGCCAGCTCAGGTGTCGTCCTCGTCATCTGACCGCGGTTCAAAATGACGAGGTCCGTCCCAAAATAGCCCTAGTGTTGCTTTAAACGGGACGTTAATATAACTAAACAAAAAAATTATGAGAAATAATTCAGGCAAGACCTAATAACATGCCTTCTACAAACGTGTGAAAAATCACGTCAACTGTTCCAAAACCTGAAAAAACATCCACCATATTAGATGGTAAGAAGATATGATAAAAAGAGTCTCAAGATTGCAATAAAAACTGTCAGAATTGCCTCATTTAGGGAGAACTCCCCTAAAAATTCAAATTTTGCGCCCGCACACCTTATTTTTTAATATCGTGGCATGATTCGTTTCCGAAAACATTTTAATAAATTGCCTGGCTTTAGAAAACAAATATTCATTCTTTTTGCAAGGAAAATACAAATCCATTCTAAAAGAAATTTCTTTTAGATCCTCTTGAACGGTTGAAAATAAATTGCCTCCGGCACTTTTGAAACGAAACATTTCACTCTCTTGCACGTGTTACACGTAGATAGGTACAGCGAAAGAAAACAGAATTGGAATTTTAGTCAAAAATCATTCTTTTACGTCCGAAATGGTTGGAGGGGTAATTGTATAGGGGAAGAAATGCCATTTTTCCCTTCAAAACTCTTCATGTTTTTTTCCGCAGTGAAGCAAAACAAAGATGAATTATTTCTTTCTCGGGATTTTGGACAAAACAATGAATGAAGAAATGTAAAGATCCGTGAATGCTTTTCAATTGACTATATTTTTTGAAAATTTTAAATTCATTTCTTTAGAGTAATGTTTACAGTTGCAGAAAAAAAAGGAGCTCCACCCCCAGCTTTATTCTGGCATTGCTCTTCGTACAATCATAAAAAAAAAAGGTGTCATTTGAAAGAGCTTAAAGTACTTAAAATTTTTTTGATTTAAAATTTGTCACTCAGCTGGTCTGCTTGGAGTAATGTTCTCTAAAATTTTCATTTAAATATTTACGTTCTTTGGTCTCTCCATAGCTTTTTCAGCAAAATATATTTTAAGCTTCAAATATCTATAGACACATAATTCATATTATTGATGATATTTTGTTCGTTGTACTATATATCCCTCTAATTGCTGCATGCTGTCGTTATATTTAAATTCGAATTTAAAATGGAAGAGATAAAACTTCAATAAATACGAAAATATTGTTTTGAAAAACAAAGTATATTTTATAAAATATGACAACAGAAAATAGAATCCTTCAACAATGTAATCTTATGTGTACAACACGATATTTTTTATATGCAGTATTTCAAAGAATATATAGTAATATATCTCTGATTCTTCATAAAATGAAGTTTTACTTTTCAAAAAGATATAAATGTAGTAAATAATATTTTATTTTATTTCATTTCAATCAGAAAATGTACCTTTGAAAATAATTATGAAGCCTACATTTTATGCAGTCCTTTGATCCTATAAACCATATTCAGTAATCAGTCTTGAGGAATTTTCAAGCCCTGAATGGCATATTTTCTTCAAGACGGTTGATGGAGAGATGCAAAATCGCGTTTTTATAGAATAAAGACATTCAAATTTTCAAAATTCAATCAGCGTTTATTTCAAAAGAGTGGATTTTTTTAAAAAAAATTTAAAATATCAGTATCTTAAGAATACATTATTAAATACGATTCACAGAATTGAGGATTTGTATAAAAATTTAAAATTCGTAATTCATCAGCATATTTATTGGTTAAAACTACATAAAATAGAAATATTTATTTCATTTAGACCGTTTTTTATTAAATATATCCGTCAATGAATAAAGTTTGGGCCCTAATGGGAGCGGATATTTTGTATATATTAAATGTTTGCCTTAAATAAAATTGATTTATTGAATTAAAAATATCGCTATTATAAAAGGATCATAGAAAACTTTTTTTGCATTTATTTGCGTGTTAAAAACATTTTTCTACGCTTAATTTGCAGTTAACGATTAACTATTTTTAGTTTTAATTTTTATCAATGTGATGGCAACACGTAGATAAAAGCTAATTTTTTTCCATTTAAGCTTAACGTACTCTTTGCAGGATTCATTTTGTTTTCATTTTGTGAGAGATAAATAGTTCAAAAATATGATTAATATATATATATTTTTAATTCATTAAAAAGAAACTTAATTTATAGGTTAAAATATTGGTATCATTGAAAAGAGAATTTTTTGAATTTTAAGATGATGTAAAATTATTTTTAGGACTGTAATATTTCCATAATTTACCGTGGAAGGAAGTCGAAATTTTGCTTAATTTTTAATAAATGAAAATTCTAATTAAAATTTTTTTAAAAAATGCACCGAGGTGCACATTTCCAAAGTATATATGTGCCTAGTTTGGTACCTGTAGGTCAAACGGTAGAGCACCAACGCACACGCACGCACGCACAAACACACCTTCATTATACGTAAAGATTAAAGCCAAATAAACAGTACGGTATAATAACGTCTGTCTCTTTACCTAATAATAAGAATATGAGCATTTAGAAATAGTGCACTCTAGAGTCGCATCTTTTCATCTAGAACTATTGGGAATAAAATTGCATCTCAAATGAAATTTTAAAATTTTAATAAATTAATAAATTAATAATTGCGATTCCGGTGTGCAGTTTTTTTAAATACCTCTCAGTATAATTTTTAAAAATAGTTTTTATTGTTTGCAATGAAATTCAAGCCGTTTTCAAATTTTCCTTAAATATTCAATTGCGTGATTTTTTCCATAGTTGAAAGGAAAAGAAGAAAGATTCTGCTGATTATCTACAGTTAGGAAATGAGGAATCATAAGGTGAAGTTACATTACCAGAAAAGACAACGTGAAGTTTGATATAGATACACAGACCATTCAAATTTTTAATGGCCCTTGACTTCCTTGGACTTGATTTTGAAAGAAGATTCGTATACATAAAAAGCAAAACGTGAGTAAGTTATTATATTTTTATCACAATTTAATGTTTAAAAATACTTTGTTAAGAGCATAATGTGTATCTAGTTATACATAAGAGCTTTAAATGAAATTAAATATCATTGATATTTTCAGCGAATTAACTAATGTTGTAATTAAGTTAATTATAGAGTGCAATTTTTTCCATCAGGTAGATTTTTTTTTAGTTTGAAAATAATTGTCTTTATAATATGTAAAAGGTTAATAATTGTCTTTATAATATGTAAAAGGTTAATAATTGTCTTTATAATATGTAAAAGGTTAATAATTGTCTTTATAATATGTAAATCTGTTGATATTTATTTTCACTGCTGTATTTATACACACACATATTAACAGATAAATGTAGTAAGAATATTTGATAATCATACGAATCAACAATTATACAAGCACAGTGACAAATACATTAAAAAATATTTTGAATCTACATTATTACTCTGATATTATTCAGACACAAACAGAAAAATGGAATGTTAGAGTTTTATTAGAGTAAGATATATTTATTTATTGTTCTTTTTCTATAAAAATTATATTGAAAAATTTAATCTTTCAGTAACAAAATTATTGTAATATTATTATTTTAGGAGTCTCTTGGATTCAAATTTAAGAGGAGTTAAAGTAAATTTGTGTATTGGTTGTAATTTTAATTATTTTTTTAAAATTTGACTCCCACTATGATAATTTAAACGCGTCCAAATATGGAAGTTGTTACATAGGAACATCACAGATAAGTTGTGAGAGTAAAAACGGAATGTGTTCAACTGAATTTTTTTTGCATGGCTTCAGCAAAATCAGTGTGTAACCATAATTACTTGCACCGTTTTAGCACAGTTAATTTTTTTATATATTTTTTTCTATTTACTATCATTTATAATTTTTATGCTATCTATCATTTATAATTCTAGTTAATGATTTCGGTGATTTCTAGCAATGACAGATTTCCAAGGATAATTTGAATAAACACAATAGCAAACTAAAAATATACTCAATACGTTTCTTGAATGGAAGTAGCAACGTGAAGACAAATTAATAAGATAATCAAAATGTATAAGACATTTTCTTGTAAATGAATGGCAAAATGGATTGTTTAAATATTTTCATAAACAATATGCTTTTCTGATTTACTTCTTAATACAGGAAAGAAAAGGAATTTAAACTTTGTAAAGTTTGGGAAAATTCTTTTTACCGCCAAAGAATTTGTGCAAAAAGGAGAATTAAAATTCTTTTAGAAAATAGTAAAAAAGAACCATAACAAATTAAATAATATTTCACATACTTCTTAATAATAATAATAACATAGCCGTATACTGAACGCATCGTATTATTCGAAATAAATTGTCAAATGCATTTTACTTCCGGATATTCCAAAGGGACTATTGAAAAAAAAATCTGAAATGGAATCCAGTTCTTTTCTTCATTTCGTTATAGCTTTATCAAGAAAAGCTATAAAGAAGTTTCTCCGATTATAACCTTGCTATTCTATGAAGATTATTTGTTAGAGATATTAAACGTTTTATATCGTCTGGCAAAATTCTTTTTGCTAGATTTTTGTGATGTCATCTGTTAATCGTATTACTCAACTGCAGATGTATTGGTAATAGATTAAATGCTTTCACTGTTCTATTTAGTTACATAATTAAGATTTCCTTCTAAGAAATATTTTATTACTATGTTGCAAAGATAATAAAAATTGAATTATTTCAGCTATTGGGTTTTATCTATAGCAATGCCTTATATAAAAACTGTATAGGAAGGAATTAATTTCCTATAAATTAACGAATTTTGAAAATTTAATGAAAAATTGAATTAGATTACGTGTTTCTTACTAATAAAGAGAAAATTGGGTGTGTTTCGGCGATGTATTGAGTAAATTTTTTCCCCTAGAATGACCATATTTGGCATAAGTATATTTTGGAGGATGAAAATGTGCACATCAGGACGATTTAAAAAATGAATCAAAATCTAAAAAATTAAATTGGAAAAAAAATTAAATGAGATTGTGGCGTGTTTTATCAATTATTTTCAAATATTACATCATAAGTCTAATTTTTACATCATTTTCAAAATTAAAAATATCTTCCAAATGATGCCATTTTATTTTCCCAAGCGATTTCTGAATTTTGAGTTTTTAAAATATTTGTTTTATAATTTTCAACAATATATTTCATTGTTCGATTGAGATTTAAAACATTTTCATTGATTCATCAAATATTTAATAGTCTGATTTTCTTACATTGTTGCAAACAAATTAAAAAAGATTTTAATTATCTTGTTATTTACGCGGAATCCGATAGTTAGAAAGATACCATGTATTCAACAAATAGAATTAATACAAGGTTAAAATAACAAGCTTTAATGTGTGTTACAGTTTGATGATTAAAAATATTTTGTCTTAAGATTCCTGGAATTAAAGTCACCCAATGCTCCTTGTGATCAGCTGGTCTCTAACGATTGCCAAAGCGCTCAAAGAAATAAAATATAAAATTATTAAGCACCATTTCATGTAAAGTAATATATTTTGAGTGGCACGAATGCTCTATATGATTAATTATAATTAATATGTTACAAGCCGCTTTTGGCGATCAGCTGGTTTGGCGGTATTAATGGCTGCTAAAATTTTGATTTAAATATTTTTATGTAGCCTATTTTTATGATTTCCTCAACAAAGTATGTATTTTTAAACAAATTTAAATAGTACACGTACTGTTTTAAAAGATGTACATTGTACATTTAATGTGCAATGAGTCTCTATAATTTTCTGTTATTTTACTTAAAATGTAAAATTTTATTTGAAAAACGGAAGTATTTAAATTTCAGGTATAAAAATTTTATTGATGAAGTTAAACATCTTTTTGTAGGATATTAGAACAGAAAGTAGAATTGTCCAATATTGAAGCTTTATCTGTGACAAAGAATATTTTTCATAGTTCGTGGAGTAAGTTAGTTGATTATTCAATAAAAATTTCTACGATTCATAAAAAAATTCTGTGCACTGAAATAAAAAAAGTAATTTTCCTGCGATATGAACGATAATATACTTTTAAATTTTCAAATATATTGGATCAAAGAGTAGCCGCGTTTAAATATGGATGAACTTTAAGAACATTTCAATTTTGCTTGCTTGACTTTAAACAACAAATTTAAAAATTGTAAATAAAAAGCGTATTTTGAATAGAAATCTACTGATTATGGAAAAATAACCATAACTTATCATGCCTTCATCATCAATAATGAAAAAAAAGCCAAGATGAAAAATATTTGCAATAATAGTGATCTGAAATTCTACATAACAAAAAAATATATTGTTGTAAAATAAATTAAAAATATTTTTAAAGATTTATTACAAACATTGCTTACTAAATAAATTGACGTCATTTTGAAAATAATTGAATATAAAGATGACATAAAAATTAACTTTTGATAAACTATTATGGCAAAAGAACTTAATTTAATTTTTAGCTAAAATTTCAAGAAAAGTGTTCCAAAGTGCACATTCTCATCCTCCAGTGTATATCTGTGCCAAATTTGTTAGATCTAGGTCATATTGTCTATCTGTCGAGCACGCACACACATACAATGATCTTTATTATAACTGGAGATTTATTATAGTACAGGTTGATTACGAAGTTTAAAACAACTATTAACTTTATTTAATCGTATGTTAAAAGACATTTCGGTCATAACATTCACTATATTTTTCCAATATTTTCACCCTAAATATTTACAAAGTTTGTCTTTAAATGCCATTTAATTTAGTTTTCTCTATCTTCCGTAATTTGGTTCTTTTTGGAATAGAAATATTTTTTAAAAAAGTTCCGATTTATTAATGAGTATCATCAGAAAACTATTAGAATAACATCAGAACTTAAATATTAAATAATCAGGACTTAAATACTGAACTATCATTAGAATGTGAAAATTAAAATAAAATCCGAATTTCCCTTAAAATATAACTAAATTTTTAAACATTTTATAATGAATCTTATAATAACATTTTTTAACAAATTATAATCCATTGACAAATGACATTTAATAATTTAATCTGATACAGAAATGAAAGCTTTATAAGCAATTAGAAGTTTCTCAACAAACAATTGAGACAATTTCAAAATTTTCTATAGAATCGGAAAAGAAAATTAGTATCGATAAACGAAAGAACTAGCCATTGCACATTTTCACTTGCTGCCAAATAGTTTTACAAAAAAAAAAAAAAAAAAAAAAAAAATAGAATGCAACGATCAAAAATTTTAATTACTGCAGTGAAATTCTAAACTCAAATAAACAATTTGCAACAACTATTAACTCGCCGAGCCATTCTTTTCTTATCCTAAATTGGCGCGAAAAGCAATATTCTATAAAAATCGTCTGCAAAAGATTTTGCAGCTTTCCATCAGCGTAATTCCACCGTGTCAGAGGAAAAACAACGTTAAACCGAAGAAGAAAACAAAATTAATCCCGCTTTTCGGAGTTCGTGTTTGTGTACAAACATGTGTTCTCTGAATGCACTTAAGCATCTCGGCTTTCCGTGAGCTGTATTGATCCGAAATAGAGCCAAGGGGCACTTCTATGTCTTCGAACGGTGAAAGCCACCGGAACTCCAGTGACACTGGTCAAGCCACATCGTGTATTCACTTCATGGATGTTCATTAGAGAGGACGAACCCAATTTTCGTGACTAAATTGCGGTTCATGAAGAGACTATAGGGGACGAGGAGACTAGAAATGCGAGTCTTATTATAATAAGAAAAGGGAAGAAAGAATCACATGGTTATTATAGATTGTGAGATATTTATTTTGAGATCTATAGAAGTTTGTTTTCTCGTTTACGAAGTGTAAAAGAAAGAAAAAGTACCATAATCATTTGACTTCAAAATTTTAATGAATTCTCAATATTTATCTTTCGAATCTGAAAAACAACAACAACCCACTTTTAGATTAATGTCTGTATGTCTGCCTGCCATTGGCACGAAAACTCGCAAACAAAAAGGAGGTAAACGAATAAAATTTTGGATAAATTTTAAAAAAAACCAAAGTTAAATTTTTAAATCTGATTTTAAAGGAAGTTTTATTTTGAATTGTATCATAGGGATAACTATACACAAATCAGAGGGAGTGACTTTACCAAAACATTCTCGAAAACTCTAATAAACTTGTCATGCCAGAGAACGCCTTCCATTGCACTGGCGTACAATAGTTACGAAATGTTAACTTTTGGCGTGAATATAGCATTTCTACGGAATCTATTGTAACATCTTTGCTTGTTATTTGTCGGTAAATCCCCGACATTCCGCAAATTGAATTTGTGTTTTAGATACTTTTTTCTCAACCGATTGAAACAGTCTTACCAATAGACAGTCAACCCGTCGTGATATTTGGTTCAAATTTTGGTAGGTGTCGAAGATATAGATGTTAAATTTATGTACCGAATTTTATATTTATAGCTCCCTTCGTTTTATAATCCTCATGTTAACTCATATTCAAGCAGCCGATAGACGGACTTTCTCTAAACAGATTTTTATTTGAAATTTGTTAGAAATCTGCAAATTTGGTGTAAAATCGCATACCAAATTCCAACAGTCTAGCTCACAACATTTTTGAGTTATCTTTATCACAGGCAGACGGACAGTTTTCAAAAATGTCTTGACGCCTAGTAAAAATACTTATAAATATTTCATTCTTACTTTGAGACTAATTGAGCAGATAAACAATATTACAGATTCGTAGCACCTACTTAAAAAAATAAAGTCTTGAATTTATTCTGCAAATAATTCTTAATAGTTTCAGTCAACCTTAATTGATGCAATCATTGAATGCTACCAAGAAGTCAAAAATTAATATGAATGCAACATTCAGCAATTATTTAAAAGTGAAGATTTTAAATAGCTTAAAGTTTCAAAGCAGTTATAATATTTAATATAAAGCAACAGCGTGCTGATCAAATTATTAGAATTAAAATTTATCGTTCATAAAATAAATGTTCAAAGCTTGTTCTGAAATGAAATGCACTTAACACGTCTTTGACATACTAGAGAAGAAAGATGTTTACTTTTCATATTGAAGATATCAAAAGTATATGGAAGAATGGCATTCATTGTTTAAAATTATTAATGATATTTAATGGATTATTGAGAAAATTAACAAATATTTTCAAAACAGTTGTATTACATTTTCTGAATTCTGATTTCATTGTTAGAGGAATGAGAGATGGCGTAAATCTAATAAATTAATAAATTTATTGGATCGAAATGGTTTATTAGAAAGAAATATTTCTATCTTAATAGCCTCTATGCTTAAAATAAATTCAAATTATTAGTTATGTTATAATAAATGTTATAACATTTCAATTATTCTTTTTTATTTTCTCGTATATGAGGTATACCAAGGTTTGGTTTAGTTATATAACGTCCCGTATACCAAGGTATACGGGACGTTAATATAACGAGGTATACCAAGAGAAAATATTATAAACATTAAAAAAAATTCAATTCGATTTCGAGATTTTGTTGAATATCTATATTTCAAACATTTCTTGAATTATATTTATAATGAAATAAAATAAGTGTGATTATTCAAATGCATTTTCAGAAACATGGAGACAATTTGATAAATGAACTTTACACTAAATTTATAGATTTCTATCAAATTTTGAACGAAATCCTTACAAAGGAAGTCTGTCTGGTTCTCGGAGTACAAGTGAAAACACGATAGTTACGAAACATAAAAAACTAGACAATTGAAATTTGGTATACAAGTCTAGCATCTAAGATGTCGATCAGTAACATATATTCAACCAAATTTGTCAAGAATGTGACAGTTTGCCTGTTTACAATTTTGCATGTTGAATGCAATAATTCTAAAACGCAATGGTTTAGATAAACGAAATTTGGTATGTCGTCATGTGACTATAATTGTAGTTTTATGCAAAATTTTGGTTAAATGGGTCGAAAAAAGGTGTTCAAAATATATATTCGTTTTTTTTTTTTTTTTTTTTGGTGCTTGTGTATTGATTCCGTGTCAGCTGTTATTCGTCAAAGATAGCACACTAGATTGATACCAAATATTGACGTTTCATAATTCTTATTTGCTCAGTATCGTACATAGGGGCCGCGGTGGTCCAGTGGTAAGGCCTCAGCTTCGGAACCGGAGGTTTTCAGGTCTGAGACCCGAAAATGCGCCGTGTAAGCGGGTCTGGTGCACGATAAATCCTTCGGACAAAACGTATTCCTGCTGATGTAGTGCGGAAGCTTGGAGAGGGGGGTATAGCTCAGGTGTCGTCCTCGTCATCTGACAGCGGTTCAAAATTATAAGGACCGTCCCAAAATAGCCCTAGTGTTGATTTAAAAACGGAACGCTAATATAACTAAACTAAACATCAGCTTCATCCAATTAATATATGTACCAGTTTTTTGTCCTATATTCCGAAGCGCATGTCTTTCATATTGAAGACATTGAAAATAAAAATCTGAGTAATACTCGCGACTTTCACGGCATTACCTACGTGCAATTTTATGCAGGTGGATGAAAATATACGAGAAAGGTTTGAGAAGGCTATACTCACTGGTTTAAAATTGTGCTTAACTAATAAGTTGATGTTATAAGCAATTGACATGCATTCATTTCTAAATTATAATTTCATCATTTCTGAAGAGCTAGTGTTTAAATCACTTCCCTTAAAATATTTAAATGAATTGTGTTCTCAGAAAATAAATTTTGAACATTCCCCAAAAGTCCATTTTACAATGTAGAGTTTCTGAGAAATTTCATTTAGAACTAAATTTTCGTCTTTCCCAAACGTTTACTATGCAACGTAGTTTCCGAGAAGTTTACAATAGGCTAGAGAATTCGGAGAATATAAAAATGTAGAGATTCTTTTCGATTTTCAGATATAAAATGTTAGCTTAGTATACAGCTCTATTTATACAATGGTTTTAAAATATTTTCTATTGAATTTTCCCCATAAATAGATTATTGAGTCAGATTTTAAAGGAGTGGACTTAAAATTTACTCTTTAACAGCTTTTGGTTAAAAAAATGTTTATACTTTTATAGTTATTTTTTATTTTTGACACAAAGGCCAAGTGTTGAGTATGCTGCGCCAATCCGTGGAATAAAATCAAAGCAATATGAGAGAATAAAGCTTATAAATAATGTTTTTTAAGAAAATAAACATATTTTAAATGTGAATAAAGCTTTATGGATTTTAAAAAATCAAAAAGATTAACATGAGGGATTTTGCCAAGTAAAGTTGATAAAGAAATGGAAGACGTTTGAAAAAACTATAAGCGCTGAACATTGAAGCACGGACATTCAGGCAAAATATGGTGAACAGACATTTGACAGTTGCATTGTGAACACATTGGTGGTTGTTCTCCAAGTAAAAGATGAAAATGAGTGAATCTAGTATGAGTAATGCGTAAACGAGTGAAAAGAGTATCTGCGATTCTATTTTTTAATGAAGGCCAAGATTGTAAAAGTGGTTTGATAGCGTGGAGTTTGTTCTGTGTTTCACGATCCCACTCTGTTTGCCATTTTGAGTAAAGAACCATTTTAACGTGTTTTTTTAAATCTGTCTTTGGTAATGTCATATTTATGGGAGCAGTCGCCAATTTGGCGGTCTTGGTCGCTTTCTCATTGCCTGAAATTTCCACATGCGATAGTACCCAACACAGTAAAACCATGAGAATTCAAGTTTTTAAAAATATCTAAAGCTCTTGGAATCAAAGGTTGACTATGAAGATTGGGATTAAAGGATTTTAGTGACATTAAAACACTCAAGGACTCGGTATAAACAATAAATTTTTTTGCAAGTCATGAGAAATTTTTTCTAATGCATATAAGATATCAATTACCTCTGTTGTAAAAACTGAACAAGAAGGAGGAAGGCTGTAAGAAAAAACTTTTTCAGCGAAGTTAACAGCGAAAGATACATGGCCAGCAGATTTTGATTCATTTGTGTATATTGATGTAAAATCTTGATAATAATGCCTGTGATCAAGAAATTTTTGCTGATAAATAATATCAGCTGTGTCAGATTTGGTAAAAGTTTTAAAAGGATTCAAATATTGCACATTAGGGATTATCCAAGGGGGAATTTTATTTAACGGCTGTGTGGTTACATATGTATGCAGTAAATTTAAGTCTGCGAGGATAGTTTGAATTCACGTCACAAATATGGGTATAAATGATTTCCTGGCATCTTGCAATCGAAATAAAAATGGGCGTAGTTTAAAATTATGGAATGGATGATTCATATTTGATTCGATTTTAAAATAATAATTGAGAGATAGCATCTGCCTTCTTTATTCAAGAGCAGGTTCATAGCATTCGACATACAGGCTCTTAACAGGTGATGTTTTAATAGTTCTTGAACAGAATCGAAGAGCTGCGTGATGAATCGTATCCAGCTTTGAATTATACTTTTATAAATTTTATCTTAAAGTACTTTTCTTAAAAATTCACTAATGCTAATGAAATTCTTCAAATGCTAAATTCATTTCAAAAATTAATGTTTAGTAGCTATTGTGCGCAATCCCTGGCATGGCAACTAAATTATGGCAAGTTTATTAGATAGTATGCGAGAAAGTTTTAGGAAGACCACTTACTGTTTATTATTTATTGTTTCGTTAGTTCAAGTATAATATTTTCCTAAAAATTTAACCTTATATATATTATATTATTGAAACATCATTCGATTTTGGCAGAAATCTTTATATCCTTAATATTAATTACGACTTATTACTTTAATGATCATCCTAAAGTGTGTTGCTGCATCTTAAAAGTAAACATAATGAAAAATTTAATGAAAGCGACCTGTGTTCATATTAAATTAAAGTATTATTTTGAATTTTTAATAATTTTACGCATCTTTTATTTGGTTTATCATCATTACCCAAAGAAAAATATAATACTTTTTATTTGCTGCTTTTAGGCAGCAGCTGCTTCGAATGAGTACATTGGAATTATTTAATTTCATTTAAACTTCTTATGCCTAGTTTGTTCTGGATTTCGTTAACAAACTGATTCCAATATAAAATTGTGTTAGACATTAAAACCGCTCTATTTTAATAGCCTTACTCGTATTTTGTCTGTTGTGTACATGGAACATCTTTAATAGAATCAAGTTTCCAATACATCATACAGACATTGAAAATATAAGAACGTGGGCAATTGTTTTTATAATTTTTTATTGTCTTTCACAGTATTGTAATCTTATTATCATAGCACTTTTGAAAATTGTATAGGTAACAGACATGATATTTTCTCCTTATTTTTAACAATGTAAGAAAAAATCAAAAGATTAAATTAAATATCGATGAAACGTGTCAAAGGATTCGAATTTCGTTTCGATAATAAATTGCATTGCTGAAAATTAAGAAAAAGGACTATTTTAAAATTGATAAAATTTCAAAAAATATACATGGCAGATAAATTTATAACATTAAAAAAATATTTTTCTGAGATTTAATACGGTGTAAAATGAATCTTCATGCCATAATATTTTTGGAATTTATTAGGGAAAAATTCCAAAATCATATATAATTTTTATTAGCTGAAACTCTAATTTTTTAAAAAAAAATCGTACAGATGTGCTGATTTTCACTTTCTAAAATATATTTGCCTCAAATTTGATCGTACTCGGTCAAATGATCCGCTTTATTATCCGTCAACACAAACAAAACGTAAAAATATATGTTACGTCAACAGAAACATATTTTCTTTTCTGTTATTAGTAGAAATTATTGAGCTTATTTAATTGGCGCAGTATAGTGGTTACTTTCGTGGAACTTAGTAACTTAAAAAAACAAATAATTAACAGTATTTGCAAAAGAAAGTTTGATAGTTTCAAGTACATTCCTCTATATAACTCGATATACAAAAGACAGCATGATAGCATGTCGGTCCATCTTTCTTTCGTTTCAATTTCCTCACTCAGAAAAAGTATTCCATTAAATAACAAAATTTATCGAAAAAATGAATGAAATAAAAATTCAAAGACGGTTTGATTTACTTCGAATTCAAATAACAAAAGCTGTATGTATTTTATATTATATTCCATCTTCTATGCGATATCTATTTCAATCAATAAGATTAACCACTTAACTGTTTTGCCCGAGTGCCATACGTGCATCGATTTATCGAATTTTGATAATTGCAAGCAAAAAAAATAAGCCATTCATGATGATTATAATTCAATATTAAAATTACTTCAAATACATAGATAAATCAAGTAAGCAATGGATTTCTATTTGAATCAAAATAAGAAAACATTCCCAAAATAGAAGGTGTCATCTTATTAGATAGTGAAGAAAATGAAACAGTTAAGGGGTTAATTTATGGCCGCAAGGTGTGAGCCACGTCTCTTAATAATTCTCTCTCCATTTCTCATAGAAGGAGAAAAAACATGACATTATTCAGGTGCTTGCGCGATGACCAAAAATAGAGTGAATAAAAGTTACGTAATCTAAAATCACTGAAAATTATTTTTACTTCTACTAAGCTATCTCATCTGAACAACAGTAAATATGAGCTATTCCACTTGAACTGAAATGTAATCGTTAGTTCACAAGGATTGGAGTAATCTGTGATATAATAGACAATTTTTCTTCGGGAAGACAAGCGCCTTGATAAATAAGGAGATCAGGAAATGTTAATGAAAGGAGTACAGTATTAAGACGGTTATCAGTGATAGGGTCAATTTAATTCATTTATTCTGGATCAACGTCAAGTATCAGCGCATAAGTATATTTTAATCATCATTAGAACCTTGTATACATTTCTTGTAGTATTTTTTATTGTAGAGAATATTTTAATTGTAGGCACTATCTGAACATTATTGTGAATTTCAAGAGATGAGCCTTAACGAAGATAATCCCTCCACAAAGGGACATCACAAATAAGTAGTTCCATGGTAATCCGACTATGTAAGTATACTATAATAGGTATGTATTACTTATTAGCGTACAACTACTTACTGGTGATGTCCAACATGCCATATCATAATATACATGGTAATATAAATGTATATAATGGTATGATGGTATATAAGTAAGCAGGCTCTCGCGGCGGATAAAGTGATAGTTCACTTTACTGACGAAGTGTATCTACGACGGGAGGTATTAGGTTGTAAACGGTGTGCGTCTTTAGCATTCTAATATCCTCTAAGATTGATTCCGCTGTCGGGATAACGTTATTCTGTTTACCCCGCGTGCCAAGGCAGGGCAGGGGTAACTTTCTCTCGATTAAGGAAGATGATTAGTATTCAATCTTTTTGAAAATTTTATTACAAATAGAAATCATCCTTCTATCAGAGTGTTTAAAATGATTTTATGAAGTGTATTTATAGTATTTCCAAATCATGGTGACAATCGCGATGTGGAAAGGGAAGAGGGTTGAATCAGCAGGGTGATAGCAATATTTTTATGAGTAACACGATAGGGTTGAACATAGAGGCTATCTCTCCAAGAAGATGCGCTCCGTCTGTCCTTCCCCTCCTTCCCGTGCGACCTGTAGGATATACACAAAAAGGAAAAAGCTTATAAAAGCCAGGAAAAGCAGGGTTACCAGCTTTCGAGATGACCATGGTTGCTTCGCTTTTCCGGTCAGCTCTGAAAAGATCATTAAACTGCAAACATAATAAGACAAGTATAGATACAAGAATGAGAAGTAAAAAAAACAGTTTAAAGGAAATTAGAACTTTCTATTCTGAATCATTGCAGCGTAATAATGTCTTGGGATTGATTCATCTATTTTTAATTTTTAAAATTACTTTCAATTATGTTTATAATAATGTGCACACAAGAAATGTATTTAATATCATCACAACGGCCAAGCGTATAAAAGTTACAGTTAAAACTATAAAGATTATTTCGATAAAGTATGCTTAAAATATTTGTTTAAATTTATTAAAATGAGAAAAAGGAAATTGATATCTACAAAAGAAAGTGATATCAGTGAAAAGCTTATTCTTTGAGCTTTAATGTGATGTAAAAATAAATTTTATTCAAAAATTTAGGATCCATTAAAACTTACCTCTCGATTTTAAAGTCACGAATATTCTCACTGTTCTCAACTCAAAACTGTTATCTTTATCACAGACAGACGGACATTTTTCAACGGACATGTCTTGACGCCTAGTAAAAATACTTATAAATAATTCATTCTTACTTTGAGACTAATTGAGCAGATAAACAATATTACAGATTCGTAGCACCTAACTAAAAAAAAAATTAAGTCTTGAACTCATTCTGCAAATAATTCTTAATAGTTTCAGTGAACTTTAATTGATTCAATCGTTGAATGCTACACAGAAGTCAAAATTAATATGCAAAATTCAGCAATTATTTAAAAAGGAAGATTTTAAACAGCCTAAAAATTTTTCAAAGTGATTAGAATATTTAATATAAAGCAACAGCGTGCCGATCAAATTATTAGAATTAAAATGAATCGATCATAAAATAAATGTTCAAAGCTTCTTCTGAAATGAAATGCACTTAACACGTCTT
This sequence comes from Argiope bruennichi, assembly GCF_947563725.1. Classification (NCBI taxonomy): domain Eukaryota; kingdom Metazoa; phylum Arthropoda; class Arachnida; order Araneae; family Araneidae; genus Argiope; species Argiope bruennichi. The sequence goes on from NC_079158.1 coordinate 58,808,821, forward strand.
TGACATACTAGAGAAGAAAGATGTTTACTTTTCATATTGAAGATATCAAAAGTATATGGAAGAATGGCATTCATTGTTTAAAATTATTAATGATATTTAATGGATTATTGAGAAAATTAACAAATATCTTCAAAACAGTTGTATTACATTTTCTGAATTCTGATTTCATTGTTAGAGGAATGAGAGATGGCGTAAATCTAATAAATTAATAAATTCATTGGATCGAAATGGTTTATTAGAAAGAAATATTTCTATCTTAATAGCCTCTATGCTTAAAATAAATTCAAATTATTAGTTATGTTATAATAAATGTTATAACACTTCAATTATGTTTTTTTATTTTCTCGTATATGAGGTATACCAAGGTTTGGTTTAGTTATATTAACGTCCCATATATCAAGGTATACGGGACGTTAATATAACGAGGTATACCAAGAGAAAATATTATAAACATTAAAAAAATTCAATTCGATTTCGAGATTTTGTTGAATATCTATATTTCAAACATTTCTTGAATTATATTTTTAATGAAATAAAATAAGTGTGATTATTCAAATGCATTTTCAGAAACATGGAGACAATTTGATATATGAACTTTACACTAAATTTATAGATTTCTATCAAATTTTGAACGAAATCCTTACAAAGGAAGTCTGTCTGTCTGTCTGGTTCTCGGAGTACAAGTGAAAACACGATAGTTACGAAACATAAAGAACTAGACAGTTGAAATTTGGTATACAAGTATAGCATCTAAGATGTCGATCAGTAACATATATTCAACCAAATTTGTCAAGAATGTGACAGTTTGCCTGTCTACAATTTTGCATATTGAATGCAATAATTCTAAAACCCAATGGTTTAGATAAACGAATTTTGGTATGTCGTCATGTGACTATAATTGTAGTTTTATGCAAAATTTTGGTTAAATGGGTAGAAAAAAGGTGTTCAAAATATATATTCGTTTTTTTTTTTTTTTGTGCTTGTGTATTGATTCCGTGTCAGCTGTTATTCGTCAAAAATAGCACACTAGATTGATACCAAATATTGACATTTCATAATTCTTATTTGCTCAGTGTCATACATAGGGGCCACGGTGGCCCGGTGGTAAGGCCTCAGCTTCGGAACCGGAGGTTTTCAGGTCCGAGACCCGAAAATGCGCCGTGTAAGCGGGTCTGGTGCACGATAAATCCTTCGGACAAAACGTATTCCTGCTGATGTAGTGCGGAAGCTTGGAGAGGGGGGTATAGCTCAGGTGTCGTCCTCGTCATCTGACAGCGGTTCAAAATTATAAGGACCGTCCCAAAATAGCCCTAGTGTTGATTTAAAAACGGAACGCTAATATAACTAAACTAAACATCAGCTTCATGCAATTAATATATGTACCAGTTTTTTGTCCTATATTCCGAAGCGCATGTCTTTCATGTTGAAGACATTGAAAATAAAAATCTGAGTAATACTCGCGACTTTCACGGCATTACCTACGTGCAATTTTATGCAGGTGGATGAAAATATACGAGATAGGTTTGAGAAGACTATACACACTGGTTTAAAATTGTGCTTAACTTATAAGTTGATGTTATAAACAATTGACATGCGTTCATTTCTAAATTGTAATTTCATCATTTCTGAAGAGCTAGTGTTTAAATCCCTTCCCTTAAAATATTTAAATGAATTGTGTTCTCAGAAAATAAATTTTGAACATTCCCCAAAAGTCCATTTTACAATGTAGAGTTTCTGAGAAATTTCATTTAGAACTAAATTTTCGTCTTTCCCAAACGTTTACTATGCAACGTAGTTTCCGAGAAGTTTACAATAGGCTAGAGAATTCGGAGAATATAAAAATGTAGAGATTCTTTTCGATTTTCAGATATAAAATGTTAGCTTAGTATACAGCTCTATTTATACAATGGTTTTAAAATATCTTCTGTTGAATTTTTCCCATAAATAGATTGCTAAGTCAGGTTTTAAAGGAGTGGACTTACAATTTACTCTAACCGCTTTTGGTCAAAAATTTTGTATACTTTTATACTTTGGTTTGATTTTTTTGGCCCCAAAGCCAAGATGTTGACTATATTGCGCCAATCAGTGGAATAAAATCAAAGCAATATGAGAGAATAAAGCTTATAAATAATGTTTTTTAAGAAAATAAACATATTTTAAATGTGAATAAAGCTTTATGGATTTTAAAAAATCAAAAAGATTAACATGAGGGATTTTGCCAAGTAAAGTTGATAAAGAAATGGAAGACGTTTGAAAAAACTATAAGCGCTGAACATTGAAGCACGGACATTCAGGCAAAATATGGTGAACAGACATTTGACAGTTGCATTGTGAACACATTGGTGGTTGTTCTCCAAGTAAAAGATGAAAATGAGTGAATCTAGTATGAGTAATGCGTAAACGAGTAAAAAGAGTATCTGCGATTCTATTTTTTAATGAAGGCCAAGATTGTAAAAGTGGTTTGATAGCGTGGAGTTTGTTCTGTGTTTCACGATCCCACTCTGTTTGCCATTTTGAGTAAAGAACCATTTTAACGTGTTTTTTTAAATCTGTCTTTGGTAATGTCATATTTATGGGAGCAGTCGCCAATTTGGCGGTCTTGGTCGCTTTCTCATTGCCTGAAATTTCCACATGCGATAGTACCCAACACAGTAAAACCATGAGAATTCAAGTTTTTAAAAATATCTAAAGCTCTTGGAATCAAAGGTTGACTATGAAGATTGGGATTAAAGGATTTTAGTGAAATTAAAACACTCAAGGACTCGGTATAAACAATAAATTTTTTTGCAAGTCATGAGAAATTTTTTCTAATGCATATAAGATATCAATTATCTCTGTTGTAAAAACTGAACAAGAAGGAGGAAGGCTGTAAGAAAAAACTTTTTCAGCGAAGTTAACAGCGAAAGATACATGGCCAGCAGATTTTGATTCATTTGTGTATATTGATGTAAAATCTTGATAATAATGCCTGTGATCAAGAAATTTTTGCTGATAAATAATATCAGCTGTGTCCGATTTGGTAAAAGTTTTAAAAGGATTCAAATATTGCACATTAGGGATTATCCAAGGGGGAATTTTATTTAACGGCTGTGTGGTTACATATGTATGCAGTAAATTTAAGTCTGCGAGGATAGTTTGAATTCACGTCACAAATATGGGTATAAATGATTTCCTGGCATCTTGCAATCGAACTAAAAAGGGGCGTAGTTTAAAATTATGGAATGGATGATTCATATTTGATTCGATTTTAAAATAATAATTGAGAGATAGCATCTGCCTTCTTTATTCAAGAGCAGGTTCATAGCATTCGACATACAGGCTCTTAACAGGTGATGTTTTAATAGTTCTTGAACAGAATCGAAGAGCTGCGTGATGAATCGTATCCAGCTTTGAATTATACTTTTATAAATTTTATCTTAAAGTACTTTTCTTAAAAATTCACTAATGCTAATGAAATTCTTCAAATGCTAAATTCATTTCAAAAATTAATGTTTAGTAGCTATTGTGCGCAATCCCTGGCATGGCAACTAAATTATGGCAAGTTTATTAGATAGTATGCGAGAAAGTTTTAGGAAGACCACTTACTGTTTATTATTTATTGTTTCGTTAGTTCAAGTATAATATTTTCCTAAAAATTTAACCTTATATATATTATATTATTGAAACATCATTCGATTTTGGCAGAAATCTTTATATCCTTAATATTAATTACGACTTATTACTTTAATGATCATCCTAAAGTGTGTTGCTGCATCTTAAAAGTAAACGTAATGAAAAATTTAATGAAAGCGACCTGTGTTCATATTGAATTAAAGTATTATTTTGAATTTTTAATAATTTTACGCATCTTTTATTTGGTTTATCATCATTACCCAAAGAAAAATATAATACTTTTTATTTGCTGCTTTTAGGCAGCAGCTGCTTCGAATGAGTACATTGGAATTATTTAATTTCATTTAAACTTCTTATGCCTAGTTTGTTCTGGATTTCGTTAACAAACTGATTCCAATATAAAATTGTGTTAGACATTAAAACCGCTCTATTTTAATAGCCTTACTCGTATTTTGTCTGTTGTGTACATGGAACATCTTTAATAGAATCAAGTTTCCAATACATCATACAGACATTGAAAATATAAGAACGTGGGCAATTGTTTTTATAATTTTTTATTGTCTTTCACAGTATTGTAATCTTATTATCATAGCACTTTTGAAAATTGTATAGGTAACAGACATGATATTTTCTCCTTATTTTTAACAATGTAAGAAAAAATCAAAAGATTAAATTAAATATCGATGAAACGTGTCAAAGGATTCGAATTTCGTTTCGATAATAAATTGCATTGCTGAAAATTAAGAAAAAGGACTATTTTAAAATTGATAAAATTTCAAAAAATATACATGGCAGATAAATTTATAACATTAAAAAAATATTTTTCTGAGATTTAATACGGTGTAAAATGAATCTTCATGTCATAATATTTTTGGAATTTATTAGGGAAAAATTCCAAAATCATATATAATTTTTATTAGTTGAAACTCTAATTTTTTTTTTAAAAAATCGTACAGATGTGCTGATTTTCACTTTCTAAAATATATTTGCCTCAAATTTGATCGTACTCGGTCAAATGATCCGCTTTATTATCCGTCAACACAAACAAAACGTAAAAATATATGTTACGTCAACAGAAACATATTTTCTTTTCTGTTATTAGTAGAATTATTGAGCTTATTTAATTGGGGCATTATAGTGGTTACTTTCGTGGAACTTAGTAACTTAAAAAAACAAATAATTAACAGTATTTGCAAAAGAAAGTTTGATAGTTTCAAGTACATTCCTCTATATAACTCGATATACAAAAGACAGCATGATAGCATGTCGGTCCATCTTTCTTTCGTTTCCATTTCCTCACTCAGGAAAAGTATTCCATTAAATAGCAAAATTTATCGAAAAAATGAATGAAATAAAAATTCAAAGACGGTTTGATTTACTTCGAATTCAAATAACAAAAGCTGTATGTATTTTATATTATATTCCATCTTCTATGCGATATCTATTTCAATAAATGAGATTAATTTATGGCCACATAGTGTGAGCCACGTCTCTTAATAATTCTCTCTCCATTTCTCATAGAAGGAGAAAAAACATGACATTATTCAGGTGCTTGCGCGATGACCAAAAATAGTAAATAAAAGTTACGTAATCTAAAATCACTGAAAATTATTTTTACTTCTACTAAGCTATCTCATCTGAACAACAGTAAATATGAGCTATTCCACTTGAACTGAAATGTATCGTTAGTTCACAAGGATTGGAGTAAACTGTGATATAAAAGACAGTTTTTCTTCGGGAAGACAAGCGCCTTGATAAATAAGGAGATCAGGAAATGTTAATGAAAGGAGTACAGTATTAAGACGGTTATCAGTGATAGGGTAAATTTAATTCATTTATTCTGGATCAACGTCAAGTATCAGCGCATAATTATATTTTAATCATCATTAGAACCTTGTGTACATTTCTTGTAGTATTTTTTTTATTGTAGAGAAGATTTAAATTGTAGGCACTATTTCTATTATCTCAACATTATTGTGAATTTCAAGAGACGAGCCTTAACGAAGATAATCCCTCCAGAAAGGAGCATCACAAATAAGTAGTTCTATGGCAATACGACTAAGTATACTATAATAAGTATGTATTACTTATTACCTTACAACTACTTGTGATGTGCAACATGCCATACCATAATATACATGGTTATATAAATGCATATAATGGTATGATGGTATATAAGTAAGCAGGCTATAGCTCTCGCGGCAGATAAAGTGATATTTCACTTTACTGACGAAGCGTATCTACGACGGGAGGGATTAGGTTGTAAACGGTGTGTATCTTTAGCATTCTAAGATCCTCTAAGATTGATTCCGTTGTCGGGATAACGTTATTCTGATTACCCCGCGTGCCAAGGCAGGGCAGGGGTAACTTTCTTGTGATTAATGAGGGTGATTAGAATTCAATCTTTTTGAAAATTTTATTACAAATAGAAACCAGTCTATAAAAGAGTGTTTGAAATGATCTTATGAAGTGTATTCATGGCATGTCCCAATCATGGTGACAATCTGGATATGGACATGGAAGAGGGTTGAATCAGCAGGGTGACTAGCAATCTTTTTACGAGTAACACGATAGAATTGAACATAGAGGCTATCTCTCCAAGAAGACGCGCTCCGTCTGTTCTTTCCCCTCCTTCCAGTACGACCTGAAGGATGTACACAAAAAGGAGAAAGCTTATAAAAGCCAGGAAAAGCAAGGTTACCACTTTCGAGATGACCATGGTTACTTCGCTTTTAATGATCTCTTTTCAGCTCTGAAAAGGAGATCATTAAACTACAAACCTAATAACAAAAGCATAGATACATGAATAAGAAGTAAAAAAAAAAAAAAAACAGTTTAAAGGAAATTCCAACTTTCTAGTCTGAATCATTGTGCGTAATAATGTCTTAGGATTGATTCATCTATTTTTATTTTATTTTTTAAAATTACTTTCAATTATGTTTATAATTATGTGCACAAAAGAAATGTATTTAATATCATCACAACGGCCAAGCGTGTAAAAGTGAGTTAAAACTATAAAGATTATTTCTATAAAGTATGCTTAAAATATTTGTTAAAATTTATTAAAATGAGAGAAAGGAAACATATCTACAAAAGAAAGTGATATTAGTGAAAAGCTTATTCTTTGAGCTTTAATGTGATGTAAAAATAAATTTTATTCAAAAATTTAGGACCCTTTAAAATTTGCCTCTTGATTTTAAAGTCACTAATATTCCAGACATCATTTTGAAAGATGAGGTTTAAATAAGGAAAAAGAAAGCCTTTACCAAAAATGACTCAGAAGGTGCCAAAAAATGAACCATAGTTTAAAATTCTGCTTCAAAACATTTTTTTAGAAACAAAATACTATATTATTAAAGCAATAGTGTGAATTTTGGGATTAAAAAAGCAAATGAATAAATAAACTCGTATTTAGTTGAAAATAAACTGTTTTAAAACTGATAAAAATTGCGATGTAATCTCGTGCCTGATGAAATTTCTTCCATTATTTTATAAAAACAGAATTGAGTCGTTCATTGCTTGTAACTAAAATTTAACAAAAGAAAAAAAAAAAAGAATAAATTATTATTATAATCATTTCGTTTAAATGTATTTGGAATATTGTTCTGTTTCGTGATGATTTGTTTTTTGTTTCTCGTATAGAAAACGTATACATAGAAAATACTATAATTCTAAAAAAAATCCAATCTCCAGATTTTAACGAATTTGGGGAGTATTGGTTTTTCATACCTCACTAGGACTAAAATGCAAATTTTGGAAATAGTGTTTTCTGCCTATGAACACATTAACAGAGAAGCGCTTGGAGCGAGAAGATTGGAATCGTTTCCTCCCTTACAGCAGATTTCCATCAACTGTTGAACGAAAACCATTCACAAGAAGTTTATTTCTCTGCGAGCACAAGTGAATGCAATAATTGCAAAACTTTAAAAAACTACATAAAAAAGTTAGTGAGTAGTTTCATCATCCTGATGTGCATATCTGTATGACAAATTTTAAGCGAGTTAAGTTATTTTTATGGCTTGTAATGCATCGGGTAATGGAACAAAATTTTCTTTCAACAGGGTTGAGATTTTTGCAGCCTTGTCAGCTTTTTCATTTCCCCAAATTCCGACATGCCTAGGAATCCAACAGAATTTAATTGTGAAATTATCTTTGAGGGAATTATACATGTGCAAGTTATTTAGAACTAAGGGATGACTTTCCGATGACACATTCTTAAGAGCTGCAATACTTTTTTTAGAATAGGTATATATAATAAATTTAGAGGAGGATGACGTTTAGAAGGCTTAGATATATTGCATAAAGTTCGGATGTAAATAGAATAGAAAGAGTGAAGTCTTTCGGATATTGTTACATTTTGGGAAACTGCTGCTGAGCCGACATGATTAGCACACATAATACCACATCTGTATAAACAGGTTGAAAAGAATGATACTGTTGTCTGTGATCGTAAAAAAAATTTCTGAAACATCGCGCCTGATGTTGATGGCTTCAGGGAGTGGATAAAATCATCTATAAAATTAAAAGGCGACTCTTGCCGTGGAGGTGGTCCACTAATATTTAAAACAATGGGAAGTCATCAGTTTTGAATGATCGTAAAATCTCTCCTATACGGAATTCCAAAAGTTGGCGTAAAAGACAATTCTCTAGAGAATAACGATCCATATATAGGACTGAGAACCCTGTTGCACATTGGATGGTATTCGACACTTTTAATTTTATAAAAGTAGGATAAACAAAGTCATTTCCGCCTGAGTTTCAAGGAGGGCTCACCACTTGTAAATTTTGAATTGGCAATGTTCTAATAGTCCCTGTAATAAGTTGTAATATGTATTGCATCCAATATTTCAAGGTATATTTGGTAGCTGAGCCATGTATCGGTACCCCGTAGTCAAGCGTATCAGTGAGTTGTATATCTTAATCAAAGATGCTCTATCTACTCCCCAAGAGTTGTTTGACAGGTCTTTTATAATAGTGTTTGCAGGCCTTTTCTTTTCATGTTTTGAATATGAGAGCGAAAAGTTAATTTGTTATCTAATATCACGCCCAAAAACTTTTTTTCACTAACTGTAGGAATGACCGACTCATTCAGTCGAAGCTCTGGATCTGCATGAAGGCCACGTCTCTTGCAGAAGTGAACGCTATTTCCTGAGGAGAAAAAACAAATTCATTTTTCAAAGCCCAGTTTGTCATATTGTTTATGGATGGTTGTAATTGTTTTTGAATGAACTCAAAACTTTCATTAGCGCAATGTATCTGGATGTCATCGACATAAAGTGAAGTGTGTACAAAGGGTGTGATATTCGAAACAATCCCATTTATTTTTATGATAAATAGTAAAACACTTAGTATGCTACCTTGAGGTACACCTTCATGCTGAGTGAAAGTATCTGTTAAAATATCACCGACACGAATTTGAAAGATCCTTGTCCGCAAAAAGTTTTGTATGAAAATTGGTAGATTCCCTTTTAAGTCCAAGTTAAATAAACCTTTCATAATACCAAGTTCGGTTCTAGACTTTATCCATATCAAAGAAAATGGACACAAGATATTTTTTGCTTGCAAAAACCTCTTTGATAACAATTTCCAGTTTTAGTAAATTATCCAATGTACTTCTCTTTTTGCGAAAGCCGCTTTGGAAAGGGGAAATCCAGTTTTTCTCTTCTAAGACATACATCAGTCTGCGACTAACCATACGTTTCATTAATTCACTGAGACAACTGGTAAGGGCTATTATCTTGCTTATCTTTCCCAGGTTTGAGAATAGGAATTATTATTGCTTTTTACCAGCAAGTTGGGAAGAACCCTTCTATCGAAATTCTGTTAAATAAAGTTAAGAGTACCCGCAATGACGAATCATTGATATGTTTCAGCATATCGTAATATATTCTATCAGGTCCCAGTGATATAGAGTGAGATTTTTTAATGCATTTTTCAATTCATGAAATTTAAAAATAGTATTATACCCATATGAAGATAAAAAATCCAATGCTTGTTTCTCTGTCTGTTTTTTAAAAACAAAAAAATCTTCTGGATAAAATTCTTCACTCGATATGTGAGAAAGAGTTTGTCCAATTACATTAGCAATTTCTTTTGCATTAGAAATTACTCGTCCATTCAATTTTAAAAAGGATATTTTATCTGAATCTGAGTAACAGCCAAAAATCTTTTTTTATTTTATCCCACATGATTTTAGAAGGTATCTTTTGCCCTTGAATGGAACTGACATACGAATGAAAGGATCGCTCCTGACTAATGCGTCGGATTCTAAGAAATTCAGATTTTGTTTTTTAAAATTTAATGAGATTTTGTGTGGTAGGGTATCTCCTGAAAGTATTCCATACCTTGTCTAGTGCTCTTTTATAGTTTTCACATTTGTCATTCCACCACAGTTTGCATAACTTTATTATGTTTCCCGATGTTTTGAGAATACTGAGATCTGCTGCAATTATATGCTCGGTTACATGCTTGACTGCCAAATCAATAGAAATATCATCAATCATATCAGGTGTTAGTTCCCTATATTGAGTTGAACAATGGCCAATTTGCTTTATTAATATTATATCTTGCAAGTCTTTTAGGAAATAAAAAATCATTGTGAATGTACGTCAATATAATAGGGAAGTGATCACTGTTGTATAAATTTGAATCCGCGGAGAACTTCCAGTAAGGGGCAAGGGAAGGAGAACAAAGTGCAAGATCAATCGTGTGGAATGTTTTGCTAGCTTGGTGAAAGTGAGTGGCAGTATTGTCATTAAGTATACAGAGACAACGATCATCAATTTTTTTTTCTATTTACCTTTCTCTAGTGTTAATATCAGCATTAACCCAAATAGAATTATGTCCATTTAAATCACCTAGGAGAAAAAAATAGTTCTGTCAACTGTTTGATTAATTGATTCAAATGTCGTTGTTCAATATGTTCATTTGGAGGCAGATATAAAGAGAAAATTGTTGTTAGTACTTTCAACTGAATTTGGACAGCAATTGTCTGTAAATTTGTATATAAAACAACTTCATTACTTGGCAAATGACGTGGTGTTATAGATGCAACTCCGCCAAATGCTCTAGAATTTTGTTCAATATCTTTTCTTTGAAGAACATAGTTTTTAAGATTGTGAGACACGTGGATTCAAATATGTTTCTTGTATCCTCAAGAAAACAGGTTGGTACTTGTTAATAACAGATTTGATATCCTCTTTATGAGCTTGATAATCGTGACAGTTCCAAGAGACTATATTAATATTTGTCATTTTGGTTTCCTGAAGAATTTAGATTTGAAAACTTTTGGCTTGTGCCTACTCTAGCTTCATCGCTCAGATCCATTTCGCTGAGAGATTCATCGGATTTCTAACTTAACATCTTTACTATTTACGTCTATATTTTCTTTCTGTTCATTTTTGTTTTCAATGGAAGTATTCCTTTTTTCTTTTTATTTTGCGGAGCTGTTTTTAAAGGTTTTTGGTTTTTAGTAATGTTTTTTTCTTTAATTATGGAAGACTTATTATTTCAAGCCAATCTTTCAATTTGATGATAATGTACTCCTCGTTTGGAGTAAGAAAAGGCTACGAGATTGTTTGCAAAGGACTACTGTTTTCTTGAATTTGTATCGGTTCAGTTTGCATATTTGAACAAGTCTTTCTTTTTAATGCTGTACTGTACTAGAGATTTTCCTTTGGAGTTCGATTTTCAACTATTTGCCTAGCTTCTGCAAAAGAGATGTTTCTCGATATTTTAATGGTCTGGATTTCCTTTTCAATCTTCCACTTGGGACAGGATTTAGAATAAGCAGGATGATTACCGTTGCAATTAATACATTTTTCGGGTTTTGTGCAAGGAGTGTCGTCATGGCCAATCTCAAAACATTGTGGACATCAAGAGGAAGAAGCGCGGCAACTAGTTTTTGTGTGTACAAACCACTGACATTTAAGACAGCGCACCGGGCTTGGCACAAAAGGACGTACATAGCAACTCATCAAAGCTGTTATCTTTCTGGGAAGCACATGAGTAGCAAATGTTAAAATAACATGCTTGGTTGGCATTATTTTACCATCTCTTTTTGATATTATATAGCATGCGCTTGTTACCCTAAATGACTGCAGTTCAGAAACAAATTCTTTATCCTTCACCATTATAAGATCTATACTAGATATCACACCTCTAGTATAATTTTATAACCAGATACTTCTATTGGGGCATGACCAAAATTCTTTATCGCTACAAGTTGCTCTGTTTCGTCGCCGAAGACTCTATTAACGAATCTCCAGATCTAAGCTTCTTTACAAATGTGACGTTACCAGCAGTGCTTTGAATATACTTTTGTATCAAAATGTGACATGTTTTTAAATTTATCGTCTTTACCACATATAACTAAGAATTTTGGAAGAAATTTCGTAAGCTCAGTTTGTGCAATGTTAATTGACTTATCGGAATAGGTTTGAGAAAAAAGACCCATGCAAAAAAAAAAAAAAGTTCAGGCCCGATGGCACCGCCCATCACAGAGCCCAACAAGGGATGGCAGCCACCGGCTCTATATATTCCCAGCCTCGGCGCTTACCATGGTGCTAGCCGGAACTTATACGCTAAGAGTCAACCCCCGGGAATATTGACCACCCTTAACGCCAAGCCCAAGAAGTGATCCCCTTGAGCAGCCCAGTCAAATGTCTGGGATACCGGCCGATTGATACATCAGAGACCGAAATGTACCACTCGACTTACGGCTCACCACGCACGGCAAAACGTTTTTGACTGTCCATGAGAAGCAAGCAGCCAACAGAGCGGCGACAATTTCTCATGGAGAACTCTCTCGCTTATCGTCGAGGGATGGAAGGAAGAAGCAGAGAGAAGAAGCAGGGGGGAGTAAGCTTAAAGAGAGAAGGGGGAAAAGGGAGAAGGGACAGGGGAGAGTAGGAAGAGAGAAGGGGCAGGGGAGAGTAGGAAGAGAGAAGGGGCAGGGGAGAGTAGGAAGAGAGAAGGGGCAGGGCAGAGAAAAAGAGTAAAGAACCCTGAGAACGTAGGGATTGGGACACCCGTACCCACCTAAAGAAGGTAAGCCCCTGAGGGCTAGGCGAGTGTAAACCCGGCATAAACCGCGACGTCATCTTGATGAAAGCAGGATCACTACAAAAGTAGCAAATATAATAGAAATAATATGCATACAGATTTGTTTATATTGTTGAAAAGCTTTGAAGCAGTGAGAAAAGACTGTATCAGTCGGCAAAAACTAAAAGGTTGTCATTCATATTTTAAACATATTTGAAGAAACTAATTATCGTTTATAATTATTCTTCTAATTAAATGTTGAGAGTCATGGTTACGATATAAATTATGGAGTTTTGGTAATCACGTATCCCCGAATACTAAGCGACGAAATGACTTCTCAAATTCTACTTCATAATAAGTAATTTGTTCCAGAAAATTATGCTCCCAGTCATTTTAACTATAGAAAAATATTTATTTGATTGAACTGCAGAATATATTAAGAGTGTGTGTGTGCAAATGAAGCTGGTGAAAGTAAAAAACATCTTATATTACCGTCGCAGTTAAGCTGAAGTTAAAATAGAAATAATAACAGATATAAATAATAAAATAAATAATTAAAAAGATAAAAATGATGAACTTAACTGAAATTTACTCATTAATGGTTTATTTTTCTTTATTTATTTTTGTTTTGGTTAACCCGTTATTAAATTAAGAATTTATAACTTGATTTTTCAATTATATTAGACAAAAAATCGTCTTCTTTTCTTAATTAATTTTGAAATTTATATACTTGTTGAGTTTTTTGAATAATTCAATCATAACTTTTAATTGGAATAAGAGGGAATATATCATCAATTCTTTTTTAAAAAAAAGACTTCAGTACTTGGATATTAATTACATATTATTGGCGAACAATGACGTAAATATGTCATTGGCCAATACATATTCAATTAACTAACATGACTTTTTCAGGATTAATCGTTGTTACGAATGAATATAATCTCTTCAAATCTATTTTCGGCGATTCATTGCTATTATGAGGATAATTGTAAAAAATGGTTTATTGAACAAACGATGCATAATGATTCAGAAAATTATTCTGTATATAATGAATAATTGTAAAATATAAATCAAAATTTGTGCAACAACCTGTTTTACGCTTTGGAAAAGTAACTAACATCCATTTAGTAAATGGATTGATCATTATAATAGTTAGTCATATGATACGTGTTTTCTTTGAATAGCAATTTTGTTACCGATATTAATTAAATATTTCTCACAGTGTTTAATCTTATTTAACCAAGGAGTTTATCACCCAGAAACAAACATCTGACAAATTTGAAGCGTATTCCTAGTAATTAAGGAGATTTCATAATCTGTGAGGAGTAAGTGATATTACTCTTATGTATATTGGCACGAAGAGGATATAATTAAAAAAAAATATGTGGTTTATTTTAAAACGAATAATAAAATAAACATGTATATTCATACTTTTGTTGCCCTGATAAAGAAAACCATAAAAAATTCAAAAGAAATAAAGGGAGCCATTTCTGAAATTTCTTAAGCTGATCTTGCTTACAAAATATTACAAATAAATCGTTTTTTTTCTCCTTTATTTTTTAATTAGATTTATTCCATTCATTCAACTTCATTACAAGCACAATTAAACAAATTCAAATTATGGAAATAAAGTAAAGATAAGTTTTTTCAAAACTGACTTTTAACCCTCACTTCTAGAAATTGCTATTTTTTAAAAATTATTGATGCGAAAGTTGTTCATTTTCATGAGAAGTTCATTCGCATAATTTGATTCATTTTTCCATACGTTGCACGTTAAATCCGTCATGCCAAACGTCCGCTCTCTGGTGTGGTGTGGAGAGGGGGGTGCCAGCTCAGATGTCATCCTCGCCATTTGACTGCTGTTCAAAATGACGAGGTCCGTCCCAAAATATCCCTAGTGTTGCTTTACAACGGGACGTTAATATAACTAAACTAAACTAATTGTCGTCTGTGTACTCGTGTCCTTTATGTTGATAAACGTCTTCGTTGTTTACTACTAAAGGACTGTTCATTTCTGCATCGACCAACAAATCAAAAAGAATCCAGCAATAAGTGAATCCGTAACAATATATATATATATATATATATATATATATATATATATATATATATATATATATATATATATATATATATATATATATATATATATATATATATATATATATATATATATATATATATATATATATAATATAGTTACAAATCTGTAATTTTGCTACCCGGCACGAATAGTATCACCGTAAGAAAGACCGTTGTACGATCTGTCCTGTGCATGTTCAGTAGGTGCCGCGTCAATAACCTCGGAGCTTGGCGACAAATTTGGCAAGCATTTGGTGGCCATCCAGTAGGAACCAAGATACACTCAGATACGCCCTGATTGGTCTGGAAGATTCTAGCCCCACCTCCCGGAAGTATAAAAGACAGGCACTCTGAAGTTGCAGGGAAGTCGTGTGTATCGTCAGAAGTAGAGTGTAAGAGAGTCGGAGTCGCCGACAAGTAAAAGATTTGAGAGGATTAGACAGCAAGCAAGCTGCTGAATTAGCGATTAAATGTGCTGCGTCATTACGATTGATTAGCGGTAGTTGTAGGTAGAAAATTTTTTGTAACAATATATTTAGGAATAATAAATTTGTATTAAGTGAATAATTGTGCATAGAATTACTCTTCCGAGTTCAAAGGGTTAACATATATTAGTTAAAATAATATATTTCTACACAGTATAAAACCAATAATAAATCTTCTCTCTAGGTAATTACAGCATAGTTTTTTCCCATAGATGATGAAATATAGAAACTTAGAATTATATAAATAATGCGATTGCCATCTAAATGAAAATATATATATGAAAATGGGGGAAAATGTGCTTTTATAACTTTGATCAGTTGGTTTAGAATATTAATTGTATTTACGCTTCATTTAATCTCCTGTGCTTTACTTCGTGCGCATAATTCCCTAAAGAAAATTAAGTATCAAATTGAATCAGATATTAAAACTGTGATAATGTAACAGCCTTGTATCTCTTCTATTCATTGTATATTGCATCTAATTAAAATTTTAAAAACATCTCCCCAAAGTACATATTTCCACCCACCAGCACATACTTTTGCCAATTTAGTAATATTCTGTCAAATGGTTTCCCCCTTAAAATGTCAACGCCCACATGGTTTTATTATTAGTAGAGATAATTTGTTTCTAACAGTCATCCAGACAGCTTACAAATCTTAAACAAATAACACTTTCTTTTTTGAAATTCTTAACCTTTTATGTAAGATTGAGTAGGAGCATTTCGCATCCAGAACTTCCATGATTCCGAAATATATTTTTATATATTTCATTTTTAAATGAATATTTTAAAATAAATTTTTATTTTAAACAAAACTTATAATGATTTAATAAACTTATTTTTTAATTAATCAGTTGGTTTTATAGAAAATCAGTACATGCTTGGATAATGATTTTTGACAAGTTATTTTGATTTACGAAAGAAAAATATCTTCTTATCCAAATTTCTCTTTATTGCTTAATTTTTATTTTATTACGTCATTTACCGAATCCAAACCAGAATGATTTTGAAATCTCCTCTTTTCTCATTGTTGACGATAGCATAAAGTATATAACAAAACAATATTTGACAACAAAGTCGCAACAAAACAAAAACTAAAGAATGTCACAATAATTGCAGTCGGCAACACATTTATTGAGCTTGTTTAAAAAACGTTTGGATGCATAACACCATTAAAATGATTGAAATCTTCCTCTTTGTGGCGTTCGCAAAGCTTTCAAAATCTTATTGACTATGAATGTCAACAAGAAGAACAGCAGAATTAGAACTATGGCTGTCAGCAAGTCAAATAAAACAACTGAAATTATATCAAGGAAATTGTTAAAACAAAACTTCCGATACCCAAAGTACGCTCTTTTATTATTTGGAAGGTAAAACTACATAAGTTATATAAAAACACTTAAAAGAATTTTATTCACTTTAATCGCTTTAACTTCGTCTGTTGTCAATAAATAGATTTAACAAATCTGGTTTATTTTCAGAAAATCTTTAATAGATGATTTATATTTTTAAATTCATTTTTATGTAAAGTAGTCGCCAATGGATGTATAAGGTTTTCAACAGCAATTTTATATATTTTTATAGTTTAAGATACATTTAAATCTACTGTTTTTGTGTTTGGTTTTATTATCCTGTGTAATGTTAAAACGTAACATTATAAGGTAACGTTAAAACCTTTGCCCTGTATAATGTTTCTGCAGATACTGTTTTTGCAGTTTCTTAAAATTTACTTTTATAGTTTAAGATACTTTTAAATCTGTTTTTGTGTTTGGTTTTATTACAATGTTTAATGTTACAGTGTAACATTATAAAAGTAGCATTGAAATCTTTACTCTGTATAATGTTTCTGAAGATGCCATTCTAGAATGTTTTGTTACACGTAATCTAAACAAAAGAGTTTTCGAGAATTATATTGCAAATGATAGTGACGCAAGGTTATTTATAAAAATTCTGTAATATGAGAGTTATTTTGGGATGGAACTATATGATTCTAAACTAATCAAAATGACACTTGAGGTCTATCTTTCCATTCCACACCAGTGGGAATATTTCGTTTGATTTTGAACATCATATTTAACATGTACCAAACTAACGGATATTTGATTGAATCAGATATTAATTCTGAAATCTTCCAATCCCAAAGTCAAGGTCTTATTACTAGACCAACCACAACAATTTAGTTGAAGGGAGAATATAATGTTAAATTTTTTACTCAGAAACTTAATTTATTTCTTAGATACATATTTCCCCCTTGAAAATTTGGTATGGTGTAATAAAACTTTCAGAGTACTTTGAGCATCTAACACCTTTATTGAGTAATTTGATAAATACTTGACATTTTAAGCATCGGAGAAAAAAAGAGGATGAAAATTCTCAAATGATTCCTTGTATAAAACGTATAAATAGTGATAATTTGTATCATTAATTTTAACAATGAGAAACATGCCGAGTTTGAGAACATCTACTTAAAATTCCCCTGAGTTCAATATTTTCGTCTACCATGACAAAGAAGTGCATTTTCCCTTGTTTGCTGCTTTTTTGCAATAAGCGTAGACATATCAGAAATTAACTTTTACAGGAAGTTCGCTTCGGTTACAACTTTTATTCTTATTTCTTGCAGCTTTATAAATATCGCTTCTCTTGAAAAATTGAATTACAAAATGAGAATATTTCTCCAAAGGATAATATTACAAAAAATAATGTACTGTAAAATTAGTTTTTCCGGTAATGAAAATTTAGAACCGATAGCTAATTTTTGAAGTCTAAATTATAAAAACTAAATGAAGAAAATTGACTTCAATCGAACTTCACTTTATTTCTATATCTAAAGATGAAAAATTCACGCCTTTTCTATATCTAAAATGCGATAAATTTAAATTTTGTGTTCCTTTTATTTAAATTTTGTATTTCTTTTATTTATAGTAAATTAAAAATCAATTAATATATATTGAAAGCTGGGATAAAATTCCTGTCACTATTTTAAAAATAATTTTTTAAAAGTATCGAGTGATCTAAATGCTTTTTAGAATGAGAAAATATTTTTGATATACGTATATTGGAATATGATTGACATTTCAATGTTTTGCATATACTTGTTTAAAATTTTATTCAAAGAAATAAATGCTTACAGGTAAAATATAAATTTATAAGTTTCTTTTGGAATACATAGTAGACTCCGTTTAATCCGACGTTCCCATTGGTCCACTGTAAGTGTTGGAAAACGTTAGCTGAAGATGAATCATTCTTTCCTGCTAAAGCTTGAAATCTTATCTTTCAGTCTGTAAATTGTCAATTTAGAGTGTTCTTTCTTAAAATTTGAACAAAGTAATTTTGTTCTTAACATACTTATATCTCGTTCTCCATACGTAGTGAAAAGTATCATTGTATAATTCAGTGTTTATACGATTCTCTATAGTCCGGACTAGAGTCTGTTCTTGTATGTATCGAATTAGGGAAAGTACTACATTAATAAATACAGAACAGTGGACATTTCAAAAATTTTGTTAGTTCAGTTAATGATAAGGATTTTTCCGGATATTAGAATTTGAGTATATCTATAATTATATATCTTATCGATCAATAAATAATTTTTTAGATATTTGGTAGATAACAAAAAATATTTGATCATAATTGCATAGAAATCTTCGGATTGTTTCGTGCTCTAATCGTATCGAAAGATGTTTTTAAGCTAAAATTCGAAGCAGTCTGTAAACATTAGATAATTCCCTAGTAAAACCCTAGTATTAATCAACGACCGATTAATTCTATTATTTATACTATTTAATATTGGAGAATATATTCATCTTTTAAAGTTATTTAGAATATTCGGCTAGGAATACATTATCTAAAAAAACATGAATTTGTATGAAAATTCGCATTTTTTTTTCAGTTTTTACAAATAGCCACGTTTCTGTATTCAGTCGTATTTTTATTTCGCCTCTATGTCAATTAGAAACCGAGTTATAACAAACTATTGACACGTAAGTCTTCCTTATTTATAAGCTTTAAATGGATATCTTAATAAAATTTAAAATTAGTGATCGTTATATTATGTAGAATATAATAAATTATGAATTTGATGTTGAATGTTCTAGAAGTTGATTTATGATTGTTTAATTTAAATATTGTCGAGTTTTAGATAATTTCATGGATAATTTCTCATTTTACGCACATATATTTTATTTTTGAATATATTTATTAGAAAATAGTTACCCTCTAAAATATGTTACACATGTAATGTTACAAAGAAATATGAAAAGGTATAACAATTGTTTTACTCTAGAACAATCCTAGTTTTTGTAAATAAATGCTAAAACTTACATCAAAATATACTTTTCCTTCAAAAGCCATTTATATATCAAAATAATTTTACTTTTATTCCCCATTTTAGTCTTATATTAATAAAAAATGCATCATAAAGCATTAAATTATTTGTTGTTTTTTAAAAAATCCCCTCCGAACTTAGCCAATTATCTTAAATGGAATAGAGTATAACCAATACAAGGGACGAAAATTTGCTTTCTTTTATGTTTTTATTCTATAATATTGCTTTGCTTACTTTCAACAATTAATACATTAAAATAACTAAATAATTTATGGCAAAATGTGTTAACTACACGATATTAATTTCAGCACTTTATCATTTTTACTTTACAGAGAAGAAAAATCACGTTCGCCTCAAGACCAGTTAGTTTTCACCTCAAGACACGACACTTCTTATCGAAAAGCCCGATCTTATTTCTCACATCGCTCTATAAAAAGTTCTTCGATTATTTAAAGATAGCGATCTCTTATAAGAGCCGATCGCTGGCTGGACACATTGATCAACGCATTTTTAACCCCATCTTTTGTGTGTTGCGTGACACCTTTTGCCACTAATGCACAATGCACCCACGTGCCTACAGCCAATAGCGAGAGGAGCTCCATCTGTGCTCCGTTATCAGCGCCATCTATTGGCCAGGAGTCTCCCTACCCCGAGCCTGGCTCTCGATGTGTATCAGTGACATTCCCACCTCACACCGTTACGGTTATCGGTACCGAAAAAACCACCGGAGGATTCGGTACACACCGTATATTCTTAAAAATAAAAGAAGCGGTGGGTTAATAATTCAAGCAAGGGTCGTCTCACTTGGTCTTTGCCCCTTGAAAAGAAAGGAGGATTCGCTGCAGACGATTTTTTTGCACTGAAGAGGAATTATCTTGATTTTGTTGTCCAAGAATGCCCGAGGCCCGTGATCAACCGGGGTGAGTAAATTATTCATTGATGCTTGCCTACCTGATATATACTAAGCAACGAATCGTATTTGCATGCTTATTTTGGAAACAAATAATGACAGGTGTTTGGTCTGGTATTATTGATTGCTTCATTTTGTGTAACACGACAGTTCAATGAGCGAAAATGTACAAAATTTCTTTTTGTATTTGCTACTTTATTCATTTATCTGAAAGGAATACTAAAGTTCCTATAGTTATAAATAAGTGAATTATAAACTTGAAATAAGTGTCTAAACTAGACAATTATCTATTGTATTAAATTTTAGCCGATTTCTTAATTATTAGTTAATTTATTCAGCCGATTATTAAAATAGTTTCAAGATTTCCTAATTGTAAAAAATTACGATTGTAAGCAAATAAATAAATAATTTGTGTAGTTTTATTTAAAAAATTAAGAAACGAAATATATTGAATCGAGTATTTATTTTAAATTTTATATATTGCTAATTGTGACGAAAAATGTCTGCATATTTATACTCTAAATTTTTTAGTTTATTGATGAAGTTTTAAATATATTTAATTTTGTCTATTCAGTTTAATTAGAGGTTTTAATATAAAAGAGAATATAATTTCAGATCTCAAGAATTTTTTAAAATCCTAAATTTGATTATTGCCAAAAAAAGTTCACAATACTTCTTAATTCTTGGAGAAAATATAACTTTTAGACCAAAAATTATCCATTATTTTATTCCAGTAGAAAGAAATATGCCTATTTAATTAATTTCAACGACGAACTTTTTAATTACTTTAATTTACGATTGCTTAACTTTTATTTTTTAACCTTTTCCCCATTAAAATTCATATTTAAATAATTTAACTAATTTTAAAATGAGTTAAAGTTGTTAATGATGATCCAATTATCGAACGTAGTTACAGTTATATTAAATTATTTTTAGCATCATTTTGATTTGATGCAATTTGTTATGTTATTTGTTGAATTCACCTATAAATAAAAATAAAATAACAATTTAATATCAACAATTAATCAATTACTCATATTATAATTAATCAAGATATTTTAAAAAAATATTTCATACTATTTAGTTTCTAAAAGATTTCATATAGCCTGATGGAAAAAAATTGAAAACTTTAAGGAAACATAGAATAATTTTATTTCATTTATTCGAAACAACATATATATACAATAAATTTACATATTTTTAGTGATATATTACAAATATTTGAATCAAAAGAAAAAAAAAAGAACATTCGAGTAAATACTTTTAATGAATGATGAAACTCACATTTAAGTTAATGTCTTATTAAAAAATAACCAGTTAAAAAGACGAGTAAATACGGAATAAACGAATTCTTTAATGGTGAGTTTATCTCACGTAAACGGATTTTTCAAAATTATTTCTATAACTAATTAACTCTGAAAAATTTATTCAAATTGATTATGTACTTTTAAATGGAACATAAAAGTTCTCATTATTTGATTCAATCGATTTTTAGCGATGTTCAAATAGGATAACTCTGAAATAGAATAAAAATTATTGTTAATTTTCAATAAAAATCTCGGATTTAATGTTTTTAAAAAGTAGTTTATTTCTTTTGATTATTAAATTGTCAAAATATAACATAAATATATCAAATTGTTAATGAGAAAGAAAATTCGAAGAATTCATTTATTAAAAAGGTATTCTAAATTCTTTGTGTGATAAAAATTTCACAAAATAATTTCTATAATTAGGCCTAAATAAATTATAAAAAGTGCATACATTATTTATATTCAAGCCATACATAGACTCATTTTACTCTAATTCATATTGCTTTCAAAAATGCAACGTATCATGCTCAAATTTGGAATCAGCTATTTTGCATTAAAATACAGAATTTAAAATCGTATTTTCAATTATTATAAGTCATTTTTGCAATTTTGCTGCACTTAGATTTTATTTTATTTTGTTTATTCAAACAATTTAAAAAGATGATTAAGAAATATAATTCTTAAATCATGTATCAGTTTTTTTCATTAAGAATTATTGAATCAGAAAGTTAATTTTATAAAATAAATAGAATGAGTAAAGAGGAAAATACTTGGCAAATAACTTTTTATTCAGTTAAATGTATTTAAATTATAAATGTTTGCAAGACTTTTAGAAATTGCAAACAAGTAACATTAATTTCTTGATTTTTTTAAATAAAAAGGTTTCTTTTTAATTCGTGCTTATTTTAATCCTTTTTTTTTTACTTTAAGATAAATAATTATGCTTTAACACGAATATAAAATAATCTTGAAATATAAGAATGATATTGATACATATACAGTTATTTAAATATGATATATTTTATATAAATTTATGTCTATATGTAATTGTGAAAGAATCGATAAATTCTGTCCGTATAAAAATCACTATGATTTTTAACTAAATTTAAAGATATGTTTCTAAACATTAGTCTATTCAAAATTTAATATTGCTGACGTAATAGTTGAGATATCAAAGTTTTAATATTTATACATGAAATTAAATAGAAGTTTAAAAATTTTTACGCTATAGAAATCTAAACTATCGAATCGATTTTTTAATATTTTGGTCATAAAAATTATGATATATAAAGAGGATTTTAAAAACTTGTTTGCGAAAATTAATTAATTTATTTTTATATTAGTTAAAAAGGTTTTCAGGAATTATTCTATTTTTAGTGCTACCATTTTTATAGAATGATAGCATTACAGATTTAAAAAAAAAACTTTTTTTATTTATTTACCTCAGAATTTATACTTGCCATATTTAATTAATTTTCGTACCAGTCGTAAAAAATTCGCATTCTTTTTTAAAATCATTTATTTACGGAAAAAATTAACTTTAAATTTCTTATTTTAATTAAAGATAGAATTGCTATTGATAAGGAAATTATGAATAGTATAATATTTTATGTATGAAATATTCGTTCAATTCCTTAAAATTGAATTTATTTACTTGAATCAAAAGCTAATTTTAAATTCGTTTCATTTATCGCAAATAGTATTTACAAAACTTAACCATTCATAGTTAATTTGAAATGTGTAAACTATGACTTTTGTTATGATATAAATATTTGCTTTAAGAAAAGTATTTCAAAAAGTATTTTTTGCATGCATGGAAATATTAGCCACCTTTGCAGACCAGTTAGTTTAATGGGATTAATGGGAAAACTTTCATTTGAACATTTTATTTTACTTTCTCTTGTTTCCTCAACTAGAAATTTTTGAATTTCAAATTTTGATAGATTACTATTATTAGTAAGAGATTACTACTGTTAGATATATTATTATTATTGGTAACATTATTATTATTAGATAGATTACTATTATTACTAATAGATTACTACTATTAGATTGATAACTATTATTATTAGTTTATCATACTATTTGATAAGCTTTACAGAGTTCTGTTCATTTTGCTATGAGTTTTTCTACTTTCTTTGTCCATATCTTTATACATCCAGTTAAATTACATTAAAGAGCAGCAGTGCGTGAAAATGGTCACATTTAAAAACAATTTCGCCATTGTTTGATTCTGAATTTAATCTTTCATTGTAAATATATCAAGGTAAAAAAAAAATGTGAAATCATGCCTTACGCTAAAATCTATTAATGATAGAGATGTAAATTATGCAAGTTTTAAACCGAATGTTTTCTTCCATATTTTTTAACAATGAAAAAAATCATACAATTAAATATTTAATGAAACGATACAAACGGTTTGGATTTCATTCATAACAAAAATTATATTCTAGTAAAGTTTACTTAAGATATTTTTTCAGCACTTAAATTGGTACTGTACAATTATTGGTGTAGAAATTTTTGTACATGAAATTTTTTTATGTTGTTGCGAAAAAAAACATTTCGCTAAGTCATTAATTAATAAAAATTCTGATTGAAACTTCTAAAAATTGCTCCCAAGTGAACATTTTTACACTCCCAAGTATATATGTTATATTTGGCAGATCTTGATTATGTGGCCTGGTTTGAAGACCCCATTACACGCACATTCTCTTTTATTATTATTAGAGATTATTATTTTTTGGCTTGTAGTAATAAATTTAATTTAAATTCTTTAGATATAATTTGTGCTTTTAATAACGTCAAACTGCTAGGCATTAAAGTTGAGTTATTTTAATTGACTTGGATATGCTCAGTTCAATATGTTCAACTTTTCTAATAGAGAGCGACATCATAGTTTTATTAAAAGCATAAATGCTCAGTTCAACTCTTTTTTAACGTTCATTGTAATGTAGCTTTAGTTTTTTTTTGTCTCTTAAACTATGTATGTATTATCAAACAGAGTCTTAAAAAATTCACGCGATTAAAACTCTGAAGCTTTGAGAATAAGTTGAATTTCATGGCAACAATATAATCTATTGTTTATATTTTTGTAATAAGGCAAAAAAAAAGTTTTTTAAGATGACAAAATTCAGAATTTTTTTTTTTGCCTAACTTTGAAATTAACACCCATAAAAAGACATTTTTTAAATTTTGAATTGGTTGGAAATGTATTTTTTGCATTGATATTTTTAAAAGTTACTTTAAAGTACGGCTAAATTCAGCTTAATTTTTAATGAATTAAAACTTCAAAATCTTCGGCTGTTAGTTGCTCATTCTCATTATTCAATGTATGTGAATGCCGAATTTCAGAGTTGTAGGTTACACATTCTGGTTTATGCAGAGCCAGCACACGCACACGCACGCACGCACACGCATCTTTATTAGTAATAATGATAGAAAATAATGAAGTTCATGATAATGAATTAAATAGCTAATTTTATTAACATAATATAGGGAAATCTTTTCAACCCCCCTCAACATCGAATATAGTATCGAATGTTATTATCAAAATTACATAAGAAGGGAAAAAAACTAAATTTATTATATTGAATAAAGATTTAGAAATAAGTAAATCGAAAACCCGCAAGTTCAAGACAATCTAAAAGTGAAAGGAATTGTTAAACTCTTCAAAGGAAAATAAATACATTTATAGAAATCTTTAATTATTTATTATTTTTTTTTACAAAAGAATGTTTCTAATCCTCATGTAAATGATATCTACAGATTTGATAGGAGATTTAATGATAGTTTAGTATATCTGATAGAGATTTAGAAAGAAAAAAAAACCCTTAGAAATTTGGAAATAATAAGATTACAGCAATCTTAACAAAGAAAAAATAATTATATCCTTCGAAGGAAATAAATTAACTTACATTCCTTTTTCGCGTAATGCTTCTTTTATATTCCACACAAAAGAAGATGCTTTAATTTGTAATACAAATTTAATTAAATTTAAAAAGTATTAGAAATGCTATTTTTATTGTCTCGTGTTTTTTCTTTAGTTTAAAAACAATTTAAATATTTCGTAGTTCATAATCATAGAAAAAGAATAGTTTAGAATTGCAGAGGATTTTTATGCTTATTTTTTTGGCGAAAGTGAATTAAAAATAAAATGAAAAATTTAAGAATTATTATACGATTAAACGGATTGATGATAATCCAGTAATCGATTATCTGTTTCAGAATAAGTTATTTTTCCTAATTCATTCATTTATATAATAAATTACATCAGCAATAAAAAATTTAAAATGGTAGTGCCATCAAATCGTGTCTGAAATGCATTTTATCTTTTTTTTTAACTTGGTAAGATTTAGATGTTGCATATTGCGCATAAATTGTCCAATATAAGTCATGTTACTCAGTGCTAACATTTGGACATAGATCTATTAAATTTGACAAGTAATTGCACAAGGGGTGCTTTTAAAGAAGCAATACAAAAAAGTTTTCAAAGATTTGCAAAAAACAAAAAAAAGTTAATCGCAATGTTAAAGTTTTTCTACAATAACAGTTAAGTATATTATTGCAAAAAAGCACGAAAGGGGGGAAATTAAAATAATTTTTAAAATATTAAAAATTAACTTTTTAGTGATAATTTATTTTAATATTACCTTCTCTTCAGTTTTAATAAAACTGCCAAAAAAAGTGAGT
The DNA here is from genome assembly GCF_947563725.1 of Argiope bruennichi. NCBI lineage: Eukaryota > Metazoa > Arthropoda > Arachnida > Araneae > Araneidae > Argiope > Argiope bruennichi. The sequence continues at coordinate 58,835,274 of NC_079158.1, forward strand.
TACTGCGATATTAAGATACATTTCTTTGTATCATTAGATTAAGATACATTTTTTATGTAAATTTTTAATAAAATAAAGATAGAAGAATTAAGTCAAAAATATTATCACGTTAAGATATTTTTAATTACAGCTTCTAATTCCATTAAATTAAACAATTAATTACGGATTCAAATATGATTTATAAAATCACATTGCCATTGTTAGGAAAAGTAAGCTTTGTGCCTCCTCTACTTTTTCTAATAATAAATCCAAATTTCATAAAAATGCAAATAATTTCGAGATATCTTTCACAAAATTGAAAAAAAATTCCGATTTTTTTAATACATTGCAGATGAATTTGTGAGTTTGTTTTTAATAATGATTACTTTGTAAAATCCGAACAATTCAGTAATTAAAAAAAATAATAATAATGCTGACATTTTTTATGAAATGTTAACGATTCTTTGAATTTCTCTTAAAAACATCAAACTCTAATTTAAAAAAGTGTGTTTTTTTGTATCTGTTTACTATTCTAAAAAAAGCACAATCTGTAATGAATGTGAAAATCTAATTCCCACCTGAAGCTATAATAAGTTGTTTTTAGATATAAAAAGGAAAAAGTAATGCCTGAACTTTTTTCAAAACAATCAATCTGTCATAAACTAACAGTTAATAAATAATATACATAAGGTTTGGAAGATTTTGAAGGAAACGTTAATAGATTCTAGAAGAATGCGTGAGTATATGTACTTCTTTGACACGCCATATTTCCGCGCCAAAACACGTATAGGAAATTCCTATTTAAGCGGCATGTTAGTAAAAAAATGTACGAGAAGTTTTTATAAAAAGATTGCAAATTTCACTTTGTATGATAATGATGTTTTAAATTTGTGGAAGTATGTTCTACCGTGAATTTTAAACTAGCATAAAAATGGCAGTTTTTAGAGTGTTTTGATAAAATCTTCTTTAATAATTCAAAAAGAAGTATGTGAATTAAATAGAAGTTTATAAATTGTATTTATTTGTTTTTTAGTTGTTATTGATTTTATGATTTTATTAGAGAAAAGAATATCATAAAAGTTTATTTTAGAAATATTGTTTGAAATAACAAATGAAATCGAATGAATTCTCCATTTAATAAGATATTTTTTATTATAATAAAAAATACGAATTAAAATGAAGCGAAAATACGAATTGAATATAAAACTTAAATGTTCAATTGCTATTATTTTCTTTTCGTTTTATTTGCATTTCGATAGAATATCAAAAGTCTACGGATCTTCCGAATTTTAAATATTATTATAAGTTAAATCTTACAAATTCAATAAAAATTCGTAATTGTATAAAGAATAAACCTTTCTCTGCCATTAAGTGTTTATGTGAATGTATTATAATGCCGTTTGAAAGGCAAGCCTAGTATGAATTATTTTTATTCAAATTTTACAAGAGTGTATTGCAAATGAATATTACAAGTTAAATATTTCACATTTTATAAAAAATTCTAAAATGGAAAAAGAATAAACTTTTATCTGTCATTAACTGTTTACATAAATGTACTATAATGGGATTAAAAAGCCAATCTTAGGATGAAATCTCTTCATTCAAATTTTCCTGCGAAATTCATTTATGCAAGAGTGTATTGTAAATTCTTTTGCTATACTGTATGGTATCCTATAATGCGTATTCAATTTGCGGTACTGTTCTACTTCCTTTAACATATGTTCTCAAAATGCACGACTTTTAACCTGCATTTTAGTTGAATTTACTCTATCTTAACAGAATGTTTAAGGTGTACGTACACACTAGAAGTTTTTTTCTGCAATTTTAACTTTCAAAATCCAGTTTTTTCACAGTAGGTTATTAAAATATGTTTAAACTCATTTGAGTGAGAAAAAACCATATTACACTAATTATTAATTAATTAATTAATATTTAATGAGCTAATTAGCCTATTTTTTGAAACATGATATCTCAAATTATAATTTGTACAGACACACAATTCTAGTTGAAAATGATGCCTAATATTAGTCTTCATGTTGTCTGCCTCAATCAAGTTATAAAAATACATAGTTTTTTTTAAACAATTTTTTCATCAACGATCAAAGAAAAAAGCGAGATTTTTTCTGTCATTTGAACTTTTAAACAGCTATTAAAAATGTATTTCTATAAATATAACTTTTATTGTGGCACAAAACCTCCGCTATTTCATACAGATTATTTTGATAAATAAATAATTGTTTTTAGTTAATTTCTTGTTGAGTTAAGATTGTTTGAATGAAGCAACATAGTGGGAAAATATCATTCTTCATAAAATGAGTTTAAAAAACGCCATAACTAGAGTTTTTAATGCAAGCACCTCAAGAAAAATAATTATAACTCGAGAAATATTTCGAATATTGACAACATCTTGGCATCGTTTGAAAGCTCAGCGATTAGAGAACATTATTAAGTAATAAAAAAAATATTCGATATTTTGAATGATTTTCGAAGTTTCAAGTGTGTACATACACCTTAACCACAAATTTGTAAAGATCATAAACTTTAACCACATTCTTTGTCTGTTATATTTGAATATTTTCTCGGGCAATAAACATTTCATGAGCTTCGAAAACATGCGGATTTATTACAAATATAGTATAAGCATGTTACGGAAATGTTATAATTCGTAATTAGTAATAAAAGATTTGACTTTCAATCGCTTTTAAAACTAAAGGAAAGTTTAAACATAGTGAAAATATTCGCCGTATTAATACTTCAGCTATTGTTTTGAAATGTATAATAAGTTCAAAATTATTAAGAACTGATGTTGTGGCTTATAAATTTGAATGTTACATAATGTTATTTTCACATCACAATGAAAATGAATGCTATAATATTCTTGTCCAAGAATGTGTTAATAATTTAGTACTCTTATTTGGGCTAATTTTTCTGTAATCATGTTGAACTAAAAGTGACCAAGTTAAAAATTAATGTGTTTGGACTGTTTTAAGAAATCATATTTGAAAGAGTAAGAAACCGCACTTATCAGTAATTGCGTAGCATTGATATTACATTGATATGCGTGAATTTTCATATTATAAAGATAATTTTTTGAAATAAATTCCACATATAAAATATTTTTTTTTAATTCATCTCTTTTAGTTGCATACCGATGTTACATCTTTTGAAACAAAAATCTATAAATTTTTATTTTAGTTGTATACCGATGTTACATCTTTTGAAACAAAAATCTATAAATTTTTATTTTAGTTGCATACCGATGTTACATCTTTTGAAACAAAAATCTATACATTTTTATTCTTCGTTTTCACAAACTGATGTATTTACACTGTATATATCTTCGTATGAAACAGCGGTCATGATTTCTTGATGACTAGTTCTTGCACACGGGAAAGGCAGTTAGATTTGCTTCAGCAGATAAAAACTTTTTTTATTTTTTAAATTTAAAAATTGAGATGTCAAATATATTTCGCGGCGTATGATTCCTTATGACCAAAGTACTGTATAAAATTTAGACTTCAAAATTATTTAAGTATGTTTGTTGACCGAAACAAAATGAAATATTGTTATTTACTTCATTAAAATTTCTTTGAAAATAAAACTAAAAACTGAATTTTATTGGGAATTGGAGAAGTTTTTGTTGAATAATTCATTGAGATATTGCATAAATTATGAAAATTATTCTGTAGTGCAGATAAGATTTCATTGCAGAACGATTCTGTTTTTTCAAAAAATATGTTTGGCTTTAGCAAAATATTTTATATTAACTAAGGTTCAATCATTTCCACTTTAATTTGAAGCTCCAATTTTACGGGTGCTAACAGAAAAGAGATATACTTTGTATAATGAACAGAATGGTTTAAGATTTCTATAATATTATGAGTTATATGTCAATCAAAATTTGAAAATATCTTGCTGAAGAAGCTATTAAAGAACCAAATTAGAATATTTAACTGGAAATTTTAGCTACTATTAATCCCGACAAATCAGCTGGTTGCCAAAAGTGTAATTCATAAGTCGCAATAATATCAGAATTATCTAGAATTATTTTAATGAAAAGCATGAAATCATTATTAGAAAAATAAAATATTATTAAATTTAGTATCAAAACGTAACAAGATCTGTTTAAATCAATTTTCAATTTATAAAGTTTAATTAGAGTGAAATAAGTTGTCTTAAGTTTACTATTATGTAAAAAATTTGATACAAATTTGTAATATGTCCCTATCGTGAGAAAATACATAAAGGGTTTTTTTATTCCTTAATCCATATTTCGCAGACACTTGTGTCTGAAAGCGATTTCAGTTATTTCGAATTGCAAATTTTTTCGTCGCATACAGTGAATCAGACTCTAATGTTTATATGTCTGTATGCTTTGTGCAATTATTGGAATATGTAATTATATTAGTGCTGTAGCTTTGAAACTGGTTCTCTAAAATATATTATTCCATTTGCTACACTTAACTTTATGCTGAATAACAAACGGTTGCAGTTATACTATCCAGAACTACACTCTATTTTATGGATTTGGAACAATTCTCTGATGAAAATTCTACTTAAATGTGAGATATGGAAATAGTTGCAAAACAAATTACGAAATGTGAAATTATTAATTGTCTGATACAAGACGATCACTTTAAAACAGTGAGCTTCACAATTTTTCTCTAATATTTCTGGAAAATAAATGAGTCTGTAAATAACTAAGTCAAGATTTTGTGGTCGGTTCTTTTTCGGATAATTACGACGAACTACAATGCGAAAGATTTCAGTATTGAGCGCAAATTCGATATTGTTCATTTCACTGCAGCAAAATGTTCTTTTCACCCCAATGAGAATTTTTTCTGAAAAACATTCTCTTTTAGGTTTAGAATAGAAATGATTTCATAAATGAATTTAATAAAAATAGTTTTAAACAAACAATTTTATTAGTGCTTAGTTACTAAATAATAATTTTTGTAATATATACACTTTTGGTTTTAATTTATAATTTATTATTATAAATATTATGGTATCTTATCAGTTCTTTTCAAATTCACTACAATGTAATGTCACTAATACAGAGTCAAAATTCAATTGTACTGATAAAAGAATGTAGGTACTAGAATTATCCTAGCAAGAAAACGCAATGTTTTTTAAAACAAGAAAATAAATAATAGACCTCTATTCCCTATAAGCTATGTCTAGTCCCAATGCTGTATTGTCTATGCTTTGCAGATATTTCTCTCTCTGCTTCGCGTCTCTCACTTACCGGGAAAGAAAGCAATGTATTTTTCTTTTTGTAAACGATGTTAATGGATGTATAAATTCATTAGAAAAATATTAAATAAGTGCTGCCATCTATTATTTTTATTAAATAATAAAATTCGTTTTTTTTTCAAATGAATCATCAAAGGATATCCACCTGGCTATGAAAAGGAAGGTTTTGTTGATAACTGCGATTGAATGGGCTAGAAGTGTTGCTAAGATATGAAGATTTTTAAAAATTTATTAGACGTGAAATTTAAGTCTTTTATATGTAACCAAGAAAGCACCATTATAACAACCCGCGGTGTTATCTCAATAGAATAACCTCATCTTATGCTTATACTAATGATATTCAACAAAGCTCGTTTTGTTTATTTTTGTGAGGTCGATAATGATGCATCTTCTAATTTCTATTTCTAATTATTTCTGACCGCATTAATTATAATTATTTAAATACTTGCCTGTTTAACACAATTTAAGCACTTATGCTTTTCTCAAATACCCGTTATGGATGACAAATTTCTGTTATCAACTTTAATGCAAAGACATCTATGCCCAGGCTTTTTTTCCAATTTTCCTAAAAGCTGAAGAGGGTGCACTTCGCCAAAAGATTGCTCAGACCAGAGAACCCAGTATCGTCTGAAAGATGACCCAGAGCATCAGAAGTATAAATGCGGCTTCTGACGATGAGGATTGCTTGTTAATATTCACGGATCAATAGCCCTGCAAACCCCTCTAGGCATAGGGGCAGGGGCGAAAGGTGTGAGTTCGTGCTATCTTTGAGGGAAGGTGAAACCGCGCAGAATGTTCGGTAGTTTGGTGGTGGATAGAATCTAAGGAGTCTGATTCGGAAACGGTGGGGTGGTTTTGAGAAATAGATGTACTGCTGTTTGATGCAATTTGATTATGAAATAAGTTTATTCAGAAATGTAATGGTTTGCGAAATTTAAGTATTTTTTAGCAGCGAAACTTCAATTGTTATACATAGAATGCTTAGTTCGATTTTCAGACATAAATGATCTCTTCGATCGTCTGGGCATAATTGGAATTTCTCATTGAAATTCATTTAGGATATTTTTTCTGTCTATAAAACTAGCAAAGTTTCAGCTTCAGTCTCTCATCGCAAAGAGCTCAAAACCCTAAATTCGAGATCTCAGCTCACAGCGCCAAAAGATGCAAGTTTTTCTCTTTCTTCTTACGCCTTTTATTTTTTTTCTTTTCTTTTTACTTGTGACATTGCTATAAAAATCTTCTGTTATACATTGAAAGGTCTAACAGATTCTATAACAATAATAATGCTTTATTTCGCAGGAAAACACGAAACGCAAGTATTAAAACGCAGCCTAAGTGCACATAAAGGTAGCAGTTTTAGATTTTAACAACACACAAACCAACAATAAATTATCATTAAAAAACATCAATAACACATTATTATTCAGTGATTAATATCTGAAAGAGAGAATTCTCCGCTTGTGTAGACGCCTCCCTTTATATAGTTTCCCAATAGGATATAGAATTTTTTAGAGGGAACTGTGAATCTCTCTTCCTAATAGAGATATCATCATAATTCTTGCATTTCCTAGAACCTTCATTCTTGTCGCTAAGGTCATGGTTGATTAATATGACATCCATTCAGCATCTGTGAATCTGTCTTCCTTACAAAGAGACTCACTGCACAGGGAAGCGGTCTGTATTTTCAGTAACATATAAACGAGCTAACTCAAAGACGCAGAGACTTAAATGTATCAAATTTAGTATAGAATTTTGTAACTGCAATTGTAATTCTGTATCAAATTTTTGTTTCAGTCGGTTGAAGAAAAAGGAAATTATATTTTCAGATACCATTAACCGAATGTCAGGGATTCATCACGAAATAACTCTCCAAGGATTTCTTGACAGTCAGTAAAATGTTATAATCACACCAAAGGTTAATATTTTTAAACTGTTGTATGCCAATACCATGCAAGGCGTTCTCTGGTATAACACCTTTATTGGAGAGTATGCGAGAAAGTTTTTGGAAGACCATTTCCAACATGTTGATTAATATTTGCTAAAATAATATTTATAGAGTTCCAAGCAAGGATCCTAAGCTGAAAATTCAAACCAAAATGTATGTATTTTTTTAAAAAAGATACTGTAATAAAATGCAATAGGTAATTCAATTATTCATTATGAACATTAAAACTGTAATAATTTTAAAATATGTGTATTAAGGTCAAATATAAGTTAATCAAAATATTCTTACACAAAAATTATTATTTTTTGGCCCAAAATTATCTTTGGTTTGTAGATTTTTTTATTACATACTTAATTTGAAAGGATGATACATTTAATATCCACATCATAAAAATATGAAATTTCAAATTACTTTTTATCCTGAATTTGAAAATGTCGTTTCTGAAAATCTTTGCTTTAAAGATCAGTTGATTGTTGTCATCCGAAAAAAGGATTTAAACTAACAAGGCTAGAAAAGTGTATTGATATATTTCCATTAAATATTGATAGGAATTAAAAATAAAATTAAAACTTAAGTAAGAATTTGATTTTGTTATATGTATATTATTTATTACTCTTAAACGATGAACAGTTTGGCAAAACCTATTTTCGGTTAAATAATTATAAATTAACAAATATGCAAATTATCTGTATAAACAGAACTCAACGAACTAATTCAGGTTGTAACCGCTCTGGTAATACTAATCATAACTGACTGATGACGTTAAAGACAGCGCCCTCTGTCGCCTTGTAGTCCTATGACTCGGTTGATGTCAGGAGATGGCATGTGCTTGCATACTTTAATCCGTGCTCTCTCTCTCTTTTTCACACACACACACACACACACACACACACACACACACACACACACACACACACACACACACACACACACACACACACACATTAAAAGTATTCCAAAATTTTGAATATAAATTGTCTGTGTGTAATGTAACCTGTAAATTAATAATTGCTACACTAATTCTGACGTATTTACTGAGCTCCTAATCTACCCCACAAAGTAGAATACATCCATTATTTCATTTTAAAACATAACACATTCCCGGAAATATCCGTTTCTCCTACTTTCACCTGCATACATACAATAACGGAATTTAACACTTAAGTGCTTCCGTAAAAGTCTGCATGCATTTACTAACTTTTCTCCTCAAATATCGTTCATTTTATCCTTTCTCCAATTTCTCTAAAAGCAAATGGCGATGCAACGCAGCAAAACATAGTGGCCAAGAAATCCACCTCCATCTAATCCAGAACATCAGACCCATGAATGCTACTTCTGAAGACGAGAATTGAATTGCTTGTTAATTTGCACGGACCAATAACCCCACGAAGGATCAGGGGATGGGTGGTGTCAGTCTGTGACGTATTTGAAGGGAAGTGAAACAGTCTAGAAATTTCGGTAGTTTGGGGAATGAATCTAAGATATTTATTTGGAAAATGGTGCCATTAATTTTTGTTACTCTTAAGTGTTAGTGCGTAAATCAGTCAAAGAGCTAATGGACTTCATTCTATAGATTTACGGTGAAAGGCAATTTTGATAAATCTTTGTGGCAACACTTCAGACATTTCTCTTTATCGATGACATAGGGATAACACGTGGCAAATTTTTATTGTTTAGTAATCAGTCATAAACAAGTCTCGGCAGCTCTAAGTGGTGTCCAAATTGGAAATAGTGATTTGTTTTTTATGGGCAAAAAATGCGTTTTTACTGAAATTTATCAACAATTGCATAAAATATATGGTGAAAATGCAATGTCACATCAAGCTGTGAATAACGTGTAACATGTTTGAGAATGGACGTGCAAATATTGGCGACTTTCAACGTGAGGGAAAATCATTTGAAAAATGACTCATTTGACAGGAAATTATAATTAGTCCTATGGCAATTCTAGCAATGTAGTTCATAACCAGAAGTTCAATGAATTAAACTAAGTATTACATGAATGGGGTTGGAAAGTTATGAGCGCCCACAAAAAGCTTTCAGCGCCCTAAAATTCCTTCCTCTTTCTTTAGTAAAAAAAGCTCCTCATGACACACGGGTTCATTTGCTACCTGTAATCTTATAGTCCAATCAATGTTTCGAGAAAAGTATTAAAATTTGGAAAAAATACATATCCGCAATTTTATCTGGTTTAAGTTGTTCAGTTGGCCATCCAAAATAAATCTCAAAGTTTAGACCCGAATATGATACCAGATAAGAGTTGTAGGATGGATAGTTAATGCTATCCCTTTCTCGTGTCTGATCGTGGTTCTTTGTTTAATGCTTAGGACTACACCAGATGATTTTAGTTATCATTAGTTCAGATAGTTTAATGTTTTAGTTATCATTAGATCAGATGGTTTGCTGTTTCGGTTATCATTAGATCAGATGGTTTGCTGTTTCGGTTATCATTAGATCAGATGGTTTGCTGTTTCTGTTATTATTAGATCAGATGGTTTGCTGTTTCTGTTATTATTAGATCAGATGATTTGCTGTTTCGATTATCATTAGAGAAGATGGTTTGCTGTGTCAGTTATCATTAGACAAGATGGTTTGCTGTGTCAGTTATCATTAGATCAGATGGTTTGCTGTTTTAGTTATCATTAGATCAGATGGTTTGCTGTTTTAGTTATCATTAGATCAGATGGTTTGCTGTTTTAATTATCATTAGATCAGATGGTTTGCTGTGTCAGTTATCATTAGATCAGATGGTTTGCTGTGTCAGTTATCATTAGATCAGATGGTTTGCTGTGTCATTTATCATTAGATCAGATGGTTTGCTGTGTCATTTATCATTAGACAAGATGGTTTGCTGTGTCATTTATCATTAGACAAGATGGTTTGCTGTATCAGTTATCATTAGACAAGACGGTTTGCTGTGTCAGTTATCATTAGATAAGATAATTTGCAGTTTTAATTGTCATTAGAATAGATAATTTACAGTGTTATTAATTATTAAATTAGATATTTTACTGTTTTAGTTATCATTAGATCAAATAAATAGATACACCAACAGGATTTCACTGACAATTGCCCAATAACATAACAATAATAATTTCGCTGGCAATTGTAAATTGATGTTTTCGGGACATCAATGTGTTGCCGCTAGACAGCGTAGAAATAAAACTCTGATATTCGCGTTTAAAAAATTATTGATTTGTGAGAAAATATTTAAATCAACAAGCTGTAAATATTAATTTGTGACTATACTATTTAATGTTGTTCTCGAAACACATTAAATAATAGGGTTCAAAAGTATAAAGAATTTTCTTTTTTAATTGCAGCGAGTCATCCCGTTACCATAGAACTAATCCGTATAAACAGAACTTATTTAAGACTGCTAATTTATTATAATGCTAATTTATTATACATATTTCCCGTAAGAGGAAAACGACCAACAAAGTGCAAAGAATCCTCAAACTGTTGGTAAAATCTAGAAATATTTTCTATCATTATTTTTAATGTTTTTAAATTTTTCAGAGTAGTATAAATGCATTCAGAATTAATAATTTAGACAAAATGCTAACTTCAAATTTAATTTTCAAGCCATTCTTGTATTTTTATCAAAATCTCCTACATCATTAAGTATTAAGCTCGGGACGTACTTTATGCAGCTATTCTTCACAAATTTGTCATATAGTCATCATGTTCCTCCGATTTAAAGTGTGTTAAACAATACCAGATATTATTATTTTAAAATTTTTAGAGGCCCTGTCTTTAACCCATTCATTGCCGTTTACGAGACATCTTGCTGGAAACTGCGGTAAAATTAAACGTTTATAAATTTCGCTGGAAGTGAATGGATTGATCACATCACTGAAGAATCCTATACACTTTCAAATTCATCCATTTACTTACCTTTACACATTTTAACCCCCAAGACGATCTTTCAAAATCAGATACAAAAGATAAATTAGCCACTCTTACTTTAATGCAAAAGTACTTTATACCAAACTCTGCTTTTGATGGTCTGGGCAACTTCTACATTCTCCAATTTCCCGAAAAGCTGAGATGGGTGGACTTCTGATTCCAACAAACAAGGAATAAGCATCAACTGAAGGATGATCCAAAGCATCAAATGTAGGAATGCAGCTCCAGACGATGAGGATTGCTCGTTAATTTGCACGGATCAATAGCTCCGTCAACCCCCTCGGGCCTTGAAGGGGCGGTGGGTGTGCGTTCGTGCCATCTTTGATGGGAGGTGAAACCGCGTGGAAAGTTCGGTAATTGTGTGGTGGGATGAATCTAAGGTGGTTTGTATGGAAGTTACGGGGTGGTTTTGAAAACGTTTGGAGAGATATCTGCTCTGGTATAATCAAGGATCTGGTCTTTGTCGTCATAAAGCTTTCTTGATTTTAGTTATATAGGGTTTATTTTTAATATTTCCATATAAGAAAATGTCAATTATCCAACATGAATATTAGTAATTTACTTTCATAAGCAACATTAGAAAGATTTAAGGTTGAATGTTCATATGACAACTTCAGATATATTTATGCGCGAATATTCATTTATGGTTTTGAAGGCAACATTAGATATGTTTATGCGTGAATGTTTATATTAAACTAAGTTATGACAACAACTTCAGATATATTTATGCGCGAATATTCATTTATGGTTTTGAAGGCAACATTAGATATGTTTATGCGTGAATGTTTATATTAAACTAAGTTATGACAACAACTTCAGATATATTTATGCGCGAATATTCATTTATGGTTTTGAAGGCAACATTAGATATGTTTATGCGTGAATGTTTATATTATGTTTAGACATTAGATATGTTTATGCGTGAATGTTTATATTAAACTAAGTTATGACGACAACTTCAGATATATATTTATGCGTAAATATTCATATTAAGATTATGAAGGCAACATTATATATGTTTATATTAGGCTTGTGAAGGATAAGTGTTATTGAGAAATTTGGTATTCATTCTTTACTTTTTATTATACTATATATATAGTATTGTAAGTAGCTGAAGATACCTTTATGGGTGAATGTATGCACTATTTTAATTAAAGACGAGCGTTATTAAGCTTCATTGACTCCTTTGCTACAATGAATTTCTTTAATGGATATTCTTACTACAATGGATATTTTAATATTTTTCAAGTAAAAGTCTCCCATTTTTTCAGAATTGATGCTTTTAATTTATTCTGTAAATAGCTGCAGATTCGTTTCTGCGTGAGTATATAGACTTTTCGAGTATCAAACCCACATACAAAATCGATTTTTAGGGGAATCGGTCACTTTGGAACCACCGGCCTTGAAGTTGAGATGCAAGGGACAGATTTCCTTGAATCCTATAAATTTTTTAAAGTTGAAATTTTAAAATAATTTAGTTTTAAATTCCTTTTATGGAATTGGTTTTTGGATACGAAAATAACGCACTTTCATATAATTCAATATAAATATTTTTTAATAGGTTGGTTTGAATTTTCTCTTGTGTGATAACGAATTAAGGGAAATAAGAATCATAGAATATATTTTTTAAAAGTATAAAAATTTCGCACCTTTAGAATTTATAAATCATATATCTAAATCCAAAAGAAATGTTCATTATTGGAATAACTTTTATACTGAAATATGGTTTCTTACGATTTTCAAAGGTGTATTTGACATAATAGAATTTCCAACTGTAATTAGAACATATGACGGCATTTTCATACAGAAAATAAATGAATTAAACAAGAAATCATCATTACTTATTTTTGTTATAATTATTTTTTTAAAATTGATTAAAATGATTGGTTTAACCATTAAATTCTTCATATAGAGGCAAAAATATTCTTTCTGGCATTCAGTACATTTTTTTTAAATTTAAATTTACTAGTACTTTATAATAATAATTCTGTCTCACTATTTTTGTTTTTGAAATAAAATGTCATCTTTTCCCCAAAAATTTGATTTTCGCTTGGATAAATTCTTTTATTTTCGTATTAAAATGGTAATCCACAATATCATACCTATGAAGATTTCTTCCTTTCTATGGAGATGCCCTTAAAATATCTGACTCGATTAAGAAGGTGCTCTTCAGTAAAAAATTCGAATTTTATTTAATGGTTCAAAACTGCCTCCGTTCACTCTTTAGATTCCAAAACCGACTTTATTTTTAAAGTAAGTCAGATAAAACAACAGGTATAGTACATTTAAGTGGATAGTAGAGTTTGAAATTAGCAAAAAAATGACCAAAATAAAAAAAATTCTTTTTAAGCTTTCCCTCATAAAAAAAAATTTATGTTTATATGTGATTAAAATAGAAAATAATGAAAATTCTGTTTTAATAATAAACTGTTTTGTTCCTCGGAGCTCATTAAGTAAAAGGTAAATTTAATGACCTCTGAGAAGTATATTTTTAACGACCTTTGCTCAAAAGATATTCCTTCCAGATTTAATTCTTTGAAATGCTCCACAATTCCCATTTTTAAAGGAAAATTATGTGAAATTTATTTATTTAAATGTAGAAAAAAATCATGGCGATTTTATTTATAATTTTTAATGAAATAAAACTGAAATTACAGAAAAAATCGCTTTTATTTGCACATTTCCCCCTATGTATATCTGTTCCAAATGTGATTGCTTAGATCAAACGGTCTTATCAGTAGATCACCAACATACACACGCATAGACACTCACACATTTTATGTCGTAGAAATAGAGATGGGAGCAAATATTGGTGCATTTGGACTTTATTTACTCGGATTAATTGGGAAAAGATCCGATTCGAATAATTGATTGCTAGCGTAAAAATGGTTATTTATTACATGGAAAATGATTACTTCTTAGATATCTTTTTTGTATTAATTTAATATACAAAAATAAGGTTGTTTAAATTTTCTGTGTATACATATTGTCATCAGCTTTACTGTTTCTATTATAAAAAATTTTAGGAGGGATTTTTTTCTTCCTTTTTTTTTCTCTTCATGAAAGCCATTTGATAAACTGATGTTCAGATTATTAGAATTCTATTAGAGATACTTTTTGAAAAGCTACAGTGAGAATTTTTTTTGAAATCTGGAGCAATAAAATATTTATATACCATTAATTATACCATCATTTTAATAAATTTATAAAAAAATCTCAAGGAAGAAAAAATTATATTTATTTAAACAAGAAACAACAATGTTCATTTTTAAAATTAAAAAAAAATATTTCACTTGAGAACATTAAAAGAATATTAAAACAAAAACTAAAGATTTAAAAAAATCCTATTTATTTTGAAAGCAAACGATAATGCATAATTAATAAAAAATAATAAAAGTACAAACGATAATGTATAATTAATGAAAAATTATAAAAATACAAATGATAATGTATAACAAAACAAATTCTTCTATTTGAGACTTGAAAATATGAAAAATAATCGAGAATTGTAATTTAAGCTACTGAAAAAGAAAACTATTGATAAAAATTTGATGTTTCATATCATCCTATAAAAATCCCCTTATATTATTAATCGAACATTTAATTTATTACAAAAGGTCACTTCAACTCTAAAGATCAACTTAAACAACAATAAAGATCTCATTAAACACATTTTTATGATTATTAATTTATTGTTGTTTTCATATAAAAGGAATTTTCTATATAACTAAATGGATATAATGAAAACAATTTAAATTAACAATGACATAAATTTTTTTGTAGCTTGTTCTTTGATAAAATATTTATCTTTATTTGAAAATATTCATTCATCCAAATAACCCCCAAGGATAGAAGCAGAATTTCGCGCCTGATAATTCTTAAGTATTCTATTCTTTGTCTGTGAATAAAGTCACGTTATCTCTCTAAACGAGATAATTTTTTTTTGTTTCTCACCCTGTATAACGGTTTATGTTACACGAACACTTTAATGGCTAAAATTCTAGTTTTACTGGAATTCTAGTTACACCATGATAGCGTTAAGCAAAAGAATAAACGGTATGAATTTGGTGAAAAAATGACTTATGGTTACGAAAAAATTATAATTATAAGAAAAATATATTATTTTAATTTAAAACTGTCAGAAAGGTGTTTTTAAATTTTTTTGAAGCTTAGAAAAAATTTTAAGATTCTTATTTAGTCTATCCATCCTTTTTGCTACAATTGTTCCTGAAACTTTATTAAATATGAATGTTTTATCTGTTTAATTCTATTTTATTCCTTTGCATCCTTATGGATTCCCTCTTTCAATTGAACCAAATAAAATTTATATTTCCTTATTGATTTTTTAAATTTGAATGTTATGTTTTCGTAGTTCCTTATGTATTTTATTATCACTTATTTTTTGGATAATTATATCACTTTAAAATTGTAGATTTTAAAAATCACTTTGAATAATCATCTTATTTACTTAAAGAAAAATATAAATAATATCTAATTAATTAAAAACAGAAAAGATTTGTAGTGCTTAAGTTCAAATATTATTAAAATAAATTAATTTTAATTGAAATTAGATTTTTAATTGAAATTTAGAATTTAAAATTTATGATAATTTTTCTGCCTTCTATGGGTTTAATTTATACAGCGGTGCTCAATTGTAACTGAAAAATAATTTCATATCAATAATTGCTATATTTTTTGTTTCACTGTTTTACTATCTTAATTAATCTTTGACTAAAGATTTTTCTTTCTTTTGAGATTTAATTTTTGAATTTCGGCATTGATCATTTGAAATAAAATTAAGATTGAAATGTCACCATAATTAAAATAAACATTGCATCTTATTGTTGAAATCTTTTTTCAGTAAATTAAATTAAGCAAGATTATAATTTTGGGAAGAAAAACTGAATAAAAATATTTAGATATGATCCATGACAATTCAAATGCATTAATTTTTGGACCTATTTCTTGAATGTAATAAAATTGTTTTCGAAACCATCTTGTAAAACTCCAATTTATCATAATTCAAATTTTACATCGTGGTAAATGTAAATACATATCTCTTTATAGTTTCCAGAAAGGGCAAAAAATATTTCTAGAAAAATCAATGAAAGTCGTGTTCTAATGGAGCTATCACCAAGATTCTTGTAATTTCTGGAAAACGCCAGAAAGTCACCAGGTTTGTCGCCGAGGTGACTGGTCATTGTTTCAGCATCATTCAGCATGCATCAAAACTATCTGTAAAACTATCTTCTTTGCCATGAAATTAACTGCGTTGAGAAAAAAAAATTAGAAATTCTTAACAATATATTGTTATGGATTTATCTAACTTTATCTCTCTATGTATAATGGCCTACTTATTGTTCTTATTTTAATTTTTTCAAAGTTCTTCTTTAATTCGTGGCAACAATGTTCAGTTCTTCAAGAAAAACTTTACAAAAACTCTCAGAAATTTGATCATGATTGAGTCGTACACTTTGACACCAATAAAATATATTATACTTTACTGTTCTGATGTAGTTAATGCATAGTATATCGAAATGTGGGAAGAATTTTTAATGACTTTAACCGCTATATTTTCGATTTTGTAACTATAAATCCATCACTAGCAATAAGCCATTGTCCTTTCCCTAATTTCCTACGGCTCATCAAAGAAGCATCATTATTTGTTCCCACGATAAAAATAGATGCTTCTTAGGAAAATTCAATGCTCTTCCATTTCCGCAATATTAGTAAGGTATTAGGAATATAAAGCTGATAGGTTGGAGAGGCTTTATTAAGGACTTCACTTCTAAGTTCCGAGTAAGCACATAACTCAGTCTAATGTACGATAACGAGTGGAATCCGATTTTGAAAGTTAAGGCTGCAGCAGCTTTAGTAAATGAGGGTTGGAGGTTCGTATATTAAGAGGGGGGGGGAATTCTAATGGCGAAGGGCAGGATGATTCCATTTTGCATGGTATGCACGTAATCATTTGGAGGCTCCATTAGAACTGATGGCCACTTTAGGGCCGTTTAACGCCCACACGGCCCCACTAATGAAACTCGAACCCCTGATTTACATTTAATGTTGGCCGACGATTGGACGGCAGGGGGGTTGAGGTCTTCATTCGGATGTAGGAATTATTCGCTTGAAATGGCATTTTCCTTCAATAATTTCAGAAAAGCGGTGGGAAGTTATTTGAAAAGTTTATTTGTTACGTTTGCCATTTTTAGTAATAATAAAGGATTGTTTGTTATGATGGGGCTTTGTAGGGGAAGATTGTTTGATCCAAAGCTACAAAATTTGGCATAAATTTATTTTGGAGGGTGTGAGTATGCATCTTTTTTTCAAATTACAACAAGTCACCCCATTACTAAAGAACTAAGCCATATAACCAGGGTTTAGGAATATGCCCCTTGAAGAAATTCTTTGAAATTTAAGAAAAAAAATCTTAGTTAAAGTAAACGAGATTTTGTTTTTTTCTTTCGATAATTTCCGAAAAAATTATTGCTTGAAATTGATTTCTGTACCATTTTAAAATTAAAAAAAAAATTACACTTTTCATAATATCAATTTGATACCGTTTTTAAAAATGGGTAAAAAGTGTTATTATTTTTGCTACTCATTGTAAAGCTTATTTTTCTAAAAAAAAAGGGTGGGGGGGGGTTCATTGTCGCATTAAAATTCATAATACTTTCAGCGTTTCATCTATTTAATCAGATGATTTTCTTCCATGTTTTAAACTAATGAAGACACATTATGCTAATTGTCTGTTTAGATTGTATGAAAAATCAAAGTGAATTTACATAATACAAAGCAAAAATAAATATAAAAAACAACTCTTTATTAAGTGATTCGAAAAGTTCAACTGCACTGTGACGTCATAGAGCGTGACTCTTTTAATGCTAATAAATAGAGCAGATGTAAAGATTTTAGTATAATGTGACTTTAATGTTTGTCATGATGTGGTCTTTAAAAATATTTTTTAGAGGAAATCTTGGGCCTTAAGTTGTACGTAAGAGGTTCCATTGGACGTAAATATAATCAATATTGTTGGCGAACTAACGAGTCGCCAAAGGCGGCTGGTTATAAATAATTGCTGATGAATTATAACGTTATTTAATTTGATTTCTAAGGAAATTCTTGACTAAAGATTGCCATGTATTATTTATCACGATTGTGTGTTCTAAAATTGGTTTTAAAAATATAGTGCTTAAAATTATACTCTTAGGTTGAAACGATCATAGCAGAATGCATGAAATATTCATGGTTAATTACAAAATTGTGTTCTGTTTCGCTATTTGTGCTCGCATGATACAAAGAAAGAGCGTCAGGGCAATTCCATTCCACTGCGCATCTCGTAAGAAGGAAAAGGAAATGACGTCAGATCACTACACGACTAAATGGGCCAATAGATGGCATGTTTGTTGCATGATAATGCCAAGAATTAATAGATGTCATATGATCATGCGTAAAATAAATCCACTTAATAGATTTCAATATTATTGTATTAATAAAACATTAAGCATGAAATTAACAGGGCCTCGTGCTATATGAGTTTATTTAACATACAAACTTTCCCATCTAGTTGGTTATTGTGCGATTCTAACGAGTTGGTGGCTGTCCTTCCGTCTTAGGCAGATGGATGCATTTGCTGACAGGAATGAAAGCATGAAACGGGGAGTCGGTCGCAGAGAAATAGTAGGGTTAATAAATAATAAATAGAACTGCGTTGAGTTTAATGTACATTTTCCTATTTCCCAATAATGATACCTCTTCTATTGCTTGTTATGAAAGAGTAAAACTCAAGCTTATTTGGCAAAATTTTGTTTTCAAAATTCGCCAAAGAGATTGAGCATTTCTTAATTTATCGAAATAATCTAGTCTGATTTCACACAGTTCTTAGATCTCACCTGCTAACTTTTCAGAGTTAGGCTATAACATGTGTAAAAGGATATATATAACATGCATAAAGGGATTGATTAAACAGTAACATATAGCATGTGTAAAAAGATTGATTGAATAGTTCAAATATACAACTAAAGCAATCTTATCGTAGATTATCTTCGATTTCTGTAATTATTGTGTAAATAATTGTACTTTATTGTTTAGCTGTATGTGAAATCTTCTCTAATGAAATAAAATAAGAATAACTACACGAAATTAAATGTGTTTTATAAGGTCAAAAAGTTTTCTTTTGAAAAAAAGTATTCCAAATTGCATTTACATAGTGACAAGGTCTTAGCTCAGGAGATCTGAGGGTTCGAAGTTCGATTCAAATGAAGGCCAAGTTTGATGATAATTATTAAATCTTTTGTAGGTGATCAAACACATTCACATTTGGGCTGCACTAAAGTTTGGAAAGTGAATTTCTAAATCAGATTCTTCCTTGTTAACTGGCAGTTTTTCAGAATAAAGAGCCAAAATATTTTTCATGTGTCATCAAAATAGAATGCATTTACCTAATGAAATCTATAAATACTGAACATTTCCATTTTATTACAGTTTCTGAGATGTTACGAAGTTGTAATCTAAATGTTAAGCTGTTAAGCGCCTATTACATTCCATTTATGATTCAAAATAAAAAAAGATGAATTATAAATTTAGTTATAATTGCTTATATATATATAATATTATTTTTATAAATTACATTTATTGTTATTTTTATGAATTGCATTATAATAGAAAAACATTTACATAAAACAAATTTTAATGAAAATCTAATTACGGCCGATTTATTTTGTTGCATTATTCAAAAATTCCTAAACCTTTTATACTTTAAATTCTTTTTTTTTCAATTCTATGTAAAATTTTAATAAATATAGGCAGATATTAAATATGAAACTGTCTTAAAAATAAATGTATTTGTTGCTTTTAAAATAATTCTTAAGAATTATTTAAGATTGTTTCTTCTCCTTCTTTTTTTTTTTTTTTTTTTTAAAAAAAACCTCATTGTATCTGATTTTTAAGTGATCTAATGCAATAAATTTTTTTCATTATGGTTTTATCTACTCTTAACATCTTAAATCAGGAAAAATATTAAATTTGCTCTGTCTCAATTTTTAATGTAAAAACCTGCATCATATTTTATCAAACACCTACCACTCTTTGCAACTGAAAAACATTCTTTGATATTATTAAAAAATAACTTTACAATTTCAGATAACATACTGAAAAATTTATTATTCAGACGAATAATAGAACTCGAATTATATTTAAAAAAAGGAGTATTGAAATTAAATACATATTCCATCGTTTAACAATTCATGCATATGAATTGAGAAATAAACAAATAAACAGACAACATGCCGGAAATAGTTATTTGAAAAGAGAATCATGAATTATATGTATTCTGTTGTTTAACAACTATTACATATGAACTCGAAATTTTAAATGCAAATCGTTTATACAATTAGCTTTTT